>NC_066348.1:13573744-14999994 GCF_024516045.1 Bombus affinis | reverse complement strand
ACGAGGAACACGATATGGCGTACCTGACCACCGACGAAACCGCGATTTCACTCGAAGTCCAGCACCCTGACTCACCGCGGATTACGTAATCCCGTAATTCAGCTACGATCCTATTTCGAGATAATTTAATTCGGTAGTACGGTACGAAACACGCGATCGCAACATCCATCTTTCAATGGTTTCACCGCGAAAAAAGCATGTCCATTTCGATACGCGAACACCGTGATTAAATGCTTTTTCGATTCCTCTCTATCCTGGCGTCTCTCGAAATTCCTACTTATCACGAGTCGTCTAACAATGAGAAACAAGCATTGTGAAACGTTTCCAGAACTGCGGTCATGCGAGCGAATAATCGATTAAGGACCTTTCGCGTTCGTTTCGACGTGTTAACAGGAACTTTTCAATTGCGTTTGGTGGACGCGGCAATTTCAAAACAATTACACTTTTCGATTACTTTCCAACTTTCTAATTAATTCTCGTCGAGAAATAATTTTATTCGCGCGTCAATTTATTATTCGGGAATCGTTGATTATTTCGAAGCTTCAAGACGTCGTTCGTTGTAGTAGACCATCATCGTCACGTAAATGATCGAGAATCTAATTAGCGGAACAAGCATACGACGTTGTGTCTATGATTGTAATACCACACGGTGACCTAATTACAGTTGTTTCGATCGTGACGATCCATCGAATCGATAACGATCGTTTATTTAAACGAAGCACTCTGAGAGGCATTGTACGGGGATGATTAAAGATTCTGCGGCCATTGTAGCTGGTTCGCGGCACGATTACGAAGAGAATTCGTAAGTGTTTTCTCGCCGAGTGCGGTGAAGATCGATTGAGTCCAAGTTTCGTGGTATCGGTGTCGTGATTAACTTGGCTTGTTTCTAGTCGAAAAAGAACTTCCGTATTGTTGTGGTAATCAAACTGGCGTAGATAGGAAAGGGGTTTCTTTTAAACGAGTTGCTCAAGCAGTCCGTTACGACGAAACTTCGAATTTATTCGAAGAGAAAGCGCACTCTGGTGGCGTTCACTGTCTCGGGGCATTGTGCTTCGGGTTAACGAGCACAGAGGCTAATTTATGGCAGGGAAGCTATTTCCCTGCAAGAGAATTTGTTGACATCGTATATCCTTCGTATACGTTATCCAAAATCTCGTATCTCAGCCATGACGTTCCCAAACAAATCGCGAGATTCAATTTCTAAGGTATTAAATTAAAGCGTATTTTGATTTTCTGCAGAACCTGATCGTTGATCCAAGTTATCTAGGAAAGGATTAATCGATCGAGACTTTATATATTTACGCAAGATGAGAGGGAAAGAGAAAAGGAATTCGTGAAAGCTAGACAAACAAGTATACTTCTTTTTATACTTTTATATTTTCTTTCTAGAAAGAGCTATATTCGTGTTCTACCTCAATAAGGATTGAAATTTATATGATTTTTGCAATTTCTCTCGTCCGATTTGTGTCACGTAGTCGTAGAACGATTGGATCTTCGATGAAATTGATTCGTCGAAATTAAGACTCGAAGAGAAACGTTACTCGATCTTGGGTGATCTTTGAAATCGTTCGATCGTTTGTTCTACGAAGTTCGAAGAGAATTTCACGAATTTCACACGAGTCGAGCGATACGAGGAAACGAAATTTAAAATCACCTGGCCAAAGAATGGAAGCGGGTTGTGCCACTTGGCTGCAACATGCTCTAAAAATTCTGAAAAGAACCAACGAGAGATTCCCTGAGTCGTTCATCTATGGAAGATCCAGAGAATACAAAAGTTCGCTTCCCGAAAAATGTTTCCTACACCGACGTTCCTACATCCAAGTTACAGTTACCACTTAGTATAATCTAAGCACCTTATGCATTTTACGAGAAATAAAAAGGCGAAAAGTACTAGTGTGTCAACACGTTCACTTCGGATCCATTTTTCGCTCCATACAATGCTGTATGCTAGCAAATAATTGTCTTGCTTTTTGACATATGAAATGTAAGTTATATTCAGGAAATAAAATTAAGATTTTCGTGATATTTAAATTTACATACTACGATCGACAAAATATAAATAATGTAAAAGTACGTGTCGACTCGAATGCACGTCGTACCCCATGTTAAACGATTTCCCTATATTTCTCACGCTGGATCTGCTATTCTTTTCGCGAATATCTTTTCCACGCTAAATTTCAGCGAAAGGTTCCAAATTTCATCTACACTTTCCTCGTATCATGTTCCTCTTGTACATTCCTTGCGCTTAAACGTGGTCAGGTCTCGTAGCGAAGTGAATTATTCCGATAGAAAAAGGTATCCTTGTTTCGACTCTCGTCGGAACGATATTCCCGTCATAGGGGAAAGCTTCTGAAAATTACTGTTTACGCGTGACGTTTGCCGCCGATGTATAAAATACACGTAGATATATGTGCACGGTAAGCAACAGGATTTTTACGCGATGCTATCGTGAAATTCCATCGAACGAGTAACGCTTTCCGTGTCACTACGACCACCGTTAGAACGCATTAACGCCCGCTGGCAGACGTCGTTAAAGCACGTTCTTTGAAGGTTGTCGGTATGGCAGCAGAAAATCGTTCGAATTAACTGAAAAATTTAGCTATCACGCTCGCGTACGTTCAAAGTTGCGAACGTCGTTGCCAAAATATCGGGTTAACGTCGGTTCTATCGGATCGATTCGTTCTCGCGCAAGCAATCTCGTGAGATGCGAAGCTTGAGAATGAGCGCGCATGGAATAAAATTGTATCCCCTTCGTGGCTCACGAATCGTCGCGGTTTCCAACGAATTTCTGTCCTCGGCGTCCAATAAATTCTCGTCGACTGAATCGTGTTGATTGTAGCCGCCAGCTGGATGGGGCGCGCTTGCGAAATTTCGCCTTGATATCGGCGTTGCTGATGATTAATTGCGCATTGAACCGACCGTCGATTTGCGATAATTCTGATTTACGTAGCTCTGAACACCGCTTAACGAGCCCCGAATCTGGTATTCGTCGTTTTTGCAACGACACCAAATTAATGTATATCAATTAGCCTTCGTTAATCCGAGTTTCACGAGTTTCAGTGGTGCGCGGGAACGTGGCTGGCGAATCTCTGACGAAAAGGTTACTTTGTAACTTCGATTCTTCCCAAGAGGAAGTTTCTCTACGAAAGTGTTTCTCCGCGAAATCGACGAGCACGCCACGTGATTCAACGTGTAAACCATGGGTGGTGGATCACTCAATTGAAAAAAGCTTTCAGGACCCATTCTTTCCCGTTCCTTTCCTCGCGACAGGGGATCGACGCTTACCTACGTTTCAACCACCAACACGTTTCCAACCGTGGTCCATGTTACACGTACTTACGAGACTTCTGAGAAATGATTCGTACCGTAGATGCTGCATTCTCCGTTATTTACGCATAGGATCCATTCTGTTTATTAGTTGGATTTTTACCTACATCGAATATTCGTTTCTATCTCGATACGTTCTTTACGCTTAGGTTGTGCCTACGGTTGATTCGCGTTCTGGGAAACTCGATACATCGAGACAATGAGATATCGTGTATTTGAATACTTGAGAATGTAAATATTTGAAAATCGAAATACACATTAATTGTCCATTTATGTAGTGAAATTAAGGAACCATAGAGGAAATAGAATTTTCCTTATGAGAAGTTCGTATATCCTGAAGAATATTTTCATTACATTTAACAAAATCGAAATACACATTAATTGTCCATTTATGTAGTGAAATTAAGGAACCACAGAGGAAATAGAATTTTTCTTATGAGAAGTTCGTATATCCTGAAGAATATTTTCATTACATTCAACGATTCTTCTTTATCTCGGAATCGTAAAACGAATGGAAATTCGAAATGTAACGTTATCTATTCCTTCGGAATACCAAGCGGTCGGTTCTCAAATGAATATTTCTCTATATTCTGGTGACGAGATCGTGTCTACGTAGATATCATTTCGAGCGAGTCGTGAAACGAGGATAGCCTTTAATTCCTGCCCGTATCTCATCGCAGTACAAACAGCATGCAGCGTGAGCTAAGTAATCGAGAGATATTCGTTTCTTCGGCAAAATCTCAGCTCGTGTAGAATATCGGGAACGCGTTTCCGCACCGGGTCCACATATATCAAGCTTTACGACGTACTTAGAGCGGAATCTGCCTTTAATCGGGCCCCTCGATGCATCGATAAATTACAAGTTACAACGACGCTGCTTTTCGAATATTCTTTTCCTTCGAGCACGCCGCTTATAGAAGATTGTACCAGGATCTACCTTGTCGATTTAACCTCAATCGTGTAATCTTCGCTAAAGTACGAGTATTTAAAATACAAGATGGCACTATTCGTGTCCTTAAGTCCGAAAAGGAGACAAAATATAAAACGTTCTTTTAGGAACTAGACAGAGTTTATAGGTTTGAATAATATTCTAGATTAAATGAGACTTTGCTGAAACAACTGGAGATGAAGTATAACGCGACGTTTCGATATTCTCTACGTAAAAGATGAAACGAACGAATGTTTGCAACAGATCAGCGTGGTCTCCATTTAATTGAAATTTCAATGTTATCGCGTTGTCATGGACACGTGTGTGTACGTGCGCATGCAAGAGAATGGCAAGTATGTGCGACGAGCTCGTACATAGATCGCATTAACAGACTGACGTGTATCGCGGCATCTATTAATTCAACGAACCGTCACACACGTTCGTCACTTTGCCAGTTTACCAGACTCGCGCTAATGGTCCGCCGTTTTGACAGCTCGTAGCAATTCGCGATGCGTTTATTATTAATCAACCAAGTCTGCCCTATGCAGTACACGTGTTACTTTTAAAAAATCCAACGAGCGCAATCCGAATGTTCAGGAATCTAGCGAAATATCGCGCGATCGCAGAGTAAAATTCTTCTGATACTAGCGACAATAATTTGCACATGATGCTTGCGAATACTTTCGAAACTTAACGTTAAAATCAACAGAGCAGTCGAAGTAACCAATTGGTAATTTTTCAAAAAATTCCTATAAAGTTTTTGATATAAGAAATTTGAAGAATGAGATTCCTTCTCCATCTTCGCTTTCTCCTATTCGATCGGTATATTTACGTCAGTTCTATCATTAAAGCGAATACAAGATTCTCATGGTAATTCGTAATACTGCGAATTCCGTTCATAGCTTTCATAATTTCAAATTTTGTTGAAATTAGAATGTCATTTCCTAGCAGAATTCGAACTAAAGCAGTAGGAAATTCCTGTTTTGTATTCGCAAATGAAGATCTGTATTCCATGAATGTACTTCATACATTTTATACTGTAGTTACTGTACCGAGAGATTATTATCTTGTTCGAGGTCTCGAATTTTATTCAGATGGACGAAGATTGGGAAACTTTTCGAATGACAAAACGGTAACATCTGAGAATCTCTGGAATTACTAAAATGGGAGTGCGAAATTGATTAGGGAGAAGACTTGTAAATTGTAAATACGCTGGAAGATTGAACAATCATTGTTGACTGCGAGTCATGTTTCATCGGAACGAAGCTGATTGATAAATATGGAAGAGATCTCTGAGAAAGGTGAATGTCATTTGCATCTCGATCAATTTCATTTCAATCGATTCTCAGGTATGTAGCGCTTTGATTTGGTCTACGTTTTTATTCGCACAAGGTTTAATTATGAACATGAGTAGAATAGATACTCGTACGTATACAATAAGGGAGATGCCGGATATAAATATTCAATTCAAGATTCTAAAAGATTTTATTTTATTCTTCTTCCAAAGGGTTCGATTTAATTAATATTCTTGATGTCGGTAAGGATAAACTATCCTTTCGAATTTACGCGATAAGCATAGGCCATGACATTTTAAACAGTGGTCACTGAATACGAGTAACAACGTAACAGGAGTCCACTAATTTTCCCCACTATCATTCTCTTCATTATGCATGTGTGTGATTTCTCGTTTAACTAATTGGAATTCATATCCATAAGTGGATTCGATCGATACTTCGTTTAATCGTGTAGTAAATAAAATTTATCCAATAAATGCAGTTCTATCGTACCTCGAACAATATTTTATCGAAACAATCAGCCTGATCAAACACGTAAGTGTAAGACTCGAGTAAACACAAATTGTATTGTACAGATACAATTCATCCTCGACACAAGAGGAATCTTTTCAGCTTAACGCGTTCTGAAATATTCACAACGAACGTCTAAACGCGAATAAGGGCGAAATCGTGTCTGAAAATACGATACGACAGCTTCGAAATCGTCTACACGACGAGACTCGAATGATTTCGCAAGCAGTTTCGGGGATCGAAAGGTTGAGAGTGCAGGAAACCGAGTTTCTCTCAAGGACTGACGCGAAGTATGCTTAACCGGTGCACGTCGAAAGTTTCTCGGGCTGTGAGTCGAACACGGTGATTGTTCCTCCACGTTACCTGTAAATTTACCTACTTCCTGCTTAATAAATCGGTCGAGAAACTTTAATTTGGGCAATGATAGGTCACATTATTCTCTAGAGGAAAATTAATTCGAGTACAATGATCCAAAAAATAGGTGCCGTGATAAATTCAACGTTCGAGTAATTTGTTTGCGCAATAACGATATCTCTTTACCTGCGTTATTTCCACCCCCTCCCCCCAGGGAAAGAAGGGAGATTTATTATCACGGTGATCGATGAACTGGTAGTAAAAGAGATCTTCGTCGTCACAGTCTGTCGTAAAATGAAAAGAACGTTTTATGGTTTTATAATTAATGAAGCAACGTCTTTAACGGTGTCGCTAATGATTAATAGCGAATAGCGAATTAAAGCTTGAGGTATGAAATTCTTGATTCAGGTTTCGATCACTAAGTATAATTATTGTACACCATTTTTTAATAAAAGCATACGACGAATTTGTATTATATTATCGAGATGAAGTTCGAAGTAGGAGGGAAGCGAAATTTTTGCTACTTCGCGGCAATGCTTTCTTCGAGATAAATATTAAGTCGTCCGAAAAGTGTCTTTCTTTCGCAAACGTGTTTTTTATAACAGTGCACTTTCGTACAAACGTGAAACCAAGCCTGTGAAATGTCGCGGTGTTTGTCTCAACAGAACAAAATGGGTCGTACGTAATTCGGCAAAATAATATAAAAGAAAAAACGTTGCGCGTTTATTATTTCCTCATAAAACAAAAGAAATTTTTCGGACAACTTAATATTTTGTTCACTTTGTAGGTGTTATTTGACCGATCCGTTAATGAAAAAAACACCGCAAACGAGTGCTCGTAAAGCTATGGTCCTCGAAATTGGTGGAACGAGCCAGTAGTTGAATTGAAATAGCGAATGCGTTATTCAAACTTCGATATTTATAACCTCGCGAGTCAATCTCCAAATCTACCCGGGGCGACACGTCGTGTAGAATACATTTGAACGACTGCATGCATATGTATTCGTCGTGTGAAAAACTCATGCATACGCTTGCAGTATGTCTATTGTTCGGCTCGTTATATGTGTGTGCAATCGAACAAAAAAATCATGAATTTCTAACGAGATCATGACAGTATCCGTAACAACGTGTCATGCTACGCTGTCTTTGCGATTACCCTCGGTCCAATTACTTTTGTACTTTGCTGAAAAGAATCTAAAATGAAAAGGTATCCCGGATAGCAGTGCGTCGAAGGGAGAATTGGGATTCTCCCTGGGAGAAAAAGAGATTAACCCTTTGGCGGTATAGTAACACGACGAAGAATTTCAAATAAATAATTTCGAAAATAATTATTCGTTTATATTCAAGATCTTTGGCGTTTTTAGAATCAGTCCTCGTTTCCTTAGAACATCGACTATTATCCAGATACGTTGAATTAACACAGAGACAACTAAAATAGTGTTTATTCGAACTACAAATAACTTTATAGTCTAAATCGAGCAGCGTACCACCGTTTTAACGGCGCATCGAGTTCAGTATGCTCGATGATCAGCGCTGTTAATAGACGCTAGCCGAGGAATTAACCGATTACTATCGTTCGTTGCGCAATTAATTAACGCTCAGCTTATGCAGCAGCGTTTGTTTATCAATATTTCCAGGTAGGAAACCAGGAACAATGGTGCATCGAACCTCGATCGAGGGATAATTTGCCGGAAGACCAGATGGAAATTCCGAGCAGGCGCCGTAAATCCATGACTGTCTCCGTAAATCTAAGCAATAATCCTTCCTCTCTCGACTGTGGATTCCGTGGATCCCGCAAGCTTGCCATGAAAACTTCTAGAGCAGGACTTTACCCTTCCCTCCGAACCAATCGACCGAATACACTTGCGTCACGTGAGTAATCTGCCTATCGTTGAATTAAATTTAATTAGCGTACTCCAGCGAGCTCTATACTTGAGTTTCGACATGGAACGTGGTAAACAATCTGTTTACGATCACGTTGAGTTATGTAATCGAGGACTATCGATGCTAAGAATTAATGACCATAGTATTATGTAATAATCGATCGGGAACGCGGTCTTTTGCTGGCTCGAAGCTGAAGCTTCTTGAAAACTTGCACAGGGTAATAGCCAAGCTGAGAGAACTTTCATTCTTTAGTAGCCGAGTAATTTTAAAGAGAGGGAAGGCTGAATCTCGGGTCACTTTTCAAAGGGCACGTAATCTTCTCCATTCAACAGGAGCGAGATACAGATACTCGTCGCGTTTATTTATTTTATAGATGGTGCCATACTAAATGGAATTTTTAGGAGACAATGGATCATTTGCATTTTGAATTAATGTTCTTATCTTCTCTTTTCTCGATCGAGATTACGAAATCCTGGAAGTTTACAACTTGGCTAACATTACGAGGATAAGAATTCAACCGAGAAAATTAGTACATTCAAATCCGATGTAAGGAATTTCTGAAACTGTTTTCCAAATCGACGTAAAATTGAATAATTAGGCCGTTTAGGATTTTTATTTAGCCTGCATGCCCAGGATATCCTGCGAGTGGAAACGAAGCTTACTTTTTCGATGTGTTCGTGCGAACCACGGTCGAGTCGCATATTTATGGTTGTTTTCCAGCGAGTTTAAAACGAGCTTTTCACGCTCCAGTTCTCGCATTATATCTTCCCCCGCTTTCGATTTTATTAAATCGTTTCTCCGTTTATTTGAATACAGGTTGGTTCGACACGTGGACGTAAGACGAAAAGCATTTTCTTTCTTCGAACTTTCATCGATGCCAAGTGTTCTTTCCGCTGAATTTCCGCTAAGTACGTCTCGACACGCTTCATTAGTTCGACTCGCGAATAGATTCGATTTGACGACGACCTATTTCCGGGATCTGCACTTTAAACAGCCCTATATTGTAACCGCGCTAAATGTAAATGAATTTCATCCCTTGTTTTATATTCGTCGAAAATCGACCAGCATCGTCCTAACGAAAATTTGATCGGACATTTCCGACACGTACATCGTACGTGTCTCTTACTCCCCAAAACAGAATAATTTTAAATCAATATTTGCGCGCAAGAGTGTTTAGAACATGTGTCACGAGCATCGTTTAATTACGAAAATTCGAACGTGTTCACCAGTTTCGAAGGATCCTTAATTATACGAGAAAATCCGAACGCTTCGCCTGTCGAGCATTCGCCAATTTTGTCGTTCTTACGCTTCCTCTAATACTTTCGTAGCTTCTACCATCAGCCACCAGATGCACAGATATTTTATGATACGGTGTTGTTTCATTATAATTGCATCAACTATGCTTCGAGCGTGTATTTGCCGTTACTTAATACCCACGCGGTGCAAAGGCGAGCAATGTCGCCGGTTTTATAACGTATTACGACGACGACGCGTTGGCGTAATCCCGTACAAAAGAATAATGCATTTCGTGTAAACAAGAACGCCACCGATTCTCGCTTTCAGAAAAATTCATAAAACATTTCGCGAGGAGAGAAAAAAAAAAGGAAAAAGAAAAACAAAGAAATGAGCGTCGAATTTCATCACGAGCTGACGAAAATTCAATTAAATCGACGATCTTATTCTGCACGTATAAACGACAAATACAGAAGAAAAGTCAATGGAGAATTTATTGCGTAACCTTATTTAACGGCTGCCATCGAGGGTAGAAAAGGACAGACGTTCACGAGGAAGAAAATTAATGCCGGATTACTTCCGCTCGCGCCATTAGCGTATCGTTCATAGGGGTGACATTTTTTTCTCGCACAATGACATGAAAATTAACGAGATTTTATGAGGAGCGCACGGTAGTTGGCCGAGGAAATTTCATTTCAAACCGGGTTCGAAAAACAAACAAACTTGTTGTACGGCTCTAGCAAATACGTGTGCGATAATGTACATACGGACAGGCCAGGTTGGTTCGAGCTAACTGTGTAACGTTGGAAGAATATTAAAATAGGGATGATCTGGGATCGGTACGTGCGAACTCAACGTTATTCGAGCTTATTCTTCTTAACAAAATATTTTAATCAATGGCAAAATAAAAAGGAAATACCGCTAAAGTAACTTGTGTCTGGAGATAACTTCGTGTAAATATTGTTTTCCGAAATGAGACGAAAGATATAATTTGATCGATTACTACTGGAAATGATTGTAGTTTAATTCATGTAGCACATTTAACCAACCTTTAACGTCCGAACTTCGTTACTTTTACCTTTGTTTAATTATTATGCCCTGACAATCAAGTAAACAAAGTGGGATTGACACGGCAAACGAGGACATTCGATCGGGAGTAGAGAGCCGGGAGTTGACAGCGTACGAGCGAATGTGCCATCATGATATTCAATCGGGTTTGTGACATGTATACAATCAGCATCAATTTTAAGTCTATGCATCACGTCGAATTCTATTATCACACATTCGTCCAGTTTGACAATAATTCTGATTGCGAATTTCGCTAATTACCAATCGGCTCGTACGTCGCTTCAACTTTTCCTAAATTCGTTATTCGTTAATTGCCTTCATTATAGATGAGTAAACCGTGAAATTTTTATATTCGAAACGAGAATACTATAGTTTCTATCGTTTCACCTTTTCGAACGAATTTACACTTTAAACGAATTACAAAGTAAGCAAAAATATTAACCACCGTCTCGAACAGGATAATTCAAATCCGCGCAAATTTTCAAAAGGACGCGTTAATTACAGCAAGCTCAATTAAAATAGTTTCATCAGTCGACTTCGTGATCCTCTAACGGTATTTTCGTTGAGTTACACTCAAGGGGAGAGTGTTACATCCTTAAGAGCGTTACGGAAAATCGGCTTACTTCTGAGAAATTTCTCCGGACGTTCCTTCGATTCCCGCGGAAAACTTTTCAACGAAGCCTTTGTGCTCGGTGGGCGACCCTAATAAGGACAGCTCAACGAGGAACGGAGGTGTTTCCGTCCCGACAATGTTCCAGGAAGTTATCGAGTCAGTTGCATTCTCGACGTGCTCGACGCGCGTTTCCTACGACTTCCAAGTTAGGACGACTGACAACACGATCAAATCGATGCGACGTTTGTTTTCGTTTCTTTTCGTCGATTCTGTTTTCCTCCCGTGGCAAATTTTTCGTTTTGTATTCTTCGTCGATTTTCAACTTTCCGGATATTTCGAACACGGCGATCGCGTCACACGCTTCTCTGACAGCAACACAAAGCCTTAGGATCTTGTTATTGAAGTAAATTCGTTGGTTCACTGACACGACACAATAGCCTGTTCAAGGCAGTTATGTGGTTTGACGGATACTAATACCGTGTCGGAGTAATGTTAATTAACTGGTTTAATAATTGCTTAATAACGACCGCTGCCAATAATCGT
Organism: Bombus affinis; assembly: GCF_024516045.1. NCBI lineage: Eukaryota > Metazoa > Arthropoda > Insecta > Hymenoptera > Apidae > Bombus > Bombus affinis. The sequence continues at coordinate 14,988,240 of NC_066348.1, read as the reverse complement.
CTCACCTTATGGTATACGTTTGACATTATATTCTAGTCTGTTAGTAGACATCGGTTCTATTCATTCTAATTCTAATAATTAATTTATTAATTATAAATTGTATTAATTTTATATTATATTATATTATATTAGATAGATAAATGTCAGTAAACATCTAAACAGTGTTATACTATTGTGTCGTTATTAAACCACGTGTAATATTGCCTGGCTAATCGATAATATCTATATTTACGCAAGAAATATTCTGTATTATCTCAGAGTTTATCGTACTCCACAACAGAGAAGATAAATATTGTACGATTAGAGCGATATAAAGGAAGAGATCACAACAGAATCGGGAAATAAATCGTAGACCGAGCAGGACAGGAAGAGCTGATTCCCTGTCGCATAGTGGGGGCGAAACAAAATCGAGGAAAAAGGAAGAAAAGTAAATGGATTCAACTGGGAGTAGAGAACATTAGGTCGTTTCAGTCGGTTGCAACAGGTTTCAACGTTCGCTGCAACGACCAACACAGAACGAGGCCGCAGGTCGAGCTATCACGCCACCCCTATTGTGCAGTTAGTTAAGCGTCATACAAACGCATAATTATGTTCCGTGAATCCAACACGACGACGCGGTCTGATTCTAAAAACCGAGATCCTATAGCCGTGATTTTATGCAAAACTGCCTGTGGAAAATCTGTAACGGACTGGAAATATAAAGAGATTCGCCTCTTTTTTTCTCCCTCTTCTCTTTTCTATCACTTTTCTCTCTCTTCGTTCCTCGCTCATCCGGAAATTACTTCTCACGACAGAGACGGCCTTTGGCGAATAGGCTTTAATACCACGCTTCCCTTTCAAAAATTTCATCGATAGCACCGGACTGAACAAGACGAGGTTACATGGAAACGCGACGAACACACGCAAGCTCGTCAAATATTTAAAGCAGCCGGAACTGCTTTATCGAAGCGGCACAAGGTTTTCGAATGAACGTCGAGGGAGCGAGACGAGGAAACTGAAAAAATGAAGGTTGGTGCATCCATACGATAACCTCTTTTAATTTCAATTTTGTTCAGAATCGCAGATTCTGAAACTGTATCCTGCGCTTCAATAATATAACGAAATTCTAGATATAATCATTGTATGTACGTTCCATAGATTGAATTGACCTTTGATTACGTTTTGAAATAATACACGACAGGTTTAGTTTTGACCCATTGATCGTATACAGAATATTATGAAGTGCTATCAGGATCGCAATAAAACCGTTAATGCTATTCCGACTATGAATAGGAAAACGCCATTATCAATGATATTCAAACGCGGCTACACTGTATTCACTGTAGAACGTAAATCACCGCAGTTCAACGATACACAAATGTTATCCTGATCGAAGTGGTAGTTCATAAAGCGGCGAGATGCTCGATGCAATAACAGTTTTATCACATGACCATTGCGCAATAATCTCGAGAAGCAATTTCAAAATTTATCGTTGTTATACGACTTCATTTTGCTAATCAAGGTAGTCAGGCACAAAACATAATCGCGAGTTATATAAATTATGAGCCAGAAATTTATGTTGCTCTTGCTATAAACTTTGAATATTTCATTTTTTTCGAAGGTAATTGCTTATTAAATTTTAGGATTTTATAAAACACACCCTGCAAACTCTACTTTGCTAATTAGAAAAATAAAGTTTTAGATTCTTATCGAACTTCGAGAATCCTTTCCCGTTTTCCACTTTGCTCAAACATAAATATCAGTTAAGGATCCGCGCGTCCACAGAATTCACGCGAAAGATGAATGACAGTGTAATTCCATTGGTGGAGCGTTACGAGAAACGTAGACCCTCCGCGTTTTACGCAACGCGTGTACGACACGCTTGCGTACTCCGCAACGATTTTCTCATGTCATAGATTTTATTGGGAGACACGTTTATCAGAGTCACGTTTCCTCCGAGTTGGCAAGAAAATCCGGGGATCGTTACACCATTACAAGGAGCCAGCGAAAGCCCGACTTAAAGCTGTAAGTTCAGGTCAAAGTACTTGGCCGCCATTGTACGTCGACCCAGCGTATGAGTCCGGATGAGTTTAAACGAGGACGAGGGCTTTCTATTGCTACAATTGAAAACGTGTCTCCGAACGAGTAAAACTTTCAACCAATAAATTTCACGAATGGATTTTTGTTTTGATACGTGTGTGATTGGCATTCGCGGCTGACCTTTTACGATCATATTTTTTTGAAAAGTTCAATCGTGCAATATATCACTCAACTGCGCTTCTATCGCACTTTCGAATTTACCATTTTCGACAGGCGTGAAAGTTTCTCTACGTCAAAAACAATTCACCAGTACTTTGCATAGAAATACGAAGCGGAGTAATATCTACTTTTCTACAGACGTAGAAAACGTTTTCCACGTCTGTAGAAAAGTAGAGAAATTTAACGTTTTAAAATCGTCGATTTTCATCGGCGATCAAAAAAGCTTCACTCGCGCGATTCAGCTAGAACGCTGTTCTTTTATCGAAAACTAAACGGGAATTAATAGGTTCGAATGAAACGAGCAAACCGACACGATTTCGTTTTTTATTATCACCAGTAGTCCCATGAGCGTTAAATAATCCTTCGTATAACCATCGCATAGCGATTTAGAAACGATTTGCGGTAACAAAAGTAGTCCATATTAGTCGATAAACTTTTCACGTCTGACCATATATATAGGTGGATGTTTTTAATGACAAAAATTTCTCGCAAATAAGGGTGGAATTCCGACGCGTGGCGTGATACTCGTGTATAGCTTTTGATCTTGACACGAAGCTCAGCGTCGTACGTTTCACGCGTGCTCGCGTGTCAGAAAACAGAAATTTCCGCAGAAACTTCAAGTATTTTCGGTAGAATGGTAATTCCGAAACACTCGTTAGAACGTTCGACTTTTTGTTCGTGGAATCGTGTAAATGGCTGGTAACATTTTCTCTATTCATGCTTTCCGATTCAGCGTGCATCGCGTCCCGGTCGCAGGAAACGTTTTTCGAATGGCCCTTTGTCGTTACTTTCATTCCGTTTGTTTCCAGTGATATTTTAACTCGACTTGCCGATTGTATATAAAGCGTACAAAGAACGAATTTTGGGAAAAATTCTCATAAATATCCTGCAGCTGTTGAGCAGAGTATAAAGTGGACGAAAATACTGGTCTCACTTCCTGATTTTTCGCGATAAGTATAATAAACGCACCCTCTTTCGTTTTTGTCCGTTCGAGTAGGGCGAGGACCAATTTCGTAAAAGAGAATCTCTATTCCTAGATAACGATAGAAAAGAATGGGGTCGTCGTAACCGGCAATAACACGGGGCAATCGAGTCCACGTGGCTTGTTTCACGGAGAATTTAGTTGCTGAATGGTGGAAATCAAAGCGTGTCCTCGTGGGGCCAACTTGGCCTCGCATTAAGTTCATTTTGCGTTCAATTTGTATCGCAGCGAACGTTTCTCTTTGTAGTCTTTGAATCGTATAAAAATGTGGCGGACAAGATTATAGCGTAGGCTCGTGCCACCGATCGTGCACTGGCGTAAGAGACGAAAGCATCGGGCTGGCCAAAAGCTTTTCTAAAGGAAATTCAAAGACAAATTTTATGTTTCTAACTAAAACTACATTATACAATGTATTGTACGTTATTTTCTACTATCCTGTGCTTCTTTCAGGTAACTTCGCGATACCATTGAAAAATGTGTATGTCAGACGAAAATTGTATCACTTTTATCTTCGAAAATCTCTTTCAGATCCATTTTACAGGTACAACCAGTAGAAGATATTGGATAAAAGTACTTCGTAGTGTGGTATCGTGGACAAATAACTTAAGAAATATCAGGTAAACCATAAACAATATTGCGAGAAGGTCTAAGTGCTGTTAAGCCAAAAGGGACAGTTTTAACGGATGGTCTTTACTTGGCATTTTTTACCGGCAGTTTTTTTATCTGAGGAGTCGAGTGGTGAGAGTCGAGTGGAGTAGTTGTGAGTAGAGAGTCGAGTTGAGATAGTCGTGAGTTGAGAGTCAACTTGTGAGGAGTCAAATCGAGTGGAGTAATTGTGAGTTGAAAGTCGAGTGGTGAGGAGTCGAGAGTTGAGTTGCCGAGTTGTTATGAATTGTGAACTATTAGTTGTGATCTGTGAATTAACTATTTAGTTGTCTTAGTTATAGCACATTACTGTATTTAGTTCACGTTAAATAACAATCATTTCCTGCTTAATCCATTGTAAATAGATCTATCGATCAATAAACTTATCATACAGAATAGAAATCATTGGAAACCCTACTTTCTAATATTTCTAAATAAATAAAAAAATCCTATAGTAGTTTTTATATACATATGCAAATAATTTCAGATTTGTTTTAAACTTTGCCATTATAATAATAATAGTCGAGTCAGACTAATAATATTTCAGTCTGTGTCGTACAACATGCGTAATGTATTCATAAATGTCTACAAGTGTTGGAATATTTTCGTGAGCCTGTTTTCTCGCTCTTGTACGATGAAAATTAGACTTTTAACTTAATCGAGCATCGGTTAACAGGTCGATGGGAAATATTTAGCGAGAATCAGGCGAGAACGATGGATACACGTGACTCGATCGACAAGCTTGCAAGATCAACGCACGAAAGCGCCGCTTTTGAGACTTGATTTCATCCGAAGATGAAAGGAGATTGGAAATTCCATTCTGTCGCGTGTCGATTTCACCGGCGTATCAGCCGGACGAAAGGCATACCAAACGTTGAGTTCCATTACATGCTGACGAATAAACTGCAACGAGTACCTTTCGCATTACGAGATTGGGCAAAATTTGGAAATTAATCGCTCGAATAACATTTCCAAGCTTGACCCTTCGAACGAAAGAGATTCGATGAAAATAAAAATCGAAGATGAGTGCTCGAGACTCGATGTTCGTCAAAAATTGAATTTTACTGTGGGTTGATCGGTATGTTTCGTTGTTTTAATTAAAACTCCGATATATGATAAATATTCAGCTAAAATACGCGTATCAATAATCTACAATTTACGAAAAATTCCAAATGAAATTGTATAAATATAAATACAAATAAAATTTTACGACGGAATTACCTGATCAACCTGATGCATATAACGAATCTGTTAATTTTTCACATTTATTGACTCTTGTAAACATCTCGTCGATTTCCGCTAATATCCTAAAGCAACACGGATGTTTAACACGACATTTCTTTAAGCTAAAACATCACGCACGTTGAACAGACGAACAACGAGTACCTTAAAGTGCAGCACGCTTCTACAGGTTACGGTGGAAAAAGTTCAAGGTCCATTGATCACGTCTTACAAAAAGCACGCATCCACTATTCATACAGCCTGTGTGCTATACATTGTGTATGGGACACGTTTACCGCGCATAGTCAGAAATAAAGGAATAATTACTTAAAAATTGCCGCGCGGTTATAGGCAAAATAGATGAAACGAGAAGGCACTCGTCCAAAGCAAAATGCCATTTACAGTTTTCCCGATTGTGTAGGAAAAACAAGCAAGTGATGCATTCGCGTGCATTTTTACGCTCGCTTTTTAAAGCTAACGACTATCATTCGAACGCACTCGAAACCGTCCCGCTTTTAAATCCTCTCCTCTCGTAGCTCATGGAATCATAAGTCGGAGATCCGATGGGTACTTGCAAAAGCTCAACGATAGGTTATATATACACACCTTAAAAGGCCAATAACTATTACACGTTAATACTCTGAAACTACGCGATCGACCTTCGTTTCGAAGCCGCTTATAATCCTTAAATGAAACATAGATCGCCTAAGCCTCGATCATAAAATTAGCCGGGTATCATTTAGCCCTCCTCTTCCCAGATATCGTAGACCTTGGCATTTTCCGTTCAATCATGATGAAATTACGACGCAGGATAAAAGCCCTAGGCAGCAGGAAATAAAGTTCCTTCGATTCGTCTTGGGTCGGGTGCGGCCGATATTCGACTAGTCGACAGGAACCAAGAAACAAGAGAAACTAGTCGAAATCCTAACGAAATGAATTATTCACGTTTCCTTTCCGCAAACGAAAGGGTTCGACGCGACGAACGACCAAACACTCTGAATTATTCTAAGGACGCACGATTCTCGTCGCCTTCGAGAAATCCAGTGGAGATTGCGTCGGGTCAGGTATTCAGGAATTTCTCGTCTTGCTGGAATTTCGTGCAGCTGGACAGACGCTCGAATGACCGGTGAACGCGCTCGAAATTTTATTTCGTCCTAATTCCAACGAAGCGAGCCGATTGTTCTCCATCATTGCGAGCCTCTTCGTGGTAAATACACGACGCGACCCTGTTTTTCAGAGTGAACGCGATGCGAGAAAGCGCGTGGGCGTTTTTAGATCTATGGAAGATAAATGTAGCGGAACGTCTCAAATATTGGATGATGTTTTCTATGAAATAGCAGAGGTTTTATTTACAAGTTGCGCTCGGAAAAACCGAGCTTCTACTCTCGCCACGAAGTTCTAACGGATTCGTCGAATGTGTTTATTCGTCATAGTTCGTAGATGTTTACTCGTATTTGAAAATTCTAAAGTTGACGCTCGCAGGCAATTTTATTGCGTCATTCCGGTTGTAAATTTCTAACCGGAATCAAATTTACAGTAGAAAATTTCGAATAGTACAAAATAACATTTCCACTGGTAAAAATATCCGCGATGACAATGGGAATAGCTTTGAAGAAGTGTGATATTTAATAAAGAAATCGACATTATTTCTCCATTAACTGGCCAACGAGAAGAGCATGTTGCAGGCAATACTTGGAGCTATTGAAAATGACACGGCATCATAAATTTCGTAATTAATATCTCCGTATCGCGGTAACCTCTAAAGCCAATCATGCATACGGTTTAATTGAAATTTCATTATAATTAACTGTTTATCAGATAGAAGTGGGTTCCGATGATATTTCATGAGAGAAGAGGAATATTAGTCCTATCTGTCCACAACGACAATTTTATCATCGATAATTAGGATATTTAATCAATTTATTTGGTGTAAAATGTAGTTAAAAATTTCGGAGATTTTATCGAGTATTAACTGTCTTAATTTGTTTAATTTATTGTTTCGCTCTTTGAAGCATTCATTGGCCCATTTCGATCGCGTTAAAGTAAACAGTCGTTCTTTAAATCAAAAATGATTGTGTTTTACTGTTGCCAGATTGTCAGATGCGAATTCAAGTAGTATAGGTGTGTATGCGGTCGGACGTGTTGGGACGACCACGTAAGAAACGGGCTAAAAACGCGAAAGAAATTCATTCTCCCTCTACAGAGTGGATCCCTGATACTTGTCAACGTCGACTTCTTCATTGGACAATTCAAGAAAACAAGACAGCTCGATTTCAGCTGTCGCTTGTTCAAACGATCCATCCGTCAGAAACATCCAAAGAGCTTTCGACCCTTTCGCGAGTTTCCATGTTTTCTCCTACCGAGCCACGGGTTGCAAGATAAACTCGGCAAGCTCGATCTCGTCGAAAGGAAAACACAAAAGAGGCAGTGACAAGAGACGAAAGAAAATGAGATACGTCGGCGAAAAAATATATTCTTCTTTGCATTAGTTTCAAAAACAAACAGGGAGAAAAAGAGAGTGGAGTCACGCATAGCTTACTCGGTATAAATACCGTACGACGCCCGTTCATCCCGACCATCCGCAAACGTAAAATTGGAAAACTTTCGACGAGTTGGTAAAATTGAATGACCATCGTGACGTCGTTCGCTGGAGCTGCGCCTAGTTGTTGAATTCATCTAATACCGGCGAAGTAACTCCAATCTCATCGAAGTTGCGCGCACAAACATTGACCCTGTCTCAGGTGCATCGATGCCAGTCAGCTCGGGGAATGGGGGTGGAACGGTAACTAAACTCGTCTACGAACGTAGAACGCGATGGATACCTGGCGATAACTCGAGTTCAGCCGTAACAAGAGAAACTTGACGAAACGGAAGTTTTAAAAATCGAACGTGTAATTATCCGCGAGAATCGTTCGGTTTTACGAGTATTTTAGCAAAAAGGATGAACACGTTTTACGCTCGCCACCGAAGTTTGATTAGTTCGTCTACGTAAATGGAGTAGCGGCTGCGTGCGAACGAGCTCGTCGCGAAACACGAGTTGAATTTCATTCGTGCCGCGACTGCAAGCACTCACCTTAACTTCCATCGGTGTATAAACGACAAAAAAATCTATCGGTTTATAGATAATCTTTGAATTTATTATTTAGAGGCTGGACATGAAAGATGGTTTTCATGTCGAGTAGATTAGACGAGTTCCCCGGGGTATAGAATATCTCGAGGAAAGCTAAAAAGTCGATACGTTTCGGTATCTCGATTTTTCGATAAACGATACCGTTTATTTGCAAATGATGGTAATATTTGGTTTGGTCTTAAATTCAGGATAAACACCGTGCCTCCGACAATCAGGATTTCTTTCGAGACGTAACGTTCCAAAGGTCGAATGGTAATTTAAAAATTCGAATCGTGTATTTTTATTGAATGATGTTGTTTGATAGTGAAATATGAAAAAGGTTTTCATGGATGCATGGGTGTCACTGGATATATTACATACGCATATATCGTCAAAGGGGGAAAAGAAGAGAAGAGAAACCAGGGCATGTTTATGTTTTAAAGCAAATAATACAACGTTGTAATATTACGTTGAAAACTAACAGTTGAAAACCGCGTGCTACGTGTGTACAGAAAAATTAAAAGCGACCGTAATAATAATCTAAATAATTAGCGAATCGTTGACAAAATAAAGATTAATGAAACAACCAGAAAGATGAAATAATGAAACATCCAGAATTATCATTTATCAAATATCAGGATAAAGGTCTTCGTCAGAAATATCAAGAGTAACAAACGTAGCTCCGTTACGTACCTTATAAATTATTCAACGACTTAACACACGTATCTCGTCAAATATTCCCATAGTTCACCTTCGATTCGCGCGTCCTCACACACGGTATAATCTCTGCCAAATATGTAACCCACGCAACGACCGCAAATGCAACCGTTAAATTTCCAGTAAATATTCTCCAAACACAGAATGAACGATGGTAATTACCGTCAGCACGGAGAAATGCCAACTCTTCGCTCGTAGATTGGTCCACAGGTTATTCCGACTGGTGCCCTTCCGAATAAGAGAGCGGAAGCATTGACCCTACTACCTCAGGTGCAGCATCAGGTGCTCTAGCGCTTGGTAGGGAGTCAGGTGCACGGGGAGGGAAAAGGTAGAGAGAGGGAGCGCGCGCACTAGAGAGAGAGAGAGAGAGACGAATAGAAGCGGATGGCTACGAAGCGACACAAGCAGCTAGCACGGCTGCAGTCTAAAATACGCTGGGTATTCGGTGGGGGTGTGCAGGTGGAAGAGAAGGTCGGAAGGTTACAAGAGCGCAGACGCCGACTGAAAGCATCGAGGATAGTACCCGGCACGGTGCCGAAGTACCGGACAGAGCTAGCTCGTCCGCAACGCTGTGTTCGTCTAGCAACGAGTCGGTCCACCTAGGACACGATCCACGTTCACCTGCTTCCTTCGACCGAACCTATCGAACGCATCATCGGCCGCTCGAACGTTCTTCCTGAACTCGTTGCGAGCAACCAATCCACCCGGCCGAATCAAATCACTGCACCGTCGAACACGAGTTACCGGCGGATCAACGAGGGGCCGCTTTCCCGCGCTCCGTATCTACACTCGGGTTTTCACCTGTTAACCGAGCCATCGCGCTCTTCTTCTTTTCTCAGAAGCTAGCGTTCAGGTAAGTTCTTCGTACGGTGAATTTTCATACAGATTTTCGAAGGTGATTGTCGCGTTCGTGGAAGATAAGGAATAACACGCGGATTTTGTTCGATGAAGGTTTGAAACGAATTTTCAAAAGGGGTGAAAATGGGGGAGGGTGCGTGACCTGACACGCGGAAGATTCGTAAGGTACATACCTATGTTTTGGATTGCTTATCGTCGGAATTTTAAACGCGATTTTAGATCAAAATACCTATAGATTAAAATATTAGTTCAAATATATCGTTCAAGTACTTAAAAAGTATTTGTTTTGCGGAGTATCAACGTTGAATCGAAAAGAGGTTGCAAACATTAGAAAGTTTCGTCATGATTTCGATAGCATCGCTCTACGGGTTCCTTTAATAGTCTTTCCGCGAGAAACGAGGTTCTCCGATTCATCGCATCGCTCGACAAACTACGTACATCAATGTACCCGCATAGGCGTTAGTGAAAACAGCCGGTGCTTTGACCGGCTGGTCTATGCTGGAAACATTCTCAAACTCCTCTGGGTAACATGTGAATTACCTAAGCTTCGTGGAATATTAAATCGCAACCATTGTATTTGCCTAGAAACTTCAATGAATCTTAATGAAATTTCCATAGACCTCGCAACGTCAGATCCTGCCTACAGGGAAACGAAAATTCTCCTATAAAACTGTTATTCACGAAACATTTTCATAAAACAGTGGCTCGTTGATTCGATTACTTTCGTATTAGGAGCAAATGCTAGACAAGTTGGAGAACAAGCTACGTGTATCTGATGCGATATTAACGCTGTCACATCCGATATTGTGGATCATGCATTCTCGTTACGTCACTTGACGCGATGTAACCTCTAATCTTCCTACGCAGATTTTCACACGTACACCTGCGTATTGAAACGACGTGGTTGAGACAACCTGAATTTCGATTAAAACCTAATGAAAGTTCCCGTATCGAAGTACATATCTTTCCGCTCGGAGGCGGATTTCCATCAACGGTTAGTTATCTCATCAACGCTTCAATTTCGGTTCGTTCTTTTCATTGCAACGTTCTCGATTCATTCCCCCGAAATAACGAGAACGATAAAAGAGAGCTTGTTGCTTCTGTGTATCAAGGAACGAAATTAATGTAAGACGGGAAAGTCTGTAAACATCTCATTGGCCCCTCGAAAACTCTATTTAAAGATACAGCTTCCATCGCGATAAGGTGCGAGCGCGAGACACTATGCTTTCTAGTTACTTTAATAACGATCCGACTTCCATTTATTGCCTACAAAGCGGCTGTAAATTTCATCGTTATTAAACCCATTGCACACGTAGTCTGTCTGAAGAACTCCTTTGAGTTTTCTCTTGATCGTAGTCTTGATTAAAATCTCAGCTTCCCGAAAGTAATTTGCCTATTAAACGCGAGTTTGTAGTTCGTATTTTGCATTCCCTTTTCCCGAAACGACACGGAGAAACACATACGAATCTCGATACAACGTACTAGGTTATCGGCATATCCCACGTCGATGTTTCCTTGTTCCCCTTCGGTCTTATCTGTGCAACTGTTCCGTCAGGTGTCGGAAATGGCGCGGTAGATTGCGCCATTTACCAAAGTCCTTTCAGACCGCGACTCCAGTACAATTCCCGCGAATGCACGCGTGCCACTTTTAACGACACGTATTTCGTCCATCGTTGTTCGATTTCATACAATAGATTCACGAGCATCCTCGTTTCGTTTTGAATGATAGATGTGCAAGCAATGGGAATATTTATGGCCGAGAATCGTATTTTAGGTCAGGTTTCATATCAATCGAAGTTCTCGAGAAAAATGATCCACATTTACGGGTTCTTTAAAAGCAATTTCCATTTTACCATGACAAGATCAATTGTCGTTTTTTTAACTAACGTTTTGGGTTTCACACTGATTTCGTTGTTCCATAAACATGGCATTGAACTATGATCAGGTTGTCGCGGAAAAATGGCGATCTCGAAATGTTATTTTGTCAAGAAGTGGAACATGCGGGAAACATGTCACGTGTTACTATAAACTTTCGCGTGAAAACATTTACAGAAGGTAGAAATTTACTTTTCTTTATTAAATCCATTACTTAGCTTCTTTCACGACCGCTCCATCTTAAGAACGTCTCATGAAATCATATTATTCTCGAAAAAGGTTTTACAAAATTTTCTTAGACATCCAAGAAAGCTATGTTGATTATAAATTACGTACGTTCAAACAAGCAGAAAATGTTTAGGAATTTCTACTTGTTGTTCCTGGACAACGTACATTTCTTCCCGGATAAAATTGCGCGGCGAAACAATATAAACTCTGCGCCCGAGAGCAGTCGTCTAACATGCAAATTCGCTGGATAATTCTAAACTCACGTTTCGAAAAAGAGATTTGCCCGCGGAAAATAGCTGTAAGAGCCACAAATAAGATTAAATTTAGAATCTGGGTAGTTGTTTTCAGCGAGCTCGACGATCGAGAGCGTCGTATTTTGTTTGTTTTGTTTTCCAAAGTGTGGCTCGTGATCGCGATAGAACGTGATAATTAACTGTCAGGAAGTTTGGCAGAATTTCGAAACTGCCCATTTGTTCCAAGTCTGAAAACACGACCGAAAAATTCATGGAAAGTTTTCGTACAATCATCGTGACGACTATTATCGCCTGGCCGGAACTCGAAACAAGTTTCTCGAGGACGACGAACACAGTGGATACGAGATAATACGTTTCACGGGTTTCTTATTCTAATTATGTTTATTCTACGACACGTTGAAGCTTTCCTGCGAATGGTAGCAACGCGATTTCATGGCGTCTATGGTTAATGTTCTTTCCACCAAAATTAACATATTCGCTGATCTCCGACTTTCATCAAGTAACTTTCATTTATCATATTTGATCACATACTTCGCCGGGCATAGGTATTACGACATTCGCTCGTTACATTTAATGGAAAATTCTGAAAAAACTTTACCTCATTTAGAATCCACGGATTTGAACAACAGGGATCAATGAATTGACAGATTTATAGTAAAACAGTCGGAAGACGAAAGCAGTAGAAACTATTCAATTTGTACCGTATATCAAGAAATGGCAAATGTGTTTGACCAGCAGGATATGTGTTCGATATGAAATACTTTGGAATTTTCTGATTCGCTTTGACCCATGTCATTACCATAGACATAAGCTAAAAATGCCAACTCGGATCCACAGCGAATAGAATTAAAAATCGCACAGTGTTAAATAACAAAAATTTCGCTCCCATTGTTTTATAAAAGCTCGTCCTAATTTCGTTCTATTTCCAGCATCTCTTGCGATATATTCAGTGTGTGACTGGAATAACGTTGTTCGTTTTTACTCGCCGCAAATTAATTAGTTGGCGGTTTAACGTTCGTCTACGCATTGTGTTCCTACTTGTGCGCGTCGTATCGCTCAACTACTCGGTGTCTGTCTTTGTCCGCGGCGGTGGTTTCGAGTAGATTTTACCTCATTCTCTGTTTCCCGTAACGACGCCTGGACTGAATAATTCCGGGCTATAGGTCCCAAGGCCTAGCTAGAGGCAAGAGGTCTCGTGTCACGAGCCGCAAACCGCGAAAGAGCACGCGCGAGAACGTGTCGAATACGCTTTCCTCGCTTGCAACTGCATCCTTCGCAAGTGTAATTCACCATTGCTGTGCAACCGTGTCGACAGTTGACCTGCATCATATTTAACTGCAACTTCATAGAGCATACAGAGTGTCCAAATTAAGTGATTTAATTTGAAGATATGCACCGTGGAAGATACCGTAGAAAGTTTTTCTGTCCACGTTCTACGTATCGTATAAAACATTTTGAAATTACATTAGCGTAGCGTAAGACCGTCATGATTACATCGGTATTTGAAACTAATCTGATATTTACTGCAGGTATATATTTTATAAAATTGTTATACTTGTTATACTTGTACATAATTGTTATACCGAACGAGTTTTGCGAGTTTTATATACATCGTTAAACTTGTTTCAAACTTTACCAATATAATCATAATGGCCAGGTCTTGGTAACAATACTAATAAAATTTCGGAATGTTTCGAATAATACACGCGATACATTTATGGAAGATGTCCAAAATTGTTGAATATTTTTGCATTTCATTGAATATCGAGCATGTGTACATTGTAAATGCAGAACTCGAAAATACTTCGCGAGTGTAATATAAATTTCCCGAAATAAAGTATTCAATTTAGACATACGTGCTGATCTTATTGCCAGAGATCTAAATTGTAAATTATATGTTCAAAGGAGATTACATATGATTCGCGCGACAGATCATGAAGCTTTGATTATGACACCATGGTGCGTCATTGTGCATTTCGGTGTCACTACTTTGATATTCAATTATTCAACGTAGGTATAGGAATTACGTGATACGTAATCTTTCAGGATAAGCGCGTTAATTGGAACGAGCTAACCGATGATATATTCATAGCTTTTCGCGAGACATCTGTTGCATCCGAGCGAAGCGACGATGTCCTATAATGATCGCGGCAAATTGTAACGAGGTTAGATCTTGGTTCAGGTAACATCATTCTGGTACATAGCTCATTCCTGCTGATATTACACAATGATCGTTTCGGCAAATTGCATTTGCTGCAAGGCAAGGTGACAAACGATAAAGGTTAGAGTATTGGTCAATAACTGACCGTGTAAATTAAACGCGCAAGCAACGACAACGCACGTGAATATCTCATTTATACGATACGTATTATATAATATTCTTTATTGTAACCCACGATGTCAACATATTATATATAATCTCAATTTATGATCATGTAATATTCTTACGTTCAAAAACTCATAAACATAAATCTACGAATATTTCGATTTGAGTACTGCGAAGGATCTAATTGCATTCACCCTTTGCATGTTCGTGCGCCATTAAGAACGAGCAACTCTATTAACGTCTGTATATCTTTATATTTAGCAAGAGTTCTATACCTTCCCAAAGGTCTCGGATAAGTTTGCACCCTTCATTTATCATCAGGGAATCTGTTAAATTATTTATCGCAGCAACTTCTTTTATATAACTTCGTGAAAGTAACTGCCGTGGATTTAAATAAGAACACCTCAAGATCTTAAGATCTGAACTGGAAAAACCGAACATCTTTCCCACCAACTTACGACTTCTAGCACTTTAAACTGCGTACACGTTCTCTTACTATTTTTAAAGTACTATGAAAAGAGAGGTAATTAGTTTCGCGCCAGGCAAACCGCACTCTACTCGACTGCGACCCGAAACGCGGTTAAACAATAACAACAGTATACAATTCGAATTCGTGGAATATTGTTCGCAACAGTAACGATTAATTGCGATTCGGCCGCATCAACGCGGAACAATAAGTCCGTGAAACACGGTTCGCTGTCGTCGGGAAACAGTTGTGAGAGCGACTCGGCAAGGACAGCGAGCGGACGCCTTTCTAGCCATAAACCCACAGGATGTACGTGCACGACCAATTAACGTTGCACGCTAGACGCAACGAAACGAGGGATGAGGGGACCACTATCGATAATAATGTTTAACTTCGTGCACTCTGCGCGCGGACACTGCTATCGATTGCACGAAGCAACATGACGACGAAAAGATAGGACTTGGAAGGAGATAGAAGGCCATACAGACCGATTTACCTCTGATCTCTGTGGGCGTAAAAAGAGTTTCAAGATCTTGTGAGACCTATTGAAATACGAAATTTGATTTCTTTATTTGGTATAATCATCCACGACTATTACAGTTAGTTAACATTTATGCACTCGCAAGGTGTTAGAATCATACGACTGGTCGTACCATTCCATTATAATTCAGAATGCTTCGTTGCATGTGATTCTATTATTGCCACTAAACGGGGGAAAAGGAGTTACATAACTGGTCATTTATATTGTAAATCTTTTGAAAATAATGATTTCTTTATTCAGCGATTTCTTCTTTTTTTATATGTTCTTTCACTTCTATTAAAGGTAAATTGTCTATATCACATTTACATTTGCAAAGACTGGAAAAAGGATTTAACCGAAATTGCTTTGTCTCTATGAATTTTTTGAAAGAAGAAACGATGTTGATTCATCTGGAACCGGTTTAAAAGACCGAGTTACAAATTGAGAATTAGAATGTCGCCTCGGTATAGCGGATTGAATTTTAGTTTGGATCGCGGATTAGGTGCCGCTCGAGAAAATTTACTTAGGATCGGTATACGGTTTATCAATCGATTCCTGTGTACTTTACGAAAGAAAAGTAGTTGGCAAGGATGGTTCGCCACCAAAACCAACGAATTTTGGCCGACTGAGAAATTAGATTTTCGTTGAATGGATAACATTTTGGTCGGTGAATACTCGCAGAAATTTACTTAGGACAGGCGCAGCGATCCAGCGAATGCATAAAATATACGAACTAGGTAAGGGGTTTCGCGTTAAGAAGAATAATGTCTTTCTCCCTTTGCCCGTCGTATGTTAGGGCGATACCGTCGCGTTAGAGAAATAATTATGGTACGATGGTTACGGCAGATATCTAATTTCTCCTGCGGTTAGCCACGGATGTGACTAGTATTTCGCCAACTAAGCGGTAGATATACCATCTATTCGTGTAGCCTAATACATATAGAGGCACGAATTTCGATGTCGAATATTTTCAATTTCCACGAAAATATCACATATTTTTACAAACGACAAAGTTCGAAATTTTTTGCAGCGTAGGAAGAATAGAGAATCAAATATTTTGAAAGAAGTAAAAATACGGATTTTCAGTAGAATCGCATTGAAAACTTGCAGTCGGATATTCGGAAATTGAAATCGCGTTTGCCGGATAATTCTTCTTCTACCTTTCATTTTTCATCTCCTCGTTTCGCACTCTTGCGTCGTTGCTTTCGAGTCGCTTCGAAAAAGATTGATCTGTCTTGCGGTTCTCGATTCTGTCTCCTTTGAACATCGATTCGCCGAGTTTGCCTGCTTCTCTACAGCTTCAACCGCATAGATAGCGTGCTCCGCATCGGAAATTTCGCTGTTTCAAGATTGCAGATTCATCAGGAATACGTTATAAGGTTCGCGGCTTCGTTCCCCGTAGCTCTTGCATTTATCTGGTTCAGCGATTCGATTCGCATTATCCTCCTCTAGCCAGCTGCAGTTCGCTCCGACTTGCTCCTACAATCCGCTTTGATCCGCTAGAGCTCGCGTATACTCGCTCCAACCATCTTCTACTCGCGTGATTTCGCTCTGAGTAACTTCGTAACGACGCGAGCCGTGAATCGAAAGAAATCGCGTAAGAACTTGCACTTGAGGACAGCGTTGCTCTAAACGAGGCAATTCGATAGAACGAGAAGGCAAGAAAACCAACTGAGATGAACTCTGGTTGAGTCAGGAAGCTGGTGTTTCTTGCGACGCGATAATAATTGCTCGATAATCGCGCCACTTTTTCCAACCATGTATCTCTAGTTTAATTATAGCACCGGCGGAGACACGAGATTAATTTCGCGCCGCGCACCTTCTATTATTACAGCGAGTGTTGCGTGATCCACTTTCGCGCCGCAGACTTTGTAACAACTTATAAGTGAGGTTCATCGGTAACAATTTTTTTAATTGAAACTTGCGTCGGTCTATCCCGAGAGTACGCAACTTGTTAGAAGTATAAATCAATCGTATCTCTACCTTACAATTCACAGGGTGACATGAAATGGTAACGCAATTTTCCAACTTCTTTCTTTTATGGGTGTATAATCTTCATTCTCGGAGGTTCATAAATACGGCTCCAGGCAATTAAGTAACTACGTTCTTCGAATAGGAACGATGATTAAACCGAGGATGCCATTTTTCTTTTTCTTTCCTTTTTGTTTTATAACATTCTTAATTCGCGCGATTAAATCTCTCAAAATATCCGGATTAATCGCGTCATACGTTATAGGCAGGAGGAAAAAATTCCACAACGATATAACGAATTAACGATTTAGCGATTTAATTACGTCAGTTTGTGTTTAATTAACGCGCGAGCTGATAAATCATTCATGCATGAACATCGATGAAAAAAATAAACGTGTAAAAAATCATTCGGCATAATGGAACAATAGATTCTATTTCCACGCAGAAAGATACAGCGTAAAATGCCCGACTGTTTTCATGCGACGTTAGCGACGTTCCATAACGCTACGACGAAATTCAAGCCGGAAATTCGCTCAATGAGAAATCGCTTTTGAATCAACGCGACAGCGAACGATTTGTCGTGCGGCAGCTGTTGAAACTTTGTCAGTGAATGATCGCGTTATACGGATTCTCGCCTTTTTCATTTCCTATCCGTTTAATCTTTCAACACAGAATAACAACGAGATGAAGACCCCTCGAACGTAGGTTTATAAGCATTCATGGAAATGGTCATGGAAATGGTCACGTCGATTTAAAGAATCGAGTGCCAAACATCGAAACATTTTTGCATTCGTTTTTGATTACGCAGTTTCTCTAAGAAAACCGCCTGAAGAAACGGCTAATCAACGAGTAATTAACCTGGAAACCTTCTCTATCGTAGCTTTACAATCGATAAAATACGAACACGAGGCGCAAAAACATAGCGGAAGTTCCACGACGTTGCGAAGTTTCGGAAACAGGCAGCGGTTTGCGTCCCGCGAGAAGCTCTTACGTAGATTGCTCGAGGAACTCGTCCGTGAATGTGTCGATTTTTGAATTTACGACTGGCTTTGCGATGCTTTCTTCTCTTAGCATTGCGAATTATTAAGCGAATTTATTATTAGGCAATGGAACGATATAACGAACGATAATCGGCAAAATACTTCTGATGCGTCTTCCGATTATTCTCCGATCCAACTTCAGACGTAGAGAAGACACATTGGTCAAATTTTCGTTGCCCTTTTGGGACCAATCACGTTACCTTCGTGAATAGGCTTTTGGTGATACAGCTAATTCAAAGATCCAACTTTCTTCTAGGATTTAGAATCTTGTAATCGTTTTTATTCAATAGGATAGATTTGTGCTTGTTTAGCTTTTTGTGTAAATACTATCTTTTTTTACCGTTGCGAGGTATACACATACAGATAATAGTGTTTTACAAGTGTGAAGCATACGTACTATACAAGTAATACTATTTTTTAGTACAACTGTTATTTTTCCTAGCATGGCAATTATCTGCTCGTTTTAGCTGTAGGTGAAGTTTTGGATCAAAAGTACATCTTTGTGCCTGCTTATATAAACTGTGATGTAGTATCATGGAGCGTTACAAAATCTTGTTAGCGGGAAATATTTCACACCACACTACGTTAGGATTAAATTTTTCTCGGTATCGTGAAATAACTGGCTGGACGTTTGCTAGGTATTCGTCTCTTTTTTACGGTTCTCGTATCCGGAGCTTACTGTTTCGCGCGATGAATGGCTGCATCGCGATAAACCGGGCGTCTATCGGCTGGGATTAATAACTCTTTGATGACGTGTAACTGGATACACAGATATCGATAAGTAGGGAAAATTCGATTTTACCCGGCTTCCAAAGAAACGTTTAATATCTGGTAAAGATGGGCTGATAGTCGGATTAAAATTTCATTTTCACCCGTGAATGGGGCAGGGAAAGGTTAACAGATTGTATCGAACGTATAAGAATCGATAGCGCGTGCTGTAATATGCCGCCCAGATAAATAACATTGTTCTGGTTCATGCTTTCAACGCGTATATTCATTGAGCAAAGTACAATTTACAATTCCGCGGTATTAAGCCGCGAACATTTGAATGGATATGGTCCCCCGTCGTATTTACATTCTCGTTACAAGCCTGCTTTAAGTTCGAAACAACCAAGTACACGTGTACCTGGCGAATGAACATTGGAATTTGAATTACTTTCGACTCGATAGCGCGTAAGCTTCAGCGGCAGAATCAATTTATATAGTTTCCGAAGATTCCATCTGATTTAAACGAGCGATAATGTAGTGGAAAGTACAATGCCACGATGGTACAATAGAAGGTAAACTCCTCTGCATGTAAATCGTTAAGCCGCTAAGAAGAATCTCTAAATGAGAAGAACGTCCGCGGTTCGAGCAAATTGTAACGGAGATTTCTCTCCTACTGAAAAGATAAAATCGTATTAAACGGCGGGCCTTAATAGGAAAATTTGGTACGCGAAGTACTTGGCTGGAAGTAAACCACTAAAACGAAACTCCGCGAATTTCCCACCGTTCCACATGCCGAAGTTTGAATTACTTATCCTAGCAATTTATTACTCTGGCAATTTGCAAATTAACGCGACACGGATTTAATACGTTGTTGATTATGTTCGCTTTATTTTCACTCGATGAATATTACATTAATACGATAAATAATTGCACGATTCAGTAATCACTTTAACACGTTATTATATTTGAAAATATCCCTCCTATTTTTGTCAATCTTACGAGTTATTACTTGCCTCTCGAATGTTTAATCGATAATAACATTACTGGCCTAACTAAACATAATTCGCCAAACGCGCCACAATTTGAACACAAACGAAATTACACGGGAACATCATCGTTTAATACAAAATCGATCAGACATCCCCGCAGAAGATGACAAACTGTACTATACAAATTGCGTTCGTTGTATGCAATCTCATCTCGATCAGTAAACGCTTCAATCTCCGATCGCGCAAATGCACGTCGAAATCCACTGAAATCTTTAATCGAAACCGATATTATTTCCGCCAAATTCTCCGTCAACTCGTAGCGCTGCACTTCATAATCGACTATCAATACGAATTAAAAAAAAAAAAAAAAACAAAAAAAGAAAAAGCGATCTACGTTCAGTTTAATGCCCGTTTCGAAATTAATCCCACGGAACAAGTGCGTTAAACGGATTGTTTCCACATGACTAAAAAATCAATTTTTTATGAAAGCTTTTCAATTATAACCTGTATGAATGATCGCGCGATAACTCGTGCAAATTATTTTTTAACAAACTTTTAACTCGGTCGATTTTTGTATGAAATATTATTCACGGCTGATGAATCTTGTTCTCGCGAACTGCGATCGTTTGTCTGGAATATCGATGAGGGATGTTTACCGTGACGTAACAGTGAACGAAATTTTTCTGCTTATTCGTCAGACTTTCCGAGAGAAAACGTCGTTGAATAAATTTCGCGTGGCGAGAGAAAAAGATATCCTACGGGCAAGGAATTTACAGACGCTAAGCGAAGAATAGAACGTTCGACGATTTCTCTCGTACAATGGATTTCGCGTGTCGCAGAAAATTGCACGGTTTATCTTCCTCCGTAGATTCTGTCCACCCAAACGAACCCACCGGTCGATCTTCATCGAACTTTAAAAAGATATTCTCGCCACGGTGCTTTCATCGCCTCATTTGTATTTGTAGCCCACTCTCTATCTTCGATCGTGGTTTATTTCCTCTCTGACATTGTTTCGCGACAAAATACCGGCTATAACGCGGCAATTTTTCTCCGGTTCCTTCGTCACCCTATTTTCGAAGCTACTGTACCATGTTTTGAGTCGATATCCGAAAACCAGCGAACGATATTCGAAAAATCTATAAAGTAATATCGTTGGCTTCCGAGAACTGATTTCATCGCAAAGTTCTTGACTCGATGAAATCGTTAAACCTACAGAACAATGTTTAAAGTGTAAACGATACAAATTCGTAAACGTGACTTCCGAGAATTTTCGTGTCACGGTCGAATTTCACATTCAACTCACGATCTCTTCATTGTTTACTCTCGAAAGCGGATTTTGTCGCGAGAAATCGTTTGCCCCGGTCGCATCCCGCCTCTATTCCACTGGAATATTGCTGTCCCAACTCACGATTCGGTTTGCATTTCCGTACTTCTTTCGTTGACCCCGATTCTTCGTATTCGACGTAACGCCTCTGCGCATCAAGACCAAGACACAGTCTCCACGAACCAAACGAACGTGGAAATTGAAATCGACCGGATTTGTGTGTGAGAGTCGAACGCACGGGACCGATCAGAATCCGGCACTGGCGCCGTAGAGAAATGAATTATGGAAAGTAGACATTAAGATTCATGTTATCGCGAGAACTTGTACTCGAGCTGCACAAGGGAATTAAAGTTTGCTTCATTGTTAATCGAAGCAAGCGGATATTAAAAGTCGTGGGAAGAAAAATTGAATAGAATCTGAGACGCGTCTTTGCGAAATTACTTTTTTACTGTATTATTGAATTACCTAATAATGTCGCCAACGAGCTATCTGATAAAGAGAAAATAATTTTATCAAATCTATAGATTTTCTCACGATGAAATTTGTAAATGAAATCGATTATTCTTCGACGAACCATTTTCAAATACGAGCTGCAAAAATAGAAGTGTAACATTCCGCACACTTAAAACTGAAACAAGCACGTATTTTGTAATATACGTTACAGTTAATGTCGAGAAAAATATCACGAATTCCGCTCGACTACGTGTAATTGTGCTCGTGAGCGGACAGCTCGTCATCGTTATAATTGTAACCCTTCGTGGAAACGACGCGTATATTACGATGCTGTTTAGAAGTTCCACAGGTCGACACCCTTTAACGAGCGGTTGGCGCCGTGTTTTTTTAATGAGATACGATTTTTTCCCCGACTTATCACAAGGAAAGAGGCCATAATCGATGTAAAGAGACGCTCGACTAACCCCGTAATGATATTTGAAATTTATGCGTCGTTGCGAGCTGCTTCACCACTTATCGAGCATCGCGTCGCCTGCGTTATCGCGGCTTAACCCAAATACGCGGTAACAAGTGTCACGTGCGTTCTCCTGTGTCCACATTGGAACACAGATGCGACATATTGTTTAACAAACGTTCGTCTCTACCGCGAGCCACGTGTTTCTACCTCGTGAAACAATTTTCCTGATGTAGGTATCAAAGGTCATGGGATGGAGACTTTTGGAATTACGTGGACGAACTCGAGGGAATCGAAAGGATCTAGGCAGAGGAGAAATGGCTGGGATTCTAGCCTGCTTTTTTCCCCTCTGTAATTTAATCAATGTTATTGGCAGACCTAGAATTTCGAGTGGTCGACATCAGTCGGTCGGATTTCGATTCTTGTATCTGAACGAAAGATCAGCTGGAGTAAAATCGAGTCGAGGAATTCTCGAATTCTCGTTTTATGCTCTGAAACGTTTCAAAGGAAATGCTTAGTATCGGATTAAAACGAGAACAAACAGTTCTTTCTTATTTCACTCAAACTTAAATCGGACCGAAAATGATCGAAAGAAGACAGCAGGATTAAACAATGCAGACAAAAGTTCCTTTTTAAGACAGAAAGTTGTATAAAAGAAAGAAAACTTTATGCGGAATAATCGATGCTTTTAAATTCAGTTCAAAGAAGATTACACATGAGCGCAAGAATCTCGAGATAAATCACGAACTCGAGATAAGGGACACTTTTCTATTTCACTTAACATGCATATGAAAGTTCCTCGAGATCGTTGCAAAAGATACAAAAGCAAGATTTGCCAAAACTAGGCGATGCAAGCTCACGAGGGAGCGATTCAAGCGGGCGTTCAAGCGTATTAAGAGGCCAATAGTCTAGTCTAGGTATACCCACGGAGCGACAGTGGTATTAAGAGAATCTTCGCGATTAGTATGAGAACTACTGACCTCTTTGAAACTCTCGAAGATCGGGATTAGTCTATATCCAAGTGTCTGCTTTACAAATCCTCTGCTTATCTTCCGATGCACTTCCGGGATTTTACCAAATTAATCAGTAATCAAAGAACCAATATTCATGTTATATTTATACGTTAACCTTTGGTATATTTTAAGATGCTATATGTAAAAGACAGAATAAAATAATAGTAAATGACAGAATAAATGTCAGATATATATTTTTAGCAATTTTTCTATGCATCTTGTTATTAAATAGTTCTAACCTATGAGAACGAACGTAGAGAAAGAACAGTTATAAAAATCTTTGCAAACAAGTAGATCATCTCCGAGCGATGCGTTTCTATGCGCAGCTCTTCTCAATGATTAGATAATAAATTTACATCGTATCGTAATAGATTAATAAAACTATTTAGACAATATCTATATTTAAAGGTAGGCCAAAGGGCTAGGTACATAGTCAGTTACTATTTGTTATTTTCCTTCTCAGAGACTATGCGTATACTTAAATGTCAAGAGATAAAAATAGGAACTATAGGACTCGTAAATTACACGCGCCAAATGAACATTTTGGACGAATAAAATCGAAGATTTCTGGTAGAATTTCCATTACACTCGGCAGAAACGTTCGTGTGATAAAGATATTATACCAAGAAGACCTTCACCTTAGTATAAAAAGGGATAATTGCGATGTCTGACGATAGGAAGCGAGGAAAACATCAATTTGAACCAATTTCGCCAATCTCGCGTATTTGTAAGTTTGTGTATTTCAATACCACGAATCAACACAGTACGAGAACTTATCAAAAGCTCATCTTCAAGGGTTACGAAGAGAAAACGAATTTCTTCTTTATGTCCCTACTTGTTCTAACAATCTTTCGTTTCTTCGAAACTGTCTTACGGGACGGGGGGGAACATCGAATCACTCGAGGAGAAACCTTTTCTATGGGCGTTGATAGAAAGGAACAGTATTTACCATCGCGTCGAATCTCGTGACAGAATCTACGTTTCTCCTAGAGCCGAGAAAACATGTCGTTTCTGCTATTTGTCAGTGCCAAGCAGAAGATGAATTTTTGGTGGTTTATCCGTCGGGTTAACGTTTATAAATCGCAATGTACTGAAAGGAACGATCCTCCACAATGGTGCGAGCAGAGATTTCGTTTTGGAGATAATTCTTGATAAGAAATCGATCTTGATGACGTACGAGAATGTCTTTTTGAAACATTAAACTCTGTTTTGAAACGATGAAGAAGTTAGCAAAAAGGAATAAGAGGGCAGTGTATCGATGCTGAAGAAGAAGAAGAAGAAGAAGCGACTCATCCATCAATCAGAAGTAACATATTTATCAATCTCCCTCGAAACATATGTCACTCGTCCAAAAAGTAGTTTTAAACCATCGTCGACGTCATTAGCATCGAACTGAGACGGCTTGCTTCGGCATCGACTAACTAAACAGGCCAACGAAACTAGAGCAATTGCTTTCCATCTCGTTAGAATACTTCCAGAAGATGCAAGAAGCACGCACAGATCTGGCTACGATCCTCGATACAATCCACAGCCCGAATCTCATGACAAACGTCACGTGGTAAATTGCCGTCGCCGCTCGTAAACGCAACGATCACCAATAAACGCAACGGGACGATGATGCTCGTACCGAAAAAGCCTCGTAATTCATGGCGAATATCCTCGCTGTCGAAGAAGCGTCTCCTCAGTGGCGAAGAGGAAGTACCGTTCGTACCATTAATGTTGGGTTCGACGACGCGAGGACGTGGGACGGCGGCAGCGTCAGCGACACCAAAACATCGACCAAAACCAGAGTAACGCCCTGAACGTCCCAGTTGGACCGAGTTCAGTCGAAGGCAATAGTAAATTTCTTGCGTGTCAAGATTGTAGAGGAAGACGGCTAGAGAGAGAAAGAAAGAAGGAAGAAGTACCAAGTATGCTTAGTGCTCCCAAAATGTCTCCGCTATCGAACAAACGCACACGTACGTACATTCGTGTAGTCAACAGCGTGACTCATATTCGCGTTTGTTTATTTACGAACATATACCGATCGCTGTTGAGAAAATTGTGCGAGCAATGACGCGATGCGACGCGACGCACATTTGTAAAGGTGTGGTCGACACACGCGTATCGCTCTGGCTACGTTTATATAAGTTGTGCGTGTATTTTATTCAACATCGCACGAAACAAGGCCACAGGAAACGACGAAGAGGCTTTCTCGAAGAAAGGAGTTACTTTTGTTAAGGGACTGTTGTAATGATATCTATAAAAGTGAACCTCGTTGAGAAATGGGAACGATAAACGCAACTACTTTCCTTGACGCGTATTCTGGAAGACGACGTTGACTAAAATAGTAACCATCGTACGTCCGACGCATAGTCAACAACCTCGTTGTCTTCGCGGAATGGAGAATGCTCCATTAATATCGCGGTTGTCCGGTACATTAAGGTCAACGAAAAGCAACGTGTCGTGGCTTTCGGAAGCTGGCCAACGGTTGGCAACGAACGCGCATAACTCATACGCGATCTGGCCGGTTTCTCTTGAAACGTCCAGCCTTCGTACGCGCACGGGAAGCGTTCTGCATGATCACTGACAGCGAATGACGAGTGAATTTTGTTACCGAAGTTGACTGGATCACGCAGAATGTAACACGAGCGACCGGTCAGGTTTCGATGCGTCGTTACGTGTACTGAAATACGGCCATATCATCACGTCATACGGATACGTAGTACGTAGAGAGGGAGAGAGAAAGAGGGTGTGTGTACGCGCGCGGTGGAATCTAGTATTGGACGATAATCAGCCGACTATGTGTGTGGATATAGAATGGTTGTGAGGCGGTGAATGCGTGCACGAGGAAAGTGGAGCAACGACCGGGAAGTCAGTCGGAACTAGCCGGCTCCATGCTGTCGGGTTTCGTCGTATTGCACCGATCCAGTTCAGACGAGTTGGAGTAAGGGCGGTGAGTACGACGTCGCCAATGTCGACGAGCAGGAGGGGGGCGCGATTCCCTTTCGGTTTTGCTAGTTTTTTCCCCATAGACACGACTTTGGCGTCCCGTCGAGTCAGAAACTCTAGGCACACGCCCCCTTCTTTCTTTATTTCTTTCTCTTTCTTCTCTCCTTTGCTCGCTCTATTTCTCGCCCTGTTTCTCCTTTACCGCCTTTTCTTATTTCGGCCCTCGACGAGCTCATTGCGCTCTTTTTCTTCGATATCTAATCGCGTTACCAATATAAGGATATGTCACCGTAAGGATCATCTCGCTTCCTCCACGAGTTACTTTCGAGCGAATGCTTGAATTGAACGCCGTCGGACGTGGAATAAGCTAGCCAAGTCAGCACGAGGAAAATGTTCGAGGAAACGCGCAGCCAATGCCTCGACGGATCTTGTTATTCTTCGACCCCACGTGGTTCAACTTGTAATTTCACCGCCCTTGCTCTTCCTCTCTGTGTTTTTCCTCGCACACGCTGTGATTAATCGAATCGACCTCTCCGTATTCTCGTGAATATTCGTTTCCAGTCCTTCGCACAGAATAATTTATAGCCTTGTTATATAACGTTATGAATGATAATAAACTTTCAAAAATCATACTCTTCTACATTTCTCTAGATGCACGTTGCGCAATAATGCGTTTCCAGATAACAGCTATTTTAAATATTTTTATTAGTTTTCTTAATCAAATACTCGATTCGTTTCGTATGATCAACGATGTGTTTGTCAAAACACGCATCCACTGCAACCACAGACTAACATTCCTGAGTGTGCAAAAGTGCTCCAAGACGATCGTTCGAGTATCGATTATCGTGTAGGTTCACGGGAAGAGTCTTAGTTGGCCGATAAGTTGTCGCAAATTTGTTGCCATTATTCCGTAGTGTCTAATTCAAGAGGTCGAGCAAGGTTGGTGAAGATATTTTCCGCCAGAGCTCTCGGGCCAATTATACCGTGTTTACGTGTGTCTGCGACCAGTAAATACCTTTATGACGGTAAATGGCGTGGGATTTTTAGACGGTCCTATGAACGGCCAAACCTTTTTACGTTACATACAAATTTCCACTCAAGCGCGTTAACACACCCTAAACGAGGGATTCTATAGGCGTCGTACTCTCTTCGCTTCATATCTCGATCATCGTAAGAGGAAACGCGTTTGATTTGCAGTTTACGCTTTCCCTCGTTAATATTCATTGGATAAAACGTCGCGTCGTTGCGATGGAATCGTTTTAACTCGGATAACGCGAAGTACGATGTTCGGGAGAATCTTCTCGTGAGAAGTAGTCATCGATATAGTTACAATCAGAATGCTTATTCTTATGCTACGAATATGTTATGAATATGCATGCGGAGCGTCGCAATTTTCTTAATTAAAAGGTCACTCGCTCGACTGAGAAGCAATTTGGTATAATAGGGAGCATTTTCATTTCTTGACAAAAAGTTGATAATGAGGCCTTACTTCTTAGAAACCTTGGATCATCAGGAATTTCTTAAGACCTTTGTGGTCGCAGCGAAAATGTTAAAGAGTTCGTAATTAGAACCATCGTCGAAAAAAGGAAGTCACCGACTTCAACGTCGTTCGGACTGAACGAAAACAAACGAGATTCGAACGATAATTACAGCTGACTATAATTATAATCGTCAGAATTCGATGTAATCTCGACAATAAAACACGAAATATCTAATGGTGAAAAATTTCCAGCAACATCGTCCTTCTTTTTCCTCCTTTAATTACTCTTACCGTTTAATGGAAGTTAACCTTCTCGAGGAAAAGTTTAAAAGGTCTGAAAGTTTAGTTCACTTGGGGAAATACTTTCCAGGAACGTGTGCTAAATGAAAAATAAATCGGTCCTGGGAATTAACTTGTACAGATCGGTACGAACCCTGAAGCGGAATTGAAATTACTCGTATGATTCGACAACGGAAAGCCCTTGGTTGCCCTCATGACCCGACGCGGTAACCCTACGCCGTAAATCACACGCAGCGAGAGGAAAAACCATAGAATAGAATCCACGTGGAAAAATCGATGTTTGTCGAACCGTTCCATGGAAGGTTCCCTTTCGAAACTTCTTTTTAAAGTACAGCCGTCTTCGAACTATCTTAATGCTCGACCCGCCATTTACTCTTCTTGAAATACAATTTCGACGACTTCCATCACTTTATTCTTCCCTACGTTTCGAACGATTTGATATACCAAATTCGAATCTGAAAAAATTCGAGAATTCACTTGACGCGTCACGCCAAAGTATTCTCGAGTTTTCCCCTAACGTAAAGGGAAACTTTTCCATCTTGTAATATCAAAAACGAGAGTATGATAAAAAAAAGTCTTCAAGTCCAGAGAAAAATAGTATTCGCTACGTGTAGGAAAAAGTCCTTAAAAAAATACAAGTTGGAAGATTATCATTTCGAAGATTTTAGTAGAAGGTTCAAGAGAAAATATAAGTAAAATATCGTTAGAAATTTCACCGCCAGAAATTTCTGAAAGAATACGTAATTCGAGGAACGAAACATTCTTCGTAACTTTGAAAATATTAACTTTTTAATTAATATGCGTTATAAATGTTCTTCCTCTGTTTGATAAATACTATCAATCTTTAAAATTCTCAGTTCATTTATTTCGCTGTCGTATATAACGTTTGAAACTAAATCTACCCATATAGAGACAAAATCCGTGTTCTGACAAGGAAAGTCAATCCGTCCCAGAGATACACATGTAGTCGAGCGGTTATCCGCGTTGCAAGTCGGATTCAACGTAAAGTCAACGTTAAATCGACGCGACATCCTTTATCGGAAAACAGTCAAGTGACTTTTTCAGCGACCCGTTAACGCTGGCATTAACGCAGTCATTGAATTTAATTAATGTCACAGCAGCGACGCGTCGTGCCATGACGACGCATGTCAATTTGATCGTTGCACGCCCGAATCCTCCGCTTTTTGTTCCTAGCTGTGGTCCTCTCCCCTCTTTTACTCGATTCTGTACTAAAATGTATCGCGAAGGTCGACGAAACAACGGCGTTTAAGGTCCGTTTCGCTTATCCGCCATCATCGACTCGTTGGACAAATATATTTGCTCGGACGTGTTTGTCGAAAAAAACACGGAGTTAGAGTGTCAGATAGAAGGAGAAATACGTCCGTCAAATTGGAAATAAATCGTTGAGGACTTTATCGCAACGTGGTATGCCACTTGATAAACCGACACACCTACCCGCATCATTTTTCTAGTTAATCTGAATATCGATCCTAAACGTATTACCCGCTTCCGCATAATTTTAGATTCTCGAACGGTACCCGCACCGAATTGCGTCGTCGTTTCGATCGTCACTGTATTTCATCGATAAATTAAAATCGGGTCTCGTGGAAACTGGCTCAGGACACCTACCGTGCTCTTTCTGTGCATTTAAGGGCAGGATTATGGTTGCAAATGAAAGAAAACAGAAGTCTAAGAGATACGAGAGCCTGAATCTACTTAGCTCGGATTATTTCGAAAAACCGGGGATTTCGTGATGCATTTGATTACGCGAACAACGACGTAACGCTATCAATCCGGATATTTTACGTTCAGGTGACTTATTTCCACTCTCTGTTCGTTCAATTTCCCAGCTGTACGAAAGGATTCGTTCGTCTCTGGGAAGACAGTTGCAATCCTATCGAAAAACAGTATTTTAATTCCACGATGAAGACGTTGGATTCGAGCAAGAATATCGAGGAATGAAATATTCGGCTAAACGGAAATGAAACGGTTTCAAGTATCGTTTATCACGCGCGTTTCGTGCTAACGTTGCTAGTAATAAGCACGATTTCTGTTAGTGAAACGCTTCTAAAGATTCGTAGAACCATAACTGCTACCCTCCCTCGAAAGGAATATCGTTTCTCTACGGTTAAACAAATCGCAATGCGTATATTTGTGCTACCGATCGCCGCGTTTCTTAATTGTCGTAATTTATATCGTGCGACATGCTTACGGTAATACGAATCGCGGCAGGCAGTTAACCGAACAGATTTTGACGCGACAGGTCGCTTCCTACAAAACGAAACTATACCGATCGATTTCGAACGCACTGCAATATGGCAGATTTGGAAATGTTTCGTATCGATGGAAATAAATTCTCGCGGTACCAGATTAAAAGTTAAACCGGCGGATCGATGGTTTACGAGGGTAATATCGCTGGAAATTGTTGATCAATACTAAGCGTCGATATCGGCTCGTCGAAGCTTTATGAAGCAATAAGCGGGAAGATTAAAACGTGCGCGGAGCACTGACCGAATCTCCTTTAACTCTTACCAATTCTATTCTTTTTCACTTTCAAAGTAATTGACGTTAAAAGTAGATCATCGATAGAAGTTTCAATTAGCTTTTTGTTATATACTTTACGAGTTTATAAAAACTGAAGTATACGCTGCGCAAGATAGATTGCTACAGTATTTAGAAAAGTGCTGTCAGAAATTAACGCGCTAAGAATTTTAACAAGTGGCTACTTTTAAGCGTAATTTATAATGGCTGCAGGGAAAAAGGATGCACAGCATTCGCAAACAAAGCAGTGTGATCCTGTAGTTCGCCGTGAAATCCCTCCACCGTCCGTTTTTCTCGAGCTTGACTTTTCTTTAAAGCACGTCGAGTTCATTACTCATCTTTATCTATATCCACACCACGGCAATAAACCATTAAAATTTTTAACGAAACAACAAAGCCATTCCCTGTATGAAACAACGTGGCACGTTAAAGGGATGTTAAAATACTTTCTCGTCGTAAAATGCCCGGTAAAAATATTATTTTCTTCGTGGTAGCCAAAATCTCTATGTTTTCGTGTCTTTAATACATTAACCGAAAACATATGAAATGTCTTCTTTATCTAGATTACGTTGAGAATATCATTGTATATCATTTATACATTTATGTATTTATACGATAGACTGTGATAATTTGTCTGCGATATAATCTACCGAATAAAATTAAGCGTCAATTTATACTTTTGCTCGAAATACTGTCAGGAGCTTTATGGTATTCTCTCTGCAATAATATAATGGATACGTACAAAATTTAATTCATTTTCCTTTACGAATATGAATTTAATTACCTCGTGGCCAAAGTTATAGATAATATTAATATTATATTTGAAGGAATTACTACTAACGAACATACTATTCGTTTTCCAGGCGCTAAGTCCTAAATTTCCAACATAGTTTTTTATTTCCTCTTAGCAATATTAATATTCACAATAAACGGATATATAGATTTTACAATATCTAACAGAATAATATTTTTCCACGATAGTATTAAAAACATTATACAGATCTCGATGGCGCATATGTGTCAATTACAGCAACACAGTATTTTCATTGGTAAACTCGTTCTGATGGAAAACATATTTATCATAATAGAATAATACGAACATTTGATATATTACGACCTAATACAATATCGCGCTGATAATACGCCTGGTGTTGCACCGAACTCGAAAAGTACAATCAAAACAATCGGAGACGATATCAGCGAGGTTTTCACGCGGTTGCTTGGCAATTATCGTAACTGTCTATCGATCTACGAAGTCTTGTCCCCGAGCAAATACATACACAACAGGCACGTTATGTCGTGAAACACGCGTATCATTTATCCAGATGGGAAATTGCGTTACGCGACTGTGAACGTAAATAGCGGCAAGTTCACGTGTTTATTCACAGAAAATAAAGAATCGGTTGGACAAGATCAGAAAATGTCACCTACGCCGAGGAACAAAAGGTCACTTATGAATGCCTTTCAGAGCTTTTTTTTTTTTAATAAAGGAACGATTTTACGCGAATGAAATCCAAAGTTAAACGCGCATTTAACGCCGTTACGTTCTTTCAACCCAATTGCATCTTTCCAACGGTAAAGAAACATCTCAAGTTTTTTGAGATTAACAGGTTACAGCAGAGTTAAGGAAATTTACAATCTACGTTTCGGATTGGAACCAATCGCGATATAAGTGGAAAAATTGGACAACCGCTAACGAATATTCTTTCATTTCACGATATCCGTTCCCACCGAACTTCGTAGTTCGTTAAGTACGGAAATAAGAAAGTTTCCGAAAGAATTTCAAATTACGCGCTTCCTTCTGGCGAGGAGAATTCTCAATGCAGGGAAAATCGAGAAAAAAAGAAGAAAGATCCGCGAGAAAGTTGTTATATAAAATACCATGGGGTAAGAAAGTAGCGCCGAATGCGGCGAAGAACTTAAGACGACATCTACGGGTATAAATTCCGCGTATTCGTAATTTCCATTAGAAAGTGCCTTGAACGAACGTTACGTATAAGCTGCGAGAGAATCAAGGCGAATAATTTTCTTGGCTGGTTGCGAATTAATAAGCCCACCATAAACCTATGTCCTAAAAGGATCCTCGTGTCTTAATACCAGCTTATCACGCGTATAAAGGGTGAATCAGCTGAAACTAATCGTATTTAGTTACCGATCCACTCGGACGGAAATTGTACTAGCTGAATCGACGTTCAGATTCAACGCGATCTCTCGAAACCTGTTCACAGACGAGCACCCTTGCTCAATAAAGGCGTAAACGCTTCCTTCGAGTCGCTTAAAATTCGTTCCTTTCCTTAAATTTCTCATTTAAACCAACGTGGCTCATCCTTCTTTAATTTCCTGGGAAGGTTTTCCTGGAAATTACGGTTATGGAAATCGAAAGAAGTTAGCGGATTTCTAATAATGAATTGGTTCGTACGGTTTTCCTCAATCGGGATTGTTGTAGCACGATTAAAGTCTCCAGGTCGATCGATACGATATTTGATACGTGTGACTCGCCCCACTTTATCAGAAGAGACGTGAACATCTATCTGCCTATCGTAGGTGGATCAATCGGTCGCGGTTGCTCCTATGGACTAGCTTTGTGCCAGCTGTTCGAAACTTTTAACCACATGCATGCGCCGTGGAACGTAGAGAGAGTGTCGCCCAACGTTAACTGTCTCCAACGCCCATAAATTATGCAAACTAATTTTGAAAGTCAGCGACGAAAGATAAAGGCAAATTATGGAATTAAATTTAACGCTGGCGTTATACGCGTCGGAGGTGTTTAAAGAGATTTCTCGTAGAGCAACTCCGTTCATACACAATGCAAAACAGATGATCTGTAATGTAATAACGAACGGTATATCGGCCTCTCCCTTGCGACTTTCGCGTTCGTCGTTCCACGAAAGAACCACAATTTTGCATGAATGATACGACGCTGGATGTCAGGACGCGATAGACCTTGGACTTCTTTGAACGCCGCGTGACTTTGCTATCGATCGGCGCAACATTTTGTTTGTAATTCCTCAAAATCATAAGAAAGTGATATTTCATCGTTAAAACGTTACCCTACGAGAATTAGCCTTTATTAAATTTGTTCTTCTTCATACATCGAACGTTTTCATGATGTTTGTTTTATAGGCATACCTCTGCACAAATGATGAAAGGTCGGCATCAATTTCGTCGTCGTTTCAGTCTACAACCGTCGTCGTTGAAAGAGGGCCAGGAAGATGGAACGACGAAAAACATTAGGTAAGGAGATTTATACTTTTCAAGCATCTCGAAATCTGTCTTATTCGCGCTCGAAAATCCTTTGCCTCGACAAGAAAAGGAGAATCTTCCTTTTCTTGCCCCTAAGGTACTTCTATCCGTATTCTTCGTGCTCCTCTGTTTCCTCTTGTTTCACAGAGAACGAAGCTACGCTACGTTTACAAGCGTCGACTGATTTCCTTCCTGCATTCGCGAAATATACTATCGCCGCTAATACGAAACAAACGAAAGAATTACACGGACCCATGGGAAAGAACAAAACGATTTACGGGCGAAAGTGCGTTTTCCATCGTTCTCGAAACGAATTCCAAGCACCAACCATTCTTTTCTGCTCTTTTTCCTCTTCTTTTTCGCTCCCCTTCCTTCCTCTTCGATCCCCTGACCTCCTCTTGACTCGCTCTTAAGCTAGGTCGAGCTTTAATTTTGTGGCTAGTCTTCGCAAAAAGGGAAGCTCGCGCTCTTCTCCTTTGTACGCTCGGTAATAACCGCGTCTGACTTCTACTCGTAATAAGCGTGGATGATTACGGAGATACTTAGGAATAGTTGTTATCTGGTGCATGCAAAAGCACCGGTGCACCATCTTCGCTTGCATGCTCTATACAGAGCAGATATTCCGGGGACTAATAGCGACACAAATTCAAGACAGCTCCTATACAAAACGTATATTCAATAACGCGTGGAGACAGTGAAGGGGATCTTCAATGTTCATTAGCACTATTCTCTTCGTCAGGACGTTATCCCCTTAGAGATAAGGCAGTTGGCTCTCTTATTTCTCCCCTGTGTTTCGTTCTAAGGTACAAGCCTGTTATTAACTGTTTTTCAAAGCATAACTGTTACGCGAAAGAAGAAGAAAAAACAAATAAATTCATTAGAACGTTACGTATCAATCTTTTCAATGTTTCTTATAATTTGCTAGATTCTATCGAGGATATTTCTAAATATATTTCAGAAATGAGAGACTGTCAGAGTCAGACAGCGGCGGTGGAAAACAGGTGGAGAGTTCCATACGACACAAGATCGTGGTGATGGGAGCCGCGAAAGTTGGCAAATCCGCGATAATTAACCAGTTTCTCTACAACACATTCACGCCAAAGTACAAGCGAACGGTAGAAGAGATGCATCACGGCGATTTCAATGTTTCCGGGATACATCTGACGCTCGACATCCTGGACACCTCAGGCTCGTACGAGTTTCCGGCTATGAGAGACCTATCCATCAAGTCTGCGGACGCGTTTATTCTCGTCTACGATATTCACGATGCTAACACGTTCCTTGAGGTGAAGACTCTGAGAACACAGATCCTAAACACCAAAGGCGCCGTGCCCATTGTTGTCGTTGGCAATAAAGTCGACGTGACCGACTCGGCACAAGAGGTAACTTTTATCGTGGCCGAATGCGACAGAGTTCTTTCGTCTATGACATTCAATTTCCATATTTGATATCGACAGGTCTGATTTTGAAAAATTCGCATTTGGAAATTTGAATTTGAAAATTTGAATATGAAACATTAAATTTGTATTTCAATTATATTACACGCCTGTTCCAGGTGGATACAGACAGCACGAGAGAACTTGTGATCATGAAATGGGAGAACGGCTTCGTAGAAGTGTCCGCCAAGGAGAACCTGAACATTTCGCAGGTGTTTAAGGAACTACTGATACAAGCGAAACTAAAATACAACTTGAGCCCAGCGTTGAGACGTCGTCGCCGGCAATCATTGCCACCACCGCAGCATTTGAATTCCCGTAGCAGCAGCGCTCACGTTCCATCGCCGGCGCAGCTACAGCATTTGCAGCAGATTCGTGAACGTTCCGAGTCCAAGAGGAATTCCTGTATTCTATCGTAAAGAGTCTCTCGTCGCTACTGATCCACAAGCTGATCTAAATGAGAAAGGGTGAGGGAATCGAAAGGGCGAGGGCAAAGCTATGCCGCGACGATTCTATTAGCGATTCCGTTCGCTGTGATCGATCGATGTTTCCCGCTCGACGTCCCGACGTCTCCGTACGGCACGTTCGACACGCTTCGGATCTATCGTCGAATGGCCGATCGAAAGAATTACACGGCTAAAGATGTCGTAGACGAAAAGATAAAGGCCAACGTTTAGCCTAGGAAATTCAGCATTAGCGGTAATTTCTTCTTTTTCATTGGCTGAGCATTCGATATCGTTGAGGTTATCGAAAGCTAAAACAAAATAACATAGTTTCCGAATTGAAGATTCCGCCTACAATTTCAAGTTGAAAATGGAGAACACTTATCTTAGAAATGGCCTCTATTCGATTGGAAACTTTATAATTCTCGTACGGTTATCGTACCGTTCGTGGTTTTCGTAGTCCGACCTTGAAAAATTTAGGTAGCTAATTTTCTTAAAGAAACGAGTTTCAATTATTCCATGTTTATCGTTCAACAATTCGATGTGAGTAGCGCGAGTCAACGTACTTGATGTGTCTCTATTTCGCCTCTGATTACAACATATGTCCCGAAAAATTTGAAGCTCTTGTTCCAAGGTAGAAGAAAACAACACGAAGAGATCGATGGAACACTCTGCGATTAAGCTGACAGCGATTATTATTCCTTGTGACATAGTCGGTTCGGTTCTCATTCGCAATCGAGAAAAAAAAAATCCTTATTATCCTTTCTCGATGCAAAATGATTTTAAAGATTTTATTCGACGTTGCTGATCGATGAGATGTAAACTGATCCAAACGGCACATATGCTGTTGTTAACATAATTATTCCGAATTATCAAACCGTAGAATTCCATTTTTACAAATATATCAAACTATCTTACAAAGGTATCCTATTTCAGGGTTGTTTCCCACTGCCCACTCACTATCTTATTATCCACTTACGGACACGTACAACGGCCAAACAATATTTTATAAAGCATTATTGGCTAGTCGATTAATCTTACATCAAGCACTTGCCTACGCTGTTCTTTATACCATATATATCGTTTAATTAAAGAGGTTAATTTCTATATACATATATATATACATATAATTTCCATTTCCATATACATACATATATATATACACATATTTGATCTATGGATTAAAAAGTTTGCGCGATATATCGCGTTAGAAGAAACGTTCTATTCGTTATTTACGACATATAGATACTTCTAACGAGACGTATTGGAAAAACGGAATATCGACTTATTTGTCAATTACGATGAGCGTGAACTTATTGTACACAATTGCCTTGCCTAGAACTTGAGTTAACGTGAGTACAATAATGTTCAGGTGAAACGAACAACCGCGTACAAATTCTGATCGATTGCAAATACTATAGCTTTTTAAGTAGTATCGTTGTACTTGGTAAACTTGCTAATAACGAGAAAGTAGCGTGCACGATTTCTGTTTACGTAATTAGGTAACAGAGATAGAGGCGTCTATAAATTTTAAAGGAAATACTATGCAACGATCATTGATTTTAAGATTAGATGCAAAAGTTTATTACTTCGCGTTATCGCATGATACGTAAATTTATCGTTTGTGGAAAAGTGTCACGTTTTCGAATCTATTATTCAGATACAAAACTAATACCTATACGTTAGTGTAAATGTAGAAAGTCTATGTAAATAACAGAGCATTGTGATGTGGATATCTCGCTGAATCGAAACCCACATTGGGTATAATTTTACATAGGTATATTGTAATTAAGTAGCCGCGGGTCAGCACGTAATTTAACGCGTTCAAAGATTATGAAATATCGCACATCACGATAAGAAGATAATTTATTTGAATGTAAAACAGTTTGAGATCAAAGCTATTTAATCGCTCCAAGATTATCTATTATAGACGAAATCTTTTGCTGAAATCGTGTATTTGCCTGACCTGTGCAATAGCATTATTTCGTGTTACTTAGATTAATGTTAGACCAATCGGTTTAATAAATGAAATCTTATCATCACACTACGGAGATCTAAAGAATTTTACGACACGTACAATAAATCTACGTTATATGGAGTTTCTGAGCAAACTGCACTTAACACGACTGTAACTATTTTTAGCGTAGCTGTGGAAAAAATATGTGGTAACAAATTATTAAGTAGTCTAAGCCCTTGACTTTATATCATTGTGTTACCAGAAATTAAATAAAAGATGGATGTCATATTTAACTTCCACATAATCTTGTTTTGTTTCATTTTATCCCCTAAAATTTTCATAATATATAAGATACTTTTCTACGTATTTTACGTATACAATAAAAGCTTAGTTTTCTGATAAGTTTTTTTATTTACATTTACTAGCTACGAACAAAGTACTAAACGTAGTACTTTGTTGTACTATGGTGTTGTACACAAAGTATTGTGTTGAAATTTTGTTCAATGGAAACTGAAATACCGACTTTACGAAGATCAAAGATTAATTACAGTAAGGGTAATTATCGATAGACAGTCAATAATTTTATATAACGGTTAAATTATTATTTTACCTCTACAATATTCTTAAATGCAATAAGAAAACCTAAATTTATTACTGTGCATATACATCTGATTTACTTTTTAATAATTTTCGGTACGCGTTTGAATACACATGAGCACACGTTTATGCGTACATGATGCGTACGTGTAGCGGCACATGTAACCTTCACAGTGAAAGCATAACCTCAGCAGTGAAAGCATAACCTTAAAAGAAAATATGAATCGGACAAATTTCCGTATTAAACTCGATTTGTGTAAGTACCGTAATGATCTACATCGCTTTTGTTGGATTTTTATTGACTCTACTAAAATGAAAGATATAAAGGATATAAAAGGACATATTCAAGGACTGTTCCACATTAATGAACCATTTGATTTGTTTCTAAATGAAATTGAATATTTACCACCTAACGAGGACATGCGGATTTTGAAGGAGAATGAAACAGTTTTGTAAGAATTCTTGCAACAAAGGTATATGATATTTTAATAATGTATCATTTCAGTCAAAGTGTTGCAGGGTTTTACCTATGTCTCAACTAAGCAGTATTCAACTGACAAATCAGCTATCCATAAGCAACCCAGTTTCATTAATAGACACAAGTAAACAAGAGCTAGAAAGTAGTTCTACAGATGCAGGAAGAATTGAATCAACATCGATAAATTCTCCTTCTGCAAAGTCAAGCCCTGTGCAACAGAAATGTTCGGATGATATAACAGACAGATCGCAAAATTCTAAAGAAAGTAAGTAAAATGAAATAAGCACCTTGGTTGAATCAAAAGTGTAGTATTACTTATTTATGGTATTAAAATCCTATTTGTTTGTATTGTATTACAGGTACAGATACAGAAGTTCCTTATGTATGTGCAAGGAGAAAACGTGCAAGAAGACGGAGAAGCTCAAAACTTGAGCAGCCAGTGCTAAACGAAGAAGACAAATCTAGTAAAGCCTATGTTATAAATACTAAAGTTGTCCCCCTTGGTAAACATATTCGTTTTGATAATATTGATGACAAAATTTGTCTAGAAAATCCGGTTACATGTCCAGAAACGATAAGAGGAGCCCATACTACTATATCACCTGTTCATGAACTTACAAATTTATTATCAATGGTTAATAATTCTACTCCACCTACTTTTGAGAACAACAGGGTAAAGAACACAGTGAATGCAAAGCATCTAAGTAATGAAGTAAATGGTGTCAATGCAAATGTCAATGAAAGTATAGCTTCAATTAATGAATTAGGAGAATCAAAAGAGTTTGTGAGTGCAGATCTCGAAACATATCCAGTCATGACAACAAAACCAAAAATTAATGATATTATAGCATTTAAGGTAACTTTTTGAAATATTAATTATATTTTTAATCACAATTTTACATGAAATTCATTTTTAGATGCTCAAAATTGGCTCGGATTTTACACCACAAGTATCAAACTTTATTGTTGCAGAGGTTGTATCTTGTAATCCAGAAAAATCACTATACATCTTTAAAATATTACGTATGTGATTTTATATCATTAATGTATCTCGAAGATATACCTATATATTTCTTATTAATTATGATCTAACATTTCTCTGTGCAGAAGGCTTATCAGAAGTGCAAGTGCCAGTTGGAAAATTTAACTGTATGGAAGAGTCAGAGGAATGTGTGATGAATGATACAATTAAATTAAATTATGCACAAATAATGAAACCTAGACTAATATCTGCATCAAACACTAAATATTCGTTTCCATTGACTTCCTGATCACTTAGTTAATAATTTCATACATTTTTTTATATGTTTTAAACTAAATATTTTTGAGAATAAAATTAAATATGTTAAATAAAATTAAAAATATTAAATAAAATTAAATATGTGAATATATTAAATATCTTTTGAAATAAAGAGCGGGATTTATAAAAATTACCTTTTTCTTGCAATGCTTAAACACAGCGTTTCTGACGTGAACGTTAATCCTAGATTATGTTGCTATTGTTGAACAATTCACTTCAATTTCACTTTACACTAGAACAGCGCAGAATAAATTTAATTAATTTCACTTAAACATAGTAAGTATCATTGAATTAACAACTTAAAAGCTCGTAAATAATGCGTGACAATTTGTACGATGCATACAATTTTACTACGACGCATGTGTGTCGACACATACATGCGATGTCTATTCGTTTTTGACTAAATCTTTAATACCATTTCACAGAATTTATTTCTTAACACTCTAACACTATCGCAAAACAGAATATTTCTATATTTTTCTTTCGTTTCCTGTTTTATTGTTATATTTGATTCACTTTCACAACCGCATCCATCACGTTCGAAAAACTGAAACAATTGCACACGCAGATGACGGTTGGTAGAAACATTTCTGGCGGTTTCACTCTGATTGGCTGATACAAATTTATTCCACCAATGAGATTTCAGTAGGGAATACTGCGCAAGTTTACAATTCCGCGCGTAATTCGTTTGTTCTTATTAGTCTTTATAGAAATACGTATATTTCTTTAGAACATTATGTTGTATTAAATGATTATCTTTTATTAACAATCTTTAATTAACAAATTTTTTAATAAAAATCAACCTAAAAATGTTAATGGACGAATTATTTTTCTGCGAACTTGACCGTTGTTCCTATATTGCTAAGACAATAAATTCAGAGTAAAACAAGGAGAAAAATAATAAAAGAAAAGAAAAAGCTTTGGAGCTTGTAATCGTAGAATTAAACATTTCTTTCAACTTTGCTTTAAGCTTCTTTTCTTTTCTTTCACATTGATCATCTCTAAAGTATGTATATTTATAATATGCAAAATTTCACGTATTCCATCCCACGGTTTGTGCAAGTAATAACAGAAAATGTTCGCTTATTAAAAAAAAGTTTTTATATTAAATAAAACTACATAATACTGAGCGTATATTTCGTCATAAAACAAATGCAGATATTCTTTAAAATTTCAATTTAATTAATAGCTAACTTTCGTATACTCGTACGATTCTATACGATGCCGTAGTTCGAAATTAAATTCGTTTTAGCATTTCCAGTTCAGCACGTCGCGTCGTCGCCTAGTTGTTCAGCCTTTGATAACAAATCTGAACGCAAACGAGATACCTGGGATTAATACCAGTTAATAGAAAGCAGCGTGAACGTGCGGTTTGCTCCCGCGAACGGCCATGTATACGCATAACAGTTGCGCTATTAATAACCCGCATACAAAGAAAATTGCGCCATTGCACGAAATTGTAGACTTAATATCTCTTAACCGATTCTCTTTGTTCTTCGTAACAAAACGATTAAAGACCTAGCGAACTGAATGTTCACAATTAGCTGTAGAGCTTTCATCTTATTTCTATCTCTGTCTTCCTCTCTCTTCGTTTCTTATTCCTTAGTTTCCTCGAATAGCTGGCGATCCATCTCATCACGTTGTACCCTTTGTTTCACCTAGTAGTAATTTAATCCCAATGATACATTAGCTCTATACCGAATAAAACGATAAAAATTAATTTGTTTCAAAGAATCCTGACGTTATAGTGTTTCGTAATCTCGAGTATGTTTTCGGTGCCATCCTTTTCGCTTATAAACGGTGACATCACAATCTATTGCTATTAATCTTGAATGTGGACTCAATCCCCGCGTATCGAAGCGGTATTTTATAGATATAAGTAGAAAGCTAGCAATAACAAACGTCTATAGATGAAATCTAATTCGTTATTCAATTAATCTTTCGGCAGACGATCTAGGGCATACTTCTCGTCCAAATTTCACCCACTTCATGATTTTTACGTTTCCTTCTATGTTTCTCCCCTTTTTCTTGTTGAAGAGTGACAAATGAACAAAGATAATGATCACGGAATTTTAACCGCGAAAGTACTGTACTGTACAAATATTTGCGTTGATCGTATAACGGTGACTTGGTAATTCGGGATGTGAATAATCCGCGAGATAAAAACACAAGAGTAAATTCAGACGTAGATTTAACTACACGGATCCATCCGTGTAAGGGGATGGATTTATTTCTATTCTCCGAGGGTGAATTATTCATAGCTAAATTGCAGCTGGGAGGGTGCGTCGCGGTTACGTAACCTCGAATTTCTTGCTTACCTTTTTTCTGCGGTCGTTCT
Source organism: Bombus affinis (assembly GCF_024516045.1). Taxonomy (NCBI): domain Eukaryota; kingdom Metazoa; phylum Arthropoda; class Insecta; order Hymenoptera; family Apidae; genus Bombus; species Bombus affinis. The sequence continues at coordinate 14,945,805 of NC_066348.1, read as the reverse complement.
CGAAACAGAGGATATTTTAGAAGATTCACGCGTAATGTGATTTTCTATTTTAAATTCATTTTAATCGCACGAATCGCTCACTACATTCTGCTCAAGGTAAATTTGAAATTTCAAAATGCTGAATGTTTCCGTGCAGCAAACCAATTGGCATCGATTTTCATCAATGTGATAAATAGAATCGTATAAACGTTTCGATCAAAGTTTAAATTCAACTCGATTACGTTTTACATACTTTGCGATTTTCTCGTAACAAGCAAGCGTTGTCTGCCGTTTGAACGATAAATCACGAACAGAGAGAATACTCTTACGAAAAGCGACTTTCTGTGGCGGTGTTCAAAGTTAATTCCGCAAAGTCAGCCAGCCAAGAACTTGTTCACGTTGCTTTCGGGAGTGTCAAACGTTTTACGAGCAAACTTTCCGTGTCACCTGTAACGAGGTGTTCGATTTCCCCAAGAACTCGCGAAGAAAATTACGAGCACCGGAGACGAGCAACTAGGGAGAGTATCGACTAAGTTTATGGCTGAAGAACATTCTGACAGGGACTTGTCGCTCATGAAGAATGTAGCTCATAAAGTTCGGACGATCCCGGCTCCTTAACGATCTTCTTCCTGTTAATATCACGTGCCTCCGCATTAGAAAGTGGAAGGAACTTTCCCTAAATTGTTGGTCCCAAGTTGAAAGCTTCCCTTCGTCGTTACACACAGAGAAGATCTAAACGCTTACCTTGCTAGAGACCGCGTTCCTTTTAAGTTTAATCCTCCTTTCGCGAAACCACGTGCTACACAACGAGGATTTTACGAGTAAGCAGCTTTCCTTAAGTACCGAGACGATTCCGATCGCTTTCTACGAGTTGCAATGCAATAAGGATCTCTCATGTAAATTCGCCTGATTCCTGACGAAACAGCCAATTGTTCGACAGTGGTGAGCGAGATGATTGCATCCATATCCGTGAGTTGATACGACAGCACGTCGCGCGAGCAGGAAGCCAACCAGATTGGAGGCTTCCAGCTTGTCCGGGTAACCTTTCATGGAAATTTCATCCCATTACCCTAGCTGGAGCAACCGCATATTCTCACGCGAGTACCTCTACGCACGTAACTGAACGGTGTTTCAGGATTCTTACGGGGAGAGATGGTAATTTATCGGGGTTTTTGAAAAAGCTTTTGGAGAAGAGATTATTTCTTGGTATTAGAAACCAGGCGCGGACGATCGATATGGCACAAGAGTCCGTACTAACAGATAAAATATAATATAGTCATTGAGACAGCCTATAAAGATCTCGCAATTCTCTAAATTAAATTGTAAGGAGAGTTACAAAGGTAACACTTGGTTTTTATAAAAATCAATGTTACGACGAGATAGCGATGAAATTTTGACCAATCTGTACCGTACAGTTTCAAAATAAAAAGAAGAATACAAATTACGTACATTTGAAAATTAGTTGCTGCTGAGTGCACTTATTTTTCTAATTTTTCTTTTGCAAAACTTAAGTACGCACTATCTCCTATAAAATTCATCCTTATGATTGTATGATAATAATATTGCGCGATTATGCACCTTCGTATAATATATAATATTCCTAGCAGTATAATCTTACGTCTGCATGCATCGCATTATTAAAAATATAATCCTGCGTCACCGGTTGCGAAATCACAACGCCACGGTATCGTACGTCTGCACCTGCCTCAGCTGGATGGGCTAGATTTTGAATAAACTAGTGTCTCTCCACAACGCTCGTTAGGATTGTGATCCAGATTTTAATATCTCTGTTACTCGAGAAGCACTGATACCGGAGATTGGCCGTTATAAATTTTAACGACGAATGTTTACGCTTATGGATGAGAGGTAAGCGAAGTTCACGCTGAAAAGCGGGATAAAGATGCTGCTGAGCACGTCGTAAATTGAAGCGAATATTACTGTAAAATGTTTTCGATACGACTCGTGTCGTACTTATGTTCACGAACGATGCTTATCCATAAGTCCTGCGCCTATTTCGATAAACGGTGAGAAAAACACGACATTGAAGCGAGTTCAGAACGTTTTGACGCTTCGACAGTCTCTCCTCGCGTTCTTTTTCTCGTCCGGCAAAAGCTTCTTTTAGGGATGACCTTATTCCTGGAGAGACATTCGACATTCGACGCGCAAAAAGTCGAATAAATCGATAGCGAAGCCGCGGAGTCATCGTTAAAAATAGTCCACGACTTTGACCGTAAAAATCTAATTAACAAATGAAACGTATCCTAGCGATTGGAGAGGTTGGAAATCATATTTACACATCTCGATATTAGCACGGTTCTCTCGTTTCGTTTCAGTTTATTAAAGAGATATCACGATCAACTCTCGATTGGTAATCTCGTACAAAGTTCGTTTGGGAAACACCTCTATTAAGAAAAGTAAAAAGAAACGACGTTTATAACTCGCGAATTCAGTAACTGGATGAAACTGGAAAAGAATACAACGAGACTTCGCAACGAGATTTACAGTAGTCCAGCTCGATATTGGACGCGACGAGCTACTTCACCGACAAAAATGCGTGCTAAAAAAGCTCTGTTGCTCGTATCGACGTTGCTTCAGGCAATATTTCTCCGAGATTTACAGGAAATTGACATCTACCGCACACGTCCCCCAAGGAAGTAGTCAGTTAACGATCTCATAACTCAATTCCGACGCTTTAATGGTCTTACATTTTAAAGAAAATTTAGTTTACAAAGACGAATTGCGATCCTGCAACTTTCTCCATGACAAAAGGCTTGAATGATAATCTTGAAAAAGTTTGATCGAGATGTTCCCTCTGAAAAAGCTGCTGAACCTTCCATTAAAGAATTGCCCTCCGATGTTTTCGCATGTTAAAACGCTCGCAAACAAGCAAAGGATTAAAACTAATGGCAAGAATAATCGGCAAAATATTACATCGAGTTCCTACAATTACTTCGAGACTCAAATTATCGTAGTCTTTTCATATAAAATTTTTAAAACCAACCCCTTCATAGGGTTCAATAAACGGCCATAAAAACGAAAGAATTTCTCTGATTTTCCCAAAGAGTACATATTCAAATGGAATTCCCCTTCAACTATCTACTGCAAATCTTTGTCACCGAGAATTTTCCGAACGTAACTATTTATTCACGCAACCGAGAATTTCCTCAATACATCGTTATATGGTATTTTTAAGCAAACCACGTTCAAGCTAGCAATAAACTGCGCCACTTTGGCAAAGTGCATTCCCGGGGTATTCGCGTAACTTCGCTGAACACTAAAAATTTCACGAATGCAAAGTGTCTATTTCTGCATCTAGCACGGTATATCCTCTCAATGGGTTACTTTGAAAAAGTACTCTATAATTCAGGTTCAATTCTTCATAACCCACGATTGCTTCTTGAACATCGCGCGCGCGTGTGTGTGCTGACTGGATTTTATGGAAATCATAAGAATAATGCAACGTGCAACGGCACATCCATGGTCTTTATCTGCGGCCACGTGATCGCGCGATGCAAGTTGACTCTCTTCACGATCACTGCCGGAGGGGATCGATAAGTCGTCCTGAACGACGTCGGTAAAACGGCGGTCGAAGATAAAGCTGCTTGTCGAGACGTCCAAGTTCACCGAGTCGAATTTTTATGACAAAAGCGTCCGGTATGTGTCGCACGACTTTCGTGTCTGCAAAAATCTTCGCTTCGTGAATTTCAGCTGGAACAGTGTACGAGGAACGATACATTGGATATCGTTGTTGAATCTCTCTTATGCGCTGTGTTTGGGAAGATAGGCACTACGGATAGGTGTTATGGAGGACAGACTATATGTTGTTGCAGAAGTTTGGTTTTCTTCAGGTTTAGTGCATCGAAGTAGAGATATTTTTCAGGTTGATAATCATTTTAAAATAAGATTTAAGATAAGATTATCGTTTTAATTTAATATACAATAATAGGCAATTTTGTGAATTTCCTCACTGTAGATATCCCACTACTTACATTCGCTTACAATTCAAAACAACAGTATTTTTCAATAAACGAGAACCATTCTTCTTAGTCACTAAAATCTGTTACTCAAAATGAATAGCACGTCGCTGACTCGTTGAACAGATTTACAGCACGTTATTTAATACTTGAGAAAGTTCTCTGAACAACTACCACAGAATTTCCAGGTCTATATGACGCAGGACGCGAAGTTTCTTGATTTAACTCAAGGGAATTGATCCGGGATGCGTGGCTATCTGTGTAAATAAAAGAAACTTCCCTCTACAACTCGTCATTGCCCTTCTAATTTATTTACTTCGTCGTTATTCTCTCTTCTCATGCCAAAAGCGCGTTACAATTAACGAGTTATCATTAACGCGGGGACAAATCCGAGAGATCAAGCAATGGGATCACGAGAAAAGAGGCGAGGTAACTACTGCCTGTTGAAAGCACTGTTCCCCTGAGATTATTGTCCCGGCGTCACCGGAAGCAACCCAAAAACCAGTAATCTCCATCGCGTGACGCGAAGAGGTGTTTGAAGGTAGCAACCTTTGGAAGTGCCTGAGGGTAGGCAAAGGAGAAAAGAAGAAACTATCGAAGAGCGAGCCGAGGAAGAAAACGAAGGGAAAAAGAAAGAACAGAGGAGAAGAAAGAGAAGACAAAAGTCTAGGTTTAATTTAATCGGACAGGCAGAGTTGAAGAATTGTTGGGGCGCCTGCGCAGCCGCCGTACGTCCCTGGACCACCGACCGCTAGTAGCACCCGCCGACGTCGACGTCGTGGTTGTCGTGGTGGTGTTCGTTGCCGTCGTCGCGACGCCCAGACACCGTGCCGTCCGCGTCTCTCGAGCAGTGCGCGTCCACACGTCGCGACGACACGGCTCCTCTCTACTTGTCGCTCCAATCCTCCAGTGCTTACGAATTTCGGTTGCTGTCGTGCGCCATCCCAACTACCCTTTGTGCACGTGACTCTGTTGCCAGCACGAGATTCGGACAGTTCCGGGACTATTTTCTTCGCCTACTCTTCGTGATTCTTCTCCCCATATAGCATTCCGTTTCGATTCAACGACGAAAGACGCGATGTGGCAAATGGTACGATCCATCTTGCCGCACAGGATTTAAAGGAACAGAGAAGGTAAGAGAAACGACGATAATAGCGGTATCGTTAATAGTCACGCGACGTCGAAGTTAAATGGTCCGAATGTTAAGGTCAAAGACATTAAGAACGGGTCAGGAGACTTAAATTTAGCGGGCAACTTCGGAGCGTGGGGATGGACCACGAGGCTATCACGTTTCGAAGGATCGAGGTTGAATCGTATATTTTGAAGAATCCCGACGGGCCAATAATTTTTCGCGAGCTAGTTAACGTTCCCGCTTCAACAGGTCGTTGACAGACGCCGCTGTCTCGTAAAACGCGTGAAGGGACGGAACACGAGTACGGACGCTTCACGCGAACCGTGACATCGATTCTTTTTTTCCTGGTCGGTCATCCGCGGTCCAAAAATAATATCGTGAAGCACGAAGACTGGAAGACACGCGGTGAGGTGACACGTTTATTTATGCGACGCTGAGCGTCGCGCGGAAATTGTACTTCAGTGGCAGGAAAGAAACACGGACCTGAATAATTCATATGGTTATGAACGAACGTTTCGGAGCATTCGTGACATAAATGTTGCATGCACGATGATTCTACTGGACGTCGCTGCTTCATCGTCCGGAATTTATTTGCTAGAAAACTCAGAATTCTTTTAACATCGGACGATCGATAAGGAAATTAAAAAATTAGCCGCGAAAACGTTGCTACTTTCCGTAAACTGATGGTCGAAAGAAGCTTGTAAAAAACAGCTTGTTCTTATTAACCTCGACGATTTCAAAGGGGGTGTATTGGCTGAGGCTCCACGTGTACCGTGGCCACGTCGGTGCTTTCCACTTCTATTTACTCGGCGAAAACTAAAATTTCAACGGGCTGTCCACCGAGGTGGAAAGCCGAGACAACACGGGAAACTTCCATCGACATTTCCTTTTGACGTGACCCGATAAAGTGTTATCGTTCTAACGCGCAGCGCTACAAAGCTCGAGCGCGTTTTTCGAGAAAGTTTAGGATTTACTACGAAATATTAGAGCATCAGATTGGAGAGACAGATCAACCACGATAAATAACGTTCACGTTGCATTTTTAGCCTATAAAGAATATACTTGCGATGTAAAAATATGAAGACAAATTGTTTACAAGGCTGAATGAATATGACGTACACGTTTCATTCCATTTGGCATTTATTCGAATAGCTAAATTGTTTTTAAATGCACGATATAGGATGGAGATTTCCATTATGAAAAATGTCGGGCCGTACTGTTTACGAGATTGATCATATTCGACGTAAACAGTTTGCTCTACTTTAAACTTTTTCCAACAGTTATAATTTCAACATTGCAATAAATATTAAAACAAACTACTTGTGAAACAAATTCAACGTAAACATTTCGTTACGTTTGAAATTTTTTCCAACAGTTGAAACATTTTTAAAAGCACGATACAGGGTGAAAAATTATCAAAGCGACATTTCACGCCTCGTTCGGACACAAATGTACGCGGAGATGGGAAATAATTGACTGTCCTTGTTCCATAACTCGATACGTCTTTTCATCGTACACTTTGTGCATGTTCGTTGTTCACATTACGATGCTCAGTCATTCTGCTTAACCCTTCTTTCCTATCGTTTTCTGGGTCATTTCTTATTGTACTCTAGCTTCGAGTACCACTGTGTTGTCATTTTTCCTTCATTTTTTCTCCTACTATTTGTCGCGTACTGGCGCAAGCTCCCCCAAGCCATGGGAAAGCACTGGCGATGTTCGGTTCGTGTCGCCGCTGCGAAGTAGATCAACCTCTGTAAAATGCCACACGATTCAACGTTGTCGCTGGATGCTGGCATGTCACGAGAACACTACATAAACAGGTTACATTATGATAGATGTGTTTGCCCTTAGCTTGAAAAAATTAGCTTGTTCGCTCGTTTTTCTCATCGCGAGTACGATGCTTGCAGAATATGTTTCATGTTTCATGTGTAGGTTGATTAAAGCAGTTTTTTTTTCGGTGGGAATAGAAGGTGAAGGGATGAAGGATATTATAATGGAATTTTAGATTAAGTTCGGATAATCGAAGGAATTTTCAGATGCTATTTATAACTATTACTAATTTGCAATGTCGAGTATATTATTAATTAACTATTAATTTTATATAACTTTATATAACTATTAATTTTGATATTAATTAGGCTGTTTGCATTGAAAATGAAGAAATTACTATCCAAGTGAGACATACCTGAATCAACTTAAACGACTGAAGTTGTAAGATATTTATTTCAGAGATACCGTTCCACTATTCTCTAGAACTCTACTGCATAGATAATCTTGTTCCTGCGATTGCTCCAAGGTGAATAGTTCAACTTCATATACGTAGATGAAAGAATAAATTTTAAGAATAGGGAGATTAAAATATACCGTTGTTCGAGATAGTCGTAGAGAGTGCGTTGTTTCGAAATTGGACGATCGGAAATGGACGTCGTTTTTTCAGGTAAGAGCATCCTTAATACGATATATGAAACTTTCAACATCATGGCATGTACGAGGACGAATAACCTGAGGGGCGAATGGACGTGTCCCTTCGTCGATGCTTCGTCACGATTAAGTAAATATCCATCAAATTTAACGTATAGTTGCTTCCAATTAGCCAAGAGTGATGCGTATGTACGAGACTTGGATCGATTGGAAAAAGAATCTATAAATTACGTAACACTATATCAAGTTCTATCTATGGTGTTATAACGGGACGAATCGATGATGAAACTAATTGCTACAATACTTGGAAACGGCTAAATTAGAAACTTAGTTTACACTTCAATTCTACGAACTTTCATTAACTTCTCTTTTGCTATACGTACAGGCAGATTGCAGAGATTCATGCATTTTCGGAAAATTAAGAAAACCCCTAAAAATATGAAATAACGAAAGCGTGGCAAAAAATAATCGAAATAATGAAATCCTTAGAATTAATTACCTAATTAATTAGCGAGAAAAATAAATTTTTCAATTATATCTTTCTACTGTTTTGGTCGTATCATTGCGGAAATAAAATTGATTTTAGCATATAATAATTACGAATTTGTCACGTATTGAAGTTACTAAGCTAAATTCCAGAGAAATAAGATTGACCCCGGAACATGATAATTAGAGTCGCGAGATATTCAAATTGTCGAATAAGGTTCAATTTGATCGCATCGTGTGTGGTTTGGCAGCTCAGGAACAGATATACGAAAAAATAGTATAAAAACTTTATCTAGTTAGCTAGTTTCCACTAAACCTCAGGAGTACTACTATGCATATGCGGAAACTCGCGAGAAGTACGTCCGCTGTCAGGATGCTGTCACTCGTCTTACATAACCCGCTCAATGTTTAATAACCTCACGTCAACGGCAGCAGGTTCCTGACTATTTTCCAGGCAAGCATCGAACCTTCGCGTTATAACTTTCCATCCTCTTCGTTTCTTTGCTCTCATTCTCACGCGAACGATAACGCGTGAAAATCGAGATCACAGACCAGGATACGTGTTCGTTCGAGCAACAGCTCTGATCCGCCTATGAACTCGAATACGCTTAGATAAATATGCGTCGAACGATCCGACAAATGTTGCGTAACTTTCGATCGATCCTGTCGCGTTCGAAATATCATAATTATACCTATAAATTTCATTACACGTCCGATAATTAAAGTTTGTTCGCTTGGTCGCGTCTGTGATTAGAAAAGCTAATAGAAGAAGTAGATAGTTTCTTTTCTCTGGCGATTTTTTCATAAGAAAGATAGGCTGTTTGTGGAATTGCCAGAGAATGTGAAGGTTTGCTTGATCTATGATTAAAGAGACGATCGTAACGAGGTTTCTTCCGAGGGACAAACTGTTCATTAGGAAAATAGGTTGTCAAAGTATCGTTAGGGAACGTGAAGCTTCGAGCTTTTGCAATGGTCGTTCGGTTTTCTGTTATCATGGAACTTAGGAAGAAAGAGCGATAAATTCTTGAGGGTGCCATAAATTAGGCCCTTGATACTACTGTGTCATGGGCCAAGGGGCTCGACTAGAAATGGAGTCACGTTGATTATTACCAATAACTTTCGCTATATGGAGAGATATCAATGCTATCTTTATGGCTATCGTTAATTTCAATATTTTTCTTTTGTGATTATTAATATATTCCAGAGTACAATGCAAGTACTGAAATTCTATAATATAGAATATGTATATACGCGTGGCAGAGACCAATTAAAATGATATTTGAGAGCTGTATGAAATTACAGGTTAATTAGTTACAGTTCCTAGTTGGCAGATCTGTTATAAATTTCATTGAATGAGAGAAACAATAAAAATAAATAATTAGAATAAATAAAATGTGATAAAAATAAATAAATAATTATCGAACTCTTTTGGTAGGATAAGTTGACTTAAACGTAAGAAATCTAAAGGTTTAGGATTATTCATAGATTTGTTTAGAGAAACAACGTTCTGCTGGTCTATGTTAGAGAAAAGATACAAGCGAGTAAACTGACACTGGAATTTCATTGGCTTCGATATTCCAGAAATGGATATTATTTTTACTGCCGGACTCGGCGAATGATTAAACGACAGTTAAGCGGCAAATTTAGATTCAGAGATTTTAATAGTCACTTAAATGCTTCGGATAATTTGAAACTGCAATTAACCCAGAAGCTCGAATACACGAGCGTAATACTTTCCCGAACGTAGCATTTCGTTCGAATTAATATCACCAGTAGTCTTTTCGTTCGTAAAATCGTTTCCTTCGCGCTTGAAAAGCTGGAGAGCTTCATTCGGGGGATATCGCGGTTTCATGTACGTCGTTTCTTTATTGAATAGTCGAAATTTTTTTCCGCTGGCCATAGATGGAACACCGACAGAATATTCGCGCTTTATGCGGAACAAAAAGAATTGTCCAAATATTAAATTGGATATATCGGATAGACAGAAGCCAGATTTCATTCGAATAACGCCGTTTAATATTCTCGTCACTCGGATTGATTCGAAAATATCATGACCCGGCACTGTTTCACGATACAATAAAAATAAAAAAAGCATTTTGTGTTATGTTCTCGATTGATTTCGCGATACCAAAAACACGGTTGTTACATCGTTCGAACTTTTATCTTCTAATTCTTATACTCGTATTTTACGAGAAATTCCTTTGTCGTACAGCTGCCTCTGTTTGTCTTCGTTTCGAACGCGTATATTATTTCAACAATCGCACAAAATGGCCATCTTTCATCTCGCTGTAGTTCCGCAGACGCCCAATAATGCAGCCCATCGAAATTGACATATTGCTGGAATATTTGAATGCTATCAACCGTCGTTCTATCTACAATTGCCAGCAAATTGCCTCGCTCTAAAACAGTCAAGGTTCTACGATTATATACCTGTAGATTTGCATCGGTCAGGAAGATTGCTTCGATCAAACAAAAGATCGACTGCAAGCAGGAAACCAGGTCAAACTTCTAACATTAATGAAACTTCCTTTACCTTTGATTTCACAGAGATCCGGCTGCTTAAAGAAACCATATTAATTCATCTGTTCGATCTGTTCGCTCATCGAGGAAGATCATTTGCGAATTCGCCATATTAACTATTATACAACTCTGTTCGATCTTCAGAGAAATATCCAAGCGAGGTGTTCTTTGACTGCACATTTCTTAGTTGAACTTCCCAAGTTGATGATACGGCGCTCTCAAGCGTTATATTTCCCTCCTTACAGTCGATTGCACTTTGTAAATTTCGTCGTTTGTTTCAGTGGATGACAATGGAAATGTAAAAGACGTTTTCCTTGTTAGATTGTCAAATAATGGCAAAACTTTGGCAGCTTTAATCACGCGGATGACGTAAAAAACAACTTCTTACTGTCAATATCTTGGTGAAGCAAGAAACCAATCGCTCTAAATAAGAGAAGTTTAAAAACTTTGTCGCGAACGTTACGTAAAAATTTCGCTCCTTCGAGATTAGGGTGGTCGGATCCGTGCGTCTTCGACAAGTCGGCTTCCCGCGTGACCCTGGCAACGAATCGCGGATAAACCGGGATTTGATGCTTTGTTTCTTTCAGAACTGTAAGTGGTAAATCGAGCAACCACTAATCGAAATTCGAGTCACAAAAGCTTCGGTCGGAACTCGGAAGGAATTCACTGTCCGTTTTAAAACCAAAATCCAAACTAAAAGAAGCGGCTATAAGAATACTTGGATGAAATTAGAAGCGATTGGCGAAAGAGCTCGCGTAGAAACTCAGCAAGGAATAACACGTATCTCTAAAGAAGAAATTAAAGCGAAGTGCCAATTAAAACCGAGGAAGAACCTGCGATACTGGTTTCCTAAGCGACTCCAAGTAGTCGATGAAATCGAAGAATAAGCCGATGAGGGTATCTGCGACACCAGGATTTCTGCTAGAAAATGTACCAGGAACCGGTCCTTATCGGAACGTCGTATCTTAACCGTATCCATTCTCACCCGAAAAAGACTATGGCTATAGAATCCAGCGTAAATTGAAGAAATTGAGCGAGGAACCATACGTCGGAGATAAAACGTAGCACGTTAAACTCGATAAGTCGATGGACACTCGATAGAAGATTCGGCGTAACGATACGAAGACGAGAAGATGGAAGCAAGCGGAATACGATATTGCGGGAAAAAGGCAAGTCGATCGGCGAAACGGAGGGAAATTTCTCTGTTTTGCAAAGGGCTAAAGCGTTTGAGAGTTGGACGCGTGTATATAGAAACGGAAGAACGAAAGCGGCGGAAGAGAGGAGAAGAGAAGAGAAAAAAACTGGAGTCACGTGGAAAGAGCAAGAGACGTGGAAACGAGAGGTGGAAAATCGTCGATGGCCGAATTGCCAGGGATCGGCGGCCGGCAACAAAGAAAGTGTGTCGAGCGTGGAAACGAGCACAGCGAGATTTAGCCGAGCTGGCACACGTTGAAGCGAGACGCGGCCACCGCTAAAGAGAGCGTTCGCGTCCAGAGGATTTGCGGCAGTCGAGTACAAGCGAAAACACGATCGAGCATAGAAAAAGACGGATCCGCCCTGGTGCGGTTTGGTCCTCGAGGTGTACCACTCTCTGCCGCACCCTCTCGGGCCTGACATGCGCCATGACCCGCATATAGGTATCCATAGGTAGCTCTCCGACGTCTCTCCGCTTGCTTTCGTTCTCCCTCTCCTCTCGTTTCGTCGACAGAACGGACGCGCGTCCACGCGGACACACGCGGAAGATACCACAGTGTTATCTTCTACCCTCCCCTCTCTTATTAGCCACCGGTTACCGTCGGTAGCACAAGGGATGGGCCAGTCAGGATCCATTGCTCACGCTACCCAACTCTTTCCAGTCACGATAAATCTACTTGGAATTCGTTGATGAAAAGAACAGGTCGCTCGAGTGTCGACGAGCCTCGCTTACTAGCCGGTATATTAAATTTTGCGATCGCGCAGCGTCACAAACGAACGACGTGACGCTCACGCCTTTTGTATTCGAGATCGATTTCGGATCGATTTCCTATGGCGTCTGGTTTCCTGGTCTGTATATTGTCGCGACGAGAATTGTAATACCGGAATAGAGAGTGAGATGTTGCAGGCGACATGTGTTTTTGATAACGCGTTTGCTATTGAGTTGTCGTAGGAAAGATACGTGTTTGGGTCTTTGTGGACTCGATATGTTTGGGACAAAGTTTTCACCATTTCACCTTTCATATTGCATACGTGATAAACGCAACATTGTGCTTTAACGGATCGTTAATTGAACGTAACATAGGAAAAAGTTCGTAGCATTAACTGTACGCTGAAAAAAATATTTTTCCCATAGGCAAAAAGAAAATTCAATTCTGAGAAGGTCGAAGAGTAGAATGTAATTGGTCTGCGACAATGAGGTTGATCATAACATTTCATTCTCCCGAGGTATTTAATCTTCTATCTAACACTTCAAGATAGAACGTCGCCTACGTTGATTTATGGAAATAAAAATAGACCTCGCTCTTCTTGTTTCTTCGCGATGATAACACGCGTTTTCAATCGCTCTACTTCTTCTCAATCTGTCTAAATTCACGCAACACGTTTCAGCCTCAAGCTTTCTAGACACGCAATTTACGTTGCTAGACGAACGTTCTATTTCAACGTAAATGGGAAGGGAAACCCAAGGATTAAAAGTAGTCCGGGTTCGGGGAATGTTTATAAAAATCGAAGAACGCATTTTTCTGGTAAATGTCGCGGCGTGGGATTAAACGACTTGACACGCACAGTTCTTTATCTCCTGGAAACCGGAGGTCACACCCTTTTGTGATGTAAATCGAACGCGGTCGGATCGATTTTTCGCCTCCTACCGCTCGTCAGAACGTCCAAGAATATACTTGTGCAAATCGTACCACTCGCCAGACAGATTTATCGAATTTGGATCACTTTTTTCCACTCTTGTCGTCATTTAGGGTCGAATCGGGGCCAGAAACTCGTCGCTTCTTTTCTCGCCTTTCAAATACGATTCCGTATAATCTGGAATCGTTGGAAAAAGAGGAGTCGAGTATGCAAAGTGGATAAAGGATGAGCAAAAAGAGAAGCAGGGTGAATGGATGTAGAAGAAAAGGGGGAGAAAGGGTGGACGCGAAAGGATTACAGGAAAAAGAGAACGCGTACGCTAGAGAGGAGCAAAGAGAAAAACGAATATTACACAAAGAGCGCGCAGTTGGTAGAGGGATTGAAGGTACAGTGGAAAATAGAAAACGAGGAGACGAATAACGAAGAATGAAAGGAGCCGACTTTTACAGCGTGTCCAACGGCTGACGCGGACAATCGAAATTATCTCACTTATGCACTTACCGCGGCATTGTATAGAACTCGTCCAACAAAAGCCATCAGACGGGTACGTTTCAAACACACTCGCGCATTCGTTCTTCGACTCGTGCCAGCCCTACAACCTTCATTCACGTTCGTCTGCTGATGCCTCTCATCTGGATATACACGATAGTAATTTTAAAATTCATAGGTCGCCATGTAACTTGACAACCTGTTGAGAACATGATTTTCCAAGGAGGGTTGTAAAAACTGGAGACCAGTTAACGAGAGCTTGATTTTATAGACACCATTACAATTATAATTATTATTGATATTTCAAATTCATTTTAACGAAATTTTTCATCGGTATACGCTGCCACAGTTTGCTTTAATGAGTTGTTAATTAACTCAACCATAAGTATGTTTCTTTTTGATAATACTGGTCGCCCTCAAATTTTAGTACGTTATACCAGTTTTGAAAAAAAAAAAAAAAAAATATTCGAGTAGATACGTTCCATTAGCCACAAAAATTAGCCAATAAAATAGCAACTTATCAAAAATCAATTCCGGACGAATTTTCATTCGACTTTGAAATACGTTTTCAACTTCGAATTTCCATTTCGTGCATCAGTTTCCAGTTTTCACTGTTAGAACGAAATTTCCTTAACCTCGGCTGGTTGAAACAAGACGTTGCATGGCATCGAGGGGCTAATAAACGTGGTTGCCCAGAAATTTACAAACCAACCGGCATTAACACGATGCCGCCGGTAAATTGAATGGGTCTACTTTACGGTAATATTGCCGGCGATGGTTAAAGTCCTTTTTCGCGATCGTAAAATTGCCGGGCAAATTCGCCTGGAGGCCGAAAGCAATGGACGAAGCGAATTTCTGACTCTCACGCGATTTCACCGCGCGTTACACGGCGCCACCCCCTACAGCGAAATTCGGATCGCGTTTAGTACGCGTGTTACTCGCTCGTAGAACATATTACGCAACAAACACCGACGAAACTCCGTGAATTCATCGGCCAACTTAATCGACCACTAGGCCGGACGCTGCTGGAGATTCTGCTGCAGCGTTTCAGACAGCTTGTTAGTTTCAATTTTCTGCCATTTGCCTGAATGATGGAATCTTCGACGTTTGATCGAGAATTTTTTAATTGCGCTACGTTTAATTGTTAAGTTAACGATATCGGCGATAATATTAAGAAATTACAATAATTCATTCATAATTTTTAAAGTAGCAGGATCAAAGGTAATATTAGAAAACTGACAAAGAATCGAATCCAATCCAATTTACAATTGTAAAAATTGAATGAAAATTGACAGTTAGGGCATTTTGAATATAACCGATAAATAGAAGATACTTTGAAGTAAAAAGTGCCCCACTGAACAATTAAACATTTTTATTAGAATATCAATAAAAAAAGAAAAAAAAAAAAAAATGAGAACAAATCTTGTATCTAACGGTGCACTATGTTTGTATCCATATCTTTGAGGGGTAATCTACGAATATTATTATAAACACACCTTAGGAAATAATCGTAAATGCTGCTTTATAATCGTATAATTGAAGTTTAAAGTGTGAACATACCTTTACTATTATATATAGAATCAGCAAATACTGTTTACTAATATCTTCTACACGTTTCAACAATATATTCTGCACGTTTTGCTTACGACGAAACAACGAATGCGAATGGTTTGTTGAAATAAAAGAAGCCTCGTTATAATATGTCGCTATCAACTGTTACCAAGGCGCCACCGAGGTCACCCATGACCACCAATAAGATAAACAGTCCATTGGAAAAGAATGTTGTCTTACATCATCAATTTATTATTATCTTGCCATTATATGCTTCGAATAATAAAAATACTCCAGTGGCGTCCTGAGCGAAACATGTGATTTCGGCATGGCAATCACAAAACATTAAAGACACTATCGGATTATTATTTTATGCGCCATAAAATTATATGATATAGATTTTTGTATGTTTCATTTCAGAACGGAAGATATAATATACGCAAAAATTAGTAGAAGAATTATCATGTAATAGAAATTGTTCTTTTCCCTTTTTCTAATCGCGCTCTTCGAGTTTTCCTAGAGGCGTAGCCAAATACACTTTGGAAACCAAAAATCCCACAGCGAAAATTAGCTTCTCCTCGAGTTCTCTACTCGCCAGCTTACGAAGAAGGTGTTAGAACGAAATATAGTCTATAACTACTCACGTGCGCTTCCGTGAGAACCAACCCTCGCGTTCATCGTTAAATGAGGTTAATTGCTCAAGTAATAAAAACCAGTTAATTGAATACTGCCTGGTACGAAAAATAAAATGAAAGAAAGAAGTAGAAATTTGCCGTCTGGTATAACGCGCGTAATTCATACCGATTAGGCGAACTTGTTGCTTATCTTACGATAAATTAATGTCTGGTAGAAAATTTTGGCTAGAAATATACGAGTTTACTTTACCGTTCTACTAAATGTTACTTCAGGAAGAATATAGTGGTCTTTATCACGAAAACGATACAAAGTATCGTCTGAAAAATCTCACGGTGTATTTCATTCCTTCGACAAACAATTTCGAGCGTGAACGTATTCGATTAAATTCTTAGACACAGTCAAATTGAACAAAGACGTACTTAAACGAATTGCAAGGATCGAGATTCTACGACCAATACTCTTCTAAACTTTAAGAAAATGTTGTCCTTGTAGGTTATAAATAACAGAAATGCGTATATATTCCCCGATGCTTTTGCAAAGGAACCATAATACATTAGAATATCAAACTGATTTTGCTGAAAACAGATTCGTTTACGAAATTGCGTACTGGCGAATGGATGAAAGGGTTGAAAATGCATTAGTGGAGGGTAAAACGAATCGCGTTTCGTGATTTATTTTCCAGACAAGTAGCCCAACCTCAAAGCTTCGTGTTTAAAATAAAACTCGTGCGATTCCGGCACGGTATAACGAACGCGCACGTTCAAAGCAGCAGTGTCGCTGTGAAATCATAAAAAAGGAGAGGAGAAAACGATAAAATACGTTTGCAGTGCGCTGTTCTTTGAGCAGAATGCACGCAGCCAGCTTGCATTCAAAAGATATTTGCTCGCACGATTGAAAGGAGAGCAAATGTCCTTAACGAACTGCGTTGCCGTTGAATTGGCGTTAAGCAAACATTGTTAGCAGACGTTGGCTGACCGATCGATAAAAGGGTTAACGCGGTCTGGTTGGCGGATAACATCTCGCCTTCCTACGAATATTTCCCCCTTCCTCTTTCAGATAGAACACCGGATTTCATTCGCCTTTATCCTCGCCGATAGTTTCAAGCGTGGGAAATGTAAAAAAAGAGGAAAAAAAGAGAGAAAGAAAGGGTGGAAAGGAAGAGCGCGCGAGCACGCCGTGCTACATCGATGGAATATTACCCGGTTATTTTCCGTTTCCAGCAACGCCGTAGGGACCGCTTTCAAATCTGTAAAGCTTCTCCCCGAACTCTGCCACGAATATTCCTTTCGTGAATCGCGTTGCGTGTTTCGTTATCGAATTAGAGGTGTAAATGCAGGAAACTTGGATATAGTATGTTGGAAACTTCTATCATAACTAGATTATCGCAGAGCGGAATTATTGAAACTGTATTTAGTCTCGAAGTTCAGAGTTCTTCTATCAAATGGACCTTTGTCTTTTTCACTCCGCCACTTAGTCTTTCTTGCGAGATTATTTCTAACGTAGTTTGTCTGCTTGCTGTTTCCCTAAACTTTTCTAAACATTTCCAAACTTCTCTAAACTCGAATAATCAAACTACGTATAGTACGACTGTGCTTCTATTATCCTAATTGCTTGCCACAGGAATAATCATGACAGGTCACGAGAATTCCCTGCGATTGCCCGCGTCTTCGCTGGCATAGTCCAGCTGTCACGTTACAACTTGACAGAGCTGATAACAACCTCGTCCCCGAACAAAAATGTTCTCTAGCTGGCTTCCTGGATTTATTTGTCATCCATCGATGGCGATCATTAAGTTTATATAAATTGACGTATTAAATTATTCTCGATGGTTGGCAATATTGGTCCCAAAGCGACCAGTTATCCGCCGATCAGACGAAGAAGAGTTTCGAACGAACGTGGTCTCTGCGTTCTGTTCGTAACACGACGGTAAGACACGATTAATTATTTCGCTGCAGTCACGATTTCTCATCTTGCTCGTCGAATAAAACAAGGTGGTCTTGCGTCGTGAATTTTAATTTGTTACCATCTCTTGTTTCTCGAGTTACAGAGGCAACTTCAAAGTAACTCAGTTCATTTATGGAACAGAAAATGCAGATTACTTCTGTCACCACTCGGAATAACTTTTGGAATAATCTGGCGAATGCGCGTTCCAAAATATGAATATAAATATTTATTATCCTAATTAAAAAGCGTGGCGCACAGAAACGCGAGTATATGAATTTTTTTAAAAATAAATAGTGCTAAAAATATGAATACATCTGTCTTTCCTTTAAACATTCACAGTTTGAAAATTATTCATGTTGTGAATTACATTTGAATGTAATTACACTGTTATTGGCGGTAGTATTGAACGAAACCGTTGGCCATTACGGGAAAAACGAACGGTTTCGGCGAATCGTTCGATCGCTCTATTTCTCCCTTTTCATCTTGGCGATTCACGCCCGTAATTGTCGAGAATCGTGTTCGTGCTCGGAGGTGTAACACGCGATAAAAAGATTACAGGCGTGTCGGCGAGTATAATGGTAATTTCGAATTTTCTCCCAACGACGAGGCCAATAGAATCATCCTATCTGTTCTCATCGCTGTATGAAGCAACGAACGAATCACTCGGCCGGCTCAATCTGCACGGCCTTTAACGAAGGAAAATGTGAAAAATTAGGGTCGAGCCGCATCGTTGCCATCGGTTGTACGACCTTACAGGAGGAAGAAGCAAATGTTCGCCGGTAGAATGAAAATAAAAGTTTACTGGAATTCTGATGAATAGTTTCGACGTTGTTTTCGCGAGAAAAAAACCTTTCTGCGATAGATATATTTATGTTTCCCGTTTTATTCCCATTGGTGTGTGTTTCTTTACACAAAGAGACCGATATGTCACGTTCTAGGAGGATTGAAACATTTTATGCGTTATGATATCGTGCTTTAGGTAAATGAAAAAATATAGACTTTTATTCCCCACAGACTCCGACGTTCCCTCCGTATCTCGTAAAACGCGACATATGTCCGTCCGTTTGGCGACAAAACGAGAAAAAATAATGATACAATTGAACGGAGCACAAAGAAAGAATCGACTATGGTCTTCTATCGAGTATTCGCGCGAAAGTAAAAAAAATGGTATAACGAAAACAAAAAGAAAGCGATAGACCACGTGGGATGGCTTATTGCACGGACCCTTTCGTTAAATTTTCCGCTTGGCCACACCGAACACGCCAATAGAAAAAGGCGACATCTCGCTGAACATCCGAGACAATGTGATCGATTAGTAAAACCCGATATGTATTTTGACGATTCGACGCGCGTTCAAAATGGTTAACAGTCCAGAAGCGTCCCTATCGATCGAACTGATTCACACACGGATGAATTCTTTCGAAGCGAGATATTAACGCGTATTCTTCTTGTTAACGCGTTCAAATCCATTTCGCTCCAATCCTCCCTTCCATCTATCGCAAACATCCCATCGATGTTCGAATCAGCCCCTTTTACAATGTCTACGTATTCGAAGATGTTGAGGTTATTAGATGTATAAAGAGAGAAAACGCGTGGATAAAGCGTAAAGTACAAAATATATATATTTAATAGAGAAGTGTAATAATAAGTAGGAATACAATTTGAGTTGGTCCAGATCCGCACGCTAGCAGTGTTACCTTATAACTGAAAAACCCCGAAAAGCCAACGTCGCCTGTCTATCGTTTATGGTCTTCCTTCGTGCCAATCTTTTGTCTATATGCTGTCGATGGCTTGAGCACTTGAGAAAACTAAAAAGACCAGATGTAGAGTTTTCGTAGAAGTGGTGACCACTTCAACACAAGATACAACGAATATTACATACGTTCGGCATCCACAAAGCATCCATTCTTCTCTATCGAAAAATTCAAAATCTCTGACAGAAGCTTGAAAAATATCTGTCCCGAAAGATTCTAGAGATCAAATTTGATGCGTTGCGTGAACGTAGATTTCGATAGATTTTCCATGAAAATGCCATAAAAGTACGTACTGTGTAAGATATTGTCGTTACTTCCTAAGAGCATGAAAATAGCCCGTCTTACTATTTAAACTGTGGAAATTCACATACACGCGCAGATGTCAGTCGAAGTTCAAATACTAGTAACTAGATCGGAGTTTAGAGCAAAGAGGTTTCAGTTGTTTCTCGTTCGATGGTATCAGGGTAAAGTAATTTCAGTAGTGTTTGATGATCGCATTGAAATTCGGCATAAATTAATGGTGGCTGAAACAGTTGTAGCAGCTTTGAAACGGAGTAATTTCGGTCGATGGTTGAACAGCCCAGGGTCGCGTTTAATTCGAGACATACGTGACTGTTTGCAAAATGTGTGCGTACAAATTCGATGCATATTAGTCGTGATTGCATTATCTATCACAAGTGTATGATTTAATATCGGCGTATTGGACAGCAGGCTTAGTTCGGTTTAAATTCATCGCGACTTTGCGCGCGTTCGAACGCGGTTTCACGTAGTTACGGTCGCGATATTGTCAGCCGTGCTCGAACCAGACTTACGTTAGCTTTTCGTCTCGGTAGCTTTGCGTACGGACGCGTTAGAATTTCGTATAAAATAAATTTCGTTTCTCTATGGATGATTAAGTTTCGCGTAGAATAAATTTATAGCGCGCAAACCCAAATACGGACTGACTGGCTGCGGTTACGCGAAGTAGATAATGTCCGTTTATGGTCAGACACGTAGTAAATAAAATTTAATGGAACTTTGTACACGAGTGAAATCCTAAAGATATCGTCATTCGTTGACGTATATTTGTACACCGTGAGATACGATCAACAGGGGCGTGATCCTATGTGAAAAAAGTAAAATTCTAAATTTGTTTCTGCGAGGCATTGTTTTTCAGAAAATTTACTTCAAACGTTAGTCTATGTATATTAACATTCCTATTTAACGTTTCTAATAGTAAAAATTACGATAAAATAATGATAATTCGTCGCAAGATACGACACAATCAAGATGCATCGTTATGTATTTTCATCTACTTCGTTAAAGCATAATCAACTCGAGTGAAAAGTTATTGCAAGTACTTGTCTACAGGTAAATGCAATTCCAGGTTAAGCATCCTTCACAGAAAGTTGGGGTTAGGTCCATCCCTGTTCCATCCCTGTTTCTTCCATCTCCATGAGCGTCCGCATTATCAATAATTGCTTCGTGTTACAAATTATCTCCTGACCGAGTATCTGTCACGAATAACAGCCATTTCGTGGTCGATCAGTGGTCTCTGACGATCATTTTGTCCAAAATTCTTCCAATCAACTACCATACCGATTACCGCGATGTTGTTTCTAGAAATTCACTTCCGATTCCAATCACTTCCGTGGACAATATCCTGTTTGAATAATAGCTGAAAATAATTCACTACATCAGGGACTTCCATCCAACGACATTTTGGTATGGAGTGCATTCTATAACGAAATGAAGTTGGAACTTCGAAAAATTTCCTCATTTCTAGGGGGAATCCTCTGGCAACGGGAGAAATCAAACTTGGCAAGGAGCAATTCCGGACTAATAAAAAGTAATATAAGAATATTAAAAGAAATTCCAGAATTTAAGAAAGAATCGTAGGGATACCGAAAAGAGAGCTGCTACGGTAAAACGATAAAACACCATTTGGACAGGTATCAAGAAAGAAATTGCAACGAAGAAAAAAAAGAGAAAGAACAAAATTCAAAAGAAAGAAAGAAAAGTAAACTTTTACAAGTGAAAATACAACGGATATATTCCAACATGTCATCGAACGAGAATAACTTTTAAATCCCTGAGATGTCCTAAGTAAAATTTTGCTGGACACGTGCCTAAGATCCAAGACGTAGTTGAACCATAATACAAAAGTTATCAGTATGATACCCTCAAATACGAACTTTCATTTAACAAGAATCATTTCCCGCAATTTCCTCATTGAATCGTCACATACTTGCTCGTTAGTCGACCACGCCTTTCTAATGAGCAGAGTTGAACGCGAAGTAGTTCATCCATGCTACGAGTGAATCGCGTAGACGAGGTCAAAGTTCAATAGAGAGTAATCTGGGCGATTCCAGCATCAAACCAGCGTACTCTCGAGTACGATTCCTAGCGGCGCGTCGTAGTTGCAGCTGCCTCTCCTGTTCGATTCCCTGGATTTCAAGTAGAATAGTCCATACCGCTGCTTCTGTCTCTATTATTCGGCCACTCGGAGCCACTCGAGATACCTGAGCTGTTCGATGATCCACCGAGGTTGATCTCGATTGCGCCCGAAGAAATATCAAGCGAACAACCACTTCGGATCAACATTCCGCGATCCGACGAGCTCGAAAACAATGAGGCGGAAAATATTGGATCGCGGTGTTCGCTACGTTTTCACGAGCGTTTTAGCCGCTTCATCGTCCCTCGAAGAATCAGTTGCGCGACAATGATCCTGTTGTAAACCTGTGTGTTTCATTTTGCTCCGCCGTGAAAGTTACTCGAGCATGGTAATGCCGCGTTCACACTGAAATTTGCGGATAAGTAGCGAATAGATCTCGAAACGAAATTGTTCATAGTACAGATATTTTCATAAGCAGCGAATTTTCCAGAGAATGGCGAGCGCTGTTCTTTCATAAAACGATGCATCGTAGATTGTGTTGTGTTGTAACTCGATGGAAGGAAGAAAACCGAAATTAATAATTAATAATCTTCCTAAGGGTACGTACGAAATTGGAGTAAGTAATTGGAAACTGGAGCAAGTGAACATGCAAAATTCACCGGAAACGTAAGTTTCTGTTCGCGAGTTTCACTGTGTGTGGACACAATGCTACTTTTGCTCGCAAACAGTGCGCCAACTATTCGTAATTCTGCTTTTGATCGATGCTGACCAACACAAACATACGAGATGTACCTGGACGAGCGAATAGTAATATTCGAAATAGTTCAAAAATAGTTCGAAAAGGAAAAAAGAGAAGAGATCCGCCTGAGGCTTGTTAAAGTGCACTCATCAGGTCTATGATTAAACGTTATATCCGCCGACAACCAAAGTATAAAGTCTGTACTGCTAAATCCGACTGTGAAGTTCATGAAGAAGTACATTTACTCATAGCACAAGGAAATATGGTGAATGATTCAATGTGTTACTTTAAATGACGATACGAGTGAATACTTGTGATGGCCCAATAAATTTAAAATCGTTCCAAGTACAGAGTACAGAGTTAATCGTCGTTTGCACAATGCTTACGGAATGCTCGATACTAACTGTCCTAGAGAGCGTGTTCGTTTATTTATACCGATCAGGGGAGTACCGGAAAGTTTGAACTCGACTCCGGTTGACGGTTGCACGTAGCGGCGATATTATTTCGTCTGGAGTTTATTCACTTTTAAGTCTTGTACATCGAAACGGTGTTAATACTCCGAGGCAAAACAACAACATGAGTCACTCTCGATTCGAATCGTCCTACGACTCATGTGCCGCTACGGAAACAACAAGCGCTTACACTTTCCCAAAAATCGATCGAGTTCGCAATAACGCATCTTCGTAAAGCTATAAAATTTCTATGAAACATAACGAATTAGTCCTTATGACCATTCTGGTCGTTTCCGGTATTAAACGCCGAGATAGTAGACGTCAGATTAGTAGAACGAATGCTCTCGAGGACGTATTCTTCGCTGTGTACCTCTCCAACAGCGTGCGTAGGTGGGCACAATAAATAATGTCCAAACCTGTGTGGCCCGCAATAAAAATTACGTAACTTGATCGGTAGATCTGTGCAAAGGCGATAGCCGTGGTTTAAGTGTGGATCCGAGGATAATGCATCGGATCGGACAAGTATAAGGCTGTAAGAGGACGTAGCGCGTGAAAGCAGCCTTCGCCATGGCCTATCCATTCTAACAATCAAATCATTATTTCAACGATGTATTTTACGAGCCGTGTAACTATACGGACTTGGTTCGTTCCGTGAATGATCCTCGTTCGCCACTTACTCGACTTATCAGCGTTACGCAACCGTGTAATAAAACAGCAGCTGTAAACAGTATGGCGAAACGGACGACATTCGATGAATTACAAGACGGATAGAACGGCCAAGGAGAAGCGGCTATTCGTTGATGGTTACGATCAGGATATTGACTGGCGTCTCACGAAACAACAATCGATAGGCATCACTGGATGCTTTTCGATGACCTACCTCATAACTACTTGTCATCCTTTGGTCTTGGCGAGTGAAAATTTCACGCGATTTAAAGTTTTTTATGATAATAATTGCTTGGCAATTTAATTCGAAGTTTCTAAACACAGATCGTTATGGAGGATTTATGTTCTACGGATTCAAGGACTTTTTCATCGTCGTAAAGTTTCTTGAAACGCGATGTATGGTCTTCTACAATACCGTGACAATGAAATTTTCTACGATACAGAGCGAGTTTAAAGAATTGAGGGAAAATTGAAGTTCATAGTTGAGAGAATTTTCCTTTTTGAACTTTTAATTATCTTTTTATTACTTAATATAGCTTTTATAATTTTATATTTTACGTTACGCAGCATCTCTACAACTAGACTTTGTGAGAAAGAAACGTGTAAAGAATAGCGTGCATATCGACAAGAGATACGAACTGCTATGGCTCTGACAGTTTACGCAACTTTTAGCGAGCCATAAAGAATAGACATCCGGAAAATCGGTCGACCGAATGTTATCCTTTGTCGCGTACGTTCGATCGTCTGCAGATATTGGCTTTTCCCTCGAACGAAAGAATAACCGAATTTTTCAATGCTTCCCTGCTATTTGTTCGTACCGTCAACTTTTCATCAGGTGATAAATACTGATATCGAATCGCGCGAGAAGCACTACAATCCAAGGGCCATTGTGTTTTCACTGAACGCGTCAAGCATCAGTTATTATCCTATCGATGTTCGAAGTTTCATTTTTTCGATCGAAGCCTCTGCACCGCAAGAATACAAAGTCGATGTCTGCAACATAAAGGAAAGTATTTCGAGTAAATAGCAGATTCGTTGATCTATGTAAGCATAGGAGAAGTATTTATGCGTATATATTTTTTGCACTACAATGAAATATTTGCCGTATTAATCGTGTCTTTGCACACTTCTGAAAATCAATAAAACTACATATTTCCCGAAATTACAGTTTTGCTCTTAGCTGCTGCCTTGGGACCTTCTCTCTCTTCGAGTTATAAAAAGAGAAATATAATCGTTCGATTTTATTGTAGCTACTTTCCGAGTCAGTTGGAAGTGACGTGAATTCCCTTTCAAGCGTTACATTGTAATTCCACAGCGTGTTCTTCTACAGAGGACTGTTTCGTATTCAACGTCCTGTAGAACTTCTGCGAGGGAAAAAAGTAAAATCGTGTTCCGTCTGTTATCTACTCCGTGGCAAAGACAATGCAATTTGGATTTCTCGGTAACGCGATTAAAACTGGAAAGCGAACTTTCTGAAAAAAAAAAAAAAAGAAAAAATGATCAGCACAGAGAAAACTCATTATACAATCCGGTTCTCCTTCCCCAGTTTCCGGAACAACAGCGCGTCGTTTGTCTTCATCCTTGGTGGAATGTTTATTCAGCCCCGAAATCGAGCAAACAGCACAAATTCTGAATTACTAAAAGCTTCGTAATATCTGAAATATTCCAGTAACGTTTGGAATTTGAATAAAATCAGACACGGTGGTTTGAAAGGATCAATCTCGATAAATGTAAATTGGATTCAAATCTAAATTCTCATTTACACGTGTAATTAAAAATAAATAGATTAAAAATAATTAGAAAGAGTCGACTTCAGAAATTACAGGCTAATCCACTATGCAGCGAAATCCTGCTCGAATACAAGAATTTTTAAGCCCCTCGTGGGTGCTTTATTTGAATACCCTTAAACTCGGAACTATCGAACTTTTTGCACGCTGATTACGCATGCCAGATAACTACCTTGACAGAAAGCTTGTCGCTGACAGCTAGTATATTAATGATAAAAATTGTCGTTCGCTGTTATGTGATTCCACCCACTTTCCCAAGAATCGCAAACACGATTCGTTTCCGCCGTCGTCGGTAGAATCGAACGATTCAATCTACATGCAAACAAGTAATCTTTACCACGGGTTTAAATTAAAATTGAAGACCGCAGAGGAATACAGCGTAAGTACATATACTTTTCTTGACTTCCTGATATCAGCGATATTCTCCGATCAAAGGATTTGATGACAGATTGATTTTAATACGACGTAATTCGCTGTTAGATTCAAAGATAAAAAAGGTAGTAAGTTTTATAAAAAGTTGCTGACGAAGAGACAAAGTTTCGTGGTAGCCGAACGAATCGGTTTCTTTGCAAAAGTAAGGAATTTATCGCGTTACTTGTCATGTTCTTCCTGTGTAGTTGTTCAACTGCATTTGTTGTTAAATCCATTTTTCCAAACACTAAACTTTCAACGATCCACCACTTGCTGTTATATTTTCTTACGCTTCTCCCGTGTCATAAATCCGCCCCCTCGTTCTTCGGAGCAACAGTTCTGAACGATAAAGAAAGGGAGGCTGGTTTTTCTCAGCTGAACCTTCTCGAGGATCCTTAACGTCGCGAACGTAAAAACGGAGTCGACGTCGGGTAATTATTTTTAACGGCGGCGCTATTTCGGGAATTCACTCTACCCGAGTCGAATGGAAACAGGCATAGTGCTTCGTATTTTTTTCGCCCCTTTCGTCCCGCTTTTCGCGTGCGAACTGACACAGATAGCGCGGAAAGTCAATGAAGAAAAGGTGAAAGGAAGAATCTATCACTCTGCAAAGTGAAACTATTAGGGCATCTAATAAGAAATACTGTTTTATTTTTTGTCTTTGCGGAGAACGAAGTATCTCTCCCTCTCTTTCTCTGGACTGACATCGTCCTTTATTTTCTACCGAGCTACAGCTTCTATTAAACTTGAAGCACAGTTCCCATTGTAGCGCGATATTACCTTTTATTCATTAAGGCAAATCAAGCTAAGGTCGAGATCTTATTTTTAGTAAACGATTCGTTGATTCTTAAAAAAAATTTCTAATCTCTAATTTCCACCGTATTTCCGCTTCGTAACTTCTCTTAATCTGCCACTATTTTTCAATCTTCTCTAGTTAAGAAGTTACTCGGTCTGATCTCCTAGAATTCTACAGCAAAAACATTCGACTCAGCCTTTCATTCGACCAAGAGCGACGAGAATGTAAAAACGAACAGCAATATGGTAATGGCGTCGTCTAATGTCACGGATGTAATCATCCGAAAAGCACGAACGGCCGAGAATAGCGAGGACGACTGGTGACTCAACGATGCTGAAGATGGCAACGATGATCATAAGGTCGTCTCGTAAATTTCGCTTTGAAAATTAAAGCGCACTGGCTTAATTCCTCCACGCTATCCTCAATCTCTTCTGTCTATCTTAGAACGTTACTGGTTTCCCTTAATCTCTCCCTGTTTATACGAGCGTCTACGTGACGGAGAACAACTTAAGAGAGATTCGAGCGGATCGCGAGTGAGCTGAGACCTTCACGCTTACGAAACTTGCCGCGAAATCCCTTGTATCTCGCCTATCGACCGTGGAAAATTAGAAGTTAGAACGTGGGCAGCTAGCGCGTAGGTGTAACGTGTGTTATTCGGGCACAGAGGGTAGGTGAATTACCTTTTCGAGTGTTTTAAAGGAGAGGAGAGTCGTTGAATAAGGATAAGTATGCTTCTGATAAGTACCCTAGACCGTTGTTAGTTGTTTCAATACTTTTATGCTACATTCGTGTTAATTTCTACGGAACATTATGTGTTGTTTGTATTCGCTTGTTCAATATTGCGAATAATTGAGCGTCGAGTAATATATTTGAGATTAAATGCGCGAGACCTAAAGCGCAGCTAAAATAAGACCATTAATATGTTAACGACAGTAGAGTACTTTATGCTTCATTCACATTTATGTTTTGACTAGCTACTAACACAAACGATGCTCGGATATAAAAATTCAGAGACTTCGCTATCCTTTGAAAGCTCCAGGTTTTCCGCTCTTTTCAAGAATCTGCTCTTTACCGCAGCGCAAATTCGACATCAAAAACTTGGAAACATACGACGAAATATTATTTCGTCGACTGACGAACAAGATGCGCTAGCGGATAATACAGTTATCCTCGTACTTCGTTCTAGGTCGGTCAATCTTCTGCGAAACCACCGAGATCACCGAGTAATCCCTCAACATCGCGTCTCATTGGACCTCGCATTTTTCTTCAACTCGCTCAAATCTCTGAATTCACGACCTACTCACGGAAACGGCGTTCTCGGCTGATAAACCAACCGCGTTATCTTTCGTCCGAAAGCCCGATCCATCGCTTTACTCGGTGTCGCGATCAGTTCGACGAGTCACCGATATTTTTTCCAGTTAACAGCAAGTTCACGAGGCCAAGGCAGCTTGTCGAGAAGAATACGGAAGGGACAGGGTGACCCTCTACGATGCACGATGATTTATTAATGGCGCGAAGGGACACGGGTGCGGTGAGCCAAGGCTGGCAACGATATTTTCCGAATAAATATGAGCAACATCGAGAGGGATGGAAAGTTAAAAGTACGCGGTGAATAATAAAACGATATTTAAGACCGTTCTTCGCCCGTTTCCTTAAGAAGGGTCTTTCGTTGTATATAAAGGCCGAACTTGCAAAGAAGAATCTAAGAAAGTGGGTTTTTTTACCAGACGAAGTTTATTAATTTTACGTATAATGTTAAGCACAGAGCGTTGGTTTATTATCCGTTAACGGTACATCAATTTTTTAAAATTTCATAAAATTATGGGAAGAAACAGCAAGGAAAAAGAAATGTTCATCGAACTTGATAATGTCGATCGATCGATCGGAGAAGATTGCGAACGAGATATCGCATTAACGCAGCATCAGCCTATAACGAGTTAATGGTGATAAATATACGTCAAAACTCTTCGTACAAGCTTGCCTCGTTTTTTAACCCTTTCATCTTTTTACGCTTTGGTTTGCCTCACGCAAATAAAAGTATACTCGCGACCATCACTCAGTCACGTCAACACGCGACAGAGGATCCAACATAAGAATCCTTTTAAAAACTCTTCTCATACTGCACGTTCCTTGAACCTTCATGAACCATTACCATAAAATAACATGCAACACATTTCTACATAAATTTCCCACATCTTTATCGTACGCGACTTCTTCCGTTCGTGTTAGATAGAAGAAAATTATTCTCCTGGTATAGCGAAATAACGAAGCACCGAGGAGGTACGAACGCAAACCTGGTCTAAGAAGAGCAAAATAATACAAAGGCTGCAGAAAGGTGGAAACACATTTCGTCGAGAGATAAAAGAGAAAAAAGAAGGTAAAATGGCTTGATGAAAATGTCGGCATTGCGGAACGATTATTAAAAAATTTCCAAGTTTTTTCTGTTGACGGGCAACGCAATAACGGTATCCGACGTTATTCTCCGTTACGATATCGAGCCGACTGTTACGATCGAAGGGAGGAAAATAAAGGAGGAAATATCGCGAGCTGAATGAGATGCGCTTGGACTTCGTTTTCTACTCGTCGCGTCGTCTGGTTTCCCTTGATCGATGACGGCGTCCGCTTTCAAACACACCCACTGCCGACGTTTCTTTATCTAGAAGAAACTGCTCAAAGTTTGTTACCTCCCAAGCAGACGTTCTATCTTGTTCCTCGCCACTGGCAATATACTGCAAAGATGCAACATGAGATGTAATTTCGACGTGTTCGCCTTCCAGGCAAAGGATCCTGAATATTTTATTCTTCAGGATGCAAACGGGGTTGATGGATGATTGCTTCGATGAATCATACTGATAAATTTATTTGTACGATATTCTCCTTGGAAGTTAACGTATAGAAACGACTGAGATTTGTAAATTTTCACGCCGAAGCTCTTGAATAGAATCATTATGGTTTGTATATTTTTTATAGCGAGTAATTTGAAGAAGATGGAGATCGTTCGATTCGTTCGGAATCGATGACCTACCGTATACGACCATATCGTTTCTCATCCATGCCATAGACGTTAGGTCAAGAAATTCGCGTTATCGTTATCAATCAGGAAAATAAGATAGCGCAAAAGTATGGCAGAAAACATTACGTTATATTATTACAAAGTATTATATGTTCCTATATAAAGGAAGAATCAATTTGATGAACAATTCACGACCAGAAGCAACATCGGAACTTTAAAATCGTTTTTAGAAATTGCTTTCTAATTACAGACCCGTCTCGAACGAATCGAGCAAGACAATCGTATAATATTTCTCTGTTAGCAACTTCTATAGACATCGTTCGGCCTAACACGCTAAAATCATCGAAACTCAAAAGCAGCAACCAGAGGACAACGCTACGTAAAACTTAACAACATTACACCTTTGAATATCCCGTACCTGACGCGAGTGCCTGCCAGGGTCTCGTTGGAGCAAATTTTGGCGAAACTTTGCCGCCGAAACAAAGTGCAAAGGGGAAATTTCGCAAAGAGATTTTAATTTACCGTTTTATTGCGAAACCAGGCGAGCTTTAACCCGCCAGTTGCACAAAGAATACTAGTTTGTTTTAATGACGAGGCAGCGTACAGTAGTCCTCGAAGACTGCTCGTAGCTTTCGAGATAAGTTTACTCGAGAGAAGCCCGGCGAAGAAATTGAAACTCGTGCAAATATCACTTCACCTCGATTAAAAATGTGACGACGAATGCAAGAATTAAATTACGCGGTAGAAAAGAAAATACATTGTCTCGGGTACATAAAGCAATTATTTTTGTAATTTTCTCTGGCAGCATGGCGCGCCACGGTACCTTTAACCTCGCGAGATGAGCAAGACACTTCTGCCGGTTTATCTCGCAACGCTTTGTCCCCATACCCTCGGGATATCTATCTTATCAGACCGTCCTTTGTTTTAGTCGCTTTACTCTCGTCTCGGACAAAACCCGAAATTTGTAGGACTGGAGGAAGAGAAAGGGCTGCTTAGGCCAGTTCGAAAAGCCTAGGCTCTACTTCACGTCGCAGACGAGCGAGCTAACCTTCGTCAAGCGTTCTTCTCGTGTCCGGCAATTTTCCCAAGTGTCTGCTGCGCGTTATTGTTTCCTTTACTTCGAGCGACATTTTTCACGCGGCCAAATCAACGCGAAATTCGATACAAACCGTTGAGCATAATTCTTTATTCGCAATCCTGGTAATAAGTGTAATCGATTTCCGGGTCTTTTTATACTCGGCGTATTGGCTAATAAAAATGCAGTGAGTTACAAATGCACGTGCCAGGAACTCTCCTACGTATAATTTCTCCATGCTGCTTTCATATCGATAGACCACACTTTGACATTCTTTCTCGACGATCGTATCGGTGCATCCCGACCCACGATCATCGAACAAATTAGAATCTCGAGGACCCTTTTCACTTAGAAATTTCTTCAATCAACGACGCAATTAACTATTACCATTACTATATACCATTTACGCGGAGGTTGAATCGCTAATCGAGGTAATTTTCTGGCGTTGTCGTCGATTATCTCGCGGTAGAATCCCTGTGTTCCATTTCTCCCTGGAGTCACGATCAGTACACCATGGTAGAAAATGCGCACGCTGGCTTTATTGTCAGCATGCGCCGGTACAGCAGCACTTTCAGATAACAGAGTTTCCAGGAGGTCGTTGCCGGCGGCGTCACGTAGCCGTACCACCATTGTAAGAAAAGTACTTTGCTCGTCCATGTACGAAAATAACGCTGCCGGTGCTGGAGAAACGGAACGGTGGTGACCCAGAGCGGCTGGCTTGTCGTGAATCCACGACACAGAAAATTATGTATCCGCCGGAAGAACAGAGAACGTCTGGTCCTTTGAGTGGAGGCAAGGATGTCTCGTGGAATCGTGTCGGGACGATTAAACATGCCTGTCTCGACGACCCTGTTTCCACAAATTTCTCACCTCCACTCCGTCATGGAGAATTTTGACAAAGGCATAGTTGATATTTCGTTTCGCTCATTACTATTTTGTAAAATCACAGGATCATATTCGTATACAAAAAATATTTTCACGAACAAGAAGAACGCGTACAAACGATAAATTGAACGAGGTAACAGATATTTTCTCGGCGCGAAGACGATTATAAGAGAAGTTTATCTTAGAACAAAGGAAATAACGAGTACCGAGTGACACAAATCGTTTCAGGGATGAGATTCGCGGTTAATAGAGAAAGAAATAATGGAGAAATCAAGTTTGAGTATATTCGGACGAAGGTCATTTCAAATGTGCTTTGCTGCCCATATTTGCTTTCCTGCCGCTATCGTTTGTCCGACCCTTTTTCCAACTCCCACGTTTCATTTCTCGCTTCTTTATGTCCGATTGAAGACAAATATGGTGGGAAGAATGAGAAGGAGAAGTACCATAGCGGAAGCTATAAAGCAACAAGGAAGTAGGATGCTCTACTTACGTAAAATCTGGCCGAACTAACGACGACCAATACTACTGCAGCCTCGAAATAATTTATTCTTCGTTTCTATTTGGTATTCGTGTACGTAGCTCGTTCGAATATTCATCGAATCGACTTTTCGTCAGCTCTTTGTCCGAAAGTCTGGCAGTAGGGACAAGCTTGCGCTCCACGAGGAGCATCGTAGAGTTCGTAGACGGTTTGTAAAAGATTCGGCATCTCGCTTCAAAACTCGAGTTTGCAATTAAGCGAGTACTCCACTTTTTCTTTGTCTTCGTAGGTTTTGCATCTTTTCCACGCTCGACTAACGTGATTTCAAAAGATCTGTAGACAGATGTGCACGCAGGAATTGACACTTGAGGAAATTAACTCCATCAGTTGGTGACGCGACAACCGGAATACAAATCGAGTCTCTCTTCTCCCCCTCTGTAATCCCATACGTTTCGAAAGATGCCGAAGAACAATTTAATCTCGAGCGACATTTCCTGGAGGATTGGCGCGAGACATCGATATTCGTATCGTGCAAACGATTCCCGCAGTTCAGATTGGTACGTTCGACGGTAAAAATACGGAACTGCAAAGCGAAACGTACAACAATTATTCAATGCACGTTGCAGAAAGTTAACGAATTTGTTATCGACGAAAAACGTGACATCGGATTTAGAACGTGTCGTATCGTGTTATATCTCTGTTGATTCACTTCACAGAAATTCTACCGAATACTCTGACCAATTCGTGTAGGTGTCGATAGATTGGCAAGGGATTTCGAGGAAAGTTTTCCATAGAATTTTGTCTACTTCCTCCGCGAATATAAAACATACGAATAAAGGCCATCGTCGATCGTGATAAATATACGCGCGAAAGAGGGTGGGATCGGAGATACATCGCATTTAATATCTGTCAAGAGATGTCAAACGCAGGCAAACAGCACCGAAACCTTTCGCCTCGAGGAACGCGTCCAAGGCAGCAAATCACCGAGCAAATGGAAGATTTTCACGGGTGACGGTGACAGTCACAGAACGGCCACTGTTAACTGCGTGGCCAGGCATATCGACATCAACAGGTCCTTTCTGGGTGTGGCCAATGGAAACGCAAGACCGAAGGCCAAAGTCGTAGGTGGAATTAGTCGACGGTCAGCCGATAAAGCCAGGCGTGTTCGCACTTTGATGCGGCGCTGACCGACTTTACGCCACGTTTCACCGCGGCCGTCAGAGTGACGGCCACGTAGAAAGGTGGTGCCTGGTGTTCGACTATTAGTTTCATTACCACGTTTCAATCGAATTTCGCTAGCCCCGTGGCGTAGACTTAGAAACTTAACATAGAAACGTACAACCTTCGAAACCCGTGTCCCCGATCCTTTGTATCCTTTTGAAACAACCTCTCGCTGTTTATGCGAGCCTTTGCTCGCGCGCGTGCTCGTTTACGTCGGCTAATACCGTGGCTGTACCCTGTTATATTCAATTATTTCGTCCGACACTTTCGTGACGAGGCTGACGGCAAAGCGGAGCGTTGAAAAATGAACGATGACAACGGCAAAGAGGGTGAAAAGAGAATCACACGAGGGAAAAACGTAAAAAAAGCATCGCACACCACTCGATTACCTGTTTCGTGCAACCTGTGCATACACGTTCGTTGTGTACGTCGATTAATTAAAGATCCCGTTAATTGGTTGAAGTACGTGCGAAAATGTTTGTTGCTTCGGCGATCACCGACAGGGGAGTAAAAAATAGAAAGGAAAGAACCAGAGGGGAAAGAGGAAAGGATGAAAAGCGAGATCACGCGCGCGCGCCAGTTTGATATTCGCATTCAACGGAGCACGAATGGCGGCAGTTTTCCAGCTGTGAGCCACCCTTCTCCGCGCGACCACCCTTCGCAATTCGTATCACGCCGCAAAGGTTAAATCCCTGGTTAGAGGAGACGTGCACACGGCCAGGCGGCCGTGACCGCCACAGAGACGCCAAATATCAGCGATCCGAGCGACACATGCACGACTAGATTACCGACAACCAACCGATGACTGCCACCCCGGTTGCCTATATTTGCCCTGAGACACGGAACAATATTTATTTCGCGTTATTTCCCACCCTTTGTTCGCGCACACGCTGTTACCTGCTAATACTATTTATCATTTTCGTGGCCTGATTTCTCTTCAAGGTTCTACCAGTTCTAATAAGTTTGCGTCGTTTATTTCTTTATTGTTTAGGAGCTTACAATTCCAGTAGCATTTCTATATATTTGGGTTGGCAACTAAGTGATTGCGGATTTTGTCATTAAGTGGTAATGACAAAATCCGCAACAATCACTTAGCTGCCAGCCCAATATAAACACCGATAGACGATCGATTTTGGAATATTCGCGATAATTTACCGAATGATAATTATCAGCAAATCGACGAAAGTAGCTATAAATCTTTCCTTCGTAATTTTGCAACTTTAAGTCAGATATTTCTTGCGCGTGATTTTCGAACAGGGAAACTTTGGAACGTACGTTGAAAGCGTGTCACAGATCGGGCATTTGTTCGGTGGTGGAAAGCGATCCGCCTGACCATTTTGCGAGGATGGAAATGAAGTTGGCAGAACCGTCATGAAAATTTCGGTCGTGTACAAACGTTGGTACGATTCCGTGGTATGGTAATGACAAGTCGAAGAAAGGTCCAACCGTACGGAGTTCAAATTACGGAGCCTAAAAGCCAGAAGGGGAAGGAGGATCGAAGTCACAGAAACCTACATAGCGAGTTAACGGGTCAATGACAGTCGTTTAAGGAGTAGAGCAATAAAGCGAGTAATAAAAGAAAGAAACGTGTAAAAATGGCGTCGTAAAATTGGAATTATCGAGCGTTGATGTCGTTTAACCCCTTAACGCCCAAGTTCGTGTCCTATATGGATAGCAATTCGTATGTATTTACTAAATTTATTTACTCTCATAATGAATATTGATGATCAAAGGTACTTTAGAATTTCTGATATAAATATACTAGTACATTCCACCACTTTGATGATTTTTATTGTTCGTAACTCTAATTACCACTCTAGCGATTAGCGAAACGCGCATAGAAAGAAATAAAATATTGCTAAATCTGTAATTAAGTCGAAGAATAGTGAACATGTAGGGATTAAATATGGATCTATTAACGTGTGTGTGTGTGTGTGTGTGTACATGCGTTAACGTTAAGCAAGTAACGATCATCCGTCGATTATATCGAAACGACGTCGATCACAGATTTTCATTCTCACGATCAGTAAATAACGAAGCAACGATGCTTGTTATATACAAGGGTAATAATAATTTAACGTCAACATGGCCACGAACGTTGGCGTTAAATTATTACTCTTATTATACGGTAACGCGTTGACACGCCACATGGTCATCGTTCCAAACGATATGCCAGCGCGAGGAAATAGTTGTCTGGCGTAATATCCACCGTCTGCTTATCATTCGTCACGTGAAATATTCCCAATCGAGTGGCGTTATCGGTCGTCTCTTTCCTCTATGTACATTTACCGATGACGTTCCACGCCAGCGCGACTCACTTTTAGGCTCGATGATCGAACTTCGTCGCAGATGTTTCTGACGTTGAATCTCGATCTTTCATTCTTCTAATTTCAAATCTAAGTGCATTTCTTAAAGTGAATTTTCTTCTCGACAGCTATATCCTTTGCTCCTTCGTATATCTTCCCGTAATACCTGATCAATCCACGATCAGACGTTTCTTCGCGAATTGGCAAACTTTTATACAGAATATTCGTACAAAATTGGACGAATCGAGACGGTAGACGATGTTTTATTCATCTCGAACAACACGTATTTCTTCGATCACTTGATCCCGTCGCGAAAAAGACCTCGGGTGTTTGTCGTTCGATTTTCGGAAATCAAAGGTCCACTTTAACGTTCCATTTTCTAATCGGAAGAACATCGAAAATTTTACGAGTCGATCGTGAAACGACGTGGACGACACAACGCGCGATTGTTCATTATCCCGTTCGACGAGCATATGGGTCAACGAGGGTTGGAACCATTTCGCGGCTGTTTTCGAAATTTTACGGAACCACGTTGCTTTTAATCGGACAAGCCAGCGCCGACAAAAGCGTAATCGTTTAACAAGCTTGCCATGTAATTGACGCGCATTAAACGTTTTAACGAGCGACGAAACGCGATAAGATATTATGAAAATTTCATTGGAACCTTAATCGCCTTAGCGATATCGACGTACTTATCGTTCATTCTATTCGATTTTCGCCCTTTGTCCAATCGTTAATCCCCTATTTGGCTGGTGTCGCGTTTCATCGGTGTCGAGTAGGTCTAATTGGTTCACCGTGCCGCGTCTAAAACGTTGGATCCACGTATGGCAATTACGCGACCGCCATCTGCTCCCATCTGGCCTGAACGTGAATCGCACGATGAAAAGAACGTAACTAGGGCCTTTGTATATTTTGCACGGAAAGTTTCGATGCTGATAACCGTGTCTGTAAAGAGGATTTTCGTAAATATAGTAGGAAAATGAATAGCGAGCTATGCGAGAAGAGAGCAGGGTGATTAAAAGTACAGTGGAATTTTCCATTGGAACGAACTTTTAATTAGTGCTTGATTAACTGAAGTTTTCTCCATCAATCTGCCTGTTTGCATGGAAATTTTTATTCGAATCAGAAATCGAATCAGAAAATACGTAGAGAGAATCGGCGAGGTTTCGATCTATTTATTAGCGTTCTATTTCAACCTGGTTTCCGGAAAAACGTATCTTTCTTACTTTGTGCTGTCGTCCTCCTTCAGTCGTTACAAGTCGTTTATCCTTCGGTAAGTTCGAATAAATGGATTTCTACGGTATGTTGTAGTTTATCGAACCTCAGGACGAAATAACCATCGTACGATCTCTGCGTTATTTCTTTTCGAGAGATTCTTCCATCAGGAAGAATAAGATAGATTCAACGGACTAAAAATATTCTATGTATTCTTTGTCTCTACGCTAGTGTATCGAAACCATTAAATTATAAGTATAATATAAAATACAGACCGCTAAATATCGTGACATGATAATTCTGATTCATTGCATTTTTCGTGCAAACACCGTGACCAGGCAAACAAATAAATATTATTAATGGAACGTAACGATACTCGCGAATATTTCATTGAGAATAATTGAGCGGCAACACGGACAACGGGAAAAGCGGAGGGATTCGAGTGACGATAATTTTATTAACCGACTTATGAGCGCGACACGTTCCAAATTTGCCGAATAACGATGAATTTTCCCATGGAACCGGTACAATTTCGCGCGTTTCCTATAAATTTCGAGGCAATTTATTTGTTACCGCCAAACATCGACTGGAGAATGACGGATTAAAAATCCTATCAGTCTGCTTTCACGCGGACACGTTGATAGAATATAAAGCTGGCGCTCGCTACCCCGGAAATCATAGCTGTGGGACGCGAAATTACCGGTGTAAAGCGTGCTCGAACAGAGAGATGTCTTATTGAAGCTATAAAATTCGCGATTTATTACAAACAAGTTCGGGGAACCGTAAATGCCTCGAAGATCCTCTCCAAGTTGGCTGCAAGACCTCTTCAAGTTGAGAACTTTTAACGGTCCACATTATTGCGTCGCTCGAAGGCAACTCTGAATTCAGTTGCAACTTCTATTGTAAAGGACGTTTTGGGAAGTTGGCGTCCAACTTCAGCAACACGTAGTACTCATCGAAACAAACAGAAAAAGTCTTAATAAAGCTGGCTCTAAACATCGTTATTCATTTCAGAGTTACGAGACTTTCAACGAAGCATTTCCTACTTGCAGATGTTACATGGCAAAGAAACGATTGGTCATGCGCAATTGTCGCACGATAACGAGGCTAACGTTTGTTTCGACAGTTTATTCGGAATTCTCGTCAACTGCTTGCAGAACTTCTCTTCTAGTCCAAACTTTCTGAAACGCCATGTATTTAGGGCGAATATCTTGGCCAAGTCTGCAGAATATTCTATTTTCACTGTCAACAAGAAAAATTTCAGCGAGAGAGCCATCGCGCTTTAAAAGAGCGTGCTTTCTTCGTTAAGCTTCCTGTTTAAGCGATTTAAACTTCGCCACAGAGTAATGTTCCCTTAGTCGCCTGGCGAAAAAGCAGCGCTTCATAATCTCGTATTTCCTGACGAAACATCCGCCGGCCATTAAGTTTCTGCGCATTTGCATATCGGATAGGGCGATCGAGGTTCAGCCGTGTCGAAAGAACATTCGTAAAAAAGTTGACGAATCGATCGGATGATGTACGAGACTGTGAATAATTATAGCTAGATCCGTCATGGTGTTGCACGTCCGACGTTCTAATTGATTTTCCGTGATCATTGGCGTTCGAATGCTCGTGGATCCGACGTAGGCGTTCGCGAGGCAAAAGTTTCGCGAAGAGAAAGAAAAAGAGAAACGGCGCGAGTTCCCGGAAGAAACGAGGAACGCCTCGACTGGGATGCCGAAACGCTCGATGTAGACGATCGATCGAGCGATCGTAACGATTTATCACTGCGATTTATCAACACGCCTCACCGACTTTTCTTCTTGTTACGGTACATTTACTCTGGTAATTATCTCGTCTTCGTACCTTTCGAAGAGTGGCGCGTTGTTAATTGTGTAAGAACGCAGTGGAAACAATGTCCTGGAGGAATTTAACGAAAGGGTGAATTCGCAATCTTCTGCAACGTGACTGATTGCCTTTTATAAATAGATCTTTTTACAATGATTTATCGATTAATGATACTAACTAATTGACAATGTCAATCATCAGCTGCATCAAAGAAATTAGGATTATTCTACGATATCGATCGGAATCGAAATCCAGAATTATCTTGAACTTTGATACGTCGAGTCATTTAAACCGAAAGTAGTCAAATTACCAGCACCGATGCCTCGTATTACGTCACAGGCTGTCGCGTCCGTTGACAACTCAACAAATACACCTATGGAGAACCACGTTTCGTAAACAAGGTTTCCATTTTCATGAAA
This sequence comes from Bombus affinis, assembly GCF_024516045.1. Taxonomy (NCBI): domain Eukaryota; kingdom Metazoa; phylum Arthropoda; class Insecta; order Hymenoptera; family Apidae; genus Bombus; species Bombus affinis. Next base: position 14,906,423 of record NC_066348.1, on the reverse strand, counting down.
CTCAATCGGGCTGCTGGGAACGAAACGCCCATCAGAGAATTCGAACTTCCTCGAAGTTGGTAAAAAGAGATCCCTTTTATGAGGGCTGATAAGAAAGAGACTAAAAAGAAGCGAGTCTTTGTTATATCGGGTTTGCTACTAATGGAGAGGCAGCGCACGAAGCGTAATGGATTAGCGAGATTTCAAGTGTAGCCATTTCGATGAAACCCGGTTTAGAAGCGATAGCGTCCGATAAACAAAAACAACGACTTTTCTTAGCCTGCAGTTTTGACGTCAGGCAAAGACAAAGCGATCAATTTAACACTGGCTTCGTTACAACAGGGAAGAGGTTCCCTGAAATTTAACCTTTCTATTCTTCCATTATTCTCACGATTAAAAGAGAGAAAGCCAGGCGATATTTTATCCGAATAAGAATTTTTACCACTGTCATGATTGCTGTATTGAAATATTTATGGACTCTACGCTTTTATCTCTTAACCCATTAAGGTCCAACGTTGCGTTAATACTACATTTCATTTGCAATTTTTTTTTTTTCTGGCCAATTTACATTATCGAATTCTATCATCTCACGTGACGACTGTGAAAAGTCGTTCCAAGAATCCGCTTCATACATTTTCGTTGCTACTCCTAGTAATTAAATTTTAGAATTTCGACCAACGTTGTTAATTAGTAAATTATCGTACAAGGCATTGCAGGTAGTAAATATTCGACCAACTTGTAAGATCGATCACTTCCATAAGGAGATTAACAAAAATTATCCCGCTCCTTCCTTCTTCGTATAACTTCTGGCGGAAGTTTTCAATAGAGGAGAGAGTTAAAAGAAGACTAATCACAGAAGAGAACACGTGACCGGCCACGAACGTTATCAACGCGAAGCTATCGAGCTCGATATAAGAAGCTTCTGTAAAAGTGGGTTTATTGGCAATTATTCGGCGAAGGTGGGATACCGGTGATGAAAGACGGCTTGTGTCAAGAATCGGTCGGTGTCACTTTTATCGTCCGTCATAAAAACCACTGCAGGCTCGCGGCTCGTTGACTAATTCGTAAATAAGAACAACGCAAGACTCTATATACGATACGGTCGAAATTATGCATGGTTATAAAACGTCGTAAAAGCCCATCCCTTGACCTGGAAACTCAACGTTATCTGCCGTGAAACGAAACAGAAAACGAACGAACATACCTCTTTTAATTCGTCGATTCGTGGAAATCGAATTACAAATGATCGGCTCGCACCGAGACGCTAAATTCATTCGTGTAACAGTATTTTGCGTTACTCAACCGAAGAAATTGCAGTTTGAACGGGGACACCTAAATTGAGGTTTTAAACTGGCGAGCGCCCTACTTCCAGCATGATCTTCGTTCTTTTTCTTCTTTTCTTCTCTCTCGAACACCATGTAGTTCTGGGGATTACGCGAAAGTCGAAAAAGCAGCAAGATAATTAAGGAGGTTCTTCTAGCCTCTTGGTCTATGAAATCCTAGCGAGATTCACGTGCTTCCGATTCCGCGTTCGAATTTCAGAAGCAGAAAAGAGGTGCTTGAATCGGACGTTCCGATAAATCCAATTCCCTCTCCGCGATTATAAGAGCGTTCAATTTATCTTAAAATCCCGTCGTTTCAAACATCCCGCTCATATTTTAAAGATCCTCTCGTTTTTCAAGACTCGGATCTGCTTTCCGCTCTTGAAACTTTCCGAAAGCTCGCGTTCATCCGGAAATCGCAGCGAATTTCCAAAATGAAGAATAGCCAGGATAACCGTGCACCTGCTTCGCGCATTCGCTCCTCGCGAAGACGAAACCCTTCGAAACTTCCGCTCGCGCTCTTTATTCCATCTTTCGCTCGATCCTTCCTTCAATAAATTCCACAACGTTAGCGTGTATTACGTAACTCCGTGTTTCGTAGATGCGGGTAAATACCCGAGCCGTACATATCTGTCGAAATAATTACATGTAACAGTTGTTCCTGTTCTCTAGAAACAGTCCAGCAACGAGTGTTCGCGAAAGATAAATGGTCCTCGCGTGTTTCGGTGTGTTCTTGGGGTTACTTCCAAGACCACCGTGTCGAACAGCAACACCTATGTCGTAAGTATCTCGCTCCTAAAATACGTTCACCGGTAGCGAAAAAATGGCCACGCGGTAGTCAGACGACTGAATCTTATTCTACTGCAAATATAAATGTCACTAAATTTGATATTTTACCGTAAAATTTGCGATATAACGTAAACGTAGTAGAATTCGACTTTACGTTAACAATTTCTTAAAACATGGGAAATCCCGTTTGTTCGTTCGAACGAGTGTAAGCTTGAAACGCGGAAATACGAGGATAGCAGCAAGTTTAATTTTGCAAACATTGTTCAGATTCAGCTTTTAGAAAACCTTCGTCCGAGTTGTTCGACATATCGTTCGCAACACGGCAAAACGTAATACGTCATTTTTACGGATCAGTTCCAATCAAACAGCGTTTATTGGAAGACATTATTCGCTTGGTAATTATAAAAGTACACAGAACAACCGCAATCTGTAATACAGCGTATCGTCGAGTTAACGAATATTCCTCATCCACCTAAAACCGAATCGCGTTTATTTCCGATGTGGCGAGAAATCGACCTCGGTCCAGTTGTTATTCCGTATCGAACCGACTGCTATTAAACGCGCGTGACGATCACGTTCATTAAGTTGGAATTTCTTTCGCTCAACTTTTTGATCCGCTGTAGATCGTTATATTTTTAACATATGATCGGTGTGTTTGTGTATGTGTATCAGTTGGTTAACGAGATAGCGGATGAATTTCAGAATTGGCGCTGTTTCGCCCGAAAATTCCACGTAATCGAGTTTCATTTTTGCACTCTAAAGCCTTGCACAATATGTACCGGGTGATTTCACCTGCATTATTTAAATAAAATATCGACGTTTCTCCTCTGTTAAAATCAGCGAAGCGCATCGAAATGGAGTTATTCGCTAGCTCTGTTTTATAAATCAATGAAATTTTCCCAATATATTTTACATTTATTTATATCAAGCTTGCGCCTATCCGCTCGAATTTCGACCGATCGCATTTTCATTCACAGATACCCTTCTGTACCGCTTGCGTCGCTTATAACATTTATCGCGATTTCATTCAACGAAAGTGTGTACTTTGGATTTAATTTCAAGTAATATATGAAATTTTCTCTGTAATTAAACGCACATTTCATCGCATTCAGCACGATTTTAGGATTAATCTGACGACATATTATACAGTTACGTGTACATCAGAGTAAAGTAGAATCGTACTCATTGCCGCTTGTGTCACGTTTTCTGATGTATGAACTTGTGCAGGTAGATCATTTTTTTTAAGAATTGAATATTAATCGTGTAACTGGATAACAAAACTGACAACTATACACGAAGCGGAATCGATGTTGGCTTCTGAAACACTCGTCATAGTAACATACTCCATCACACAACATATTCACCATGTCGCTTCCGAAAGTAGAAAGGGAACGAAGCTGTCGGACATTATACCGTAACAAACGAACACAAAGATCTCCACCAAAGTTCAGTATCATGGTTGTCGTAATTGTGTTTGATATTCATATTTCAAGATTGCAGAAATACTTTTCTCCTTCAGACGGACAGGGATGATTTTTAAAAACGGAGTTATTGCAATTTTCTCGTCGGAGAAGATTTCGAAATTCGAGTTTGACGATAATAAATTCAACCATTGGGTTCAACCATCTATCCATCCATGTTGATGTACATATCTAACAGTCTGACGGACTAACAATTTTCATATTGTCTGCCTAACGCGTCGTTCGAGTATAATCAATCTTGGAAACGAAAAACAGCCGGAATTCGCTATGCCATTCGAACGAGCGTACGTCTATTCAAAGACGCGAAAGAAGGACAGATGCGTTACGAAAGAAAATTACACAAAAATACTCGACGGATATCGGATTAAAAAATTCTTGCCGAGAGATACGTCGCAGTCGAGGCCATCGTGAAATGGAAAACTCATCAACGGCTTTCGTTAAGCTGTTGTAATCAACTTTGCCGACGCTTCACGGTAGTTATTGATATAATACATTGTGCATGTGCAGCGTGCGACGTGTATCGAATCGGGAACAGGTTGTCTCATTTAATCAAACGAAAAAGTAAAATCGTGTTGCGAGAGGACGCTTTAATTATTAAGCTTTCTCCCTCATTTTATTTCTTCCATATTTCTAATACTTCTTGCATCCCTTTTATCGCGGAAGTTCGCTTCCTGAAAGTAATGGCAATCATAGAATCGCGACACTAACTAGAATTACAATTAGTTACAAAATGCTATTAATTTGATTGAAAGAAGATTACAAATGAAATGAAAGTCCACATACTTATTTCATCAGAGACTATTACAAGTCCTTTTATTATTTTTATTATTATTTATTATAAGTTCCTCCAATTACCGTTCTAATATCCATAGTTCTAAAAATATGAAGAAAATCCGAATCGATAACGTATTCAAGAATGCCACATTGTCGACGAATCATAGTGGAAACCTCATCGTGCAATATTAATAAGATGTTATCGGTACGGATGAGCGATGCATAGACAAACGCAAAATCCTTCTGTTGAGATTATTAAATGTATAAAGAGAGAAAACGCGTGGATAAAGTGTAAGGTACAAAATATATATATTTAATAGAGAAGTGTAATAATAAGTAGGAATACAATTTGAGCTGGTCCAGATCCGCACGCTAACAGTGTCACCTTATAACTGAAAAACCCCGAAGCCAACGTCGCCTGTCTATCGTTTATGGTCTGCCTTCGTGCCAGTCTTTTGTCTATATGCTGTCGATGGCTTGAGCGCTTGAGAAAACTGAAAAGACCAGATGTAGAGTTTTCGTAGAAGCGGTGACCACTTCAACACCTTCGTACTGTGTTTGTCACTGCATCGTTATCAGCGCCGTCATCGTCGCTACGCTCCTCTTTTCTTCTAACGCTCTTTATCTTCTTCTCGTAATGGCAGCTTGCGTAACACCGATGTTATCTTACTACGCGATTGAAAAGTTAGAGAAAGCATGATTCGTTACTTCCAACTAATGGCGAAAGATTTCCTGCGATTCTTTCATCGTTTGGCTAGAAGAAAACTTATGAAAACTTTATTTGAAGAGTCGGGCAAGACGATTGAGATTCCACGGGATTACGAGAATTCCTCGTCCGTGGCAAACTCGCTACAGGATTAGATAAAAGTTATTTTTTGAAATATCGCGGCAGTGAGATTTCGCGCGATGACGAAAGATTGAGAATCGAACGAACGTTCGTGCTAAATTATCGTTGCAGAATGTGCAGTGATTCGTAGAACGCACGTGGAAATTGAGTTGCATATGTCGGCAATGAGTTGTACGCGTCAGATATTTAGCGAAGAAATTCTCTAAAAGGTTTTTTGATATATCGAAAGACGAGCTCGTTCTCGATGACGTTGAAGCAACGAAATTTATCAGCAATAACAGACCACTCTCGGAGAAATTGATCAGTTGTCCAGAGGAACGTGTTGCGATCTTATCGAGCAAATCCTAGAATTGATCGTAGCCGATGTCGTGGTAAAATTTAAGACGAAAAAGGAGATTCGATCGTTCCGCGAGATAATCAAAGACTGCAATTCTCGCCAAGTCAGCCCTGTAAATTAGTTTCTACCATTTACTGCTGCTTAATTCAGACAGGGACAATCTAACCTGGCAATGAAACGCGCTCTTCGATAGGTCGAGCAATTCGTTAAACATGGTCGAGTAAAATCAAAGTACTTCAGAGTTCGATTCTCACACTCCGGTTGCATGCGAGCAAAAGTATGCTAAATTACGTCGAAACGAGAAAATTATATTTCGTCGAAAGATCGTCAGTCATCATCGGATAATTCTGTTCTTCGAATAATTCGTTAAATCTCGATTTCGTCTTAAAAAAAAAAAAAAAAAAAAAATTTGAAGAAGTACTGAACATGCAGAATTCTAAGAACCGTTCAACATCGATTTTTCTTCGTGGAATTTATACGGAAAAAGGTAACCAACGGTGAAGTTTTACTAAATAGCCGAGGATAGCGGAAAGCAAGTTATTGTGTCAAAAATATTCGTCCACGAGTAATGGCCTTTTTGTCCCGACGGAGCTACCTCGCAGGAACCGGAACCCGCTGTCACGCGCAGCCCTCGAAAGAAATTCTTCCTTTCCTTTTCCGGACAACCTTCCCCGGACAAGTTAAGACACCGTAAATCCTGCTGATCCTCCAATGAATAGCCATTGTTGAAATAATATTTGGAAAAATGCGCGTGAGAACTGAAGCACCGAATGCAACCTAATTTTTTGGGACAAGAATTTTTCAGAAAATTTCCGCGAACGTCTTATAAAAGATTCTGATAAAGCGGGAAAGGACATAGGCAAAAATTTACAAGATTATGTGGAATTGCGATATAAGATAAAGTTAAAAGGTTCAGAACACAGGATGCCAGCAGGCAAGCTCGGTTTCCAGCATGCATTAAATGAAAGCGTTGTCGTTTCAATCAGATTTAAAACGTTCCCTGTAGCCCTATCAGAAAATACATTATCGCTTGGTAGGTGACAGGATGCATTTTTGGGGACGAGAAAAGGCAAGAGGTCGAGCCATACCAAAAGAGAAAGACCTAGAAAATCGAGTTATCAGTGAGGTATCTACCTTTCTTTTCGCTATTTTATTTCACATTCGCTGCGGGATATAAATACGTTTATGTCGTCTCCTTCCTTTTGTATCCCGCATCCTCAACTTCAAGAGATTTAACGTTACTTAATTGAGAAGCTTCTTGAAAAAAGAAAATAGTCTATAGCTGGACGAACACTCGAAACATTGGCAATAACACTAAATTTTTCCATTACTGGCTTCGTTGTTAACTGCCAGTTGGAAGTTACACGCAAAATTGCTCGTTTATAACGATCGGATAACGATGACGGCAGACCAGTGCTTTTCTTTTTATCATAATCTTCAACATTTTTTAAGAAATTGTGTATTACTCTACGATTTCATCTTATTACTTTCGATATGTTTGCTGTTGTTGATTTGGTTAAAGAATTTGCTGTTTTTCAGACTCGTTTAATGTTTTTCCGCGTCCCATATACTTAAAATTTATATTGTACTGTAATCTTTACTCGTTGATAGATCATGAACTACTCAGAAATTTCTAAACGTATTAACAGAGTGTGCCATCATTTCGTTGTTGAAATAAAACAATTTTTTTTGTTACACACTAAACCTCATAATATTTTCAATTATTTTCCGCATATCCTGAGCTCATAATGTTTTGATATTGTACGTTACAGACAGAGAAACTTTCCACGTGTCTCTTTGACGAGGAGTGTAATTCAATCATTACGAAGTTTGTATTTATTCATATAAAAAGTAGAAGATTCTTTAAGAACTACCGTAGCTATCGATTCAAACGCTGCCAAAATTAATTCAAACATACTTATTTATATTTTCAAAAGGACAATTGTACCCTGTCTATTTTTATTTTGATATTCCTATAGTTATTACCTGAATTATTTCATTTGGATAAATATCACAATACATTTCCCACAAACAAATAAACATCCGTGATTTACCGATAAGAGTAAGAATTGCGACTCGTAAACGAGTTTAGGTCGCATTCTCGGTTATGTACGACGATCTAGCTCGTTATTCCACGCGAATGGGTTAGATACGTCGAATAGAAAGAAACGCGAGCCAAAGAAACGAATCGGTTGAACGCGTATGAATAGATTGCGTATCGATCGATACGTCGCTTAACTCGTGCATCTATTCAATTCCTTTGTGAAAGATCAAACCAAAGCGATCTCAAACACCTGCTCGATGCCTCCTCGTTCGCCTTAATGTACACTTCATTTATGCTCCAGTGAAGATAATACGGTCGGATGTAGTTGTAATGAGGTCGAAGGTCGGTTCTATCGGTACGAAACGACGAAGCAAGCCCTGCCACGGAGATTCACGTGTTTGCTACTGGAATTTGCGACAGCGTCGATTATTATCGTCCGGTATCGCCCATCGTCCACGAAATTGCCTTTGATTAATAGTTTCATTCCATTTCCTCGCGTGTTCTTTGGATAACTGTTGCTATCTTTATCGTAGGAAGCAACGCAACGTCGAGATGTACGAAAGTCTGTTGGAAAAAGGGGAGAAATATAACGGAAGACGCGAAATCAATGACGTTTGGATAGCAAGCTTGTCTTTTTGTTATTCGCTTTAAAAGATTAATCCTGTCACGGGGGAAACTCCGTATTTTAACAAACTAACTCGTATCTAATCCTGTAGCGAGGTCGCAGCAACCATTCTTCTTAATATAATCCCAGTTATCTTCCGTGTTTCTGGAGGTAAATTTTCTCAATCTTCTCTCTAGACAAATAACGAACGGTTGTGAGTGATAATCAACCCTTTTTGTTTCTTATTTTTGCCGAGCACGGTATCTTAAAAAGTATATTTTCTCACAAACTAAGAAGAAATTCCGTTTTGAAAATAATGAACGCAGCAAACCTGATAACTTGTAGTATATCCAGGTTGGAATACAAGAATAGAAAGAGACAAGCTAAATGTTAGCAAATATCGAGCCACGGCTGAACCTTAAAACAGCTACGCAAATATTACATGAGCTTCCCTTTTTTCCTTTATTATCGATCGTATCCCTGGAGAACAAATAGTTGGCGAAATAAAATTCACAAGTGTGTCAGGTCACCTAGAGCACACAGAATAGAACGCTCGAACCTCTCTTCCTGCAAACCGTGTCTCAGACTATAGACACTGATTATTCCAAGTCCACTTCCGAATATCAAACAATGTACGACCTACAGTACCGTAATTAAGGCTCCCCGGAAACGTATATATCGCATGCAGCCGGTATCGTACGAATTGCCTTCTAATAGTCAACTCGTTTGACGGAACTGGAAGATTTCGCAGTTGGAGCGTATCGCGGTCTATTGTCAAACGAGGAGCCGAGACGCGGATATCCTGCGATCGAGCTTTCGAAAATTTCACCGAAAATAATCGCAGCTCCCTCGTTGTAGCATTCGAAGCGTCGTTGTTGTTTCCAGAAGAAGAATAGTTCGAAAGTGGAAACTCCTCGCCTCGTTTTCTTTTTTTTCTCCTATTCGTCGATCAACACAAGGTGGGAGCTGTTGCGCTCGAATTTCGTTGCAGATACAAGGTACGAGGTGAACAAAGTTTGAATCGTTGTAGTCCTGCCGAATTCCCCCGTAGGGTAAAGTGTGAACGTTGAAAGTTTCGTCGATTTCTCTGCAAGATTCCAAGGGAACGACGCGAAAATTTCATTGGTATTTATTATTCTTTCTTTCACGGTGGAAAAAGTTTCATTTTGTCTGTTGCTATTATAAGAACAAATTTATTAGCATTAGTAATTTGATTCGTGTTTTGCAAAATTTCACTAACGATATTAATTGAATCGTGTGCAGGAAGGCAACCTTGAAAACAGCGATCTAAGAATTAATCCATCGTGGCGGTAATCGTTTGAAAGTTGCGCAGATTTCGATCGATACAGTGACAGTGACGCGATTAAACATAACAGGATTTACGACGAACGGAATTTCCGGTCGAAAACGCGATTGCCGTGCAACGAGCTTCACTTTTGTAACTGAACCATCAGACTATCGAGCGATTCAGCGATTTTTGGTTTTTGTTTCCGAGCGAAGAAAATAGTTCGAATTTTGCTCGTAGCGGACTTGCGTTATTTAAAAACAAATGACTTTGCTTTCGATGACTCTCCATGTTGCTCTTAGCGATCTCGCCAAACTATTTCCATGGGAGGATCGATTTGGTGATGCAGAAATTTAACAGTTTATTCGTAACTTGGTACACGCGTATGAGAGTGAATATTCGCAGAACTAGGACCATTTGGTCGATGCGCACAGCTTGCATGCCATTGATGATTAATACGCGCATTGTTATTTTTGTCGGATTTCTGGCATTTGGAATGTAATAAATGTCAACGTTCGTGCACAAATGAACGAATCACTCTACGCGAGCGTTCTACGAACTAATATGATGGTTTGACCAATCTGATAACTTCAATTTTAATACCAATTAAAGGGATTAACGTTCAATACTGGAAGAATGAATGATTTGTTATTAATGGAATAGGTATGGCGCTATAAAAGGTTAAAGTTTACGTGTTTCGTGTAATTCGCGGCACACGATGAAATATAAGCAGCGAAACAACTAGTTGAAAATCGCGAATATCCAGAATTATTTCTTCCTTTGTCGCATATTTGAAAAAATCGTGTACAGCATAGGATATAGGAAATAAATTCTAGAACTACGCGATTTGTTATTTTTCAGAAATAAATTTTTGCAAACAAAAGTAGCACAAATAATAACAAACCTGGAAGTAAAGTTCGAACAATTGTCACACACCTCTATGCCTAAATTTTACAAGTAAATTAGCGCAGCTTTTGATTAGTTCTTTAAAAAAGAGCACCGCTTCGAAGGAGATCGTGTCTACGTCGTGCTCGTTTCTAAATATGAAATTCTGGCTGGCCAGAAATTGAAAATCAACGCTGGCAAGTCAACTTCGTTTCAGTGATTCAATTAATCGAGTTGCGCGGAAACGATCAAATTTCTATTTCAGTTCTGTCGCGAACGTTTGCTTCAATTATACTCCGTCATACGCGACACGAATTTTCTCGTCGATTTTACTCAAAGATCCATTTTGCTCGGAGCATTCGCGAGTAACACGCGCTGCAGAAAAAGGGGCGACGATCGTGTAATTTAGTTTGCAAAGTTTAGTCCACTCGATTCGAAGCAGTTAGAATTCCACGAGCTTCGAGGATTGTCGTCAGCCTCCCCGACGATTTCTTACGACCGTTCCATGATGCTCTACATTGACACTTTTCATCCAAGTGAATGATATTTTCGTGGGCCGGATGCGAGTTTCATTTTTGATACGATAGACTACTTCAATCTGATTTTCATAAGGAATTTGATTAAAATGTATCAAACGTCGAGGGTTTATTAAAAATGTCTAAAAGTTACTGGAAAATGTAAAAATGTATTGGGTTGTCCGAAAAGTTTCTTTCGTCTCATAAGGTGATCTTAGATGTACAAAAATTTCTGTTCTATATTATTTTATTGAATTAGGTATGAACGGCCTCTGTTATATTTCTATTATTATGTTCGTGCATAATTCAATAAACTGATATAAAGCAGAAAGCATTGTTCGTCTTTATAAAACGAAAGAAACTTTTCGGACAACCTAATACATTTTTACATTTTCCAGTAGCATTGAGACAAGGGCTCTCATTTTTTCATTCTCGATTTTCGATAAAAATCCCATATTTTAGTTCGCCTATCGTTTTAGTTAGTATTTAATATTTAATACATTTTAAGAATATCGATAAAGCGACGAAGGAAGGTAAGTAGAAAGAGACAGTAGAAAAGTGGAAATTGTCTTTCTTTTACAGACACATCTAATCTGTAAAACGTTGTGATTTTTCTCTCGATAAAACAAAATGGATGATACGTAATTCGATAAAATAATATAGAACGAAAAACGTTGTACATCCATTACTTGCTTATAAAGGAAAGAAACTTTTCGGACGACCTAATATGATCGATTTCTATAAATCAGGAAAACCCATAAAACCTATGAAAGATATATATGAGAATTATTTGCTTGGCAGCGAATCCACAAATTCAGGAATATCGTACAAAGCAGTAACATCGAGTTTGAAAATGATTGAATCCTGCGAGAAACTGGTTTTAAAGGCTGCAGAATTTGAATGCGACGACGGGAAAGGAAAAAAAGAATAAAAGTTTGCGAGTTCCGGTATAGAATTCATTGAATTCCGCAAGCTCGGGTTTCAATGGCTTCAATGTTCAAATGTGAAACTGTTGGAAATAAAAGCTAGGAAACACCTGCGAGCACGATCACAGAGTTGCGTTATTTATTGAAAATTTACCTCCTAACGTCCCTTAAAACTGAATATTGCAACAGTTAAAAGGAAAAAGGACTAAAAGTTGTACAAGTTCTCGAGTCTAGGTTTCACCGAATGCTGAAAGCTCTATGTCTCACGTTCCTGGAATTTAAAGTTGCAACGGTTCGAAGCAAAAGAAATGAAAATCCTCTGACTTCAAATCCGTAATTTCATTGATACTGAAAGTTCTGCTTTCAACTCGTTTAAAAATGACGACAGTCGGAGGACGAAAGAAACGAAAACCCTACCGAATCTCGAGAAGAGTCGAGAATTCGTTTCACACGAATCTCCGTTTTTTTATTGGTAGAATTCGAATTTCATATAGTTGAAAACAGAACGAGCGAAAAGTAGATGAATTCGATGAATGCTGTGGAAATTTAAATACGCTGAAAAGTTTTAGTTTGAAATATGTATTTGTAGTACCAATGGTACGTGAAGGGTCGTTAATGGAATTGTAGAAGTAATATTGATATTGTAAGGGCTTATTGAAAACGTTTAACGTGCAGTAACGAACCACTGAAGATAGAATTGGAAGTGAATGCTCGATGATGGATTTTCCGTCAATTTTGTAAGGTTCGCTATCGTGGGGCAGAAATGTTAATTAGTCTGTAACGAGAGCACGATTAATCGAGCAAGAGTAAAAACTCAGGAATACTATAAATCGACTTGTTCGAATTAATTAAGCGAAGCAGTTCGATAACAATCGCTTCCAGATTAAATTGAACGCGTCATTCAGGAAGATCGATTAACAAAAATTCAATTGCTTCGTACTTTCCATTTTCTTCGTACGTCTACGTGGACGATGGTATCCAACTGCAGCTAATCATCCACATGTTATTTAGTAATTAAGCTAGAAAACCGAAAATTACCGAATATCCAGCTGGACAAATTGTAAAGTAGAAAATAAAATAACAATAAAAAAAAATCTACGTGGACAGTGGGAATGAAAAGTAATAACGAAAGCAACAAACACCGTAAAAATAATAATCGCTTCTCGATAAAACCATAGACGCGATCGATAGTCGCGGATTTTGTCCCCGATTGAAATTATTTGTAATTGCAACTTTATTGACGCTTTCCTTGAATTACGTAATGTTTCTAATTAAAATGAAATTTACATTAGTTCAGACGCAGTTGATTCGCGACCGATGGTCGTCAATCGGTGTTGGATACAAAGGATTTGAACAATCACGAAGCTTCAGATAGATGATTCGGTTAAAGGGACGCTTTGTCGGCTAACAAACCATGGCATTAACGTCAATCCTACTCCGCATCGTTGGACGTTGTTGCCAATATCAAAGTAGTCGATCAGTCTCGTCGATTATCAATCATCCCGCTATATGTCGTTCCGCCAACATGTCGATCTTTGCGATCCGGGTTATTAGGTGGGTAAAAAAAAAAAAAAAAACAAGATAATATGAAAAGCTTATCACATACGTGAATGAACTATAGTATCGCATTTGGTGAAGGGAGAGCGTTCCAGAGAGAAACGTATTACGAAGCGCGACGTAGGGAACGCAATGTCTTAATGAACAATCTGTTCAGTGATAAAATAGAACGAGGTTCGAGAATGGAGACAAGCGTTAATAAACTTGATGCTTTATAACGTTCGTTACGTATAAAACGACAAAAATAGATCTTGCCGAGGACGAGTGCGTTAAAACTTTTTTTGGATTAATTTTTAGAAGGATCATTTTTCGAGGGAAATGAAATTACTGTTGCTAATTTCCGTACGATGAAAACATAAAGCTTCCTCGAAGCACGGCGAGCTCCCGCGCGGTTTATTTGTCAGTGCCACGTAATCCGGGCAACGCATTGGCGAAGAAGCGAGTCTGTAAACTCTGTAGCGGAAAATTTATCGTGGAAAGAGCTCGTTACACGGCAGAAGGAGCAACGCCTCTGCATGGCAGCACAATTGCTGCGACACAATAGGAACGCTCGAGAATCATTCGAATGATTCATTCACAGTTTGTCACGTAACGCGGAAAACAAGCAACGATTCGCTTTAACGGAATAGGTAGTCGGTTTCGAGTTTATTCGCCTAAACTCGGAGACTTGGATGCGACATTGAAGAGGATCAGAACGGAAGTAACGATCATTTTCGAAGACCCACGCGAGGTAATCAGAGACCAGTAGGTACAAATTTAGCAGGATATCTAAGCTCGAGACAGTCCAAACGTTGCGCACATAAGCCTGCTGTAACAAGCTTTGTTGTATTGGACTAGGAAAGCTAGGTTTAACCGGATATCTATATATCACACCATCTGAATTTCATGTGGTGTCCATCTTACACGACCGACGGAATTACAGAATTAATAGCATTTGGAAACTTTAATGCAAACGTTATGAACTATCTTTAACCTCTTGGCTTATAATATTCAGGTATTCGTGGGTTAAACAAAATTTAATTGATGAATATGGCTAAATTCGATTGGAATTTGATTGAAAATTGTAAAAAATTAAAACTAAATGTTAAAATTTTCACGAATTAAGAAATAAGATTGTTAGTTTAGTAAATTGAAAATTCTATAAGCTGCTCGCTTTAGAAATGTATTTATTCTGGTAAAAAGAATCTCTCGAAGTATGCGTCGTTTTATTATTTTCGTTGTTCAACGTTCGACCAGGAATTTCAACAACTTTGTTCGAAGAAACAAGCAGATTTGTTCCAACCAGCGATTATCTGGTCAAAACATTCAAGAAATTCGTTCGTGAGTAACCTAATGGAAATGCGCGTCTAATGTATTTCCATTCCACGCTCGCGACTGTCGATCATTCTAAGAATTTCGATATGAATTATGAGACGATTCGCGAGAAATCGCAGCTAAAGAGCTTTGCGGATAGTTTATCATGATCGTTCAAATCTGTTCAAATATTCTCCACTCTCCGGTGATAAGGAAAACGCGACGTATTCGTTTTCAAAAATTATTCTCCATGTTCGTGAAAATACAATATCCATCGACTTTATCGATCGCAGTTTACTCGCTGATCGTCGTAATTACACGATCCATCCTTCTTTTTTTTTTATTTTAAAGCTTAAGAATATCGAGATACTCGTGCGAATATTCGCAACGCAATAGATTAGCAAACAAATTGAAAAGTTCCGAATAAATTTCATCGTATCTACAATTAAAGCGTTTCGAATTAAAAGATTAAACGGGTTGGTAACAAAGGAAAAATCACGCGCAAAGAGAAATTCCAATGTCGCTACAGACGTATCGATTCGCAATAAGATTTATTTCCGTGCGACACTCCGTTCCGACGCTCGCTTGCCATGATTAGCACAACAGCTTTTGCCCGTGCTACAGCTTTTTCCCGATTTAATTAATGTGTCGGATACGACGACTTCCTTGCTTAATTACAATGCTAAAGCGTCGCGTTTCCCTACGTTGCCGGACATTAAAAGGCACGAAGGTACGTTTTCAATCTCGTCAACTTTCCATTTGTCGTTTTGCAAAGTTACAGATTACCTGGCGGACGCGTGCGCGCTGCGTACACCTCACAGAAACTTTTATCTATTATCGACCCGAGCCAAAGCAAAACATTTGCATGTGGAAGCTCGCCGAAAAATAGTACGAAATTTTTGCCGTGTCAGATTAATCCACGCAATTGTTCCATACCTGCGACTATCTACAGGGCGTCGTTCAGAAGCCATGCCGATCAACCACATAAATTAAAATACACGAAAGAGTGTAGGATTGCGAACATTATTTTTCTAAATTTTCTTTGAAATTCACAATTATTTATGCTATGATGTGATGAAATTCCTATTTGGAGATATATAAATGATTATAAGTAAAGAATACAATCAAACGTTCCTCACCTTTTATGGAAAAATACTTGCTTCTAAAATCCTCCGTATATTTTGTACATATTTTATACACCTTGCGGATGAACGCACGTTCTCGATAATTTGTTTAACGGGTTATTTAATCTCGGCAATAGGATACATCGTGCACATTGAACTCTTTTATTCCCCGGGCGAAACGTGTTGCTAAATAACGCAGAATGCCCATTGCCCATGTACCGTAAAACTCGAGACAAATAAAAATAGTCGTGTAATTTGCGAACAGTCACTGGCATAAGCGCGTACCTATGTATGTGTGAATTATTCATCCATAATTCGCTTGGCCAGGATTTATCGATCGATGGAAGCATACAGAGAGAGAGAGAGGGGAGGGGGAGGAGGTAGCCCTCGGTGAACTGGTGAAACGATTCAACAGAATAATTAATTTATGAAATGCACTCGGATGGAAAGGGAAAATTTGGAAATAAGAGAATAAAGGCTCGTTCAGTGTAATTTCACTTTCAGCAAGGTTTATCGAAGACAAGCACTGCTTTGAAAGCGCTTCACGAAACGATTTAAAGAACGTGAAGGATTATCGAACACGTTTATAGTCCACCAATCTTTTTAACAAAAAGAATGTCTTGCAAAACCTTTTTTGGATCTTTCATCTTTTCTGCTTTTGGAATCATCGAAACTGATCATATGAAAATTTTAGAATCACGCAGGTGCCACCATGGAAACTTCTATATTATTAATCCGATTCGTCTGATACGGAACATTGTACTCGTCCCAAGCTAACTGGCAAATTAACCAAACGAAATGAGGATTACACCAGGTAGGAATCCCTTCGTTACATAATAGCGTTATAAACCGTCGCTCTTCGAAAAGCAGCACGTAACATTTACCTGGTCGAAGATTCATAATAATTAGAGCAAAAGTCGATCTTCGAATCTTACGATCAATTGTACAAATATCAATTCTGTCTGTGCAATTATAATCCCTTTTTATATTTGTTGAGAATTGTGGAGAAGGAACACTTAGATTCCACTTAGAATTCATATTAAAATATAATAGATTTAGATTTATTTAATAAACGATTTCCAGGATCTTCGTCGATTTACATTTGCACGCGTCTCAGCACTTTCTTTGTCTCACCATCTTCCATACCACACTGTCAACGAAACAGTTACATTCATCTGACGCTGTGCACACACACACTTCCATACACTCATATTCACATACGTGCGTCATTACTAAACGGCTAATCTAGTCTAGCACGCAGAATTATACAAATCTCAATAATATTTACTCGAATATGTCAATGGACAAGATTCGACAAACGAATAATTCCCATAGTAGGAATTGCTAACTACCACGTTCAACTGGCGTTCAGAATACCAAAGTCGTGCACCGTGTGTTTTGTTAAACTATTTTTGTATCGTGTTCACGAATAATACTGGTCAAAAATTAGAGCCACACATTTTATACAAAGTACGAATTTAAAAGAAAATTCGGTTTCAATTGCGGTATCTTAGCAAACTTTTTAGTCTCAAAATTTGGTGCAAGTTGAGAACATTATTATTGATATTTATAGCATTAATTTTAGATATTTTATTAATCTCTATATTATTTTGGCAATAATAGAATTAGCTGACGATACAATATATGTAATGATTCCAAAAGGCAATTACGTAAATTATTCTACACAAACAAATGCTTGCGTACATGTAATATCGTAAGTAGATTATGGACATAACATACATATATGGATTTATGGAAACTTTAGTTGTGCATAGATTGTACGTAATATACAAAAATATACGAATGCAAAATATTCAAAGTTCGATACTCGTCGTAATATTTAATAAGCGAAACGAATCTCTGCTTTAAAATTCCCTTTCCGTAGCTTCGTAAAAGCTCGAATATGCGTAAATAAATCCACATTGTAATTATAAAAACACTCTCGTATATAGCTAAGATTCCATTTTATTGCGCGATAAAAGATAGTTCGGATAATAAAAGCTCGGCTTTCAAATCACAGACACACACACACGCGCGCACACACTCATACACACGCACGCACGCACATGCACGCATACACACACCTAAAATTGAAAATTATCTTGCTCGTGTAAACGAAGTATATATATATATATAAATTCTACTAAACTTATTTGAAATTCGCAAATCGTACTTCGTCCTGTAATCTCAAAATCACACGAAATCGCGTGAACGAGCATACAAACTGTGAGAAAGCAGCGAAACAATTGGTTGGTTATCGGTACAGCAACACGGAACCAGTTAATTCGAGGTGAATCCGCTCGAACAATCGCGAGAATCTTTTATTGACAGGTAGTGAACTTTTTGGCTATTATTTTCCATCGATCGTTGCTCTTTCGATCGTTCGTGTTTCATTGCTGATATTCCCGTTCGCGAGGCTCGCTTTTCGAAATAATCATTCGCTGCCTCGCGAGCAATCGTTTTTCAGCGCACCAGTTTATCTGACTTTGCTTGTCGGCGATTTCCAATTTCGATGTTTGAACAAACGTTATCGCAACGAAACGCATGTTGCCTGCACGACTCGTCGCTGATGTTACTTGTTATTTTAGACGCGCTCCGACAGAGAATAAATACCAACAATCTACCGTTGCCTCGATATTTCTCTTTCTGTTTTTGCTGTATGATGCTCGCTGTATTTCTTCCAGCGAGCAAGTTAATCGCGGAAAGTAGAACGATCGAATTCATAGAACGAAACGAGGGAAGAGAACGTGGTAAAAATGTTCCTTGGATGTTATGGCTCTGGGAAATCGTTCTTCCATTAAATCTCGAATGCTTCTGATAGATTGGAAGAATTAGCGCGAGACGTTTTTTCGTGCATGAACATTTCTTCCGAGAAATCGTGCGATGCGCGAATTATACATTCAAAAAGCTCGCGTTTCTTCGCAGGGTGTCAAGGCATCGCGCGACCACTACAATTCCTCGTGTTTCGGTTTTCCAACGGGGGGATCTGGCTCGTGTTTCGAAGCGCCCCTTTATCGCCACGACGGTGAAATACATTAACGATTCATGAAAATTTCACAGGAGTTCCACCGACGTAACAACGCGAAGTTAGAACGAGAATGCCGCGCAGCACGCGATACACGACTTTAAACATCGCATTTTGAGCAGGCACTTTTTCTTTCTCGGAACGTGACTTCTCGGCGGAATACTTCCAAGCGAAGCGTAAATTCGTACCTCTGTTCGGAGGGTCCTTTGAAAAATTTCTACTTCTCCAACGATCCTCTTAACAGAGGAAATCCGTTAAGGATACATCGACTTTATGCACGGGAAAAATGACAAGTACTTGCGTGAAATGGTTTAGAATTTTAGAAGAAATCTAGTCTGTGGCGAATATCGGACTCACTGTTTCTTCGAGCAACGTTATACTAGGGAATTCATGGGTCGAAGAAAATACGAGCGGGTTCGTATCAATTTCGATAGAAACTTTACAATACGAGATAATTTTTACAAATCTTTATCCGTGTGCCAAATTAACTCACGTTTTTTCTATTATTTCCCAATATAACGCGGAAATTAATTTATAACTGATTAATTTATTACTGAATTATGTTTCAAATCGTAATTTAATATTATTGCTGCTCATCATTTATTCAATTGTTCATTTTGCGTATTGCATTCGCAGTGAATGCACATCTCTTCGTGTTATCAATATACAAAATTATAAATGGAGCACGTGTACGTTGACAAACGTTATCCACTGCAAATTAATATCATTGTAGGAGATGCAGGGAAAGAAGCAAGACAGCGTATATATATTATATAAATACGTAACTTACTTTCAAACTAACTGTCATCTTGAATTAGCCTGGCTTTGGCTAGAACAAAAATATTCCACTTCCATCCGCCATTTCATCCTACAAAGTTTCGATTAAATTCCACGAATAAGATATTTTTCCAACTATTCGATTCATGCGATTCCTTTAATTAACGTTATTTCGTCTGGAAACATAAAACGTCTCGGTGATATCGTTAGACCGCGATCATCCTCGATGCACGCATTCTTCTCGAACAATTCCTCGTAAATTCTTCTATCGCGTTTCGTATCATCTCCTCGGCATTGTACGCTGGAATCGTGTCGCGTTTCCAGAAGTTGTTTCATCGCGGCCCCGTTTCAGCGTCGGCAAATCGTCCCTCGACCGAGATTCGTCGTTTCGTCGCGAGTTTACGACGGCCCTAAAGCTGTGTCGCATAAATTCCGGAAAGGAAGACTCTGCTCGCGCGACAGCCGGCGGCGTGTCCGTGAGAAATTTCGAATCGATGGGATCGGGCGCCGATATGTCCATCAAAGCTTCCAGGAGATTCAGAACGAACGTTGTCCGACCAAGCGTCGGTTGAAACCGTATCTCGATCTCTCTGATTGGCGTTAAGTTAGAAACTGAATGATTAAGCCATTCGCGTATTAATTGTTTCATGCTAAACGTTCCGTGGTACAATCTGTGACCACGAGTCTACGATACATGCACGAAAAATGAATGGATTAAAACGCAAAGAAAAGTTAGGATCACAGGCATTGTATATCAAAATTTATCTTCAGACTGGAGATTATTTATACTATCTCTTTGCGATACGTATGTTTGTCGATGTTATTAACACGTTGATTAGTCGTGGGTGACTCGCGTTACTAATTCTTCTTCTAAATACGATACACTTTATGGACTACCAGATTGTCAACAATGTTAATGATTCGGATAATGTTGTGAGAAAAAAGTGTGCAAATAAAATATAATATTTTGCAAGGATTAAATGTTACGCCGTAGTATATTTCGACGTAGCTCCTAAACAAATTATAAAGAATTCGCGTGGCAGCCAACGTGTTAAAAAAGATATTGAAATAAATGTTTCACAAAAATACAGTTCTGTAAATATTGAATTTAAAGCTTCGAATGGCTCGATAGTCGTATATACGTATATTTTTACGTTAGTTTCTCCCTATTATTCTTTCTGAATAATATCTTTATATACGAACGTGACGTCAAAATATTATCTTACAGCTCCAGTTCCATTCTTTTTTTTTTCACTCGTCGCTCTTTTCTTAAAGTTTGTACCACTAAAGATCCACAAGGAACTTCCACCAAGTAATCGTCGCTCAAACACCAAATCGTCCAACTCTGCTACCACGGAACGAGTCAAAGTTAGGCGAAATGAGACGCGGGCCAGATCTCCAGAGGAGATTGTCGTTCACGTAGCAGCAGTTCCATCAGAAGCTGCTAGTTTCGGTAATTGGTCCGTCTCACGGGGTATCGTCGGAGAACTTTTAAATCGCTTGACTGCAAGCACAATGCGGTATTATAGCGTTATCACGTTGATATTCGCGTGGGTCGATCTCGGTGCAGCACGTACGTCAACTCTCGTTGCGATTCTCGAAACAGCTGCAAAAGAGTCGCTATCGTCCCGATGGAATCGATCGAAGTTGAACAAGTACGTGACGTTGAAACTCCTCGTATCGCACAGTGATATCGAAACGATCATCTTGTTACGAACGATGATTTGTTACGAACAACTACGAATATTTCAAGATGCTTCGTTACCTGAAAAATTTTCTCTATTTCAAGGAAACCTAGACGAAAGATGACATACCCGCGGATGCAACATTCGCGAAACAATTGTCTCGCTGTTTCTACAGGCGCGCTCGATGTAAACGCGCGTTCGATACTCGCGGGTAATTTTCGAGACACAGTCCGAAAGTTTGTCAACCCCGCGGGGAAAGAAGTTGGCCAATTCCAAGTCGGTCATCTTTACGGCTTCGAATATTTCTTCGAGTCTATAAAAACGTCGAGAACGTAGTTTCGTAAAGGGATCGTCGCGGATAGCTCGATATATAAGGGAATTGGGAAACGTTGAATGAAAAAGGCACGGGTTTCTTTCAAGACACTCGCAGAACGATCCCCCATTTTTCTCCCACTTTATAATGCCTTTGATGTATGTACTTGGATAAATTCAGTGTCTAAGTTTGTTGGAAACTCTGTCGGAAACCGATCTTATACCTGGGGTTAGGCGTTCGTATCAAAGAGCCACTTTGGCAGAGGACGATCTTCGGATGAATGTAAAAACTTCTATTGGCCCTCTTCAAACCATGAATTCTAGATAAGTATTGTATATATACATATATAGAAATGTTGGATTTCAGGATTGAGGGAACTGAAGAGAAAATGAAAAATATCTTGTAATTTGTATAACTGAAGCTTATATAATAATGATATAATAACAAACTAATATAATAACAATACTCTTTAAGATACTTAAATTAAACCAAAACCTTTATTTTTTCCAAAATCCTCTTCCCACGAGCGCTCTAATTCCAAGCAAAAAAAATGTGAAAGAAAAGGAGAAAGTATCAGGAGCGGTGTTCCGCGAGCTGGCCTGTTAGAGCGAGTTGGAGCCATAAACTGTGCGAAGCCTGTTTTTCACGAAGCCAGCCTGTAAACTCGTACGAGTGGTTTAAAAACTTTGTATCTGCCGATGAAACGCGGATAAACTACGTAGTTTCCACTTTACATCGGGAGGTAAAAAGTAAATTACCCGTTTGAACATCGTGGCTGTTCAGTTTGATATTTATAAAACGTCATCGTAAATAAACGAGAGGAATCTGAGCCACGAATTAATTAAATTAAAGTTCGACAGACGCCGAAAAAGCTTGGTTCGACCTTTAGGAATATACAGATAAAACCGAATGTACATCGCTTCATTAATCATCGCGTCTGTGGCATTTTCCATCGATCGTCCGCGCCGTGTCAAAGAGGCAGCTTCTTGCGTGCATTAACGAACATCGTAAACTTTTGCATTACACCGCTGTAACCCGTCTCGTTGACGATGATGGAGTAGCTAAGTACATATAGGTTTTTGTGCCAGAAGAAGCGTAACGTGGTTCGTTGCCTAAGATACAAGTCAACAGATGTAGGTAATTTTACCGAAAATTGCGTGTATGTTAGAGCCAAGGTTCTCGGTCTACTGAAATACACAGCTTATTGCCACAAGTTGATAAAATGTTATTTTCGGCTCCACAACCGTCAAGCGGGCACATGATGAATTGCAGTGTCAACTTTTCATCGTATCAGTCACCAACGGATATTAACCCTTTAGGGACGCCACGTTGCAAAGTGGAAGGAACGCGATCGATGAAAAACATCGTAAATATTTGCAGCTTGATCGACGTATATTCTTAGAAAAGAAGATGCATCGCCATATATTTGCTATTTCTTCGAATACCCATTTTGCATATTAAGTTGCATTCTGTGCATGTTTGCACCTTTAAACTTGGCATAAACGTATAAAAACCTTAAATCCAGTCAGTTTAATAACACGGTTATGTACGAGTATACTGACATTCAAAGATCCGAGATCGACTGTAAAGCTCTTTTGGCCACAAGGAGCTTTTCTTTCGAACTTTTTCACCGAATAGATTAACCTACTTAAAGGAGTAGATCCGAAATTTTACGAAAAAACGGACCTTTGATCTACTTATCGTTTGGAATGACCGGCTTATGGAAAACCCGGACACGGAAATTCACAATTTCCTTTGCCATTCGCCATCTTTTCAGCGCTATCGGCATACCGCCTTCAATTTACCAAGGACTGTTCATTCTCTCAAAGTCGCAACCGTTTTTCCAATTCTTTACGATGGAACCTCCTCGCAAAAATTAATTAAACCATTTAATAGAACCTCTCGTTTAATTCGCCAACTATCACGGCTGTTATATAGTGCCATTTAAGACAATTTACGAAGAAAGTAGCACGAAGTAGACTGGCAGGAAGACCGTCGATGAGAATCAAACACGGAACGACACGAGTTCTCGATGTACTATAGAAATCTAACAAATTTCAAGGATCTGGCTCTTCGTTGCAGACGAAATCGACTTTTACATAATTGCCAGAATATCCCAGGTTATTTCGAATAATCCGATTGACCAAGCGATCCGTGAGGTTGCTGTTATTCCAGCCAGGAATATCCGAACGAAAATGGTTTTCCAGTCATTGGCCTCTTCGAATTTCGTTCTTCCTCGAGGTCTATCGTTTTTAACAGCATATACTCTCACGTTCGTGAGTATTGGAACACCTGGCGTCATATAAAACGTAATAATTGGGCTAAATCGTCGAAGAAAGGATTGATCGATGAGAATTATAGGTTGAGGAGAACGATTCGAGATATGTAAATGTAAATTCTAGGCAATGGCGTGCCTATTGAAAACAAAAAGAATTAGCACGAACAATAATCGGATAACCGAAATCGTTGGATCTCATTCTTGGCCAAATATCAGGCGAGAAACGAAAACAACGTTTCCATTTTGGAGAGTTGCCACTATAAGCGAAGGGCTTGGTGAATGGGAAACGGTAATCGCGAGTTCGACATGATTGTTATCGACGTCGCCAACCGATAATCCCGCTCCAAAGAAATCTGTGCCAGTGGGTGAGATTTACGACTCTGAGATTCGTTGAACTTTCCAGATTCCTATTTCGCGTTCCTTCAATAACGAAAATATCATATCTCGAAGAAGCCACGTACATAGTATCATAATACTTCCATATGGCTACAAAAATTTGATTCCATAAAATAAAACGATACTACGAGCGATATTATGAAGATGCTCTCTTCGTGTTCCTCTTATACTTCGGTGTTCGGCGCGTGATTAAAAATCGAGAGAGTTGCAGCGTTAATTGGGCGCGTCAGTTGTTCACGGTTCACGATTTCGTTAATTTACAACGTAGCAACTAAAGCATCCTAAACGCGAACACATTCAATATGTTGCGTCTTCGTGCTGGAATTTCATTTCCCTGGTCAACTGTTATGAATTTCGAATTTTATTTCAGCCTGTTTTTCCCGACGATCACTGCTACAGTTTCGTTCTTTTCGCGGGCATCCGATTTAACGCGTCCACCCATCTTGCCGAGTTATCGATTTCACGTACACAACACCCTCTCCCACTTTTGCTTCCACGCGAAACATCGAGTTATATTAGGTCGCGAGAGTCTCGGTTTTTTAGTCATACAGTCACGAATTTTCAACGCGCTATCCGAAATAATTTTCGCAATATCTCTTTTTATCGCGTGCAAAGTCACGTTTCCAAGTATCAACTGGCTATTTTAGTCGATTCCTATTAACGATATACGTTATTAAAATATGTATATAACATCGTATGATGTAAATCCTCCCTTAACGTTGAAACACGTAATCCTCTCTTGATAAATTTAACATCGAGACACTTTTCCTCGTGAAACTTGCGCTTTATTCTACAATTATATTCAAATGTTCCATATTCCTCTCCACTTGCCGTTTATCCATCGTTTCATTGAATTTCACCAAAAATAGGCAAATGTTCGCGTACTTTTGACTATGCGTAAAGCGTATCTCTTACAAAGGACGAGCTAATACGTTCGTACTCGATCGACCACTTCCAAGAATACGACTAAATTAGAATCCTAGGATTTCCCATTTAATACCGTGTTTGCAACTTTAAATAAAGCAAAGTGGAAGATCAAAGCGCGCAGAACAGCTTTCCATATGAGAAGCCAAGTTGCTAGACGGAATAGAGGATGAGGAAGAACAATGAATTTGAAAGCCAGCGGGAAGGCAGATCTTTCACGTTGGCGTGTATCTTCGTTTGATTTCTTCTTCGATTTGTTCGCAGAGCTTGTGCATTCGCGTTGCTGGTCGCGTAATCGATTCATTTGTATCGGTTACGAGACTCGCTGCTACCTCGTTCGACTGCAGAGGGAATGGTCATTACTTCCGGTTTAACCGGCGACGCGAAGGTTTATTTACGCGTGCTACGTCGCCTCGTTATTCACGAGTTCTGTTCACCTCATATACGGAAATGCAGGCATTGTTTCGTCGTAGACGACGGTAACAACTGAGCACTCGCGGCCTTGCTATTATGATGGAGTAATAATACGTCTTTGTTTGGGTCACGGCTGTATATCACACGAGGTAATGGGATTAATAGAATGAGAGAAATTAAAAGTGCGCATTAATCAGGACGAATAGAGGTGAAACTCTAGGTCGCGTTTACAATTTTCAATTGTTTAGACTGCAACAATTGAAACAAGTCGCAGGAATAAATTATATGGCGAAGAATTTCCGGCGAGTGTGATTACCATAAGTAAAACACCGAGGGAGTTCTTTGTACGTGCTGGAACATTTTATGGGCAGCGTACATTTTTTAGCTTCTTTAATACGTGCGTTCGTGACGTTGCTCGTCAACGTTTTAACTTTGAGATCGTAGTCTGCCGAGCTCTTTTTGAATTCTCTTATCACTTGGATCTTGGGTTACTTCGTTAAATATTCTACGCGAAACCCACCTACACTCGGATCCGAAAATTCCTTTGACGATCGGAATGAAAGAACTGTACCTAAATTTTGTCGATCTATCCTTTGTAGGAATTAAATCTAACTTATAATATTTCATCTGCCTGTGGAGGGAAAGATTAACACACTAGGAATATGAATTAAATTTAATAATTTATCAGCCACATTTCTGTTCGTGTCGACTAAATAATTGAACGTTCAAAAGTCAGTCCATTCGATTATTAATGAAAATTCGCATAAGAAGCATCGCCGAAATGAGAAACCAGCGTGTTAAGAATTACTAAGGTTACGTCGGAATAGAAAACGATCAGTTGCAAAATTTTGATAGAAATTTTATAGATTAGCACCAGGGTGAATATTTAGAAATTCGAATAATTCTTCATTAAATCTATAAACACGTGCAAGCTTGTTTTCCTCTTGTATTACGTAACATTATGTACTTTCTCATACACATTTCATTTTGATTTCTTGGTAGCAGTTTCATACATCATTCGTCGGTAGTTGTGATGTAAAATAAGGTCGAGCAACTAGCAATAGCTGTCACATAATTCAAAATTCCAAGAATACCAATTCGACGTAGCGAAACCCTATATTATCGGTTCCACGTAAATTACGTGAATTTCTGAATTTAATTCCAAGCTATAGGTATTGATCGACGCTGCGTGTGAACCGACTGCCGATGTAACCAGCACATCTTCTCCGACGGTCGTAAAACGATGTTACAAGGTCCGTAGATGGAGTTTCACAACGTATTCCCCTCGCTGAAGTATCAAGCGCGATCGTTTCCACTCGAAAATTGTTCCGCCTTTAATCGATGGTTTATCCGACGAATCAGGTCGAGTTTATTAACGGACCATCGTCGATTTGACCCGACTGTTTTTTTTTTTTCATTTCCAAAACTGCACGCGAAGACTAACTAAGCTTTACGATATTGCAACCACTGACACACGAGAATTATCGAACTCCGAATGCTCCGCACGGTGGACTATGTTCTACGACAACGATATTGAAATAAATGGCTTCTGTGGCGAAACGGACGACTTTTGCTCAACAAGTATCGATACCACGGTATCGTCCTGAATTCATGAAATACGAATTCCCCTGGTTTCTTCGTATATTAGAGATCGTATCTATGCTTTCGCTCTACTCTCTGTTCCGTTCGCAAACATTGCCGGATAACAAGCCACGAGCTTAATATTTATGGACAGCAAGTTATTTATCATTTAAGTCGATATTAACGCGACTAACGTAATGCCGTGTAATGATTCTATTATATATAGAGAATTCCTTTAATATAAACAATATTCAAACGAAAAAGCTTCAAACATCATCTTTAATATTTTTGTAAATTTTACATCGTTAATGTGATCTTGTACTATCTTACGTATATTTCAAAATAAACTCTTGAAATCTGTCGTTTCCTTCTTTTCGTCTCTTTTCCCGTTTTTCTTTTTTTTTTTTTTTTTTATTTTTTTGAGAACTTGAGTGAAAAATTTGCTCGACCTTGGAAGCTCGATGTCAAGTGGAAGTCCCACTTTTGTACGTAGATCGGCGTATATTTAAATTCGTAAGCTGCACGTCTCTCAATTTTATACAAGAATAAACACAGACTATATCAGTGATATGAGTCGTTCATAAGCCAGACGCGCAGTAATACGGTGACAAATTTATCAGAATAAGATCTGACCTTACAAACAGGCTAGCGTGTTGTTAAGCGCTTGTTTTATCGTAAGTCTGTTGAAAGTTTGTTAGGAAATCTGCGCTTAATTGTCTTTTTTTTCTTTGTCTTTAGTAGCTAGATGAATATATCAAATTAATACGAGGACCACGAGTTTATTGGATAAAATGCTGATACGTTTCTACAACTGTCTGCACTTTATTAAAAGTACTCGGCAACTGCACGGAAGAAGGTTATTACCGTGATATTCTTTTTTTTTTTTTGTTTTGTTCTTTTTTTTTCTTTTTGTAGCAAATACACAATGGTTAATTGTATACTGGACAGAATTGTGGTTCTTTTTTCTCGGCGAAAATAAAGAACGTTGATAAAGAATGAAGCAAGCGAATACAATGTAGAATATTAGTTTCTCCTTGGACTTATGCTATTCATCTTTTATGCGATATTACCCAGGGACAGAAGGAGACTATGTAATAATACGAAAACGATGTATACGTAATGAGACGTTTCGTCGTGTTTTTCTCGAGAATATATTTTCTAGTACGAAGGATGAATAACACGGAGGAAGAAAAAATCGCAACGAGAGGGAGGTTCCATTTGGAAAACAGTTCGAATGAAATTCGACATTTAATACGAAAACTCCACGTGTTGCTGTTGAGATCTGGATTTCTGCCAAAATTGATGTACCGCGGTTATTCGAAACGTTAGAAACAAATACGCTAATAATATCTTGTCGCAACTGTCACTTTGTTTCCTGGCCAGAACAAGCGTAATTATTCGCTGAAGCGTCTGCTCGTGATCGTTCGTGATAAATGACTTCGTGAAATGGAAGATCTATACAACCGAGGAAAATACATCTTTCAGGGAATTAGCTTGAAATAAAATTTTTTCTTAATATTTTTATAATAAAAGTAGAATGTTTAATCAAAACGTTCGATCAGTGAAGCGATTACTCGTACGGTTAATCTTCGTTTGTTCCACTCGTTGTTCAAACAATGCGGAAATAAATTTGCCAGGGTAAAAAGGGGCGGAAAGTAAATTGCTGAAACGTTAAGACGATCGTTTTACGGGTAATTGCAAGGCTATAGGAAGGATGGCCCGATAATGGCGATCGATCGGCGCTCATTAGCTTGCGGAGAAACGCGACGCACCGCGAATTTTCTCACGGTTTAAGCGTTCGTCATATCGCCATTCATTTCGCATCGTCTAATGCCAGAGACTAATGAGTGCTTCTAAAACAATATGTTTCCTGTGCTGCGATCGCGCGCCGAATTAATTCCACTTCAACGGAGTTCGATAGAAAACGAATCGAGCGATCGCGCTGAATGCTCCTTGAAAATTTTCACGATCGAGTCGGACGAGAAGCAGATCCTTTTTCGGTTCCCGATTATCTCGTAGTTCAACGCTTTAACGAGGATTTCGGCGAACTTTCCGTCCAAGAGGCCACCAACGAATAATATTTCAGCGCAGCGACCCGATGAAAACACAGATAACTCTTTCCATTGGATACCGATAATGACTCGCGTTTAATGAAACTGGAGAAAACGCGAAGCGAGTTAAACGAGAACGAGGTTCTCTCTTTTAGATGAACAACGCGAACTTTCCTGCTAATAATACTCGCGCTCGAAACGATAATGACGATCTTTCATGAACGAACCATGGTGATTTTCAAACGAGACGTGCAATCTAATTTGCGAGATTAATCAAAGCAAGGAATTCGCGCTACCGATGTGAAGCTTCGACGATCATCGTTCCATTGAATTATTTCAGATAAAATCGATGGATAATCGAGGCGCGTCAACGTTGTAAAGCATTCGAAAATATTAACTGGGAAAATAACGTTAGTTTCTTGCATGCTAACTTGCTACGGTGTTGTTATTTTCATTAATTTTACCATTACGATTCTCAGCCACTCGTATCTTTATCGAAGAACAACTTCTGAATCAATCGAACTTCACCTTACCCTGAGTCTTCGCAATTTTTCACCATGAGCTCTTACCTGTTCTCCGAGTTCTCGAGCAAAAATCTGCCAAAGTTGGTTACGTCGTTGCCTCGTTATAAAAAATTGCAAATCTGAATTTTGCAACTTCTAAAAGCATCAGAGTCTCGGGAAACAGCGACGGATCGGCCAAACGATCGTGCAAAGCGATCAACGCCAGTGTTCCAACGCTTTTAACAACGGATCGTGCGTAGTCGCTTTCGCTGCATTGAAAATCATCCTTAAACATTGGGGCAACGAAGAACATCCGGTGCTGTTTCGCGTCGAGTTCTCGAGTTTCTCGAGCCGCTTGTTCGGCTTACCAACGTGGCGAAAGCCACAAGCTGTGGTTGCCCGAAACGTTGAACTCTCAAGTCACGAGTCAACTCGGATCACCGTAATGTTCCTCGCAATCTAACCTTCTCTCCTTGTTCCAGAGTTGTCAACAGGATTCTCGGTTTTCGCTACAGTTACCCTGTTCCCAAAGATTTACGTTTCATTTGATAACAATCGTGTAGCTAGGTTTATTTTGAAAAGAGAATGATCTTGGAGGGGTTAGTCCTTAATTTATGACGTCGATGGATGATTTATCATATAATACAGCGATATTATAAAACAAGGTCGGTAGAAGGAAACTAAACTGAAAAATAGAATTCGAACTGAGAAGAGCTGTGAGAAATATTTCGAATCGACTACTATCAAAAAGTTTGCGGAACGACGACAACAATCGTAGTGTAGTCATAGTTTGTGTAATTAAAGTGGCATAGAGCGATGTTTTAAGTGTTTCAAACGTTCCAAGAGGTTTAAGTAAATTCCAAATTAAGTTCTAGTATCTAAATCAACAGTTGCGCTGTTAGGGTTGTTTGAATAGAGAACTGTCTTAGAGAACTAGAGTTAAGTATAATATGATATAGCAGTCTGTTTCTGTTTAATTGGAGTGGAATTTAATTAGAATGGAATACAGCGGTGTTTTGGGTGTTCCAGTTTACTCATTTGTTTAATTTAACCTTTCGTGCCAATTGTATAATAAACGTGTTGCGAATGCTTTCGAAGCTTTGACCGTAAAACGATCGTTATATATATATATATAATATAGGGCAACAAAAAGTGATAATTATTTACAAATTCATGCATATTTACATTTAGATGTATGTTTAATTAATTATCGATTATTAATTATGTAGCACATTCAAACGATTAATGTTTGCAAGCATGCATAATATTGCATATTTAATTGATGAAATACGAAGAATTTGATATCGCGGGCTATCGAAGATTAATTCAACTGCAACGATAATTTAACT
This sequence comes from Bombus affinis, assembly GCF_024516045.1. Lineage (NCBI taxonomy): Eukaryota > Metazoa > Arthropoda > Insecta > Hymenoptera > Apidae > Bombus > Bombus affinis. Next base: position 14,875,365 of record NC_066348.1, on the reverse strand, counting down.
GTAATTTCGCAACTGAAATAAAAAATTATACTCATTTATGAACAAGAGGTTATACTTATCAACAAGAGACTATACTTATTTTGTCAGATATGGCTATTGATAATACTTAGAACTTATAATCGTAAGATCAAACTCGTGTTTTATAAAGCAATAAGAATTTCAGATGGTTCAAACTTCTTTATCACCTTCTCTTTAAGACACACCCTCCATCGATTCATTTGATGAAAGCAACCGGTGCTATACACCACACAAATTGAATCTATTGTTGCCAATAATGGGGTTGAAACTGCTCGTCGAACCCTTGCCAACGAAATCTTTGTACTGTAGATCTAAAAAAATTCTCAGGACGCAAAATTCGATCAGAAAGTTTTCAATAGCTTAGCTCACTCGCTGTCCTTATCGAAACCGCTTAAAGACAAATTTAAATTTAATCTGTATATAAAGGAAAAATATCGGATTCATCCGAAGAGGCGTTAATTTACGCCTGAACATCGTGAAATCAAATTTGAAAAACGATGCTTTCTTTTGTTTCAGACCCTCGTGCTCGGGAGGAAACGGGAGAAGGCGAGCGTTGAGCGTTGACTTCCGAGTGATCGGGTGTCCGGAAGCGCGATCGTTTCACGGCTGACGGAATGACGTCGGATCCATCTCTCGTATCGTCGTCGTCGGCGCAACGATCCTTCGTCTACCCTCTGATCCTCGACAGAATACGACGAACACACGTTTAATTCCTAAAAGGCGATTCATACATTCGTATCTCCCCTAAAGACGAACAAATCTCGTGAAAAAGAGAAAATAAAGACTGTCTCGGTAATCTTTCTTCGTGCCGAGTGATCGCAGTTAGAGATCTCTTGAACCATCGATCGAAAGCCATCGTGTGAATAATCTCCGGGAGAAGATCGTTCGAGAAAAAAGTAAATTTACGAAGGGGACGAGGATCGTTCGTTGGACGGCTGAATCTAAGACGGCTGGAGCAAAATGAACGCCACGATAATAAGCTACGAGACTACGCCGAGCATGATCGACTACGCTCGCAAAATGAATCAGGAGGAGTCGATGATTCAGAATTGCGAGGCTGATCTGCCGATCGTCTCGCTGGTCAATCAGATTCTCTACTCTATCGTCTGCATCGTTGGTCTTCTCGGAAATACTCTGGTGATTTACGTGGTGTTACGGTTCTCGAAGATGCAAACAGTGACCAACATGTACATCGTAAACCTGGCTATAGCAGACGAGTGTTTCTTGATAGGAATACCTTTCCTGGTGACCACGATGAGCCTACGTAGCTGGATCTTCGGGAAGATCATGTGCAAAGCGTATATGACTACAACCAGCATCAATCAGTTTACCAGCAGCATCTTCCTTTTCATCATGAGCGCCGATCGTTACATCGCCGTGTGTCATCCGATATCTTCGCCAAAGATTCGTACGCCATTCATCTCCAAAGTGGTCTCTCTAACAGCCTGGGCCACGAGCGCTCTCTTTATGATCCCTATATTTCTGTACGCCAACGCGATGGAGTCTGAGAAAGGAATCAACTGTAACATCTACTGGCCAAACGATCGCGGAGGCCACACTACCTTTACTTTATACACGTTCATCCTAGGCTTCGCCATTCCACTGATTCTCATTCTGATCTTTTATTTCCTCGTAATCAGGAAGCTTCAAACGGTCGGACCCAAGAACAAGTCCAAGGAGAAGAAACGATCGCATCGTAAAGTGACCAAGTTAGTACTGACAGTGATCACGGTGTACGTTTTGTGTTGGCTGCCCTACTGGCTGATGCAAGTGGCGTTGATCTACACTCCACCCAAACAGTGTCAGAGCAAGATCACGATTACCAGTTTCTTACTGGCTGGCTTCCTCAGTTATAGCAACAGCGCGATGAATCCTATCTTATACGCTTTCCTCAGCGACAATTTCAAGAAAAGTTTCTTAAAAGCGTGCACTTGCGCCGCTGGAAAGGACGTGAATGCCACGTTGCATATCGAGAACAGTGTATTTCCACGGAGGAACAAGGCGAACGCTGAAAGGCTTCAGTCGAATCGACAAGCTACATCCGGTCAATCGAGGATGGAACTGGAAGACGAAGACGCCGAGAGAGGATTACTGATTAGCAAAACTTCCACGACGACGGTGACCATGACGTCACGATCGAATATTACCATAGGCAACGAGCCGAAAGATCAAACGCAGAGAGAGAAAGACGCGATGAGAAATGGGACACAATTGACATTATTGACGCAGGTGTAAAGAATAAACGAAGAAAACGAAGATAACGATTCAACGAAATGCGAACGACGGGCTAACGACGGCCTCTTATTTTTTTTCTTTTCCTCGTCACGGTGACCAGATGAGCCTAGGATCATCGTGCAAGAAGAGAACTGATTTCAAGGAGCGAAAAAGATCGATGTCGTGGAACGAATTTTCAGATAACGTTAGAATCGTCGAAACGGCGACTCGATAAGATCGTTCATCGAATTTTTGCTACTTTCCCTCGTGATTCTGGTACCGAAGGATTTGCTCCAAACTCACGTTCGTGTGTCAATCGAATGTAAACGCCCATTTCTGTCCAGTTGTCTCCTTCGATTCCTTGGTTGTAGTAGCTGGTTTCGAACATTACTCGCAAAAAGGCTGGAACATCGCTGGAAATCGGCCGAGGAAGGAGGCCGAGCATTGCTTGACCCGTGACGCACGTGCCGCCATTACTCCTCTTGGTGAACGGGTCAAGAGCGTGGTCATTCCGTTTAGTTAACTCTACACGCACGCACAACAACCGAGAAAATAAACGAATCGTCGATGAGTTTGCCAAGCGCAGGAACAGAAGCGCTATCAAAGAACAGAATCCCTTTGATAAAATCGCTGTTGAAGAGGCGAGTCTTATTTCTGTACAGAATGCTTGAGAGATCATATAAAATTTAATGAAATTCCATTGGTAAATAAATTAAATAAGAAGAAAAGCAAGTCAAATTTGTACATATTATATAAATATACTATAGTCGGTGGATCGATGTATTTATCGATTAACGTCGATGGTTCAACGAAAGGAAAAAGCGAATGGTTTCCGTGCCAAAGACAGAGTATTTCAGCGACACGTTTCTGCCTTGTAAGGAGCACGACGATAGTGCTGCAACGTCTTTACGAACGAGTCAATTCGATCTATGGCTGAGGAAGATCGATACAGCATGCCTCGAAGAAGAGAACGACAAGTTGCCCTGGAGACTCGCGGTTGGAACAGCTTTCTTTCGTATTTTCTTGCTTCCTCGATGCCTCGTTCCATTATTTCGATTTTTATTCACCCTCTTTTCTTACTCGTGACAAGGCGCACATTGTGTGGAAGAGAAATCGTGGCGAAGATCGGGATCAAATTGTTCCAAGGACTATCGCGAGAAATCGTAGCGTATTTTCGTGATTTACCGCTGTATTTCGGATTAGTTTACTTTGTGAAAACAACGTGTCGATCATTTAGAAAGTTAAACGGTTTTTCAGAACGTTCAAATTGAAAAATACATCGTGGACGGAGACTAATAGCGAACGTTTGACAGCGTGTTGCGTAGTTATGGGAATTTACCGCTTTCATTAGTCTTAAAACTAAAAAGAAAAAAAACTGTCGTTGTAGTTCGAGTTTGAAAAATTCTTGTATACGCGCACGATCAGAAGAGTACGAAGAGAACATCGTTTCATCATCCGATGATGGACACTGTGTTCGTGGATCACGATTCTTGCTTGGCTTGATCGAACCTTCGAGACAAAAATGTGTATTTTAACGACACTATAACTCGATAGTAATTTGAAAAATGTTCGATGAAGTCGAGCAACAAATGAATCGACGTTATGATCGTCAATTGCCGTATAAAAAAAAAAAAAAAAGGAAAAAAAAGACGGGAAGAGGAAGAAAATTGTCAGTTGCTATCAATTTTCTCTACTTATCAAGTTGTGTAAAGTAAAGTAAAAGTTAACGCGTGAATGTATAAAGTTTCGAGAGCTGATCATAAAGATCAAAAGCTGCCTTCGCAAGTAACACGTTGAAGAATCGAGATGGCAATGAAAGGATGGAATCGTGTTTAAGGAACGTTGGTCTTCAATAAACTAGCGATATAAGTAGCGAATAGTCGCGCTGATTGTTCTACGTTTGGCTTTCAATCAGCATATCTTTTGAACTGCGAGGAGGTTTTCATTACTACGCGTCGTTCTATGGCACACGATTATTCTGTTTCGCAAATTTAAAAGTACGATGCTTTTGAACTTCAAGTTATTCTTCTTCCGAATGTATCTGCCTCGCGAGGGATGAAATTTTAGCCAAGAAAAACTAAATTTCGCCGACTGGCAGATTCATAAAATCTCACTGAAATTTGAATTTCAATGTATTCTAATTTCCAGTATACTCGACGAAACAGAATCGATTCGTCGCTTCTTGCGATTCGGAAATTTTACAATTTTTTAAAACTTTACAGCGAATATCGAATTTTACTTTATTCCAATTATCGTCATCTTCCCACTTAAATTAACGATAAATTACCAAAGTGCTATCACAGTTCAACTATCAAAAGAGAATCGATTGGTCGTCGAAACCAGCTCGAGTATAAGATCTGATCAAGTTAACAACGAAACTCATTCTGTTTAGAAAGCACAGTAGCTACAACAACCATATCGAAGATACACACACAGTTTCGAACGGGGCCAGTTGTGAAACAAGCTTCAACGTATCACATGCGAGCACAGTTCGCTTTAGCTCGTTAATTTCAGTCTACACACGTGCTCGTAAAAGCCGAGAAACGAGCACGAGTGCGGATCATTATGTGACCTACTCGTAGATAGTCCCAGCGGGGATGCATTTAAAAAATGAACAGGAGCAACGTAAACGTCGTTGTAAAAATACTTACTCGAAATTGCGAGAACGAACGAGAACATCGCGGCGTTCTCGTTCAGCGAGAACAGTTGGATGAACGAGATTGCGATCTAGCGGTGAGAAATTTCCGTTTCTTAATTAAATGTCAAACAAACGTTGATTATCGGATCGTCGATACGAACAGGTTAAACGATATACCGGGGCGAACTTGTTGAAAAGCGTGTAGTCGATTCTCATGGGTTCGCCAACTGATAGTAATTTCTTGCAGTCAACATTGGAAACTTTACACTACGGATGGTCTTTATTTGACGATATAAGCGGGCACGAGACTGCGAGGATCTTCGAGAGCGTAAGTTAAATATCGGAAGCGCTCGAAACACGAGCTGGGAATTTTCAAAGATTTGCTTAAAAACCTATCGATTTTGCGATAGGAATATGAACGAACTAGGAATTGATCGAGCGGTTAACTATACGGGGTATTCGTTAAACACCGTTGGTTAACTCGATCAATTACCAAATATCTTAATTTCCGCCAAAGTAAAATCTAAATATTTGACACGATCCGTTACAATACGCCGCGGAAGATAATCTCATTTTACCAACTCCCTCTGAATATTGCCGTGCGATCATCGGAATTTCCAGCGTACAGCAAACAACAGGCAAACGCAAAACGGTAATTCAGGTTGCAGAATCCAGGTAAATACAGCCGCGCTTAACGGATTACAGTAGTTGAATACCTATCTGTAACAATTAGAATCCGCCGTCCATAACGAGATGAAGTTCCCTGCTTAAATCATTACGCGAAATCTTTGAGAGATTAGCTAACTTCTGTTTGTCCGACGTCGCACAGTTTGTCCTTGTGATAGAATTAAAAAGAAGGATCTGTTTCGCGAGCCTAACGATTTAAAAAAAAAAGCGGAATATTCATATTTTTATAATCGATATTATTCCTAAAAAAATCTGAGTCTCTCATTCCATAACTATTTATGCGAAAAATCGCTAAACTTTGTGTTTTTAGACGTCTCGGGGTGCTATACTTCCTTAAGAAAATAATCCAATTATTCCACGTTTCTTTTTTCTTTTATCATTAAGACACGGAACATTCGATATGACGCTCTGTGAAGTTTCGCGAGAGATGAACGATTAGGTGTACGTGTCCTACGCAGAGAACGAACGACGGTTCGGAAAATGGGATGAGAAGGTCGCCGATGAATCAACGTTAATCGCGTATGAGCAAAAGTGCGAATCGGGCAATTAAAGAGGAAAATTTCATCGTACCGAAAAATTTATTTCACGACATCTCGTACAAATGTAAATATCGTCCTATCGTACAATTCTCTGTAGCCTTTTATTTTCACGAGCTGCCACTGGAAACCGACACGTCAACGGTGTTTCTTTGTCTGTCGAGAACGACCCATAAATCACAAGCGAGCCACGGTGATTTTCTGCGAAATGCTACGCTTTCTGCCAATTTTACCATCCGTGTTTCGTTTTATCATTTCTGCCGTGTAAAACAGATAGCTCTTTACGAATTACCTGACCGTATTCGAATGACAAAATGGTCAGTCGTAAAATAACGAGCCTAATGTCGCAGGGGTTAGAAATTAGGTACAGATGAACGGCGAGAAAAACAACGAAACGCTTTCACGAAGAATTCGCTTTAGTATCCTTCGAGAGTATCCTCGGACGAACGTATGTCCGCAGTTTGCCATTTCTTTCACGCTGTTTATTTATTATTGCCGCCGTGGCTTCGACAGGGTTCCTTCCACACGAGGCGTGGTAATACCGTATCCTGATCTCATAACTTGCTCGATAAGCCCGATAATACCTTCGTATATCAGCTCGATAATGTTTCTAATAGCCCTCTAAAGCAGTACACGACACGTATTACACGATTTTTCAAGGGAACGTGTTACCCGCTGTTGATTTTTATAACTTCTCCACGCCAAGTATCACCGTCGTTCGACAGATTTCCAGATGAAACGCGTAACTGTATCATCACGAACGTATTTCCTGGGTTCTCACGAACGAATGAATTTCGAACGAACGAACGATATTTATCAGTAGAATATAGATGTTTACGGGTGGAAATTTAGACGCGTAGAGATACGAATCTTTATTCGAAATTCGTTCTTTGAACTCTATCTGTAAAATCTTAAATTTCCATGAATATTCGCAGCCTAATTACGATCTGGTAAATTATCGCGCGAAAGGATTTTAATAACGAGAAATTTCATTTATTCTAAAGTGATTGTGTTACGCTGTTATAAACTAAGGCAGGGTGAATAGTTTACCGAAGATAGAAAAAAATAATAATGTGAAAAAGAGAACTAAATGCTGTAAATATTTAGAAGAATTCCTTTAAAGAATGTAAAGAGATGCTTGTAATTTTCAACGATTTCGCGACACGATGCACCATAGCGGAGGTTGTTTCTTCCAGAGAATTCTAGATGTTCGTCCTTTGGAGACATCCGATTGGAAAATACCGCTACTTCGGTTCGCGAGCAATATCGCGCCACTTTGGAAGTACTCGGGCGTCTAAATTTATAGTCATGTGTACGCGAGCGGTGTCTCTTTTTGGATCTCCAAAACGAAGGGCGAAGAAACTTCTTGTGAAACTTAAGCACACCGACTGAAAGAGTTTACCCTGCTTCTGAAATTTAAACGACGAAGTCGATCATCGTAAGACAAGTGGAATTTCTTTCGCTACGAACAAACAAATGCTTTCTATGGAACACGAGTACATCACTCGAAACTGCGTGGAAGTTTTGAAAAATAAGAACCATTGTAAAAAAATGATGCTTTCGTTAAATTTGTCGACGTCGACAAACAAAATAATCGTTTTGACGCATGCAGTTTTTATCGCAAAATTGTATAAAACTTGTACGAATTTGCGATATATTGTAATAATTAAACGTATTCTACTCGTGAAATTAGAAACAGACGGTGGAGAAGTTTACATCGTGAATCGGAGACGCGAACAGTCATTTTACCTATCAAAATAGAGAAAAATCAGATTAGAAAAATCGAAGGATCGTTAAAGTTTCAGTTCGTGGCTATCCAATTGTGTTTGTCTACTCTTAACGCGTTCCTCGAACTCGAGAAAAGAGAAATTTGCGAAAGAATCGACCCTCGTGTAGAAAAATTTTCTTGAAATCTTCAAAGTCTCTTGGCTGAGTCACGGAAAACCGAGAACGAGAGAAAAATTCATAGATTGGAACAACGGATAAACAGACTTAAAAAACTTGAACGTACAAGTGTCGTGCCGTGTTATACCATTTGCAGGCAGTGTGCGTTTTCCAGAATCATGTCGTTGAGATGACGTGCACCGAAGCTATCGAAGGTATGCGGCGGTCACGGGTAATTACATTACAAGGAACCCTCTTACCAGAGAGAAGAGAAGTACGGCCAATGGGTTCGCTTCCGTCGCGGCGCTATCACGTTACGAACGCTAAAATAACGCGAAAGGAGGCGTAACTTTGGTGCCGGTCGGTCGTTACGGTCGTTAAGCGGTGGCTGGCCCGCGGAATTCCTATTTAATATCGTTAAACGAAACTGCAATCACATTTAAATTTTAATGTCCGGCGTTACACGGTATACTACGAGGGCGGAACGTTTAATCGCGATGCTTTTATACGGTTAAAAGCGAGACGGAAAACGACCGTAATTTGCTAGTCGAACGGTACTCCAGATTAAAACAAAGTCTCGTTCACGCTGAACGCTAATAGTCAGAAAACGCGAAAGAATAGTTTTCTTTTATTTATTCTCATTATCGCGCTCCTTCTGTCGTAAACTTTTCGCATTAAGGATGTATTAACGCCGATGCTTTTAAATCGTTTAATTAGTCTTTAAAAATAGAGAAGGTCGAGTGGATGTCATTCTTTTTTTTTTTTGGAATTGTTTTATCGTACACTGTGATACTTACAGCGAGATTGAAATTCGTTGGCGTTCAAATGCAGAAATTGTAGAATGGCAGATGAACGTAGGCGTTGACGATCCTCGCCTTCTCGACGATAATTAAAATCCTCCAGCTTTACGCGTCGGATTTAACGCCATGGCATTACCAATGAAACGCGATGTTACGATCACCATTGCTTTCACGGAGACTCGAGGACGGTCGTAACGGGAATACAAGGATGCTCATTCACCGCGATCCTCTTATTCGAGATTTTGAAACAAACAATGGATTCGAAGCGATTCTATGTAGGGGAACGTTGATTATCAGAACATCGGTTAATGAAGACGCGGTTGATTCCTAGCAAGTAAAATCGAAACGCAAAAGGAAATGACACGATAATATCGGCCGATGATAATATCTTTATTTATGGACCAAAATTTTTCTACAGAAATAGGAAAGTCGTAAGAAAAATTAAGGAAGTCAAACGGAATATTCCAAGGTTCTCGACGTTGATTAACAGCAAGCGTGCGGAAAACGTTTCCGGAATATTCTTACGCGATTTCTAAGAAATCAAGGACTTGGTCCAGATCAGAGAACCGTTGCTCTCGCGTGAATCAATCATAAAGAATCATCACCGCTTCCGATTAAATATCTCATCGATATAAAATTGCCTCGTAAATTTCCGGAAAAGTAATAAATGCTCGTATGCGAGTCGACAAGATGGATTCGAGAAGATTTTCGAGATACGATGCTTATCGTGAAATCCGTATGTCTCCTTTTCACCCTTTGATCTATATTTCGTTATTTGAGAATTTGAAGGTCCATAAAATTCAAAAGTCACGTAGATCAAAAGCGAAGAACGCGCACGCGACTGTAGATTTTTAAATAATTATTCTCCCTCACGATTCGTAGCAGTCCTTAAGCAAATAAATAAGTTTGAATTTTTCACTTTTGTCCTGTTAAACTTTTTTCATTTATCTTCCTTTTCGATCACGTTTTCGGCTCCAAGCTACGTACTTTAGGAAACTCTGAGAAATTAACCGAGAATTCTCCAGGGATACGAAAAGAGGGCACGATAAAGAGAAAAGAGATCACGTGGTTCTTTTTGGTTCGTATTTACTTCGACGTTCGCATTCGGAAAACACGTGGCGCGTCTCGATTCGTACGGTTCAAGGAGCAACGAATGGGAAGACGAGAAAATGGATACGGTTCGTCGACGATTAATTCGCCACCTACACTGTTTCGCATACGGTTCACCGCGCGTTTTCGCTTCTTTGATCAACGATTGGCTGAAATTCCGTCGGAAGATAATTGCAAACGAGGAACGCGAGAGAAGATTCGAACAGAAAACAATGTTTCTTTTTCTCTTTCGAAAGAAAAACTTTCAGAATCAAATTACCGTTTCATTGATTTGTAACCACTTCGATCGTACCACAATCTTCGTTTTGATTCTATTCAGAGCGACTCTGAGTTTCCTTCGATTTATTTTAATCGAAGTCGATTTATTTGATCGAACGTAAAATCGAATCGTCGATGATAAACCTATGGAAATAGCGTACTCCAATCTGCTTACGGTTTTCTCGTAACAATGGTTGACATAGCGAAACCGGAATGATACGAAGTCGTGGCTATGTTACGCAAGCAGATCGTGTGACCGCTTCGTGTGCTCGAGTGTTCAGCAAACTGTACGGACTGTCGCTAACTTGTGAAACGAGGGAAACGATATAGCAGAAGCTACATGCGAAAATACATACAGATCCCATGGATCCCAAAGTCTCTGTTTGGCGTAAAATTCGAGATCCAAGTTATTCAACAGAAAATTTGAACCGAAGTTTGTCGAGCGTATAAAAGCGAATTCTCCGCTTTGGAAAATCGATTCGACGACTAAGTTGAAATCAGAACGGAGAGGAGGAACGTTACACAGATACAACGACAAAAATGTCAACGATTCGCTTGATTAATCCAGTGTTATTGACTTTTTTTTCGAAACTCGATTATCGAGTAAATGAGATTCGGATCATACATACATATGCTGATTACGGTAATCAGACTCGTCTTCCGGTTATCACTCGCGTGAATTTGCTTGCCACTTGTTATTCCGTTCCATCGGAAGTTTCTAAATGGAATGACGTTAACACGGCCACCGAGCCATGAAAACCAGAATCTTTAAACAACGGATATTACGTTACTTTCGAACTCTAACGGTCGAGCTGGTACGTTCCTGTCGCGTTTTTACCAAAATTCCTCATGAAAATCGATTTTACTGCGCGATAACGCTAGTGTCTGCCTCGAACAAAGATCTACTTTAAATTACAGGTCGCGCCATGATAAACAGCGATGTAAATCATGGACGATCGCTTTTCACAAATTTGTTATCTATATTTTCACATATAATGTTCAATTTCTGTCGTCAAATTTTTCATAAACGTATCGCAATCTCGAGTTCACTCAACACGACTCGTTTCTTTGACCATTCGTTTCCCCATGAAAGTATGTAGCTGTTTTCTAAAAACGCGTCAAGCGTTAGCAACTCGATCGTACTTTCCTTGTCAGCGTTTTCTCAGTTCAGAAACTAATTAACGCGAAATGCACTCAAGACTCGCTAATGGGTCGTTAACCGCCCTATTCGACTTCGTTCGACGACCTACCCTTTAATTTCTGCTCGTTGACGATCTTTTGGCGCGAATTTTCGCGCAATTATTACTCGACAACCAGGTATTCCAACAATTTTCCAACGACGACCTTGCAATTCTCGATCGCACGCATTTGAACGACGAGTGAATGGATCGATGACGGCTTCGTGGCCGTGCAAACAAATTGGAAAATTAAGGGAAATTGAAAATCGAATTTTACCTGCTATCGGTTCACGATAATGCCTATTACGATATATCGAACTTTATCCACGCTCGATCGAATTCATTCTACGAGATAGATGCAAGAAATAAAACAGAGACGACGACAGAACGTCGAAGTAACGTTGAGCTAATGTTAATGTCGAAACAGCGTTGAAACAATGTTTAAACGATCGAACAATTCACAGAAATCTATCGTCACCGTTTAGTCGAAAATTGCATGGTCGCGAGATAGTTGTACACGCGGTAATTATCGTACTCATTGCGTATTCAATGATCAACCGTGACGTTGATCTGTTAAACTCGTCAGATTTACTGGTGTAACGAGATCATGTTGTTGTAACATTGTGCGCTGCACGTTCCTAACTTCCACTTAGCAGCGATCTTTCCCCTTCATTTATCTTTATTAGAACATCGAAGCTTCTATCGATAGAACGTTCGTCCGAGCTTAAATGGAACTACCTGTGACCTTAAATGGAACATCTTCTATTACCATATAATATTTGATGGATGAAACAAATTTTTGTAAATAGTCGCGCCCATAGGAACATGAATTTGCGTAAAAATCCGCTAAGAATATTTCAAGAGTACATTACGCCATGTTCTATTTCTACTACGTTTACCGTGAAACAATGTGTTCGCCTCGTTATCGGTCCCTTTTAAAAGTTGCTTTTTCTTCGAGTAAATCGATGGAAAACAAATTTCAAGGAAGCTTGAGCGTTCGTAACGGTGCATCGAGTGCCACTTGAATGACGGAAGTAACGATCTGTGAATAACAGATACCTTGCTGCGTGGAATTCGTTCCATCCGTGTCAGTGTGTACAAGCTCGATGGCAAATGGCCGAGTGAAGCTATCAATCCACAACTGTTTTAATGAATTACAAAACAACAGCTACGTTCTCACGACGAACGATCGATCTTCGATGAACATCCGTCAAGAAGCGAGTTCCTGATAAAACTTGGAACAAGGTTACATCGAGAGAACAGCACCTGACTGACGCGAACGAAGAAATGTGTCACAAGGTTGCCTCTGATATTAATTGGCAACCTTGAACAAGTCAAACGATTTATACGCAATAGTTGCTTGAGTTTAAAGCGTTGAATAATCGTGGAATTTAATTAATTTTCGCTACGATTGTTTCGATATTCTCTTCGAACTTGAGCTGCAACAGAGAGAACTTTAGCTAACTTTCCAATGAAGCATTTCCACGCTGTCAAATTTTTTTAGTCGTATGAAATTGACAATCTTCTAAAGTTTCAGAAATCACAACGAAGATTCTAGGAAACGAAAGTTCCAACGATTAAATTTTATTCTACGTCTCCGACCTATTTGTGGATATAGAACAACATGTATATCTATACACACAGAAGGTTTTACCAAAAGTATTTGCGTTTAAGAGGAACAATAGAGTCGTGTGAAACAATAAGTGGCTCTTTTTGCACGAATAATTAACCCAAATTGGAGGATGCATTCACGGAAACTATTAAGCGAAACAATTGCAGCACGGATCGTCGAGCGAGAGATAAGACGGCTTCTGCAACTAATTGAAGAAGTTGTCGCGTTCGAAATTATTTATCCCATGGTGTGGGTAGTTGGTAAACCGACGAGAGCGTTATTTGTTTTCGGCATGATGGTTCCTCGCTGTGGTATTCTCAGCGGGCTGTGCCAATGCAAATGAGAATTTCCTTCGAGAGGCAGGCGGAGAGGAATTTCACCTGAATTTTCGAATGCGAGCTTTACGTAAGAAGCTGAGGATTTGCGGGCGCGAGAACGTGTCCGCTCTTTCTTTCTTCCTCTTCCCAGCGATTTTTATAGGTCACGAGTAAACCGCAGCTACTTTGTATGACAAAGTACCCTTCAGAGCCGGATACAGTCTATTCGACAGCCGAGAAAACACGCTCCATATCGGGAATACTGGCTCGTCGATGATACGAGAACGAATTTTACGATGCCACCGACCAAACAGAAATAAATATTCTATGTGGCAGTAAAGATCCTCGTTCGTAACATTGACGGTAGATAAATCTCTCTTCGTACGAGTGTTTCTATATCTTTCATAAAGAAATGGAAAAATAAGGAGGCAAATTGTATAAAGATCTTCGATACCAAGTTGCCTTGTTATCGAATACAAATTTTCCTTCTAATACACTCGATTAATAGATATCGATTTAACTTTGCAATCGCAGCACTCGTTTCTACTTATTCCAAATACACAAACGACGGAATATCTCGTCATTTGTGAATCGTCGATAAACTAGAACAGGTTCGGTAACGATAAGAAAAATTCCGTGACAAACGGTGTACCCGAATGCAGGTCAGAAATTCGAGGAGAACTTGCTCTAACTCGACCGCAATTTAATTATCACTTCCGGCCTTCAATTTTCGCACTGCGACAACGACTTGTACCGCAGCGAAACGTGACCAATTCATGACAAAACGCGATCCTTTCGCGCGAATAATTTTGCCCAGGGCTAACTCGATCGCTTCGGGTACGGCAATTAAACGATTAATCCTAATGCGGCCCAGGGTATAATTAATTCGCGGTCGAACGCGCGAACGATCAGATCGCACGGTCCAGTGAATCGTGATTGGTAGCGGAAACAGTACAGCCCGTGGTATTTTCCAGTTCTCGCGGTCCGTCCGGATTCTAGCCACGTTTCTGCCATGACCGACTCTCGGAATTTTCTAGAAGGAATGTGAATGCACCACGGCGAAGCTGAGCCACGGATGCTCGAAATTCCGTGGCGTGAACCGGAGTCGGTTCACAAACGCGAGCTTTTGCGGAGAACCGCAGACACGCGACGAGTCGAGATTTCTTCAAACGATCGATTCGTTTGAAACGTGCTTCTCGCATCGGACAAGTCAGGTTGCTCCATTCAACGACCTATGTTTAGACATGTATAGTCGTCTGGAATATTTCCATTCTATTCGTTGTCACTTGTTATCTGTCAGTGTTGTATGCGACGAACAAAAGATCGCAACAAACTTAGAGAATAAGTATTTATTTACCGTCAAGATTTCTCGTATCATTTAATGTCAGGTGCAAAAAGTATAGTATAACTTTCGACGAAGTATTTACTCGAATGAAATTTTAATTCGCGTCTGATTAAAGTAAGTGTAAGGTAAACGTCTGAAATTTCTTCCGTTCTTTTTCTAAAACACATTTTTTCTTGTCCGTTTTTTTTTTTTTTTTTTTTTTTTAAGAAAAATCACGATACTTCTTTCAAAAATTCATAGGTTCACGCGTATTTTTATAATTTTTATACCAAACAGAAGTTACTCTAACGTAGATATTTATACGAAATACGCCAACTTTGGTATTTTTTAATTACCTAGCGACCTAAAAGAGACTAGTTTTGTTATGCAACTCCTTTTTAATAACTTTGATAAAATCGTTAAAAGATTGTATCGACTTCCGTTCGTATCGACGACCGTGTAACCTTCATAGAGTATTGAACGAATGTCACGACTATGTAAATTGTGTGCGAAGGAGCAAGCGATTATTACGTCTGATTTAAATTAAAGAGTGACTCACTGAATCTATAAGGTTTATTCTGAACGTGATTCTCGATAAATCTCTATTGTATAACACTCAATGTCATCTTCGTCGCTTTTCTCGATTTACTCGAAAGTATGTTGTACTTGTAAAATCAGAATCAGCGCAAATGTACATTAAGATACATACATCGCTGTATGAATCATAGAACCGATTAATCGTATAAGCGTAATAACCAAACTATGTGAGTCGAAGTGTAAGTTGAGTTTAATATAAATTTAATCGTACCTTGTACAGTATCTAGCAATGGATCATACGTGTTTAATCACATCGATGGAAACACAGAACCAAGATAAGACTCGATATTTCAAAAGGAAAATCGAGGAAAGAAAATGAAAGAATGAATGTGTAACTGCGATGGTTAGCAAGGGAAATGACCTAATATAAACGATTGTAAATATATCTCGATGTGTGTGTGTACCCTGTGTGAGATAAATCTTACTTCCATATGTAAATTACAAAGTTTATCCTGACTTAATCTGTTCTACTTGTTTCCTCAGTCACGATGCATTTTATTCGCCGATTCATTGGAAAATTCTTCTCTACTTTGCCAGAGAAATTATTTTTCAAACATTATGCATAATAGAAACTAAAATTTCAGTCCAATTTGATCTAGAACAAAGATACTTGTCGTTTAATTAATCATAAAATAACTTACTAAGATACGATGCTGCGTATATGTTAATAGGATAATTCGACGGTTTTGATGAATACTTTTGCTTTTCAACGAGATGGCAAAGACGTGTTCAGAATGAAAGATAACATCATCGAAAAAGTCATGTGCATCCCAATAAAATTGAATAGACGGAAACAGAATGGAAGAGGCTGAGCGTAAACGAGGCAAGTATCCTTCTCAAGTCCATTGCCTTTCCAGCGAATGAAGATTCATATAACGGTAACTTTAATTATTTGCAACCCTGCTTCGACGCGATGAAATACTTGTTACATAATATCTGGCTCGAATTAATTCGATCCCGAACAAGAAAAATAAACGTTTGCCTCGTTCAACTTAAGTTTTTTTTTCACGAACAAATTGCAAAGATATATAGCAGGAATGACGTTGTGAAATTACATACACAACCAGCAAATAACAAAAAAATACATAAAAATTGCGAAACAAAATATCAGAGCCAGTGAAGCGAACAGAATCTCGTCGAGTAGAGACGAAGAGTCAGCGAAGGTCTTCCTTGGGAGCTGATAGGGTGAGAAATATTGATCACTTTCATTGAACTTCCTTTTTTTTCTTTCCTGCCTCGCCTTTCTTTTCCCTCCTTGGTATAAAGAATGACGCAGCATTTCCGCAACGATGCAATATTCCTCTGGCGGTTTCTTGGCTACTTATATTTATGTAAAAGCCAATACAGTTCACCGGTTTTACGCAATAGGATTCTCGGTTTCCTTGAGAAGCAAATACAATTGTCCTGTAGCTACGATATTCAAATAACGTTACAACCAGGAAGCCGATACGAAGAAAGATCGATAGAGCAGGGACAAAACAAGCGCCCAAGCGATCCACCCCTTTTAGCTGCCCTTAGTGTCGCATGGTTAACCTTCGAAAGGAAATTTTTTTTCATTGAATTAGTGTCAATTAGCGGCGGAAGGAAGATAGTAACGTTTCCTTTCCTTCTCTTGGGATTACCAAGAACATAATTGAATTCGAGACTACCCGCAACTTCTTCGTCCAACGCCAGTCTTTCCATTCTCTTTCTGGTTTATTCAATTTGTTGAATTTCAAACAGCTTTTTCGCTAAACAACCAAGAGAGAAGCTGAAAACGAAGATACGTGGAGGTATTCGAACGATCGACGTCACATTTTATAAACAAATATATTACGCGTATTGCACGAAACATTTTTCAATTTCATGATTCAGTCGTGTCTCGTTAGGGTGCCAATGAAATTGCAAAATGTTTGGTAAGCGTCGAATACTTTCGCGAGTCAGTATGTTTCTCGATATGAATCTTCAGATGAGCTGAGAATGGTGGAAATATCGAAGTTGATCCCTTTGTTCCCACTGCGTCGCTCGCTTTTAAGCCTATTTGCCAGTCCATTTGCCAGGCAACCGAGTAGACGAGAAAATTCCCAGGGCAGTGAATAACGACGGTGAGAGAAGAAAAGGACAACGTACAATACTTTCCTGGATGAAAATTCGCCACGCCTTGCTTTTAAGAAATACCTGACCTACGGACATGATTTTGTCACTGTCTTTATTTGTGTCGATAACTGGCTAGACATTCGTATATTTAACTCGATAATTTTCGATATTCAAATTTCGATACTGTAAAACTATCATAGAACGAAATTCTACAAATTACAAGTCGTATCCGATTACCCTATCCGACGTAAAATCGTGAAATTATAAAACACAAGTCTGTATAACCTACGACCAATGATTTGACGATTTGTCAAGAAGTTAATTTTTTCTTCTCTGTACAATTAATGATACTTTCTCAAGGCGATAGCGAAATATTCCAGAAGCGAATATCCAATTTTTGTGCTCAATCGGTAGCGTATAGTAACACGAAGAAACAGGGTCTGGCAATGTCAACAAAAATGAGTCGCTTTTTCGACACCTATAATTAATTGGCTTGTCGTCGTGTGTGTATCACATGCGAAGCATCGGCAGCGTAATCAGCCGAAGCACGCTTTTAAACTTAATTACGAGCGTGTGCATGGTGAAACGGCGTTGTAGAATCACAACGATTTTTAATCCATTCTCTTTCCACGGCTGAAAAATTTCGATATATCGTAACGGTCAGGAAAGGCGAATTAAAATATTTTCGCGCCGATAATTAAATTCGTCGTCGGGCAACGCGTTCGACGACCTCGTTTCTCATTACGCCTTTCCAAATCCACCGGCGCCAATGGCACACCCCTGCTTCTGTGTGTACCTCCAGTCTTTAATAACTTTAATTACGAAGCCACCTAACTGACGGCCATCAAATTCCGTCACTGGGTACTATGAAAGTTCGCGCCAGTATCCTCGCGCTTCGTTATTAAATCGTTGAACTTCGTCTTCGAGTCGAACGACTAAAGAGACCCGTTGTTAAAGTGAAAATTACCAGGAAATTTATTATTCGTATCTCGTAAAGAATATATTGTACATTCGCTCGATTAAACTTCGTCGTGACAAAAAAATCTTTCCTCCAATTCTTAACGATAATTTGCATTTTCGTTGGCTCGCATTTCCATTAACAATTCTAACAATAAAAATTGATAACTAACGTAAAACTAATGCTATATCTTCGTTGATAAATCAGGAAGAGATCCGTGCGAATTAAGGGGTTAAACACGGCGAGTGAGAAAGTTCTAACGTCGTTTCACTTTCGATTAACAAGAAATATATATTCAATCTGAGCTCGGCGTCTATACCATCCACCCTTTTCCCTACAAACCTTCTCAACTTCAACCACAAAGCAATTTTCTAATTACCTGTTAATGGTATCTTCTGGTTCGCGCGGAAAAGAAAAACGTTATTAACACTAAGTAACTTAACATCGTTATCCATCCAATTATCGTTAAGACAGGATTTTGCTTGGGAAAAGCTGGCAGCATGCGTCGCGTGAAACTTATGTTTGCGTGAACAGCGCCACGTAATTCGATGAAATAACTGGGAATCCAAGCTGCCTCGAACGCAATTAAACGAGCGGCGAGTTCGGCGAAGGTTGGTAAGTTTCAAGCTTATATGCATAATTCGATGAGGGACAATATCGAAGAACCGTGGTCGTGCTAGCACTGTAACGATAAAACGCACACGAATATACGAAACTCACACGTATATAAGTGCTTAAAGCACGGCAGCGAAGAGGATGTTGCTTTTCCTCTTTGAAAAGCTATGAAATTTATTTGACGCTGAATAAATTACCATGGAATAATCGATAACAGTTTCCTGCCACATTAATAATCTAATTGAAAGTGTGATTCCTGTAAATTAGTTTAACACGTTGGATGGAATTTATTTGGAATATTCCATAATTCATGAAACTTTTCCATTCAATCTCCGTAAGTTTTTTTCTCGACTATAAAAATCAGAAAAAGCGAGAAAAGTTTCTTAATCGTTCGCGCTGTAAAAGCGATAATAATACGTGTACAGGCTAGGAATTTCAAATATTTTGCTAACATTATTATTGAGATAATCGGTCGATGTACCTCTTATGATGCACGGAAATTGCGTCGTTCGTAATTCAATGCAACGACGCAAATTGATACGCGTCAAATATGGCAAACGGTGTGAATGCGATTCACGTACGGATTAACGCGTCGAGCGGTTTCTATCGGCGATAATGCACGGCGATAGTGTATCTTCGTGCACGCATATTGCTGCGTAATCTAGCGTCGTTAGGTAGAGGAGATTCGTGGCGACGTGACGACACTCCTCGAGCCATAATTTTCATTCTATTAAACGAGAGGAAAGCCGGCCTCTGACAGTTGGATCGACTTTCGATCGAGGACGTCGCGACGCGACGCGACACGCTGTGCATTCGAACCACGTCGAATTTCTCCTCCGCTGAATGTATCGACGAATACCCACGGCTTTTTACCGCTCACGTTTCAAAATCACGCGCTTCGTCGTTCCGTTACGAACGGGTAATGGAATTTATAATTGAACGCTGCAAATTAAAAAAAAAAAATAATCTTCTAAATTTTGCACTCTTTTCTCGCGAATCGAGTTACGAATTAGATTAACGATTACGAGACAATTTTAGAAAGATATCACGATCAAGATTGTTTTCGTACAAAGACTGTCGAAACGATCCATTAAACTCGAACGATAAAAGTACCCGGTTCGTGTTGAAGAAGATAAATGGTTCGTAAAGCATTGAGCGAATAACGAAGCCTGAAATTTTACATTCAAAATTCAAAAAGATCGTCTTTTAAATTTTATATCCCTTGACGTGGATCGCGTTACGAATGTGATTGTTAATTTTGAAAAGGTATTACGATAAAGGGTCCTCGTATAGAAACGGTACAATGGTCCCCTAAACTGGAACGATAAAGGTACATTATTGACGGTGAAGGGGGTAGGTGGCTCGTAAAGGCGGCAAAGTAATGGACCATAAAGATCTCAAGCTTTTAAAAATCTGTGGAACTTATTCATATTAATTTTTTACGGCGTAAATTCTTTTCGGGCACTATAAGAACGGAACGGATCGTAAAGAAATAGGGAACCCGTCACGGCGATACCGTCGAGGGGTCAAGTTTCCTGTGGCCCGATTCAACTTTCTCCCCGAAAGGAAAACGGCCATTAAACGAACGATATTGGCCGCATCCAGGAAATCGAATCGCGTAAAAATCGAACGTAACCTTTCTACGAAAACGTTAACTTCCATCATGAAGGGTAAAAATGAATCCTGCATTTTTATGTAGAGTTCCAACAGTTTTTATTCCTTTCGGAAGAAATCGTATGGCTTCCTATCTCCTTGGCGAACGAATCGTCAAAAGCCCCTCTAAAGAACCAAGTCGATAAGAAAAGATTATATTTCCTTACTTATATACGGTATCATCTATCTCCTTGGAATCTTTCTAAAAGCTCGTTGATATTTCCCGGAAGAAAACGGAAGGAGGAAGCGAAACGCGGTTGGGGATGGCGCGAAGCAGGCTAAACCGAATATCGCGGTTGCAAAAAGTGATAATGAGGGCTCGTAGGTAAAGCGAGATTCAGCTGGTCGGAGCAAGAGGCAGCTTCTTTCGTGGTTGAAGAGGGGTCACGATCACTTTTTCGTCAAGGCAAGAATGTTTCGAGGGTTGGATACGAGTATTGATTTCCAATTACCCGTCGCACCGCTCTGTTCCAGGACGCGGAGGCGTCATGGGGTGAGTTAACGGATGGAACAACGAGAGATGCGAGCGGCAAGTCGCAAAAGAAAAGAAGGTATGCATAATTAATTAACCAGTCTCGTCTCGGTGCTGGTAATTTGCCACAGCCGCCAACCCTTATTCTTAATCGCGCGTTTCGTTCGAGCTTCGACGATACGCTAACGTTCTTTTCCGTGCGATATAGAGAAGAAGGCTGCTCGATGATGGTACCGTCGTTTCACGATACCTCGATCCATTTAAATTTAAAGAATTCTCTTCCTAGCAATTTTAACGAATTGCGATTTACGCGAGAAATTGACTAACAATGGAACAACGTGATTTCATTTAAACGTTCAACGCGAGAGATTAAATTTCTGTGCGTTTGCGATTGTCGAATAGTTTTTGAAGTTACGGCGAACATCGCGGTTGTAAAGAACAGAGAGAAACGGAAGAAATGGCACGGTGAGGGAAGTAGGGCAGAACAGGGCAATGATGATTTTTCATTATACCAGATGTACCGAATAACCGTCTCTGTAATACTAATTTCCTGAAAACGTTATTTATCGTTCAAACACGTTCGCTTGCTTTTCTTCGCTTATCTTCCCTCTGTTTTCAAATATCTGCCGTGTTGAAATAGCACAGTTGAAACGAATACAAATATACATATGTACTAATCGCTTGCCCGAAGTAGTTGCTACTTCTTCGATCGCTGACTGGTTTCGCGAAAAGGAATTCGATCGATTTTCTACAGTCGCGCTGGCCAATAACGCAACAGCGTGCATCGCGTTATGCAAATTAACTCTTATCGTGTTTTCCGTGGCAGCCAGCGCTCCTCTTTCACCGCACTGCACCCATTTCGATTCTGTTCGTGCATTAAACGATAAGCGATCGAATCGAGATAAGGAAAGAGGCGGGCATCTCGCATTTACACGTAGATCGACGATTATTTATCGGTCGAACTGCTAGATAACGCATGCCGCTAACGAACCATACGTAATTCCGAGGAAATTAAGTCGCCAGTGTTACAAAGTTTTTCGTCCAGATCGAAACAGCGATACGTTTTAATTATTCGTATCTGATTCGACATGAAATCTCGGAGCTTTATCGATCGATTCGCGAAACAGTCGTCGAGAGAATTAAAAGTCGACCAACGGAAGAGGATGTGATAACAAAGTATCGTTGCAATTAATTGATACTTTTGTATTGCATTTTAATTTTACTACGTGATCGGGTATTACATTTTGTGGCAATAAACGATACTGCAATTAGCGCAATTTTTCAAATTTCTCTTTATTAGAACCCGTTATAGATAAAGAAAAACGAGGAAAGCGTTGGGAACTCGATGGCTCGGCGTTGAACTAGTGGCGCCATCTTTCTCTCGCCTCTTAAACGTCCTTCTATTATCAATTTATCAAACAGACCTTGTTACATCGATCTTTTTTTTTCGTTGTTTCTTTTTTCTAACGAGCGCCCAATATTTCATTATTTTTATCGAAACATCGCTGCGTATCTCATTTTTATTTCATTTTCACGTAACATCCTCTACTTGTACCTATCTAAGGTACGAATAACCGCATATAGATAGATAGCCAACAGTTCCAAGAATATCTACGTTAATAATAAGTTTCGAAATATTTCCAATATAATTAGTACTCACTCAGAGGCATGTAAACTTTTCTAATGAATTTCCATTGTCTCTATCAACTTGCAGCAATCGAACAAACGTTTATTATACCAATAACAAGACGTTAATATCATACGATTAACAATTTCCAACAAGATACTCGCGAGAAGCTAATTAATCTGTGCGTCCTTCGACTAATCAAACAGTTTTGGTCGATTCGTGAATTGAATATCGTCGAGACGAATCGATCCTTATTCGTCAGTAATTAAACATCGTTTGCAAATAGCATTACCAGTAGTCGGTAGGGCTGTCGCTAAATTACAGCGTCGAATTCGTTGATTCCTCGTCGATCTATCCCTTGTGGACAAAATCTACCCGTTGGCTTGGCTTGAATTAGTGGGACGTTCAGTTAGCCTGAAACGATTCTTGTTTGCTTTGCCGAGTTTCCGGCCACAGGAAATTAAATATGCCGTCGATTTCGTTATTGTGCTCAGAGAGCGTCTCGATCCTTTCATTCTGGCTCTTTAATCGGTTCTGCCATTAATTGACATCGAGTAATTATTAACCACAATTGGAATCTTGGATTTTATATCGCGATAAAACGTCATCGTCGATTTCATAAGATTATTCGGTCTCGATACGAATTATATCAGGGAATAAGTTTAAGAAACCTGAGATTCTTCCTTATTGATCTACGATAAATCTAAATTTGGTGGAGAAAGAGAAGTTTAAATTTATAGAAACTTCGGAAAAACGTATCTAGCTTCATGCGCAGTGAGTTCGCGTCCATATAAGTAGATTCAGTTACCAGGAGTTCGTTTCGTCAGACGCTGAAGTTTCGTTCCAACAAACGGAGCTCTACTGTGATATGAATATTCGATTTTCATCTAATTTCTTTTTTTTTCTTTTTTTAACAGGAATTCAAATTGCCAGAAGCTCTAGAAAAACTCATCTATCGCGATGTTTTCATCTGGAATTCAATTTCTTATTGTGCACCGCTTCGATATCGTCCGAGTCTAATGAAAAAACAGGAAAAGACGTTTTCTAGAAGGAAAAAAAAAGGAGGCTATGGAAGGAGTTTTAATCAAGCTCGTCCGTGACTTCCGTTCCGGGGGAAGCATTTTCATCGTGGGAAAACATAAAGAAGAGACGTTCGTGAGCGAAGGTCGACGGCAAAACGGGCAGAAGTTTCGCCTAGCCATCAGCCGTCGAACGGTCCTTATTAAATAACTTTTGAAACTACGCGAAGCACGGATACGAAAGATACAGGATCGCGATGAAGCTCCGGGCGTTTTATTCGTGGAATCCGTGTCTCGATATACAACGAGAATTCAAACGTAAGGTAAAACGTACACGGGGTAAAGAGATGGTGGAGCAAGTATCACGAAAATTAAACGTATTGCCAAGTTATTACGTGGCAGCAGTGTTATTATCAATATACGTACAGGTGTAATTCTCGCGAAATGGCGTTTACGAGGACCGCGGGCAGGTTACAATTATCCAGGTAAAATATTGGCAGCGACATCGAAATCCATGGAAAAGCGGACCCGACGAAATTTCTGTCGAAGACTCGGTGTGGAGCAACAGGTGTCATTCGAGCACCTTTGATAGTCTTTCACAGCTTTAACCACATCGATAATTTCATACAAAGTCGAGCCACTTTGCCGCGAAGAACACTCAACGTCAAACTTGCGAGTGTATCCCGATAAATCCTCGAAGAAGGAAAAAATAAGACGAATGTATCGCGAATTAGACATAATTGCGTAGGTTCTGAGAACCTGAATGGGTCTGTGGTTTTACGGTCGTAAAGCTACGACCGCAAGAATTACGCTCCGCCAGAAATTCCTTATCGGGTTAATGCGGCGTTAAAAATTGATACCGTTAAGCGGAAACTATTATTTCGAAATTAAAACGTTGTTTCGTAAAGTAGTTTTTAAATTGCGGCCAGTTTTATACGAGTTACAAAGGGAAGAGCGACGAGACCGGTGGAATTTTCAGTCGCGACAATCTCGTTGCTCCATTTTTGTAACGAATAGGCGAAACGATATCGTGAATTTGAACTTGTCCCATGCTATCCAATTTATTAACCCGGGAAAACCTCTAACAAAATACTAACGACCAACGTGGTTAGCCAGTCCCGTGCGGTGTAAACTGCGATAATAAAATGATTGTTGGCCGCGAGCCAACTCGGGAACAGTTGCAAACGTCGAGAAAGTATCGGTAAAAAGGGCAGAACCTTTCGATGGTCACGTACTCCATCGCGATTTCTTTTATTTCTCTACCGATGCAGGGACGTATCGGTGATCGCGAGTAATTTATGTTCAAAATGGCTGGACATGCACGCTCACCACGGATAATCGGTGTAATTACGAACGATCGGAAAGCGAACCATTTCGGAGCATGTATTAACGCGTGCAATGAAATTAACGCGAGTATTTTTACGTGAGAACGCTTCTGAACCGTTGATCGTTCCTTTCTTGCTTCTTCCTCTCCTCCTTCGTCGTCTTCTTCGTCTCGTTCGATCAACAACAACTTCATTCTACATACGGAAACCAGATCGATGACTACGATAGTAGCTTTGTTTAACAAGCCGATCACGTACGATGATCGATGAATCTTTGTGTCGTTATACTTGTCACAAAGTTGAATTCTGATGTCCCGAAGGTCCACTTGTCTTTCAATTTGCGACTCTTAACCGGCTACTTTACTTCGCTCCACCTGCTGCTCTCTTTCGTCGTTAAATATAACTAGGTTATTTCGCGGATTTTTTTCCCGATAATTCGTCGCGTGTAGTTTTAGTGCAACGAGTATCGATAAATTGATTTTAAAATACGATACGGTGATCGTCCCATAAGAAAAAGAAAAGGAAAAGAATACACGAAATTTATGGCGTATCTTGACCTATATAAGTCGGCAAACGTAAAAATAACTAAATGCTGTATCGCTGCCGATACGATCTTGTAAAAGCAACGAATAAAACGAATACATTAGAGAAACACCTATGAAGCAGATTAAAAAAAAAAAAAAAAAATGAAAATCGTAAAATCAAAAGAAATAGAACCTTTCAAAGCCTGTCGATGCTCGTGAGTAGACTAGGTACAACCTCGATCGAAAAAGAAAATAAAAATGAAAGATCAAAAAGGATAAACGAGAGGAAGAGAAAAAGCAATTTAATGGGATGGAAAAACAAACAAGCAGCGCAGGAGGAGATGAAAGATCGTCGTGGTGGTCGTGTCGCCTTGTCGTTCGTGTAACAAGATCGACGGTTGCCTGAGATGGGGATGGCAATTACACGAAATTTGCTCTTTTTTATACATTTTCGACGGTGCTATCGGCACGAAAACGAGGCGTAACGAGCGTTTAATAGCCGGTCCCACCCCATGCGGCCCGATTTCGATTGGAGCCGCCCGGGTAAAAAAAAGATTTAATTAACCGTGTGGAAAACTAGGTCGCGCGACAATGATCCCGAGGACGAGCCGCTCCTCTCCTCGCTTGGCTCGGTAGAAAAATCGCGGATGAGGTTGTGCGCACGAGGTCTTACTTACGACGCGTTCCTCAACGGTGGAGACGCGATTACCATGCTAACTGCGTGATTTACCTCGATCGAGCGTGAAAGGGCGTATGGCTAATCTCGAGAAGAACTTTCACGCCCGCCGGATGATTGACTTTTTCTTCGTTTCACCGTTGGGCTTGGCGATATTTTAATCGCGTCACTGGGCTGAATTCGAAATCGTTTTCTCCCTTTCCTCTTTCATTTGCCATTCTTCCGTTCCTTCGGCCATTACCGTTGAAATATTAGAAACGAACGATGCCAAGCGAAATAAAGATGCTTTGTTAAGTTAATTACGAAAGAAGGTATTATTTCTCTTGGGGGAACGAACGAGGCGGGTCCTTACAGTAAATTTCACCGGTCGGGCGTTTAAAGGAGCTCGCAGCCAAAGAACCACGAACCTCCGAAAGACATTCGCGATAAATTTCAACTGGCGATAAATTTCAACTCGCGATACCAGTCCGATTTCGGGTCAAAATACTCACGAGCCACGAGTTTTCACGAAATTTCAGATTTTAGTTACGATAGGACAAGGGCCGTGTGTTACGTGAAAGTAGAGAGAAATACAGTTGGAAAAAGAAGTAGATTCACGATGTGTTTCGCGGCGAGGGGCACGGTTTGTCCCCGCGCGTACGTAGAAGCACCTTTCTCCAAAGCAAGTCACGCGCGAGTTCCGCGCGTTCTTACGCACTTGCGTAATGCATAATCGGTGGACGATGCGAAAAAAGAGGGTTATCCGACTGCAGTACCGTACTCCGCCTCCTTTCTCCCCTTCCTCGTCGATCTATCGCGACGAAACTTCGCGTGAGATCAACGTGACAGCGAGTTTTTCGTGGGCGAATTCGATCGACCAGGACCTGAAAAATTTCACGAGCCGACCCACCGAACACCATCGATCAATCGCGCTTTTTCGGCTTCACGTTCAAAAAGGAGAACGCTCTCGCGTGGAAAAATATGGCCGGCAAGATTTATCTGCGGAGCGCAAAAATTCGAAGTTTCGGCCGTTGCTGTCAGCGAAATTTTTTGCCCTTCTTTCCCAAGATCGACGATGTTTAATGGTGCAGCGAAGAGACGGTAAAGCCGGATGAACCATAATTTCATATTTTGCACGCCTTTGGTGCTCTAGACTTCTTGTAGTTTTAAAATATACGACAGCTGCCTGGCAAATATTTCATCTGTAATCTGAGCGCACGAAGATTTGTTTGTGCCTGGTAGAAGCGTTGGGTTCCCACGTTTCCTCAAGAGCATTAGAGAAGAACGAAAGAATAGACCAGAATCTGGAACGTATCAAGAAGATACAGTGGGTCGTGGAAGCATTTCTGCGCTTATCACGGAGCATCTTCTCGTATATATCGTAGGAAGCATTTTGAAATTTCATTAGCATTGTAATGACACACCCTATTGTTACGATCTTCCAACTTCCATATACATTTTTAAATCGATTTCAAATTTTATCGACGTAATCGCGGTAGTCCGATCCCATTCCGGCGCGGATGAAATTTCAAAACGTTTCGTACAACACGCATAATCGTGGCATGGAATAATACCAGAAACAGACTCCATCGAGTATAAATTCATTCCGACAGGAACGTCGATATCATTCGACGTCAAACCAGCATGATATCACTTCCACCGGTATAACTTGATATTAATGATCTCTTGTCATGCATAGATCCACTGACACGTACATGCGTGAAGATCAACTTGTATAGACACAGACACGAGCTCGTTGACTTTCGGACGTAGCATGAAACGAGAGTCGAAAGTTTCAGCCTCGTGGATGCAAACGCGAGGTTGAATACTCGTCGACGCTGGATTAGATACTCGAAGGGAACACGATGCGCTGTTTCACCGGGGAGCAGCTCCTTCGCTCTATGCTGCCTCGTTCTCTCAAACGTCGAACGGTGGCCAAGAATGGGCCGACTTTCTTTCATAATCCCCCAACCATCGGATAATGCGTGCTTTTATTTGCGGTTGACAGAATGTTGGTGCTGCGGTGTCATCCACGAGGCTTCGAGGATCGGGGAAATTTGAGGGGAAATTTGAAGGGAAATTTTCGAAGAAGCGAGCTCTCGCGGATCGTCGCGACGGAACATGAATTTTTATTTCCATCCGGCTGGTAGCTCGCTTTCAGAAAATCGGCACGAATGGAACGTCGTAAATCTTCATCTCCTTTCGGGCGCGTTAGAATTCTCGACTTTGCGTTGTGCGATGGACCAGAAGAATTTAATTTAATTTTCAGTTGCAAACGTTGTTTGTCGCGTATGATCGAGTTACAGCTACCAGAATTTTTAAAATGAATAATTGCAGAAAAGTTTGATTTTTAAAAGCTTTTGATAAAAGTTTGTGTCTCTCGTTGCGTTACACGTTTTTTTCTATAACTTTCGTTTCGATTACTTTGGTAAAAGTTCTGAAGTAGAGACGTGAAAAACTTCTAGCCTTGAATATTAACTATAACTATATACACTATCTAAATATACCAATGTCGGGTCGGTGTTCTAACGACGAGATCGCGAGAGAATGGATATTGGACGTAACGCGAAAGATCCTTAAAAAGACGACGATTGCCGGCAATCGAAAGGAACAGTCCAGTCGGTCGAGTTCCGCGCGCCTCCCCCTTTTTCGAATCGTTTTCGCGGCTAGTGCTCATGCGCCTGGGCAACATATCACCGCGTCGAAGTAGCGTCGGGGACTGTGAATGGGACGACGACGCCGACGGCGACGACGCTCGACGTACGAGCTACGAGGGAAAGAGGACGAGCAGAGAGAAGTCAGTCTGGCCGCGCGCGCCTACGATCACTGTCGACCGCCGGTCTCACGTCGTTCTCTTCGTACCGGCGGGACGGTCGTTTCAATTTAAATTCTCTATCGTTTTCAACAAATGTAATTCTCGATCGTTCCCTCGAGTGTCATTTTCCATCACGATTTCGTCGCGCGTTACATCATTCCTTGCGCTGTATCTTACCTTCGGTAATTTAGGAAAATCATTCTCTACTTTCCTAATTTCTGGTTTTTTCCTTCTGTCTGTTTGTTTGTTATTTTTTCCATGAAGCTTCTTCAATGGGATATAGCGAACGAATCTGTGAAATAGATAGGAAAATAGCAGCAACCGGTGCTTTTTATTTCTTTGATACACCGTAACGATTACGGGCTGCGTTCTTGCACGCTCTTTCACGTGGACCACGCGACAGTCACGAATTTAAATTACGGAGATTCTAGTTCGCCGTCGCTTGGAATGCTTTAATTTCTTCCACGGTGTCGGTATCGCGATCGACGTGGTGCCACTGGTGTCCATTGCGCGCTCTTTCTTTTCCAGGAATGCAATTTCGCGTGTCCGTACGACTTCTGATGTTCCACTGAGAATCGTCTGTCTCTGACAAAGTATAATTACACGGGAATACGACGACACAGGTAAGCATGATAATTCATTGAGAATGAAGAAGATTATAATCAAGATTTCGATGAAACGTTTCGATCAATGTAAAATAAGCTAACAGGCGTATCGTTCGATTTTCTTCGCAGCAAGGTGTTCCTTTTTCTTTCACTCGAAAGTCATAACTGTAATATATGAGCTAATACAACGCGCGACACTGATACAATTTTTCATCAACGCGCTGTTATCTTCGCATAATATTGAAATACATACGTGTCTGTGAATGGACATCCATTTCTACTGCGACTCTTTAAAATTGCCTCTGTTTTTCTAGCGCGTGACAAATTGCAACACCTACTCGAACAATACGCCAATAGGACATGTAGTCAGAAAGTTGTTAATCCACGTACTTTAATCTGCACTTCATACTGGAATGCACGTGTTCGTTTCTATTTGTACACGCATTGTTACAAAATCTGTCTTTACGATTTTTAATCCACGCTTTTCTATCTCTACCAAATATTAGCATACACGTGTCTGCGTACGACGTTCGTTTGTATTGCGATTCCCTAAAATTCCATGTCGAGCTTCTACGCACCGTTTGAAGTAGGCCAAAAAACAACGAGCGCAAACGCGATAGCAGAGACAGGTTAGAGAAAATAGAGAGGCAAGGTCGGCGATGTTCGGAGGAGCGTAGGCTGGCGAAAAAAGAAGAATAGAAAAGAAGGCGATTGGAATGGGAGTTGGTAGGTGATCGAAAGGGGGAAAGGTGATCGGGACAACGTGGAAAGGACTCTAGCCAGTTCTGAATGACTGGCTGCGGGCAAGTGTTGCCACGTGCCGACGAAAACTTGGCCCGATAAATCATGAATAGGGTCTCGTGAGTGTGTAGCCAATCTTGTTTCGGACGGGGCGGTCGAAATTTCGAAAATCGAACGTCGGCAACCGCGAACGATTGAACCTTTTATCGCGAACGGTGTCAGAAGTCGGAGGAAACCACTTACCGTCACCTGCGTCCCTTTCCGCCGACTCGTTCGAAAGTGTATTAACCAACTTCGACGTGCAGATATTTACGAGGATGTAAGCGTTCCGAGAAACCGAGGCGCTTAGCCGGAGCCGGTGCGATGCGGTGCTCTCAAAGTAAAGGCTCTACCTGCTTTGATTCCGCAACGTTTTCGCTCTTTAATTGAGATACTTTCGTCTTTATCGTTAATGAGCGAAATTCTTTCGATCCGTCCGAATGATATCGAATTTTTGGACACATCGAATTTTAATGGAAATTACATACCGTGATACTTGCTTTAATTTGCTTTCATTGGATATATCGAGAAACATGTTCGTGATGTTTTCTTATTATTCGTTTCCCGAGATCCCGTGCCGATACGCGGGGTAAATGTGAAATTGCGCTGTGAAACATTTGTTCTATGTATCGAACGCACAAAGAAATTCGTGACTAGCTAGAACGATCGCTTTGCCGTGCGATAGGTCTATTACGAGTAGGCACGCTAGAAACAAGTTTCAATAGGAACAAATTCTGGAATTTATGCAATACACGGAATTTAGGATTTATGAATATACAATAGAAACAAGCTTCAACGCGAAGAAATTATGATAGCAATTTGAAAATCGTCGTTTAAGTGCAACAGCACAAGAGGAGATACTGCATATTATATCTCTGGCAGAGTAATAAATTGTTTTAGAATCGAAACAAGGAAATATCTAACAAAGAGAAGTCGAGCGTTAAATCCACGGTATCCGCGTGGGTGCTTGGCAATACCGCGCGTAAGCATAAGACAGAAATTGGAGAATTTTCAGTCTAGTTACCGGCGATACATCGTTCTCGTCTCTGATCAGTCGGTTTATCGTCGAAACGAAGGGAAGGTAAACCAAATGACGACGACGAGTCAACGACCAACGCGGGAAGACAAAGAGCGCGAGATAAAAAATTTCGCGTACAGAAGAATACACTCAGCCAAGGTGATGAAAAGAGATTGCAGTTTTTTGAAAGTTGCGAACAGCGGGCGTGAAGAAGTTTGGAAAATACACGAGGTGGCACTCGGCGTGACTTTCGACGCGGAATAGAAACAAACAGCGTTTCGGTGATTTGCCCTAGCCTGTCTACGAAAATAAACGGAAGGTCCAATAACACGAAAATAGAGCGTGTATCTCGCGTATCGGCGACCGCTATTTCGATTTGCACACAATCGAGCAACGCCTTCGCTGTTTGCTCTAGATCTCGCCATCACGGCCGATCTTGCTGTAGCAGGATTTATTGTTGTCTGGCAGCAAGGATGGTCTCATGACACTCGTCAAAGCTATCTTTAACTCGTCGATGACACTTGTAACTCACGGTATGATTAATGTAGTCTCATAAATTATTCGCCAGACGGTTGTCGAGTTTATCCAACGATTATGCGCGCGTCGATCATCCGCCATTCCTACTTGACGAGCTCGTCTAATTAGAAAATGATGGTCGAACAGTAAACGAATAGAAATTGAATCGGGCAGCTCGAGGCTCGTGGCTTCGTATAATCCGTTGACGCAATCGAATCGAGGCGTGCCTAAAATTCTCTATGTAACACCATGTGACACAGATACCGAGATCACCTTTTTCGAAAGTCGGCCCCCATGATCGCATCGAGTCACTTTCTGCCGGTCTGTAGTCGAGATTCCCCGTCGCAAATCATTCTTCGTGATTACTTTTACCTTCGAATCGAACGCGATCCACCGCCGAGTCGTATTTCTCGACGCTTGGTTTCTATTTCTTGCGCTGCTCCGGTAATTCAAAGAAATTAATTCGGGGAATTCAAGGATACACCGTTTGCAAATTGGAGGAGAAAGGACGCGGTTGCTCTCGTATTTTGTGGGTTATGAGACCGTTCTTTTGTCATTCGTAGTTGTATGAAACCACGGCCAACCGTGGGTCATACGAGTCCCTATCCAATAGCATTCGCAGAAGCTGGGCTGCTTGTTCTCGTAAAAAATTGTTATAAAAAAGGAGCCGTCGAAAGAGAGTGTCCTATCCCGCTCGATGGACCTTATCAGATTCCATCGAGTTGCAGCATGACAAGGTCCCTGACACGCAACATGCTCCGCGAACCTTACGATTTAACCTTCGTCGTATATTTTTCTCGTTTTCTTCTTTCTACGATCCCTCTATCCCCTATCATTTATTTCTTTTGATCGGACGTTACCTTTCGACGTTATTTAATTCGACGAGATTTAATCGATCAATGCGTTCGCTGCTGCGTTAAATAATTTCCGTTTCACACGGAAATCGCATGATATCCGTTTTAACGCGTTGACTGGCATCGTTGATTCGTTAAATTTCTTTTTACCCAATCTCTTAGAATCATTAAAATAGGATAAATTTCACGAAGTAAAAAATCACCGACGTAATGTTTCGCATATTTTTTCATTGAAAATCAAACGTCATCGCGTAGGTACGTTGCAATCTTTTGCAACAGCCGGAGCAAAACATGTATTTGTATAAAATTCGTGAGACAGTGAACGCGTTAAATCTCAATATTGATCTAGTCAACGAAGCGACGACGCGCGTCGCCGTCATAAACGCGCGAACGAACGTTTACAGTTTGCGTATACACACCCAGAGCGTTACTCCAGATTTCGCGGGGCTTTTCCTTATGCACGGTTCACCGTGTAACGTTCGCTTTCGAGAAACTTCTAAATATAGTCAGCAGTATGAACAAACGTGTTCCACATATGTAATAGCTTAAGCGGACACATGCGTGTAGACGCGTAGAAGGCACATTGGCGCGAGACCATGGCGAATTGTAACGTGCTCGAAGAATACCCGAGGCGTTCGATACCGCGACTCCTCAAGGAAATAGTAATAAAAACGTGCTACAACCAGGTACATTTACTTTCTCTCGCTGACCTTCGTCAGCTGGCGAGTCGGCCGCGGATTTCGAAAACGCCTTTCCTCTAACTTTTCACCGGCAATCGCGAATGAAAACGAATGCCAAATGAGAAAACGGTGACTCTTCCTGTTGGCTTTGACGAAGGAAAATGACGATGGTCTCGAGGCTCAAAATTTGTTACGGGGTTACAGGAAACTTTGATCGTTCGAACTATCGAGATCTGAAAAATTCCGAACGATCGTTCCAAAAGAAAAATTAAGAAACGAGAATGAAGATCGAGGAACAATGGTGCGAATTTGTAAGGTCGATCGGAGAATCCGAAAATTCTTAAAAAGAAAGTATCGCGGTTTCTTTTGATTAAAAAATTATTTATGTAGAACAGGGGACTCCTTCACCCTGCCGAAAATTTATGTTTCCTGCGACTTTCACGACACTTTTAGCATCGATAATGAGGTTTTGATATCTTTATTATCTGTAAATCTTCTCAACATCGAATTTATGTGATTTCGAATTACGTTATACGTGACATCGAGTTTACTTTAATGTGGCTGGTGATTGAAGATAGGGCAGAATTTAACGCGCGATATTTTTGTCAAATTTAAACTTCAAAGAGGCGAAATTTCATATGCACCAACCTAATATAAGAACTGGCCACAAAGTATTTTTTCCAGTCACATGGATTTTTATACACGGCGTAGCCCGTATATGTTTTCATTAAATATGCTTATTCTTGCGCAGCATTTCGCTCACGAATCGCAAAGTTTCTCATACTCGTTCGATCCGTATATTATCGTTCCTCGAAGTTTATCGAAAATGACGGAAGTTGCCTTCGTTTCCGGAAAATTTGCCTGTTATCCGCTGTTCGAATAGGGACAATGAAAAAGGAACGAAACGGAAGGAATATAATTCTGACGATATTGCACGGCACGTACGTTACGACTCGCGATCTTCCGCGATAAAGCACGCGTTAGGTGGAATATTTATTTAGCACGACGCGAGATAAGGGCGGGAAATTTATCCGGGACAAGCGGAAATACGCGCAGTGAATGCCACATTACGAAGTTCCATGTACAGGTTTCCATGTCCGTCGCTTCGAACCAGCACCTGTCGCTTGTTAAAACGACCTCTATCGTTTCGCGCAATTGCATCCGAGAAAACAATTGTCCACCGAAATTCTCGCTTCCTTGATCTCGCCTCTAAGAATCTATCACTTCTTGCATTATATTTTCGCGTGTTCCATACATTTTACGAATGAAATATTCCAAAAAGAGAAAAAGGAAGTAGTCTGAAGAGGAAGCGAGGGAAACAGAGTTAAAAAATAAAATAACAGAGGAGAAGAAATAGAGGGCAGAAAAATATTTTGAAAGAAAGAAGCTTCTTTCCACACCCTCGTTCGATAGGCTTGAAACGCGTTAAAAGGAACGATTAACCTGTTGCCGATGGAGTAAAACGCGAGCTTCGTTAAGAATGTGTTAAAGATCCGGCTCTTAGCGTTGGCTGTGAACCTCGCCACCATGAGCGTAACCATATCGACGATTGTTCACGACGCCATAAATCTGTTTCTGCGGCCTTTTAATATCGCGTCTGTTTACGACCTCCATCTCGATACGGCTCTCACGATTTCTTTCGCGCGGAGAGAGAAAGAGAACATCTGTATTTAAACGCTACTATGAAAACAGGCAAAGGACGAAAAAGAATAAGAAAAAGAAGAAGATGAGAAGAAAAAAGAAAAAGGAGCGAAATAAAGCGAAGAGGAAAAATAAAAAGTACAAGCATTCACTGAGCAAAAGAAGGCGTAAGAGTCAGCCAGCTACGCAAGATTCACGCGAGTCTCTCACGACACAAGCGTAACGTATAGGCACGCTCAATACGTCTTCTACCTCGAATTTAATGCCCGTCGTTTGTTCCAGCCACCAAGGGAATATAATGAAGAGATTACGATTCGTCGCAACAGCAGATTCGATTTCGCCTTGGCGATAGTTGCAAGCGGGCGATAATTCTTTACTAATTAAGGACACGTAACGTTGGAGCATCGCGACGCATAAATGAACGTGGGTAGCGGTAAACGAGTACCGAGATATTCTTAGTAAGACGTCATGTATCCGACTTAATTGAGCCACGTGCCTTGCAACGCGTCAAACGGAAATTTGTACGAATCAGTTTCAAAGTTAATTAGAGTCTCGGTGGTAAGTAAACGTTCCGTCAATGTAACACGATGGAAGATTTGCGGCTCGTGTTTCGTCGTTTCGCGTCACCGCGAATAGGGTCGCTGGATGGAAATTTCACACCGTTGAATCTACCATTTCGTAAATTATTCGGGTCGAAACAATCGGAGTAAATTTAATAAAACTAGCCCGTAAATTCAATGGAACGATATCGCGTGATTAATTGATTCTCGCTTATCATGCAGATGAAACGAAATATAAAATATCGAATGAAAAAACGGTAGTCAAAGTCGATTTCGCGGCCCGATTGCTTTTAAGCTGACTAAAAAAAAAAAAAAAAAATCACGAACAATACAACCAGACTGGGAGATAAATCTCTCGATAAGAGAATGAAGTCTTCATAGCCAGCGTCCAAACGAGATATCCTGTCAAGATTTTTATCTGTTTAATTGCCGGCAGCCATTAAAAGGTATATTCGACCGATGCAAACGCTTAACCGATTTATTCCTTGCCACGTACGAAATTATCGATCCGACTGTGACAGTCCACCCGCGGAAAATTAATTTCTTAGCCGCCCCCGTTTTCGCGTGCGCTTAATAACCCCGCACACCTCGTTAATTACCATTGGGGCAGCTGAAAGTCACGGCGCATTTATCACCATGTCGAAGTCCAACCCAAAGAACAACGCCATCGATTTTCGTTCGCAATTTCCTGCAGGGTGAAATAAGATTATTCGAGCGAAGCTAATCAATTTGTCGAATTCGGTTATGAACAATTTTTAAGCGATCTACGTTCGAAAACAAGCTGTTAACTCGTTATTAATGGTGTGGTAAGCTGCGAAACATTGACAGCTCGACGGCCATAGCTTTTTTACGTTTCCCCGATCGATGTTAATATTCTAAATTTGTAATTATCGTAATCCAGTAGCTCGTCTATTTTATTTCTATAGGCCATTTCGCTGTCTATTTCCAAGTTGGAGATTAAATCTTAAGACGTTGAAGCTCGGATCACTCGAATAATCCTACGTTGCTGTATTTTGTTCCTCGACTGTTCCAACATGAAATTTCGTTGAAAGTTTTCTAGTCGAACGGTATGAGGATTAATAGAAGAGCCGTGTGCGGCTGACGTGCACAAGTCGCGTTCTAATTTTGTTACCATTCTCTTAGTCGCGTTTCTATGTCCATCGTGGACGTAGCAATTGCGTCGATGAATATCGGTTCCCGCGTCGATCTATTATAAGTGCTCTATTTTAATAACGCGTCAAAAACCGACGAGGTCGTTGGACAGAATTTTAAATGTGTTCACAAGTTGCAGTTACGTAAGAGAGTAGGTTGTCGGTACTTAGAAGAAGACGAAAAGATTTCGCGATCGTGCGTCGCGACGATACGACAGTGTAGAAAAAGAAAGGAATGACAGCGATGCGTTGAGTCACCGTCATTGATTAACAACGTCGGCTTTGCCTCCATCTGAATCACAAGCGAGGCATCGTTTTCCTGTTCGTGAGAACGTCGATTCAGCTTCCATTATATTTGAAGATCACAGGAGAAATGAATTTTATTAATTTTCTAATTTTATGCTTAAAAGATAATGTTTTAACGTTAGCGTTTTATTATGCGATAATATACAGCGAATAGTATTTTTTATTCTCCCATAAGGAATAGGAAATATTCCGCTATTTTCATTTGTGAAATATTCGTACAAAGAAAGGTTTGATGCGTTTCGATCGTCGAACAAAGGAAATGTAAGAAAATTGGGTGAGCAAGGGAACATCGTAAAGGCGTGCTCGATGCTGCAATATCGGAAAGGCGAAGTCAGATTCGATTTGAAAGCTTCGTATGTGGATGAAACGCGGTTCGATCGATCACGAGAAATGTATCTCTTTTGTAAGCTGTCGATGACGCGCGCTCCACCGCTCGGTAACACGATAGTTTAGGCGGAAGAAGGACATTGGTAGCAGGTAGTTAGCGGTGAACGAAAAGCGAAATAGTAGGAAGAGGAAGTGTGGCACACCGTTGGAGATCGATGGTGTTTATTGCAACCCCGTCGAGCTTACTGGATTCATCCATTACCTTCTCTATATTTTTCGCCGGCGAGCTTGTGCTTTTATCGGATACCACTCGCAAACAGAAGCTCGATGCAGTCGATCGCTTGTAGCGCATGAACGAAAGATTCGCTTCCGTTAAGTGCAAACGGTAAACTTTAAAGACAGAGTTTTTTAATTATTGCGTACAACATCCTCTAAAGAGAAAAAAGAACATGGAAATTGAATAGGACGAAAATTATGATAAATTAAATTCGAAATGAGTTGTAATGGTAAATGAAAGGAATTAATTTACGAAAGTTTCGCGCTTGGATATGATATCGGCAAATATGCAGAGTTTTTACATATTTTATACAAAGACATAAGGAAGATCGCAGGATTGAAATTCTAACGAATCAGGTTAGTACAAGACTGTAATGACAAATAAATGAAATCGATTTGCAAAGGTTCGGCAACTGGGCATGCTACTGGCAAACGTGGAGAGGGCTTGTCTGTTACTAACGGCGATCCACGTTTTACTCGATAAGGGCGCCTACGCCGACACATTCACCCTCGGGTATATCACCGGTTCGAAAAGACGTCCAGGCGACTTGGAGTATCAGCGTCCTGGTTACCGGATATCCGGCGCCATATCGCTCGCCGTGGAAGAGGTAACCGAACCGCTTATTTTTCCCCGAACGCTTCGAGACTGACCACAATTAGCACGGAAGTACCTAATTAACAACGATACAATTTTGGAATCCCTCTATTCCACTTATCGCAACATATTCTTGGTAAAATCCAGACAAATCTCTTCTCGAGGAAAAAGTTTCGTCGCGAACGCCTGAATGCCTTATCGAGAAAATGAACTTGGAATAATCTTGTCGTTTTTAGTTGGAAGGAAATTCTGAGCTAGCTCCCGCGATAGTAGAGTTCACTTTGAACGACACGGGGAAATAGAGCCGCGAAGATGGGCTTAAATTTAATTAATTCCACGAGAAGCATGTAGGATATATATATATTGCTTGGGTTGGTAGGTGAACGCAGGTGAGCTCGGTCGACGCGGACACAAGCTCGACTTCCTGGTCGCGGAAACTTATGGCGAAGAGGAGACCAGCATCCTGATGACCGCCGATCTCTGGACGAAGAATATCAGCGTTTACATAGGACCGCAGGAAACTTGCATCCACGAGGGCAGAATGGCGGCGGCGTTCAACCTTCCAATGATATCTTACGTAAGTAGCCTTTTCTTTCTTTCTTAGCCTTGACAAAGAATCCCGGTGCGTGTATGCGCGTGTCTATTTCGCGATTCTATGTGTTCGTGAGTCAACTGGAACGTTTCCACTTTGTTGTCTATTAACCCTTCGGCGATGTAACCCGACGACGAAGAATTCAATAACGAACTATTTAATTTCTGATTAAATAATTCTATTTACTTTACTAATTGAAGAAAAAATAGCTATTCCTTTCGTCGATAAAATTTCTTGTATTATTCCTAACAAATGGAAAAAGTACGATAGAATTTCGTAACGAAATATTAGTTCGCTTCCGATTAAACGAACTTCTACCGACTGAATCTACTTATACGAAAGAGAAGCGCTGTTATAAGAGAAACTATAGAGTATTAACCTCTTTCTTCGATATGCTTATCGTCAGCAAAACTGGTAACGCAACGAATTAAAAGCTGGAAAAAGAGGGGAAACGAATATGGAAATGTCGAAGAATGCTCTCACTCGCGTGCTCTTTAATACGAAATGCTTTCTCAATTACGTAACGACGAATGTATCGCCACGAAAAGTTGGTAGTACGAATGCAGTCAAACGAAATCTAGGAAAAGCTTCCCTCGGCACGAGGCTCCTCCTCTTTTAACGGAACGCGTGCCCTAAGCTTTAAAAGCACTTTGGTCAAGTAACAAGTTTGCTGTGTGCATGCTTTCAGCTTGATGCTACTTTTATCGCGGTTTCTTCGTATATCGACAAGATCGAGTACCACTGAGAGTCTTGGACACTCCTAACGTCTTTCCTTTCCATTAAACCTGGAACCTCTGGTTCGTTCGGATCTCTTATATTTCTCGCAATGTCGTAAGTTACTGGCGTGGAAAGATACGATCGTAAGGACCGCAGCACACGACCGAAAACAAACGTTACACGGTTTGTAATACCGAAAGTACAGTTGGACGTTGATTAATCTTCTAATTTGGCTCCGTAGTAGCCCAACTAAATCGAGAACTAACTAAAAAAATTGTATCTACCGTGCGATATGATTTCTATGCTGGATAAAAGCAGTATGCCGATTAATCAAGATCTATTATCTGGTTAATCGAAACTCCACCGTATATGTTTCGACTGTAGCGTATCGAACGTTGCGTTCCATTTAAATCGAGAACCGTGACCCTATGTAATAGCACGAACGGTCTCCGAAGTGTTTCGTTCGATCGTTTTTTCGCTTGTACCGACGTGATCTGGCGGTGCAATGCGCGGTTTAAGCTTCCAGCAGCTGGCGGGCCGACCGAGGAAATAAATTATTCGTCGACCACCGAGGAATACGAATGTGCGAAGCTGAGATTACGACACGTTTAACCCATTCAGCGCCACGGAATGGTCAGCTCGGTTCCTTTATCTATCTCTATATTTCGCCAGTTGCTTCTCCCAGGGTTGCAGGCTCGTTAGCTCCAAACATTTTGCACGATATTCGAATTTAATCGACTTGTTTGATGTTTCGTACGAGGTAAGCGATGAACGATACGTGGAAGAATTACGAATCGTATGAGATACAGTAATGGTTGCTTAAATCGCAGTAAATCAAGAGTTCGCATTGTTATTCTCGTGGAAGGGTAGTGATTTTATTCTAGAAATATTCTCTTCAAGATAAAAAAAGGATAGCTTTCGAAGGAGAACGCGAGAAACATATAACGCTACATATAATACTATTCTTGTTTATTCTGGACATATACTGTCTTTGACAAAATGTTTATGTTACGCTGACAAAATACGAT
Organism: Bombus affinis; assembly: GCF_024516045.1. NCBI lineage: Eukaryota > Metazoa > Arthropoda > Insecta > Hymenoptera > Apidae > Bombus > Bombus affinis. The sequence goes on along the minus strand of NC_066348.1, from coordinate 14,834,807 downwards.
ATATAATATACGAATATTGTACTATAAATTTCACATTCGAAATGTCATCGTACCGATCCATTTATGCGAATTCATGCTTCTATGAATAAAGTAAATAGAGATTTGTCTCACTCTCTAAATATCACGCGATGAGAAATTTATATTAGAAATGTCATGTATATTTTTATATATTACGGGTTTGTATATTTTGCATACTATGACTAATGGGTTTTATAGCGAAGGTGCGATCGGAGAAATAGAGTTTTGTAGAAAAGGAAAACAGAGGATGGAAGATAGAGACGATAAAGCGTGCCAAGGGGAAGAAAGATGAAACTATTTCTGGCGGCGATTCGTTAAATTCTTTTTAGTCTCGTGACTATTCTGACCGAGCGAGGAAATCGAGAAAAGAAACCATTCATCTTCCCTGCAAATTATCCAGATCATTGAATACTTACTTTCCTCTTCGACGCTGCGACGCGGTGTCGAAAAATATAGCAACGCTGTTTCACGAATCGTTTAACGCGAGCTACCGCCTCCGATTGAACTCGCGCGAAATTAATCGACCCGACGATAAAAATGCGTTTAATAATTCGCCCCATTGTCGAACGAAAGAAACTAATCGATTTTATCTATCCCGATCAATTTTACATTTTTAACGTACATTAACGTTCATAAGTATATGAACACTTTTGTCAATTTGTAATAACGTTAAGTATAATTATCAAATAATGGTGAATTATTATACTAATTAGAGCCAACATTTACTACCTTTTTATGGGATCTGAAGCAGTTAATTTTCTATTAAACGAAATAGAAATATTATATTTTACTATTCCATTTATAAATGTTATCGTTTTTCAAGGTTTGACATTTGGGAGCTTTCGTGAGTGTCAGTTCTAGCTTTTAAATATTTGAAAAAAGTTTTATTAAGAATAGAAATAATTATACGTAACTATAGCGATTATAAAGAACAAAATATCCAAATACCTTTGAACAGTACTGTATTTGTCGTACGTTTCCAACTCGATCAGATCTCGCGATCCTTATCGTTATTATCAAATTTAATATCCTATTGCATTAATTAATCCAGTTCAGGTATCAAACGAGACAGCCGTGAATCATCGTACATATACGATTTCATTCGCCCTGTTGTTCGATTTTCCGCTGGTCCGTTATATTGCGAGTCCAGCTGACACACTAATCACTCGCATTACGTGTCCCTCGCTTTCCAACCTAGTAATAGACCAACCTAGAAACTCAATGTAGATTCGAAACTGGCTTGCCGCACGTGGAACTAGCCACGCAATTTATCTTTGCGCATGGTTCCGTTTGAAATATTATACGATATTAGGTGTATCACGACGATTACATTCGTCAATTTGCAAACTTTGTTTCAGTTTTGTACTCATCGCGAATCGTCCGACAAGAAGGAATTCCCCACGTTCGCGAGAACGAGACCACCCGATACGCAAATCTCCAAGTCCGTCGTTTCCGTGCTGATGGCATTTAACTGGACGAAAGTAAGTAGAATAAGCCGCGACGCAAGGAGTCGTCAGACCGATCCGTGAATTTTAATAGATTTCATTTTAGAGTCTATACTCGATTCGATTTTATAGGTTTACTTCCGAGTTACTATAGATTATGATCTTTTTTTAATTCGTCCGAATATCGAGCAAAGTTTGAAATCGTCGCCACGCGTTTTACGGAACATAAGAATTTCGAAGAATATTGGCTTGGAATTCCTATGTCTCGAAATACCGTTGCTAGTAAAGTGGAACGCTTGAAAATTATAAATTGGTAACATCTCTGTAGCTTGGTTTGTAACGTTTAGGTGACGTTCATGTACATGAACTCGACCCTGTTCGAATTTAACAAGATGTCAACGATCGCGGAGACGATTCTATCGTCGTTCGACTCTGCAGGTGTGACAGTGAACTTTCTTCGTTGTTGGGAAGAACCATATCACGTCACGCATATGACCAATCCGTTCCACAAACACGTCAGTGAAACATATCGGGAAACGCGAAGTGAGTATAAAACGATTTAGTAATTCGTAAGAGAAGAAAAGACGTAAAAATGGTGTTGCCTATCCAAGTTCGACAAAGGCTGCTTTTTTAATTTGCGACGATCGTCGTAGCGGTGAAATGATCTTCGACGTTCCCTTTTTTTCAAATCACAAACGGTATACCGTCTAAAATATAGTACCCGCAGTTTGATTTTTCGTCGAGTTTGTGTAAGAGCACATTTAGAACACGAACGGTAGCCCGCATGTTACGATTGCAGAAATTTCGCGCGGTGAATAGATACGGCACGTAATTTGCCTGATAACTCGAAATATATTTAATTTTCTGTTAAAAATAGTCGTAAATTGACCTGCTTTGACTATTAAAAGCGGCTACAGAGAAAGTTGATTACTCGAAGGTAAACGTAATTCTTGGATTATTAAAATTTCAAGTAAAGGAAGGAAAATAATCGCTGAAATTCGATCGTTGAGACAGTACGACGCTTTTGTTCCAGTTTACGTGATTCTAGGGAATTACTATGAACACATGGGACTGCTGATGGCTCTGGACGAAAGGAAGCTCTTGGAAAAAGGTATAAATCCGCTGTAACATAATCAGGTACATATACTAGAGTGCAGTGTCATTAGATCGTAGCCTAATAATCGTCTTTGAAGCTTTACTAAAACCATCCTGCTTGATCATCTTAAAAAATACAGTTATTCTTATTTGTCGCGCAAGTGATTCAGACCTTCGAGGAAAAAGAATTCATACGTTCTTCTTCTCTATCTGTGTTTTCCACGCGAGTCATTCTAACGATCCTGTATAGATTTCTCATTAAATGGTCGTCCGCGGAGAAAAAAAGCATATCGCGTGAATTCGTGCCGCAGGCGAGTACTGGGTGGTCGGTGTCGATATCGAGCAATACGACGAGAAACGACCGGACAAGTACTTCCGTGGTTTATGGCAGAAGAAGACCAACTCGTCGATCCTGAAGGCGTATCGCAGCTACTTCAGCGTAGTAGCTAGCGCTCCAATTTACTCGAAGAATTTTACACGAATGGTGAATCAGTACAGGCAAAAGCATCCGTTTTATTTCACCAATCCACTGGCGAACATGGGTGGAATTATTCAGGTGACTATCATAATCACATACCTTGAGAAATTGTCATTTCGATAATGGAAACACCTCTACGTTACTGATTGTGGATATTTATGAAGAGTCGAATTTTTATGGACGCAACTAACGAAATAAAACTGAGATAATAGAAAGTTTCATTCTGCGACGATTGTAACGAACATTATACTTCCGATATTTTATATATTTCTTGCATATTTGTTGCGTGTTGTATTAGGTTGTCTGAAAAGTATCTTTCTTTCGCAAACGTGTTTTTTGCAACAGTGCATCTTCGTACAAAAGTTAAACCAAGTCTGAGAAAAAGTCGCGGTGTTTGTCTCAACAGAACAAAATGGATCGTACGTAATTCGACAAAATAATATAAAACAAGAAACATTGTGCGTCTATTATTTCCTCGTAAAACGAAAGAAACTTTTCGGACAACCTAATATGTTTAAATTTCCATAAAGACGTAAACCTATTATTCGACGTCGAACACTAGAAAATCCATGACGTCGATTATTTATTTTTTATCTCTGAAGATATCACATTCCTATCTTTCTTCTGCAAACATATGAAATTCTCTCTCGTCTTTCTCGTATTACAATTTTCATAACGCAATAAGCCACGGAATAAAAATAATTCCCATCGATCCATGACATTTGTACAATTTCTTCGCCATTCGACGCAAATGGAAAAGCATCTTCGACTCTTAAACGTAATCGTTTGTTTGTGTTATAAGGCAGATCGTGCCAGAAACGGCGTATCTGTACGACGCGGTGCATCTGTACGAAAGATCGTTGCTAAAAGCTCTGGACGAGAATCGGGACCCTCGAAACGGCCGTGAAATGGTGGCGACTCTTTACGGCGTTCACTATCGGAGCGCCATGGGGTACGTACAAGAAAAAGAGAAAAGACGAGGTGGATCGGGAATCGGCTGTTTATCGCGCCGGTTTACGATATGTAAATCAGTTTCGTGGCGGAACGATCTCGTGGCGCGAAAAATGCGCCGAAAATGGTCGACTCGTAGTTGGACGATGTATCTTCGACGAAGTGATTACCGTTAGCATGCCGTAATCGGGTGGACGAAGATGAAAACGAGGCAATTCGTGGTTCTTTGTATGTTTCGGCGAAAACCTAGCCGTTTAGCTCATCAGAGAAATAATTATGCACATTCTGCGACTTTGGAGGATAAAAATAGAGATTAGAACGACGTTTATCTTTTTTCTAGATGACGTAAAGTAATTTATTTGTTATGCAAAAATACGAATGCATCGGAAAACATAGCCGTAAATATCGCCCATAAGAAATATTTTACGACGATTCTACGATATCCTCGTGAACGCTATTTGTGACAAAGTTACCAATTGTTTTCGAAACTTGGAGAAATATTTTATGATCGTTGCTAGTAAAAACGTTCTATCGATTTTCTACTAAAATTTTGATCGTTGCGCGTTCTGTAAAATTTAATCGAGTTCGATAAAGTTGGAAAGTTGGAGCAGCTGTTATTTCTAATGGCGATTTATCCGGAAGATCGTAGTGATATTAATCGTGGAATTGGAGAAGGGGATACGAGATCACCTGAATCACCGTGGAAATATTTACGTCTGTGCGTAAGACGGTTTAAAGTACACGAGTCAAATAAAGCAGAGACGGCCGTTATTACGATGACGCAAGCGTCTAGAATGATAATTGACACTACGAAATAATTAAGGCTTTCACGCGGCTATCCTTGCTCTCGGATTCTCGTAATTTTCCTCCTCTCTTAAAATAATCGATGCTCGTATCTCCGCTATCCAATATCGTGGAATAATTGCTTGCATAATATTTCGTTATACCGTTTGACGAGTAACGAACTGCAAAATTAATAACGAGCGAAAGAGAAACGATGGTATAAAAATTGACGGGAAATAACGCTTCACGGGTTTCTTTGCGCAATTTATGAGGACTTTTAGCGCGCGTAAAGCGCGCGTTACGACGCCTGCCTGTTGCATGATATATCGTCTGTACAGATATATGGTCTACATGGACGAAAACGGAGACGCTGAAGGCAATTACACTCTGATTGCTCTGGACAATCGACCGACAAAGGGACACGGTTTATACCCTATAGCTTACTTTGTGGGAAAAGAGAACGGCACGAATCTGCCAGTAAGACGTTAACTGATTTTTTAACCATGCCTTTTTCTTACCGGCCACGTTCCATTGGTTTCGTTTATCGATTCACGTTTCACTTACAGAAACTTCGATTGACAAGGGATATTTCGTGGATCGGTGACGGGCCGCCCATCGCCGAGCCTCATTGCGGTTACCACGGTGAAAAATGCACTTGTACGTATACGACCATCGTTTTTATCGTTTCTGGTTTCGTCAATGGTAGCGATAAATCAATTTTTCGTGACACTTGATTGAGAAAAAAGAGGGAAATAAAGTGAAAGCAAAGAGGTAACGAACAACGTGTTCGGTTTCAACCGGTAAGACATAATGTTTCCCTTCGATAATCAAAACTTTTGGGCTCGTGAAAATGCGATCAGGGTAGAGGGTCTTGGTTCTCCTTCGAATTACCATTCGTCAGCTTTCTCCGGTACCTTTAAGGCCGATCGTTCGAAAATACATCATAAAGTTCGCCGGTCCGATCTTCAAATTTACATATGTAAATCTGTCCAAGAGGGAAGAAGGAGAGGGGAGGGCAGCTTTTGCCCTTCCTACCCGCCGATATCTTTTTCGTTTCCTTTAATTGAGATCGAATACATATCTCGACCACGTAACTGCGATTACGGATTATGCAACGAAACACAGTCGGCACGGTCGTGACCGATTTAAACGCTCCTGAACACGAGACGTTGAACGAGGGAGTATAATTAAAAAAGAATCGAATGGAGCGAGCATCTCTGACCCGAATATTCGAAACGATCGAATCGATGGTTCGTTTATTTAAAAAAGAATGAATAACAATAATGGAAAGGAAGCCGCAGATAAGATTGTCGTAGACCAGAATCTCCTGACTATAGACTAGAATATTGTGGACACTATAAAACTATAGAACTGTAGAAACGTGGAACTGTAGAACTATGTATAGAACTATAAATTGCAGAACTTTGAAAGTACAGAGATATTGTATAGAACGATAGAAAAATATCTGGAACAGATTGGCCACTTACGATCAAATCGTTTAGCTCACACGGGAGAAATCATGGGCGGTATAGCCGGCGGATTTCTGTTGATTATCACGGCGGTGCTGCTGGTGCTATACAGAAACTGGAAGTACGAGCAGGAACTGGATTCCCTACTCTGGAAGGTGAACTACAAAGACATCCAGATCAAAGAGAAGAAAGACGAGTCGTCGGGAGCCAATGAGGCGCCTACCAAATGCAATTCCAAGGTAAATGCCTGGCTTCGTTCTCTGTGTCGTCTTATACCAATTCTCTGTTATTCCCGTCATTTCCCTCGATCCAATTGATCCTGGGACTTTCGAAGCTCGACGTTATTCCGCCATCAAATCCCGCATGATACTCTTGCGCTTCTTATACAATGAGACCGACTGTGAGATCCTAGTAATCTGCTTATTCCATTATAAAGTAAATATTACGTACGTGGCAAGATTAGATAACTATAATACCTTACAATGTAGTAAAATTCCTGTTTTTTTTTTAAATAAACGTTAAACAATACCTAGCAACGTCCTTTTAACGAGAGAAATAATTTTCCCGGATAGACAACGACGCAGCCTATTGTGAGAACCAGCCAAGTTTCTCTCAGCTCGAATCCAGATGCTGATTTTCGTTACTCGATGATTTACACGCAAATTGGTGTTTATAAGGGGCGGATATTCGCTGTAAAGAAAGTTCGGAAGAAATCGATCGAAATTACACGGGAGATGAAGAAAGAGCTGAAAGTGGTAAGTATAGGACGAGCTCGAATGGATCGCTTAAATCGCGTTTACATTAGCCAACTATTGGTCGGCTGACTGGGTCGATCGACATCCAGCGTATACGTAACATCAATCAAACTCTGTCTTCCGATCGAACGATTTCTGATCGTTCGATAAGAAGTTGTCCGTTCGTCTGTTATTCAGCCCTCGTGCGATAATTTAGCAACCAACAGTAACAACGATTGGTAAATCGACAAATTATAAGTTGTAGATCGCATATAAGTTTGTCATTTCTTAGTTACAATTTATAAAATTAATTTGCAAAATTCTCCTTGTTTTATTGTCGATTATATCAGGTTGTCCCAAAAGTGTCTTTAAACCCTAATCTGTAAAATACTGTGGTCTTTATCTTAAATAGGACAAAATGGATCAGACATAATTCAATAAAATAATATAAAACAAAAAATGTTGTGCATCTATTGTAATGTGCATCTATTCCTTGTAAAGCGAAAGAAACTTTTGAGACAACCTAATATTAGAAACTCGTAACTCGTAAACTTTCACTAACAATGTTAGTTTATTAGGCGGATGAGGACCTTCTCAAATAACTGAGCTAATATTGTTAGAGCTGCGGTAGAAACTTGTGGTTTTAACTATAGTTCGTGTCAATACTGGAAAATTAGTCTCGCGTGCACGAATCTATAATCCCAGAAATATATCTTAAATATATTCAATTAGATTATAAACAGGATACATACTACGATTCAGTCGACCAAGAGTTACTTAACCTGTGGCCTCGAGAACATCGAAACCCAATATACCGATCCATGTACAAATTAATGATCGTTTCTCTAGATGCGAGACTTGCGACACGATAATTTGAACGCTTTCATCGGAGCCTGTACCGATCCACCGAACATATGCATCGTCGTGGAGTATTGTGCTCGTGGCAGTCTCAAGGTAATTACTTGGACAGTTTATAATTAAGTAGACGAAACGTTCGCAATTCGTCGGTATAATTTTCTCGTCTTTTTTCTCGCAGGATATCTTGGAGAACGAGGACATGAAGTTGGATAATATGTTCATGGCGTCCTTAGTCGGAGATATAATCAGGGTACGTATCGTTCGAGAATCGACAAACTCTTTTGTCCAAAAAGGATCAACGAGAAAGGAAATTTTGTCACGAGAAACCTTCGAATAACATTTTGTCTTACGACGGTTCGCACAGAGAAGTAGTCGAGACAGTGGAATATAATTTTTCATATCGAAATCCCAATCGATCGTTGAAACTTTCCCTATCCTCGTGAAAACCCGTTGAAACTTCGTACTCGTACGATGTTATCGAGAGTTTCGGGTTATATCATCTCAGAATTTCGCGTATTCAACCAGACGAGTGCAATTGATACCAGAATCGTCGCCTTTGATAGAATTCACCGTCCACAAGTTTGCTACTGCTTGTACGCTTTCCAGGGGATGATCTATCTGCACGAGTCTGTCATAAAATTTCACGGTTCGCTGAGTACGTCGAACTGCTTGGTGGATTCTCGATGGGTTGTAAAGCTGGCGGACTTTGGATTGCACGAATTCAAAAAGGACGCCGAGTGTGAGCCGTGCGACGTCATGAAGAAGTATCACGGTAATTTATCGAACAGATAATTTATGAACTTTTTGAAGAAAGACGCGATATGCATATGACTTATCATGGGACAAACATATATTTACGGTAACGTGGAGAAATCTTCAGAAAGACAGAGTTCAATTAGAGCTATGTAAAACGTCCGCAATTTGTTCAATGAATTTTATTTCGTGGGCCTTTCTTTGCAAAGTTTTTCCATTTATGAATGACATTTGTCTTGGACAACGATACAATTAAAGTTCAAATTCGACAGGTTTGCTATATCGAGCACCCGAACTGTTACGATCGACGAAAAGCCAAGAGCCAGTCGTGCGAGATTATCAGAGAGGAGACGTTTATTCTTTCGCTATAGTGTTGTACGAACTTCAAGGGAGACACGGTCCTTTTGGAATCACGGAATTAACCCCTTCGGAGATATTGAAGAAAGTAATCGCGAGGGAACCTGATACAGAACCGTTCAGGTATTATCGTTATAGTCGCGGTCTGTCGACGGCAGAAGATACTTAAATTTTATGTGCTTTTGTTTTCACCCTGTCAGCTACTCTGTTTTCCTTGAATTATCTCAGACCACCGTTGAACCAGTTGGAGAACTGTTTCCATTTCGTGCGCGCTTGTCTGATGGAGTGCTGGGCCGAGGATCCTGAGACTCGACCAGACTTCAAGATCGTTAGAAACAAACTGAGACCTTTGAGAAAGGGCATGTAAGTTTGAATATCTCAACCCTTATTTTATAGCGATAAAGTTGAAGAGTCGATTCTACGTGATAATTACATTTACTCAAGTAACTTGAGAATATAAATTCTCTGAAATTTAAATTCGCCAATACCGTTGTTAAATCGATAAAAGATCCTAGAAATATAAGTATTTAAAATTAATATCGATAAGCGAGAATATTCACTGACTACATATAGTACGTTAAACGTAAATTAGAAAGCAACAAGGACGAAATATCTGCACGAGTGAGAATAGATCCAGCGTTTGCCATTTTAATTTCACCTGATAAAATAAATTTATTTTTATTTAATTCCGATTGTCAAAATAAAGCAAGATAAAGAAATAAAAGAGAGTAAAAATTGGAATAACTTAAAGATATGCTTTTCTCAGGAAGCCAAATATATTTGACAACATGATGGCCATGATGGAGAAATACGCGAATAATCTGGAAGCGCTGGTCGACGAACGAACGGACCAATTAACGGAGGAGAAGAAAAAGACAGGTTGCTCGACGTTCCATAAAATGCCACTCAATTAAAACGCTATCACGTTTCCTTCAAATTATAATACACGAAATTTTATCTTTCAGACGCGTTGCTGTATGAAATGCTACCGCGTTATGTGGCAGAGCAATTGAAACGGGGACACAAAGTTGAAGCTGAAAGCTTCGACAGCGTTACAATTTATTTCAGCGACATTGTCGGCTTCACCGCCATGTCTGCCGAAAGCACACCATTGCAGGTAATTTTTACCAGAATATTTCGAAATTTACCAACTACTTGCATTTTTGTATCGTGTAATATCTATATTAAAATAATTGTACCAGAAGAGAGGAAAATTTACAACGTTAAATATCAATATCACCGTAAATATTAGCATATCAATTTCAAACGAAATTATTTCACTCGCAGGTGGTAGATTTTCTGAACGATTTGTACACCTGTTTCGATTCGACGATAGAAAATTACGACGTCTACAAAGTGGAAACTATCGGCGATGCTTACATGGTGGTAAGTAAACAAAGTATCTAAACGTGATACAGGATCCTGAATTATACTCCTTTCGACAGGTAAGCGGTTTACCAATTCGAAACGGTATTCAGCACGCAGGAGAAATAGCCAGTATGTCCTTATGCCTCCTAGAAGCCGTAAAACAATTTACAATTCGACACAGGCCGTTGGATAAGTTGCAACTACGAATTGGTATACATTCCGGTTAGTTCAGTGAGAAAACTTCGATATACGATTTTAGACCGTGCCAAATACAACTGATCTACTTTTATTTCTCACCTAGGTCCTGTGTGCGCCGGTGTGGTCGGCCTAAAAATGCCACGTTATTGTCTATTCGGTGATACCGTGAATACTGCTAGCCGCATGGAATCCACTGGATCTGGTAAGTAATTATTAATTTGCATCAAGAGAGAAAGAAAGAAGATCGTAGATTTGAATATAATTTCCTGATGCGTCTGCTCGATATTAGGACTCCGAAATGATTCTTCCATTTAACATATTCGCCACTGTTATGTCGATCGCATTCTTATGAAAAAAGAAATACAACTTCGAGGTTTGCAGCGAATATGTTATATTAGTGTAGGATCTTTAGTACAATTAGCTTATTTACAATAAATGGATTAAACAGATGTTGATTAAACAGGAAACGATGGTTGTTTAACGTGAACTAATTACAATAACGTATCATAATTAAGACAACTAGATATTAGATAGATAGTTAATTCGTTCTTGTCCCTTAGCAACCCCTTGCCTTTTGTCTTAGTCTCGTGTCTTTCATCTTAGCCCCACCACACACATGTTCCGCAACCGCTTGTTTATAATTCACCCAACATCCCTCAGGCCCCTCGTCCGCGATACTACATTAGTATCTCGTGAATTTTCTGTGATATATGTAAACTTTGACGTTTCACATTGCCAAATATTCGTAACATTGTATCATACGTTCGATATCGTCTGCTTTTCAGCTTTAAAAATCCACTGCAGCAGAGAAACGAAGGAACTCCTAGACCAAGTTGGCGGTTTCAAAATAGTAGAAAGAGGATTGGTCTCCATGAAGGGCAAGGGCGAGCGTTTAACCTACTGGCTGATCGGCGAAGACCCGATCCTGCGAGAAGAGCGAAGCAGGGAACGAGAGAATCGAAGAAACGGTTACGCCAGGAACAATTCCAACCCTCTGATACCACGAAGTTCTCTTAAAAACAAATCTCTCGTAAGATCAACCTTCATGAGGTGCTCGAGCGAATCACCGAAACGATTACGCTTTGCGAGCTCGGATCAACTGAACCAGAAGTGTTCTGGCGCGAACAGTCAACTAGAGTCCATCGTCGACAACAGTCCGTGCAAGCCGAAAAGGTCTTGCGCAACGAGGCCTTCGTGCGTGGATAACTGGAGATCCTCCAGCAACTCGTGTCCGTGCGTGGAGAAATTGTGCGAACAAGAAACGCAAATCGACGTGAAAGATCTAACGCGGCATCGATCTGACGCGAACAATTCGCCTCTACGATCGAACTGGACGATCGGTAACGAGCCTTATTTTCCGCGTGCAGGGGTCAAGAATTTCCGGCTTGGACCGGCCGGGATCGCGCAGACAACCTGCAGATCCGCGCCCAGCAGCCCGAGGCACAGCACTCTGATCTTAAATTGTCAGAAACGAGCGGCGCAGTCGAACGAGGAGATAGACGGATGGGACGCTACCACGCCACTGATTTATTATCCGGGAGGACGATTGGATTAAGGAGCTGCCTGCCTGGCCACGAGTGCAGCTCCTATCTCGAGTCGGTTTGGAGCGCGCGATGTCAACACGACATCGAGGTGATTTAGTTGTCGAAGATCGAACCAGTGCCCGATTATATGTATATGAAAGTTTTGATTGTTCGTGTTGAGAGACGGGAGCGATGAAAGATCGAAGAGTTAAGGTGAAGAGTTCAAGTGAGAGTAAAGTTTGATTGGTGCGATTAATTTAATGGGGAACCATGGTTGTTTTCGATGAATGAAAGTCGTCGTGCGAAGCTCGAATGGCTGAACAGTGCGATGCTTCGATAATTGCGGAAACTCGAAGGATAAGGAGGTAGGAATTGATTGGAATTTTCTTCGATTTATCATAGTATTCGATAACTAGGCCAAGTTTTGGTTCTAACGATTCGACAATCACGTTCCGTTGTTATTAATCGATAATTTTAACCTAACGATTACACACAGACTGCAAGTGGTCGATTAACGAGTTCACTCGTCGAGCGACCATTCGTTTTCGAATATGATTTCCCCCTGGCTCGCAGTACACGATGTACCAAAGCACACCGTACGTACAAACGAGATATCCAACAGATGTATTTATACATTATTTATAGCATACGTAACTCGTGCACGGAAATCAACGCGCCATAACGGTATATTCCACGCATTAGCTTAGACAATCAAGAAGGCTCGTGCTTTTTATTCTATATAAGTGTCCTCTAGTCAATTTATTTTAATTTTACGCACCGTTCAGTTCTTACGACGCGACGAATCGAATATTCATGCGGCGTTTGTAATAAAAAAAACGTTTCTACACGAAGTTATCCACGAGACAGTGGAAATTCGATGAAATCATACGATAACAACGCGAACTATGTTCTTTACTGCCGGCACGTAGTACTTAAGACGATTATTTATGGAGTAATATATACATACATAATATATATATATATATATATATATCATAAACGACCGAAGAGACTCGTTGCTTCAAGTTCTTTCGATAATGCTTATCGTGTAATTAAGGAACCGATCTATCGTATGCACGGTACGAAAAACATGTGTATGTTTATTATTCTTCTTGAAATAAAGAAATCATTAATAAATCGTTTGTCTGACGATAGTATTTAGATTGTTGTCAAAACCGAAGTACACGAATTTCCTTAAACACAATGGATATCGAGCAAACACACAGAGATTCGAGATAATTTCGCGGTATTGACTGAGATCTGGTTGTTGCACGTAAGTGCAATGGCATGAAGCGTGTACGAGCGAGCGGGCGCACGAGCACGATGCGTGATGAAACGGCGCCGATAACGCACCAAGTTCCATTAAATTATTAGCATTGAAGAAATTAATTGAACGCAAAACGGTGATTGCACGCGTTCTCTTGCATCTGCTGCTGTTTTATCTGCCGCTGCGCGGCTCGCGGATTTGTCGTGAAAAATTGGAAAATATCGATCAAAGTCGAGCACGTCTGTGACTACGACGAATGAACCAAGTAACATCCGCGATTATAAAATTAACCGACGACACGCGGTTTACCAATTGCATCAGTGAAGCGTTTCACCGCGAGGGAAAAGTTCGTAGCCGCGCGGTAACGATCGCGCCGATGAAAGTCCAGTTGCGGTCTTTCAGGGACATTAATCGCACGCGTACATGCGCATGATTCATTTACGCGGAGAACATCGTCGATAGAGATTCGTTTCGATTTACAGTTAACAGGTTGATGTTAGAAAGTTCCGCTTGAATGGGACAACGATAGGGGAGGCCGGTACGTTTGGATATGCATACCAGCGACGTTCCATTCCTTTTTAATAATCTAATAGGTACTGTTACGTTTATTTATATATCGAGCAAGTCGAACTCGACGATCAGTCGTGCTTCCCGATCGCGAAAACTATAACTAATGCCGTTAGTGGCTCGTCAGCTAACTAAACTCTTCGTTACTTTAATTTGCACGTCTCGTTACGTGCGTCTTCGTAACACGTGATCGCGATACGCCACGGTTCTCACTCTCTGCTTAAGTGTGAAACGCTCGTGCAAATACTAGAATGACTTCTGAATTTATTGCGCCATTTACTATTCGGCGTCTTTCGCAAACTCGATAGAGCAAATGAATAGTAAGCTCGTGGAGAAAATTCTTCCAGTCGTTTCCCCGTTCCCCTTGAAGGCAAACGTGTAAACGACAACGTTTCAACCTTCGTATTCCTCAAAACGCTATTTCTATTTTTGTTTACCGGTAACGAGCTCCAAGTCAATCCTTATACTTATAAAGCTTTCCAAAGAGACCAAAGGACGAACGTTTGGTATAATACGTACGACGTAGGAATCGAACACCCTGTATAACGAGGCGACTCTTATATACAGAATAGGGTACTATCTTATTTACGGTGAAGTGGTTGTCGGCCAACTTAGAGGAGCGGCCATCATTCAATCAAGCCGGACAATTTAAACAGCCTGATTCACGCAGCGAAATCATTTAATATTTGACGTCAAGCACGATTATCGTATAACGGTGCGTAATGGCCGATTGTTTATACAGGTTGCAAGCGGCGCCGCAATTTTCAAATGGTGTATCTGCCTCCTGAGAACGAGATGTTGTTGAACGTTGTCGGACGGAGCAATGTTGTAAAATGATCCGTCATTAGCGGCGGACACAAGTGACGAGTACAATTACTCTTCAACCATTTACTGCTAATAGGCGAGCAAACCGAAGAAGAGAAAAAGAATTCGTTGCCTCGTACCCTGCCCCTCTTCTCTTCAGCTCGTCTCACCGCCCCTTCGTACATCGATAAACCATGCTCGTCGTACAAATTCACGCAAATCCCACGCACGTATAATTCCCAATTATTCTGTAACCTCGTATTCATTCGCTTAAATATTAATCGCGTCGGCGACGCTGTATTATTTCGACTTCACGCTCGGTCGAACGCGAACGGTCTCTCCGTAGAGCGTACTTTTATTAGGTTCTCCTTCTGCCAGCCTGTGTTTCTATTTATAGACACGGAATTATCTTCATCCGCCGTAGAACAATACGTTCAGAGTGGTAAAAAATTTTGATAGGAGAATGCTAATCTACGCGGTTCATCGTTGTCGTTCTCGAATGAAAAGGAGCGGCTCGATTACCAGCAATTAGATCATCGTTGTTGCGCGTACAGACATACGCGATTAGAAACGAGACAGAAGGAGAGGAGAGATTTGCGATAAAATAAAATTCCATTTTGGTGCGAAGAGAAGAAGTCAGAAGGAAAATAACAACTTCGTTCGTAGGAATTTTGTTTACTCGAGCAAAATTTTTAAGTATTGTCCGATTAATACTCGCCGATCGAATCTCCTGTTGCAGCTCTTCTCTTATACAACGTCATTTATTACACAAGCGAAAAATAGCTAATGGAGAAAATCAATGAACTCTCGTTATACGAATCCTTACTGTACCACGTTCTTTTGTTTCTGTAGATTGGCACTTTTCCCATCGTCGTTGTCGTATCTTTTCACAACTTTGCACTAAGTAAAATTTTGTTATAGCGAGAGAAGGGGAGACTATTTTATTAAATGAAATCTATCGGATTTTCTTGGTGGAAATTCTCCTGTCAACGAGATACTCACAATCGGTGTAGCGTGTTGCATCTTTCTACAAGGTACCGCACCTGTGGCTCAAACGACCTGTTGTCCACGCACACGCGGTTACTTTACATAAGATATGCGCAAGCTTAGGCCGAGCTGAAAATAAACTCGTCGCGATTCGACACGTTCGATCGTGACACTACGTTCGTTGTCATTTAACCTGATTTTGATCGGCACGATTCGCGGCTCGCCGATCAAGCCAGCTCGAATGCCTCGCGTGCCTTTTCCGCGATAAATCTCTTCCCTATGATCGCGAAATTATCCGACAAGTCAACGAAACTGGTACAACGAGATCAAAACAAACTCACGTTTCAACAACAGGGAAAAGAAATCATATCCGACCTTTATAATATACTTCAAAGTATACTCGACGAACATCTCCCGATAACAAATTGTTCAATATTTTAATCAAAACACGACAACATCTATAATCGCGTAAAACGTACCATCTTTCGTCAATTTGCTTTTTAATTATCGTCCAATTAATCCCGAATGAGAATCGCGTTTAATCGGAACAACGGAGACCAATCCACGAAAAGAAACGCGGTGCAAATAGTGGATAGATTCCTACCTTGATAATGTACTTGTAATTAGGCAGCCGTGTTCCCTTACTCACTCATACACATGATCGATCAACTATTTTCGATAAAAATCCAAACAGAGTGAGTGTTCGGATGGATTTTTGAGTTAAACACACTCAGATGCTCGTAAATGACGTATTTGAATATATATATATATGTATATATAATTGGTATAAACATTTTACATACATTCATAACGACCATAACAGCATCCTTCTTACTTTCCGTGAAAAGAATCCTTCTGAAATCAGATTGTTTGAACTTAATCAACTTGAACCCGAGTAACTTGAACAGTTCGAACGAGACTTAAAAGTATAAGAGCGACGGAATGTCAGGAAATAAGCTTGAGACAACGTGGGAGAAAAAAATGTTGCTGCTGGCGACAGAGGCCGCAAAAGTTACACGCTCCCTGTGCACGCTAGATTGTACGCTCCGAGCGGCGAGTGTTGACACTCACGGGGAAAAAGATAAGATAGCAACTGTTTTACCAGCCAATCGCCGCTTCTGTGCGTCGTCGTCTACGTCACTGTTGCTAACTGTGGTTGTGTACACAAGTACACAGGTCTGTATTCAATTGAGATTTCTGCTTTCCGAATAGTGCGATCTCCGGCTGAGAACGTCGCGAAAACAAGGCGCATCGGACAAACACTCGTTCAAAGAAGAATTCCACTGACCAAGCATAAACGATCGGCCCGAACGGTAAAATCCAAAATCGTGTTACCTCGCGGCACAGGGCGGAAAGAATTTTATCGCGAGTGCAGAAAGTGACGCTGCGACATTGGAAAATTTATAGGAAGATAGCGGGAGGAAGAGAGGTACAAACGAACTCGGCCGAGAAATTAATTGAACGAGATAGGGGGACGGTCTGTTGCTTCAAGAAGGAGGCATGACCATCCTTCGCGCGAGAATCTTTTACTTTGACCACTATAGTCCGACTTCGAATACAAACTAAGTCGTACAGAGAAACATTTATTACCATAAATTAGATAAACACAGGAGAACTCTACGAGGGAATTTTCAATTGGTATAAATTTAGTGAGAAAAGGAAAAGATAGAAAATCTAGTTAAATTGGAGACAAGAAGCTATCTATCGAAACTTTTATGTTTTGATATCTCGTTTATCGGACGCTACTTTCTCTGTAACGTAACGCATTGCATTATCGTTCGTATTTACGCGCATACAGCAGAGCACGTGCATTAACAGTGTACGCGCGTAATGAAGGCATTCGTGCGCTACGCTATTACATCCTACGTTAATGTACGAACAATCGTAAGTTAGCATGTTCACGGTATGCACTTGTGCTCGTTGGAAATTTTGCATACTGATACATAATAATAAGTACTAGAAAATTATGGCAATTAACTTGCGACCAGTCAATTAGCTGTTGAAAAACGTTGACATTCCTTGTCTGGTAGAAAAAAGGAAAATAAGAGAAAAGAAAGGAAATTCGTATGGTAGAACGATTACAGTAGCGAGAAAATATGGTAGGTATGCATTCCGTGCTGATAAAACGCGCAGCTTTCACTATCAATCGCGGTTACAGTACGTAACCAGAAACCAAAGTGTCGGAGGAAATAAGTAAATACCACTAGGCCTCTTAACTTCGTCTTATAAACAAGATTACTTCCAGCCGACTACAGATTTGCAAACAATTACAGTGTAAAATACATCTTCGATGCGTTATTTCTCGCAACCTGTTGCACGCCATGAGCCTCGAAATTTTATACGGCTATTTTATTAAAAAATTGATAGTCATAAGCAATGAAATGCCAATTCAAAAGGTAGCATTTGTTCGAACAAAGAAATTATATTTTCGAGATAATTAAGAACTGTGCGAGTCGTAAAGCTGTGCGTAAATTATAGTCCCCTCCTTGTGCGATCTTTGATTTATCAGTTTTATTTCATTCGAAAGCATTTTACGACTGGAAGGAAAGAAAGACACATAAATACATAAAAGTGCAGAATAGCAAGACGAATGTGATAACCGCGTGGTCGCGATAACGGCAAACTTTTGGCTTTCTAAAAATATCCTTAGCTCATTGTAAACTAATGACGAAATATCTACTCCTCTGTACCTCGTGTCGTCACCTAAACTCGCCTGTGATATAATTCATTTGACCCGGTGTGGCATTTTATTTGCTAACTAGATATCGTTGATGAAACTCGGCGCTCGATTTTTGCGGACGCTAGAGTTATAAAATACGTATCTTATTTCTTACGAATCATACATGTATAATTTTATTGAAATATAGCTGTAAAAATTTTATATGGAAATTTTCAGGAAATTTCAATTTTCGCTAATAAAGAATTATGATATCATAAAACAAGTGATAATTCAAATTTTAAGGATTACATTCGATTAATGGAAACGAACAATTTTAAGACAGTTACAGCGCCTTCTACATGCACAAAAAAGTTCACTTTCGATGGAGTTAGGGACATCTATTTAAGAGGAATATTTTCTCCCGCCATAATCAGCGAGCTTTGATTAGCCTAAAAAGTGTTCCGATAACGTAATCAAGATCTAACAACGTGAACACATTCGAATCCCACGAATTCGATGAAAACGATATTAATATTTAGTAGACCGTTATGATTTCAAAATACGTACAAATTATCGGCTATAGTAAACATGCACTTACATTAATTCGCGTTCAGTCAGATCATGCTCGGCCTTGATAGTTGTTTGACATCGGTGGCTCGAGCGAGTACCATTGACTTCTGTTCGATGACTATAAAATTCCTAGACACGTATTACACTCGTTCACCCACATTCGCGTCAATTTCGCGGTAATTTTTATGAGAAAAGCGAAAATTGTCGGCAAATTTTTCGAAGATTCGGCGTATGGCCGATCTCGATCGGAGCGCCGCTTCGGTGCTGCCACCTGCACGCTGTACGGCGACACTAGACCCCTTCGGAATCATGTGTTCGTTCAGTATATTGCGGCCTCTGCTTGCGTACGGTTGTTTATAAGAGTATGACAATTGGCTGTCTCGGTGGCGCGTTTCGTCTTCGTAAAACGAATCCGTGATTTCGTTGTGGATTGTGGATCGCGCGTATACCGATATAGCGTGTGGTGTTCGACGTTTCGTTTGCCGCGGGCAGTGCACATATTTACACCACGTTTCGTGGAAAAAGGGCAAGGAAAAAGACGAAAAAGAAAAACTTGGCGAATAGAAGTGCGTCGTCTTCGCGCCAGTAAAGGCGTCCTTCCGCGTTCTATCATACGTAGACGAGCCGCGCGGCCAATCGTGCGAGTGGAGTGATTTTATTTTCCAACGAGTAGTGCCTGACGAAAGACGGAAATAACTGTTAAGTGAAGTTCCTCGACTTTTCGCGATCGGTCAACGAAAGACCCGCAGGGATGACGAGGTAGCCCCCCATCCGCAGGATTGGATTACCATGCTGGACACGGCCACGAGTCGCAGGTAACAGAGAACCGTGTGCGCCCCGTGTGAAGACTCCCCACTCGCAGCTTCTTTCTCTTATCCTCTTCTTTCCTTACTTTCTTCGCTTCTCACTCTTGTCTCCTCTCTTTCTCATTCGGTACACACGTTGCTTTCTCTCTCTCGTGATCACGAGAGAGAACCGGCGGGAATAGTGGTGCGATACGCGGTACACACGAGCGAATAGGACGGTTTCTAGCAGGCATTCGCTAGAGTAAACGATTGGATGAGCGCCAGCTGCTCAAAGAAAATTCCTTTGACAAAATTTCTTGAGTGTCACTCGATCTATACGCGCGCGTGTAGCAGCACGATGGTTTAACGACAATACCGATGCTTCAATGATGATTATATTATGTTATATACACACACACATATGTATGTGTATGTATATATGTATATATATATATAATAAATTCATTTTCTAGTAGTTCTCTGTACTTTAGCAATAAGAAGGGCGCGTGTCAAATCTCTTATTCATGAGCATTATATACATATTATATATTCATGAATAATACTACATAGAGGAAGTGATAGCGCGTGCGAGGCCCCCTGACGCGGGTAAAGTGCATCGCGGCTGCTGCGACGACGTGTATAACGCGACAACGAATTTTTATGGAATGCTGACACGCGCCTTGTGATGGAAATCTAAAATTTCTTTGTGCTCCCGGGCCCGTCATGTATTTCCGTAACGTGTATACATCGTGTTGACGCGTCTCTTCTACGTCAAACGTTCGTTCAGGAAATGAGCTAGCAAACGATTCGTCATTACGTTGTACAGTCTGACTACTAGTATTTTCGTTCTGTTGTATACAAATACGTGTATTTTTACCACATATATGCACGTTTAGGAATGCTGATTAATCGCATAGCGGTAAAAAGCTTCAGCAGAAAAAACATTTTAGAATACATATATATGTATACGCATCCTCGTATTGGAAGGGTTCGATGTAGTATTTGCTCTCTCTCTCTCTCTCTCTCTCTCTCTCTCTCTCTCTCTCTCTCTCTCTCTTCCCGTTCTCTCTCTCTCTCTTTCTCTCTCGTAATCAGCGTATCGAAACAACGTATTTTCGTCGCTTGGCTCTGATACACGAATCTCTGACGTATAAGAGCAAACGAAATCAAGTTGCGGCTGCGACGACGCCACGGAACTTGAGAAATATACTAGAGCGACAACGTCTGATGTATCGCGTCCCAGGGTCCACCGTATTCTAACCGTTAACAGTTTACTTAACGAGCAGATAAGAGAGAACGTAGAGGAAAATTTCCATCGAGGCTTTCCGCGTTTCAACCCGCTCGTTTCTTCGTGCACGGTGTATCATATATATATTTCTGCTCTTGAATCAGTTCTGGTTTAGTATGTAACACAGGTGTCATCGGTTTGTTGACTGTTTCTCGTTCGTCGAAGAGGATTCGAGGAAGATTAATATTTTTTCGAATTCACACGTGGCGTCGCTACGACCGAGTTGAGTCATAGTCGGTACTTTCGGACGTCAAAAAATTTCATTCGGTTGGTTATCGCTGTTTGCGCATGGTTTTAGACGACAATTTTATAGGAGTTAATGAAAATGTAAACAGTGCATGTTACACGATCCCAAACGATATCGCGAGCGTCTCGAAACGTAATTTGTGCCCCAATAAATCTTAAACTTACGTACAATGTATATCGACGCGATTTCGTTCCCGTAATGGGACCGTGAAATATGGAATCGAAAAATATGTAGGTCGATTACCGACTTTTCTGCGTCGGTAAATTCGCGTGTATTTTCTCGTTCGATCGTGTGTTCTACTAGGCGTGGATAAAAAACGATTTTAGCAAATGGAATAAATTTATGATACGAATACGAAAATGAGAGAATCTCGGTGTCATGTTTTCTCCCGTTCGATCAGCTTCGTGGACGCTGGTAATTCGAGAAAATAAAATTCGCTTGGAAGCTACGGAGCAAAGGTTGCCACGATAAATATTGTCCAGGAGAGATGCTCGCCGTTGTCGGCAACCAAACAATAGCTTTTCATCGTACGCCGTTCAAAAGCGACTCGGTGGAACGACCGTACCAGCAGAGACATTTAATGAACTTAATTATTCCGAATGTCGATGCTTAACCTCTTTGTTGACCGCTATACCACTGTTAAGCTGCAACATTGTTAGACCTCTCAAACAGGTGGCCCTGCTAGCTCAACCTCAACTTATTGCTACACGCGTTTCCACATCGAACAAATCTTACTTATTTATTTTCTTTTTAATAAAATTACTCGGTTATGCGAAAAGAAACCGGGCCTTGAAAATGTTCAGTATTTTCCGCGCTCGGTTCTCCAACGTCGTTACGCTTGATTAATGTTCCGTGCATTTACATTTCATTTAATGCAAAATCGCTTTTACCGCCGAATTACTTTTTACTTTTTGCATAACAATATCCGTACATGAGTGTATGGTTATGTTGCGAAGAAAATTAAATAAGAGAAGAGCTTTAAAGAAAGAAGGAAGAAAGGAAAATAGGACACGTGTAGCTGGAGACTGGTGACGGGAATAAGTCCAGAAGAAAAACAGTTGCGCTTAACGAAGGAGGATTAAAACCGGCGAGACACCTGTAAAAATCCTATCTACAACTCTATTCAAGTAGCTCACCATCTCGGTTAACTTTACTCGCTCGACTTCATCGTGATACGAAGTAACGACACGGTTCACGCGAAGACGTGAAACAACATGTGGCGCGTAACAGCGCGAGCAACAACTCGTCGCTGCGTGCGTTACGCTGCGCTCTCTGGTGTGCGCTCCGCGTGCCTACTCGATATTTTATAATGGGTCTTCCGATAAAAATGCCACTTGTCAGGCCGCGACTGTTTTGCATAATTTCAGTTCAGGATACACGCGCGTAAATTGCGAGCACAGGCAATAAATCTTGAGAGAAACCGCTACGCTTCAGACCCGTGCCTTCTCTCTCTCTCTCCTCTCTCTCTCTCTCTCTCTTTCTCGTTAGCTTCTGGTCTCCCTTTATATCTCGATAGACGAGATAGTGGCGCGATGCAGATGTATGATGTTCGATATATCTAATGGCAATTAATGCGAGCAGTTTAATATCATCGCACCGCATTTGTATCCACCGGAGATATCCGTTCCATCCTGCTATTCTTTGTACTCACGGGCATAAGTAGTTCATGAAAATATTCGAACACTTACAGAAATTTTGTACGAATATATGACGAGTGTTATACATTTTTTAATTTCAATTTAAATTTAAGTTTAAATTAACAAATTGTAATGAGACTCGGTTATCGTGGTTGTATTGATAAAGTTTGAAACAAATCTGAAAATGTATACAGAAAGTACAAGATATTCATAAGAACATTTCGTTATTTATAAGAGTTGTTTACAAATGGGATAAAACTTATCTATAATTCTATGATTAGCTTCTAGCGAGAATTATACATAATTCCAAATATATATAACGTCTAATCATATCTAACGTGACAGCAGAATTGAAAAATGGCTTCAACTTCCAACTGCCTCATAATCGCCAATCATATAACAGATCTCGATCTATAACGAAGAAAGAAAGAAACGAAATCGCCACGGTGAGACATCGATTAACCTGACAGATTGACATAAATAATTCTATCTTATATAGAATAAAAGGTGAACCGATTCCGTGTTTCTAGTTGAACTGAAATCTTATTGTATGCGAGTCGAGCGCGCGTACGAGTGCGCACGGCCACGATTCGAGCGTGGAAAAAAAACGTGCTTTCTAATTAATCAGTTAAGCTAAGTATTCGCCGTGCTTAATGGCCGTAATTAGCGCTATATGCTTCGCGCGAGCACTGAAATTACGCGATTGACCTGTGCCAGTCCGTTCGGGAGAAATTAATAAAACGTAGAATGAGCTAAGCAGTCATGATTGCACAGTTTTTACGAATCTTTCGGAGTAGCCAGTTCCTACGCGATACCAGCGTTTTTTCTCTGACTTTTAACCCTTGGCCGATTCGACGGGATAAGAGGGATTCGATGTTCTTTCCAAGTTACATGTAATCGGCTGCTACTTATCTCGTTCTATGTATAACTTAATTATTCACTGTAGAACACGACGATACGTTGTATCTCATTTGAAGAGTTTATCGATGGCAAAAGTAGCCCGTGAACCGAAAGCTTTATGAAAATGGAATTTTATCGTTATCAAAGTCGAAGTCGTGGCTGGTTATGCAATATTAAAGTCACTTAATGTTCGCGTGTTTTGTTTACACTGTGTGTAACGCAGGTATGTAAAACATTAATGAAATCCATAATGTAATCCGACGATATCCTTCCAAAGCATTACACGAAATAATACACAAGCTGACGAATATATTTGGACATTTTATCATAGACAGATTTTATATTTATATAAATATTATACGTGTTATGTAAAACGTTTTGGAATTTTTAATAAACCAAGGTTATATTGGTCAAGCTTGAAACCAATCTAAAAAAACGTATAGGAATTACAAAATATTTATCGCAAAGTGTTAGTGAAATTTCAAAATAATATATATTCGTAAAAGATATCTACGCGTGTTCGAATACTTTCGTAAGTCTATGTATATCCAATTTAGAAAAAAAGTCCTTGATTTAAGATTTGTATAAAATATTTAGAATGTCGTATCAAAATAAAAAAGGTAAAAATACGAGAGAAATTCCATAATTGCTCGTTCGATGATTTTCTACGAGTGAAAATTCCATTGATACCGTTCTCTCTAATTAAGTCGTCATGCAAAACAGTCGATGGAATGCCGCGATATTGTTGGAAATTCATGGCCTGAGATTAATAAATATTCTCGATTCCGCGAGCACGGTTACTTTTCAATGTTACAACGATGCGCGGTGTCTTTAATTTTCGGTTCAGCGGCTTGCGTGATCCGAGGAATATCAAAAGCGCTGCTGTGTGTTGTACGGCATAAGGGTGGTTGAGTAATGACTAACGAGTAATGCGCCGACATAAGTAAGCATTAAGTAACGAGTGGCACTCACACGTGCGCGCGTGGTCAGCACACACTACCGAGGACGGTGTACGGGTCCGTAGTGTGTACACGAGAGATTACGAGCACGGTTGTCTCGGCTGATCATGATGTTCCTTTCATTCAGGCCCCGATTAACGATCTGCAGATGTATTTAACGAGTCTAAAAGCGGCACTGTGGTTTACCGAGCCGCTCTCGACCGCTTCGACCCCTTGAGCGCCTCTTTTCGTTAATCGAGTGAAGATGATTTCCTGAAATGGCCACAACAATGGAAATTCTATTCTTTCTCTTAATTCATAATTTATCGCGAATCCTAAATTAATTCAAATGCTTACGATATTGCGTTTACACGCACGACGCACTGAATCGCATTTATTAAAATTAAAAGGTCGTTGAAACAAAACGAATTTCCATCGTTGAAATGAAACGAAACGTGATAGGATTCGAGATTAATCGTAGTGATTATTCGATAAGTTTGGCAAACGTCCAAACGTGTACCGTCGAACGTTTCTCTTTGCTTGGGTAGAAAAACTCGCCGTGAAGGTGGAGGTTGAGCTTAGGGAAGAAGAAGCAGAAGGGGAGAGACAAAAGCAAAGTGGGAAGATCGGCGGTATCGGCAGCGATCGCCTTGCTAGCCTGGAAATCCAGTTACTCCAGCAGGGGCCTCGAGACAATGCGCAGAGAGCAACCCGTGCAATGCCGCCTCGGGAGAGCTGGTTGGGTGAGCGCGACGAAAATAACTCCGGCAGGAGAATATTACGGCACTTTGCAATGAGGAGAGACCAATGAAAAGAGAAGAGCGGCCACGCAACGTACGAGCAAGGAAGAAAGACAAAGAAGCAAGTTAGGCGGACGAGGAGAGGAACACGGATGAAAGAAAGAACGAGATACAAGACCGGAGAAAAAGAAGAAAAAGAAGGAGGGGATGATAGAAGGGGAGGGGGAGAGTGGAGACAGAGAGAACGGAGAATCGCGTGTGCGTATATGTGTATGTGTGTGGTGCATACGTGATAAGGAAAGACAAGGAAGAGTGACGAGAGCGAGAGAGGAGAGAAGATAGATCGTCGCACGAATCGACTCATGGCGAACCATTCGAAACGAGCGACCGGCGGTCGTCTTCTTTTGGTCCGTGACGCGATTGGCCGATCGGCCAATGACTGGTTCTCTCGGCACTGGACACTGGACTATGTGCACTGCGTGCAGCAGCAGCAGCACCAGCCGCCCCTCTTCGCCGCCTCGAGTGCGCTCGCGACTCGTGTACAGTGCACTTCATTGACGGCCGCAAAACTGGTCCACTGCGAGCCGCATAAAACTCCGTTAGAACCAGTTCCATGCGAAACGGTCTTAAAACCCCCAATCCGTGATTCCCTCGTCCCCAGGGGTTTTCCTATCAAACGAGAAA
This sequence comes from Bombus affinis, assembly GCF_024516045.1. Classification (NCBI taxonomy): domain Eukaryota; kingdom Metazoa; phylum Arthropoda; class Insecta; order Hymenoptera; family Apidae; genus Bombus; species Bombus affinis. Next base: position 14,808,704 of record NC_066348.1, on the reverse strand, counting down.
TTTATGGAAGAAATCGTCTTCTTCGTTCTTTCTCTTTCTTAATAAAAACGAATGCGAAAAATCAAAGATCCTCTAACTAATTAGCGGATATGAAATTGAGCGCGAAGTTCGAAAGAACTAGATCGAGACGCGAAGATCGCTTTTAGAAACGATATTTCGCATATGGTTCGAACTTCAGGACGCGGGTCTTGCATCATGACGGATAATTCGCAATGATCGGCTGTGCGCGCGTTAAACATACTTCTTTTTTCTCTCTTTCACGCACGTATGTACCATTTAACTTCCACGAATACCGGGAAATTCTGGTGCTGCCAGTATGTCTGCCAGTGCGATCGGTGGAATCCGAGCTTTCACGGAACATTCCGAACGGCCCCGATTCCTCGAGTTTGCTGGACGCGCGCGGCGTGCGCGCGAGGCCAGTCCTATAAAACCGTAAACGTCGATTACGCAATGATGTAATATAATAATGGATATTGTCTCGGCAATGGAGATTCCGACAGATAGAGTTTCTTATTGCTTCGGTGAAACACGTTCACAATTGATACTCGGCCGGAGACGTATGTCAGTCATGCTACATATACTTTGATTTCTGCGCTCTTTTTTCTGACTGCGCGGGCGCATGCGCGCGTGCTCCTATTCGTGGGAGATACATGGTGGAACCAATTTACTTTTTGCCGGTGTATAATGAAACCGCTGATGGTTATGTTTGGTAATAATTGGGTAACAAAAGTGAGCGTAGTAAAAATGGAAATTGGCGCTACAAGGTAGTAGGATAATGCAGTAATTAAAGTAAGGTAACAGTAACGTGTATTTTTATTACGCATTATGCAACCTTGTGCTTCTGGTTAATTCTAGCTGACGGGACATCGTCCTGAATATCGTTTGCAATTCCAAACTCGGCTCATCTCGTGTTTATTTCAAGCCACTTTAACACGGCCTTAAAATTTCGTTCGCGCATATTTCGAAGATGTTGTAAAAATTATAATTAGACCTACTATAGAGTTACTATAATGTCAGAAGTCAGTTAGACAAAATGGCGTGCCCTTTCGAGGAGCGAGCTGTTCTTAAGATTCGTGGGTTATTTAAGAAGTAAAAAGGTAATCAATAGAAGAAGAAGATCGCAGTTTGTTGAGATCTCATAAAGATATGCTTATTCATCCTAATGGTAGGTTGTCGACGTGGACACGCCTCTATCAAAGTCGTCGGTATCTACAAAGAGGCTCTTCGAGATTTTCTTTCCGTTCCCACCATTCTGCGGCTGACGAGCAATTCTCCCCCTTGTCCCTCCCCTTCGTTTCACTCTGCGTTCGTGAAACGAAGAGGACAGGCTATCAGTAGCAGTAGTAGCAGCCGGGGCCGGGGTACCTCTAATATTTCACGGAAGCCAGCTACGCGGTTTGTCGATGTTATCGCGTTCGCGATGCCGAAGGAGCCGATTTTAACCGATACCTTTTTGTTACACCTCAGCTTCGCATTAAAATAAATATCTTCCAATGGAATAGAGCGAGAAAGTTGGAGACAGAGGGATGCTGGAGTAAGCAAAAGGAGGAGGGAAAGGGGGAGATCAACGACCAAGCGGTGGGAGATCATGAACGAGGAGGAAATAGCAGAAGAAGGGAAGGAGAGGGCAAAAAAGGAGAAAAATGCCCGGGAGGGAAAAAGGAAGAGGAAGAGACGAAGAAGAAAAGTGGCGAACCGGCTGGCCGCAACGAACTTGAAGTAAACCAAACCTACCGGTCCTACCGCTCGCGCTACCACTACCACCTACCGAACTATTACCTACAGCAGGTCTATATCTGGACTCTGCCTCGTCTCCCTTATCCGATGCATCGCATCGTGTGCCAGAATAGTGAAATCACCTACGTTCTATACCTTTCACGAGGCCATGTGGGTGTTCCGTACTCATCGCGATGTTCATTCAGTCGATTCCTTTTGGGATCGAAGCATAACCACTACGATCCTCGTTCCTCTCTTACAGAACGATTAAGTTCTAATTTCTCTATCATGAATTAAGAACTCAGGAAGAAAGAATCTAGAAATAGATCCCAACAATGAACTGGCTCCGCTTGAGCTGTCTAAAATAAGGGATTATTATTTAAGGTATTATTTAAGAAAATAAGCATGAATGCGTCTGAATGCAGTCAAAGGTCCAAAGGAGGCTACTTCCTAGCCCTGAACAATGGAGACCCGCGTTAAGCATAGTTGGTCCTTGATCTGTTAGCTCTAGACATCTCCGAGACTGTCCGATGCTGGGTCCAGTTTTTATCGAAGCTTGACTGCTCGTAGAAGGTGGAACTAACCGTCGCCTCAACCTGTTCCAATTCTACTCTAAATCGAAGCTCCGTGTATTATCATATCTACGTTCTTGTAATTCCGATATCGACGAGCCCGCTTATCGCGCAGCTTCGATACACGTAGTCTATCGACACGGTTCTTATTCCCAGATTACCTCTTTGATCCGCGTGTAAATCGAAGATGCAATTGAGCGCAGCTTTTTCCGAGGGTCGCGTGGCAACGCAGCTGCCTACTACCGCTCTAATTAATACATGATCCTCATTCGCGGTGTTATATAAACCATGCACGAACACGGGAATATGAAAGGCAGGAAGAGCGAATAAAAAGAACGAAAAAGAGAGAAAAAAGGTGAGAGCAGAAAGAAGTATGGCATGAAAAGGAGAGAGGAACGTGTCGCCGTGAGCGCGCTTTTGCGTGAATCAATCGATTAAAATCGTCGACGTGCCAACAGCTGACATAATCCGGCACGTATGGGTCAGCCGATTAGAAATCCGTAAGTGTCGCCTTAATTGACGCGATTACATTTACGAGCCCCGCGTCAACATGACCGCTCTTAAATGAACGTGACACGCGCCAGCCAGGTGTGTGTTTTCCAACTCTAGAACGCAAGCAGAATTACGCGTTCCACGTTCGACCGACAGAGAGTTCCGGAACGATTGGCTACGTGCTTTTTGCGCTTTGTTGATCGACCATTCGGAGAATATGTAGTTAGAGGAATTTGTAGGTTGTGTAGTAGTTATGGATGAACAACTAATGCTCTTAGTCGAAGTTGAACGTTTCTTTTTATAGCCACGCCGGAGATAAGGATGCGACGAGGAATTCGATTGGAATTCGCTTTTTGTGAGGCACCTCTATGTTAGATCCATTTGTTTATCATTCGAGAGACTCGAGGAATTAGGTTCGACAAAAGTCTACTTAGTAACGTGTAGTCTTTGCGGTTGTAGAGAACGTTGCGGTTAATTTAAGAACGATATTTAATGATAATTGAGAAATTAACATATCTGTCGTCCCGTTGGTATGTCGTAGCGTGTTATACTTGAATAGTGGCTCTTGCGATAATTTCCTTGTGACGAGTTTCCCGATCGTTGCCTATGTAAGTTATTCAGTACATGTATATTTATTCAATCCTTCGTTTTATAATGCTGTTAAATATGTATCTTTTATAACTTATTTATCTTATGCGAATGAAATACGTACTAATTCCTCGACTGTTGTAACAAATATTAACTTTAGGAAGAAGGAATTTGTCGAAGTAACTCGTTATCGATCGACAAATCGACTCCAAATCATCGTACTCTCATCGACAGATTTTTTTTCTTTTTTTCTCCTTATTTAACGATTACTCCATGAAAATCCAATGTGAAGATAAAAAAATGAAATAAAACAAGGATCGCCTTATCATTGTCTTGCAGGTGGCTGTCAGAAGTTCAGGCTGAAAGCGTGAAGAGTATCGATTGGCAGCAGCATGCTCTCAATATAGCGTTCGAGTATCGACGATCTTCTCCCTGAAGTTACTCTGCCATGTTGCTTAGGTAAGATTAACGAAATGATTTTTCCCTGAACAACACGTCGAGCAACACGTGTAAACGACCTCGTCTGAAACGTCGATGAGAAGTTGTAGTTTATCATTATCGTGGTAACTGAGACAAGCGCGCCTATGTACTCTACATTTTTCTTTCCTGCGCTACTCTTTCCGCTTCGTATCTCAACGTGAACGAAGACGATGATGAAGAAGGGTGTTAGCTATTTGAATCGTTGCAATTATAGAGAGTCGCGCGATTCAATATCGCGAGGAACGACACTGCGACAGATATTCTAAATGCGTGTTATCGTTTGTTGGCGTACTATTTTAACGTGTTATCTTGGTCCACGTCCGCCATGGAACCGCAAACACACCCGTTCGCTCTCTCCGCGTGCAGCTTTCAGCCGAGTACGCTTGAACCCGCGACGCGCGAGTTCCGCCAGCACTGCTGTATTGGTACGCGAATGCGACAAACACACGCTTAATTCGCTCGGAACGAGTGCGATTGATATTCAGATGCAAACAGGGCAGGAGACACGAGACCGAAGCAACGTTAAATGTCGCTTTCATTAGAATTAATCGCCGTGAATTTCGTTTAATTTGAACGTAAGACTTGATCTTTGATGTGGAATCTCTGGTCATGGTACAGAATAACAGAGAGATTAAACGATCGTAAGTTTCGAGGTCTCAGTAAGAAGATAAATTATGGAAATTATAGCTAATCGTAAGAATTATTTGGAATTATGGAAATTTGCCTATGGTAAAATTATTTCTTATTCGATCCTCTTCGCGTTGTGGATTTATCGGTTCTTTGTAAAATACAATTTTTAAATTGCCGATTACACATATTACTTTATAGTACTTTTGCGTCACCCTGTATTGCAACGTGCTTCTCGGAACAACGATTAAATCGTTAAACAACCGCGGTTACATCTTCCTATTTACAATAATCGTATTAAAGTTACATATATACGGCCCGAGTTTCGCGAAGCCATTACTCATTTTTCCCTTTCAAGTTTTTCCGCGGGCAAATATCGCGGGTCACCGCTGAAACTCACGTGGCCGGCAACGTGATAAAAAATCCGAATGTTAGGCTCGTTATGTCGTTACGGCAATCGTTAAACGCAACTGTAAGCGTGGCAATTGCGCCATTCTAGACGAAAGGTTACGGTCAACAGGAGATTTAAGGTGATCGAACTTGGCCAGTTGCCGAAATAATCTTTCTTTCTTACGGTCGACGTTGACAAACGAAAAGCGCGGCATGAAATCGCGAAATCGTGCGAGGAACGCGTGTTTTCGCGCGATCGTCGCAAACTAGCCCGCGTCGTGTAGGTTCGTGCGACGAGGTACGAAGGGCCTGGCGGCGATAAAACCAGTCACGAACATTGTACGCGGGGAAAACATACGATAGCTACTTCTGCAGAATTCTGTCGTACGCGGTTGTATGGTACGCGTATGTGTACTCGTGTGCGTGCATTACACGGAAGCACGGAACAATGCGGTGCCATTCATGGTAAAAGAAGAAGCGGTTGAATCACCCGCCCGCTCGGATTCTACAGGCTTATTCAAACGACAAGCTCCCGGAATAATCGAACGAGCCATCCGTAGATCGCGATACGAGATTCTTCTGATCTGCCGTACTCCTCCATGCTTCGATAAATTCTCTTTCGCTTCGAACCGCCTCGCTCGTAGATTAGATAGCTCCATTTCACGGATGCTATAAGCCTGTTAGAAGATTGGTAGGTTTCCAGACGCGTAATTGCAGCCACGCAGAAGGCGTTAACCCTATGGAATCGTAACGATACCAATTCCGCAGCGAATACGAATTTATATGTAGAAACGTCAGCTTGTAATTACGGACAGGTAAGCGCGCCAATCGGAAAGCGAGAGAGAGAGAGAGAGAGAGAGAGAGAGAGAGAGAGAAAGGGCGAGAGGAATGGGTTCTCGGTGGAATTTACAGAATTATAGCAATTTATACCGGTGGCACGCGCGCTCTCCTCGCGCCTGCATAACGATACGTGTCCGCGTCCCGACTGATTTACAACGTTGTTGAATAATTATTTAGTGAAACGTTGCTCGTGTACGCGATTTCCCCCGTGAGTACAAGCCGACGATTTCCTATTACCTATCCCGATGAAATATCGCGTCTCTGTTAGGCCCGCGAGGAAACTGCGAAATCGTGTGTATTTGCTCGGGCTCGGTAGTAATAACATTGCGGTCTATGACTGGAAGAAGGAAATAGTCTCTCGCGGACCGTGTTATAAAGTTACATGCCGATCACTGTAACGCGATACATTGCATCGGTACGAGGAACAGTAGTTAGAGATCTTACTAAGGGGGCAAGAGGAATAAAGGAGAAAAAAAAAAAAAAGAAAAATGAACAGCGTGTGGCGACGGTGAAAACGGCATTGGATCGCCTCCTTCGCCTCTGCTGATCATAAAATTGCATCGTATTCTTGCTGGAAAGAATATAAAGTGTAAAGATTATAAATGTAGACTGCATGGGAAAATATGATAAGTTTAGTTGCTAAACTTCTAATTTTGTTATCATTTGATGGCTACAAGGCTATACATTACTGTACATAGTATAGTTACATTTTAATATTCGGGCACGGCAATGTCACTGTATTTACTGCTTTATATAAGAGAGGATGATTTAAATACGTGTTGCTCATTGCACGAGCCATTTATTTCGTATAAAAACAGTTTTAACAATTTGTGATTCGTTGACAAGGCACTGGACTTTAGAACTGCTCTCTTATGAAAAATAAAAAAATATGACCCGTCTTGTTTTTTCTCCGTAGTGCTCAGTTAATGTATTGGTTAAAGTTAACCTGTAAAAAAGCCAGCTGTAAAGAAGCAACGAGTTTTAAGTCGATGTCTCTGTTTTGATTTGTCGAATTTTTGTTCGGACGATTAAAAGTAACGATACTGTCAAGCTCGATCGATTTTATAACATCGCTGTTTCGTTCTTTCAATTTAAGATACCCGGCGAATGGTCGTTTACCATTATCTTCTGTAAGGTTGCCGCTTTCGCCAGTTTTCGCGTTTCGTTTTCGTACTTTGTGTTTTTCAGTTTTCGTTCATTTCGCTCTTTTTCCGTTCTTTGATCTCGCGGATTTTTGATACGACGAATTATTTTTAGATGCGTGTGGTACGCGATACACGCGAATTTGCTCAGCTTGCGTTTGCATTCCACTGATAACGACCAATCGATGATTTTAAACACGAGTTTTAATATATTTGTGGAGAACGAGAAAGATAAGCGGAACTGTCCATATTTCAGACTCAAGGTGATTTTTCCTTTTCTTCTACTGTTTTTTTTTCTTTTTTTTTTTTTTTATTTTTACTAGGAGAGTTCGGTTCTCTAATTTCGCAGTGAAATTCATCCTTCTCGATAAGATTGAGATACGATGCTTGCGGTGCTATATCATATTTCCCAGCACATGTGCTTGTTCGTGGCACTGTTGCCTGGAAAATCCTTGTAATCCCCATAAATTATAACAATGTAACAAACGAGACCGTGAACGTGTCTCACTTACCTTACGAACAATCGCCAGATAAATGAAAATTTCTCGCGACTCGTTCCACTGTATGTCGAATCTTGCTATGTGTATGTACATACATATAGCCGGAGCATGAATTTCACTTTGAGCAGACTTTTCGCGAAATATTAACTTTCACTTATCCTTTAACCCGTAGACACGTGCCTTTTCCAGTTAAGTAGAAATAATTAAATATTAGGTTGTTCGAAAAGTTCGTAGCTTTTTGATTATTGATATATTCTATATTTCGTACGATATACCTATGACGAATTTTTGCAAGATATAAAAATTCCAAGCTTAGGATTAGGAGTTCAAATTCTCAGTTAAAATATCTCTAAGCTTTTCTTAAATGTAGAATAAAATTCTCGCAAGTTTCACTTTTATCGTCTTTTTATTAGAGCTTGAAACATTTGAAGTCTATTAATAGACTTCGCGCCAATTTTTCCAGCTATCACCAGAGTCAATTCCAAGTACTCTATTATCGGTTAAACTGTCAATCAGCTAGACGTTTCAGCTCTTGATCTGTCCATCAGCCATTTTCATTCTATTCGTCGTCCGATGAAATCAGCTGGCAATTAATCAGGGAAAAAGTATTTGGAATGACGACCACGTCATTATATGTACTTACTACCGCTGTCCGTGCTTAATCATATTCGTCAATCTGACTCCCAGTGACTTACGCGTACACGTGTTTTAATCCAATTACAAGACACTGTTACATGCTGCCGCTGTTATCTGAGCCGTATGAGAAAGTGACATATTTACATCGTAGTTCCCTTCGTATTTGGAATTCACGCGCGCCTTGCTTTTCGTTCTTGACGTATGTACGTCACTGTTTGTACAGCTATGAGTACCTTATAAATGTTGAAAATACCTGTTTTACTTTTAAAGATATGTATTTTTATACCATTTTGCCCGCTCATCATTTAATTAAAGACAGTCAATTAAATATCAGATAAAAAGAAGTCAGCTTACTAAGAATTCTATTGATAGCTCGGCACAATACATCATCGTTTAATTTATGCCTATCGATGAGTCACATTTTATTAGCCGATATTAAACAACATAACTCACTCTAGATTGGTTCCATCTAGATCCGACCTCCGGAAACCGCTGCAAATCTCAATCACAAGGAAACTAAACGAATCAATAACCTTACCGTAGGGTTAATCGAATTATTTTCTCGTTGCTAATATTTCTTTTCTTCTTTTACCGCATTTAAAGTAGCTGTATACATGACTTTCTCGTTCTATCGGTATTATATTACAAACTTAGTTGCCAACACAATACAACAAATTTTTCCGTAATGAGCTCGAGATCGAGTCTCAAGATGTCGAAGCTTGGTTGACCCAAATGACCGCATCTTACCGATATATTTTTGCGTATCGTGTATACACCATGTATCTTCTTCATCTTGAAATGTTCCACGAATGTTATAAAAATCTAATTCTAGTTATTACGCGTACATAAACGTCATTAAGTAGTATGTGGACGACGCGAGTAATTCCGGGTCGCGTTGAATCGAGGGAATTACGGGCGTGTAATTTTGGATGTTTGCCAGTGTTTCGCGGCCAAAACGAAAACGCCCGCGTGCGTGCGATCCGCGCAATATCCGCGCAAGTGGGTCGTTAGAGGCAAATCGCGAAGTCCGAGTGAAATTAAAAAAATACGCGTAGCAGGAGACCATCGAGCGGCTGTCTGCCAACTATTTCGTCGGCACGTGAATGTTTACGACTGCTTCCCGTTTGATTTCCATCTACATTTCCTCGATTCTCGTCTCTTTATGTAAATTGAATTTTGCTTTGAACCATCGTCCATTTTATAGCGCGCGTGCATCCGATAAGGAGGACGTAAAACCGTGGCGATTTATAATCTGTGAATTGTGGATTTGTTGATGCGACTATGTCGACTAAAGAAAGTTATTATATTGACGTTTGGGATGCTTTGTGAGTATAGCGAGATTCGTTTAGCGTCAGAACGAGGAGGATTGGATGATAAATTTGTCCTATTTGGCTGCTGCTACTTGCGCGAAGCTCTCACGTGGCGTATGTTATTCGCAAGAATTTGCTGTTTTTTTTACGGCCATGCGCTTTATTAAACGTTTCGAACCTTGCTGCTTGGACGAATATTTTTCATAAAATGATCTTTTTTTACTAGCTGTTAATCCTCCGTAAATCCATGACCGCTCTATTTCGTTTCATGTGCTTTGGCTTTGATGTATGAAACGTATACTTTTGCGTTAAAATTTCGCGGAAATATGTCAATACAAGTGCGTTACTAGAAGACTAGGAGAAGAATATAAAATTACGTTTAAATGATAAACACCTCTGAAAAATACTATTATCGATTAATAACGTACTAAAGTAGTAAAAAATTAAAATTGCATATCCGCAGTATCGAGCGTAAGAGGGTCAATTAGGAAAATAAATGACTTCTCGGTAAAATCTTTCGTCCGGTTTCAAGTAGAACAAAAATTTGTAGTAATTAATCGTTCGATGATTCGTATTAGTTAGCCGATCAAACTTCGAGTACGTTTCCCAGAAACAAGAAGGAATCGTATAAAAAGTGAGTCACCGTAACGTCAAGATAATCGTAATCGCGAATGCGATAAACAGAGTCCAGTTACTCGATGGCTATTCATAGTCGCGTTCTTCGTGCGGAAGAAGTTTAATGTTTAGTCTTGTACACTGCAAAGACACAGTCTCTTACGCAGTGTCTCCTCGTAGGATAAATAGATCGTCGAGCGTACAGTGTACGGCTATTCAATTATGTTAGGGACAGATTTTAACACAAACTGTTTCCGACCATTGCTGCATGTTTTGGGCAAGTGCCAGCTTTTCGATGCACGGATACGTATCGTCCAAAGCAAATCGTTTCTTTGTCTCCAAAATTACACGCGAACATCGTTTATGATCTTTCTTTGAAGAAAGTCCGAATTTTATGACTCGTAGATGAGCAAACTTTGTCACGTTGCAATGGACACGTATCGTTTTCACACGCATACGGATAGAAATAAACAGATAAAAATGCAGATATAATAATACGATAACGTTCTTCATCGGATATGCATGGATCGTACAGGTATACGTTATTGTTGTTAAATGAAAGATTTTGCAATTCTATTAGCATCGTAAGAAGGCGCGACTGTCGTGATTATATCGATGAAATACGAACCGGCCTAAAAATGTGTATTGAAAATGAAAAGATATTTGCTGCAAATATATACTTAATAGCCATGCTAAACGAATAATAAATGTTAAAGATAGTCCCATTGTATATCGATACTTATTAACGTAATAAATAGTTAATTGTTTAAATGTCGTTATAATCTCTATGCAAATTTTCAGATATTTTTTAGACTCTATCAATAATGATGATAGTCAGACCTCAGTAACAGTGCTAATGAAACTTCAATATGTTTTGTATAATACAAATAATATACATATTCATAAAACATGTCTACAAGCTGTTCGAATACTTTCGTGACTCTGTGCTTACCTAATCGCGAATACGCGAAGAATTGATTTCTTGCTTTGCCGGTAACAATAATAATAATAATAATAACAACAATAAAAAATTGTTTATCCGATTGTGTATACATTCTCATATAATTTAATAAATTACTGAAACGCACGTGATACGATCGCAAAAAAAAAGAACGCTTTGCATCGACTAAAACGACCCTCGGCGTTTCTGCATCGGTTACACGTTGGTATCCGCATGATCGCCACGTGCCATAGATATCCGTGGTGCTTACTTACTTTCCACGGAACAAAGTTCACGTGGCGGAAGCGGCGACACTCGTTAATCCTCGTTGAAATTCATTCGCGTTGACAACTCTGACGAAGATATTCGCCGACTTCTCTCACACCTCGCGATTTTCCAGATTCTAGAATCTCTTAGCACAAACCTGATTGTTCCAGATAAAAAGCTAATACGGTCGTTAAGAAGCGCGATATAAGAAGTGTTGCAAAGAATTTTGCAGTCGACGCGGTCGTTTCTTAACAAGCTCGTAGAACGATCGGTCGGTTTATTGGAGCAACGTAGCAGCAATGAAACATAAATTTCTACCTAGCCGCGCTCCTCGTGTTTCTGTTATTCGTGTGTGCACAGGGCCGTATCGTCGAAGTTGCAAACTCATTAACGCGTATAATCCGCCGTTTCCCGATTACGGAATCCTCTTCCACGAGATCCTCGGTCGTGGCACGTATACGCGTCTGGAAAAAAGTAACATTATTAATTCAACGTCGTATCGACTGATGTGATACGACGACTTTTTGTTGCAATCACCTTGCGTTTAAAAATAACCTGTCTATTTTAAGCTCACGTAACATTTCCGTCGTTATCGAGTCGGTTGTCGGACTTTCCGGGCAATTTATTTGCGGTGACGTTCGCTTTTATAAGCACGCGAATGCATAATATCGTTTCCTTTACTTCGACAAGTGACTACGTGTTTGCTGAAACGATTGTAGTCCAATCGCTTTTCCGCATTCTTCGCTCGATAGTTTTCCAGGCTGGCCGATCGAGTATCGTCGATCGAGAACGGAAATCGATGTTAATTATTTTGTCGTTGTTTCGGCGCCACACGATTATAATTCTCTGTGCCTTGAATATACTTGACCCTTCGCCTCTGTGATTTATTTTAAGAATACACGTGTTTCTTTCGAAGTTTCACGCCTGATACAACAATCGCAAATATATTATATTCGATCGATTTTCTAAATTGGAAACGAAATACGAGTAAGTAAAATTGGAACGAAAGCTGGCTATACGCTGCCGACCTTAAAATGCGAAATTATTACGCGTTAAATAGAACACAATGATTTTTAACAAAAAAAAAAAAGAATTTTTATTAATTTCAGCATATGGTATACTTAGCAGGATAAGCGTTATAAGGCAAGAAATTACATTTCGAAACTACGTTAAATAGATGCGGGTCTGACATCGCGTGGATTAACAAGAAAAAATGAGCAAATTCTAATTATATAGGCGCAATAAATAAACCGATTAGGAATCTTTGATTTAAAGAGTAATTCTACTTTCTGAAAACGTCAGTCTTATCCTATAACGAGTATAGATTCGGTATTAGGAGACAAGAAGTAGCATCTTTAAAATATGTATGTAAATGGATGCGGGCCTGAGATCGCGCGAAACTGGATGCTCGTAACATTTAGCAAGACTTATCTCTCCAACATACTCCGTCGATTAATTTATTTCACGATTCACGTGTAATTCGTTACATCCTCCCTAGAGAAGAGAATCCAGTGTTTTTCATCGCATCCACGATTGCATAATTAATCGAAGAAGCGAGTAAATTAACAGAGCCAGTCGGTAAGACCTAGCAATTAGAGGTCTTCTTATTTCCCCCGGATCTATCTTTTTCGTACGCGTGTGCTCATCGTTTTTGATTTATACAGGCTCGTCTCGCGTAAATGGCTGACTATTAATGTTCGTATTTAATCGAACAGACGCGTATCGCTCGTTTATCAAGTTCGCGGACGTCGATGCCTCGATCGAGCCCGCACGATAATCGACCTTCTCTTTTCAACGTTCGTTTTTTCGTTTACAGGCAGAAAGCTACCATCCGCGGAATTCGATCCGCGTCGAATTGACACAGAAATCGCAAGTTAACGCGAGACACTTTATCGCAGATCGCAGGCGAGATCGTCGACATCGGCTCGCGAACTAGACGCGTTAACACGAAACGGAAAGACTCGTCAATTAGTGTCAGCGACGAAAAGATCTTAACGCGCGCCGGTATTTAATATTCCGCTATGAAGTACTAATTAAACTAGCGTTCAAGTTAAGTCGTGAGATTCCCGTAATTTACACCTGCTGCCGCCGAGATAATGGGTATACGCGTACTTAAGTGCTCGGAATGCCAGCCACGTGCTTCCATCTTTAGCTTTTTTTTTTTTAGATACGATAGTGAATAGAAGAATTGTTTTTAAAAAGATAGACTTAGCAACGTTTGAAAATTACTTTGTTCCGTATCGATGGTTTTACGAACGATATTCGTTTCGATTTTTACTTCGGTATGTCTCGTTAGTTGTTCTAAATTTTTCTTATTTATCTTATCGCTTTTATCATGGTCGCTCTTCTCTCTTTTCTTTTCGAGAAAATTAATTCAAAAATGTCCATTGCCGTAAGGATTAATTTAACACGTGTGACGGTAATTCGTTACGTATACCTGTGGAAAGTGCACTTATCCTACGCCTACGTATCGGCGTTCATTCTATTTATGCGTACTCACTTCGAATGTCAAAGCTACGTCGTACACGAGACAACACCGCAAAGTTGCTGCACACAGTACTGCACATGCATATTCGTGTTATGGCGGATCGAAGTTTATAACGCAACAAATACCACAAGATGTTACAACGATTATCCGTCGGAACTTGTGAGAACGACGCACGAGCAGTTTCATACGCAGCCTGAGGGAATCCGAAAGAGCGAGGAGGCTCTCGATTCGATCAAAACACGCTCGCCTGTATAACAGTTTGTTTTCCACACGTGATACGTGTAATACGGGTTCTAACGCGCCTCGTCTCTACAGTATATCGTGTTACAAGGGGTAATTGAAGAACGATATGCATATACGTTGTACGAGATGTGCACGCGTGGGCATTGTCATTATCGCAGCCACACAGTACATACATTAGAGTGTTTCGTGTCGATATAATATATCACATTACTACTGTAAACTGTTCAGGGGTGTGGCTCTTGTTGGTCACCACAGGATATCTCGATATACACGCGTCCAACGTCGTATCGTTTACTGCGATTCGCGATGCGTTTATAGTACTTTCTTTTTTCGTTTCTTCGCTTAAAATTGTCTAGCAATGGACTCGACGCTCAACTTGCATTAAACCGTGAGTCATAAGGAATAACGATTAAGTCTCATTCACAAGGAAATATAGAAACTATACCGGTTTGATCGAGAAAATTGCTTTATTAATTTCCTTCGTAACACGATGATATTTCAATTTCCATTTTATTAACGCTAAATGCTGTCGTTGCTGTAAATAGACTATATCGAACGTTGACAAAATTAAAGTGGAAAGTATTACAAACAAAGAGTGCAACCAAGCCAATTCCACGTAGAGTCGTGAACGATTAATTTGCATATATGTATATACCTGTAATTTGCGATCACGATGATCATCGCATTAAACGGTCGCATTAAACGAAGTCCTTTTCGGAAAGTTCGATCTTTCACCTGGTAATCGATTCCTACGCGGGATGATTAAACATCGACGCTGTTAGGAGACGGTGGAAGATCAATAGCGCGTTCGTGTAGGCCAGAAAAGCAAGCTGCAGGCTCGGAGAGAAGAGTTATCACTGTTTATCTAAACGATATGCACCGCGAATGTTGACCCTGGGTTGCGTAAACGCATGCCTGACGCATACCACCGGCCACAGCACGCCGATTTGACTTCCTGCCTCGATTCCGGCCGTTCGCGATCCGCTTCAACTACGATCAACTTTGCGCAAAAGGTAGTGGAAACGCGTTAGAAAGAGGACCAGTCCGTGTGATTCCAAGATTCCATTAACGAGACGTGACATAGAGACGAAGAAGTGTCACGATGGAAATAGAATAGATCTTACATACTTGGCTTTGCGTGACGTCTATCGAAGGATGTCGGGCTTAAAGATGTCGACTAGTTTTTTACGCTTGGATCGTATATAATTGTCGCTCGAAAAAGAACGCGTTCGTGGGTGGAAAGTAAATTCGAAGCTCGAGTAATAAAACCCGAATGCTCGATGGATCGATATAAAAATCTTGACGATGTTATAATTTATTCGTTTCGTGCTATGTACGGTAAGACTTGGAATGGATCCTTTTCGATTTTGCGTGGCGTATTTGGAAGAACGTGGCGAGTTTAAAAATATCAACTAGATTTCTGGAATTGGATCACGGTAATTGTTATTTGTATAAAGACTCGTTGATTTGAGAGTAAACGATAACGATATTGCGCAATAAAATCAGGCCAAATTTAAAGATAGTGTCACTAAGCGTTTGAAAGACGTATCGAGTTATCTTAGGTAATCGAAAAGCGACGTCATTGACAAATAACGTAAGTATGCGGTTCCACGTTGCTATTCTTAGAGTTTTATCGGACTGAATTTACTTTACGTATCAAGTCCGCGTTAAAAAGAACGTGTTTGCTTTTTCGGTCGACTATGGGAACGTAACGGTCTCGAGGTGAAAATAAATTTGGCTGGAACGATCGTGTTATTCGCGTGACGGCGGCTTTTTTCGTCTACTTTCAGACACACACGATCGTGTGGTCGTCGGTAATTTCATCGTTTAACAAGGAAGTTGGTTCACGTAGAAGGATAGTTTTGTAGGTTTTAGCGTGAAGTTTCCGATGGTTTGAATGTATCGAGACAGTTTAATAGCTAGGTGGGATTTCTCCTATCGTCGCTTTACGATACGACGAGCAACTCAATTAGAGAAATACGATCTTTGCCAGCAAATATGGGCGTGACGTCGTTTATGAAATCATGGTGCCTTAATTATTTCAGGACATTGAACCGTGTACACGTTGTATCATATTCTGGTTATCGAGCAATCAAATTGCTATAATAAAAACAATCGAAGTAAAAATCTCTGAGAATTTATTCGCGATTCCTCTTGGAATTTTCCTTTCCACCTCTGTATAGATAACTGCGTAAGGGTTTTTCACAATTTTAAAGTAACATTGTAGTTGATCTTTTATGATCCTCGGTTAAAGCTCGTTACCAGCTAAACTACTATAATGGAAGATGATTTTTTCTCTTTCTTAAACTCTTAGGAATAGATTTAACCTTAGAACGAGACAAAAAACATACCAGTAATTAGCGATTGAAAATTTGGAAAATTTCACGAGGCACGTCGAGAACGCGTATTACCATGAATCCTATCCGTACGTGTTAAACACGCTAACGAGATGCTCCAACAACACCTGAAAATAAATAGCACCATGCTGACGCGTCGTTCGTGAAAACTATCCACAACCACGTACCTACCAGTACCTATCCAACTATCGTCTTCGTTTTTACGACATTCATCGTCCGTACCGTGTCCCCTATCGTTAATTGAAAAAACCTCGACGGGGTCACGATCCTATCCGCACTTTTCAACCATTATACACGATAAAAATCATCGGAGAGAAAGCGTATGTGTCTCTTGAACGGATGATACATCGACGAAAGCCAACGTTCCGGCTGTATCCTTTCGGAGATGCGTGTAAGCGATTATTCAACGAGGTCGAAAATTTCCAGCCAAAGTATAGAACGAAGCACGGAGCTACAAGAGGAGTTGCGAAGTATTTTCTGCACAGTCGCCAACGTGGTTATCTTTATTATTATCGACGATGTTTAGCGCTAGATATCAAGTTAGAATTATATTCTAAAATACTTATCGAAGATTTCGATGCAGACACGCAGAGCTGCAGGTGATTTGGTTACTGTGAAAGGGTGTCGCGAGGTATTTTCCGCGAGTTCGCCGATATTTTCACCTGAAGATTTTCACCACTGATTAAACGTTAAAGACAAAATTACGTATAGTGAGATCTGTCTAATCTGTCTTCGTTACCTTACTAAAAATATTTTTTTCATATTATATTTTTTATATCTTCGAGGCTCTATATCGTGAAAAGAGATTTGTCGCGACAAGAAGAGCGATCCTGTCCGACAGTCAGTGTGACAGTTAATGATACATCGTGCGAGAGGGTTCGTCAGTCGCGATCCGTCAGGGTAACGTCGTCCCGCGAAGGCGTCCCTTTGACGCGTCTCTTTGCCGTCCCGTTAAATAAATCCACACACCGATGTACTTTCACCGGCGGCCATAATTAAATCCGAGTTAGAAACGTGGAACGAGTCGAAAGTTACACGGTACGCTTGGTGAATGACACCATGCATCACGCCAGGGGAAGACGTCTTTATTGTTGTCGCACGGAGGCTTCGTTGTAGGCCGTTGTGTAGCCGGCACACTCTCGCCTACGAGAGTCCGTGGCTCGTTACGTAATTGCAACAGGTGTGTCCCTGTCGACCCCGGCCACGTGTTTTCCCCGCCGCGCCGCGCCGCGCCGCGCGTTTCTCGACCGTTCGAACGCGGAATCGCTCCGCGCCATCAGACGACTGCGTTATTGTTCACCGAGAATTGATTAAGCTGCAAAATTGTCGAGAATATTTTTAAACGTCTTCGTGCCTGTTACGTGGTCGTTGTCACGCTCGTTACGTTTCGTCGCGCAGCGGTTCTTAAGTTATGGTTACAATGTGGACGTGTGTTCTGACGAACTATCGTTTTGACAAATATCTGAATAATCGAATATATCTACGCGTACATAGATTCTGACGAGTGTACGTATTTCGATCGTCGGACGTTTCGTTCGAAACGTAGATCTTTCTTCTGATCTGGTCGCTCCGAGTGAATAGATTTTGAAGCTGCGTCACGAGCTTTATCTTCTTTTAACCAGACGTTAGTAGAAATTTCCTTTGGATTTCGTTGCTTCGATATGTTTGCGTATTCGAGTTACCTGTGATTTATGACGAATAGAATCTATAAAAAAGACACGTATCTTCGTTTAGCTTCTTAAGATGGAAGAATCGCACGAGAAAAACATAGTTATACGAAAGAAAAATCGTATGACAAGGGTTGGAAAAAGAAAGAACAAAACGACATTGACGAGCTACTTCTTTGAGATCATTCTCTCGGAATACACCCGTGAAACAATAGAACAGACGCGATTCCGCGTGCCCAGAGATCTTGTCCACTGACGTATGACCATTGCGAATGAGTTGGATCGATGCGTTTGACGATAAAGCGGAATCATTCATGGATGCTCTTCGTCAACCGCAAATTGCCACGTTTTAGTCGCAGTGCTCCGCGTTTCTGACGTAAGATTTCCGGGAGATCATTGATATCCGATTTCCGAGATAATAACTTAATGCGCAAAACAGCAGACACTTTGATGTTAGATGTGACTCATTTTTAGCAAAGAATTTAAGAGCGAGGTTATCGCAGGAAGACAAACGATATTAATAGCGATTGATCTCGCGATCGGTTGGAAAAATTCTACGATCGGTAGTGGAAAATGACGAGGATCGGAGCGAATTGGAAGGCGTGAACGCGTTGGAATCAAGGAACGTTTCTATCGTTTTAGGGATATCAGTTATTATTAGCCTCGCGCAGATGGCACACGCAATGACTCAGACGAATAAAGTGGCGACCGATGATAAGTGGCAGTTCAGTCAGGAAGATAGCGTCGAAATGACACTTCTAAGTCGAGCACTTGTATCTAATTGCGCGGCTTAGGTTAATTTTTCAAAATACTATGGAGATAAGCTAAAAATACACGAGTGCTGCACAATTCACCGATCGCGTGTTTACAACGTGTATCTGCTCATCGAGAAGTAAGATGATAAAGATAGAACGTGTAGATGGAGTATTTTTTCTCGATCGTACATATATTTTCTTGTTCGATGATTCAACTAATCATTTATCCGTTACAATAAATATACAAGTAATCCGTGTGTGAAGCTTATCCTGTCACATTTCACACCAGTGTGCTAATACAGCAGTGTGCTCGTAGAAAGTACGCGCAATTTGGTATTGCTAAAAGAGGAACATATTCGAGTTCTACCACGACCTTGATGATCTTCGTGCTCGCGCTGCTTTTTCGTAAAATTCCAATTCGAAGAGAGGAGATATATTTTTAGCTAAATTGTATCCTTCGCTTTTTATCGCCGTATCGTAAAATATCAAACGATCTACAAGATAAGAACACAGAACCACCATTAACCTGTTAACTGGGCCGTTTCGTCACCAGAAACTTTCGTAGTTACGGCATTCAAATTTAATTAGGCCAAGTACCTGTGTTCGAACGTACCGATAACACGATCGAAATCCAAAAGGTCGTAGATACGCCGAATATATTTCAGTTTATATAATACGAAGGAAATAAATATAACGTGAAAATGACAAATTGTGGTTGTAGGTGAGCGGGAGGGAGGCGGTGCTGACCGGTGGCGGCGGCGGCCATGCGCCCCGGCCCGCCAGTACAGCCGAGCCGCCGCAGGCCTCCCCGTCGCCAGGAAGTCCCTCAGGAACGCAATCGACGGCACCGGCTAGATCAGCCGCAACCGCTGCAGCCACGTTCATACGGGAACAGCTCACGGGCCCTGCTGGTGTTGCTGCTGCTGCTGGCCGGCAGCCCTCTGGTCCTGGGCCTGGCCGAGCCGCCAGGGTTACCCGGGGCCGAGTGGCAGCAGGCGTTCTCCAGGCATACGTATTCCAAATCAACTTCCACCAGGTCTATACAACCGAGAAAACAACAAAATCTTACCATTGGATACCTCACAGCCATCAAAGGCGGTCTGAAAGATCGTCAGGGTCTTGCCATTTCCGGCGCCTTCTCCATGGCCCTTGACGAGGTGAGTTTTCTTTTTTAATTATTGCGTTACTACGGAATCTTTATTTGCTGTACTCTGTACGATACAAGATGCGCTTGGGATACTCGTTTCGAACGTATTCGAACGATCCGAGGTTCGGGAAACGACTGTTTTTCCTATTTACGTGTGTACAGTACCGACGTTTTAAGAATTTCGACGAAATAACTTGGAGAAACGAAGAAAGCAACGGACAGACCATTGAAATGAACGTTGTTGCACGGAACAAGTATATTTCTTACGAAAGAAGGAACGAGACTTGACAGCAGCGAATATATAAATATTCAGGATATTGGTAAAGGCCATCGATGTTTTCAATATTCTGCGGCGATTTTCGTTTTTCCACTCTGTGGCTACCAAATACTCGTAACTTTATCCAGCGACCGCTATTTCTCTGGAAATGGAAAGCATTACGCTATAACTTACAGCCAATCTCAAGCATCAAGATACGACCATGCAAACGTTTATCTAAACACGCATTCCGCACGATCCTAAATATAACCCTCGCGCATCTCGTTAATACGTGTTCACGAACCCGATCAAGATAGCACAGCATGGTCAATGAAACACGCAACGGTTCAACGAAGCAGAACCTCGTTTCCACGCTAAGGCGCAAGAAGACGTTTCACCGAACGGTCGGCTTTTTTCTCGCTCGATTTAGTCCAACTCGTGGCTCGTTAGTTTCCACGTGTTCTCGCGTGTGTCACGGTACACGTGGAAATCGGTTGCAGGTTGAATACGGCCGGTGGGTTGTAATTACGGTAGCCGGTGGATCCGGACGCAGTTCCCACGTATAAGGGCCACGGCGCGCGGCGAATCCTGAACCGGCCGAAAAGTAAGGTCGGGCCAATATCGCGGGACCCCTGTCTCGAGGTTTTTTCCTGCGGGCGGTCAGCGGCAGGCAGGAGCGCGCAGTGCGGCGTTCCACGGTCTGGAAGGCTCGATAATTCATTGGAGAGGATCGGCGTGCGCGGTCGCGAGTGCGCTCGCGCTCACCAAGGACCGTGAGATCGTTTTCGCCGCGCGGCGAACCTCTCTTCTCTCGAATAAGAAAAAAGAAAAAGAGAAAGGTGCGCTCTCCGGCTGCAGCGGGAGCTGTGTGCAACGTGCAGAGTGACCCGGCATCTCTCTCCCCGGAGATGCCGATTCGTGCGAGAGTTTAAAAATACAAGACCGGCATTATTCGCCGGTCCGCCCACGCGTCCGCCGACGAAACTGCGCGCTCTCGCAACCGTGAGAAGAATTCGCTCGCGATCGAGAAACCTTCTCTCCTCCCTCGATCTCCCTCCTCCCTTGTGTCTACCTTCTTCCTCCTTCACCCCCTTTTACCTCCCCCTTCTTCCTCTTTTTTTTCTTTTCTTTCTCCGCTTTCTCATCTTTCGCGTGTACCTTCTTCCACTTTTGCTTCTGCTTCTGCTTCTTCTTCTTCTTCTTCTTCTTCTTCTTCTTCTTCTTCCTCCTCCTCTTCTTCTGGTATCGAAGAAGGTTCGTTCGTTCTCTCCCTTTTTACTTACTTCGGGACCAGCCGACGCGCGCTCCTTTGCAACCTGCAACCGTAAACGCGTAGAAGGGGTCCAGGGGCTGAGAAACCCCTGGGAATCGTCGAAATAACCGGCCGATCGTATCACGGTCCATGTATCCGGTTCTACTCGTGGAAATAACAAGTTACGTCAAAGATGGATTGCGGTTACGCTGATAATTATTCGGGGATACTGGTATCTCACCGTGGCCATCGGGAACCGAACGTACGAGAAGCTTCTTTCTCGCGCCTTCTCCCCCTTTCCCCCTACGTAGGTCGCGCCGTTTAAACTCACCACCGCGCCGTTTCCAGAATCGAAACTTTTTTCCATGCTTCCGCGTATGAAATTCAACGAATGGATTTACACGTTGCATTTATCAACCGTTTATAGACTAACGATCGAATCGTTTGCAACAATAAAAATTTAGCTGCCATGTTTCAGTCGTATTTATCGAAAAAGAAAAGAAGATACCATACTTACAAGCGCGAAACTTTATTTGCTACGAATATTAATCGACTATAAATTTAAAACTCTTTCGAACATAGTCCATGAGTTTGTTTATTCAAATTACTATTAATAAAGTTATATTCCGATGAAGAGTAGGTAAAATGCTTTTTAGTTAAAGATACGATATCTTGGAATGTTTGCTAAATTTTGTTACGAATTCTACAAGTAGAATAATACAATGCGATAGTTACGAGACGTAGAATATATATATTTATGCTTAATGAATCACGCTGTGGACATATTCCAACGAAACCTCGCCAGAATTCGAAATACTTGAAACGTTCGATCGGTCGTCGATCGAAAGGAATAGGCGAGCACGAAACGAGTAACGAGCGGTGTGGTAGACGCACGTCGAAAGGTGCAGGAAACGAGCTTTGCGCGCGTTTATTTATGTACTTGGACACGCTACGCAAGAGTAAGCATCGCGATCGCAATGTCGGCCTCTATGCTCGTTGCTTTGGACATAAAGCTTAGCTCACACACGCGGATATTCGACTGCGTAGTTGGAAATACTCGCGTATTTTTATATCGAAAGAGGAAAGTCGCGCGAGTGAGGATATCGCGGTTATTTCTGTGCGTGGTTCGTTGCACGACATTTTTATTTCGTATCGGCTTCCAGCGACCGCCTCATAACGACGGAATAATGCCGACCGTATTTTTAGCCGCGCCACGGTGAAAGTTTTTCCACGATTGGGTATCGCGACGTGGTCACGCTCGCTTCTAATATATTCGAATCGGCGAGATCGCCGATGGTCGAGAATCGCGTTGATCCAGATAGTTAACCCTAACGTTTTCCTCCGTATGACTCAGAATGATAATTACGAGTCAAATGTTGGAATAGTTTCGTCAACCATCGTACTTACGTTTCAATAGTTTTCGCGTATTGCGCTCTTCGCGCGAGTAAAATATTTCAAAATTTGGGAAGAGAATATCCGAAGGTACGGAAACGCGAGCAAGAGACAGAGATAGCGCAACGAATTTAAAGAGACGTTCGTCGAGTAATTAAGTTACTTGATACTGATAATTACGTCAAGTATTTTGAAGTCTTTCGAGGTACTGGTCGAATAACGAATAAAAATATCACGACGTTATTGGGTCGTTGGTTAGTAATTCATGACCTGGTTTCGGATCTTAATATTCTTGAAATCGACGGTTACAGCAGTATTACATCGCACCGTCTCATCGTTCGCGCTTCTCCTAACCTTAATACATTCGATTATTACTTAAACGTAAAGAAGCTACGGTAGTTCTTATTCGACGAGTATCCAGAAAAGTAAGAGGATCGTTTTCATCGATCTGAATCGGGGCCTTCGATTAACATACGTACATAGTCGTTTTCGTATCTCTGCGGACGTCGAAGAAGGAAAGTCAGCGCACGTGAATCGAGCTTAACGCTTACCTGTCCGCTCGTTTCAATGGTGTACGCAGGTGCATTTTACCTCGCTGCTGGCGATACTCAGCGGAGGAGAGAGGAAAAAAAAATTGCTGGAATTCGCTATGACGCACTCCCACGATGTAAACTAGTTTCACGGCGGGCGATATCTGTAAATAGGGAACGAGATCACTTCGAATTCGACCGGTCTCTCGTTAGCGATTCGATTATATTGCCGAGGCTTTTTGCGATTAAGGTGATCGCTCGTGGCAGCTGCTGCATACGCTCGTGATTCATCCGAAACGATTTCACTCGTCGAAGAATTTATCTCGCGTCCAATAGCTTCTTTCGATCGTTCCAGATCTAACTTCTTTTATTTCAGATCCGTTTATCGAAACGAGATTGTAGTTAGCGTCTGATTAAATGAGCACTCGCCAACTGAACGTACTTACGCGGACGTGAATTTTTATTCTACTCGTATGAACAAAAAATGAAAAAATCATCGATGAGGTATAAAGGAAAAATTATTAATCGAATATTTGCAACCGCGTGAAATATGCGTCATTAGGCTTCCGTTGTCATTATTTTTCTTCTTTTCTTTTTTCTTCTGGATGGACACGACGTATCATGGCAAAGTCGTTCTCATCGACCCTGAAGGTTGGCACTCGGTCGTGCACAGCCTTCCACGACCGGACGCCCTTCAATTGCTCGAAAATAAGCTGATTGGTGAAACCCTGCCAGTGGCAACAACGCAAGTGTACACTGCCTGTGAACATTGTTTCACACTCAGACAGCTCTTCAGAGAAGTCAGACCTTCGACCTTACGCCTTTTAATGGGATTGATATAAATGTTGCCTCTTGTCGACCGCCAATTTTCTGGTCTTATAAATATACAGTAACTCTATGCCTGTAAATTGAAAGCCATTTGAAAGTTTTAAAGAATATGACAAAAACATATGTTCAGCTAGAAGATCAGATACAAAATTAATTCTGCCAACACGAGAATAATCGACGACGTAAGTAATTTAAAAATCGCTCTCCCGTAAGAAATAGTAAAGAGATTTAACTTGTCGTATTATTAACCCTGTAGTCCTCGATTCCGATTATGGCGACAGATTTCAACTTTCACCTGCAGTCATGAAAAAAGAAAAAAAGAAAGAAAAATTGCAGAAATAAAGAAGAAAGAAAAGCAGTCGCTTATTATTATACGCATTCCTACGGACGAATTCGGCGGTTGTTGGGGCAGGTGCAAAGCCAGGAATGCGAACCATCCAACGGGAAGAGCAATGATTTTTTATAGCGCCTTCGAAACCGCTTTAACGGTTCCTCTCTGGTCTGAAGCGAAGCTACGCAAAAATTCGTCGGCTTCGCGCGTAAAGGAATCATCGTGGTTTTTCTGATTTCATCGGTACCACGCTCTTGATCGCTTTCGTTGCGTAACCGCACGATGTGTGCGTGTATGTAATTGATTAGGTCTCGTAACTTGTTCTGAGAACAATGCCGCGAGATGCGTGAGTATAATTAAGCCATCGACTCCCGGTACTCCTCCACGCGACTGATCCGATCTGCAAGTGTCGACAAAGTTGCTATCGCGATTATTGCACCGTTGTCGTCACTGGCTACGGTTACTTCCCCAATCGGTCATAGTCTACGCGGAATTTGAAAAAATTCAAGAATAGAGAAACCACCGCGTGGGTAATTGGATTCTTTTAGAATTCCAGAGAAATTGATCAGTGTCTTCTTTTCTATTAGAATTCTTCCTTAAAACGAAAACCTTCGTATTTTTCATCGTTGTGAAGGATTTCATTCGCCGACAATATGTTTAAACAATATGTTCGATCGTGATCTTTCAGAAGCTAGAGCGATCAACTTGAGTATTTTTTATCAATTTCTCGATTTTGTTACACAAGTACACGATCGATATTCGATATTCTCGAAAAACAGATTACTCGTTACGGAAAATCATTCGTCGTAACACGATCGCGCGAATATGTAATATCAGATTCAATCTTTTAATATGCGATCGATCGACAACATACGTAATCTCGAAACTATTTTCCCGTGAAAAATAGGAAACGCGACTTGTCGCGTTTTTTCCCTATACTCGTCACATGCTATATCAATATAATATTGTGTTCTGACACTATCTTCTACGAAGAACAGGCACTTAAACAGCGTCGGTTCATAAAAGAATTTATTGGTTGTTTTGAATCGACGAGATTATACCAGTACCAACTACCTGGAAAAGTATTGTTTGTTTGCATCGAGATTTGCATAATAAGGTAGCGCACACGCCGCTTCGTGCTGTGTACAAACGCGAGCCGGATACAGCGTGAGAGTGTCGAAGGAATGCTCGCGAAGAACCGGGACACATCGCGCGAGTAACATTACGAATTGAACTTTAATCGACGTTCCTGCCGGGCAGAAATTTATTCCAACGCGAAAGGAATACCATCGAAAGTCGAGAGCCGAGGAAAATCGATTCGTGCGCGTATTATGGAATACTATAACTAACAATAAGCTGAAATATCGTGACCATTATCGTAACTCTTTCCTCTCGCTAATACCGCTACGTATAATATACTAACTTTTATTAATATTCTGATGCCACGGTGGCACCGTATACGAGAAATTATTGCGTTTTGTATATTTATCGGTATTTATCTTACATTTATTAATACATATTTTTACTAAAAATGGAAATATCGAGAAACGGTTCATCAGGATCAAAGAATCTACCGAGAAAAATTCATTTATTTCGTTTATATTTTACCCGATATTATTAGTTAGCGAACGATCGAATTTAACGGATATACCAAGCGCATACGAAATATCGTTGCAATTGCCAATCGGTTATCGTACGATCGATATGTTATTGTATATCATTCGATTCTGGTCCCGTGATTTATACGTCGCGACCACAGCGTTCGTCGTCGTTGGGACGAGAGTGAATATTCATGACAGCAGTTATGGTAACACAATTAGTTCCATTAAACCAGCCGACCGAGGGCATTACTGGAAACAATTAAGTCATCTAAGTATGCTAACCTACGGTTCACAACGACCGCCGGCCGCTCTCCCGTGACATCGTTCAATTATTGTAATTCAATATCGTATGACGAAAGATGGGAGGCCTTGTAATACGTGTTGCATAACGCTTATGATGATTACGCGAAACAACCATAAATTTGCATATCCCGCCGTTGGAGTTTGACATGTGGTAATCCGATAAAAACGGGTTTACAATTAAACGAAATTCCTTGTTGGATTCTTATTTTAGAACAGTTATAAATTTGTGTGTTCCGTCGATTGAATTTAAAAGTTGTGAAATAATCTGCGAAGAACGTGACTTATATTTTTGCCTCGCGATCTTCGATTTTACATAATCGTCGATTTAATAGAATCTGTTCGCTCGATGTTTGTTTCAGATCAACAATGATCCGAACATGTTGCCAAATGTTAAGCTGGTGATGCGATGGAGCGACACGAGGGGAGAAACCGTGGAAGCCACCAAGGCAATGATCGATATGATCTGCGACGGGGTTGCAGCCTTCTTTGGACCAGAAGGCTCGTGCTACGTTGAAGCCATAGTCGCTCAGTCCCGCAACATACCCATGATTAGTTATGTAAGTACCTCTAACGCTATTTAAGACAACGCTTACTCTGCAAACTGTCTCAACGAAACTGGATTTTCGTTCGACGGTTCGTTAATTCCACGCTTAGTCTAGACAGCAGACGTTTCGATAGCTCAGCTTTTCTTTTACATATCCTAGATAAATGTACTCGAACAAATCGATACTTATGTTGAAAAATATTTAAGTATTATATCAGATCGTAACATATAACGTGTTCAATTTTGTTATATTAATTTTCTAACTTTCTAATTTCGACGTTTTAATCTTTTTATACGTCATTTCATATATTGTTGGAAAACTGCGTATTTATTGTTCGTATGATTCCAATTTTTCAACTGTTATCGAAAGAAACAAGTAAAAGAAAGTTCAACCATTTTTTTTTTAAACGATATACAATATGATTCGTCAAAATATTAGAATATTCATTAAGATAAGAAGTTTAGGAAATCGATGTAACAAAATCGGACACACTCATACATACACATGACTTTTGTAGAAAAGAAGGAAACCTAGCAGTGGTCGACTAAGTTTCAACCACATCTAATAACCCTCGAGAATTGCATCCCACTTATAAACGCATCTATACTTCGTTCTTAGCCCCTCCTCACTTCAAAAATATTCATTATTTTCTCATCTACCTATCAAATATTCCGCCGATACTAAAATAACTCAACGATCTGAAAAACAGCAGCAGTCGCCCCGAAATTACCTAAGAATCCTCTTAATGTCACGTTAGTCGATTTCTTCCTGATCGCGGGTGTAGGTCTGAAAGATTTCCTCGTTCAAAGGCGTGAGAACGCAGTAGAAGAGTAGAGTGCGGGGTTGTAAGGTGACGAGGAGGAAGGTAGCGTCGAAGTTGTCGAAGAGGTTGTGGTGGTTAACGAAGACGCGGGGGAGGCGGATGTCCGCCGACAAATTGAACACCCGCGGCGTGACAATATAATTACGGGTTGCTTCCGCGCGCAGCTGTGTGCGTTTCGAAGCTTTCGTCCGTGCGACGTTAGGAACACGCGATGCCTGCCTTCGCTCGGGGCTTCGATCGACCGCCTGAAAAATTAGCATCCTGCCTTCCTCTTGGACCCTCCGCCATGCTTCTTCATCCTGTTTTTCGTTTTACAGTATATAAGATCGCACTCGCGTCGAAACTTACCGAAAGCTTTTTCTAACCGAGTACTGTCGGCGGTAAAGATGTAA
Source organism: Bombus affinis (assembly GCF_024516045.1). Taxonomy (NCBI): domain Eukaryota; kingdom Metazoa; phylum Arthropoda; class Insecta; order Hymenoptera; family Apidae; genus Bombus; species Bombus affinis. The sequence goes on along the minus strand of NC_066348.1, from coordinate 14,780,679 downwards.
AGAAAGTGGTAATTTTACCATATGCAATCCGGTCTGAACTATCTTACTCTGATTTTTCATTATCAGCCTTGCTTCAAATAGCTCGGGAGTGAAACTGGGAAAACTGCAAAGACTGGAAGTCACTTTTCTCCGCGTTTTGATATAAACTCCGAGATAACTCGCGATATGAAATAAAAAAACAGTAGATCGATTCCCATGTACCAAAAAAAAAAAAAAAATACCCTTAGTGTTCGATCATTTGTCTTGATTTAAAATTCGAAGGAGGAAAGTACGGAAATTAGATGGAATTAGATTTGGAGACCAGCTGCGTCTGGCTTCGAGTTACATCCTGCCTATTAAGGTCTAATAGGAATTCTATCATCGTTTCGCTTCATAGTTTCGAACGGGTCTTTTGTAACTCGATGGTACTTAAGATCGAGCCACGTTAGTCCTAGGTTGAGCCTTGAACTATGGCTATCGAAGCTATCTTAGGTCCGAGTTATCTGGAGTCCGAGATATCTTAAACCATAGATTAACCTAGGTCCGAGGCTCGTAACGCAGTCATCTGAACAGGATCTAGAAACGCATCGATCACCAGGCAAACCGAATCGAACCGGTTATACCCGATCGGGGTGGACACAAAGCGCGTGCATTCGATTCGGTGCCCCCGATCGAAGCCTTCGTGTCTTCCTACTTCGAATCACCTCCATCATAGTCTCGTTCGCGGTTTTTGACCGAGCACGAGCTCACGATCGACTTAAATCATCTTGACTCTGAGCTATTCTAGGCTCCAACAGTCGTAAGATCAGACCTCTGATCCCAGTTAAAATACTTCATGGCGGATGACGAATGACCGATAGACTTGCGTTTCTAAGTAGTACACATTTCTAAAATTCTAAGTAGTACACATTTTTCTGAAATTTAACACTGTGACGACCAATGTACACGACACCGACGCATTACGAGCGTCAACTATCAGTGCCAAATATATGAGAACCGTAACGAGAAACGTAAGAGAGAAACATAAGGAGTCTATACGTTTGTTGATATTCGTCGATAGCGTTACTTATTCTTCTAGTTTCTTATGATAATTATGGATACGGAATTTCCATGCACGTGGATCTAAGGAGGATCTTGTAATCGTTTGGAGCCTATTTGCCTTGATGTTACGAGTCCAGCTGTTTAACGATGTTGTTGACATCGTTGAGAACCAGCCTGGCCATCGTATCAGCTGCTCGTGCGATGCCACTTGAATTCTTCTTTTGATCTTCTCTTTTTTCGATTCGCCTTTTCTACTCAGACTTGTCGAACCACGATCAAAGTTCTACGACGAGGTAGGGGAATTTATTACGCAACTTGATCGTAGACTAACTAACTAGACGTTTCAAATATCTCCTACCAGATATCGTATCTTTCTGTCTTCTTTAAGACCCAAAAAAGAAATATAATAAATATTACAGATTTATTTCGTAGAGCGTACCACAGTGATAGATACGTTGATCGCAACATAAATAATCGATTTGAAAAGATAGAAGGGAAGTTAGATTACAGCGGCGTCGTGGTAGCGCCATTATGTCACCATGGTGTGCTCTTTTAACATCCGGACCTACCGAAAAATTCGAAGATTATTCATGGAAGAAACGATCAGGAAACGAGTGCTTGAAAATGTGCGATGCGTCCGCCAGTAGCAATTTATAAAAACACATGTCACGGATCCGCATCTATTTTTAACCGGCTGATCGGTTAACCCGTCTGCTTGTACGCCTCGTTAATCGTCTGGAATCGTCCTCAGACCAGTCGTTTCCATGGAATTCGCCAGCCGAAAAGTAGCACATTGGAACGAATTCGACGGATCATTTCTGGTGTCCCACCTCTTGGGTAATATTCCGATCCCCTTCTCGATTAAAACGCGCTCACCATTGGCAGAAACAAAAAGAATCCTCTCCGTCGATGCTTCGTAGTTTTTCCACTCCAAAACGAAATTTTTTTACCGTATCTTGTCTTCCAGTTACAATGTTTACGAACTGAGAAAGAAATTACTGAATCTTCAAGTAGCTCGTGAATTTTCGTGAAAGTGTCCCCGATGTCTCCTGCGCGAATGGAGCTGAATAATTCACGGAAAAGTCGATCCGACGATGTACAGTTATTAACACGCGATCCAAGGTAGGAATGTTTAATGGAAAATTTTCAGAATCTCACGATACGTCGTGCTCGTGTCACGATGTACGGTTCTCTTCTCGCAAATTTAAATTTAACTCACGCGACTCGATTACGCGACGCTTCGAGAGGAATTAAAGAGCTACGGGACAGCCACACGGTGGAGACAAAGAAAAATGTAATTGTTACGAAAGAAATAGACAGATTTGGACGATAGGAATAGACAAAGCAACGATCGTGCTACATCATCGACGAACTGAATCGTAGGAATAGTTTTCCTACGAAGTCTTGGTATAGCATTTTGCAGGAGTTCGATGATGGTATTCATCGTTATATCGAGACATCAAGACAGGTTAATCCACATTTTTACTGAACGAGAATTTTAGTGGCATTAATTTATTAACCATAAGCTATTAACGATACAACAGCGAAGGAAATAGGATGTTACATCGAATATTTTGCGCTCACATCTATTTTAAAAGTCAGCTAAATTACACGGTTCGTTGTTAACGATTAACTCGCACGGATGAAACGATAGAAACTTTTCCAAGACATTATCATCTTGCATTGAGAGATCTTACCAACTATTATAATAGTAACGAGGTGTATATGTGTTAGTCGTCGTGATAGTGCTACTCCGCTGGTGTAGGTACCGAAATAGGTTCTGCTGCGGGTGTACTGCTGCTTCTCTTCTCATTTTAGATGCCGTGAAAAGAAAAATCGGAGTACGATCACCGGGATTTGAACCCGGATGTCAAACGTTCGTAACCTAAGGCGCTAACCACTGCTGCTGTCGTCCGACGCTAGTTGGTGTCGTTCGGTGGTATTTTGCTGTCGAGTGCCGCCACAGTAACATCGACGCTGTTTTTATTACGAATTCAGCCACTTTTAGTTACTGGTAACGTGACGCTGTAGCAATAACAAAGCTCCGAGAGTATCCCTATGAACTAACAGTTCCGAGTATTGCTTTACACGCGTTTTCAACCGTTTAAACTGCTTAAAGTGAAAAAAAGCTGAAGAACGTTTTCTCGATAGAAGCTGTAAGGATGCGTTCGTGGACTCTCTCGCATCATTCTACCGATTCGAATGTGAGAAAGTGGTACGCGAACGTAAAAAGATCTGCAGACTAATTTATGTTAATAGGAGGTCGTAAGAAAATGAAACGGCCACGTGAGAACGGTTTTTGCCGAACCAGGAAACGGATCGAAGGAAGTTGGCTAGCTGATGCCGAGTACAGTATTATTTGTACGGTAGTGGCTAGATAAATGGCCACAGGACGTGACCTTATCTGATCAATCATCGAGGGAGGTATATTTCTAGAAAATATTTCTAGAATATATATTTCTCCGCTGAATACAAATTCGTTTATTTTACATATTTACGTAATAGTCCGCTTACACAATAATTTACCAACTAATAAAACCAATGAATCGATAAATGACAATTTATAGGTTATAAATTTCTCCTCCATGATTTTACATTTAAAGAGATAATCGACTAATTTATAAATTGCATTAGTTGAGTAGCGCAAAAGAATTCAACAATCAGAATTTATTAATAGTGATGACACGTAGAATTTCCTTAATAATACGAATTGAATCGTTGGAAAGGAACCGAAGGATCACGAATTATCGTACTCCTTTCGTTCGTCGATTCGAGCGTAGATCGGCCCTTGTCTCGCGTCCAACGCGAGGGTCGAACCGCGTACGAACATAAAGAGAAGCACGGGTTCTCGTTACTTTCACCTAGTTTCACTCGTTAGCGAGCCAAATGGAATCAGCCGCGAGACCAGAGGACCACGTCTCTCGCTCGCACGCACCTCGTTCAATTTCGACGAGGCTCGCGCGTTTTCCTTCCGCCGGATGTTTACCGGCGCTCGCGTGTACGAACTTCCGTTGGCTTATTTTCTGCCTGGCGGCGAAGTATCCGCCGCGTCGCGCGGCTATTTCTGGAGCCGACCAGCGCGAAAAACGTGCCGCTCCCACGCGTCGCTTTGTGATCGTCGCCCTCTTGAAAACTGCAAGCTTCTGCGACACATGACTCGCCAGATCTCTCACCTTCTTTTTCTTCTGTTTCTTTCTCTGACTTTGCCCGCGACCTCTTCGCAGATGGAACGTAACGTCTCATAGCGGATAAAAACGTTATTTATAGTTTATAGATGAACGTTGGCTGGAATTGTGATCGTTTTTCTTGATTTTTAATTCCGAGCCACGAACTTTTGTCTGTATTTCTTTAGATTGTACAGCATACTAGAAATCTATTTTTCTTTATTTCTTGATTTTCGACGGTCCGTTAGGTTGTCACGAATATAAGTAATATTAATCGTTTTTCGAGCGTTGACGTAACAGTTATCTGCAATTCGACGATTATTCTCCGACGAAAATACCATTCTATCTTGTATCCGCAAGGATTGAAAAATAATTAAACGAATTTTAAATATATTTAAATAAACGAGCATGGAAATAGAATTGGCGGAAGCGCGATAGTCGATGGGAAGTGAGAAACGAACGACGCCAAAGGGAAGAATCGCCAAGGTTCAAGAACGCAATTGGAAACCGGCATTCTTGCCATTCGATTTATCGGTTAAAGGTACATGGACGGACTAATCAATCCATTATCCTCTTTTCCCCTGTTCACGTATCACAAAAGCGAAATACCACGTGTCCGTGTCAAAGCCAGCCGACTTATCAACGCCTCATCGCTCGTTCAACCTATCGATCTCAACATTCCCGAGGCTGCAGTTGGAATTTTAAAGATCATAGCCCGCATAGTTGCGTTTCCCGCCTAGCTAAGCACAGAAACCAATCCACACGCGAATAATTCAAGAATCCTCCGAGCTCTGAACTCTCTCCTAGCGCATTCCTGCATACAAAATAGCCAACCACCGATACAATGAAGGGAAATACAAATCGTTGAAAGTCCTGCACGTCTGTTCGTCGAAACGAAAGCTTCGCAGGTGAACCCGGTTAACGTAGACCACCCCGTACACCAAACGTCTGACCATTTAAGCGAATAGCCGTAGGTGGACCACAGAGGCTGTAACAACCCGCCTATGCCACGACTCGACATCTCGTAACCAGAGTGTATATGCGGGTATCACGATCCAGTGGGAACTTTCGATAAGCGCGCGGACTCGCTCTCTCGTATGCTCGATCCTCTCGACTCGGTCAACACGCTGCTCTACCACACACACGCATGCACACGCGGGTCACTGCATCGAGGTTGGTGCAACCACCTGTTGATTGCACCGGCCACCGAGTCGATGACGTCTCCGCGGATCGGAAAATTGTCGGCACGACGCGCTCTCGTGTATACATCTTGCGGCTAGACGCACGCTCGGATATAACTACTTTCAAAAGAAAATTTAAGACTTACGGAAGCTTTGCGAAAGATTCAAGGGTTCGCCGAGTTGAAAGGATCGGGAATTTGAAAGATTTCTAAATCGATAAATTAAGAATATAGAAAGATTCGCGTGTTGAAAGATGGAATATTCGAAAGCTCTCCAAATCGAATATTTAAAAGATTTCCAAATTTGAAAGGTTTTTGAATGGAGAAAGTTTAAGTTACATACTGCGAAACGAAATTGGTCGATTCCAGCCTTTTAGTTTCATTGCTAAAATTCTTATTAGAATTAGAATTAGAATGTACGACTTCGCTCGACGAGATTGATCGGTTTCGCTTCCGCGTTGCTTAACCGATACTTGACGATCGTTCGGAAGATTTGACGCGATTGAATACAGTTTCGTGAAATAATTTAATAATTGCGAAACATCATAGTTCGTATCGTGTTCTAGATCAACCAGCGCCGTGATCACTCGCAAACGTTTACTATACTCATAAAGTATGGTCCAGCGAGATTGGCGAGAAATTCGAACGGTATCGATCCATTGAGATTGTAAACTAGAATGAAACGAAGGAAAGTGGCGCGAGTTATCGCGACACCGTGGCAGAATCTCTGGCCAAGATTGCCGGCAATTTCGCGCGCGATATTCCCCGAGGGACCGCGTAAACGCCTCCACGTCGAATTACCCTTTCAGACCTTGCGTAACTCGATTTGAAGCGTTCGCTCGGCATACGAGACTCGACTGAAACCCGAGAGTTCGCCGTTGGTGACAATGTTCCTTTGAGCGGTCAAGAAATCGCCGTAAAGTCCTATTACCGCGTACGTAGAAACCGTACAGCGAGTCGTGTCCATAGCTACGGCGATCTGTCCGTCGTAACCTACAACGTGTATCGTTCTCTCCTTCTCGCTTTTGTCTCGCTTTTACGCGAAATTTCCAATTCAAATGGCGCGTTCACAATGATGATAAAGTGTCGTGTGACGCCACCAAGTAAATAACACGAATTACAGATATAAATTCCACGTGTCTCGTCGTGCTAGAAGCAAGAGCTCGCCCGAGGTGGTAAGCACGCACGATCGCGCAGTAACGTCTAAATCCCTTAACGCTCTTATCTTTAGCAAATTTACGACGAATATACACATACAAAGGATAGCTCTAACAAGACGAATCTATGTTAGATTTGCGCTCAAATTCCTGTTGTCTTTGAAAAATTTAGTTTCTTAAGCGACAGTTTTTCTAGCCACGCGATAAACTACGTATCCTCCAACATTAGGTACAAGCACTTCGTAATGTCCTTAATCTTTTGCTCGATGAAACCCTTCTAGTTCTGGCGCAAACCGATATTCGAGTAATTTTTGTCGTTCCATATTACCGTGGAAGTCGGAATTTAGAAGATATTTTGAAGAGAACCGTCGAAACGAACGAAACGTATGTTGGGGAATTTCCTATCTGAGGTTCCGAACAAACGTCTTTGTTAAATTTGCTACGTATCCGAACTGAATAAGCCGCCACGTGGCGAAAGGAGATGTTTCTGCTTGCTTGACCCTGTGTGTCACACGCGCAAACGCTAAGGCAATTGATCCAAATAATTCGCAGGTAATGAGGTTGGGAGGTAGTTTTGAATAGAAATCCGCGACGAGTAACCGGAACCACGCGATAAAGCTTCGCCGCGAAAGGAGCAATATTATTCCATCGATGCCGTATTTGCATGAAAACTGCTGATTCCCCTGACCTTCGCGTTCTATTTATAGCCGAGCCTGTTGATGCCCCACGCACTCGAACGCTTACCTGGTCCGGCTCACCGGTGTCCTACCACGTCCAACTGACACGCGTCCACTTTTCTATCGGTAACCTCCAGAAATCGAGTGACACGATTTAACTCGATGGAATCAAGACGAAAGACAGAAAGTTTTATGGATTAGTTTAATGGTCGTTATCTCAGCGATTCGATATTTTGATAGACAAATTCAATTTAGATTACATTAGGTACTTCGTTAAACCTTATCGAACCGATAGGCGTGCACGTTTCTATTCGTAACTTCCAGGAATGAGACGATAGACCAAGTTTATTATTAACTTCTCATTTGATATAAGCTACCGCGTATAGTTCCGTTTGATTTATTATCTGCAGACTTCTTCATAGACGTTTTTCTTCGCTTCATTTTTAGAGACACGTTGTACTGTTTATATTTGGCGCTTTATCAGAGAAACATCATATTAACAGGAATGTCGAAGAACGACAACATTTTGGCAACGATTCAGCCGCGGAACAATATGTGGCGCCGGAATATGCGAATTTCTCGAGATCCAAGTATCGAAAGTTTCGCTTAAAATTAACTAATAGTGCGGTCCAAAAATCTGTCATCACAAACGTGAGGTACGTTGAAGCGGTATCTAGAATTTGCTAATAGTTCAAAGAGTCTATATCGTAATTTATAGCGTTTCTAAGGTACGTGTTCGTCGCACAAAAAACAACTGGTCTGCCAGTTGCTACTTTCGACTCCTCCTCCGTTCTTTTCCATTGCTAAGCTAGCAGCACTCTGCACTCACACTCGCGCAATTTCTCCACTGGTACAACGGTAAGAACTTGTCATAAGCGACACGTGTGTGCTGTAAACAAGAATTCGACACGGTGACGATTTTGGCCATGCTGTCTGGCGATCTACCCGCCTCTGAATCTCGGGATCGTCGCTCCTTTCCGAGATTCCCCTGGCGCGTAGGCGTAAAATAGCATTGCGATACTTTCATCTTGTGCAATAACGACGTAATAATAGCGCTTCTGCGGTGACTATCGGTACGGTAATAGCGGACTGTGCACTTCTTTGGCGTCGCGTATGCATTATTTATACAGCGCGCGAGTCGCGTACACGCGGCTACCGGTAAAAACTTGATCGTGTGGTTTCGATCCGCGGATCGAAAAGGGAAAGAGATAAAAGTAGACGTAGAAGCAGAAGAGAAGAAACTAATAGAAACGTCGTAACGCGGCGGCGATACGCGTGCACCAATCGTGTTCCATCGGCGCGAGAAGGGAACGATTATGTTAGAATCGTTCTCGGCCATTTCCTCGTCTCCTCGACACCGACCCACATTATATCTCTGTTTCGAGTGACGTTACGTGATTTCCACGATGAAGTAATCGCCAGGCTATCTTTAGCCAACGCTTTGTCGACCAACTATGATCGACGATTTCTCGTTGCGAGCACGCCTCTCTAGGCCGTGTATGTTGCATCGCACCGCCATTCTTGCCATTGTTCCTTCGAGATTTATGAGAAACCTGTAGCACACAACCGTATATTTAAGATTCTAAGTCTGTAACTTCATAACGAACAGACGATGTTCAAAACGTACGATGAACAGAAATAGAATACAAAAGTTGAAACAGATTAACGATAAAACAAGATCTCTCCCTTTTTCCTTAATTTGAATGGTTAAAAACGTACACGCTATGCTATATTATCCCTCGTCTCAACTAAAAACGGTAACATGGAAAATCAAACTCTTCCACAGCTGTCATACGTGCGTCCACCGCAGTCTGAACATTGTACACGATGTTGGTTCAGGCTGCGTGCATCGTACCGCTAGGGACAATATCCGCGGGCAATGGTCTTTATTTGTCAACCGTTGCTATTTAACTGCTACTGCCAAAAGATTAAATGGTAGAGTATAAATAACGAGATCCGAAATACGATCTTAGACTTTATCCCGTACGTTTATCCATCGAGAAACCATCGGTGGCAAATGGTCGATCGGTTGTTGCGTGATTTTCTGTATCGAAGCGTGCAGCGTGCATCGCAGAATCCGTGTGGCGTGCAGCACACAGACGGCTTAAATACACGCTATCTTTAGCAAGGGAGTAACGCGGACGAGCTGAACAGAGCGTGAGAATACCGGTTCCGCGCGAAACGATACGATTTGTTTGCTACATTATCGCCGAGTTAAATATATCGCGATAGCGTGAGGAATTTACGAGCGACCGGACGCGCCACTGGCCGAGGAGAGTCCCGTCGTCGATCGGCCCGCGAGAATATAAACGTCCTCCTGATATTACGTAAAATTAACCTGGTGCATGCACGCGCATACATGCACTGATTATCTTCTTATCCTTTTTATCGAGAAAATACGTGCACGCGCCTCGATTAGCCGCCCGCAAGGCCCAAGCTTATTACGCAACGCTAATGCAGATGATATAACGTTGAGAAATTCATCGATAATGCTGCATTCATCGCTCGGACATTCGACGATGATTTGTGATCAATGAAATTATTTTATATCCAGAAAGAATGCGGTTTATTTTTATATCCCTCTATCGATAATCTAAAAAGAATGTCGATAATTGTCTTAATCTATCGTCCAACTGTTCGACGATGTATGAACTGTATTCGTGGTTTACGGAAGTAATTATTTTCTATTCAGAATTATTTGTTTGCAACTCGTTATTTATATTCGTGGTAATAGACGTAATCGAAGATCGCAGAAGAAGAACATGACGAGTATTTTTATCTCGATCTTTTCATTTCGATGCTATTTAGTGGAAAAACAAACGTATAGTTTAATATAAAACAGTGAATAAGGCGAACAGTTTGGTCAAGAGATGTACAACTATTAGCAACGAATGACAAATCTGTAGTCTCCTATTAGAATTATGCTACTGTATCTCGTTAGATAACTGATGCTTCTAAAGATATAGAAGAAGTTTTTTCGTCTGTAACGAAGCAGAGTTTGCTGTTCACGAAGACTGGCTCTAATTTACAGTGTCAAGTTCATGGTATCCTGTCGAGGTTTTAAGAAAGACTAATGGATAATTCCCCCTTGAAACGAGAGAGCCCCGCACACTCTCCGAGAATCCAGCTCAAACATGTCTCACTGTGTTAACCCTGTTCCGTTCTTTCGGTCATTTCTCCTATTCTTAGGAAATTTCTCCGATACGAGCAATTTGTAAAAGCGTCGTTGCAATTTTATTCTTAAAATATTAAATTCCTCTTTGTTCTTATATTAAAGAAATTCTCGGCAGAAGGGAAGAAGAAATTCTCGTCCGAAAGGGACGTTGGTTGGCAGAGGCAATAGGTCGACAACGAGCATAGTTTTCCGATAAATGGGTCAATTGGTTTTTACATAACGTGGATTGGAACGAAAGCTCGCGGGATTAAAGTCGATCGGGGATCGAGTTGCAACCAGAGTATGCATACGTGCATTACGGACACGCGGTTTGAAATGGTCCGTGCGGTGTTCAGAATTAGAGAGAAGGCATCGGGGAACGATCCATTCATCACGGCCAGAGGAGAAACACAACGCGGTCGTTTTTACTGGAGTAGGCTCTATTTTTAGCGGGCGGGAATAAAAGAGCGAATAGAGTGTGAGAAGAGAAAAAAGAAAAAATACTGGTTTCGCAGGCACGTCGGTGGCTGGCTGGTTGCTCGTTTGCTCCGTCATTGGCGGCTCGTGTCCGCTCTCGAACAGCAGGAAGAAAGAGCGAGAGAGAGAGAGAGAGAACGGGCTCGTAACGTAATATCGCGTCAACAGGATTAATTAATATTTACGCAGAAATCCCTTCGCGAAGTTGAGTCGCTTTCCCATCGAACCGTGCAGAAACTGGTTCATTTTCTAATCCGTATTTCGATCTAGAATTTTTCTTCTTTATTTTTTTCCTACAGATCGTCGAATGTTTTGAAATTGAAATGGTCGATGGAAGGAAGAAAGAACGGGGGAGTAGACTCGTATTATCGGTGCACGAATCGTTCGTTTATCGATCGGTATGTCGAATATTTTGTGAAAAGCGCGATAACTTGTAATAGGACTGTCGACGATAATGGAGGATGTCGTCCATGATGATCTCGAATCCCACCTAAGATATTCTAGTTTTCCCGATTGTGTACCATGTGATTCACGGCACACGCTCCGATCGAACGTGACTAACGTGTTTTTTAACCTTGGCTGCGACTCGCTGTCAGCGTTCAAGGATCGCTGTTCGAATTAGCCGCCGACGACCAAGTGCCGCGCAAACCGCTTGGACCAATTCGTGGCCTAATATTAACGCTGAAAATTCGTCCATCGAATAATTTATTTGCTTATTATGTTGCGAACATCGTTTTACATATTCATCTTAGAATATCGATCGATTTGTAATATATAAAACGGAAAAAAAGAGAAAGATAGTATACAATCAACGATATAACAACGATAAGAATGTCGAAACGAATTACAATCGAAACACCACGAATAGTCAGAATATCATGTACGAAAAATCTCAATGGAATGTATTTATTTGTTTTGAACCGTTTCTTTGTTTCGGTAGATATCCTTGCAACACGTCGAATATTCGTTTCGTACAAGTTCTCTTTCGCATGCTTAATCCGCTAGAGTAGAGGCAATTTCTTTTCGCTATTACGAGATAGTTACGTAATTTTGATTTTTTCGTTCCGCCGTAATGTACAGTCCGTTCCTTTCTTCGTGTTACCCTTCGGAAACAACTATTCACGACAGGAAATTTGCCTTTAACGAGCGTTGCCGGTACCGGCAACAAAGATCGACCAAAAACGAAAGAAAGAATCGCTTAACGACACGGTGCAAGCACGTGTCAGCTCGCTGTAAAGCCGGCATTCACCTTTTTTCCGCATATACACATACGGTCGGTTGACACCCATAAAAAGGTTAACGTACAGCGAATAAATCGATGGCCGGATAATCGCGTTGGTCGCACCACGACGACGAGGGGGTGCAAGGCACAAAGTAGTCTTCGTATATAGACAAGGAGGGACGTTATTTCGACCGTTGGTGCAGGGAACGAGCGAACGGAAAACAAGCAAGCAAGCAAGCGTCGGACTCGAGTTTAATGTGGGTGCCGCCTTAAGTAACGACGACGCGGCTGGTTTCAGTCTAAAATACACTCAATTAACCCTTAATTGGCCGGCACCAATTATGGGCCCGGCGTACCGACGCGTATTCATTCGGTCAACAAGAATGTATGGTCGACCGGCGTTGTTCTTCCCTCGTTTTACGACTCGACGTCGTTCGTGGCTCGCTTCTGGCACGCAGATAAACGAATTTCTTCGTCGTGTCGCGAGAGCTTATCCGCAGATTCGAGCACGTGATCAGCATGTTTGGCCATCTTGGTCGCGTGGAAAGTTCGCGCCTCGAATCGTGCTCTATTTATCTAAAAACGTTGTAAACGCCGTTAGACGTATCTTCTACTTTTTTCTCCACTTTCTTTTTATTTTTATTTTTTTATTATTATTATTATTTTTCCTCTACGAGGTCAGACTCTTTTGTTTATGGAAATATTTGATACACCGGGAAAAATAAAGAATATTTAAAGATCGTCGTGGAATCGAGCGGAAGATAATTCCTAGTCGAGTTCCTGAGACGATTATTCCGAGGCACGTGGTCGGAGAAATATTTTCCTATGTAAGTCTACCAGCCGTTACCATCGTGATGCACAAAGGAATTAGCGTTAAGGTCGAATTTTACTGCTCGTACATCATGTCGCGATAACGAGATCGTCAAACTTCCTAGTACTAAGTATTTCTATTTACGAATAATCGCGGCGCCATTGGTTTTCATTTTCTCTGCAATTGTGTGTCGTTGTTTCTTCGAGTGATTTGTGCCACTTCCCCGTTTTGCTTACGCGACAGAGCACGTTCCTTTTCTTCCACTTGATCCAGAGAAAGGGAACCATTGAACGATCGCGACGACGCTGAAAACGACTATTTTTATGTACAAAAGAACAAGCCCCGAGCCCTTTAATATTTTTGGGCGAATTTAACAGCGAGAAATATGGTATAAAGTAAAGAAAAAGTATTCATGGAATGGCGGTCTACGTTGTAGACGAGGCAGAACGGTTCGAATTAACGGGTACCACGGAGATCTTGGCGAAATCTTGCGCGGAGCAGTGGGCGCATACAAGCGGCGCTTTCAAATGGCTCCCCGCGATACGCGAAGTGCGTGCGATTTAACGAGCTGCGACGGCTCGCTCGCAATCGCCTTAATTTGTCGTCGGCTAAGTTCGTTCTATCGTCGCGTTAAGCCTAATGCCGCGATTCCAAATATAATTTCCGTGCAGCAAGACCGATAATTTGCGAAACAGCCCGCGTATCCGTTCAATGTTGTGGCTAAAACTGTTCCAGGAAACAGTCTCGTATACCATTTCTTCTTCTCCTTTTTTCTGCACGTGTTCCTTTATTTGTTTGTTTCTTTCCTCTCCTTTCTCTTTTTTCTTCTTCTTCTTCTTTTGACACCGTATCGCCTTGAAAGCAATCGTGGAATTCCATAGAAAAAAGAATTGTCGTCGCATGACGCAATTTATTGTTGCAAAATATGTATTTTTAAGTCGCATGTATGTCGCGCGTTTACGTGATCGTACAGGAATTCGCCCGTCCGTTTATTTCTGGTTTATAATTGTTCTGGATCCGAGACGATTCAGCGAACAACGCGACGAAACTTGTTATCTGGTAGGAGAGCGAGGCTCGAAACGTGACAAATCCCTCTTTCTCTTTTATTTCGTTCTCGGTTTGAAGAAAATCCTTTGTTTAAGAAAAAACATACTTTGCACAAATATGCTGTTATCTGTGCGACGTCCGCGCGCGCATGTGTGCGTGCGAGTGTGCCTGTATATATTCGTGGCTGACTGAAAGATGGCTCCTTTTTGTGTAGATTTGAACGAGCCCTATCAGCGTCTGTCAATATTTACTGGTAATCGCGGCACGAAAACAGCGTAAATCATGTAGTATTACGGCGGTGTGAACGATATTACAGCAACCGTATTACAGCGACTATCCGTTATCAGGAGAGAATATGTCCAAGTGTCTGTGTTTATCGGATCGACTATATTTAGATCGGGTATTGCTTTGTCGAGAAACGCGAATCGAATCAAGGAAGGAGAGAATACTCTTCGTTCCGACGGCTTTCGTCACCGTCCAGAGAAAACCGTAAAATCGTCCGAGTCCAACTTGATCCGCGCGACAATCATAAAAATGGAAACAAGTGTTTTTCGTGTAACTTTTAGGCTTCGTCCATTATTTATATCGATTGTGTTGAAAACTAGGAATATATTTTCCTTGGTATTCTTGTAAATAAGACGTAAGGCACAAAAATTGTAAGCAATTTTATCGACAAGAAATACATTCGTCTCATTGTCATACGTATACAGCGTGGAATGCGAAAATGTTAATTTCAATGTTTCATCGAGATAAAATCTAGCATATTTCTTCGGATGTGTGAACATTGTTTTCTTTATTGACTATCGTCACTTATTAGAAGATATAAATTCCCGATGAATTTTCGACCGAAGGGACGTCTTTATTATTTATTCTAGAAAACGGGGAAATACGTTTACTTAATAATTTGCTGCGATACGACGTCTCGTGTACCCAATGTCGAGCGTGAAAGGGTTATGATTACAATCACCTATATACGCTACATTTAAGTGCACACAATACAACTAGTTCTACTAATAACCAACCACCATTCTCTGCTATACCATACTGTATCATACCAACAAAAAAAAAAGAAGTGAAAAAAAAACGAGAAGGAAACTGCGTTCCGTAAACGAATGCACATTAATCCCGGATCACATTCCAGAGCAGAGCAGATACGAAATCGCGGCGACGAATTCCACGTGGAAAGTTCAACAGCTCGGACACGCGTCATGCAATATTAATTACCCATTACCATATACCGAGCGTTAACGTCGGCTTTGCCTGGCCAACACACGACAGTCGAAAACGCTAATTACATCGAGGCACGCCGCATCGACTTCCAATTTCCACGCTCGGTTACCATCACCGTGCTTGAAACCGCGTCGCACAATGTTTTCGAAGACGGCTGCTAAAAAGCGACAACTTTGATGATTTTTCCCTTTACCGATTCTTGATTTTACTTTTAAATTTCTATATTTCTAAGGAAATTATTTGAATACGCTAACAGGTATACAGAGATCACTAATCTCTTACTGTCTCGAAGAATACAAATTAGAAGTCGATGATTCTTCTCGTAAAAGGCGACATTTCCAGTGAATAGTTTCACGTGTCGTTGATTTTGTAGAGAAATATTTATATTTTATGGTAGAAAGATGAAAATAAATATAGTAAATCAAATAGTTAAGCGCTGTAAACGATATTAGTCTGCACAATAGCCTGTGACTTTTTCGCGGTCAAACGGCCGTTTTAACACACTGTACGTCGGCAGCGAAACAGTGTTTGCCCGGCCCGTTCACTGTTATGCCCCCGGTCTGGTCGGAATTCTTGAATGGCTTGTCAGGTAGAACCGAAATCCCACGGCGTTACGAGAGAGACTCGTGTATCCGGCGTCATTCGAGTATAACCAAGGATACCGACGCCGCTATACACACCGTGGCTCCACTAACTGCCTATGTTTATCGCCAGGCTATATTTAGCCTGGGCTATTGCTTTGCCAAGCGACAGACTGAACGAACCAGCTACAACCGATCGACACACCAGCAGCCACCACCGGCATCACCGTTCCGGCCAACTTCCCATCTCGATGCTCTTTCTCTTACTCCCTCTTTCTCTCCCTCTTATGTCCCGTCCCATATATACGAGCCTACACCATCCTTACGTATATGCTCTTCTTGAGACTTGCAGCCAAAGTTGTGCATGTACACATCGTATCGGCCATCGACACCCACTGGAGAACCGATCCGTGTGGATCGCTCGAGTTCCGTTTTGCTCTTTACATTGCGACATTTTAACGAGATGCAGCACTTTCCAAACGCGGTCCACGCGTTTTTCTATTTAAAGACTCGAGTCGTTGATTGTTCTCGCGAACGTTATTGAGTATATCGCACGTGTATTTCAAAACTCGAGTCAACTGAAACGAGTTTCTCAGGCAGGAAATTCTTTGGAGGTTTGCAACAAAATTATTCATTGATCGTATAATGGTAAGAAAGTACGTATATAGACTCTGTGGAACTATGCTTAAAGATTATTCTCGCAATTTCCCATTCTCAGTCCTTGAGATCCGCCTTGGATGATTTTAATCTCGGACGATGGATCTTGTAACGCAAGAGCGAATTATTTTGATATTAAGCCTAAACTGATAGCGTATTAATAGTAGACGAAGTAAAAAAACGTTGGAGGAAAAAATGAATAGATACGAGTAGTAGACGACGGAGTTGATACGAGTGTACGACCATGACCGAAGGAAACCAGCGCGTTTAGTCGCGCTAAAAGTTGTCCACGTGCTCGAGGAAGAGACGGTGCAAAGTGAGAGCCGGGTGTCGAGGCCCGTTTGATTTTTCATCGGATCGCATTAATTTCCATTCGATTGTTTCGCCATTCAAGGATACAACGTCGGCCGCACGCAAGCGAGCTTGCGCGCTAACACACAACTATCGCTATTTGTCCGTCGGGGCTATAAATAGATGCTGTTGATTTATGAATAAATGAAAGCACCGCCCTGTTTCTGTGTGCGCGGCTCCCCCACCAAGGCGCGCGCAGCGTTCGCGCCTGCGCTCCGCGTGATTCTCGCCCGTACGCATGCGCCCGTGCGTAAAGAGTTGTGTATCCCCCACCACCGTTACCGCCGCTACACGCGTTCCTCGCGAACAGGGCCGCCGCAATGATTCTCCGGTTTAGAAATGTATTTTTAGACCCGGGTACCGTTTGTTGGACACAATTTGAACACCTTTCTCGGTCAATAAATCTCCCGCGTGAAGCGCACTGATTGCGAAAGTCCCATGAGTCCCTCGTGTGTTATGGAAATGTGCTCAACTTTCCAAGTTCATTCTTACATTTACATAATAGCTGAATTATTAAAACTTTTATTAATACTTTTTGGTAGTTAAATTTCGAAGGTAGTTAAAGATACGGTTTATCGATAGGGTTAAAGACGCGAATAGAGAAATCTGACGCACGTGTATTTGTGTATCGAAACTGGAAATAGGAATGCCCTTGGTCTGGTGTCTGTTAGCCTGCCGTAGAGCCGTTAGTTACAACATTCTGCTTTTCATTCCTCAAATTAGAATGTATATCACAGTTGAATTAGTAAATAAGCTATGTTATGTTTATGCCGGAACGCAGTCGTGCGCGTGGCACGAGGCTAAATATAAATACGCCTGATCTAAATATCATTCGACATCTCTGATCTCTCTGAATAAAATTCATTCTCGATCGATGGTTGCAGTGGAATGCGTGGCAAACACGGACGCGCAGATATTTCGCAAGTCGATAAGCGGACACTGCGAAATCCGACTTCGAAGTGGACTCGCCACGCGAATATAAAACCGATGTTTAAAGAAGAAATAAACTCGACCTCGTAACGATCTGGAATAGGAATATACCGGTGGATTTACGGTCTTTTCGAGTGGATCGTAATTCACTAGAAACTAGAAACAAGTATCAACCCTGTTGCTTATTGACACGAATCATATTAACAGCGAACCAAAACGATACTAACCAACTCGGAATATTCTAGCTGTGTATTTCATAACAAGTTTATACGCCATAAGAAACCGATGAAACGTAACCACGATCTTTACTTTCCGCTTACTCTCCGTTCGTTATGTTTATCCTGCTTAACCATAATGATTGCGTAAGACCGAGGAAACGACGTGATTACCGAAGAAACGTGTTACGTTTTCTCGGCCATCTTGTTCACCTGGCTTCCCTTAATTATCCGTCAGCGGGCTGTTTAATTGGCGGAAGACGTCGGCGTATGGTGTCACTTAATAAAACTCGAACGATCGCGCGATCAGAAACGACCAGCGCCGACGATACGAGCCGCCCTACCCCGTTTAACGAGCACCCTTATCGAGAAAGCTGATCCTCTGGCCGAGGCCATCAACGATCACCGTGGAATCCAGAATAGCGCGCATTAACGGCATAATTTAGGAAGTTATGCCGATGAAACGAACGACGGACACTCGTCCAAGGCAGATCTTTCCGCTACGCAAACAGAGATAGGAGAGAACGTTCCCGGAGATAATCTGAAAGCGGCCAGAAGCTTAATTGGAGTTAAGGCAACGTCTCGCGACTTCAAGTTCAATTATCTAATAGCGACCGCGCCGTAGCTTCTCCCTGGCTGCTGCTTTCTAATTCCCTGGAAAGAATTCGCTCGTTCAATGAGCCATTCTTTCTCTCCCCCTTTCTCTTCGTCTCTTTTTGTCGTTAACATCGCGTTTTCACCGACAAAGCGTGCGTTACCAGGTGAAAGAAAATGATACTTTTCCTCGTGGCCGACCAGGACGCTGTCTATGGATAACCCAAGAGGCTAGTCAACTTAGAACCGCGTCATTACCGATCCAACAACGAGCATCCTTTTCGTTGGAAACTAGTTGCAAACGGTAACCAACGGACATCAATTTGCGGAAACATTTTGTTCGTATCGATGCAACCTGTTCCAAGGATTTGGAAACTAACCGCGAGACAATTCTTAGCTGTGAAATAATCGGTAAACTGTACGCACTGTGGACATTTGTCTTTGTGGATGTTTATCGCTCCGAACGCGAAACGAGCACCCAACAGCAACTTTTTCAAGAAACATGGAACATGGATAAAAAGTTTCTCGTTGTTGGTTCAGTGAGGACGCCGCTTAACGCAGAGGCGTATGGAATAGAAAAGAGAAGAAAGGAGGAACGACAAGAAATGGAGAGAGTTAACGAGCCGAAGGATTATCGATTGATATTCAAGATAAAGAGGCTCCCGGTACGTTTCACCGGTCGGGAAGAGAGCAACGAATTTATCTGCGACACGGAGCGTGTCGTTTGGCAAGATCCTGGTGCACGTAAACGGTCTCCCTCGAGAACACTAATAGCCACCATTAACGGGCCAGGACGTGATCCGTTCACACGCTCGCGAATTCCGGGAAACGATCTTTCCGTTCTGTGACTCGCGGTAGCTTCGCCGTGTCGTATCGGGAAGAAAAGGTATTTCTGGCACAACGTTACCGTTGTCGCTTGTCACCTTCGCCGCGAGAAGACACGTCCACTCGTTTACTTCGCACGAAAACCGATCGTGTCCAGGATACTCGATCGATTCTCCGATTTGTTAAATCCGGTGCTACCTGTCCAACTCGGAACGTGGAATAATTTATACCACGAAAGGGAAAGTGGGAAATTTGTATGTTTTTATAGACTTGTGAAATTACCACTTTGAGCTATAGTAATGATTTCTTCGTAAGTCCTATCTCTTGAAACGATCTGCCTATTTATAACTGTTGCTTCACGATGGATAGTGCTTCCGTTGTACGGTCGGACCTCGCCAATTCGAATCTCCAGGAAAAGATATCTTCGATTTATGCAAGTTTTGTCTTATCGAGGTTTTCGGAAAACAGAGAATTAACGAACGAGGATGACTTACAGAAGCTTTGTACAGTGATTAGTATCTTTCAAATCGTAGCCGTTCGAAGAAAGGCAAGTTCAACTTTTAGAGATCAGCTATTTATTCGCGAACATAAATAATAATTTATGTTTATATATATACAATATTATATAATATAATTTAGAGTCGTAGAGACAGCAGTGAGCAAAGTTCGACTTATAGAGGTAAATTTTGACTTGCAAAGGATGGACCTCTGCGTAAGTTCCAATTATAGAAATTAAATAACACGCTTACACACGTGCCAGAGATAGAGAAAGTTTGTATCTCTGAGAATTGAGAAAATTGTAATCCGATAGGAATTATCGAGGTTCAGATATACCAAACTTACAAATAACGAGTAATTTGAGAAAAAAAAAAAGGAAAAAGGAAACAAGGTCATCATTCTTGTTTGCTTAAAATAGATAAGAAAAATTCTTATCCGCTTTTATTTATCTAGATGCTCAAGGTAACCGATTTAAAGTGATTCATCGGTGTAGTTTGCGCAAACGAAGGCACCTGGCTTCTGGGTCGATCCTTGGCCGTTTCTCGATATTGTTGACACTCGTTGATGTTCTGGACAGATTTAAGCGCGAGATTAATATTCCGACACGTTCTTAACTTCCTCTCCATAGAACTCCCTTCTTCATCGTCAGGTGTGACTTCCGTCTTACGCAAACAGGAAGAGCAATCGAGGGACAACGAGCTAGTGGCACGCTTTGTTATTTTTAGTCGTCGATTGATAGTATCGCGATTTAAGCCGGGGCAAGGATCGATTCGCGCGATTAAACTGGCTCGCGAGATGAGACACCGATGGATTGCTCGATTGTTATTCAGCGGGCACGACCGCTGTCGATGCACCGGGACGCAACGTGCGTTGCCTATCCCGATGTAAAGACGAGTTTAGAGGCATAATTTTGAGCAACGACGTGGATCGCTGCCCGGCGGAAAGATGAAATATCCGCGGTTCATGTTTTATGGATGTAGCAAACAATTATAAAACAGTAGGGTATAAATTTAAAAAAGTGCCGCGAAGAATTCGCGATGAGACAGCATCGAAACGGACACTTTGTTGCTACTGTTTATGGCGACGATTTTGCCAGTTAACGGGAAACGATGACACGATAAACGATATGTGATTCGATAGCAACACACACACACACACACACACATATACGACTAACGACGTAGTATACAACAGTTTGCGATTCTGCCATAGTAGAACTCTCTTAGTACAAATTCCATTTATACGAAAAAGAAACTTCATTGTTAACGTCTGATTATCCGATATGTTTAGCCGAGCTGCTATTATTTGAACAACTGCTGAGTGTTGCTTCAGTTAGAGTTAGACGTTTAAAATACATATATTTATGATTCCCAGGAGAGACGCGTGTATCCTTGTACTAAATATCCAGTAGCATCTGTACAAGTTTTCGGATTTGTTTGAAACTCGAAAATATAATTGTGATACTGGAATCTGGTTACGGTGCTAATGAAATCTCAGAATCTCAAAATGTTTCGTATGACATTAGACAACGATAGATTGGTAAAAAATTTGTACAACCGTTCAGATAGCTTTCGCGAGCCACTGTGTACCTAAATGCACGGCGAGGTCAGCTAGAGAGCAAGTACGATGAAAAAGGAGCGACGTGGAAAAAGAGCGTGGGCAGGAATTCCTCGATCGCGTTTCCAAAGGATCGCGAACGCTTGTTGCACAACTAACGCACACGATCGGCCAATAGAGAAAAGCCTCTCTGCGGTTGCAGTCCGCGGAGAGCACTCGAGCTCTCTCGAGCTCCCTCAAGGTGGTCTCGTCTAAATATAGCCGAGTGGAGCCCAGAATAACAGCACGTCGCGAGCCGGCAATGACCAAAGCCCAGCTCGTTCACCAAGCCAACTAAGAGAGCCAGCCAACGGCAGCCAGCAGGATAACCGACCAGGTCGGTCAGTTTTGTCTACCAGCCCTCGGACTCGTTCCTCCTTGCAACTTCGTAGAAGAGAGAAGAAAGGGCCACGGTACCACGCTGCCTTTAAAACAATGCTCTTCTACGACTCTTCCGAGTTAGTGTGCGCGTCCTCTTTGTTTGTTGGCCCCGTTGCCTCCAAGGGAATAGGGAACTGGTTCTTTCTTCTACGCCGGACCAGTTTCGTCTACCGGATCATCGATCACCGATCGACTTTTATGCAAAACTAGAGGACACCTCTGCGTGGCGTCGTTCGCGTCTTAAACCGAATTTACACCGTTTCAGTTTGCGGGAACACGTCGTTTTCGAGAAGGTCGTGTTCTTGCAAAATGAAGCAGTGTAAATTCAGCTTTAATTATTCACGTACGGTTGCAGCTGTGGCTTTTCTCTGAACCGATTCTGTTCAGATTATGTATGTAATAATTGATGCTTTTCGAGTTTTCTTGAATACTTAACCCTTTGTACCTCGCGAACGTCGCACTATCTGACGTTGCTAGAAGAGTATTGTGCTCGTTGAAAAGATACGGGACAGGGAAGGAGACAAACACATAAATAAATTCATGAACTTTTTCTTTTTTTAGACAAATCCTACGAGTTGAACGAGTTTTAATGTTAAAAGATTACTGGAGTTGCTGTCGATATCGTAACAATATCCAGAACGCAGTGAATTAATATTTCCACATTATAAATTCACATTAACGTCAAATTAGTACCTTTCACCAAACATATTCTGCTTGATAGGCATATGTTTAACAAAGGATGAGTTTCTTTATTCTGTCTGTTGCAAATGTAATTGTGACTCGGTAGTATTCTGTGAATACAGGATTGCAAAGCTTTTGATTGGAAATTTGTATGATTGCTGTGTAACGGCATGAATCAACGACGCAAGGATTAGTTTGATGAATCGTAAGATCGTCGATTGAATTGGTCAGGATTGAATCAACATCCCCTAATTCCTCCAAGGTCAAGATTATATACTCAACAAAGGCAACACGCATTAAAAGAGCTTTCTTTTAATCAAACACAGCAACATAGTAGCTGGAACGACGAACAATCGTAATTTTGTCATTCTGATGCGGCTCGACCAACATCCTCCCGCCATTGCCGAATCAATTTGTTTTTTTTTTTTTTTTTTTTTTCTTTCATTTCAATGTAATAACGATAAATGTCGCTATCATACGCGGCGTATAGTCATCTTCCGTTCGGCAAATTCACAAGCGAGCGTCGTACATTCACATGTATCGCGACGTCCGGTATTCGAGAGGATAATCTTGGGAAGTGTGGATGTTCCTTTTGACTCTAGTTTTTTCAAGTATTTTCCTCGACTTCGTCTAATTTGGCATCGCGAGTCGAAGTTCTGCGCAAAAAGCACCGGCCAGCTTCGCCATCGCACGCGGGATCGCGAATAAGAGAAAAAGGAGCGATTCTGACCAGGTGGGTAAATCGCTGACGATCTCGACTTCCTGGAATCGTGGGAGGACGAGCAGAGGACGCTGGAAAGAGAGAGTGCTCGATTTTGGCGCGCGCGATCGTGTCTATGCGAATTGATCGAACGCTTAAAATTCTTTTTTAAGATATGAGGACAGAATTATCAAAACACGAGATATAGATATAGCAATTTATAACATAGATTATTTAACAAGACAGTTGCTATTTTTAAACTTCGTTCGTCCTCGTTCGTTTGCCGAACCCAATTTATTTATTAATGTCGCAGTGACAAGTTGACATAACGACAAAGGTTGGCGCAATAAAGAGATAAATGGCCGAATTTGATAATTCTTTCATCGAAAGTAGAAAGTAAAGTGTCTGTGTAGTCGGACGTAAAATTGTGCTCGTCGTTCGTACATAAATAATATACGTAAATCGGTGTTCAGATTATAGTTTCTTATATGTATCGGGCAACTTGCATAAAAGGCAGATGAAGATTAATAGACAGAATTGAGCTGTAAACGAAATTCTATTAAAATTATAGTTGAAGCATCCGATATGCTACGGCAACGCCGTATCGTAATACAGAGAAAGATCGTATAATATCAAAAAGAAGTGCTCGATACTCGAGTTAGTCGATAACAACGAATAAACGAAGAAGAGACTTCCTGGTCCCGCCAACGATCATTTTTCGCTGGCAATCCCCAAGCAGTAAGATAGTTGTAAAGATTCACGGGGCAACGCTCCCCATAACCGCAAATCCCATGGTCGGCAGACTGTAACGAGGGAAAAGTGGCGATGGAGTTGCGGCGGTGGCGGTGATCGCGACTCATTCGATGCATGAATTTCGTGGTCTCTTTGGTTGTCGGTAGAGAAGTCTACTCGGTCGTTCGATCGAGTGTGGAACAAGAGGAAAAGAGCGAGCGTATAAGCAGAAAGATGGAAGAGGGGAAAAAAGAAACGAAACGGAGTAAAAGAAGGAGGACAAGGAGGTGGAAAAAACAACGGAAAGTGGATCGTGGCCTGGCGGTGGTCGCCACGGTTAAAGTAGAACTGACCCCCAGTTGTCACGTTTAATTTATATGTTAATGAGCGCATGTCACATTTCAACGGTACGGAGCAGCCGCCCCGTGCACTTCTCCGCTCGCGATCACCGAGAGAAGAGAGAAGAGAGTTGCCCCGTTCATTCCACTCTCCTCCTGCCCTCCTTCGTACCGCCTGCCACAGGTTTATATTTAACCGCGCGCCACACACCATGGCACCCGGCGCAGCCCACTTTGCCGCGTTACTCTCCTGCCTTCTACTCTTTTTCCATCTCTTCCATTCTTTCCTCTTTCTCTATCTCTTCGGCCACCTACTCCTTCTTTCCATACTCTACTCCCTATTCCATCGCTATCGATCGCTCTTCTCTCAGTTGTTTTCTTTCTTCGATCCTTCACCTTCGTTGCTTCTCTCGTTGGTCTTTCAGCTTTCTGGCTTTCGCTCTTCCTTTGCGACGCTTGTGATTGTTTTCCCGCTGTTCGCCGATTCGTCCCCTCTTACTTGCCGATTTGTTTTCGACGATACTTTGTTTTCGCGGCCTTTGTTCTCTTGTTTAGCTGCTGAGTGTTCAAGGTTCCTTGCGTAATTTTTAAACTCGAAACGTTGGAATTCGTACGCGTGATTCGTTGATCGTTCATAAAAAATTGTAATCGATGGAAAAGTGTCACCGACGGTGTATGAATTTTAATGTAATGCTCGATCTAGAGATATCAACATCGTCCCTTAACACGTTGACTGTCATGGTGATTACGTGGTGGAATTGCAACAATGCAAAGTGCTAAATGTATCATGAAGAACTTAAGCGATTGTGTTGTTTTAACAAGGTATCTATACGTTATATATACAGTAACTAGGAAAAAATATACGCGCATACCCTCGTTTTCCAGTGACTGGTCTCTTCGTCAGGTTCTATATTTCAGTTTCATAGCGTCAAATTTCATTTTATCGGTACATACCACTAACGATAGATGATGCGAAATTTAATATATTTGGACCTAATTAATTACCACGTAAATGCTCTAATAAATACAACGGTGTGAAAATACTTCTCTCGTATAGTAGCCACTATGTATCGCGCTAAAATAACGAAATTTATCCACAGTCGACACGACAACTAACTATCCTTCTATACTTAATTTTACCTCTCTGCAAACATAAACTCCAACATAGAATGCAACATTTCGACCAAAACCTGCTAGAAACGCAAAACCAATACGAACTCCAACATCAACATTCGCTGTCCCAACTGGCTCGCATTAACTCGTAACGCAAACACTTGCCAGAGCGTGTGCACTTGAACGGACGCTAAACACGATCGGGAAACCGTGTGGATTGCAGAAATGCTCGGACTACAAGGCGTCGAAGGTGAACACGTTCGCGAGGACCGAACCACCGGACACGCAGGTGACGAAGTCGGTGATCGCGTTGTTGCTCCATTATGGCTGGAACAAATTCACTATCATCACGGAGAGTGCTTGGTCGACGGTGGCCAGGTCGCTGGAGGAACAGGCCACCAAGAATAATCTCACCGTCAATCATTACAAGACCGTGGAAGATCGACACACGTGCTGCGAGGAAAGGCTGCCTTGCTGTCAAGTCAGCGTATGGTTTCAACTCATACAGGAGACCAAAAATATGACCAGAAGTCAGTTGAAGTTTCGTTTACGTTCGATATTTCTCAGAAAGTCATCGAGACGACCGAAACGATGTGTTCGTCGAGAACCGCCTTCTCTATCGGCCTCTCGTTTCCGGTTCTGTTTGTCTTCGAATCGCGTGGCCTTCGTTTTTGAAACGGTTTTAGCGCGATTGTAACACGCGAGACTCGTGTTTCCTCGGTTCGAAATAGAGACGGTTCCATTGTACAACTCCATCGGTTGTTGAATCGCGCGAGTTCGAGCGAGATTTTAGTGTCCCAGATACTGGAATTGACCCCGTCAACGAAAGAATACAAATTGATCTTTAACGCGTTCGACTAAAGTCCAGTAGCGCGAGTTCGTTAAAAGACGGTAGAAACGAAATAGATAAAATTTCTCTTTCCTATCGCTAAACTTAATTAGACTCGATGCTATACTTGATATAGGACGTAATATTTACTAGGCTTAATCTTTAAAATTCTCTGAATGCCATTGAGGCTAGATCGCTTATAAAGCGAAAAACGACGCGTGTTATAGCGCAACAGCGATGATTGAACCTATATAGTGGTTGGAAAATTCTGTCGCCAGATATTGCTTACCAGGTAAAATTAACTAATGTCGAAGATTCGATCAAAAATTTGCAGTGCAGGCAACTTTCACATTCTTCGTTAAGCAGATCGATAGTTATATCTGTATAAAAATTCTTCACGAAGAAAAAATGTTTAATATTAAGAATCGATCGTTGAATCAATTGTAAAGGCTTTGTAGAACAATATTCGAATAATGAAAATAAAAATGTACGGATGTCGATGAAACGTGACAAAGTTTTTACAATGATACTTCAATTAATTCTACAGATTAATAGAAATCTCAGTTGAAACAGTCGATTTCTTTTCTCTCAGAGAAGAGGAACAGAAACAACAGAATTTTCCGATCGCGCGAATACTTTCCTTTCGTGAGTATTTTCGTGTGTTTCCTTCGTGAGAACTGGTACACGGTATATAGATCTATTTATTCCATGATCTCACCGATAATTGCGCGGCAAACGGAGCAGCCGTTTCCCGCCGGTAGGAAAATGAAGCGTGAAAGTCAGTTCCGTTCTGGAAATCGGTCGGTCGTCGTTGATGAAACGCTTCACGGGAGGCGGGAGCGCGTCTAACGGAAGGCGTAAATCTGTCGACAGTTTACATATTCCTGGGAACGGCGATGTCGCTGATAGACATGATGAACTCGATGCAGAATCAACGGCTGCTAGACAACGGGGAATACATGGTGATACACGTGGACATGATGACGTACTCACAGCGCGAGGCGCAAAAGTACTTATGGAGTAAGTACATACTATATACATCATACATTTACATACTATTAATATCACCAGACTGCGCATGTTTAAGCAATTTCATATTTTTACGATCCTATTTAAAGAAATGGAATCGAAGAATAGATTTGTTTTTATCCGCTAAATACTACAACGAATAGCGAATTTGAAGGATATTTTATGTATCTTGATATTTTAAATTTCCCGCTAATGCATAAACGTCCGCAGTCTAATAATCACGAACATCTTGCGCAATAATTGACCGACTAGTCCACAAGCTACAGATTATAGGCTATAGGCGTCCGTTGCACGGTTTTACAATTTTGCAACTGCCTTGAATTTCATTTTTACATCTTGAGCTGTTAATGATACTTGTACAAGAAAGTGACTTAGTTAGATAGTTAGTTTAGTAACGATAAACTGTACGTAAGAATAAGCTCTTGTTACTGTTACGCGTGAAAATTTGTCAGCACCGTAATTTCTAAAATTTCGCTAATAATAATTAGCGAAACGGCGCAAGAAGGCCCATAGCGGGTCCATTCCGGTAACGAAACGACTCGTGAAATTCGATTGACCCGATTCTTCGGTCTCCTTGGCGATCCTCCGGTGTTCCTTGACGAAACGTACCGCGTTCCTCGTTACCTCATCATTTCCGTATCTAATCCGAGATTAACTGAACGTCATGGGTCAGGCATGGCTCGCTCGTGACCCGGTTTCCCGCACGTGATCCGATTTTAATGGACGTTCCTCTAGAGTCGTCGGTCCCGTGTTGTTGCTCCGCTCTCGAAATCAGATATTTCCGTTTCCCTCGTACGAAAGAGGGTACAACACCGCTCCTTTTTCATCTCGCCTTGCACGCGATCGGTCTCTTACAGAACCGGAACACTTCGACAATCTGCGGAATTGCCTGGAGCCGAAGGACTTCCTCAAGAGGGCACGATCCCTGATGGTGGTAGTATCTACGCCACCCACACAGAACTACGAAGAGTTCACCAAAAAGGTCCGGGAGTATAGCAGCAAGGAACCGTTCAACTTTGTCATCCCTGAATTGCTGAGAAAATACGAAAAGGTAACTTTCTTTATATCAAACGTACGCTCTTCGTCGAATGTTGACTTCTTGTCTTATAATTATGCTATAAGGGCTATTAAAAGCGTAGGATCTATGCCTAAAAATACAGAATCTAGGTTTATTAGTAATTACTTAAATGCAAGATATTGAAACGTTAATTATTATTACGCATCACTACGAAATATATATTTCATAATAATACCCAAGTATTTGAAGCTAAAACTAGAGAACCAAGCTTTGTTAGAAATACAATTTGTATTTGTTAAATCGTAATTACGTCAAACGTTAAATCGCAACTGTGACACGGTAGATATCGTATTATATTATAAGAGGAGAAGCTGAAATTAAAATTCGTCTATCAATCTATAGAGTGATTTTCTGGTTTCAGTATGTGTCGATTCACGCCGCGTATCTTTACGATTCGGTGAAACTGTACGCGAGAGCCCTGGACCAGCTCCTGAGAGATCAACCAGAACACACCCTCGAGGAGATCGCCAGCAATGGCACTCAGATCATCGAGACGATTATCAGAAATCACACGTATCAGAGTACGTATTCGTATAATTTGCACCGCAAATTGCTAACACGATCAAGTTTGAAGTGGCTCGATCTCTCGACAAGGCTAGATCTGATTAGAACGAGTGGGTGCAATCGATATATGTATTGTTACGTAGATTCTTTGCGCGATTTCAAGACAGTTAGAAACACTTGAGAATTATAGATCAGAGATATTAGATATTAAAAAGATCATTCTCGGTGCTGGATATTTACGAAAAAAAATGTATAATCGTGTTCTGCGAAAACAGGTGTCAGCGGCGCGACGATCAAGTTCGATAAGTTCGGCGACTCGGAGGGAAACTTCTCGGTACTGGCCCTGAAGAAGGATCCGTTCCATTTCAACAACTTCTCCTGCGATTTCCAAATGAAGCCTGTAGGCCAATTTCAACAGGGTGAAACTCTAGTGAGTGAGTTGTTTACAGCATTCGTGCAGCTCATATCCATTCGCGGTTCTCGAATTACTCCTACGATCGTTCTAATCGGCAAAACTTAAAAGAAGTTTAAAATTATCAAAATACCAAGGGTACCGATCGTGTTCAGGTGTACAGGCCATCGGAGGCGATGGACTGGCCGGGTAAGAATAAGCCGGAAGCGGAACCTGGATGCGGTTTCCTCAACGAACACTGTCCCAAAGATGACACACACCTGCGAAGCATCGTGGCCGCTGGAGTGCTAGCTGTTTTATTGTTCTGCGCCGCGGTGATCACTATGAGCATATATCGAAGGTGGAAGATAGAACAGGAAATCGAGGGGCTGCTGTGGAAGATCGATCCGAGCGAGATACACGGATACCCTCATCTTGACAACATGATGTCCTCCCCTAGTAAGGTAAGATACCATTTACCGTTTTCTAATCCCTATATACTTGCGTAGGTACTTTATTTTATATATATTTGCATATCACATATACTTTGAACTTTTTATTTTATTTTATTTTATTTTATTTTAATTAAAAGCATAAAAATTCACAGTCTGGCAAAGAACGTGCGTATCTTTATTTAAGTAAACTCTAGAGGTAAAAAATGAACGCTATAACGACGACCGCTGGCGCGACAATAACACTGCGCGATCATTAACTATTAGCGCTCAATATACCTATTTATTTATCTAATGATTTTTCGAATTGTTACGCCATCTTCTATTGAACTGTCGTTGCAGTTAAGCTTAGTTAGTGCAATGTCCTACGAGTCAAGATGCGGGGGCCAGGTGTTTGCGCAAACCGGGCATTACCACGGGGTAGCAGTAAGGATAAAGGAGTTGAAGTTCTCAAAGAAGAAGGACATATCCAGGGACGTGATGAAGGAGATGCGTATCCTTCGCGAGATTAGGCACGGTAACCTGAACTCTTTCATCGGGGCGTGCGTCGAGCCAATGAGGATATTGTTAATTACGGACTATTGCGCCAAAGGAAGTCTTTATGTACGTCACCTTAATACACGAATGAACGTGTGTAATCTGGTCTGCTGGTGTTTTCAACGAATGATCGCATTGCGTATGTGTTTCAGGATATTATCGAGAACGAAGATATCAAGTTAGACGATATGTTCATCGCATCATTAGTTCACGATCTCATTAAGGCAAGTATATATACGTGTTCGCACGGCAGATCAATGATATGTATACCGATTGCAAAACTATTGTGAAAATATTGTTTGCTCCGTTTCAGGGTATGCTGTACATTCATGAGTCATCTGTGCTAGTCTGTCATGGTAATCTGAAGTCATCCAATTGCGTGGTGACCTCGCGATGGGTACTCCAAGTTTCCGATTTTGGCCTGCACGATATGCGGCACTGCGCCGAATCTGACAGCATTGGTGAACATCAGTATTATCGAAGTACGAAATTTAAAAAAAAAAACAAAAAAAAAGAAATATAACGATACTTTATTGTTCTATCGCCAATCGATTAGCGAACTGAAAATTATAGTCGTGTAAGTCATGATTTTGAGAATCTTTTAGGAAACTGACTGATCTACACCACTATGATTTTCTGCCCTTCGAATGATTTTTGTGACTCGATTTCTAATTGAAATATTTCTCTTACATAGACTTATTCTGGAAGGCACCTGAACTATTAAGGAATCCCAATGCTCCGATCAGAGGTACCCAGGAAGGAGATATTTACTCGTTCGCGATTATATTATTCGAGATGATCGGACGGAAGGGGCCGTACGGTGGCGTGAATCTAGAACCCAAAGGTAAATATCCGTGTGTAGCTAAAAATCCGTAATCGTTAACGATTGTCATTCGTTAATCGGCATTTGCCAAAAGGTATAGCTGCAGAAATATAAATATGAACGTTAACAAATTGACAGAAATCATAGACCGAGTGAAAAGGTTCCCAGAAGATGGTGAACCGCCGTTTAGACCTAACATAGAGATACTGTCCGAGTCTGAAGCAGACTGTGCTGAGTATATAGTTAGTACGATTACCGACTGTTGGGCGGAAAGTCCAGAACTTAGGCCCGACTTCAAAATGATAAGGACACGGTTAAAGAAAATGAAAGCGGGAAGGCATCGCAATATCATGGACCAAATGATGGACATGATGGAGAAGTATGCAAACAACCTCGAAGATCTAGTCAGTGAACGTACACGCCTTCTTTTCGAGGAAAAGCAAAAAACAGAGGATTTACTTCATCGAATGTTGCCTGAGTAGGTTGAACTATATAAATTCTTTCATTAAAAAGAAAGAAAAAAAAACTTTGCTATCTACATTAATGATACCACGTCTACGTTTCTTACAGACCCGTTGCAAATTGCTTGACAAATGGAATCGGTGTGGAACCTGAAGCTTTTGACTTGGTTACTATATACTTCAGCGATATCGTTGGATTCACTGCAATGTCAGCGGAAAGCACGCCTTTCCAGGTATGTTTTTCGATTAAACTAATCGTTAAGGAAACAAGATATATATCTTTGTATGGCTGCTATTATAATTCTTTCGTTTTTCAGGTCGTAAACTTCTTGAACGATTTGTACACTTTGTTTGACCGCATAATCAAAGGATATGATGTATATAAAGTGGAAACGATCGGCGATGCCTATATGGTGGTAAGTAAACTTTTTTTATAAATTTTATACATTTTTTTATTCTATATAATTCTACGATACATCGCTTTTGTCAGGTTTCTGGTTTGCCAATAAAAAATGGAAACAGACATGCCGGAGAAATTGCATCGATGTCCCTAGAATTACTTAACGCTGTGAAACATCACACCATAGCTCACAGGCCTCAAGACACTCTTAAATTACGCATTGGAATTCACACAGGTATCGTGCCTTGGGAAAAAATATTAAACGCAATAAAAATGACATAAATATACGTAACAAATATTACAGGTCCTGTAGTGGCTGGTGTTGTTGGTTTAACGATGCCTAGATATTGCTTATTCGGAGATACCGTAAATACAGCTTCACGTATGGAATCAAACGGCGAACCGTTGCGTATTCACATAAGCGAGCAGTGTAAAGATGCTTTGGATAAGATCGGTGGCTACATAATCGAAGAACGTGGCTTGGTTTACATGAAAGGAAAGGGAGAAGTAAAAACTTATTGGCTCACCGGAGCCACTGAAAAGGCCATTCAAAAACGAGAGGTTTGTATAAAAATCAATATAATAAGATTGTTACATCAATGTCATGTAATCTTGATTTTTATGTTAATCAGGTCGACGTCGGAGATCTTCCGCCACTCTTTTGTAGACCAAGAAGAAGTCCGAAATTAAATTCAGATTCTCGACAGGCTTCGTTACTAGGTGGTCTAGGAGCTGGCAGTCGCAGACAGTCGAGCGTTCCAAGACCAACGCCGGATGACTCCTCGTCTCAGTACGGAGGGTCCAGTCCAGTTCCTAAATCTCTTAACTCTCGGAAATTAGACCGATTTCCTCTGTACTTGACCGATAATATATCGAAGACAACGCTAGATAACGTTGCGTTGCAAGAAGAAGTTGAAAATCGGGCGGCTAACATTAAGATAGCACTCGATGATTTCTTTATCGACACGAGGCCGAAATTTAGGAAAAATGCAAGAGTTCTGTCGACGATTGCCTCGTCGTCCTCTACGAGCGATTATCCGTTCCAAACGATAATACGGGAGTCACGTTCGTTAGATCCTTTCCCATTGGAGCTCTATAATAAGAGGTTCGAGTCGCCGAATTTCTCTTGGAAGGAACCGAAGAAAAGTTTTCGATCGCTAGAGAATTGTGAAAAGTGCACACGGACTAACTCAAAGACGAATATTTCTGAGAAAGTGTTGAATAACAACTATCCGAATGGTAATGTAATAATAGTGCCCCATACGGACGAGTCGCCGAACGAAGCAGAGACACCATTACTAGGAGATGAGAGTGGTTGTATGGGAGAAATTATGCCTGTTAAACGTTGGCGTTCTCTCGATCAAGTGGTATCCGTTCCTAGTACAGACAGTGTGCCTGATAAAAAATCTTCCGCAAGAAATTCGATCAGAAGTTGGTTGGTAAATCTATTCAATAGCAATGGATTACGCAACAGCGATGTTTCCTTAAGAAGGGGTGTAATAGCAGGTTACGATATACAGTCGGAACGTGAAAGTATAGTTTGATAGAAAATTGATTTTGTAGTCGAGAGAAAGAATGAAGGGAATTCGAACATGGAATCTTCTACTATAAAACGTATGAGTGCACAAAAACATTCTTACATTTATGAGTCATAAGCATGATGTATTGTTGCCATTTTTTTAGCGTATAGATATGTGGAATGTGTGGGTATAAAAGTTACCGACCGTGTATATTTTTAATACCTAGATATTTTATGACTTGTATTAAAGTACGCTTTATATTGGCGGCAAACACGTTTTTTTTTTTTTTACATAGTGCGAGATTTATCTGTTAAAATTTTTAATCCGAGAATATAATAAAACTAGAATGACTTTTATAAAAATGATTCTAACCAAAGTATACACAAGTACAGAAATCATGTAAAAGAATCTGTCTCGACGTAGCACAAACGATTCCCATTCTAATACAAACAGAAAGAAGAACGTGCATAGTTGAAAATGTACATTTACGCAAGTTCAAATACACTCGTTTCAAACATATGTATGTATGTATATATATGTATGTATGTACAATTTCGATACTTGTTCACTGAAGGAAAGCAAATTATCCGTATGGCTGTGAAAAGTGAACTAGATTGTACCTAAGGTGCTTAGTAATATATCATCTTGTCAAATGTATATAAGTGAATAATAATATATAGATGTAAAAATAAAATGTAAATTAAAAGAAATATTATCTTCTGTAAGAGCTGATTAAAGATTCATCTTTTGAAATGTTGTATAACTCCAATTTTTAGTAGAAAAATACGTTTTTTCCTTTCTAACATATTTACTTCTTAAATAATAACATTATTACATACTGAAATATCATATACATTCTTTTTATATAGCTTAAAAATTGTATACATTTAATTACACTACATAACTTATAAATATATTGTACAGTTAAATATTTTAATCATGACCTGAAATGAACTTGGATATGAAGTCCTTTGGCTTTGGTTCCTGAGTTACTTTCCAATAATTCATTAATGTTGCAGCTGGTTTCCATTGAGAGCAAGTTTCTTGAAGTTCCATTTGTCCCTAATATAATATAGTTATTAATATATCTGTTACAGTATGTATGAAATAAACAACAATAATAAATATTAGGCTTACCTTAATAAGTAACATATCGATCACTCTTGTATCCTTTACATTGGCATGACGTTTAAATTCATCTCGTAACTTTTTTATACAATCTTCTTTTGTCACTGGAAGGTCATAGTTTGACACTATAAATTAATTATACATATATAAATATATAAATCTGACAATTTTGTAATGGAAATAATAACAGATTATAAATTATTTTTAGTGAAGTTCAAATAAACTAGGACGAAAATTAATACATTCTATTTTGTACAAAAAGAAACAAATTTGAAATACATATATCCATATACTATCTTAAATATTTAGGTTAGGTAACAACACATTTTCGTGATTTTCAAAAACATGCAATGATTGAAGTACTTACAGATAAATGGAATTTGGCGATACCATGTTTTATATAATGTTATTACTCTTCTATGAGCATCTATAGGACTTAGTGACAAAATTGGTTTCACTTTTTTTAAACCTACTGTTACACGACTAGCCATTTTTGCACTTCACATACGTACTTATGTATATTGTGTTCTGTATTCAGATCACATATGATACCAACATTTCCGATTAATATTCCCTCGTTAATATTATATAAGAACACCGTATAAAAACGTTGTATAATTCAAAATAAGAATAAGATATTTCTTTCTTATTAACAGTAATTCGTTTTTATACATTCCTATTTGAATCAATATCTTTATTATTATTTCCCTTTACATCATCAAAATCATGTCAGAAAGTTCATATTGCATAAAAATACAAAGATTAGGAATCTAGTTACTCATATGTTAAATGTGTACTGTTGAGAATGAATTTTAAATAAGGGAAGGGATAACAATTTTCTAGAAACTATAAGTTTGCGACACTGACAGTCGTTAGATTTATATGGCGCAGTCACTTACCCGGTTGCACAACTTTGCTTGCTTGTATCGTTAGATTAATCTGTCAATAAAAATGTATTTATAATCGATAAAAATATAAAAAAAGCGTATTTGGTTCTATAGTGTTAGTTCTTTATAATATTAATCGAAAGATATTATCTCTAAACAATTATAAGAAATCATATTTCATTTTAAAATATAATCTGTACTTCAAACTAGAGATAATTAATATATTTTCAAAAAGTAATTTATTATAATAAAAAATGGTAGTTAGGCAATATCAAGAAGAATTAAAATACTTAGAAAAGATAACTGAAACATGCTGGAGAATAAAGAAGGGTTTTCAACCTAATATGAAGGTAATTTGTTAATCATATTTTATCTTCTCATGTGTATTAAATATTTCTTTATTTATAGGTTGAAGGTGTTTTTTATGTAAATAACACGTTAGAACGGTTAATGTTTGATGAATTAAAAAATGCATGCAGACCAGGAGCAGTGGGTGGGTTTCTCCCAGGTATGAAACAGATTGCCAATGTTGCTGCTCTTCCTGGTATCGTTTGGAGGTCCGTTGGATTGCCTGATGTACATTCTGGATATGGTTTTGCAATTGGTAACATGGCAGCATTTGATATGAATGACCCAAAATCTATAGTATCACCTGGTGGAGTCGGATTTGACATAAATTGTGGAGTACGTCTATTAAGAACTAACTTGTTCGAAGAGGATGTTTCGCCTGTGAAGGTATTATTTTCTATCAGTTATGTTTTAATGAAATTATATCATAGGAAAAAAAATAAACCAATAGTTGTTTTTAGGAACAACTTGCCCAGAGCATGTTTGATCACATTCCTGTCGGTGTTGGTTCAAAAGGAATCATACCTATGAACGCACGTGATTTAGAGGAAGCCTTAGAAATGGGAATGGATTGGTCTCTCAGAGAAGGTTATATCTGGGCAGAGGATAAAGAACATTGCGAAGAGTATGGTAGAATGCTTAATGCAGATTCTTCTAAGGTATCAATGAGGGCTAAGAAACGCGGGCTTCCACAGGTAAGATATTAGGAGAATTTATAGAAATAAATATTTAACAATTCTTGATTACTACAACAATTTATTTTACAGCTAGGAACATTAGGTGCAGGAAACCACTATGCAGAGATTCAAGTAGTAGATCAAATTTACGACAAATGGGCAGCATGTAAAATGGGTATCGAAGAAAAGGGTCAAATTTGTGTGATGATTCATTCTGGTAGCAGAGGATTTGGACACCAAGTTGCAACTGGTAATAAATACGTAATAAATCCATTTTTAGAAAGCAGTGTATATTAAATTATTTATTTAGTACAGATGCACTTGTACAAATGGAAAAGGCCATGAAACGAGACAATATCGAAACTAACGATAGGCAGTTAGCTTGCGCTCATATAAAATCTCAAGAAGGTCAAGATTATCTAAAAGCTATGGCTGCGGCTGCCAATTTTGCATGGGTCAATAGAAGCTCTATGACATTCCTCAGTCGACAAGCATTTGCCAAACAGTTCCGACAATCTCCCGATGATTTAGACATGCATGTTATATATGATGTCTCCCATAATATTGCAAAAATAGAAGAGCATATGGTCGACGGAAAACAGAAAACCCTTCTAGTACATAGGAAGGTAAATGGAATGAAAGCAAATTGCTACTAACTATATTGAAGGATGTTTACATAATTACTATATTCTTCATAGGGATCTACAAGAGCATTTCCACCTCACCATCCTCTGATTCCTGTAGACTATCAATTAACAGGTCAACCTGTTTTAATTGGCGGCACTATGGGAACTTGTAGTTACGTTCTTACCGGAACTGATCAAGCTATGAAAGAAACATTTGGATCCACTTGTCATGGAGCAGTAAGTATTTCAGAACGTTTTTTATTTATAAAATTATCCAATGATACCTATATTAAATCAAAATTGCCTTTAGGGTCGAGCTTTATCTAGAGCCAAGTCACGCAGAAACTTGGACTACACAGATGTATTAGAAAAATTAGAACGACAAGGAATATCGATTAGAGTTGCTTCACCTAAGTTAGTTATGGAAGAAGCACCAGAGTCTTACAAAAATGTGACAGATGTTGTGGATACATGCCATGCTGCAGGTATTTCCCGGAAATGTATAAAATTAAGGCCAATTGCAGTTATCAAAGGATAATTAAACTACACGACGGTCTTATGCGCAAATAAAGTTACAAATAAATATATTGAAAATGATTATTAAACATACAGTTCAGTACCACGCTACAACTGAACACACAAAACGACTTAACAACGTAAATGTTTTGATACTATAAGCGTTTTCAGGACTAAGACATTAGATAACGTGTGTTTTCTTTCATATTTTCATTTCAAATACTCTATCTTTTAATAAATTTCTAACTGTTAAAATTCAATCACTTGTTATAAATATTCACGCTAAATTGTTATTCTCAAATTGAATGTTAATTATAATTAAATTATTGAGTTCAAAAATGATTAGAATCATTTAACAGTATTACGATTGTTAATATTACATCTATTTATTAAAAAAACGTATGAACTGAGCTCATACGTATTTATATATATATATTAGGTATCGTACATTTTTTGTAAATTATGTATATTTAACAGAAATATATAATTGGAATAAAAATGTATGGCGATTTTTGAACAACTTGTTACTTACACATTTCGATATGTTCGTTTTCATCTATTTTCCGGACTGAATAGGTATTAAGGAATATGGTATAATGAACAAGATTATTTTAAAAATATTACATTAGCATTTTATTAGATAAAATGTACAGTTACCTACGCACGAAGTAAGAAAGCTATATTAGACTAATTCGTTCGACTTTACACGGGAATTAAATTCGCTGTATCATGCTTAACAAATCCTCCAGTGACTACAGGAAGAGAAGAGCAAAGGTACAGAAGACAAGAGAATACGTCGGAAGACAAAGTTCTATTGTGTAGATAATGGAAGCTAACCATCACCATAAATAGTAAACGTTTCTCTCTCGCACGCGCTCTGATCTAACTATCTATGTATATTTATGTATAACTTGATTCAGGGTACTCGTATGTAACAATAAACGTACAACACGCTCGGTATGAACCCCCGAGAGGAAGATAACGGAAGAGTCTAGAAAGAGTCACTGGAGGAGTCGTTGAAAGAAATACAAGACCGACCAGCGAGAAAAAAAGTGATGTGGTCTGTACTGCATTCCATTGAGAATTATAAAATTACGTTACAAAAGAATAATTATCCTAGAGTACTTATGATAGGTGATAATCAGGAGACGGTTCAGCTACGGACTCAGTAGTGAACAGTGGATTTGGGAACTCTGGTGGGTGTGGCAGTGGTCCAGCAGTCTTTGGCTGGCGACGATACGCCATTAGCCAGCACGACACAGCAATAGCTACAGCGACTAGTGCCAAGAGTGCTGTAATTACTAGTGCTATCACAAAGCCGACCGTAGAAACGCAAATGTCTTCTACTCTTTGAGCTGAGGTGACTGAAACAGGAAAAAAAGATTGTATTGTAATAATAAAGTATATTTTAATTTTCGTTCAGCGTTAAAGCGACAAAGTGAAAAGTCAACTGAACAAGCTGCAAGAGTCAGAATTGACCTTTTCTAGAAATTAAGATCCTTCTCTAACTTAAGAAGAAAAGGATATGGACTTACTCTCAGCTGGATCTGCTGTAAACCTCTCTTCTCTCCTCTCCAGAGTGAATATCAGATTCGACTGGATCGTTATTTCTTCTCTAAGTTGTCCTTCAAAGCCGTCCGTGATGCTTAAAGACGTATCATTTGTCTCGGAACTCACGTCTCGACGGCGACGACCGAACGCGTTGTATCCTCGACAATTGACCTAAAAGGGTCATAATAATATTTTAATATCTTAATTAAAATCTTAATATTCTAATCATTTACTTCGAAGTACTTTGAAGTAGAAGGATACTCACGGGTTGACAACGTCCAAAGCACACACGGATATTGCACTGGAATCGAATATTGTCACTGCTTGGGAATTTAAAAGCATTGAAGCTGGCCATTAACGTCTGAGTTTCAGGATCCTGCTCCCATTCTCCGAATATCGTCGGATCCGTCGCGCAGCCGTTCTCATCTGTTACAATGTATTCGTTCTCCAAATTGTCTTCCATCGTTTTGGCCACACAATTTCGGGCAAATCCACCATAAATGGCTAAAATGATAAAATTATCATATAATTATAAGAAATATAAGGTTCACGATTTTTTTTTCTTTAATTAAAAGCCATATACTTACTTGAAGGCTGAACTTCGACTTGCAACATCAAATTATCTCCAATTTCAGCAGAGTTTATTTCATTTCCGCTTTGAGTAACGATCTTCATCAGACAGACTGGCGGAGGACCAGTGTTAGCAATGGTGCCAGCTGTAGTTAACATGGAGACATTGAAACCCAGGGTGACGTTTTGTTCTCCAGTTTGGTATATGCATTTGATATGGTATGCTTGAGTCTTGTATGTCATCAATTTCGGATGCTTTTGTATGACCAGTACGAAACTTGCTTGTCCCTGAAAATAATCATTTTGTATATATAATATTTTGAAACAAAGAATATAATAAAAATAATATATGTACTGGTAATACAATTAATAAATTTACATAAGAATAACTTACGTTTACATGTATCAATCCGCAATTTCCAAATGCCACCTTGAATATCTCGGTTTTGTGCATAGTTTCTGCTGGAATGGAAACAACCCTCCTGCACTGCTCATCTTTGCTGTGACCTTTGACATATAGAACACCATCGAATTCCTGATCGTGAAGATGTATTTCGACTTGCACCCCATCCGATAAACAGCTAACAACCATCTCTGGTCTGGGGAAATCGGTTCGCCATCGATTCTTGTCATCTAATAAGGGAAGATTAATATTTTATTATTAATAATTAATTATTAATAATTTGAATAACAAATATGACAACAATAGGAGTCTCTTGTAAGAACAATTGCTTACAGCATTGAGTATAAGCATTTCCAATATAACCATTGATGCATATGCAAATAGCTTGATGACGAGTTGCATTACAGAGTGCATAAAGACCACATAATTGAGTTGAACAAGGATCTTCACATGTTTGGCTGGTTTTATCGCAGAATCTGTTATCAGCACAGTCATCGTCGTGTTTGCACTCGATTATGTCAACTACAAATACGTTTCATTAATTAAACAAAATTTAGGTAAGCAGGAATACTTATCAAAATAATATTTATTATATAACATTCTTTTCATACCCAATTTGCAATATCCATTCCCGTCCAGTCTGTATCCATGATGAATCGGACACACACAGCGACCATATTCATCGATGATCATACCGTTTTCCAAAGCACACACACAGTATCCTTCATCATTGATGATCATTCCAGATTGTTTCCTACACGGTATACAAACTTCTGTTTCATCCTTAGCTGATCCAGGTGGACATACACAATTGCCATACTCATCGAGAATTTGACCCTTTTCTACTGGACATACGTTGGCTGTAAGATAAAGCAGATTCATTTAAAAACTATTTTATAAATTGCTCGATCATTTTTCGCTAAAAGTCGTTTGATATAAAGCAAGAAATTACTTTTGTCACAGCGGACGACTGCGTTTCCTCTATATCCAGGAATGCATTCACAGATCATGGTT
The DNA here is from genome assembly GCF_024516045.1 of Bombus affinis. NCBI lineage: Eukaryota > Metazoa > Arthropoda > Insecta > Hymenoptera > Apidae > Bombus > Bombus affinis. Next base: position 14,739,604 of record NC_066348.1, on the reverse strand, counting down.
CTTACAGGAGACGTGTCGAGTACTTTACAATCCGCGTTTATTCCACAAGGTTCGATCTTCACGCAAGGATTGATGCACTCGCCATTGAAGCAGGCGGTCTGAGATGGACATTCGTTATCCGCCTTGCATTTCTCTGTCACTGAGTATTAAGAAACAACGTTAAGAAAAAATAACAAAAAGGTAATACCTATAGTATTATAAAAATCGAATCACTCTTACGTTTAGTACATCCCACTTTAGTATCTCCGATGTAACCGGGAGGGCAAGCACACTCGACTACATGGTTATAGACGTTACAATCCATGTTCCCGGAGCAAGGATTTATTCCACAAGGATTCTCGCAGCGCTCGTTAATGCAAGCTTTGTTCGTGGGACAATCAGAGTTACTCTTGCAACCAAGAAGGACACAGGAAACTCTAGGATTGCCTCCATATCCTGGTGGACACTCGCAGATAGCTTTGTGGTTGATACCATTGCACTGAGCGTCTTTTCCGCAGGTGGTGATTAATGGAGAACAGACTGGAACACAGTTGTGCTGGACACACGCGTGTGATCCGCTGCAGTCACTATCTGTGCGGCATCCGGCGACTGAAAATTAAATTACATTGAACTTCAGACAAATTTGTCTTAAAAAGTTAAATTATCATCAAATTTTTATTAGATAAACTTCTACTTAGCTTCCAATATTTAGGTTTCATTCAAAAAATGTGATTTTACATAAACATCCGCTGTCTATATGTATATGATACTAGAACTTACTGCTTAATCTTTCCAAAATCGACATCTTTCGCCTCTGAGAAAAATGGTTAATGACAGAAGCACAGTCTTACCTTTAGTGCAAGCCAAGTCAGGATTTCCATCGTATCCCAGAACACAAGAGCAAATTGGTTTGTGATTTGCAACGCTACATTTCGCATTGGGGCCGCAGGCACAAGGATTCTTGCACACCGCGTTAACACAGGACTTTTCTGAAGGACAGTCGCTATCGTTAGTACATTCAATCTCCAAAATCGGTTTCGTGGGTCTACAAGTTCCGCTGCCGCTGCTCACGTATCCACTAGGACATACACAGACCATCGTTCGAACCGGGGACGTCGGAAGGACTTTGCATTCTGATGGATCGCTGCAGGGTTGCACGACAGTGCAAGGATTCTGGCATTTATTATCAAAGCAGGCCAACAAATTAGGACAATCACTGTCCTCTTTACACTCTGGTCTTTCTTCCGGTTTACAAGCGATGTAAGGATTGCCTGTGTGATGAGGTGGACAACGACAAATGGGTAGATGATTAAAGACTCTGCATTCGGCTCTGGACGAGCAAGGATTGCTATGAACGCAAGGATTGATGCACTGCATATTGATACAGGAATGGTCTCCAGGACAGTCGCCATTGCTGTAGCAACCGATTACTCTGCATCGATCCAAAGGATTTCCATGATAACCGTTACGGCATCGACAGTCAGCTTTATGGTTGTTGGGGAAGCATTCTGCGTTTACTCCACAGTTATCGGAGATTAGGCAAGGATTCACGCAGTTGTTGTTCACGCAACTCTTGTCTAGAGCACATTCGCTGTCGCGCGTGCACTCTACGGAATAGCAAGCGATATCCGGGTTGCCTTGGTAGCCTTCTTCGCAAGAGCAGATCGGTTTGTGATTTCGTACGATGCACGCAGCGTTGGTACCGCAGTTACAAGGGTTCCTGCATTGTCTGTTGATGCAGGACTCTGTGTCGCTGCACTCGTCGTTTGTCGTGCAAGTGCCGATTATTGCTATTTGGACTGGAAAATAAAATATTAGTAGAAAAATGCAAAGTTAAACCAAAGAAGTCTGTGATTTTAACCTTGGAGTTACTTACTTGGTCTACAAACGCCGTCAACGTCAGTGGTCCAACCTTCGGGACACGTGCACGTCATGGTCCTCACGGGCACAGTGTCCAAAACGTTGCAACGTGCATTCTGCAGACATGGTTTGATCACTGGACAGGGGTCGATACACTTATTTTTAATGCACACCAATTTGTCAGCGCAATCAATATCGATTCTACATTCTGGTTCGTCGAATGTTATCGTGGGATGATGTGTACAATAGGAATATGGATTTCCAGCAGGAATATTCTCTGGACAACGGCAGGTGGCCACGTGATCCTGAACGTAGCAGATTGCGTTTTGAGCACACGGTGAATCTTCTAGACAAGGACTAACGCAGCGTCCGCTGTCGCAGGCTAAATTTCGAGGACAATCGTGGTCAGCACTGCATTCCACTCTTTCACAATGCACTTCCGGATTGCCTAGATAACCTGGACCGCAACGACAAATGGCTCGATGGTTTTGGCCGTAACATTCTGCGTTTATCGCACACTTGTTCTCCAGGATGCAAGGATTCACGCATTGGCCATTGTAGCACGTTGCTGCGCTGTTGCATTCACTGTCCGATTCACAGTCCACTGAAGAAAAAAAAGATTTTGTAAAGTTGCGAAGCTCAATTAATTGGATTATTTTCCTATAAATTTTATGGAATTTTATGAAATTGAGAAACTTAATTAGATCGAATTATTTTTTCAGAATTTTGTTAACTTACATTTGAAGCAACCTAGTTGAGGATTTCCAGAATAACCAGGCGGACAGATACAGGATGGATAATGATCTACGACGTTGCACTTGGCGTTCGGACCACAATTGCAAGGATTGATGCACAAGTTGTTTACACAGGCAGCGTTACCCGCACAATCGCTGTTCGAAGTACATTCGGCTACAATTTCCGCTGTAAAATAAATAAGTATACATCGTAAATCATTTGCGAACAGGGTGATATATCGACTTTGTTATTCGTATAGGCATATTAATTTTCTCAAGTTCAAAACACTTACGTGGAACACAGTTGCTTCTTGGATCACCAATGTAGTTGGCAGGACATCTACAGACTGGATTGTGATTGTTCGCGTGACATAGTGCATTTCTGCCGCATGGGTCCTCAACAACGCAAGGATTCACGCAGAGAGAATTTATGCACCGTTTGTCGTCGGAGCACTCGCTGTTGGCGTAGCATTCTGGACGAACTGGTGGTAGTGGTATTGGTACTGGAATGGAAAAATGAACAACTTTCAGTATACGAATGTACAATATAATTTTGAACTGTGAATTATTATATTTATTTATTATTTAGCTACTATATTTGATATTATAAATATATTCAAAACTTACGTCTACCGCACTCGATGTAAGGATTGCCAGTAAATCCAGGCGCGCAATGACAGATTCCATTTGCCACACATTGGGCATTCACTCCACACTGAGTGGTCAGACAAGCCTCGATGCAAGTTCCACCCACACACTTGTCAGAATCGTTGCAGTCCTGATCTTGGTGGCACTGCAGGACTCCTAATGTTGAAAACAAAATTCATATTGTAACAAAATGATGTACTTTCAAATGATATATGTAAAACTACTAATAGTATAAGATTATTGACCAAAGAATATAATATAATGATTGTTTGAAATAATGTTTACCGATTTCCTTGCACAGTCCATTTACGTCGGTGATAGTGTTTGCAGGGCAAGTGCAGATCATCGTACGAAGAGGCACCGTGTTCAGTACTTTGCATTCTTGTTCACCAGAGCACATGTTAGAGGATAAGCAAGGATCTTGGCATTTTGAGTTGATGCATGCGAAATATGCTGGACATTCGCTGTCTTCTTTGCACTCTGCTTCAATTGGCACACCTTGGAGAACAAGAGAATTATTTTTAGTTTCGATTCTTCACCGAGGATGCTCTATATTATGCTGTACGTTAACTACACCAAGGTCAAGGTTTAATTAAAACAATGTTAACAACGTGAAAGAAAACTCAACTTACCACTGCACTCAACATATGGATTTCCAGTAGTTCCCAGAGGACAAGTACACTTAGGCTGATGATTTCTCGCGACGCATTTCGCATTATCCGCGCAAGTATCTTCCTCGCAAACTGGTCGACAGACTCTGTTCAACCTGTCGCAGGCTTCGTGATCTGCGCAATCCTCGTTGTAATGGCACACTGTGGAAATGCAGGCGATTCTTGGGTCGCCTTGGGTACCTCGTGGACAGACGCATTGCGCCCTGTGAGAGACCGCGATACATTCTGCGCCACGACCGCACGCGATATCTCCAACCAGGCAAGGGGTGACACAATTGTCGCGCAGACAGGTCTTGTCGTAAGGACAATCGCTATCTGACTTGCACTCGGCTAGAAAGAAAGAAAATTTTTCTATTATCTTTTAAAGTTAGTTCAAAGATATAGTTTAAAAAATGTTGGAGCGTAGAATTGCAAAGCTCAAAACTTTGAAGTATAAAGCGTGATGCAAATTGGACCAGCACGTTTTTACTTTTGAAGATGTACTGGAAAATTTGAAACAGATGTCTCATGTTGAAATACATAAAAGAATTCGAGATAGAAGGACGCAAAACTAACAAAAAAATAAAATTTGACATCAAACATTTCTTCGTATATTAAGTTTTATCTCTGGAGAACGAAACGTCTTGTAACAAACTTACGTTTGAAACATTGCACTTGAGGATCTCCCGCATAGTTCTGCTGGCAGCGACAGGTCGGATGATGATTGACAGTGATACATTCCGCGTTCAAACCACATTGCGTGCTGACACATGGACTCTGACATAGCTGGCTAATGCAAGCCTCGTTGGTCGCGCAATCTGCGTTCGTTGTACACTCCGGGAACGAGTCAGTGTCTAAAATAAAATTAAAACGTTTGTTTCAGTCATTCCTCCTTAAAAGTCAACTCTCATTGTTCATCTTCTATTTTATATCAGTTTCGACTAATTACCTCTATAACAATTTACGAATGGGTCGCCTGCGGTGCCACGCGAGCAATGACACTGTCGATAATGATTTTGGACAGAACACTCTGCATTTGAAGCACATGGATTGATAATGCACGGATTGATACATCTTTCATTCAGACAGGCCATGTTGGAAGAGCATTGGGTGTCGGATTTACAAACGGCTTCGATCTGTTTGTCCACTGGAGAAAAAGAACAAGATTATATTAATTGCATATTAATACGCAACCGCTTCACAGATTGTAATTATAAATCAAATTCAAGCCGTGTTATTTTTTACGAAATGTCGAAAATACGCACTTTTTTTTACGAAGAACGATTATTCTCTAAATCGTACATTCTGAATTCTTCGTCATTTTATTACGCGATCAAAGGATTATTTGACACTTACCGGGAATACAAGCGACGGTCGCGTCTCCAGCAAAGTTTTGCAAACATTCGCAGACCATGGTTCTCATTGGTAAAGTGTCTACGACGGTACATTTCGCCCCAGCGATGCAAGGTTTGGTTTCGACACACGGATCTTTACAAACGCCATTGAAACAACCCAGTTTGCTGGGACAATCTCCATCTACTTGACACTGTGGCTGTGGTTCGATCGGTTCTAAAGCAAACCGACAAATTTTTCGTTTATTGATCCATTCCAAATAGAATTAAGTACGGCCATAAAAGAGTTAAGAAAAATAGGAATAGAGACATTCTAATTACCCATTAGACACGAGGTATATGGATTACCCACGTAACCCGGAGGGCATCGACAAATAGGACGATGATTAATCACGAAACATTGCGCTGATGGTGGACAATCGCAAGGGTTTACACATTTTGAATCGCGACAGGCTAAAGACGATGGACAGTCGTTGTCACTAACACACTCTGGTCTCTCGCATGCTTGGTACGGATTTCCTAAGTATCCATCGGAACAGTAGCATCTTGGCCTATGGTATCCATCGGATCTGCAGAATGCATTCACACCGCACTGTGTCACAGAGCAGGCATCTATGCACTCGTTGTTGATGCAAGATTGAGTCAATGGACAGTCGCTGTCACCGCGACAACCAACTGCAAAAATATAACAGGTATATTATACTAGAAATATTATTTCGTACTATTCTATATTATGTTTTCTTACTGAATGTATAATACGTTTAACAATATAGAGAGAAAATCGACTCGCGTGAAAAGATATTTGGAGAACGTACTTTCGCCACAATATTGTTGAGGATTGCCAGTGAAGCCTTCGTTGCAGACACAGACAGCTCGATGCATTTGTACGTGACAACGACTGTTGAAGCCACAGGAATCCAGTGTGCAAGGATCGACGCATTTTTGATTGTAACAAGTCTTGTCGTTTGGACATTCGGAGTTCTGAGTGCACTCTGCAGTTGGTTCTGCGAAAGTATATTGAAAGCAAATGTTATAATTTCCTCCTTTTTCTTTTTATTAAGAATCTTAAGATCTTTTTGTAATCTGTTGATAATATTTCAAAAAATCACCTTCGACTGTTAGAACGGTGCACTGTATGCGAGCGTTGCCAGTAAATCCAGACGGACAGGAGCAGACAGGCTTGTGGTTGACCGTCTGACACAGTGAATTAATACCACAAGAACCGATGCAAGGGTCTCTGCATTTCTGGGCGAAGCAAGCCTTGTCTCGTGGACAGTCGGAATTAATGACACATTCCGGATAAATGCACGCTGCAACACCGTTTCTGACTTGACATTCACCGTTATAGCTGCACGGAGATGGATTACAAGGATCGGTTTCTGAAACAAATAAATCAATCTTCATTCAATCGATTCGAAAATTATTTTCGTAAACAATTAACTCGTTTTATCATTACATTATCTCTATTATTCTTTTCTATTACTATTAAATCAATAAAAATTGGCGACTAATTAAAATAGAACATGACGGTTTGAGAATCTCGAAATTACCAATTTTGGTGTAGCATTCTTCGAATGGATTGCCGATCAACGGAGATGTACAGCTGCAGAGGGGACTGTGATTGATAGCTTGACACGTAGCCTTGATACCACACACGTTTTGCGTGCAAGGATTTATGCATTTGTTGCCGATGCAAGCCTTGTCTCCTGGACAATCTGAGCTGATCACACACTCTGGATGACAGCCTGTGACACTCGAAGGAACTCCTTGAAGACCGGGCAAACACTTGCAGACTGCCGAATCGCCGATTTTTTGGCAAATTGTGTTAGGTCCACATGGAGATGGTGAGCAAGGATCTCTTTCCTTTGGTACTGTAAGCAAAATAATTTTATGTATTGACAACGATTCGGACGAAGAACGAAAAGCTTGCGTAGTGAGCTTCGATAAAGTATCTACATTATTCTACTATTTCTCACGTCTTGGCAAAGTCCAAGCTACTTTATTTGTTTAATAGTATTGTGTTCAATAGTATTGTGTTTTCGCAACTTTACACTATCTACGCTATCAACGAATTGTTAATACACCCTAAATAATAATCGCTGCTAAAAAAATTGCTAAGCTCAAAAAAAAAAGTAGAATAAACGTGTAAGAATAAAATACCTTGAGGAACAGCATGGCAGATGGTGAACGCGTCTCCGATAGTAGGTAAAGGACAGGAACAAATCGGAATATGATTGGACACAGTACAAATGGCTCCAACGCCACAAGTACCGGGACAAGGATCTTGGCACTTGGTTCGAATACAAGCCTGGGATTTTGGACAGTCAGTGTTCACCAAACACTCTGGTTGACAGCCTTCATACGGATTTCCCCTGAAATCTGGCAGACACTCGCAATATGCAGTATTGTGTCTCTCGCGACAATACGCGTTAGTTCCACACGGTGAAGGACTGCACGGTCTCGAAGGTGTCGGTGGTTCTACAGGCGCTGCAATAAAATTTGGACACAAAGAAATTAATAAACCGTTTAAAGTAATACGTCGGTTAGTACTTTACAAGAAAGAATTTGCGTGATCGTGAAAGAGAGTTATTTTACAAGAACATAAAACTGTACAAGAACGCGGATAGAAATGGCAAATGATTTAAACAAAGATCGTGGAAAGAATAAGAGAGAATGAAGAACGTGTATGGACAAAGCTTCGAGATCTTGATACAGGACTAATAATACCTGTGTATAGTCAACATGCAATTCTTTCTACATCGTACAATCTCTATATACACTATATACAAACTAAGTAGAATCCAATAAAATCATTAAAAACGATGAATAATAAAGTAATAAGTATTCGTTAAAGGAACATAATTTAAGATATCTTAAATGAAAAGTCGCGAGATTTCGTCTCTCATTCTTGATTGCTCGATAAAGTTGCTCGATTTGATTATTTTTTATTCACGGGATTATTGCTTACTGCTGGCCACGGAACAAATAGCGAATGGGTTTCCAGTGTATCCCTCGGGACACACGCAACGGATGTAATGCAGGGTAACTTGGCAGAGAGCGTCAGTGCCGCAGAGTCCTGTACAGGGATCGGTACACTTCTGTCTAACGCAAGCTTGATTGCTGGGACACTCGCTGTTCACGAGACATTCTGGCCTACAATTGGGAGGAGAGCCTACAAATTCAGGCATACAGGCGCAAGAGGCTTTATTGTCTGGTGATACTGTGCATTGGGAGTTTGGTCCACACGGCGAGGGTTTGCATGGGTCCTGGCTGGGTTCTTCGTACTGCGGTTCTGTTCGTTGATAAAAATTTGTCCTCGGTTAACAATGGCTTTGATGGATCTTATAAATGGAAACTTTTCATATAGAAATCGGTGCTGTATGGGATTTATTGTAGTATACAATCTTAGGATTTATTCTTTATTTTAGAAATTGATTGGTTCTGTTTTGGAAAAAAGCTTTATAATAAGATCGATAATTGGTAACAGTAATAACTGATAACAGTAGAGTGCGAAGAGGAATAACTGAATAATCGATCATTTAAAGGGAAATAATTAAACAACAGATAATTGGAAGTAGTAGTGTTTCTGTAGAGGATTCTAAAGACAGCACCGATCCAAATACACATTGATGGGTTACTTACTCATGGGGAAACAGCTGACGAATGGGTCACCGGAATACTGTGCGGGGCAACTGCAAATGGGATTATGGTTTCGTACGTTACACAACGCGCCTTGACCGCATACGTTTTCACACGGGTTCTGACAGCGTTCGTTCACGCAAGCTCTGCTCTGTTCGCAGTCAGAGTTCACCAAACATTCGGGTCTACAGCTGGGTGGAGTTCCAAAATATCCAGAGAGACAGGAACAAGAAGCTTGTTCGCCAAACTCGCGGCAAACGCTGTTGGGTCCACAGGGCGAAGGTTCGCAGGGTTTCACGCGTTCTATTATAATGTGACACGTAAAATCATTTATTAATCAATGGTTCATGGCATTTCTCACTCTTTTTAGGATTTATTAAAATTAACTAACAGTTATTGAGATTTTCGTAGTTTCTTTAATGGGATACTTTTTAATTTTTCTCTCTAATTGATCAAAACTATTCGGGGGCTAATAAGATTCTTCAAACTTTTCTTTAGAGTTAATTAATTCTGCACTCACTTCTAATAGGTCTGCAGAGGGTAAATGGATCTCCCTCGTGATTCTCAACGCAACTACAAGTGGGAATATGGTTAACCACAACGCACTCAGCATTCTGTCCACAGATTCCAGTACAAGGGTCCACGCATTTATTGTTGGAGCAAGCTCTATCAAACGTGCAATCGGAATTCTGCACGCATTCTGGTCGACAACCTTGATACGGATCACCACGATATTCGCTTATGCAGCTGCACACGCCATTTCGGCATAGCGCGTTCGGACCGCAAGGCGATGGATTGCACGGGTCTACTGAGACTGGGAGTACAGCTATATTTATCGCAATAAAATCAATTAATTATTCATCGCACGAAAATGTGCAGCTACTTTCATCTTACTAAATACAACATTACTCGTGAAAATATTCGAACACTCATAGTGGACAGATACTTTCGTGAGCCATTGTACATGGAATAATCAAGAATAATCCTTACGTGTGGGCGTTAGGCGGCAACTGGTGAAGGGATCTCCCGTGTAATCTGTAGGACAAGTGCAAACAGGTGTATGATTAATCACATTGCAATATGCGTTCGTTCCACAGGATCCGGGACACGGGTCTCTACACTTTTCTCTGATGCAAGCCTTGTCACTGGTACAGTCGGAATTAATCGAACATTCTGGTCGACAGTTGGGGGCTGAGCCAACGTAATTGGGCAAACAGGAGCAGGATGGAATGCCTCCTATATCTTGGCATTGAGAGAATGGGCCGCAGGGTGATGGAACGCATGGATTTACAGGCACAGGCAGACTTGGTGCTAAAACACGGAGCGTAAATTCAAGAATTCGGTCATGATTTAACGGATATAATCACACGGCACTATTCTCAGCCACTTACTGGTCACATCGAAACACTTTACAAACGGATCTCCCGTCTGGCGAGGATCGCAGCTACAAATGGGACTGTGATGGAAAACTTCGCATCTCGCGTTTATCCCACAAACTCCAGGGCAAGGATCAACGCATTTCTGATTCACACAAGCTCTGTTGCTAGCACATTCTGTGCTAACAACACACTCGGGCCTACATCCTGGTGGTGTGCCTTTGAAATCGGGAAGGCAAGAACAAGTGGTTTGGCCATTCACATTGGCGCACTTACTGTTTGGTCCACAAGGTGAAGGTTCGCAGGGATTCGTCGGACTTGTCGCAGCTATTGTTATGGATATATTACGATATCGTTATCAAATTATACTCTACATAAATGGAGAATATTTCTTAAAATCTGCAGTTGGGAAAACTCACGGGGTTGTTTAAGTATGCTGCAAGCTGTAAATGGATCACCAGTGTAACCTGAGCTACAACTGCAAATTGGAATGTGATTCACCACTTGGCAATCGGCGTTAAAGCCACAGGTTCCTGGACAGGGATCTTGACACTTGTTCCTTATACAGGCTCGGTTAGATGGACAGTCGGCATTGATAATACACTCTGGCCTACAATTTTCGTATGGGTTTCCATAGAAGTCAGGTAAACAGGTGCACCGAGCTGTACCGTACGATTCGCGACAAATGGCGTTCGGGCCACAGGGAGATGGCTGGCAGGGGTTGAGTTTTTGTGGTCTATCTTCGACTATAAGTGGAATAAAAAAGAAGTGACGTTAATTTTTTTTAAATGTACTTAAAAATGGATGATTAAGGAAGAGAAAATCTTACTTGGTTGGGGTGTACATTGTACGAACGGGTTCCCAGTGAAATTGCTTGCACAAGTGCACATAGGGGTATGACTAATCGTCCTGCACTCTGTGTTCCTGCCACAAGAGCCAGGGCAAGGATCCGCGCATTTCTGATTGATGCAAGCCTGCTGCGCTGAACATTCTGTATTACTCAGACACTCGGGTTTGCAATATGGTGGGACTCCTACGAATTCAGGAAGACAAGAACACGAGGGTGCGTTGTTGGTGACTTGGCATTGAGCGTTTGGACCACAAGGCGATGGCTGACAAGGATTTATCGGGGTATCTGGCTCTTTTACTAAAAGAAAATGTCAATCTTAGCAGGACCATCCCTCGGTACAAAAATATTTAGTAAGTTGTGTAATCTCATAGTAGTAAAATACATTGGATCCGGAAGTAAAATTAAATTGATAAATATTTTTCAGATTTCAAATTTGCAAAATTCAAAATTTTCAAGAAAAAGCCGGAACAGAGATATATTTTTGACGAGAAATCTTTGGAGTGATAAATGAGTCTTACTTTGTGGGACACACTGAACAAATGGATCTCCGGTATACTGCTCGAAGCAGCTACAAACAGGATTATGATTAATCACGGAACACTGAGCAGACAATCCACAAGCACCGAGACAAGGGTCGATGCATTTTTGGTTACTGCAAGCTCTGTTTCGAGGGCAATCTGTGCTAACAATACACTCTGCTCTACAGTATGGTGGCGATCCTTTGAATCCAGTAACACAGCTGCAGACAGCTTGACCGTTGGAAGGACGACAATGGCTGTTCGAACCGCAGGGTGATGGGTTGCATAGATCAACTGCGGTGGTTTCTGTCATACCATAAATTCCAAAATATTAATAATAAGCGTGTTTCAACTGCTGCTGGGCAATCTGAGTTTCTCTCAGATTACAAAGGAAAAAAAGTATAAAAAGTAACATTATATTAAGTTTTAACGTATATTCGTCCCGTTTCCTTCATTTTTCATAAATAAGAAAACGATATGAATTTACGTTACAACTCACTATTGTACAAAATATACAACGTGATACCGCACGTAATTAAAACAGATTCGTTTAAATAAAATTCACAGGCTACGTATCATACACGGTGGAAGTGAAAATAATTTCAGGGAAGAATAAAACCAAAGATGAGTCAGGGGACCAACCTTGGATAGGATTACACGAAACGAAAGCATTGCCTGTCATGTTCCTAGGACAGCTGCACATAGGTAGATGATTGATCACGTTGCACTCTGCGTTTACTCCACAGGTTCCTACACAGGGATTTCTGCATTTGTGCAGTAGGCAGGCTTCGTTTCGGGAACAGTCGGTGTTGATAACACATTCAGGGCGGCAAATGGTGTATGGGTCGCCCAGATAACCAGGCAGGCAAGTGCACACGCCATTATTGCATTGTGCGTTTGGTCCACACGGTGATGGGTTGCATGGGTCTGTTGGGGCTTCTGAGACTGAAACAAGTGACTCAATGTACTCCTCCCGGTCTATCACTTACATACTAACCCTATAGGGGAACAGAAGAAAAGAAAAAAAAAATGTTAAATGATTGTCTGGATTCTTACTGATTGGCGGAGGAGTTGGTGAGCAGCTGGTGAAAGGATCGCCGGTGTATCCTTCGGGACAAGTGCAAGCTGGCGTATGATTGACAACTGTACAGCGTGCGTTCACGCCACAAGATCCTGGACAGGGGTCTCTACACTTCTCTCTAATGCAAGCTCTGTCTGCTGTACAATCTGAATTGATGGAACATTGCGGTCGACAATTTGGTGGCACTCCGATGTAGTTGTTTATGCAAGTGCAGACTGGAGTTTCTCCAACGGCCTTGCACATGGCGTTTGAACCACAGGGGGATGGGGTGCAGGGATCCTTAGGGTACGGCTCTTCCGGTTTTGGCACTATAGCGTAAATATCGTTGAAATACGAGATATTGATAGGGAACACTTCTTAGTTGATAATGGAATCGCATAAATTTTCTTATACAGGTTCAGGGAGTACACCATAAAGCTCAGAAAAATATTTGAAAAATGTTATTGTTAATTATAATTGATTTACGGAGATTATATAACAAGATTTATTTCAAACTTACTTGGAGCAGGGAAACAGTAAACAAACGGATCTCCCGTCAAACCACTTCCACAACTGCAAATCGGACTGTGGTGCACAACTTTGCACTGTGCGTTACGGCCACAGGTACCAGGACAAGGATCTCTACACTTCTGGTTAATACACGCGAGATTCGAGTTACATTCCGAATTCACGACACACTCTGGTCTACAGTTCGGTGGGGTTCCTACATATTGAGGCTGACACGAGCACACTGTCTGACCATTTACTTTCTGGCACTGGCTATTTGGACCACAAGGGGATGGTTGGCATACGTCTCGCTCGTCTTCGTCGACTGTAAAGTGTATAACATGGAACTTCTATCTCGAAGCAAGAATAGAAGGAGCAATGTGAAATTGAAGATCACAGGAGAAAGACCCGACGGGACGTTTTTGTTGATATTTTTATTTTAATGTCTCTTTATGACTCAAAAGGAGTATTTTAAGAATTGAAAATAATTCAAAGATATGATCCTTTTAAAAATAACTGGAGGATTAGGGAAATTTTATGAAAAGTTGAAAGTACATCTATCAAGAATTTTGATACTCTGGCAAGAAATATTTTTAAAATTATGACAACAGTGGAAAAATACAATTTTTGCAACATAGAATTAACTGACAACGTATTAAATTAGAAAATATTCTCCCCTGTAAAAAGTGAAAAATATAACACATCGTGTCTTTTCCTCTGTACTCTTCAATTATTCGTGTTAATTACTCACTTGTGGGAGCTTTGTATACGCAATTCACGTATGGATCGCCAGTGTATTGCGGGATACAGGTGCACACAGGTAGATTGTTTACTACTTGACAGTTGGTATTGGAGCCACAAGAACCAGGGCAAGGATTTTGACATTTGGATCTGATACAAGCTAAATGAGAGGGACAATCTGATGATCGAGTACATTCTGGTCGACATCCTTCGTAAGGATTGCCGATGTACTCGGGCAAGCAGGTACAGGAACTAAGATCATTCTGTTCGCGACAAATGGCGTTTGCTCCGCACGGAGAGGGTTGACAGGGTCTAGATGCGACTGTTGTCTCCGCTAAAAGAAGTTAAGGACGAATTTATTTGGATTATTAAGTCAATGAATAATGATAGAATGAAAGATAATGAAAGATAATGTACGTTTTTTTGGGAACTCGAATTATCTGATTTTTTTAAGCATTTAAACTTCATTATTTCTAGTAAAAAAAGTGTTCTTTTCTTCAAGAAAAATTCTACGCTACTATACTAGTTTGTCAAAGTTACCAATCATAACAAAGTCACGTCAATAAGGTATCAATAAATGAAACATCGATCGGGACACTTACGTTGTCTGGCGATGCACTGAACGAACGGATCTCCTGTGAAGTCCTTCGAGCAAATGCACGATGGAACATGATTCACAACGTGACATTCCGCGTTCGAACCACAAGAACCGGCGCAAGGATCTCTGCATTTACGCTCGATACACGCCAAGTGACTACCGCATTCACTGTTACTGATACACTCTGGCTTGCAATTTGGCGGAGCACCAATAAATTCTGGTTTACAAGAACACGACGGAGAATTATTAACCACTTGACAAACTGCGTTTGGACCGCACGGTGATGGCTGACACGGGCTGGTTGGTTGCACTGGTTCCTCAGCTTTTCAAAAAACCCACAAATTAAATTTCCGTTACCTCCGTAATGAGATGTTATCTCTAAATTAAATAATCATAAAAGACACCTACGTTTAGGTAAACAACGCACGAAAGGATCACCAGTGAATATTGAAGGACAGCTGCAAATAGGATTATGATTGACGACCTGACACCTAGCTGATACTCCACAGGATCCAGGACACGGGTCTCTACACTTGAGATTCACGCAAGCTTCGTTCAATGGACAGTCACTGTTAACTATACATTCAGGTCGACAAGCTGGTGGGTTTCCTATGTAACCAGGGGCACACGAACACACTGCCTGTCCACTGATGTCCTGACACCTACTATTAGGACCACAGGGTGACGGATTGCAAGGTTGTACTATCTCTGGGTCTGCAAAACAAAGGGTTGGATTTTTAAGGCAAAATATAATTTTCCCTGGCTAGATAGCTATTCCAGAATACTGTGCGTCAGCGAATGTTTAAGTTGACAAAGGCCTCGGTTCAACGATTTCGAGGATGTTCGACACGTTTCAGTTTTTTCTCGACTAATCTTATCACAAATCACATACAGGTTCAATGTTATTGATCGTTGTCATGTTATAATAATTTACCTTTCACTGGGAAACATGCTGTGAACGCGTTTCCTGACATGCCATCGGGGCAACTGCACATGGGAGTATGATTTATCACCACGCATTCGGCATTCTGTCCGCAGACACCGGTACAAGGATCAAAACACTTGTTACGATTGCAAGCTCTGTCTAGAGGACAGTCTGGGTTCTGAACACACTCTGGACGACATCCATAATATGGATCACCGTGGTATTCTGGTAGGCAAGTGCATGTACCATCGCGACACAGTGCGTTCGATCCACACGGTGAGGGGTTGCAGGCATCTTGGGGCGCTGTTGGTGAAGCTAGTAGGAAAAATATCATTAAATTCTGTTCTAAAGGCTGAAACTATTAGATATTGTTCTGAGGGATAAAATTGTGATGAAAAATGTTATTAAATATCGTTCTGTATGTATCAGAAAAAATATTAAAAATACTGTTTCGAAGGGATGCGTTCGTATTATTGTTTTCATAAAGTTCTAAATTTCTATGACAATGCTTACGAGGAGATTCTAGGAAACAATTGACAAATGAATCGCCTGTGAATCCTTGGGGACAAGTGCACACAGCCATGTGATTCACTACTAAACATTCTGCTCCAGTACCACAGGAACCTGGACAAGGATCTGTACACTTTTGTCTGAGGCAAGCTCGGTTACTGGCACATTCTGAATCGATGGTACACTGCGGTCGACAGTTTGGAGGAGTTCCTATGTAATCGTCCATACAGGTACAGCTTGGTAGGTCTGCGTTTCCAACGACGCGACACACGGAGAACGGGCCACAGGGCGATGGCACGCAAGGGTTCACTGGTTCGGGTACCGCTGAAGGAAAATATTACCATTGAGAACCTATCCTTATCTTTTTCATCCAACGTTGTACTTTAGTAAATGATCGACAACTGGTTTTAAATTTCAGTGGGTTAAAACGAATGAATTGGAATAGTTTTGCACGAAATTCAGCCCGAATTACTTACTTGGAACTTTGAAACATCTAACGAAGGGATCGCCGGTGTATCCTACGTTACAGCTGCAGATCGGACTGTGATTAATGGCCTCGCATCTAGCATTGATACCACATATTCCAGGGCAAGGGTCGACGCATTTGAGGTTCTTGCAAGCACGGTTTGTTGTACACTCTGAGCTGACCGTACACTCTGGCCTACACATCGGTGGAGATCCCAAAAATGTAGGTGAACACGAACAGATAGCCTGTCCATTGAATACACGACACAGACTGTTCAGACCGCAGGGTGATGGATTACAAGGGTCAGCTGGTTCCGCTATAAGAACGTCCATATTACAAAACCGTGAAAACCTATGACTTTGACATTATTTTCATAAGTTGCACTGCTCGAAAATATCTGAATAAGAAAATTTCGGATAATGGAGGTTCCGCCTAATATAAACACTTACGTGGAGCTTGAATAAAGTTACATTGAACAAACGGATCTCCCGTATATCCAGATTGACAGGTACATAATGGAACATGATTAACAACTTGGCACATTGCATTGTATCCACAGAATCCTGGACAAGGGTTCTGACATTTGGATCTAACACAAGCTTGATCAGCCGAGCAATCGGAGTTAACGATACACTCTGGCCGACATCCTTCATAAGGATTGCCAATATAATCAGTGATGCATTTACAGGATGCTGCGCCGTTTTGTTCGTTACACACTGCATTAGATCCACAAGGAGATGGTACACAAGGGGTGAGTTTCTCTATTTCTTGGTCTTGAATAACTACAAATTGTAAATTATTTCTCTTGTGAGAAATACTTATTCGTTTCGACGATAGAATATTTTCTGGGAATATTTTACTCGTTTGTTACTTTAACCGTTTAATGTGAGAGTCTTTTTACCTGGTTTTGGAGTACACTGTACAAATGGATCACCAACGAAACCCGAAGAGCAAACGCACATAGGCGTGTGGCTAATTATTCTGCATTCTGCATTGGCGCCACAGGAACCGGGACAAGGATCGCGACACTTTTGATTTATGCACGCCAAACTTGTAGGGCATTCGCTATTACTAATGCATTCTGGCTTGCAATATGGCGGTGAACCGATAAATTCGGGTAAACAACTGCATGAAGGTGAATTTCCTGATATTTGGCACTGAGCATTGGGTCCGCATGGTGATGGCTGGCAAACGTTTATCGGTTCTGGCTGAATTGGCGCTAAAAATTTTATTCAGATATTAAAAATGAACCTCTTCATGGGTGCTCAGATATTCGTGATATTTTGCAGACTCGGTGGAACATTGGTACAAATGAATTTTGTTTTAAAAAGATAAAGGGATGTTACATTTATCTATAAAGTTTCGTTACGAATCAGCACAATTAGAAGTACAATATTAGTAATCTGTTTCGATATTTATTATAATATTTTATCTACTAGCGTTTTATTTAATTTGATATACTAATATGTTCTAATATTTCTAGAGTTTAATTTTACCTGTAATTTTTTGGATTTAAAAATACATATTCTTACTTGTATCATTTGTGCACCGAATCTCTCAGTTAAAAAAAGGGAACTTACGAAGTGGAAGACACCTAATGAAAGGATCTCCCGTGAATCCTTCAGGACAGTGGCAAATAGGATTACGATTCGCGACAGTGCAACGAGCTCCCAAGCCACACGAGCCCACACAAGGATTTATGCACTTCTGGTTACTACAACTCTCGTTTGGTGGGCAATCGGAGCTAACTACACATTCTGGGCGACAGATTGGCGGGTTTCCTAAATAACCTGGTACGCAACTACACACTGCCTGGCCATTCTTCACTCGACATTGACTGTTAGATCCGCAAGGCGATGGATTGCACGGATTAGATGGAAGTTCGGCTGTCGAAATACGATTACTTGTAAAAACGTCTGGATTTAAATGCCCTCTTTAACTAAATAATTTGTTTAAGTAAATAAATGGTCTTGACTTCTAAATTAAGGAAACAGAAAATTCTTTTCAACACGACAAAGTACCTATAGCTGGACGACAGAATGCAAAGGCATTTCCTTCGAAACCAGGAGAACAACTGCACATTGGAACATGATTAACCACGTCGCAAATTGCATCAGGGGCACATGCACCAACGCAGGGATTCTCGCATTTATTTCTCACGCAAGCTTTGTTTCGGGGGCAGTCGTTGTTAAGTACACATTCTGGTCGACAACCGATGGTAGAATCCCCATAGTAATCGGGCATGCAAGAACAGATTCCATCGTTGCAAATAGCGTTAGGTCCACAGGGTGATGGATTACATAAATCCGTCTGTGTTGGTTCAGCTGCTACCAAGAATTTTGTATCAATCAGTTTAAAAACTCCAATCGAATCGGTGATAGAACATAAAAAATCTTTCTGAATGAAAACTACTTACGAGGAGTGACTAGTTGATTGCATTGACTGAAAGGATCACCGGTGTATCCAGCGATACAAGAACACATAGGAACGTGATTGAATACTGTACATTGAGCATTGAAACCGCAAGAACCTGGGCATGGGTCTCTGCATTTTTCTCCCATACAGGCTTTACTAGGTGAACAGTCAGAATTAACTGTACATTCTGGCCGACAGTTTGGAGGGCTTCCAATGTAAGTGGGTAGACATTGACAAGATGGACCGCCATTGACTACACGACACTCTGAATTTGGACCACACGGGGAAGGCGAACAGGGCTGTGTAGCTTCGACTGCTGTCGGTGGTAGTGCTTCTGAAAGGGCAATTATGAAATAAGGAATCTATATATGTAACTGCAAGATAATTTAAATTAGTTTCAGGACATCTTACGTGGTGCAGGGAAACATCTGATGAAAGGATCTCCGGTGTATGATTCTCTGCAAGCACAGATCGGACTGTGACTTTTGACCACGCAGGTGGCAAACGTGCCACAAGAATTGGGACACGGGTCCATGCACTTTTGGTTAACGCAGGCGCGATCTTGAGGACACTCTGAGTTTAGAACACACTCGGGACGACACATTGGAGGCGTGCCTGTGTATTCTAGCAGACAAGAGCAAACAGCTTGGCCATTTACTACACGACATTGACTGTTAGGTCCACAAGATGAAGGGTTGCACGGATCTTTGTATTTCGTTTCATCTTCTACAAGATTTTAATTTAGAACAATGAGAAACAGCTCGGTGTTCTTTGAAATTTTTGTTGATAAAAATTTATGTAAAATGCAAGAAGGGATGAAAGTTTGTTTATTCGTACCTATTTCAGGTATCAATGCGCAATGTTGGAAAGGATTTCCACTATAACCTTGAATACATGTGCATGCAGGACGATGATTGATGACTTTGCATTCTGCATTTGTGCCGCATGTGCCGGGGCAAGGATCTTGACACCTAGAGCGTATACAGCTCTGCGTGGATGGACAGTCAGTGTCAACGACACATTCGGGGCGACATCCTTCGTAAGGGTTACCGACGTAATCAGCCAAACAGGTACAGGATCCTACATTGTTTTGTTCTTTGCATATCGCGTTGAAACCGCACGGTGATGGAGTGCACGGAGACTTATTGACAGGGACAGCTAAAAATTTTTTCAATGGTAAGAAATAACCAATAAATACAATCAATGTTAAAGGTCCTCTCTGCATAAGATTATTGTTTCGACCACGAATAAATTTCAATAATGATCGGAAATTAGAAATCGCAGTATCTCCAAGGAATCTTTGGCAATTATAATTTAGAAGTTAAAAAACAAAAGAAGGAAATTTTTAATTCTTACGTGGATTGGGTGAACATTGAGTGAAAGGATCTCCAGTATAGTCGCTAGGGCAGACACACAGAGGAGTATGACTGACAACACGACATTCAGCGTTCGTCCCACAGGATCCAGGGCAAGGGTCTCTACACTTCTGATTCACGCAGGCCAACTGACTTGGACATTCGCTATTGCTTGCGCATTCAGGTCTGCAATTGGGTGGGCTGCCTATAAATTCCGATAAACACGAGCAAGAGGGAGCATCATTGACAACTCTGCATTCTGCATTGGGTCCACATGGAGAGGGTTCGCATGGGTTTTGCGGTACTGCGGGCTCGGGTGCTAAAATTACACATGTGGATTACGATTACACGTCTCATAAATATCGTTAGTAACAGTGGAAATATTGAGGGAACAAATCTTACGTCGTGGAACACACTGAACAAATGGATCGCCAGAGAGTTCAGGTGGACAGCTGCATATAGGATTGTGATTTACAACGTTGCAAGTAGCTCTGAATCCGCACGAACCGGGACAAGGATTTACACACTTCTGATTATTACAAGCTTCTGTCAAGGGACAATCGGAGCTGACTGTACATTCTGGTCTACAAGAAGGTGGTGCTCCTAAATAGCCTGTTACACAGGAGCAGACAGGCTGACCATTAATCTCTCGACATACACTGTTTGGTCCACATGGCGAGGGCGAACATGGGTTTCCTTTTACGGTATCTGTTATCATGGAAATATGGTATACATTTAGAGATGCTAATTTACGATAGTGTTCTTAATATTTCAATCGTCGTTTTCTTAGCGGCCATTAAGAGACGTTTCGAAAACCCCTGGTTTATGCCACGGCTGTGCATGCTGGTAGCGAATAATGTGACTTTTCCGAATCCAAAAGACGCACACGTGTTCTCAACTCTTCTCAAAGTTACCTTTGAAATAGCACAGGCGTGGCATAAGCTATGTTAACAGTTATCGCTAATATCATGTAAAGTACGAAATAAAAATAAAAATTAAGTATTCAAACATTAACGTAACCGAAGATATTACGATCACCTACTACCCACAGACATAAATCAAGCATTGAATAAAGAGTTCGTCGCGTTGTACCTTGTAGGATATTGCACTGAACAAACGCATTTCCAACCATTCCACTTGGACAACTGCACATGGGTACATGATTATATACGCGACACTCTGCGTTTAAGCCACATGTTCCAGGACAAGGGTCGACACACTTGTTTCTTATACAAGCTCGATTCAAAGGGCAATCTGTATTTAATACGCATTCTGGTCGGCATCCAACATAAGGGTCACCCTGGTACTCTGGTAAACATGTACAGACACCATTGTCGCAACGTGCATTAGGACCACAAGGCGAAGATGCACAGGAATCGACAACATTTGGTTCAGCTACGAAAGGAACAAATATGTTTCTCATTTTCTTCAAACATTTAAGGAACTTCATTTAATAATGTATTCTCAGCTTTCTTACTTGGTTTAATAGGAGCTGGATAGCAATTGCTGAAAGGATCTCCCGTGTATCCTTCGAAACAGGAGCATATTGGGATATGATTCAAGACCATACATTGAGCATTGGAACCACAAGAACCTGGGCAAGGATCTCTGCACCTTTCTCTCATGCAAGCTTGACTAGGGGAACAGTCAGAGTTTACTGTACACTCTGGTCGACAGCTAGGAGGGCTTCCAATATAAGTTGGTAAACATTGACAAGATGGACCTCCGTTAACTACACGGCACTCCGAATTTGGACCACACGGTGAAGGCAAACAGGGTTGTGTAACTTGGACTGCTGTAGGAGGTGTAGCTTCTAAAAGGGTAATTAAGGAATGAACGGGATATTTAATTATAAAACAATATAAAATAATTCCTCAATTTTCGAAATGTCCTTACGTGGCGCGGGGAAACATATGGTAAAAGGATCTCCGGTATATGATTCTCTGCACGCACAGATTGGACTATGGTTCCTGACTACACAAGTGGCGAATGTTCCGCAAGAGGCAGGACATGGATTAACACACTTCTGGTTAATGCACGCACGATCTTGTGGACATTCTGAATTTAAAGTACACTCGGGACGGCACATGGGAGGCGTGCCAGTGAATTCAGCCAGGCAAGAGCAGACACCTTGCCCATTTACGATGACACATTGACTGTTTGGTCCGCAAGGTGAAGGGTTGCACGGATCCTTGTTTTGCGTTTCATCTTCTGCAAGATTTTAATGTTTGTTTTACATCGTGAAAAAATATTTCTACTTATCGTCAGGAATAAAAAGAACCATGATCTTTTCTTTCCTCAAAGCTTGCTCAGAATACATAATATTTCTTGTGATGCCACCTCGTCAGAGAACGAAACGGTTGTATATTTATTCATACCTATTTGTGGAATGGGGGTGCAGTATTGGAATGGATTTCCAGTATAACCTTGAATGCACGTGCACGCAGGACGATGATTAATGACCCTGCATTCTGTGTTCGTGCCACAAGTACCAGGGCAGGGATTTTGGCATTTAGAGCGTATACAACTCAATGTGGATGGACAATCCGTGTCAACCACACATTCTGGACGACATCCTTCGTAGGGATTGCCCATATAATCGATTAAACAGGAGCATGAACCTACGCCGTTTTGTTCTTTGCATATCGCGTTGAAACCACACGGTGATGGGGTGCATGGAGAAATATTGATGGGGACAGCTAAAACGTTTTAACATATCATTTAATATCTTCGAGGGATACAAATTTTTAATAACTGTAATTTAGAGAAAAAAAAAAAATCTAAGAAAAGAAAATTCTTGACTCTTACGTGGTCTAGGTGCACATTGAGTAAAAGGATCGCCAGTATAATCTCCAGGGCAGACACACATCGGAGTGTGACTGACAACACGACACTCCGCGTTCGCCCCGCAGGATCCAGGACAAGGATCTCTGCATTTCTGATTGATACAAGCCATCTGACTTGGACATTCGCTGTTACTGGCACATTCGGGTCTACAATTGGGAGGGGTGCCTATAAATTCTAGCGAACAGGAACAGGAAGGTGCATCATTTACGACTTTACATTCTGAATTTGGACCACATGGAGAGGGTTCGCATGGATTTTGTGGCACTACGGGCACAGGTGCTAAAACAACAAGCATCAATTTTGTTCACGTTACGCAAATAGCTGTATAAACAGGAAAATTTGTATGAAGCAAATCTTACGTCGTAGAACACACTGCACAAATGGATTGCCAGTGAGATCAGCTGGACAGCTACATACAGGATTGTGATTGACAACATTGCAGGTGGCTCTAAATCCACATGTACCAGGACAGGGGTTTACACATTTTTGATTGTTACACGCTTCTGTTAGAGGACAATCGGAACTGACTGTACATTCTGGCCTACAGGTAGGTGGAGAACCTAGATATCCTGCCACACACGAGCAGACTGCTTGTTCATTGATCTCTCGACAGACACTGTTAGGTCCACAAGGCGAAGGAGAGCAAGGGTTTTCCTTTTCGGTTTCTATGACATAAGATGATAAAGTTTCAGTGGAGTGTTCCATCGATAAGTTCTTCAAATTAATTTTGCAAACAATGTCAGTAATTGTTTTTCAACTGGTGTCTTTGAACTTTTAGTAATTCTCAATCTTGTAGGTTATGTTATCTAAATACACAATATTAAAATTTATATTTTGCCTTTTACGTAACAAAGGACATTAGTTCTATTTATCACGTAATAATATCCTATAACGCAACAATTCCGGTCAAGAATGTCAGGAAAATTCGTCAAGCTATACCTTGTACAACATTGCATTGAACGAAGGCGTTTCCCACCATTCCACTTGGGCAGCTGCACATGGGCACATGATTGTATGTTTGACACTGTGCATTTACACCACATGTACCAGGGCAAGGATCAACACACTTGTTTCTTAGACAAGCCTTATTTTGAGGACAATCCCCATTTAGTACGCATTCTGGTCGACAACCAACATAAGGATCACCCTGATACTCTGGTAGACAAGTGCAGATTCCATCATTGCAACGTGCGTTAGCGCCACAAGGCGATAATGCACATGAATCAACAACAGTTGGTCCTGCTGCAGGAAGAACAAACGTGTTGCAAATACTTACAAAACATTCACAAATATGAGATATGAATTTTCTTTAAAATCCTTACTTGGTATAACGGGAGTTAGGTTGCAACCATTAAAAGGATCACCAGTATATCCTTCAAAGCAGGAACATATAGGAACGTGACTGAGTACCATACATTGGGCATTCGAACCGCAAGAACCTGGGCAGGGGTCTGTGCACTTTTCTCTCACGCAGGCTTGACTAGGAGAACAGTCAGAATTAACTGTACATTCTGGCCGACAGTTTGGTGGACTTCCAACGTAATTTGGTCGACACTGACAAGATGGGCTTCCACTGACCACACGACATTCTGAATTTGGGCCACAAGGAGAAGGTAAACAAGGTTGTGAAGTTTCAACTGCTGTAGGTGGTGAGGATTCTGAAAGGACAATGAGAACATGAGACATCTATTTAATTTTAGAACAATTGAAACCACGTCCAGATATCTTACGTGGCACAGGGAAACATCTTGTGAAAGGGTCTCCAGTATATAATGGTCTACAAGCACATATTGGACTGTGGTTCCTGATTACGCAAGATGCGAAAGTGCCACACGAAGCGGGACAAGGGTTCACGCATTTTTGCTTAACACATGCACGATCTTGAGGACATTCGGAATTTAAAGTACATTCAGGGCGGCACATAGGAGGGGCCCCCGTGAATTCCGGCAGACAAGAGCAGACTCCTTGTTCGTTTACTACGCGACATTGACTGTTGGGCCCGCAAGGCGAAGGACTGCAGGGATCCTTATACTCCGTCTCATCTTCTGCAAGAGACATTAATTCATCTTTTACACCACGAACCAGAGGAATAAATTTCCGCTTTTTTATCAGGTTTAGATAAGACGTAAATCTTGGGACATTGTCTTCTGATTGACGAAAAATATATCGTACCTATAGCGGGCGCTATGGAGCAGTATTGGAAGGGATTTCCGGTGTAACCCGGAATGCACGTGCATGCAGGCCGGTGATTGATAACCCTGCACTGCGCGTTTGTGCCACAGGTACCAGGGCAGGGGTCTTGACATTTGGAACGTATACAGCTCAGTGTAGATGGACAATCAGTGTCAACGACACACTCGGGGCGGCATCCTTCATAAGGGTTGCCCATGTAATCAGCAGCACAGGAACATGACCCAACACCGTTCAGTTCTTTGCACATCGCATTGAAACCACACGGTGATGGACTACATGGGGAGAGATTTACGGGAACAACTACAATGATTTGAAGAAGCAATTTAGTGACCAGAAACGGATTATTAAAGGCAAGAAAAGGATCTTGTAAGCCTTACGTGGAGTTGGTGTACACTGAGTGAAGGGATCGCCGGTATAGTCGTTCGAACAGGCACACATAGGGGTATGACTGACAACACGACATTCTGCGTTTGCCCCACAGGATCCAGGACAAGGATCTCTGCATTTCTGATTGATACAAGCCAAATGAGTTGCACATTCGCTATTACTGCCACATTCGGGTCTGCAATTGGGCGGAGTGCCTATGTATTCAGATAAACAAGAGCAAGAAGGTGCATCATTGACGACTCTGCATTCTGCATTAGGTCCACACGGAGAGGGTTCGCATGGATTTTGCGGTACTGCGGGCTCGGGAGCTAAAAGAGAATTATCATTATGATTTTTAAGAGCTTCATTAGTAACTGGGATACTAAAGCCAGAAATCTTACGCCGCGGGACACATTGGACAAATGGGTCGCCTGTAAGTTCAGATGGGCAGCCACATATGGGATTGTGATTGACGACGTTGCAGATGGCTCTGAACCCACATGTGCCAGAGCATGGATTGACACATTTCTGGTTGCTACAAGCTTGTGTCAGGGGACAATCGGAACTGACTGTACACTCCGGTCTACAGGTAGGTGGTGCTCCCAAGAATCCCGCTACGCAGGAGCAAACAGGCTGACCATTGATCTCGCGACAGACGCTGTTTGGTCCACAAGGTGAAGGAGAGCATGGGTTACCCTTCACGGTATCTGTTATCATGATAATTTGGTAAATATTCTGAGCACTGCCACAGTAAAATGCAGCAAAGGAAATTAGGAAAATGGAAGAAGTTCCTAAGACGTACCTTGAGCGACAGTGCACAGTACGAACGCATTTCCAACCATTCCACTTGGACAACTGCACATGGGCACATGATTATATACTAGACACTCTGCATTTCGACCGCAAGTACCAGGGCAAGGATCGACGCATTTGTTTCTTAAACAAGCGCGGTTCTGGGCGCAATCGGTATTCAGTACACACTCTGGTCGGCATCCAACATATGGATCACCCTGATAGTCTGTCAGGCATATACAGATTCCACTTTCACAAAGTGCATTGGGACCACAAGGTGATGATGCACAAGCATCAACCACTGACGGCTCCGCTATTAGAAATAATTGACGTGTGTCACATATATTTCAAACATTTTACAATTTCTACTGCATGTTACGTTTTCTACTTTCTTACTTGGTGTCACGGGAGCAGGGTAACAGTTGCTGAAGGGATCTCCGGTGTATCCGTTGAAGCAGGAACATATAGGAACATGATTGAGCACCGTGCACTGAGAGTTGGAACCACAGGATCCCGGACAAGGATCTCTGCACTTTTCTCTCATGCAGGCTTGACTTGGTGAACAGTCAGAGTTTACTGTACATTCTGGACGACAGTTTGGTGGACTTCCAATGTATGCAGATAGACATTGACAAGATGGGCCTCCGTTAACTACACGGCACTCCGAATTTGGACCACAGGGGGATGGCAAACACGGTTGTGAAGGTTCGACCGTGGATGGTGGTAAGGCTTCTAAAAGGGCAAGTACCAAATTGGAATTCAGTCTAATTTTATGTCAAAAAGTATATAAATTAATTTGATATTTTCCGAAATGTCTTACGTGGGATGGGGAAACATCTAGTGAATGGATCTCCGGTATATGAGTCTCTGCAGGCACAAATTGGACTATGGTTCCTGACAACGCAAGTGGCGAAAGTTCCACATGAAGCAGGGCATGGATTAACACATTTCTGGTTAACGCACGCACGATCTAGTGCACATTCCGAATTTAAAGTACACTCGGGGCGGCACGTGGGTGGCGTGCCCGTGAATTCTGGCAGACAGGAGCATACACTTTGCCCGTTTACTACGCGACATTGACTGTTGGGTCCGCAAGGCGAAGGACTGCAAGGATCCTTATACTTCGTCTCATCCTCTGCAAGGGACATTAATTCATCTTTTACATCACGAAGCAGAAGAATAAATTTCCGCCTTTGTCAGGTTTAGGTAAGACGTAAATCTTGGGTCATTGTCTTCGGATTGATGAAAATTAAAATATATCGTACCTATTGCGGGCGCTATGGAGCAGTATTGGAAGGGATTTCCAGTGTAACCCGGAATGCACGTGCATGCAGGCCGGTGATTGATAACCCTGCACTGCGCGTTTGAGCCACAGGTACCAGGGCAGGGATCTTGACATTTGGAACGTATACAGCTCAGTGTAGATGGACAATCAGTGTCAACGACACACTCGGGGCGGCATCCTTCATAAGGGTTGCCGATGTAATCAGCGGCACAGGAACATGACCCGACGCCGTTCTGTTCTTTGCATATTGCATTGAAACCACACGGTGATGGACTACATGGGGAGAGATTGACGGGAACAACTACAATGTTTTGAAGAAGCAATTTAGTGACCAGAAACGGATTATTAAAGGCAAGAAAAGGATTTAGTAAGCCTTACGTGGCGTAGGTGTACACTGAGTAAAGGGGTCGCCGGTATAGTCGTTCGAACAGGCACACATAGGGGTATGACTGACAACACGACATTCTGCGTTTGCCCCACAGGATCCAGGACAAGGATCTCTGCATTTCTGATTGATGCAAGCCAAATGAGTTGCACATTCGCTATTACTGCCACATTCGGGTCTGCAATTGGGCGGAGTGCCTATGTATTCAGATAAACAAGAGCAAGAAGGTGCATCATTGACGACTCTGCATTCTGCATTGGGTCCACACGGAGAGGGTTCGCATGGATTTTGCGGTACTGCGGGCTCGGGAGCTAAAAGAGAATTATTGCTATGATTTTTAAAAGTTTCATTAGTAACTGGGATACTAAAGCCAGAAATCTTACGCCGCGGGACACATTGGACAAATGGGTCGCCTGTAAGCTCAGGTGGGCAGCCACATATGGGATTATGATTGACGACGTTGCAGGTGGCCCTGAACCCGCATGTACCAGAGCATGGATTGACACATTTCTGGTTGCTACAGGCTTGTGTCAGAGGACAATCGGAACTAACTGTACACTCCGGTCTACAGGTAGGTGGTGCTCCCAAGAATCCTGCTACGCAGGAGCAAACAGGCTGACCATTGATCTCGCGACAGACGCTGTTTGGTCCACAAGGTGAAGGAGAGCATGGGTTACCCTTCACGGTATCTGTTATCATGATAATTTGGTAAATATTCTGAGCACTGCCACAGTACCATGCAGCAAAGGAAATTAGGGGAATGGAAGAAGTTCCTAAGACGTACCTTGAGCGACAGTGCACAGTACGAACGCATTTCCAACCATTCCACTTGGACAACTGCACATGGGCACATGATTGTATACTAGACACTCTGCATTTCGACCGCAAGTACCAGGGCAGGGATCGACGCATTTGTTTCTTAAACAAGCGCGGTTCTGAGCACAATCGGTGTTCAATACACACTCCGGTCGGCATCCAATATATGGATCACCCTGATAGTCTGTCAGGCATGTACAGATTCCACTTTCACAACGTGCATTGGGACCACAAGGTGATGAGGCGCAAGGATCAGCCACTGACGGCTCCGCTATTAGAAAAAATTGACGTGTGCCACACATATTTCAAACGTTTTACAATTTCTACTGAATGTTACGTTTTCTACTTTCTTACTTGGTGTCATGGGAGCAGGGTAACAGTTGCTGAAGGGATCTCCGGTGTATCCGTTGAAGCAGGAACATATAGGAACATGATTGAGCACCGTGCACTGAGAGTTGGAACCACAGGATCCCGGACAAGGATCTCTGCACTTTTCTCTCATGCAGGCTTGACTTGGTGAACAGTCAGAGTTTACTGTACATTCTGGACGACAGTTTGGTGGACTTCTAATGTATGCAGATAGACATTGACAAGATGGGCCTCCGTTAACTACACGGCACTCCGAATTTGGACCACAGGGGGATGGCAAACACGGTTGTGAAGGTTCGACTGTGGATGGTGGTAAGGCTTCTAAAAGGGCAAGTACCAAATTAGAATTCAGTCTAATTTTATGTCAAAAAGTATATAAATTAATTTGAAATTTTCCGAAATGTCTTACGTGGAATGGGGAAACATCTAGTGAAAGGATCTCCGGTATATGAGTCTCTGCAGGCACAAATTGGACTATGGTTCCTGACAACGCAAGAGGCGAAAGTTCCACACGAAGCAGGGCATGGATTAACACATTTCTGGTTAACGCACGCACGATCTAGTGGACACTCCGAATTTAAAGTACATTCGGGGCGGCACGTGGGTGGCGCGCCCGTGAATTCTGGCAGACAGGTGCAAACTCCTTGTCCGTTTACTACGCGACATTGACTGTTGGGTCCGCAAGGCGAAGGACTGCAGGGATCCTTATACTTCATCTCATCCTCTACAAGAGATTATAATTTATATTTTACATAACAAAAAAAAAAGATAATGAATTTCTGATTCGACCCGCTATGAATAAAATATAAATCTTGGGTCATTGTCTTCCGATTGACGAAAATTAAAATATATCGTACCTATTGCGGGCACTATGGAGCAGTATTGGAAGGGATTTCCAGTGTAACCTGGAATACACGTGCACGCAGGCCGGTGATTGATGACCCTGCACTTCGCGTTTGTGCCACAGGTACCAGGGCAGGGGTCTTGACATTTGGAACGTATACAGCTCAGTGTAGATGGACAATCGGTGTCAACGACACACTCGGGACGACACCCATCGTAGGGATTACCGATATAATCAGATAAACAGGAACAGGAACCTACTCCATTTTGTTCTTTACATATAGCGTTAAAGCCACAAGGTGATGGACTACATGGAGAGAGATTTACGGGAACAGCTACAATGTTTTGAAGAAACAATTTAGTGACCAGAAACGGATTATTAAAGGCAAGAAAAGGATCTCGTAAGTCTTACGTGGCGTAGGTGTACACTGAGTGAAGGGGTCGCCGGTATAGTCGTTCGAACAGGCACACATGGGGGTATGACTGACAACACGACATTCCGCGTTTGCCCCACAGGATCCAGGACAAGGATCTCTGCATTTCTGATTGATACAAGCCAAATGAGTTGCACATTCGCTATTACTGCCACATTCGGGTCTGCAATTGGGCGGAGTGCCTATGAATTCAGATAAACAAGAGCAAGAAGGTGCATCATTGACGACTCTGCATTCTGCATTGGGTCCACACGGAGAGGGTTCGCATGGATTTTGCGGTACAGCGGGCTCGGGAGCTAAAAGAGAATTATCATTATGATTTTTAAAACTTTCATTAGTAACTGGGTTACTGAAGTCAGAAATCTTACGCCGCGGGACACATTGGACAAATGGGTCGCCTGTAAGCTCAGGCGGACAGCCACATATGGGATTATGATTGACGACGTTGCAGGTGGCCCTGAACCCGCATGTACCAGAGCATGGATTGACACATTTCTGGTTGCTACAGGCTTGTGTCAGAGGACAATCGGAACTGACTGTACACTCCGGTCTACAGGTAGGTGGTGTTCCCAAAAATCCAGATACGCAAGAGCATACAGGTTGTCCATTGATTTCCCGACAGACACTGTTTGGTCCACAAGGTGAAGGAGAGCATGGGTTACCCTTTACGGTATCTGTTATCATGATAATTTGGTAAATATTCTGAACACTACCACAGTTCCAAGCAGCAATCGAAATTAGAGGAATGGAAGAAGTTCCTAAGAGTACCTTGAGCGACAGTGCACAGTACGAACGCATTTCCAACCATTCCACTTGGACAACTGCACATGGGCACATGATTGTATACTAGACACTCTGCATTTCGACCGCAAGTACCAGGGCATGGATCGACGCATTTGTTTCTTAAACAAGCGCGGTTCTGGGCACAATCGGTATTCAATACACACTCCGGTCGGCATCCAACATATGGATCACCCTGATAGTCTGTCAGGCATATACAGATTCCACTTTCACAACGTGCATTGGGACCACAAGGTGATGATGCACAAGCATCAACCACTGACGGCTCCGCTATTAGAAATAATTGACGTGTGTCACATATATTTCAAACATTTTACAATTTCTACTGAATGTTATGTTTTCTACTTTCTTACTTGGTGTCACGGGAGCAGGGTAACAGTTGCTGAAGGGATCTCCGGTGTATCCGTTGAAGCAGGAACATATAGGTACGTGATTGAGCACCGTGCACTGAGCATTGGAACCACAAGAACCTGGACAAGGGTCTCTGCACTTTTCTCTCATGCAGGCCTGACTAGGGGAACAATCGGAGTTGACCGTACATTCTGGTCGACAGTTTGGTGGACTGCCAACGTAAGTTGATCGACACTGGCAAGATGGCCCACCATTGATCACACGACATTCTGAATTTGGACCACAAGGAGAGGGCAAACAAGGTTGCGATACTTCAATTGCAGTAGGTGGTGTAGCTTCTAAAAGAGGAAGTATAATATGAACAATCTATCTCATTTTCCGGAAGTATAAATACGTGTTTGGTATATCTTACGTGGAACGGGGAAACATCTAGTGAATGGATCTCCGGTATATAAGTCTCTGCAGGCACAAATTGGACTATGGTTCCTGACAACGCAAGTGGCAAATGTTCCACATGAAGCAGGGCATGGATTAACACATTTCTGGTTAACACACGCACGATCTTGTGAACATTCTGAATTTAAAGTACACTCGGGGCGGCACATGGGTGGCGTGCCCGTGAATTCTGGCAGACAGGAGCAGACTCCTTGTCCGTTTACTACGCGACACTGACTGTTGGGTCCGCAAGGCGAAGGACTGCATGGATCCTTATACTGCGTTTCATCCTCTACAAGAGATTTTAATTTACATTTTACATAACAAAAAAAACTAACGAATTTCTGATCCGACCCGCTATGAATAAGATATATATCTTGGTTCATTGTCTTCGTATTGATAAAAATTAAAATATATCCTACCGATTGCAGGTATTACGGAGCAGTATTGGAAAGGATTTCCACTGTAACCAGGAATGCATGTGCACGCAGGCCGATGATTAATGACCTTGCACTCTGCGTTTGTGCCACAGGTGCCCGGACATGGGTCTTGACATTTGGAACGTATACAGCTCAGTGTAGATGGACAGTCAGTGTCAACGACACATTCGGGGCGGCATCCTTCATAAGGGTTTCCGATGTAATCAGCAGCACAGGAACATGACCCGACGCCGTTCTGTTCTTTGCAGATTGCATTGAAACCACACGGTGATGGACTACATGGGGAGAGATTGACGGGAACAACTACAATGTTTTAAAGAAGTAATTAGAGACCAGAAGCGGATTGTTCAAAGCAAGAAAAGGATTTTGGAAGCCTTACGTGGCGTAGGTGAACACTGAGTGAAGGGGTCACCGGTATAGTCATTCAAACAGGCACACATAGGGGTATGACTAACAACACGACATTCGGCGTTTGCCCCGCAGGATCCAGGACAAGGATCTCTGCACTTCTGATTGATGCAGGCTAACTGACTGGGGCATTCGCTATTGCTGCCACATTCGGGTCTACAATTTGGTGGGGTTCCTATGAACTGCGATAAACAAGAGCAAGAGGGAGCATCATTAAGGACTCGGCATTCTGCATTGGGTCCACACGGAGAGGGTTCGCATGGGTTTTGTGGCACTACGGGCTCTGGTGCTAAAAAAACATGTACGAATTACGATTATCAGTCTTACGTTTCTAAATTTTGTTAAGCATTCAAATCATGAAGGACTAAATCTTACGTCGAGGAACACACTGGACAAATGGGTCGCCAGAGAGTTCAGGCGGACAGCTGCATATCGGATTATGATTGACAACATTGCAAATGGCACTGAACCCACATGTACCAGGGCAAGGATTGACACATTTCTGATTGGAGCAAGCCTGTGTCGGCGGACAATCGGAGCTGACTGTGCATTCTGGTCTGCAAGTTGGTGGTGCTCCTAAGTATCCTGCTACGCAGGAGCAGACAGGTTGTCCATTGATTTCTCGACAGATACTGTTTGGTCCACATGGCGTAGGAGAGCATGGGTTACCCTTTTCGGTATCTGATGTAATAAAAAGCGGCAAAAATTCAGAGCAGTGCTACAGTAAGTACTTTGAATAGCAATACTGTCGGTATGAATAACTTAGCTATCGGCTAGTATCGGTGTGTTATATATATATTTAACGCGATTGTAATATTCTGAGTCGTAAACTCAATGAACGTATACTCAATAAAGTTCTGCTTACACGTGATTTTCCGGCAATAGCGATCATTAATAATATTTGTAGGATATGAGGAAGTCGAACTAGATGGTATAAAATTAAAAATCCTAACGTAAATGGCAGTATTATGGGCAGGTAGAATATATATATAATATATATATTATAGAATATATATATAATAGGTAGCAATATGAATAAAAAATTGGGAACAAAGTTTCTAAATTGTACCTTGAGCGACAGTACACAGTACGAACGCATTTCCAACCATTCCACTTGGGCAACTGCACATGGGCACATGATTATATACTAGACACTCTGCATTTCGACCGCAAGTACCAGGGCAAGGATCGACGCATTTGTTTCTCAAACAAGCGCGATTTTGAGCACAATCGGTATTTAATACACACTCTGGTCGGCATCCAACATATGGATCACCCTGATAGTCTGTCAAGCATGTACAGATTCCACTTTCACAACGTGCATTGGGGCCACAAGGGGATGATGCGCAAGGGTCGCTTACCGACGGTTCAACTAATTGGAGAATAAACGTGTCTCATATGAATGTCAAACCTTTCACAAATTCTAGTGAATGTTACGTCTTCGGCTTTCTTACTTGGTGTCACCGGAATTGGATAACAATTGCTGAAAGGATCTCCGGTGTATCCGTTGAAGCAGGAACATATAGGAACGTGATTGAGCACCGTGCACTGAGCGTTGGAACCACAAGAACCTGGGCAAGGGTCTCTGCACTTTTCTCTCATGCAGGCTTGACTAGGGGAACAATCGGAATTGACAGTACATTCTGGCCGACAATTTGGTGGACTGCCAACGTAAGTTGACCGACACTGGCAAGATGGCCCACCATTGACCACACGACATTCTGAATTTGGACCACAAGGAGAGGGCAAACAAGGTTGCGACACTTCAATTGCAGTAGGTGGTGTAGCTTCTAAAAGAGGAAGTATAATATGAACAATCTATCTCATTTTCCGGAAGTATAAATACGTGTTTGGTATATCTTACGTGGAACGGGGAAACATCTAGTGAATGGATCTCCGGTATATAAGTCTCTGCAGGCACAAATTGGACTATGGTTCCTGACAACACAAGTGGCAAATGTTCCACATGAAGCAGGGCATGGATTAACACATTTCTGACTAACACAGGCACGGTCTTGTGGGCATTCCGAATTTAAAGTACACTCGGGGCGGCACATGGGTGGCGTGCCGGTGAATTCTGGCAGACAGGAGCAAACTCCTTGTCCGTTTACTACGCGACACTGACTGTTGGGTCCGCAAGGCGAAGGACTGCAGGGATCCTTATACTGCGTTTCATCCTCTACAAGAGATTTTAATTTACATTTTACATAACAAAAAAAACTAACGAATTTCTGATCCGACCCGTTATGAATAAAATATATATCTTGGTTTATTGTCTTCGTATTGATAAAAATTAAAATATATCCTACCGATTGTGGGCATTACGGAGCAGTATTGGAAGGGATTTCCACTGTAACCAGAAATGCATGTGCATGCAGGCCGATGATTAATGACCTTGCACTCTGCGTTTGTGCCACAGGTGCCCGGACATGGGTCTTGACATTTGGAACGTATACAGCTCAGTGTAGATGGACAGTCAGTATCAACGACACATTCGGGGCGGCATCCTTCATAAGGGTTGCCAATGTAATCAGCAGCACAGGAACATGACCCGACGCCGTTCTGTTCTTTGCAGATTGCATTGAAACCACACGGTGATGGACTACATGGGGAGAGATTGACGGGAACAACTACAATGTTTTGAAGAAGCAATTTAGTGACCAGAAACGGATTATTAAAGGCAAGAAAATGATTTCGTAAGCCTTACGTGGCGTAGGTGTACACTGAGTAAAGGGGTCGCCGGTATAGTCGTTCGAACAGGCACACATAGGGGTATGACTGACAACACGACATTCTGCGTTTGCCCCACAGGATCCAGGACAAGGATCTCTGCATTTCTGATTGATACAAGACAAATGAGTTGCACATTCGCTATTACTGCCACATTCGGGTCTGCAATTGGGCGGAGTGCCTATGAATTCAGATAAACAAGAGCAAGAAGGTGCATCATTGACGACTCTGCATTCTGCATTGGGTCCACACGGAGAGGGTTCGCATGGATTTTGCGGTATTGCGGGCTCGGGAGCTAAAAGAGAATTATCATTATGATTTTTAAAACTTTCATTAGTAACTGGGGTACTGAAGCAAGAAATCTTACGTCGGGGGACACATTGGACAAATGGGTCGCCTGTAAGTTCAGGTGGGCAGCCACATATGGGATTGTGATTGACGACGTTGCAGGTGGCCCTGAACCCGCATGAACCCGGACATGGATTTACACATTTCTGGTTGCTACAAGCTTGTGTCAGGGGACAATCGGAACTGACTGTACACTCCGGTCTACAGGTAGGTGGTGCTCCCAAGAATCCTGCTACGCAGGAGCAAACAGGCTGACCATTGATCTCGCGACAGACGCTGTTTGGTCCACAAGGTGAAGGAGAGCACGGGTTGTCCTTTTCGGTATCTGATATTATGGTAATATAGTAAATATTCTGAGCAATACTTAGTACTACCCTGCGGAGAAAATTAAGGAAAGAGAAGAAGTTTCTAAGACGTACCTTGAGCGACAGTGCACAGTACGAACGCATTTCCAACCATTCCACTTGGACAACTACACATGGGCACATGATTGTATACTAGACACTCTGCATTTCGACCGCAAGTACCAGGGCAAGGATCAACGCATTTGTTTCTTAAGCAAGCGCGGTTCTGGGCACAATCGGTATTCAATACACACTCTGGTCGGCATCCAACATATGGATCACCCTGATAGTCTGTCAAGCATGTACAGATTCCACTTTCACAACGTGCATTGGGGCCACAAGGGGATGATGCGCAAGGGTCGTTTACCGACGGTTCAACTATTTGGAGAATAAACGTGTCTCATATGAATGTCAAACCTTTCACAAATTCTAGTGAATGTTACGTCTTCGGCTTTCTTACTTGGTGTCACCGGAATTGGATAACAATTGCTGAAAGGATCTCCGGTGTATCCGTTGAAGCAGGAACATATAGGAACGTGATTGAGCACCGTGCACTGAGCGTTGGAACCACAAGAACCTGGGCAAGGGTCCCTGCACTTTTCTCTCATGCAGGCTTGACTAGGGGAACAATCGGAGTTGACCGTACATTCTGGCCGACAGTTTGGTGGACTGCCAACGTAAGTTGACCGACACTGGCAAGATGGTCCACCATTGATCACACGACATTCTGAATTTGGACCACAAGGAGAGGGCAAACAAGGTTGCGACACTTCAATTGCTGTAGGCGGTGTAGCTTCTAAAAGAGCAGGCATGTTATGAACAATCTGTTTAATTTTTGGGCGGTTAAAATACGATCTTCAGATATCTCACGTGGAATAGGGAAACATCTGGTGAATGGATCGCCGGTATATGAATCTCTGCAGGCACAAATTGGACTATGGTTTCTGACCACGCAAGTGGCGAATGTTCCACATGATGCAGGGCATGGATTAACACATTTTTGGTTAACACACGCACGATCTAGTGAACATTCTGAATTTAAAGTACACTCGGGGCGGCACATGGGTGGCGTGCCCGAGAATTCTGGCAGACAGGAGCAGACTCCTTGTCCGTTTACTACGCGACACTGACTGTTGGGTCCGCAAGGTGAAGGGTTGCACGGATCTTTGTATTTCGTGTCATCTTCTACAAATTTTCATTTTTCAAGTGTTAGTTATTCACCATGTTTGTAACCATAACGATGTTTGCTAAATATGGCGATGCGAATTTCTTTCATACCTATCTCCCGTATGAGAGTACAGAATTGGAAGGGATTCCCACTATAACCTTGAATGCATGTACATGCAGGACGGTGATTTATGACTTTACACTCTGCATTTGTACCACAAGTCCCTGGACAGGGATCTTGACATTTGGATCGTATACAGCTCAATGTGGATGCACAATCGGTATCAATGACACATTCGGGCCGACAACCTTCATAAGGATTACCAATGTAATCAGACAAGCAGGAGCAAGATCCAACACCGTTTTGCTCTTTGCATATCGCATTGAAACCGCATGGTGATGGAGTGCACGGAGAAAGACTGACGGGAACAGCTAAAACGATTTTGAGAAATGAGAAAATTTGAGACTATAGATAGATAGAATTACGTATTATATCCATAAAGGGACAAATATTTCAATAGCACTAATTTAAACATTCGAATACTGGGAAAAGAATTCTTCATCCTTACGTGGTCTTGGTGTACACTGCGTGAAGGGGTCACCAGTATAATCCTCAGGACAAACACACATTGGAGTATGACTGACAACACGACACTCCGCGTTTGCCCCGCAGGATCCAGGACAAGGATCTCTGCATTTCTGATTGATGCAAGCAAATTGACTAGGACATTCGCTATTACTGACACATTCCGGACGACAATTGGGAGGTGCGCCTATGAATTCTGGAGAACAAGAACATGAGGGAGCATCGTTGACAACCCTACATTGAGAGTTGGGGCCGCACGGAGTGGGTTCGCATGGGTTTTGTGGCACTACGGGTTCGGGTGCTAAAAATATGTGTATGAATTATTAATATGTTTGACAATAATTTTGTTCAGAGATCATATACGAAGAAATAGATCTTACGTGGTGGAACACATTGAACAAACGGATCACCAGTGAGGTCTGCTGGACAACTGCATATAGGATTATGATTGACAACGTTGCAAACAGCTCTAAATCCACATGAACCCGGACATGGATTTACACACTTCTGATTGGTACAAGCTTGTGTCAGTGGACAATCAGTGCTGACTGTGCACTCTGGTCTACAAGTTGGTGGTGCTCCTAAAAATCCTGCTACGCAGGAGCAGACAGGCTGACCATTGATTTCTCGACAAACGCTGTTTGGTCCACATGGCGAAGGCGAACATGGATTTCTTTCTGTGATATCTATCATCATGGCAATATGATAGACGATCAGATGAGAGTCAGAAGCGAACTTCTTGCGATTAATATAACAAAGAATATTTTACAAACTATACCTTGGGAGACAGTGCACTGAACGAAAGCATTTCCAATCATACCAGTGGGACAGCTACACATAGGCACGTGATTGTATACTAAACATTCTGCATTTAAACCACATGTACCAGGACAAGGATCGATACACTTATTCCTTAAACAAGCTCGATTCTGAGGACAGTCTGTGTTCAGTACACATTCCGGTCGACAACCAATATAAGGGTCCCCTTGATATTCTGCCAAACATGTACATATTCCATCGTCGCAACGTGCATTGGGCCCACAAGGTGATGATGCACAGGGATCAACAATAGTTGGTTCACCTATCAAAGGAATAAACATATTCCTCATTTTTTAGAACTCCTTCGCAAATTATAATTCGTCATATTTTTGTATTTTTCTTACTTGGTATGACGGGAGAGAGATTGCAGTTACTGAAAGGATCTCCAGTGTATCCTTCGAAACAGGTGCATATAGGAACGTGATTGAGCACCGTGCACTGAGCATTGGAACCACATGAACCTGGACAAGGATCTCTGCACCTTTGTCTCATGCAAGTCTGACTTGCGGAACAATCAGAATTTACTGTACACTCTGGACGACAATTTGGAGGGCTACCAATATAATTTGGTAGACATTGACAAGATGGTCCACCATTAACCACACGACATTCTGAATTCGGGCCGCAAGGAGAAGGCAAACATGGTTGTGAAACATCGACTGCTGTAGGTGGTGCAGCTTCTAAATATGGAATTACGGAATGAAGAATCTTTCTATTTTAGAACAATTTAAATTAGTGTCGCGATATCTTACGTGGAACGGGGAAACATCTAGTGAAAGGATCCCCGGTATATGATTCTCTGCAGGCACAAATTGGGCTGTGATTTCTGATCATGCAAGTGGCGAAAGTTCCACATGAAGCAGGACATGGATTAACACATTTCTGGTTAACGCACGCACGGTCTTGTGAACATTCTGAATTTAAAGTACATTCGGGACGACACATGGGGGGTGTGCCAGTAAATTCAGCCAGACAAGAGCAAACACCTTGATCATTTACTACCCTACATTGACTATTTGGTCCGCAAGGTGAAGGGTTGCATGGATCCTTGTACGTTGGTGTATCTTCTAAAAAATGAGGATTTCGAATTATAAGAAATATTTCTTGTAATCTTTCGAAATACGCGAACTGCAAGCTTTTCATGCGTCAGAGTTTATGTCAAATGTATACTAGAACGAATGGATAAATACTCATACCTATTTCTCGGATTAGTGTACAATATTGGAAGGGATTTCCACTGTAACCTTGAAGACATGTGCATGCAGGACGATGATTGATGACTTTGCACTCTGCGTTCGTGCCACAAGTGCCGGGGCAAGGATCCTGACATTTAGAGCGTATGCAGCTCAATGTGGATGAACAGTCAGTGTCAACGACACATTCAGGGCGACATCCTTGATAGGGGTTGCCAATATAATCATTTAAACAGGAACAGGAACCTACGCCACTTTGTTCTCTGCATATCGCGTTGAAACCACACGGTGATGGGGTGCATGGAGAAATATTGACAGGGATAGCTAAAACGATTTAACGTTATCATTTAACATTTTCAAGGAATAAAAATTTTTGATAACTGTAATTTAGAAAAAAAAGTATTAGGAAAAGAATACTCTTGGCCCTTACGTGGTCTAGGTGTACACTGGGTGAAGGGATCACCGACATAAGCGTCTGGGCAGATACACATCGGAGTGTGGCTGACAACACGACACTCTGCGTTAGCTCCACAGGATCCAGGACAAGGATCTCTGCATTTTTGGTTCATACAAGCCAACTGACTTGGGCATTCACTATTACTGACACATTCCGGTCGACAATTGGGAGGTGCGCCTATGAATTCTGGAGAACAAGAACATGAGGGAGCATCGTTGACAACTCTACATTGAGAATTTGGTCCGCATGGAGAAGGTTCGCATGGGTTTTGTGGCACAACGGGCTCAGGTGCTAAAAACATATATATGAGTAAGCTTTATGTTTTGAAAAGAGATCTACAAAAGATCCAATTTTAAAGGAACACTGCTTACGGCGTGGGGTACATTGAACAAATGGATCGCCAGTGAGGTCTGGCGGACAGCTGCATATAGGATTATGATTGACAACGTTACAAGTAGCTCTGAATCCACATGAGCCGGGACAAGGATTGACACATTTTTGATTGCTACAAGCTTCTGATAGAGAACAATCAGAACTAAGTGTACATTCTGGTCTACAAGTTGGAGGAGCACCCAGGAATCCTGCTACGCATGAACAAACGGGCTGTCCATTGATCTCTCGACAAATACTGTTTGGTCCACATGGTGAAGGTGAACAAGGGTTTCTTTTTATAGTATCTATCGTTAAAATATAATGGGAGACAGTCAGCGGCGTGTGAGATGAGAATTATATTATCATCGCAAATGAAATTTCTTAATTTGTACCTTGGAGAACAGTGCACTGGACAAATGCATTTCCAACCATTCCGTTGGGACAGCTGCACATGGGCACGTGACTATACACCAGACATTCTGCATTTATGCCACAAGTACCAGGGCAAGGATCAACACACTTGTTTCTCAGACAAGCACGATTCTGGGGGCAATCTGTGTTCAACACACATTCTGGTCGACAACCAATGTAAGGATCTCCCTGATACTCTGGTAAACATGTACAGATTCCACTGTCGCAACGTGCATTTGGTCCACAAGGTGATAATGCACAAGGATCAATAATCGTGGGTTCAGCTATAAAGGCAACAAAAATATTTCGCATTTTCTATAGATTAATCATAATTACTAACTTTTAATTTTTCTTACTTGGTTTAACGGGAGCAAGATTGCAACTGTTGAAAGGATCTCCTGTGTATCCGCTTAGACACGAACATACAGGAACGTGATTCGATACTCTACACTGTGCGTTAGAGCCACAAGACCCTGGACAAGGATCTCTGCACTTTTGTCTTATACAGGCTTGACTGGGAGAGCAGTCAGAGCTAACTGTACACTCTGGACGACAGTTTGGTGGACTTCCAATGTAAGTTGGTAGACATTGACAAGATGGACCTCCGTTAACTACACGACACTCTGAATTTGGACCACAAGGAGATGGCAAGCAAGGTTGTGAAGGTTCGACTGTGGCTGGTGGTAAGGCTTCTAAAAGGGCAATTACGAAATCAGAATTCTGTCTAATTTTATATCAAAGAGTATATAAATTAATTTGAAATTTTCCGAAATGTCTTACGTGGGATGGG
The DNA here is from genome assembly GCF_024516045.1 of Bombus affinis. Classification (NCBI taxonomy): domain Eukaryota; kingdom Metazoa; phylum Arthropoda; class Insecta; order Hymenoptera; family Apidae; genus Bombus; species Bombus affinis. The sequence continues at coordinate 14,697,439 of NC_066348.1, read as the reverse complement.
GAAACATCTAGTGAATGGATCTCCAGTGTATGCTTCTCTACAAGCACAAATTGGACTGTGATTTTTTACCACACACGTGGCAAATGTGCCACAAGATGCGGGACACGGGTCTACACATTTCTGGTTAACGCATGCACGTTCTTCAGGACACTCGGAATTTAGAGTACACTCGGGGCGACACATAGGAGGTGCACCCGTGAATTCTGGCAGACAGGAGCAGACTCCTTGGCCGTTTACTACACGACACTGACTGTTTGGTCCACATGGAGAAGGGTTGCACGGATCCTTATATTTCATTTCGTCTTCTACAAGATATTTTAATTCAGATTTTACGTTGCGAAAATTATTTCGCCTGATCTTCAGAAATAAAAATTCATGAGTGGAAAAAATTTACTATAATGATCCTAATCAAACATCTGAGAGATTTTTCGTACCAATTTCACGTATCAAGGTACAGTATTGGAATGGATTTCCAGTGTAGTCTCGGAAGCACGTGCACGCAGGACGGTGGTTGATGACCTTGCATTCTGCGTTCGTGCCACAGGTACCTGGGCAGGGATCTTGGCATTTAGAGCGTATACAACTTAATGCTGATGGACAGTCCGTGTCAACGACACACTCAGGGCGGCACCCTTCGTAAGGGTTGCCGATGTAATCGGCTGCACAGGAACATGACCCGACGCCGTTCTGTTCTTTACATATTGCATTGAAACCGCACGGCGATGGACTACATGGGGAGAGATTGACGGGAACAGCTAGAAATTTTTGAAATAATAGAGCAATCGAAGGGCAACAAATATAGTAAGCGATTATAAAAGTCAAAGGTCCTGCATTCTCGAAAATACTTCTTTGACTATTAGTGAAAGTTCAAAAGGAAGAAAATATAAATTTTTATCCTTACGTGGTTTGAGTGTACACTGAGTGAAAGGATCACCGGTATAGTGATCAGGGCAAATACACATAGGTGTATGACTAACAACACGACACTCGGCGTTAGCTCCACAAGATCCAGGACAAGGATCCCTACATTTTTTATTCATACAGGCAAACTGACTAGGACATTCGCTATTGCTAACACATTCGGGCCTGCAATTAGGTGGGGCTCCTATGAATTCCGACAAACAGGAACAAGAGGGTGCACCATTGATGACTCTGCATTCGGCATTGGGTCCACACGGAGATGGTTCACATGGGTTTTGTGGCACTACGGGCTCGAGTGCTAAAAGTACATATGTGGATTACTATTATTAGTTTTATAAACTTCACTAATGATGGTACATCGAGGAAACAAATCTTACGTCGTGGAATACACTGAACAAATGGATCGCCAGAGAGTTCAGGTGGACAGCTGCATATCGGATTATGATTGACAACATTGCAAATGGCTCTAAACCCACATGTACCAGGACAAGGATTGACACATTTTTGATTGGTGCAAGCCTGTGTCGGTGGGCAATCGGAACTGACTGTACATTCTGGTCTGCAAGTTGGTGGTGCTCCTAAGTATCCCGCTACGCAGGAGCAAACAGGCTGACCATTGATCTCTCGACAAACACTGTTTGGTCCACACGGTGAAGGCGAACATGGGTTCCCTTTGACGGTATCTATCATCATCGCAATACGATACAGTTTTTTGGAATGGTTTTCAAACGTGTTACAAAATTAAGCGATACGAATCGAATGTTGGAAAGAAAATTCATTGATCTATACCTTGAAGAATTGTGCACTGAACGAATGCGTTTCCAACCATTCCATTAGGACAACTGCACATGGGCACGTGATTGTATACTAAACATTCTGCATTGACACCACATGTACCAGGACAAGGATCAACGCACTTGTTTCTTAAACAAGCTCTATTCTGAGGACAATCCGTATTCAGTACACATTCTGGACGACAACCTACGTATGGATCACCCTGATATTCTGATAGACATGTACAAATTCCATTGTCACAACGTGCATTGGGACCACAAGGCGATGGTGTACAGGGGTCAGCAACAGTGGGTTCAGCTGCGAAAGGAACAAACCTGTTATATTCTAGGAACTTTTCAATAATCTCAGATTGGGCTTTTTATTTCAACTTCCTTACTTGGCTTAACTGGAGCGGGGTGGCAGTTACTGAAAGGATCTCCCGTGTATCCTTCGAAGCAGGAACATATAGGAACGTGATTGAGTACAGTGCACTGAGCATTAGATCCACAAGAACCTGGGCAAGGGTCTCCGCATTTTGCTCTCATGCAAGCCTGACTAGGAGAACAATCTGAATTCACTGTACACTCTGGACGACAGTTTGGTGGACTGCCAATATAAGATGGTCGACATTGACAAGATGGCCCACCATTAACCACACGACATTCTGAATTTGGACCGCAAGGAGAAGGCAAACATGGTTGTGTAACTTCGAGTGCTGTAGGAGGTGTAGCTTCTAAAAGTGCAATTGCGAAATGTGAATCGTACTCAATTTTTCTAATATTAAGTTACTCGAAATGTTTCGATATATCTTACGTGGAATAGGGAAGCATCTAGTGAAGGGATCCCCCGTGTATGATTGCCTACATGCACAGATGGGACTGTGATTCCTGACCACGCATGTAGCGAATGTACCACAAGAAGCTGGACACGGGTCCACGCATTTCTGATTAATACATGCACGATCTTGAAGACACTCTGAGTTTAGAACGCACTCAGGTCGGCACATTGGAGGTACGCCTGTATATTCTGGCAGACAGGAACAAACTCCTTGATCATTTACTACTCGACATTGACTGTTTGGTCCGCAAGGTGAAGGATTGCATGGGTCCTTGTACGTCGGTTTATCTTCTACAAGATTGCGATTTAAATTTATAGAAAATATTGTAATCTTGTAACCTTTCGAAAGACGAGAATTGCAATCTTTTCATTCGTAAGACTTTATGCCGAATGCATACTAGAACGAATAGCTAAATACTCATACCTAATTCACGCATCAAGGTGCAGTATTGGAAGGGGTTTCCACTGTAACCTTGAATACACGTGCACGCAGGACGATGATTGATAACCTTGCACTCTGTGTTCGTTCCACAAGTGCCTGGACAAGGATCTTGACATTTAGAACGTATACAGCTCAAGGTAGATGGACAGTCCGTATCAACAACACATTCAGGGCGACAACCTTCGTAAGGGTTGCCAATGTAATCGGGCGAACAGGAACACGAACCAATACCGTTTTGTTCTTTGCATATCGCGTTGAAGCCACATGGCGAAGGAGTACATGGAGAAATATTCACAGGGACAGCTAAAAAGATTTACAATAGTCAGAAAATACGGAAAATTAATGCAATAAAATATTTCCTGCATAGATAATCAAAGTAAAGGGTTCTGACTGCTAATTCCTCTGACCATAAGTAACGGCTATAATAACAGAATAGCAATGAACAAAAATGTTGATCCTTACGTGGTCTAGGTGTACATTGAGTGAAGGGATCACCGGTATATTCGCTCGGACACACACACATGGGTGTATGACTGACAACGCGACATTCAGCGTTAGCGCCACAGGATCCCGGACAAGGGTCTCTGCATTTCTGATTGATGCAAGCAAACTGACTAGGACATTCGCTATTACTGACACATTCCGGTCGACAATTGGGTGGTGCGCCTATGAATTCCGGTGAACAAGAGCAAGAGGGAGCGTCATTGACCACTCTGCATTCTGCATTGGGTCCACACGGAGATGGTTCACATGGGTTTTGTGGCACTACGGGCTCGAGTGCTAAAAGTACATATGTGGATTACTATTATTAGTTTTATAAACTTCACTAATGATGGTACATCGAGGAAACAAATCTTACGTCGTGGAACACACTGAACAAATGGATCGCCAGTGAGTTCTGATGGACAACTGCATATAGGATTATGATTGACAACGTTACAAGTAGCTCTGAATCCACATGAGCCGGGACAAGGATTGACACATTTCTGATTGGAACAAGCCTCTGATAAAGGACAATCTGAACTGACTGTACATTCTGGTCTACAGGTAGGTGGTGCACCCAGGTATCCTGCTACGCAGGAACACACTGGCTGTTCATTGATCTCTCTACACACGCTATTTGGTCCACAGGGTGACGGCGAACAGGGATTCCTCTTTACAGTATCTGTCATTGTTACAGTATCGTAGATATTTAAGTTTCCGTCATAGCGAATATTTTTTCGCGTTAGTATCGAAAATAATATTGGTAATTAATTCAAATGTAACCAAATGTGTTATACCATCTATAATATAGCGATATGAATTAAGGGTTAAAAGATAAGTTCCTGGAGTTATACCTTGAAGGACAGTGCACTGAACAAATGCATTTCCAACCATTCCACTAGGACAGCTGCACATAGGAACATGATTGAATACCAGACACTGCGCATTTCGACCACATGTACCGGGGCAAGGATCGACACACTTGTTCCTGATGCAAGCTCGATTCTGAGGACAATCCGTATTCAGTACGCACTCTGGTCGACAACCAACGTAAGGATCTCCCTGATACTCTGGTAAACATGTGCAAATTCCATCGTCGCAACGTGCATTAGGTCCACATGGTGACGATACACAAGGGTCAACAACAGTTGGTTCAGCTGTTAAAGGAACGAACGTGTCTCGTATTTTTTACAGACCATACAAATTTCAATTCTTACTTTTTCTTGAATTTTCTTACTTGGTTTAATGGGTGCAGGATAACAATTGCTGAAAGGATCGCCGGTGTATCCTTCGGGGCAGGTGCACACAGGCACGTGGTTGTAAACCGTGCACAGGGACGTAACACCACAGGATCCTTGACAAGGATCTCTGCACTTCTCATTGGTACATGCAAGATTCATGGGGCAATCTGAATTCACGCGACATTCCGGTCGACAGGTCGGTGGGGATCCGATATATCTTGGCAGACAGGAACAAGAGGCTGTACCACCGACGTTCCTGCATTCTGCGTACATGCCACAAGGTGATGGCACGCACGGATCTTTGGGAGCGAGGTCAGTGTCTTTCTGGGGTGATTCTAAAATTTGTTGATTACGTTATACGTGGTTAATTTTAATAGAAGCGGTTTGTATTCAATTTGTTAGGATGAATCGAAAGTTTTAGAATTTTTGAATACTGGATATTTGATGAAGTAGATTACGCATTGTCGAAGGTTTTAAAATGTTTTAGATTCTGGATGTTTGACGAAGTAGGTTATGCATAATATGAGATTCAAGCTGACGAACGTGTTACGATGAAAGTATCCTAAATTCATTAATTATAAATTGCACATCTATGAGATTAGAAATCATAATGAGACCATAAATAATGAGAATATAATGCGAAACCATCGTACAATAGAAGCTGTGAATCTTTGAAATCTGGTATATTAAAGCAACTCGTATGCTTTCTTTAGAGTCTGATAAAATAGAAATTGTTATTGGCTGATCCTGACTTTTAAATGGAGGGTTAAAAAAGCTCGATGATCCATGATGGAGAAAATATCAAGAGAAATATTCTTACGTGGAGTAGGGAAGCATTTCGTAAACGGATCACCAGTGTATCCAATATTGCAGATGCATATGGGGCTGTGGTTGATCACCTTACACTGCGTATTGATACCACATGAGTTCATGCACGGGGACGCACATTTTTGATTAATGCACGCAAGTTCCCTCGAACATTCACTGTTTACCACGCATTCGGGTCGACAAGTTGGTGGGCTTCCAATGAAATTTGCCAGGCAGGTACACACAGCATGGTCGTTGACGTTTCGACATTGACTATTCGGTCCGCATGGAGACGGACTACAGGGGTCTGACTCTATGGGGTTTGCTGTGTAAGGGAAAATTGCATTAAACAGCCTACATATGCCACAGTTGCAAACATATCAAGCTTTGTGCTCGTTAAACTACTTGTGCAACGAATCTAATGAAACATAACGATGATCTTCTATTCTAAGTCGAGAAAAAATGAGGAGATCTCACGGAAATTAAATCGACTATCTGATTGGAAAGTTAGTTTTCTGTGTATGTCCCCTGCCATGGTATCCTCTTAATGTATGATTTAGGTTAATTAAGGTACTTCAGTTCGAGTAATTTGAAACAATATATGATCGGTCTGAGTGATTTATTTACTTGACTTGGAATATTCTTTCATATGTGACTAATTAGAACTTTGCTTAAAACACGCAAAACGTGCATATACTTCAAGTTTACAAATTAATATAATATATTCTAAATTAAGTAAATCGAGTCTTCACTCTCGTAAAATTGTTTCAAGTTACTTGAACGAACTAACAACTTGATTAATCTAAACAACACTTTGATTCCTCGTTACTATTCTACTCGTTGCTATATGAATATGAAGGTCTCGATTCTACGTTCTACGTCTCTATCTTTGTTTAATGATCAAGCGTCTTTGGTTGCAAAACGTGACAGAAAACGGAATCTTACGAGCAACGGAGATGGGGGAACAATAGGTGAACGGATTGCCGGTGTATCCAGGGTTACATGAACACGCAGGCACGTGATTGATCGTTTCGCAACGAGCTTGCAATCCACAGGTTCCTGGACAGGGATCTCGGCACTTGAGGCCCATGCAGGCCATCGTCTTGGAGCAATCGGGGTTTTGGGTACATTCAGGTCTGCATCCTTCGTAGGGGTCACCAATGTAGTCTGGCAGACAGGAACAGGAACCGACGCCATTGTTCTCGCGACAAACTGCGTTGGTACCACAGGGGGATGGCTCGCATGGTTTCCTAATATCTAAGGGTGTATCTGATCGAAAAGAGAAACACTTTCACTTATGTTTAAATTCATCATGCGGTGTTTGGTGGAAGCTCGTGCAGTGGTATGAATATTCGTTGAATTTTCATTAGATTTTAATAAATTTGCGAATGAATGATCGGGGATAAGCAGAAGCTTTCTTAAATAGCAAGCATTGAAATGCTTGCGTTTGTCTGATCCTTCAAGGGTAGGATTCAATCTCCTATTATTGGTTCTCGCTCTAGCATCGGGTGTTAGGGTTTGATTTGGGTTCATGAGGCGTGTCTTCAAACGTCTACTATCTTCTAAACGCTTCTAAGCATTCGGGGTTTATTAGGGTTTTTAATCTTCTTAGTAATATAGGGTTAGGGAATTAATTCTTATAAGTAATTTCTAATAAGCGTGTCTTCGAGGTCGGTTTCAATCTTTAATTAGGAAGGGTAAGCTCATATCACTTTTTAAGGGTTAATGCCTTTGTATCCAGGGCAACGAGGGTAATTCATACGGGGTACATAGGGGACCAAACGTTCCAAGACTTTTCCAACTCAGGACGTTTCAACCTTAGGGCTGTTTCAAAGCATTATGCTTGGATTGGGAATGGTCAGTACGTGCAATATCCTACATATTCGAGGGGATGAATTGGTTATCGGGTATCATTCAGGGACAATATAATTAGAGCCTATATTCCATAGGCCCCGCCACCATTCAATCTCTTAACTTGGTTATATATTTCATTTATGATTACTTTCTCAATTATATGTACGTGTGGGGGGTTTTCGAAGCCGTGCTCAACTTCGTTGGGTACGTTAATTGCAGATGTGATTATGCAATTAGCGATTATTCTCACTCTAAGTGCATGTTGATGATAATTTATGGCCCCGCCACCATAGTGACGTTTTGTCACCGAGTTTGTTAGGGCCTCTTCTTTCTCAACGACGAAAATATGATTATTTGTTAGCAAACGAAATGGTCGTTATTATTAGGCTGCGGATATTTACGCAAATTCATACTTTTACGAATTTAATTAAGAAATGATAATGGTAGATAGACAATTATTTTACCTACTAAACGTTATGACGAGATATTACATTATATTTTTTATATTATATTTACATTATATTATACTTTGCATATTGTACGTTTTTTTATACATTATATTCCACAAATATTTTTGTATATTACACGCACCTTTGCACCTTCAAATTTTTCATAAATTTGCAGATATCCGCAGTCTAACTCTGGAAGATGTAAATCAGCACTTACCTGCACTTCGTCCGCATGCAAACGACGAAATTTGCAAATAGGAGAAAAAGAAGGAAAGAAATATGAAAAATTGTTCTTTAGTAGACTCACCCATCTGGATCGTCTCGCAAACGCTGAACGGATTTCCGCTGTAACCATCGAGGCAAGCACACACCGCGTGATGATTCACAACCGTACACTGAGCATTCAAACCGCACAGACCGACACACGGATCGCGACACTTTTGTTGCATACACGCTAAATGCGGCGGACACTCGGGATTAATCGTACACTGAGGTCTGCAATTTGGTGGAACACCGATGTAATTTTCGATACACGAACACGCTGAACTATCACCTCGCACTTGACACTCCGCGTTCGGACCGCACGGAGATGGTTGACACGGGTTCGTTGGTACTGGTGGTTGTTCTGAAATTCGAAGAAATAATATTTGAAGATTACGGAAGAAATAGATGTAAATATAATTCTGTCGATTATCTGATTTCGATGTTACTTAGCGATTAAAAGGCTGTATTCGATATAACAGGCGTAAAAAGAGGGAAAATGTATTCGATGCAAATATATAAGTTTAGTATGTAAAATACGACAATTAATATTTTCGAAATCAATATCTTTCGAGAGATTTGAAGTCGATATCTTTGACATAATGCAATTGTGTCTCGAAAAATCTATTTACTAACTGATTTATCATTTCTTTCTTTATATCGAAGGAGCATACATTCGATAAAATGAACGATTTTTAGAAGAATTTTTTTCGGTGTATGATTCAATATATCGACAATTCCATTGCTGTTCAAACCATACTATGTGGATGGATAAATGTCTAAATATAGAAATGAAAAAACTTACTGGGCATGATGTAACATCTAGTGAAAGGATCGCCAGTGTGTCCCTCAGAGCAGCTGCATATTGGATTGTGATTGACTACTTGACATTTGGTATTCTGTCCACAAGTTCCTGGACAGGGATCTTGACACTTGTTAGAGAGACACGCCTGAGTTAACGGACACTCGGCACTCACTACACACTCTGGTCTGCACGCAGGAGGACTACCGATAAAGTCAGTCTGACAAGAACAGACTGCATGATCGTTCACCACCTTGCAAATACTGTTCGGCCCACAGGGAGACGGTGTGCATGGTTGTTTTCTTGGTTCTGGGAAATCGATCAAAATTTCTTTGATATAGTTCTCATGTACTTGTGCGGACTGCTTATACAAATTCATATGTACACTAAAACTAAAACTCATATATATATTATACACACCTTCAGATATCTGTGGTCGACACAGTGTGAACGGATCTCCAGTGGTACCAGGGAAACAGCTGCACATAGGAATGTGATTGACTACGTCGCATTTCGCATTGGTTCCACACGTGCCAATACAAGGATCCACGCAAAATTGATTGACACACGCCTTTACTCGAGAGCAGTCCGAATTCATAGTGCATTCTGGACGACAGTACGAGTATGGATCACCGAAATAGTTTGGAAGGCACGTGCAGATTCCCTCTCTGCAATCTGCGTTTGGTCCACAGGGGGATGGATTGCACAGATCTTCTGGCTTTGGTTGTTCTATAAAATAAATAATAATACAAACGTGAATTCAACTGTCTAATGAATAGATAAAGACAAAACACGAGCAATAAAGATCACAGACGAAAATCATAATAAGCAATTTTAAAATTCAATAATCGATTCGCTATCATGAAATTACTGCCCGTTTAATTGGTTGTCGGATCACGTATGTACGATTGTTACAAAATTTTATAGGCGTACGATCTATTTTTAAAAAATTCATATTCGTCGATTTAACGAGCTGTTTGAAATAAAAAAAAATAAGCAAAAATAGACTTGTCGTGTTTTCCCTTCGAATTTAATAAATACCTATTATCTGCGAGCATAGCGTGAAAGGATCGCCGGTGTATCCTGGTTGGCACAAGCAGACAGGAATGTGATTCTGCACCCTGCAATCTGCATTTTGTCCACACGATCCAATGCAAGGATCTCTGCATTTTTCCGAGATGCAGGCTTGATTAGAAGGACAATCTGTGTTAACGACACACTCTGGTCGACAATTTGGTGGTAGTCCTATGTAGTTCTTGAGGCATGAACAAGCAGCTTGATCGCCAATTGCTCTACATTCTGCGTAGAGGCCGCACGGACTTGGGCTGCAAGGATCACCCACTGGTGGCGATGGTGTGACTGGAAAAAAATATAATTTTAAAATAATGTCAATTTATTAATTTAATTCAAACAAGGTCTCTAAAAACCGGTCATATAAATATTATTTTAAATACTCACTCGTCTGAGGATAGCATCTAGAGAAAGGATCTCCCGTAGTGCCCTGAGGACAGCTGCACAGCGGATTATGATTAATTACACGACAATTAGCTCCCACTCCACACGTTCCAGGACAAGGATCATTACACTTGTATTTGTAACAAGCCCTATTTTGAGGACATTCAGAATTTACGACACACTCAGGCTTGCAGTTAGGCGGAGAACCAACGAACGATTCCTGGCAAGTACACACAGCTTGATCTTTCACGGCTCTGCACAAGCTATTGGGTCCACAAGGCGTAGGACTACATGGGTCAGTGATAGTAGGCTCAGTGTCTGCATTAATTGGTAAATTACAGATGCTGAAGGGATCTCCTACGTAGCCAGGCTGACATGTGCAAGTAGGGATGTGGTTGATGACGGAACACTGAGCTTGGATGCCACATATTCCTGGACATGGATCTTCACATTTGTTGCGAACGCAGGCTTTGTTCGTTGGACAATCTGAACTGAGGATGCATTCTGGCTGACAGCCTTCATAGGGATTTCCGTGGTAATCGTCGATACAGATACAAGCACCGACGTTGTCACGTTGTTGGCAGATCGCGTTTGGACCACAAGGCGAAGGCTCGCATGGATTAATTGGTTCTTCTGCAATTTAAGATACGAAGTATACCGATTAAGAGTATTCGTATGAAAATGATTAAATGGAAGAAATTCAAAATACGCAATAAAATAACTAATTAATGGACGTGGGAAATACAAGGGGTTTGCGAAATCGCGGTGCAACCAGAAAGGAGATAATTCCTCGTATAAAACTAACGAGAAGTTAGAGACGTAGAAAAAATCTTTTTGTTTGGGAAGAGATTAGGTTACTTTAAGAAAATGAACTTTCCGAACAATGTAATGAGCAAATTAAATGAACTTACGATCCAGTTCGACACATTGGACGAAAGGATTTCCTGTATAGTCGGCTGGACATGAGCAGGTAACAGCATGATTGACTACCAAACACCTGGCATTTTCGGCACAGGACCCTGCACAAGGATCCGTGCATTTGGAATTTACGCAAGCTTTGTTCGATGGACAGTCGGGATTTATGAGACACTCCGGACGACAAGACGGCGGGGTTCCGATATAAGTTGGAAGACAAGAACAGGATGGATAGCCATTCACGTTCTGGCATTGAGCATTCGGACCGCATGGCGATGGATTGCACGGATCTCCTGTGTCTTTGACGTCTGGTAAGACTGCAAAGAAAAATTAGATGAACGTAATTAATGTAGAATTTGGGACTGTAACTTCGACATTGCGAGAGGCGAACGAATTTATTATGCAACCTGATAGTTAATTGAAAATTTCTTACTCGGAGTATCGTAGCAGCTCTTGAAAGGATCTCCAGTCTGTCCAGAAAGACAACTGCAGATCGGCGAATGATTGATCACTTCGCATCTGGCGTTCAAGCCGCAAGAACCCAAACAGGGATCCGTGCATTTTTTGTTCACGCAAGCACGAGTCGGAGGACATTCCGTACTGACCACGCATTCTGGTCTGCACGAAGGTGGTGATCCAAGATATCCCTGAAGACAAGAACACACTGCGTGGTCCTCGATGTTACGACATTGGCTGTTTGGCCCACATGGTGAGGGCGAGCATGGATCTCTCTTTGCTTCTGGAACTAAAAATGCATTTTATGACTTACTGGATATCGTTACATATTATTTCTTGGTTGAGTTCCGAAAAATTTATCGGAGATTAGAAATTTGAAAAATTTGAAAATCGAAACATCTAGTAATTTGAAAATTTAAAAATTCGTAAGTCCGGGAGGTCAGATTTAAAAATTTGTAAAAAATAGATACAGGGAAGTTCTTAGTGGGACGAAAGCTTAATTAGTGGACGATTAAATAAACTTCAAGCGATTGAGAAGTCACAGATAGTTTAAAAAATCAGGTAATTGCTGTTCAATTCTACTCACTTTGTGGTTGGACACGACAGCTGACAAACGGATCTCCAATGTATCCAGGAATACAGGAACACACAGGAATATGATTCACAACATCGCACACCGCATTCTGTCCGCATGTGCCAGGGCAAGGATCTCTGCACTTATTCTTCAGACAAGTCTTATCGCGTGCACATTCCGAATTGAGGATACATTCTGGTCGACAAGCTTCGTACGGATTGCCGATATATTCAGGTAAACACTCGCAATCTCCATTTTTACATATGGCGTTAGGTCCACAAGGCGATGGGCTGCATGGATCGCTCACAGATGGTACGGTTGCTAAGGGTAAAATACGTTTTTGCGTCTCGTAAGAAACTGAACAATCATTTAATTCGTATAATAATGAAATATATCTTCTTACTTGGTGGAATCACTGTGCACTGTGTAAACGGATCACCAGTGAAACCATTCATACAGGTGCAAACAGGAATGTGATTCAGTACGTGACACTGAGCATTAACGCCACAAGATCCTGGACAAGGATCCTGACATTTCTGGTTCACACAAGCAAGGTGACTCTTGCATTCGGAGCTTAGAATGCACTCTGGTCTGCATTCTGGAGGAACACCGATGTAATTTGGTAAACAGGAGCACGCTGGGTTTCCGGATATGATCTGACACAGGGAATTCGGACCGCAGGGTGATGGAGTGCAGGACGGCGGTCGTTCCGTGAACGGTTGAACTTCTTGCGCTAATAGATAAATAAGATAAAAAATTTGAAGACTTAGGAGTTCAAAAATTTAAGTATAATTAGTATAATTTAAAGAATTCTATCTTCATAAAGTATCATTATTAAAATTGTATCCATATAAAAATTGATGAAATCCTTACCAGGCGAGCATAGTGAGAAAGGATCTCCCGTAAATCCAACAGGACAAGTACAAATAGGATTATGATTCTTAGTAGTACACAATGCTCTCAATCCACAGGTGTTTGGACATGGATCCGTGCATTTCTTATTCAAACAAGCCAAGTGAGCTGGACATTCAGCATTGACCACACAGTGAGGTCTACAGTTCGGTGGAATTCCTCTGTATTCCGGAAGACACGTGCAGACTGCTTGACCATTCACTTCGCGACACTTACTATTGGGTCCACACGGTGATGGTGAACATGGATCCATTGGTTCTCCTGAAAAATGAATTCGCAATAATAAAATATTTATCCGATACTTTATACATATAGTAACAATTAGTCAATAAAAATCATTATTCGATCTAAATATAACCAAGTGCTATAGAAATCAAACATACATGTGAAATAAATACGAAATGTATGAAATTTAATAGATGACAGACTCACTCGGTATTTCCTTAACTTCGCAAGCGAAGTACGGGTCTCCCGTGTATTCTGGAGGACAAGTACACACTGGAACATGTTCCTGAACATTACAGATGGATAATGTACCGCAAGTACTTGGGCACGGATCAGAACACTTGAAACCAACGCAGGTTAATTGTGGAGCACAATCGTTGTTCGATTCACACTCTCTGTGACATCCCTTCACGTTATCGTACGGATCTCCGATAAGATCTGGTGGACATGCACAGGCTCCTGCACCGTTTCGTTCGCGACATTGAGCGTTTGGACCGCATGGATTCGGAGAACATGGGTTTGTTACGCTTATGTCCGTTGCTAAATAAAATAAAGATTAGTTATAATGGAATAAAGATTTGAAAATTGAAAAGTTTGAGAATTTGGAAGCTTGAAAATTTGAAGCATAATCGTAGAATTAGAAATAAGGGGTCATACCTGGAGGAGGTGCCAGAATACACCGAACAGTGGCATCGCCCTCATAACCCTCGGGACACGTACAAATCGGAATGTGATTCTGAACGGTACACCTAGCCAGCTCTCCACAGGCTCCGGGACAAGGACTCTTGCATCTCTGGTTAATACACGCGGCCGAATGGAAGCAATCCGAGTTATCAGTGCACTCCGGTCTACAATTCGGTGGACGACCAATGAAGTTCGACAAACAAGAACAAGCTGGTTGAGAGCCAATAACTCTGCATTGAGAATTAGGTCCGCAAGGATTAGGAGTGCAAGGACTTCCAACATCCTTAAACGGTGGTTGAGACACGTTAAATTTGGTGCACTGAACCAGTGGATTGCCAGTGTATCCATTAGTGCAAGTACAAATGGGATTGTGATTCACTGTCAGACATTTAGTGTTCAACCCACAGGAACCTGGACAAGGATCTGCGCACTTGTTATCGATGCACGCTTTGTTTTGAGAACATTCCGAGCTCACTGTGCATTCTGGACGACAGGTTGGAGGAACACCGACGAATCCTAGTTGACAAAGACACACAGCGTGTCCATTGTGAACACGACAGTTGCTGTTGGGTCCACATGGCGATGGTTCGCAGGGATTTAGTGGCGGTGAGGTTGGCGTCACTTCGAACACTGCGCAGGCGCTGAAAGGATCCCCGGTGAAACCAGGAAGACAGGAACACGATGGAGCGTGATTGATCACGCGACAAGTTGCTCCCTGACCGCATGTGCCAGGGCATGGATTCACGCATTTATTGTTCAGGCAAGCCTTGCTACGATCGCAATCGGTGTTTGTCACACATTCTGGTCGACATCCTGTGTAGGGATCGCCGATGTATTCTGGACGACAAGTGCAAGATCCTACGCCATTACGTTCATTGCAGATCGCGTTCGCTCCGCACGGAGATGGATTGCATGGCGTGCGCGGTTGTTCCGTGGTCGTGGGTACTGAAAATTTGAAAGGTTTTAAGATGAAAATTTGGAAATTTAGAAACTGGTGAATCGAGGATTGTAAATATTTGAAAGTTTGAAAATTCGGAAACTTGTAAAGTTTACAACTTGAAAATCGAAGGTTTACAAATTTAAATATCTGAAAATTCGAAGATTAAAATCATTCAGAAAAACAATTCTTGAACCATCGGTACTTTACCTTTCATAATAGGTACACATTCGGTGAATGGATTTCCAGTGTACCCGGTGTTGCAAATACAAACTGGATTGTGTTTCACGACATTGCAATAAGTATTCACGCCACAGGATCCCGGGCAAGGATCTACACACTGTTCGTTCTGACATGCAAGATTTCCAGGACATCCTTCGTTAATAACACACTCCGGTCGACAATTCGGTGCTCTGCCTACGTAATTCGGTAGACAGGAACATGCTGGGAATCCATCAATCACGCGACACTGAGAATTTGGACCGCAAGGCGATGGAATGCATGGATTTCCACTTGGTTTTGGTCCAGGTTGTTTCGGTTCCACTTTAAGAAGTATTTAAAAATAACTTTGCAAAATCACAATCACTGAGAATACGATCGTAGAGAAATATATGTGTAACATAAAACGAATAATTGAAGCGTTTCAATAAAAATACAATTCTGATGTAAAATGAACGATTAAAATTGTTCAACTGTTCGCGAAGAGACGTGGTCGCGGTAGAGGCGCCAATAGGAATTGTAAATTCTCGTTACGATACGATAATCGACAGTATGGACAATAAATCTAAGGAATACTTCAACTTAAAAGATACTTGTCTGGTCTTAAGGACCATAACTATAAAAAATGCTAAAATTTATCCTGGGTTCTTAAGATTATTGCGGACCCGAAATAAAGGTATTTAGGACATTTGGTGGCCATCCTGCCCGAAGGATAAAGTCTGGCCTATGTAGAGAGTCATGGGAAGTAAGAAATATAAAGATCTTACCTTCTTTAACACAACCAAAGAACGGATCTCCGGTGTATCCAGACGTGCAACTGCATACGGGATTATGGTTGATAACTTGACAATCAGCATTCTGGCCACAAGTGCCTGGACAAGGGTCCCTGCACTTCTGATCGATACAAGCCATGTTCTGAGCGCAATCTGTGCTAACCACACATTCTGGTCTACATTGTGGAGGACTACCGACATAATCCGGCTGGCAGGAACAAACCGCATGATTGTCGATCACACGACAATTACTATATGATCCACAAGGTGATGGTTGGCATGGATCACGTGGCAGTGGTGTTACTAGAAGAAGATAAAATGACGTTTTATAATGAAATGGCAAGAATTATGATTTGATCTTTAAATTCTTTGATAGTGTAATAAGATGTCGTAAATAACGATTTCTTTATCAGAATATTCAAATCTTGAAACTTCGTGCATTTATAAATTTCTTAAAATCTTTGAATTTTCAAATATTCGTCCATTATTTGCCTAAAATTTTCTCGGGCTACACTGTCAAAGTATTAATTCGTGTTATTTCGTAAATTTACCAGGCGATATATGGCAGGATTTTAATGGATCTCCCGTGTAGTCAGAGAGACAGCTGCACGAGGGTTGATGATTGATCACTTGACATTGAGCATTTATACCACACGCACCCACGCATGGATCCTTGCATTTATTGTTTATACAAGCCTTCGTATGAACACAGTCTGAATTTTGAACACATTCTGGTCTACATCCTTGATATGGGTCTCCGGTGTAGTCGGGTAAACAGCTACACGAACCAGCTCCGTTTCGCTCTTTACAAATTGCATTCGCGCCACACGGCGATGGATCGCATGGCAGTGGCACTGGGAATGTAACTATGAAAAGAACAAATTTGATCGAGTAAAAAATGGGAAAATATTGCTACTACGTCCAATCCAAAGTCAAGTTGTATCGCTGAAATGAAACGTTGCGATATTCTTTATAGAATTCAAGAACTTCTACCTTTGCTACATCCAGAGAATGGATCCCCTTCGTAACCCTCGTTACATTGACACATCGGCCGGTGGTTCTGCACGGTGCAGTTGGTATTAAATCCGCAAGAACCAGCACAAGGATCCACGCATTTCTTTTGAACACAGGCGAGATAATGTGGACAGTCTTGATGAATCGAACACTCTGGTCTGCAAAGTGGCGGTGCTCCGAACATTCCACTGATACACGTGCAAACTGGATGATCCTCTTGCACACGACACTCGGCATTCGGGCCACAGGGCGATGGTAAACAAGGATTCTTTGGTCTTGGCAGTGGTATATCTGACAAAGAAAAGATAAATAGTTTTATTGAATTATAGTCTGTTAATTATTTGTAATGCCCTCTAACACATTACGCCAGTTCATACTTTTATGAATACAACTAAAGAAGTAGAACCTAGAGACAGGGACTTAAATATTTCATTCGGTAGATATTTCATAAACTTCTTTGTCTTTGAATCGTTTATAAATATTTTTAAGGAATCGAAAAATTCGATTAAATTACCTTCTTTGACGCATTGAGTGAAAGGATCACCGAGATAATCCGAAGGACAACTGCAAATGGGGTTGTGATTGACGACCTGGCATAAAGCATTCTGTCCACAGAGACCAGGGCAAGGATCCCCACATTTTTGACCGATACAAGCCAAATGTGCAGGACACTCTGAGCTAACTAGACATTCTGGACGGCAATTAGGCGACGTTCCATGATATCCTGGACTGCACGAACAAACCGCACGATCGTTCATCACGCGACAGATACTGTGCGGTCCGCAAGGTGATGGCATGCAAGGATTCTGAGATGGAAGAGCTGGAAGAACCGATTGAAATTCAATTTTACTCTCTAAATAGATTTAGAATAAAACTTTTTATAATACAATTACAATGATCCGATCCCAATAATTATAAAGACTTACGAGACGTCTCGAGTTTGCAAGAGCCAAACGGATCGCCGGTGTAGCCAGGTAAGCAAGAACAAACTGGAACATGATCAACCACTTCGCATTTTGCATTGGAACCGCAAACACCTGGACAAGGATCTCTACAATGCTGATTGAAACACGCAAGATGGTTGTCGCAGTCTTGATTCACGATACATTCCGCTTCGCAACCGTCCATGTATGGGTTTCCAATAAATGGTGGAACACACTTGCATTTTCCAATGCCATCCTCCTCGACACAGACCGCGTTCTTTCCGCAAGGAACTAGCAGGCAAGGTGAGTATGTATCTGATGGAGTTACTGAAAACAAAAAATAAAAGCCACGTTTGAATTAGTGTTTTATCTTTTACGTGTACATAACGCGTTCTGTTAAGAATTTTACGAATTGTATAGATCGTTAAAAATTTGACAAACATTTACCTGCGCAACTCTGATAAGGATTTCCAACGGTATGCTCCGGACAATAACAAGGAGGTACTCTATCCGAGTCACACTTAGCGCCAAGTCCACAAGGATTAGGACTACACTGATCAGACTTAGGCACGCATCCCCTGATCGTATTTGGACTCTCGATGTATCCTGGTAGGCAAGTACATTTCGAAAGGCCGTTGTTCAATACGGTACATTGAGTGTTAGGTCCACAAGGAGATGGTTCGCAAGGGTTGCTAGGAAGCGTGCAAGGGGAAGCAGGTGGTTTCCCCTCGTATCCTGGTAAACAGAAGCATCTCACTTGCCCTGACACCACGCGACACCCAGAATTAACGCCACATGGATTTTCTTGGCACTGGTCACCTTCTGGTACTGAGAAGAAATATTTTTAGGCTCGTTAGAAAATCGAATTTCCGTTAAATATTCTTCATCTTCATATACGCTTTAATTTTGGTTGGAATTTCATTGGAAATTTTAATTTACAATAATTTATATATAAAGATGGTTGGGTAAAACATTTAATTAATTTCTATTAAATATTTTTTTTACTAACTCTCTTCCTAATTGAAATTTCATGAAAAATTTCAATCGGTACAAAAATTATTCTATACTTCAAACTTACTAAAGAAAATATATTTGAGAAACTTACTACATTGTTCAAACGGATTTCCAGTCAATCCTTTCGGACAGAAGCATATAGGATTGCCATTATCGTTCTCGCACATGGCGTCTAAACCACAAGGGTTTGGAACACACGGATTGGTGGTCGTTAGTGTGCATCCAACTTCAGGATTTCCTTGGAATCCAGGCAAACACTTGCATTGAGCTTGATGATTCTCTGGATAACAATTAGCGTTCACACCGCAATCGTTCTCCAAGCATGGGTCGATGCACTTCCGGTTAAGGCGATCGCAATATTTGCTCGATGGACAATCTTCGTTGTATTGGCATATGTTTCTGCTTTCTTCTTCTGAAACGTTGTGAATTCACAAATATTTATAACATTTATATCATATCTGTTTTATCTGTTTTATGTTTATATCTAGGTATATCTTATATTTATGAAGCAAAATATATATATGTAGAATGCTACATGCATCAGTCTTTCGCAAACAACGTATTTTAATGTAAAATAGATTCTAATAGAAATTAAAATATGAAGATTACATTAATCTTTCTAAAATTTGATAATTATATATAAATATCGAAAAAATTTGGTGTATTTATATAACGAAGAAATTACCTGGTTCACAGTAGGAGAATCCATTTCCATGATAACCGTCCTCGCAGCTGCAATCCGCTTGGTGATTGGTGTTAACGCAGATCGCGTTTTTGGTGCAAGGATTCCAAACGAGGCAAGGTTCCTGACAAGTGCCCTCAATGCACGCCTCTGTCAGCGGGCAATCTTTGTTGCTAGTGCAACCCGCTAGGGAAAGATTGAGAAAAAAGCCCGTATAGCCCAGAGAAAGAGTGCACGAGTATAAAAATAAGGGTGGTAGGCTCGTATTGAGTGAATCAGCTTGTATAAAATACAGTATTCTCTGTGTGTATATGTGAATGCACGAAGATCGTGATTGATATAAAACAATCGTGTCGTTTTCAAGATTTGAAAGTTAAAGGATAAGTATCGAAGGGAAAATGCTAACAGATCTAATTTAAGACTTGAGAATGACTTGAGAGTCGTGGAAATATAGTGTGAAAATCAAATGTTGAATAATTAAAATTGCACGTAATACGTACAAAATATATATGTACAATACATATGTACATATTTACAGAACAAGTTGAATGAGCGCTGTAAAAAGAAACGAAATGATGGATGATGATGTACTCGTTCTTGTACGAACCTTTTACGCAAGTATACGTCGCTGGATCGCACTCCATACCCGCTGGACAGTAGGGACAGTCTGTCTTATCGTTTATTACATCTGGGAAATTGGAAAAAAAGATCAATTTCGTGGAAAATTTGCTGTTTCTTCTGGTAAAAATGGGATGCAAATGGCGGGACATAACATTTTTTAACTGGTAGAGATTTTTGAACGTCAAATGATACAAATTCAGTTATTATTCGATTACCGATTTTCAAATTCTAAACACTTTGAAATTAAACTTTCAAAATCTCTTAGACATCAATTTGTGAACTTTGAGAATAAGTATTAAGTATCAAATGTCCTGGTTTTAAGTTTCGAAGTTGTATCAATTGATCTTTATCTTCTTCCAACCAAATTTTGCATCCAATTTTGTCTCAGATTAATTTTTCTTTCTAATATTCTACCTTTCACGCAAACAGGTCTGTGGTCTTGAACATGGCAGACTTCCACGAAGTCGCAAGGATTATGAAGAGTGCACGGGTTCAGACACTGATCGTTTATGCAGGCCAATTGAGAGAGACAGTCGTCGTGCGTTTTGCATTTGGTATCTAACAAAATGAACGTACATTAGAAGCTCAAAATAACTCGACCACGATAGTTCATACTATTTCAAACTAAACTTTCCATATAAAAGAATTATCAGAATCTATTTGTTCTTTATAACTTATTCAATGACTTCTCTAAATAAAAATTTCTCAAAATATATATGTAAAAAAATATACACGTATATCTAAACAAAAAACTAATAAAACAATAAACACAGAAAATAATATACACAATCCCCTAATTTCTAAAACATATAGTGGTCTTTGTGTTATATGTGTAAAGCCCAGAAACAATCGTTAGTTTTGCCACATTTAAAGGAAACATTCCATTTCACATTTCCACATCACATAAAGGGAATTATCTAAAAATTATTTTGAATAGAAAACGTTGCTTAAAAGTTTCCTTTAAACTTTCTTGCAACTCCACAAAAAAGTACAATTAATCACTACATATAGATAAGCAAGAAGAAAACGTGCACAGGCGCAAAAATAGTATACAACATGCAAAAGAGCGCTAATGCAGCAGGTCCATGTCTGCACTGAATTACAGAGGTAAACTGCAACTACACTTATATTTATACATATAATATTTATCAAATATGCCATTTTTCCATTGTTCCCACGGACAATTGATCGATCAGGATGTATCACGATCGTCAATTCGTGTACGATCTGTCGATCAGAAAAATTAAAAAAGAAATAAAACTCTCCAGAATTGGTTGCCTCCAATTTTTATCTGGATACCGGATGATGTCACACTGGAGAATAGTTTGTCGAGACATATATTGGTGAACATGAGGACAGCACATTTATAATAACTCCCGACGAGAAAGATCTTTTACCTGGGAGTATGCAACAATTAGGTGTACTCTGGTTCACTGTTAGGTTGAAGCACACGGGCCGACACGTATCGTTCAAACAGATATTACATTCGGAATCATTGATGGTGGTTTGGTCGCAAGGTATCTGCCCTGGAGTATTTATAGGAGTTGTTAATGTGGGATATGATTCTGTGAAAGATTGTTCTAGCTCTGTGGAGTATGGTACAGTTATTGCAGGTTGTTCCGTGGAATACTGTATTGTTATGTGTGTCTGTTCCGTGGAATACTGTTGGATTGTTGGACGTTGTTCCTCAGTAGTTGAGAGTTCTGTTGAATACCGTGTTGTTGCTGGTTGTTGTTCGGTGAAATATGGATTAGTTGTTGAAGGTTGTTCCGTTGAATATTGCGTTGTTGTTCGTAAGTATTCCGTGGAATATTGCATAGTTGTTTGTGGCTGCTCCGTAGAATAATGTTGAATTGTTAAAGGTTGTTCCGTAATATATTCAGTAGTTTGAAGTTCTGTTGAATACTGTATAGTTGTTGCTTGTTGTTGTTCGGTAAAATATCGATTAGTTGTTAGGGGTTGTTCAGTTGAGTATTGCGTTGTTGTTCGTAAGTGTTCCGTAGAATATTGTATAGTTGTTTGTGGTTGTTCCGTAGCATACTGTTGAACTGTTGCGGGCTGTTCCGTGATATGTTCAGTGGTTGAGAGCTCTGTTGAATATTGTATTGTTGTTGTTGGTTGTTGTTGTTCTGTTAAATATTGATTAGTTGTTGAAGGTTGTTCCGTTGAGTATTGCGCTGTTGTTCGTAAGTGTTCCGTAGAATATTGTATAGTTGTTTGTGGTTGTTCCGTAGCATACTGTTGAACTGTTGCAGGCTGTTCCGTGATATGTTCAGTGGTTGAGAGTTCTGTTGAATATTGTATTGTTGTTGTTGGTTGTTGTTGTTCTGTTAAATATTGATTAGTTGTTGAAGGTTGTTCCGTTGAGTATTGCGTTGTTGTTCGTAAGTGTTCCGTAGAATATTGTATAGTTGTTTGTGGCTGTTCCGTAGCATATTGTTGAATTGTTGCAGGCTGTTCCGTGATATGTTCAGTGGTTGAGAGCTCTGTTGAATACTGTATTGTTGTTGGTTGTTGTTCGGTAGAATATCGAATAGTTGTTGGGGGTTGTTCCGTTGAGTATTGCGTTGTTGTTCGTAAGTGTTCCGTGAAATATTGTATAGTTGTTTGTGGCTGTTCCGTAGAATATTGTTGAACTGTTGAATGCTGTTCCGTGGTATGTTCAATGGTTGAGAGTTCTGTTGAATACTGTATTGTTGTTGGTTGTTGTTCAGTGGAATGTCGAATAGTTGTTGGGGGTTGTTCCGTTGAGTATTGCGTTGTTGTTCGTAAGTGTTCCGTGGAATATTGTATAGTTGTTTGTGGCTGTTCCGTAGAATATTGTTGAACTGTTGAATGCTGTTCTGTGGTATGTTCAGTTGAGAATTCTGTTGAATACTGTATTGTCGATGGTTGTTGTTCGATGACATTAGTTGTAGATTGCTCTGTGGTGTATTGTTCAGTCGTTGAAAGATGTTCTGTTGAATATTGTGAAGTTATAGAAGATTTTTCAGGATATTGCGTTGTTGTTAATTCTTGTTTAGTGGAATACTCACTACTTGTAAATGATTGTTCTGTCATATAGTGCATTGTTGTTTGTGGTTGTTCAGTTGTTGACCTTTGTTCGTTGGTATATTCAGTTATTAGAGGGTGCTGTGTCGTATATTGTAAGCTTTTAGAAGTTTTTTCTGTTGGGTACTGTGTTGTTGTTTGTTGTTCAGTAGAAAACCGACCAGTTGTAGAAGGTTGTTCCGTGGTATATTGTTCAGTTGTCAATGGTGATTCTGTTGAATACTTTAGAGTTGTAAAGGATTGTTCTGTTGAATATTGTGCTGTCGTTGATTGTTGTTCGATAGAAAACTGAGTAGTTGTAGAAGGTTGATCCGTAATATATTGCATTACTGTTCGTGGCTGTTCAATCGTTGAAGTTTCCAAAGATTCTTCCGTAGAATATATTGTTACTGAAGGTTCTTTCGTGAAAAAATCTGTTACAAAAGATCGTTCGGTTGATCTTTCAGTAGTTGATCCCAATTTATTTGTAGAAGATTCTAAAGTTGTGTAATGGTAAAATGGCTCTGTCGAATATTCCCCTGTTATTTTCGACATCTCTGTCGTTGTCTCGATTGCTGTTTCATGTTTCTGAGGATATTCTGCTGTCACAGTTATCAATGTTACATTTTCTGTTGTCGTTATATGTAAATTCTCAGTAATCAATCCCATTGTATTGGAACTTTCGCCCATTGTAACATTCTCAATAAAACTACTAGACATACTTGTCGATTCAGTAATCTCTGGCACTTCTGTAGTATACTCACCTACACATATGGGAGTAACAGTAACAACATGACCCAATGGCAACGTCTCATCTGGAGGATAAACATATGTAACAGGAGTGACTATCTGCACTTTTGTCGGTTCAGTTACTTCTGTACTTACATTCGTTTCTTTAATTAAATTCGTAGTAAACGTCATTTCAGTAGTTGATATATACCGCGTAGTATTAACATAAGACATAGTAGTTGTCTCACTCTCAGAAAATTTCTCACTACTGAATTCAATATCTTTCACTGTTGGAATAATTTCGGTACTTTCTTCGGAAATATCTTTAACAGTAAACACTTCTGAGACGTCTGAAGCAGTAGTACTTTCTACACCTTCGACATCTGTTGTCAACGTCGTGGAAGTTTTAAATACGTCATCCGCTACTGTTGTACTTAAAGTTGATTTGCTCTCCATAGAGACGGATGTACTTTCTTGAATAATAGAAGTCTCAGAAATTTCAGTGATTACTTCTTTCGAAGATTCTGTACTTTCACTGAAATACGAGATTGTTGTACTTTCTTCCATAACAGTAGAAGTATATGTTGTGGTATTAAAATTAGATTGCGTAGTTGTTGAAAGTGTAGTCATCTCGTAGATTTCTGGTGACGAATAATCGAAAGTTTGCATAGTTATCATAGGGGCTTCAGAAGTTTCAGTGGCTACTTCACTCGAAGATTCTGCACTTTCACTCGAATACGGAATTGTACTTTCCTCCGTAACAGTAGAAGTATATGCTGTAGTATTAAAATTAGATTGCGTAGTTGTTGAAAGTGTAGTCATCCCGTAAGTTTCTGGTGTCGAATAGTTAAAAGTTTGTATAGTTGTCATAGGGGCTTCAGAAGTTTCAGTGGCTACTTCACTTGAAGATTCTGTACTTTCATTCGAATACGGAATCGTACTTTGCTCCGTAACGGTAGAAGTATATGCTGTGATATTAAAATTAGATTGTGTAGTTGTTGAAAGTGCAGTCATCCCGTAAGTTTCTGGTGTCGAATAATTAAAAGTTTGTATAGTCGTCATAGAGGCTTCAGAAGTTTCAGTGGCTACTTCACTTGAAGACTCTGTACTTTCACTCGAATACGGAATCGTACTTTCCTCCATAACAGTAGAAGAAGTATATATTGTGGTATCAAAATTAGATTGCGTAGTTGTCGAAAGTGTAGTCATCTCGTAGATTTCTGGTGTCGAATAATCGAAAGTTTGCATAGTTGTGGTAGTGTTTGTACAAGTGTGATCGTATTGGTCGCAGCCACAAACAGGCCTGTGTGCTTTAACCCGACATCGAACTGTCGATCGACAGTGGCCGACGCAAGGATCAACGCAGGATCCATCGACACAGGCTTCTGTGTCGCTGCAGTCGTCATCGGACTCGCAGAAACGGTCGGGCGTGTGGTGAAGTACTGCTGCGGATACAATAGAATATAAACACGCTGAACGAGCCAAGATAAGTCGAAGTAGCTCAAAGAGGCAGCTGAAAATGTTTCAAGCGTCACTCTTTTCTCGATTAGACTAATCACTACGATCACGTCAGATTTACTGGCTTACTCCAAATAATATAAAAAAAAACACACTCTACGAATTAATAATATTAAGTTATATAAGCATGCTCGCGTAATAAATAGACAAGCTATCGGTCAGAAATATATAATCGATTAGGGTCTTTACAGAGACAGATGTAACGGAGAAAATAATAATCGTTGAACAGTGAGGACGTCGGCAGAGTAAAAGGAGAGTATAGGTATCGGGATGAATAGTTGTATATGTGGCATTGGAACCTGAAACATCTGATTTTTCCATTCAGACGCTGGAACACTCTCATTTTACAAAATATATAAATCGATCAAACCGTATTCTTTGAAACATTCGAATCAACCACGTTATCGAGTCATTCCACCGTTTGAACGATAAGAAACCTGAAAAGTAGCAACTGGTATGTTCGGTGTGAGGCGTATAGTATAATAGTAGTATAGGCGAGTAAGAGTCAGACAGATATTCCAGATATATATATATCGTTGTGAACAAATTCGGTGAAAGAATATAGTAACTTGTGTCAGCTATTTATATATATATATATAATATATCCAAAAAAGTGGAACGAAGACAGAGCTCTATAGATATAGAATAAATAAAGGAACAGAATACAGAACTGTAGAGCGTGAGAGCGAGAGAATAGAGTAGTAGAGAGAGAGATAGGTGGTGAGAAATGGTGTTTACCTTTCATGCATCCGTATTTAGTGTCTGGCACAAAGCCGGGGGGACAGAACTTGCAGATAGGCTTGTGCTCCTCCACGTAACAGGGGGCATCAGCCGGACAGGTGGAGTTTCTGCATGGGTCCACGCAGCGATAGTTGCGGCACGCCAAGTCTGGAGAGCAGCCACTGTCTCGCAGGCAAATGGAGAGGGAGGGATTGCAGTTTTGTGTGCATATGCAGACGGGACGGTGGTCCAGGACATCGCAGGTTTTATCAGCCGGACACGGCTTTTTCTTTCTCACGTTACACGGATTCTGGCATTTTCCATTAACGCACGCGGCGTTCGACGGACAGTCGAAATCCCTCGTGCATGTCAACGTGTCGGGGGCGCAGGTCAGCTCCCCGACCTCGTTCACGACGAATCCGTATTTGCACACGCACATGGGCCTGTGGTTCCGCACCTGGCATCTCTTATTTACTTCGCAGGTGTATTGTGAACTTAGACACGGATCACGACACTCTCCGGTACGAGAATGACAGGATAGACTCTCTGGACAGTCGCGATCGGACGAGCAACCGATGTTCGGCGTAGGTCTGGGATTCAGCGTTTCGCATTTGGGGTCTGGATGACAGGCCGTGTGAGGCATACCGATATAACACTGAGGGCAGGAACATCGTGGCTTGTGCAGAACCACACGACACAGGGCGTTGATTCCACAGGCACCGCGGAGACCGCACGGGTCCACGCATTGCAGGTTTATGCAGGCTTTTTCATTGGGGCACTCTAGGTCGCTGGTGCATTCGCGCTCTAGATCACCGACAAACCCACGATTTTCACGATTGGTTCATTTTTTTTATTGTTGTTCGATTTTTTTTTTTTTTTTTGGATTTTTTGGTTTTTTGAGAGAGTCGTAGTGTAGTAGTCGTGGTGTAGAGTCACACGGTGGAGAATCGGTAGGTGATGGTGGTGGTGGTGGTGGGACAGGAAAAAAAAAGAAAAAAGCATTTATAAGAACTGTGAAAAGAAACTTTCTCACAAATAACATAAACCACATGCTTTGTATTCGTAATACGGAAATAAGTAGGGTAGCTTTTGTGAAGAAGTAAAATAGAGAACCGAACTTTTACACTGTTTTATCCGGGACGTAATACGAGACAGGATACCTCTCGTTGTCCAGAGAAACGAATCGATTATATGTATATATATACGTATAAATTGGCAAGCAGCGATATTTACAACACAAGCCCCCACAGAATTCAAAAGAAAATAAGAGGGAAAATAATGTAAAACAGTGGATAAATCCAGCAAAAAAATAACAAGCATGGGTATATGAGAATGTCCCTTTCGCAGTTCCCAATCTGTATCATTAGTCCTAGGTCTAAAAAAATTAATCGGATCATCTGGTGTTTCATTCTCTGTGAAATGTGTACCTTTTTTTCTCTATGTCGGTTGCAATTTAGATATTTGCCGTCTCTCTCTGTCTCTACTTTTTTTTCATTCCATTATCTTTTTTTTTTTTGTTTCTTTTTTATATCATATTTTCGTTAAAGCATTTTTTCTTGATATAACACGGTTTCCACAAGACAGATTGGATACTGAAATAAACATTCTACATATGAATAGTTATGTGTGAGACATGTGTGAAACGTGTTCCTCCTTTCCTCGGCACATTATGTACAGTATTGCCTAACTGTATAGATATATATGTACAGGTATGTATGTTTCTCGCGCGACCATTTTGTGGGTAAAATCCAGTGTCGTACATCTTTGTATCGTATTTTGTACAATATGTATAGTAGTAAGTACGTTATAATAGAATCGTCTAAAAAACTGGTCCAATCACATCTGTCTCTCGATTGTTAAACGATTCACTGGATTAATACATTCTAATGGTATTACTTCAAGTCCTACTAAAGACGATAATACATGGTTATTCTACGGACCATGTTCCTCTGTTTCGTCAGTATTGCTCGCTAGTCACAAAATGCTGTACATGGAAAATTAATCGATCTGCCCGGTTAAACAGTTAGTAGGCCGTCTCTTACCTGTGGTGCACTCGATATCCGGCGATCCACTGGTACCCGGTGGACATCTGCATACGAATATCGCACCGTCTCGTATGCATTCAGCCCCTTTACCGCAACCATTCGTGCGACAGTCTAAACTCTTCTCTGCGCTACCTGTACTCGTAATAAAAAGTTAGGCACACGTGAAAGTTAAGAAAATAAAGAGAAAAGATCGGTCGATAATGAAATGTTCTTTTGTTTTTCATTGCAACAGATTGTGTTAGAAACAATTTTAATGAAAAGAAAAGAATTCTTTTAGAATTTAAGCTTGACGACTAGTATAAGTGACATTCATAATCATTGTAAACGCTAACTTCTCCAAGAAAAGAATTCTTTTAGAGTTTAAGCTTGACGACTAGTATAAGTGACATTCATAATCATTGTAAACGCTAACTTCTCCAAGTTGTAATAAGAAATCATAACTATCGAACAATGACAATTTGTAACTAATAATGAAAAATCGTTACTATCGATCTATTATACAAATACTTACACGCCTGAGTCGGATCTCCGGACGGATAATTAGATGGACAGTAGCACTGTGGTTGATTCTTATAAATCCTGCATGCAGCGTTCACTCCGCAACGCATATCCTTGCACAGCTCTCCTCCGTCGCAGATGCAAGCTTGATGAGGATCTCCGTGGCATCCAGGATCGCAAGTACACTCGAATCCATTCAGAGTCTCTCTGCACTTCGCATTCACGCCGCACGGTCTCCTTAAGCACTCGTCTCCACCTAAAACGCATCGTACAAAATATTATATTTAGAAAAATCAATTCTACGGAAAAGGAAAAAGAAAAATGTGGAAGAGCAATTTCCATTACCTTTCTTACAGTTGATCTTAGGATTTCCGTAGTGTCCAGGTGGACAAGAGCACTGAGCCTTCCTGTTAACTACTCTGCACTGTGCGTTGAAGCCGCAGACACCATGTTGCAAGCAAGGATTTGTGCAAACGCCATCCTCGCTGCATCGTTTGTTGGCCTCGCAGTCGTCGTCATGATGACATTCCAATTGGTAACATTCTTGACTGGGTTCTCCCTGGTATCCTTCTGGGCATAAGCATACTGCTCTGTGATTCGAAACACGACACAGTGCGTTGGTTCCACAGGGAGATCCATTGGCTGAGCACGGATCCTCGCACTGACCACTGACACAGGATAAGGAGGAAGGACAGTCGGAATAAGTGCGGCAACCAATGAGGCATAGTCCTTGGTCGCAAACGTATCCCTGTAAATCAAACAATATATTTATAGTTAATGAGAATTAATTCATTTATGTATGCGCAATTTACTTAAATTGTGTTTAAGGTTTATGAACGCTTTTCTTTAGAATTCATCCATTTCTGTGTTGAAGTTTTACGTGAATCAATATTTAGAGTCTACATTGTGAGGAAAAAACGTCGACTTAATTGGTAATTGATTTAGTAATAGAATTTTGATGCAAATGATCTGTTTCATGATTCATATTCGTGTTCAAGATTTTATTATGATAAAATTATGAGATAAATTATGGGCAAAGAGCATCGAATTAATTCGTAAATAATTCAATAAGAGAATATTACAATTAAAAATAGAGGATCTGAAATTTTCTAAAGACGGTACCTTCGGACAATAGTTGTTAACATCGCACTTGATGCGACACTTTTCAGAGTGACAAACTTCCCCGCAAGAACATTGATCCTGACTATAGCAGCTCTTCGTACAGAAACCAATTTCGTCACACTCGCAAGTGCCATCACAGGGAATCATAGATTTCGCGCAACTGATCAAAGCGTTTCCATAATAATTGGCTGGGCAACTACATTGTGCCACGTGATTTACAACGCGGCAACCGGCACATTCTCCGCAAGCCTTGCCACCCTCACAAGGATCTATACAAAAATAAAAGACAACCAAGATTAATCAAACGTCTTAGATGAGTATCTTTACATTTTAATTGCATTCTACTTACTTTTACACTTATTGTTCACGCAGGACTCGTCGTTGGGACAAGTATTATCGCTACGACATCCGATGTCACACAGCCTATTTTGACAGATCTGATTAGCCACGCAATGATCGTCACTGTTGCAAATGGCCTTGCAAATTCCTCCGTCGCAACGTTCGTCGCTTAGACAATTAGCGTCGCTGCAAGATAATTTCAAATAACATAGTAAATCAACTCGCAAAAAAAAAACCAAGAAATAATCACGTCGCTTAAATGCTTAATCGGTTTACCTTCTGCACGTGGCGTAACAAGATCTTCCGTAACAAGTCTGACCAGTAACGCATTCCTCTTCGTTGCTACAAGGCAGGAACGCCTGTTTGCAACCAATTAGAGGATCGCCGACTAATGGTGCCGGACAGGAACAATGTTTCTGATGATTTACGACCGCACATTTGGCGTTCACTCCGCAAACATCAGGAAGAGAGCAAGGATCTATGAAATACAGATGAAACTACGTTTACAGTCTAATTCAATCGTGTTAACGACTTTTCTATGGTTTTAATTAGTAGAATTTTTCTATAATTATTACTCGTTAGAATAATTAATTATTATAGTAAGTACTCTGGCTATGTTCGTAGGTTTAGTATGTAATACAGATACTTCCTAAAGCTTTCTTTTTATAAATACCTTTATCTTTGCAGGTATTTTATATAATATTGTGAACTTCAAAACTCTTTCTTTTACGTACCATTTCAATGTTTTAATATTTATATACATATTATGGATACGAACGGAAAAAAAAATAAGTTCCACTATCGAAGCTTCTTACCTTGACACTGGTTGTTCAAACAAGCGAAATTCTCTTGGCACTCCACGTCAGCGCGACATCCAATGACACAAACCAATCCCTCGCAAATCTCCCCGCTTCTACAATCTTCGTCTCTTCTACACAACGATTTACAGATTCCCGAAGGGTCACAACGTTCGTTACTCAAACAATTTAAGTCTGTAGAACAGACAGGAGTGCACAGTCCTCCAATGCAAGCTGTTCCTGTCGCACAGTCCCTGTTCGCTTGACAAACGGGTCCAGGCGATCTTAAACAAGCCACTTTTGCAGTTGGATTCGGCATGAAGCCTGCTGGACACGAACAGGTGGCTCGTTGATTAAATACTGTGCATTTAGCGTTTGGCCCGCAAGGAGTGGCTTCGCAAGGATTGATGCATTTGTTCGTGATGCAAGCTTCGTTCGCGTTGCAGTCCTCGTCCGCGCGACAACCAAACGCACACATGTTGTGCAGACAGATGTGACCCAAGAAACAGTCATTGTCGAGTCTGCAGGTGAGAAGGCAATTTCCTTGGATGCATTTTTCGTTGAAGGCGCACTCGTTGTCACTAGTGCAAATTGGAAGACACACGTTGTCGCGACAAGTATTGCCATCGTTACAGTCGTTGGTGTCTCTGCAGGACACAGGTACTGGAAAGGGTGAATATTATAAGATTGTATCATTCACAACGTTTTCCCAAAATTTTCAACGTTTTCACAAAATTTCTCACTTACATCTGACACATTCCACTTCCGAGTTACCGGTGAACCCAGGTGGACAGCTGCATTGTTTAATGTGACTCTTCACGTTGCATTCCGCATTTATTCCGCACGCGGCCTTCACGTTACAAGGATCCAAGCATTGTCCATTGAGACACACATCTGACAGGTTGCATTCTTCGTCCGATTGGCAAGATGCTGTAAGAATTCCAAATCACCTTAATCCATCGTATAGTATAGAATAAAGAAGCAAATGAACTGCTCTGGCTCGTTAGACGATACTCACGTCGACAGATCCCCTCGTAACAGTATGTATTGGGCGAACAGTCCACGGCTGACGTGCAAACAACCGGTTTAGGACGACAGCCTATACTTAGGTTGTTCGGATCACCCTCGTAATCGGACCGGCACTGACAAGCTCCTGCGTGATTAGTGGCCACACAGTCTGCGTTTGGTCCACACTGTGTACGTGAACAGACATCTGCAACATCGAACAAAAAGTTAGAATTACTGGCTAATCATTGCGCAAATTGATTTTTAATCTGTATCTTTGATATTAGGAGATAATTATCAGGAAAGATACTTTTCAATGTTTCAGATTCATAAACCTACCGAAACATTTGGGTACGTTGTTGACGTTTATACATTTTGCAGTCAGTGGGCAGTCTCCGTCCTGCAGACATTCTACCGGTGGCTGACAACCGCTATTATAAGGATCTCCAACCATTCCCTGTTGACAGTGACACCTATAGGACCCTCTGGAATTTTCACACACAGCACCAGGTGCGCAAGGTTGATCCGAACAATAATCTATCAATTGACATGCATGAGTTGGTTCTCCAGTGTAGCCCGGTTGACACGTACAAATCTGAAAAACGATAAATAACATGTATAACACAATTGTCTCTTGTAAAATATCGAACGTGACGCATGATCGAGTAATTAATTAATTACTTGAACGTGTTTCTCTGCTGTGCAAATAGCATTGACGCCACAAGGATTGTGAGCTAAACAAGCGATCCTGCACTTGTGCGCGTCACAAATCTTCTCTCCGCTGCAGTCGTCGTTGACCTCACATTCGATAGATTGGCATCCAATCTTGTCGTCTTTCGCATTTCCGAAGAATCCAGGCTTGCAAGAGCAAACTCCAACGTGATTATCCGCTTTGCATTCGGCGTTGCGTCCACAGAGCAGCAGATCGCAAGCTTTCTGACATTCTGCTTGTCCAATGTTGTTCTTGATGCATCTTTCGTCGTGAGAACAGTCATCGTCGGATATGCAACGTAATTCTTGTACACAGATGTTGTTGTTACAGTATTGGTACTCGGGGCAACTGGAGTTGCTCTTGCAGGTGGGCTGGCAGAGACCATTGATGCAAAGCTGGTCGCCGATACAATCCCTCGTGCTTCCACAAAGGGCTGTAAGAATATGAAATTTAGAAAATTTTCAAGAATTCAATACGTTAAATTAAATCTTCTTAGAAATCTATGTTCATTCATTTACCAGTGCATATTCCTCCATTGCAAGCTGAACCAGTAGCACATTGGGAGTCCGATTTACAATATTGGACAGGTGTACAACCTAAATTAGGATCGCCAGTACCGCCAGGTTGACACGTACACACTGCACTGTGATTTAAAGAAGAGCAATCTGCTCCTTGTCCACATACGTTTGCAAGAGAACAAGGATCGACGCACTTGTGATTGTAACACGCGTCGGAAGGACTGCAGTCGCTGTGATAGTTGCATTCTAAGTGAATACATTCCGTCTAAAATTCAGAAACAGGAACAAACGATTGAGCAATGGAAGAATAACTACGTGTTGCAGTAATTTAAGCGAACCAACAAAAGTCAACTCTAAATCAAATCATGTTTTCTATCCATAACTTATACTTACTGTTGGATTGCCAGTGGTTTGATCAGGACATCTGCAAAGTGGAACGTGATCATGAACGAAACATTCGGCGTTTCTTCCGCACGAATGACTATCCGGTGATACGTCGCAAGGATTGGTGCATCTATTATCAATGCAAGCAGCTGTATTTGGGCAATCAAGGTCCGTGAAGCAGTCTCCCGGTTGTTTGCAACCAGATTTGAAAGGATCTCCGACCAAACCATGAGGACAGATGCAAGCGTAAGAGCCTTCCGTGTTTTGACAACTATGAAAAATATTGTAATATTTTTATCACAAACTCGATTGAAATCTAAAATGAAGAATATTTGAAATGGTGAGGTAACTTACACCGCAGAGGAATGACAAGGATTCTTCAAACATTCGTCAATGTCTACGCAAATGTCACCCGCTAGCTCGAAACCAGGATAACATTTGCATATTCCAGAATGATCGGACGCTATGCAGTTGCCGTATCCACAGTCCACTTGATTACAAGGACCTGAATAAATGAATTGTCGATAAGTATGAGAGAGAAACTATCACTTTATGTTTGATCAATGAGAAAAGAACGCCGATTACCAAACAGCTCAATAATTAACATACTCCATTTGTAAAATTACTCGTATTACTCTACTTACTGCTGCATTTGTTAGTATCTTGATTGCAGTATTTGTCTATAGAACAATCGTTGTTAGAAAGACATTCCACTTTGAAGCACCCTGAAGAGTCCCCAATGTAACCAGGCTGACATTGACAGGCAGCCGTGTGATCCAAAACGGAGCAAATAGTGTTGAGACCACAGTCAACCAGAGAGCAAGGATCGGTGCAATTATGTTGGACGCAAGCCTGTGAATCGGCACAATCTGCGTGTACGGTGCACTGGTGAGGAATTACACAACCTGTTCCCACAGGATCACCAGCTGTGCCTTGTGGACAGACGCAGCGATAAGATCCATGAAGATTGACGCACTCTGCGCTCGAGTGACACGGTTGATCGTCACACTCGTTGATGTCTAGACAGTGTTCTGGCCCAGCAATGAATCCGTGGCTACATCTACGGAAGAAAATTTATAATTGTTGACAGGAATTTTACCAAATGATTAAGAATAATTATAAATAAGAATGATAGAAAGTATTTTAGAACAAGTATAAACGATTATGTCTTGAATTCATAAAAATATTATACAAATTGATCCAATTTTGCACTATTGCCACTATCTTGCCAAAGTAGCCATATTATATTCGATACTTACTTGCATTTGTTGTTGATGCACACCTCGTTCTCGTTGCAACCAACGTCAGAAGTGCAACCTACTTCGCAAACTCCATCGATGCACAATTCACCTGGCAAACAATTACTGTCGCCGTAGCACACTTTCATGCATATTCCGTTCTTGCAGCGTTCTCCTTCGGCACAGTTGTCCTGTTCGCTGCATTGACATTGACAGAATCCAGAGACACACAGATGCTGACTGGGGCAGTCTTGAGGACCTTCGCAGATATTCGGCACTCTGACGCAACCTTGTTGAGGTGTGGGATTTCCGTGGAATCCAAGGGGACAGGTGCAAGTGGTAGCGTGATCTGTGCAGCTGCAGATCGCATTTGGACCGCAAACGTCTTTTCCCTTGCATGGATCTGAACAAAATATTGGAAAATGGTTTGTTATTGACGTCGGATGGTTGAAATCTATCAAAGGGTTAAATTAATTTTTCGCCTCGATACCTTGACACTTGTTGTCGATACAGGATTCCGTCGAAGGACAGTTCTTATTACTTCGACATCCCAGAATGCACATTCCGTTAACGCAAGCCTGATCAGTCTGACACTGTGTATGAGTAACACAAGGTATCATACACTTACTATCCACACACTTTTCACCAGCAGAGCAGTCGGTAATCGCTCGACAAACAGCTACAACAACCAACATCTTCCTTAATAAAACCAATCACATTTTACACAGTAAATTAATATTGTAACTACTAGAAAACTCGTCAAAATTACGAATTTCGTATCTTTTCCAGCAATTTTTTCCTTGCTGATCAAAATTCTAATTTCCATTGAGAAACGGTTCATATTTTCGAACAGTAGTACACGCGATGCTACAGATCGATAATTCTGGTATTAATTGATCGGAAAGACAAATCTTACCTATACACTGTCCTTCAAGGCAGATGCTCTCCACGCAATCAGCGTCGACGTTGCAATAATTCGTGGCACGAACGCAACCATCCTGCGGGCCCTTCGAAGATGGAATAAATTTATGAATACACTTGCAAGTGGGTTGACCATTGATAATATCGCAAATAGAATTCAGTCCACAAGCGTTTTCACAAGGATTGGCGCATCGATTATTGTGACAAATGGAATGCACAGGACAATCCTTGACACTGGCGCAATATCCTTCCGGTTGACAGCCTTTCACATAAGGATCCCCGACAAAATTCGGTGGACACTGACAAACAGGGTTGCTGGATGGTCCAGGAACACAGAGAGCTGTTTCATGGCAAGGATTCGGATGACAAGCTTCAAGAGGAACGCACTCGACATCAGGAACAGGATTAGGCTTCAGCCCTGGAGGACACTGACAAATTGCCCTATGATCATCCGCGATGCAAACAGCGTTCACACCGCAAGCATTTTCATCACAGGCATCGTAACAAGTGTGCGTCAATCTATTGCAAAGCTGAGTGGGTGGACAGTCGATGTTATACACGCATGGAACAGCTCGACATCCTTTTACAACGTCATTGGGATCACCAGCGTAGAGGCCAGGTGGACATTCACAATTAGCTACGTGATTATGCACCACACACAAAGCATTTGGACCGCACGAAACGAAATTGCAGACTGGTTGACAGGTCAGAAGACCTTCTTTAGTGCTCCTACAGGTTTGATCCTCTGGACACTCGCTGTCAGTGGAACACTGGTCTTTCCTAGGTGTTTGACACCCTTGACGATCGTTTGGATTGCCGATGAAACCAGGCAAACATTCACAGCGACCTCGATGTCTCTCTGCCATGCACTGGGAGTTAATCGCACAGGTGAAACTTTTACAAATAGAGACACACTTTAATACACCAAGAGCGTCTGGCCTACAAGCTTCTGTAGTGTGACAATCATCGTCAGAGATACAATCAGGGACAGATGGTTTTTCGCAGGAGGATAGTATCGGGTTCCATTCGTAGCCATCTTGACACTTGCAGGTAGCGTGACCAGGGATTATATCAGGCTCGCACTTCTGGTGAGCACCACAGACTACTTTGCTACATGGATTTACACATTCGCGAACACCACCGTCCAGAAGAATACAGGAAGAGCCTTCAGAACAATCTGAATCGTGTTCACATCTTGGTGTTACCGCTGATTTAAATGGTTCACAGCCTTCTACGAGATTGCTAGGATTTCCCTTGTATCCATCGACGCAGAGACACGAAGACACATGATTCTGGGTGATACACAATGCGTTTGGACCACACTGTAACTTGCTGCACGCGTCTACGCATTTCCTAACACCTTTCCCAACTTGGAAGCAGATTTGTTGAGGTTCGCAATCGAGATCGTTAGAGCAGTGACCGTGAAGATAACAACCTTTGGTCAAGTCGTTGGGGTTGCCACTATAACCAGGTGGACACACGCAAGCTCCATCCTGGCAGACTGATCTGGGTCCGCATTTGACATCGCTACAGCGATTTATGCATTTGCCAGACACGCAGCTGTAGTCGAATGGACAAGGTATCGAGTCACTGCAGGTGCAGCTTGATGGATCGGTGCAAGGACCGACCTGGACCTGTTGGCAACCGATGAAGGGATTGCCAAAGTAACTTTCTTTACAGCGACAGTCGTAGCTGCCGATAGTGTTGATGCATACTGCGTTGCTTCCGCAAGCGTTTCCATTACACTCGTTGATATCTGAAGAAATTAATAAAATTTCTCTCCATTATTGTATTATCCTCAAATTTTCTTTAAAAGCTTTTACAAATGGGTATAGCCGATTTAAAAGTGGATTGATATTTTTTTAGTTACTATAAAATTCTTGAACTTTCTGTCAAAATTTAAGGAAGGGACTTTGCTTCAATAATACGTACCATGACACTGAATATACGGATTTCCAGCGTATCCAGGCGGACACAAACATTCAACAGCATTCGGTCCAGCATTACAATGTGCATCTTTGCCACACAAAGCAGTGGAGCAGTCAGATTTTTGTTGCACACCACAACCATGATATGGATTTCCACTGGTACCAGGATTGCACACACACTTAGATTCTTGCAACGTATATTCACAGTGAGCGTTAGAGCCACAAGCAGGATCACAGACAGCTGGATTAATCGCTATCAAATTACGAAAAATATATCCATTAAATTGAGAAACTTAAGAAAAGTGGAATTGATCGATATGCTCTCCGATGAGAAGCTCGATCAATCTTTGATCGTCATTTCGTGTAACACTTACGTGGCATACAGAGGAGATCCGGATTTCCAATGAAATAAGGATTGCACACGCATTTATTCGTCGCTGGGTCACAAGATGCACCAACCCCGCAGACTATGCCTTCGCATCGACGTTTACACCTTCCACTTATGCACACGCTTGGTTCTGCGCAGGGAACTTCTGGAGAACAAACGTCCGGTTGACACTGACCACCAGGGAACGGATTCCCCATGAAACCTTCGATACATTTGCACGTTGGTCCACTATAACTCACGATACACTGTGCTCCAGAGCCACACACGAAACCATCGCACTCTGTAAAACCATTTATTACAATTCTTTTTTTGGTATATTAAAACAATCATGTAAAATATCGCGATTATTTAACGTTGACGTTAGGACCTTCCTCAGTCTCAATTCTTTCTGAATGAACCGAAGAAAGTACTAATTATGTATACTAACTACTAATAGAAGTCTCAAAATATTTAGCGCAGTAATTGAAGGTTCACTCAACCATCTCGTTCCAATGAATCAAAAAGATTGTGTTTTAAGACAAATTACGGATAGTAAGAAACGCGATTGTATGAGAAATCACTTAAAGAACATAGCGCGCTAAAAGATTACATAAAGATATAATACTCACGTGAAACACATTCGTTGTTCTTGCCTTCCACAAATCCAATTACACATCGACACCATGCAGCATGTTTATCAGGCTCGCAGTATGCGTTTGGTCCACAAGGTATATTGTCACAAGGATTCACGCATCTTCCATTGACACAAGCGAAGATATTGTCGCAATCGTCGTTAGAAGAACATTCGTTCTTAGTCACAGCGACTCTAGTACAACCACCGCCGTAAGGATCGCCCACTGTTCCCTTTGGACACTCGCAAATGTGATCACCCTTGGTGTTAATACAGTAGGCACCGTGACCACAGGGATTATTAGCACACTCGTTCACGTCCACACAACCGTGTTGAGGATCACCTTCGTAACCAGCCTCGCACATACACCTCGGTGGATCGCTTGGTGTACATTTTGCGTTTATACCGCATGGGAACCGGTCACAAGGATCTGGAAATTAAAAAGAGAAAATGTATGTGTCCTAGGTAGAGATGTATTTAAGAAATATATGAAAAATGTGTGAACATCAGTGTAAAATGATTCTCACGAATTTCGCGAATCAGATATTGAGCATAGTGTTTCATATGGAGACGCTTACTCTTGCAAAGGTTTCCATCAAGAGGATCCGTGTAAAATGGCGGTGGACAAACACATTCACCAGGCTGCACGCATTTCTCGTTGGCTTTACACTCGTTGTCGCTTGTGCATCTTTTCTGAGCCGGAGAACACAGACCGTTGTATGGGTCTCCGCCATAACCGTGTGGACAAACGCATTGATGAGATCCTGGCAGGTTTACGCATTCTGCTCCGTAGCCACATACTTGGTGTCCAACGATACACTCGTTTATATCTGTAAGTGAATGTTATTGTATCGTTCGTTTCGGTTATGTTGATAATCTAAATGAAGTTGAACGATCGAAAAAGAATGAAGATTTTGATATAAACCTTCGCAAGAACCGTCAGCCTTGGTAGTGTAACCCTTGGGACAAGCGCAGTAGCTGACTCCTCCAGCAATGGTGATACATTCTGCACCACTGGGACATTTTTCTCCCTTGGAACATCCGGCCAACATACATTTCCCATTGACGATCTTATACGGAGGCTGGCATTGACACTCGATACTGTTGCATTCTGTAATTAAATAGTCAAATGATTACGCTGGGTTTCATATTCTTCTAACACAGGAATTATTTCGAATCGTGACGATTTGAAATAGATATGCAATCTGCAGTGTATTTAAGTACACATTGTAAACAGATCATTCTAGCATTAATAAATCTTTAAAAACAAAAGTTCATTACCTTCGCAAAGGGAGAACGGATTTCCATTAAATCCAGGCGGGCACTGGCACTCGTAGCTCCCAGGTAAATTCTTACAAATGGCGTTAACACCGCAGGCAGGTTTATCTCTGAGTTCCATACATTCGTTGATGTCTCTACATTTACCAGATTCATGATCCCTAGTATATCCTCTCTGACAAATACAAACGCTGCTCCCCACAAATTCATCCTTGATGCACTGTTCTCCGGCAGGACACGGAGTACTTGGTCCGCATACATGAGGAGCCTTCGATTCTTGACAACCACCACTGTAAGGATCACCCGTGGTGCCACTGGGGCATTGACAGGAAAAGGATCCTGGCTCGTTATTACAGATCGCTCCTTGAGGACACGGATTAATGGCGCATTCGTCAATGTCTCTGCAACCGCCCTTCACTCCTGGCTTTCCTGTGTAACCACTGCGACACAAACACGTGGCCACGTCGTTTGACAGCATACAGTGGGCGTTTGGTCCGCAAGATAAGTCTTCGCACGGATCTGATTTTATGAAAACAGTTATTCAAAAAATATTAGAATTCTTTGTGAAAACTGTAGTAAAAGATTCCGTAAAATAAGATAGCGTAAAATATTCTATACAGTTTCCTGATGTCAAGTCTGGTTTAACTAGAATATTATTTTTAAACTTAAATTGAGAGAAAAATTCTATAACGATTCGATGTTTCGACTAGAAAATTCACTCACGTCTACAGTCGTTCCCAACGTTGGGTTCTGGGCACAGGCAACGTTTCTGTGGATCACAAATGGCATTTCCGGGGCAATCACCATCGACTTCGCAGGTAACTATGCCCACACACTTGATGTAAGGATCAGGATCTGGAATGGTCCCTTCTGGACAGGTGCACGAATAAGATCCCTCGGTGTTGGTGCATGTGGCCCCGTGACCACAGGCATCTGGTCTGCCACATTCGTCTATGTCTATTTTAAATCAAAAATAAAACATCAGTGCTAATACAGACATCTTAATAATATAATGACATAAACATAGTAAATTTTTATTGTCACGAATTTTCAAAAGTATCAAATTTTATAGTATACCCATGCATTGTTTGAAGGCGTTTCCAGAAAATCCAGGTTTGCACTGACAACTAAATCCACCCAGAGTATTGGTACAGATGGCATTTTTACCGCAACGTCCCGAAGGACCATTTATCGCGTCACATTCGTTTATATCTAATTTAAAGAGAATTCAAATATTATTGATTATCCATCAAAATGCTAAAATATTAATCATTTTTTAACAACATTTCGAAACATTTACCAACGCATCCAGCTGCAATGTCATTCGGATTAAAAGTCCAACCATCCTCGCAGATACAATAAGCTTCGTGACCATCTGCCTTGCAGTACGCATGATCTCCACAAGTTACTTCGTCACACGGTGCTATAAAATGTAAAATCGTATTTATAGATGTCTCTCTATAATTAACGTTATTCTTTCATCACGATTATTCGAAATTTATTTACCTTTACAAGGTATATGTGGCGGAGTTCCAACGAAGCCAGATTCGCATTCGCAATGATAACTGCCCCTAGTGTTGCTGCAAATCGATGCAGGTCCACAAGGGTTCGAAAGACATTCGTCAACGTCCACACATTCGGCTCCAATAGCTTTGAATCCGTCCTTGCAGAAGCACTGACCTTCGATACACTCGGCGTTGTTCACACAGTCGAAGTTTGATTTGCAAAGTGTTGTCACGTCGGTCTGAACATTTTGTAATTTCACAATGGATGAATAGAGAGAAAAACAAAAATGGTAAAGTAGTTAAATATAATATAGATTATGTGATTCCATGAAATTTTAGTGGGGAAAAAAATGGTTAAAAATAATGAACATTTTCCAATCTCAGAAAAATTTGCTAAAGAAACATGGTAAAGTAAGAAAAAATTAATGTAATTACCTGTTCACAAGCGACTGTCGGATTGGGATTGGCACTATATCCCGGTGGACAGACGCAATTGTAACCAGGTTCCGTGTTCTTGCAAATCGCATACCTTCCACAAGGGTTCTCTAATGCTGTGCATTCGTCGATATCTGAGAAACAGAGAAACAATCTCGAAGTTCAACGGATAGAAGAGAAGACTTAACGTTGAAGAAAATATAATAATATCTTGTTGCCTTGTACCGTTTTAAAGTCTCAAATTTAACAAGCAATTAGTGTAATTAATTCATGGAAAAACTATAATCTCAGTTGCTAACCGCTGCATCCCTTAAACGGATCCCCAGTGTAGTCCGCCTTGCAACTGCATACGAAACTGCCGATCGTGTCGCTGCATTCAGCATTTTCGCCGCAAGGATTTCTCTCGCATTCGTTCACGTCTGTTAATCAACACGGTTAATCAGGCGCTGAGCATTAATTTTATCATTTTGTTACTGTGGGATTGGGCGATGAAAAATTATATCTGGGGATTGCCAGTGACAGAATGAGACTAAAATGTTACTTTTCTCTTTTTTAATATTGTAATAAGATGAGTTAGGTGATGACTGACTTTCGCATAATGTTAGTCCTTGACCGATGAAGCCTTGGGGGCAGATGCACTTATACGATCCTGGTACGTTGATGCATCTTGCGTTCTCCGCGCATGCATCCAACCGGCTGCACTCGTTCACATCGATGCAACCATGCGTTTCATCCATTTGATAGCCTGCCTGACATCTGCACTCGAAACTACCCTCTGTGTTCACGCACTCAGCATCCGAGCCGCACGGTGTACCCTCCTCGCATTCGTTTATATCTATTAGCGATGGTTAGTCAATATTTATTTACTACGTGTTTCAATTAATCTATTTATGGTTTATTAATCGTGTTATCTAATGAATCTATGTTAAGATTCTTATTTTGTTAATATCATCGAAAATAACGCTATTAACGAGAATCGTACGTCTCCGCGGATGAACGAATAGGCGAGTATATAATATTTTACAATTTATCTTTGTCTTTCTCGCTCGCCGTTATAAAATTATATAGGGTGGTTTGGTAAGTAAAATTTAAACATTAGGTGAACATTCAATTTCTCGTGTAACGTAATAAAAAGATATCTCGAATAATTAGGAAGCTCAGATTGTTATTTAAATTAATAT
Source organism: Bombus affinis (assembly GCF_024516045.1). Classification (NCBI taxonomy): domain Eukaryota; kingdom Metazoa; phylum Arthropoda; class Insecta; order Hymenoptera; family Apidae; genus Bombus; species Bombus affinis. Next base: position 14,654,263 of record NC_066348.1, on the reverse strand, counting down.
ATTTAATTAATATATTTAATGCATCGATCTTCTTCGTTGTTTTCCGAACTTACCATTATCAGGTTTTATGAGCTAATCTATGTAATCTACAAACTAATATGTACGTAATAATATTGAAGTATTCGATAGAAATTCAGCTGGGCTCGTAAGTTAGTAAGAAAATGTTTCGGATAATTAGAAATCGAGTTACCCACCGTGACAGCCTACCCAAGGATCGCCGCTCATTCCTTCCGGGCAAGAGCAGCGGAAACTGCCATGCACGTTTGTGCACTGAGCTGAACGACCGCAAGGACTGCGCAGACATTCGTCGACGTCCACGCATTCTTCTTCAGGATCGCCGTTATATCCCTCGGGACATTCGCATTTGTGGGCGCCCGGAAGATTGACGCACAAGGCACCCCTTCCGCAAGCACCCGCGTAATCGCATTCGTTGATATCGATACACTGCACAAAATTAATATTCTCTTGTACCATATGCAAACACCCAATGATTTTATCTTTATTTCCCCCAAAATGCTTTCCGTATACATATACAGTGTGAGAGTCAAAAGCAAGTATACACCTTACACAATGAGGTTCGTACAATATCATTTTACCTACAGGCTTGTTTATATTTTTTATTATTAATTCGTATTCCTATATACTTCGTATATATCAATAGTCGTCGAAGTATTATGATACCTTCTGACTACTACTGGACGTAAATATTCCTGATCTATCCATACCTTGTTCCATAGTAAATGTTCGTTGCTGTTCATTTCATTTATCGTTTCTTTTTCCTATTGTATCTGTTTAACTGATGTTCCCAATGGCATATGCTCGTATGACATTTCTTTCTGATTCTTCTCTTTCTTTCTTTTTTTTTTTTTTTTTTTTTATCCCATAGAATACACTGACAACGTATAGAATTGGGACACCCTGTGTATGCATATATAAATACTTACAGTTTCGTAGGGGTCTCCCGTGAACCCAGGTTGACAGGCACAAGTGTAGTTCCCCGGAATATTGTTGCAGACCGTATTATCACCACACGCTCCAGATATCGCGCACTCGTTCACATCCTCGCAATGCACCTCGCCGTCGCCGATGTAGCCAGGTTTGCATTTGCATAGGAAATGCGACGGGAGATTGCAACATTCGGCGTTTTCCACGCATCTCGCAGCAAGTACCGGGTTATCACACTCGTTGATATCTGTAGACACGCGTCCAAGCAAACGATAAAACGATCTCGTATAACGTTATAAGAAATCAATGGAGCAGAATGATAGAGTGCGAGAAAGAATGATCAGACACGCGTACGTACCTTCGCAATGGAAACCATCGCCTTGATAACCAGGAAAACAGGAACATTGGAAACTACCAAGAGTATTCGTGCAATGCGCGAATATATCACAGGGACGGTATTTGCACTCGTTCTCGTCTGCAACATGTGTTTACATCTCCATAAAATATGACCAATACGGATTGAGAAACTTAGTAAAGGTGCGGTTTAAATTTCAACTGTCTAGTGGTAACATGGCAAATTATCGAAAGTAGATACTTCGATCTTTTTCTCATTTATTCAAATCGACTGATTTATTTACTTTCTAAATACTCAGTAGCTTTCAGCAATTTCAAAATATTTCCAATTAATAAGTTATTCTTTGAGAGCTATTTTATTTTTTAATTTCTAATTTTCCAACGTACTTTAATACAGAATAACGTTTCTAAAATTTAACCAAACGACTTGAGCTTTCCGACAAGTTAGAGGAATTACTTGGTTAGATTATTTACGAGTAAAAGATTAGTTTCAAGAGTTTTTACCTGGCACCTGGCAATTGCAACCACCAAAACCGTCGTTGCAATGGCACACGGAGTCCAAGCAGACGCCATTCAGACACCTGGTGCCGTCCTCCTTGGTACAATCGTCTATCTCAAACAGAAAGGTGTAAATCAATTACCGATTCATCGTGGATATACAATCCCTTAGTCATCCTATGAGAAAACAGCATCGGGTAAAAATCATGTCGATTACTATGAGTAATTCGTTTCCCTTACGTAACGCGTTCATCATCCATCCGTTCGTGATCGTCGAGGCAAAACGCTTGCGTTTAACGCGCGTGCAAACGCCAGCGGAATAACAATAATAAAAATGAATGTCACCGATTAATCGACGGCGGAAGACAGGCTCGATGGAGGAGAAACGTGATGACAAGTTCGCGACTCCTCGTAATTGCTATGACGAGGCGGCGTTACGCGCGAGGCGCAAGTATGTTTGCGGTTTCACGCGAGGATCGCCTTGCTGGCGTAATCGGTGCCGAGAACAACAGAATGACGTAAAGGAACAGTGAAGATCGTAACGGTAGCGCGATCGCATCGTGGAACAGGTAAAGCCTTTCTTTTCCTGTTAAGATCTGGTCAGACAACTATTTTTCCGCGTTGTTTTCCTTGGATGTAGCAAAGATACTGTGTAACACGTTACCTGTGCATTTTAATCTCTCGCGTTGCTCGTCCGTCCCTTGGTAACAGTCGACGTTGTTGTCGCACAGTTTGGAGAGTTCCAGTAGCTGTAGGATGTCCGTCGATTCGTTTACCTGACAGCCGAAGTAGCCGTCTTCGAGGTTCAGGAAGAACACTTCTCTCCTTAGTCCGTGGCCGAGTCCTCTCAGAGATTCGGCCTAGAAGATGTTACAGATGCTGTTTACAATATTGCCTTGCGTACGGTCGAACATTTGAAATCACTTTTCTAGTTGCATCTATGAATTTTATGCGTATTTTACGCTTCAAAAATCTTAATCTACACACTTTCTTTCATGCGCCGCCGCTGATACACACAATCGCGCAAAAACAACGTAGAACGTGTTAAACGCTCGCACGTGTAACCATTAAAGATAAGAAAATAACAGATTAATTAAAATTCCAAGGAAAATAATGCTCTTAATTAGAAATACTTTCAACGAAATAAAATCGCTGGTTCTACTTACTGGACATAGGAATAGAAGTATCCACGCCACCAACGGCCAAAGATGTTTCATCTTGGCTGAAATGGAAACCAATTAATTCACATCTGCCAACACATTAATTTCCACCTAACAAAGCTTTTATGAAAAATTATATCCCACAGAATTCTATCATTTCTCGTAAGATGAACCGCAATAGAATTCAAGCACGATTCGTTCTCACGATGACTCGTGGTCAAACAAACACAACCCTTTTGTACTTTTTTAACGATTTCCTGGATTACGTTCGTTCAATTGTTGATCTTACGACATCATGTTCCAACGTCAGTTTCACTCGAAAAACAATCCTTCGCGCAACAACGAAACATTATTATTAAGATCGCTGATGCATAACGAAGGAGCAAAAACTCAACGAACAGATATATTAAGTTTCTGACGATGAACAAACGAAAAATGCAGGCTCGACGTGCAACATGAAGAAACTAGTCGATGCTATTTACCGAGGGAACCGACACGAGAACACCTGTTCCAGCCGTATATCGGTATTCGCGACCTCCTCACGAATAAACCCGAACCTAACTATATCGATTTACGTTAGCCCTGGCCCTGAAAACCTAATTTCCTGGTTACGTGGTGTTTTGAAATTTAAGAAACCCGTTTCTGAGCCGCTAGGTGCAAGGATATCTCGCAGCAATCTGTTATACAACAGCGAGATATCAGGATAAAGGAAATCAGTGAAAGAATATTTTATTCCCTCGTAGTTTTTAAAATTCAACATAAATTATGTTAAAAAGAAAGGTAGTGTGAGAAGATTTTTAAATGAAAGAAACTTGGCCGGTACACACGTTGGGAACACAATGCTCATATAGAGCAGATGATTGTAGGTTAATTGGTTTTCTTCGTGACTAAAGATCGTCAGGTTTTGCTCCGTACCTAATTATAGGCATGCAAGGAACTTTAACTCGCTTTCAAGCTTCAATACAGCATCCTTAAATCCGTGACGGACAAAATTCAAGCATTAAAAACCCCATCGTTAGCATTGAAAACGACAAAAACATGCTTCCAATAAAAGGCAAATGTATTCGAACGCTTATAGAACATTTTTATAAATATGTTACGTACGTTATAGGAAACTTTTTGCACGAGTACCGTAACGAAACACGACTATCGCCATTATGTTGATAATGTTTGAAATATTTGCGATAAATATCTTGTATATTCTATGTACATTCTCGGTGTTGCATCAATATAATCGTATTATAATAATCGTGTCTCGTTACAATTCCAACAAAACTTCAAAACGTTTCGACTGACTCGCGTAATAATATCCGTAAAAAGTTTCTATAAACATTCAACTACTACTATTAGAGTTACGTACAGTATTTGTCAACATCTGTGTTCTCGAGTATTCGAGAAACATTTCAGAAATTTTCAAGACGTTCGTCGTTCTCGAAGCACCTATAAAGATTTCATGGCAATGCAACGCACCGGAAGCGGAGTTTTCAGGGGACGCCGGTGCACGCGATTCGCGGAAGGCGTCCTTTACGTGCTATGCGGCTTATGGTGAACGCGGCGAGCCCAGAACGGACGCATCGTACGCGAGCTCAGAACCTGGCACGTCGCACAATAAGTCAGGGCTGGCGATTAACCGCGCGGCGAAATGTTAACGACTGTACGTGCAGGGAGGAGGATTCGCCGCGAAGAGAGGAACGATCGAGGACGCGCGAGAGCAGCACGGTGGAACGTCGACACGAGGAAAAAGAGAAGGACAATTAGGGGAAGAAGCAGGAGGAACGTAGAAAGATGGCTAGGAAAAACGAACAGTAGGAGGGAACCGGCGGTAAGGACGTTAGGAAAAAGGAGGAAGATCGTCAGGGAAAACGTTCAAGGGAGAAAGGGAAGGAGAGAGCGAGATCGAAGAAACCGGCGAAAAGGAGGCGGAACGAAGGGCGAAGAAGGATGGAATAGAAATAGCAAGATGGGCTTTTGATTTCTCGTCCTACGAGTTTTTCATCGACGATTTAGTCCTGATCTTGATAAAGATTCGTTGCGAATGTACTTATGGACTAGGGACGTAGCATGAAAAAGCCTGAAGAATCCGAGAATCATGCCTATTTTTAGCCTTGCCGTATGTTTGAATTCGTGCATACCTTAGAGTTCTTATGGCCTTTGTTGGTCGTATCTCAAAACAATTCATGTTGCAATACAAATGTACTCTTCGTCTGCATATATTAACTTCATTCGTGAGTAACGAGCATTTAATCACGTGGATAGTACTGCGGGATTGTGTAGACTGCATAAAAGTTGAGTCTTTTAGAGTCGAAATTGAACAATTGTATCTTTCATCAATTTCTCAATTTCGTAAATAGAATCTCAATGAACGTTGATATTTATTAAGAGATAGTTAACGAGTATCGTGATGAGAATGGGAGCACGAGATCCAGAAAAGGACGACTCGGAAGAACGTAACAAAGGAGGACATGCGAGTACGATACACCTGTGGCCTGTCCCTTCTGCTTGTACCGATGCCTTCCTGTACCCCTCACACCACAACGTCAAACGACTAGACAGCTGGTAGACCTGGTAGATTAGCTATCGGTTGACTTTAAATTCTCGTCGTGGAAATTAACTACCCTCCTCGCTACGAATTTCAGATGTGTCGATATCGCACCATTTCCGCAATTCCGCGCGAAACATTCACGGAAGCGATTTGAAAAAAGTGTGATGTAACAAAATGATACCACACGCTGCTTGAAATTCAGCATTTATCGTAGAATTTAATTGGGTAACGCTAACGAATGAGATAATGTTACATCGTTGAAATTCAATTAGTAGAACGAAGAGATCTTTTTGGAATCAAATAGCATGGACTTTGGGAAACTGATGTTCAGCTACATCGTGAAAGTTTCGATACTCTCTGATTTGAGATTTTTGACAGAGAATAATAGAGGAATTTTTTGTAAAAGAAACATATAACGTTTCTAGTCGAATAATTGAATTATTATAAAATATTCCATTACTTCGTACATATAAAAGAGGGAAAATAATTGCTTATAAGGCATTATAATTATCAATACAAACGTAGCTAATAATAAATTATTGAAACTACAATTTTCGGAGCAATTTATCCAATTTAGCATTGCCGAACCATATTTCATTTTATGAGCTGCTTTTCTAAATAGCTTCGTAATTTCTCTTGTGGAGAACCAGACAAAACAAAGGGAAATTCTACGTGTTGCACTCTCACGCGCGTTCACTTTATGCAAATAAAGTCATGCCATTTTGTCGCGGCGCTCAGTAAGGGTATCGGCGTGAAATGTGTTACCGTGTCAATGATATCATCCGGTAGGCAGACAGAAGGAAACGGTGACAAAACCTATCAATTAGTCGGCGACGCATACACGCCAGCCACAGTTACATGCGTGCCTCGACAAGTTTGTATCTGCCGTGCAAATAACGCAAAACTCCCACGCGCTTGCATTGCGACACCTTTTGCAAAAAAAATAACGGGTCAATTCGAAGAATTCGTCGATGTCCTTTTACATGACCTCCTTTCAATTATCTCTTAATGGTCCTTAAATAACCCCATTTCTTGTCATTTCTGTTATATTTTCTCATTATGGTTATTTATTTTTCCTATTTTTTCCGAGCCTCTATTATTTCTTAGTCGTTCTAATTTTTGTCTATAGTCACCATTACTAAGCTACGGATTTCTGTGCAAATTTATATTTTTACGACCGTAACTGGAGAAAGAGGATTTCGTTAGAGAAATTTATCTTATCTATAGGAAACTGTGATCAGCGCCTTATCTTCGTATATTACGTGCATTCTATGCAATTTTTCATCTTTAGTTCTCACGCGAAATGAATAAAAATCCACAATCTAACTATCAACGATACGATGAAATGCTGATTAAAAGATCTCGAAAGTTCTAAAATTTCCAGCCCACGTCATTTACAATTCCCCTCCATATTTATGTTAATTTCGATACTCGAACGTGCCTATAGATTCAGTGACTTAATCGAACGATGTAATTATGAATAAGCGGCACCATCAAGGATAGCGAACCGGCTTAATAATTTAATCCTTGCGATGTGGTGAATTTTTTCTTCATCGAATCGCCCACGATTCGTTTACGTTTTATGGAAGCTGCGTGGTTCCTGCGGTGTCGTGAAAGCGTTTAGATATGACACAATATGTCTGTAGTTCCGACAACTCGTACTAGTTTTCTTCTTTTTACTGCGTATGGATGAGGATCGTCCCACGCGTACGAGATAGCGCGTGTCAGAAGGAAATTTCTCCTCTTAGGTGATTACGGATCATTATAAGAGTATTCGTTTTAATAAGCGTTCATCATATACACATGGTTAAGCTATTATTACATTATTATATATAGCATTACGTTAATTAATGAATTGCAACTGGTGTATAATTTGTACACGATGAAACTATAAATTATTTTCTTGTCGCTTTAAAACACAATTTTCCTCGGAATGCTGTTAGCGAATTGCATTTACCAAAGATCGACTTTTTCTAAGAGATTTAAAATCTGAGTCATCGAAGAACGCCTGGAGGATACAGTTAGGTATTTAGCGAGAGACGTCAAGCTTGAAACAGAACCTTAATTATTACGCTATTCACCTTTTCTAAAGCGCGTTGAAGCGCACGTGGTAAAATAAATATTTATCAATCGTTGTAGCGATTTAATGGGAAAAAGTGACGCGACAAGAGACTCTCTTACTCTCTCATCTTGGTCACGCGTACCTATCTGTTGCAAAACCGATTCGATTCGCGCGAGAAAAGGAGAAATGCAAGCGAAGTCGAAAGCTTGTCGTCGTCATCCACCGACACGGATTCGTGTGCTACGAAACGCAATAACGGTTCCCGTGGACAAAGACGTTCAGCCTAGAATTCTAGTCACTGAATTCAACCAACGTCATATCGTTGAATAATAAATTTTGCAAATTGAGTGAAATTTCGCCATTCTGCGTAAGAAAGTTGCTCATGAAAATGTTTCGACTTTTATAGAAATTTTATAGAAACTTTTTACGAATACATCGTGCGTGTTATGCAAAATATTTCGAGATTTCATTAACGCTGTAACGGACACAAATCGCAGATAATATATCCGTAAACATTTTTTGCGTTGTTCAGATAATTTCGTGAATTATCATGGCAATTTCATCTGGACGATAACTGACGAATTTCTTAAAATTTTGCAACTGTTTTAATGGTTTTGCGTTCTCGCCAACCTTTGATTCTGATAATTGTTCTGAAAGCAATGAACCTGACTTCTGTCGGGATTCGACATAATCACTGCGGTAATTCGTATAATTTGCGGTGTATCTCGTCACGAATTAATTCCACTCCCCATGTCAGCAGCCACTGGTGCGTTAATTAGCGTCGTTTCATAACGATCCTCGAATAGGGAGGAAGCATAGGTCAACAGCCTTGCTTTAACCGATCGCCTTGTAACCGATGATCGATTACGTCCCTACCATTAATGTTTCCTCTTCGTGAACGAGCGTCTAAATCGATTAACTTAAACATCGTTGAATTAAATCTGGAAACCGGATTCGCAGCTTCATTAGCATTCGATAATCAAATTTCGCTCGTTATTTCAGCGAAAACATATTTCACATAGATTTACGTGCTTAGGCAAACGCGATTAACATCAGAGCTATCAGAACGCTTCAGATCATCTGTTTGTCGTTTTTTAGAGAAATTTTATGGATTTGTAATCATACATTTTTGAAGGCCCGTCACTTCGTTTCACAAGTAATGGTATTTTTCCAAAGCGTGCAAATTAAGAAACATCATGGACTACTAAACATCATGGACTTGCTTACTTATTACAATATCGTGTGTATATGTGTATATATTCTTTGTCGTAATTTAGGACATCTTCTATCATAATTTACGACGATGATTAAAATCGTTGCAGATCAATTTGTTCGTCGTTTTCTAATTAAATCGTACCTTGTCGAAAATGAGAACATAAACCTCTGTACAGTGGTTTATCTTCCATTTTAATTTGTTCAGTAGACAATTTTTACGCTTTAGTAGTCGGTTGCTCTTGCATTATACACTATCCTTCGAGATATCATCTGCCGATGCCATATTTGGCTAGAAACGACGCGATTAAGAGTCGCGTCTGCAAGCAAAACGAGTATCGATAAAGATATTGCTATTTTAAGAAGAGAAGGAAGCAGTCGACGATGCCGCGTGCGAACCGAATCAGACTCGGTTGCAGCGCGTTAAGAAATTCCTATTCTGAACACGATCAGACGTCCATCGTATTTGCCTGTGGCAACATCCGGCATGAATCAACAAAGTATAAAAGCCGGCAAGTGATTCGGGCCTAAAACATACGCCCACCGCGAGCTCGGAACGAGAGAGCGGCCGAACGAGGCGAGACAGAATTATTCCGTTGCGAAGTGAAAGTTCTTCGAGTTGGTTCGAGTACAAACTAGACTGGCGTAACGCGTGCTGCTCTCATCGCCTGTTCTTCGTCATCGAACCAATTCCAAAATTTTTGTTATTAACTTCAAATGCCGTTGGAAGCCTGTTCGTCGCTCCCTTTAATTATTTTTCTAGCTTTCGTAGCATTTCTATGATATTTAGAAACGAAAAATCGTATCTTCGAATTCATCGTAATTAACGTCTTTAGAGATAAATTTATTAAAACACCAGCAGAAGATAAGAATTTCTATTTCTCAGTTGCGCTCGTTAAAAATTTTTTAACGTATTTATGAATGTTAATCGCGTGTGAGAAATGTAATACGCGTATACGGTCGTTGTATTTTATACGAGTTTCTCAGAAGTCAAACCGATTAACTCCACTTTTTCTAAGTCTCTCAATTTCATTACCTCGATGCATGATGAGCTTAATGTTGTGTTACCTTCGTGCACGATTCTACGTCTGCATAAAGGATATGGCATACTTCCACGAGTTTATTTATTAAAATAAGACAGTATAACCGATAGTGAATTTAAAAAATAATAATCTAACAACATCCTTACTCTTTCGTACTTGTCGGCGTACGAAGTCGATCATTAGGGCTTCTGTACGACTTACATGTAACTATACACCAGTAACCATCACGCGAAATTAAAGTCTTTCTTTCTAAATCTCTGCCAGTTCAATTTCCTACGTTGTATCTAATGTATATAGTTTCCTGCAGTCCATTTACGACCTTTCTAGCTGTTAAATTTACTCGATGACTGTATTTTACAACACCTCGCCGCAAAATTATACCTTTACACAAAGGAAACGTCCGATCAATCATCGTTTCTTTTTTTTCCGTCGAATCCGCCACGAGGCGCAACGGAACGTTGCTCATTCGTATGCGAGCGAGGTCTCAGGAAGTAGCAGAGAGGTAACGAACAATTCCGTCCAGCAGCTGAAGACGAAGCATCGTCAAGGGACGTGATTTTGTTTTCGCTATCCACGAAAGCCCAACACCGGAACGTGGAAAGCGGCCACGAACTGAAACTCACACGGCCATTGTTTAACATATGGCTTGCGTCACCAGCCGAATGCTAATGAGACGTTTATCTCCCCGTTATTTCCAGCGAATTAAATCACCATCAGCAACCTTGAGCCTGGAGGATACGAACCATCTTGCGTTTTCACGCTAAAACGCGTAAAAACTCAGACGATTACGGATCCAACTACTTTTAAATCGCAACCTTTAGAACGTATTACCGTTGCAATCAGAAGCTTTGCATCTCTTCAGATATCTTCTTTTGCGGAATATTTTATTCGTAAGAGGCGTGAAACGTACTCGTACGCGAAAAGTAGTAAAATTATAGTGGACGCTAAGATCAAATATTTAAAAACTAATTTATATTTTTATAACATCAATTTCTGATCATAGATACTCGAGAAGAAAAGTTAGAACGAATAGAATAGTTTAACGAAATAGTTTAAACGAAAAGAATAGTTTAAAATATACCGCGCTATTAATGTTTTTGCAAAATATCATATTTTATTTACTCATTTTTTATTTGGCAACATCATCCAAGTACGCGTCATTCGCGTTATTAGAAACGTTTTCGTCGATAAGATTTACATCAATTTAATCATTCTAAAATACCTATTACCATCGTTCACCGATAACCACCGTGACAGTCAACTTGTTAAATATTACAACTGGCCCCAATTCGATTGCAAGAATCGTGTTTTTCCTTTCCACGAACTTTCAGAATGGGAACAGAAAATTGAGCACGGAACTGCGTACTCTTCGAAACGAAACAGCGATCTACGCGTCACAGCTCGGTGGAATGGTACAAATAAAGTTACTCGGAGGAGGAGCGTCGAGCCGCGAAGCGTACGCGTGTTGTCAATACCGTTACGTTTTCCAGGGATTTCGCGCTGGCCCGTGTTGTTACGATCCACTGAAAGAGACGCCTGGCGTCGTAAAGCGGTGCCTAACAGTAAAGGTCCTCATAACGCGAGCATCCTTCGAGCTCCGCGATGATAGTCGAAGCGTACGGTTCCGCGTGCAACACCCGCGCGTCGACGTCCCGGAGCGATCGAAATTCTCCTCGGTGCGTTCAACCCGCCTTCAACAATTACTTTAACTACATTTCCCGGAGGTCCGCCTTTCCTTTGGATCTAGCTTCGTATAAACAACTCGATACCTATCGTATCGCTCGATAGAAATCATACAGCCAGTCGTAAATTACATCATAGACCTGGTGAAACGTGAACGAGAAGATAATGCGTCACGTTCATCGAACGGAGTACCATTTTTGGCACGTACAAGGCGATGACGCTGAAGATCGATGAATAAATACGTTGCGTCGCGATTGAAAGGAACGCGGCTGAACGAAGAGCGTAGGACGTGAGAAAAACGAGGGAAAACCAGATGGTATGTGTTGCGCGAAGACGTGCGAATGGGAGCCAAGGCTCGTCTCTCTGGCCTCGATTCGAGAATCGTCTCGATTAAGTAGTTACTGCATGGATGTGACACGAAGTTACTTGAATGTTTAAATTATCGTGTAAAAAATGCGATTTATTTTATTTCGTACTAGTAAAAAAGAAAAAAAGACAAGACTGATTTGTAACCAAGGTAGTTTCTCGAAGGATACATTTTCTTAGGTAGCCGTTTTTCACGTTTCAGTAGCAGCTTCATCCGTAGATAAATCACTAAACACTTAGTACGTGTGGTCTATGACTTACGGATAGTAACTATCCAACGATGCTATCTTGTATGATACTACAATAATTTAATTGTATATTGTACATACATATTTACACGTGTAAATACCAGACAAATGAAGGATACGATCCTCAAAAATGTCTAATAAGCGATAAATTACATATGACTGTTTTGCCATCACAAGTGCCTATTACCTATATATTAGCTTGATGATGGCCAAGGTGGTATTGTATGAAGTAACGCTAGTATATATCCTCTACGTTTATATACGATGTTAATTCATGAAGAGAAGAGAGCTTCACACTCTGATTCTTCACGGGATAGTAAGATCTGTATCGAGCTGCAATTAATAAAGATAAGCAGTAATTTTCTAACTTGGTGTTCCGAAGTTGATCCACGGATACAGTCGAAACAAAATCATTCATCGTAAACTTCTTATAGACGATTCGCAATGCTTCTTGAATAATACGTGCAAACGAAGCCATTTCAAACGGTCGATCGGTACGAGAGAAAAAGAGAGAGAGAGAGAGAGAGAGAGAGAGAGAAACCGTGATGAAAGAACCCACCAGCACATAACCCTCGAGCTTATCAGGCATGAAAGTTGTTTAACGATAGCCAGCTCGAGGAACGCTAATTACCGAAGCGGTGTAAAATACCAATTATCGACGTCGTAAGCAGTTTTAAGCATCCTCGCGATAAAACTTTCTGTCCACGATGGAGACGTTATGGTTGATGGTTCGATTATATCGTAAAAACGATTATTTTCCTCCTAATCTTTCGTTTGCTTTAATCAACGAGTTATTCGACATTACGTGACGATCATGTTATCGTCCTATTAAACGTAACTATTTTCTCCCATGAGTCGCGCTTTTTTTCCCCACCAACGTGTATCTCTTCTACCTAACGGTAAGACGTTCTGGTTGTTCGATCCGTGAGAATCTACCGCATAAAAGACTGATAAATGTATACGATAAATTGGATGATCGATTCGATATTCATGGAATTTTAGACATCTTCATAGCATGTATTTGCAGAGTACGAGGATTTGATCGAAGTAACGTATCTTTTATTAACGTTAGTTCGCTTGTCTCGTAAGAGAATTACTCGAGGATATCTCCACGTGGTCTAGAATAACTTAACGGATGCTTTCCCTAAATATGGAAAGACTGGTGACACGATTGTAATCGGCGCGATTGCTATAGAACTCGTAGCTACCGAGCACGCACTGTCTGTTGCAAGCATTGAACTCTCCGGTCGCGACCACTTAAGGCGCACGCTACGAGAACGTGTCACCGGTTATTCGCATAACACACTCGCTGAGATTCATTATCGCGTAATACCAGAGTGTTCTTTCGACCTGGTTGAAATAAAATCTTTCCTCCTATCCACTTTTACTCTCATATCGTACCGTTTTCTTTCACGTCGCGACGAAACTTTCTCGATAAGTCAATTGAAAGTTATTCCGGGAAACAAGATAGGGAAAATGTTTAAGCGAAGAGGAAATATCGAAACGTTATTATTCATATTCTTTGTGCTGTCTTGTGCGTGTTCCCTGTCGAAACGACGAACAACTTGACAAGAATGACTCGCAAATTAAAATTACTCAAAGAGATTACACGCGAACGATGATGAGGACGAAACAGAAATTGGCGGATAATAACTCGTATCGTGGCTCGATGGACCACTTAAGGTGTACGACTGGCGCAGAAAACGGCGGCGTTATTATCGGTTTGGACGAAGCGCGTACGCACGCCTGGATGACTACTGCAAAACGGTAAAATTACAGCAATTTTCCTGATCGCCGTCTAACACGTGTTGCCGATTGTTAAACCGGACAAATTGATCGTTGCGAAAATTCACCGTTCTAACGTTTCTCGCGCCGCTGGCCATTTTTTCATTGTAGGACGCACCTCGTCGAAACGGGAAACAGATTACCGGATAAACGGGAATTATCCACCAGCTATCTTCGATCGATTCGTTTCCTGCAGCTCTGAATGAGCATTTAGCATAGAATTAGGGACAGTTGGTTCCCAGAACCGATTCATGTATCCACTTTACCTAACTTTACGTGTCGCAAATTTCGAAATTCCCTAAACATTATGTAATCATAGAAACGTGCAGCTTGTTCATGAAAATTCTATAGAATCTTTCGCAATCTTAAAATGTATATACGCAATCTCAATCGCCATCTTTGATTCGTTTTCTGCACCTATATAGCGTTACCACATCGATTGGATACACTTGCCACACAGTTACAGAAGACCATCCACGAAACTAGAGAATCCCGAAGCAAAACCTTCTATATATCTCTGTTTATTTGTTCCGTGAAATTTGCAATTTTAAATTCTCCCGGGTTTTTCTCAAATTCCATCCAGACGACGGAAAAAATAAGGAACGTCGGTGAAACCGCAAGGTCAGCCAAGAAGTCAGCATAAGGAAAAGGCAGGGTTTCCTGAAGCACAACGCGAGAAACACGGCGAAAGGAAACATCACGTCGCGTAATGACTCTCGTTATTAGAGTCACCGGCGCTCAATGAAATAATAAAATCATCTACGTAATCACCGTGCGCGTATGTGTATGTAAGTACACGCGTTCGCGTAACGGAACCGCGGAAGAGAGCTCGAAAAGTAATTTACGCCGCGACCTTTTGACACTGCCATCTCGAAGCTCGAATAATTGCATCGTAACCGTTAAAAGGTGGAAAGGTCGAGTCCTCTGCTTAGTCTGCGATCGCGAACGTGTTAGACGACTCGCGAGAATTATTATTAGTGGAAATTGTGCCGGGCCACAGACTCGGATAGAGCTTGTTGCCGTTTCTCGTGGACATTCATCACTGCTGCTTATCCTAAACAATCAATCGTGGCATAAACAAGCACGCTCGAAGGCTCCGCGTACTCGAGACACTCCATGACGATGATTGAGGCTTCTGTTAACGTCTTCCGGCAACCGAGCGATGCTGAAATTTTATTAGTGGTACATAGAAGACACACAAGGGTTAGCTGTACCTACGGCAAGCCCTGCTGCGCTATTTCTATTCCTATTACCTTTTCCGCAACATCGAACGATGATGCTCTGACTGACCATTGTCGAGGAAGTAGAAATTACGTAGATTATGTTTAGTCATAAAGCTGTTATTCAGCCTTATTTTTATCCGAATGAATTTCTTATATATCTATGCGTCATTCTTTTTCTGTCGATGCATAGGTTTAATTTTAACCAAGCTATTTGCTGGTTAATTAAGCCTAAGATGTACAACAGCAATTAAGGAAACCACGCAAACGCTTCTTATTGCTTTTCTTGTCGATGCATATAGGTTTGCTGTCTTTCCTCTGTATCGCCTTCAAAAGAGGAATACTTTATTTGCCGAACAGAAAGAACCACATCCTCGTTTCAATATTCCAACATTTGCTCTGCTAATATAATTTACGTAACGCGTTCGTTCGTTTCTCCTTGCACATTTCTTTTTTTTTCTTTTTTCTTTTTTTCTTTTCATGCGATCGTTTGTAATTTCATTAGCGGTTAGAAGGCTCGTCGCTGCAACGGTAAAAATCGGTTCACGTTTTGCATACACCGGTGATCATACCCGTAACTCTTTTCCTCCAACATTCTTTCTTAGCGTGATGCAAGACGAGAACACGGAATCTTAGAACTTCGCTGCACTTGCAAGTTCGCCGACGAGCTTTCGGGTAACCGTCGCCGTCACAAATCTGTAAACAGACGTGACGCTGTTTTACAGTTAAGCAAACGGCCAGCTAGAAATTAGTCGTGCGTCAGGTACGCTCGGCCTGCAGAAACCTACTATTTGTATGCAAATTCGGCGCATACATTTAGAAGCCAGCTGATCATCGGTAGATTCGTTTTTACGCCATGAAAATGCAATTAAAGAACCGTATTTCCCACTTGACGTATTCATCTATTACGTTTGAACGAATCAACTGTCCGGGAATAGTACCAATACTGGGAATCGTATTCATAATTACGCTCGTAATTCTTGCTAAGAACCGTAAGTCAACACAATAATCTCTAAGACCACCCAATAAACAGAAATTTCTCTTTTTATGAATGAAACAAATTATTGACGATATACTAAGAAACGTTGATATAATATCTTGCGTGACCTTATTTTATTCTCTTTTTTTTTTGCACAATTAAACCGATGCTAGTGGTGAAATTTTACAAGCTAGCAATATCGATAAATATCCTTGTATAAAATGAGAAAGATCCTATGACTGATAATAAAACAAATGAAATTTTGTAAGCCTTGTCTTATTTCATATGAAATTTTCAAATTCGAAATCAGAGGCCTACGATATTTATCTTATCAATTTATTCCCTACCTCACGATTTCATTTCCATATTTATTTTACGATATTTCATTTATTCAAGTACTTCTAAGAAGATCATGAATCGAGAGAAACCGCAAACCAATGGCATTATGACGGGAAAACCTAAAAATTCATTTCTATACATAGCGTCACGTACAAGTATTTCCTCGTGGTTAAAAAGTATGACAAAATATTTGCCATGTATAGGTCGCTATCGTAGGTGGTCCGAGACTTTTGCACGATGCTGTACGTGGCGCGAAGAAGATTCGAAAGGAATGATAGAACTGGAAGAAGTAGCAATCGCAATAATCCAGATCGGCGAGTTAGTGGAACGCTTCGGTGCGTTCGAAAGAAACGTGACAAACTAGTTTTCAGAGGCACTGAGAAAAGCAAAAGTGACACTTACAGACGTGCCATCCGCGTAATCGTTACCAAGAACCTCGCGATCGGATGTTCTTAATAGCGTTGCAAGCGAACAAGGAAGAGGAACTTGAGGAATCGATATGATTAAATTTACTCGGGCTATTAACTTAGCCGTATATCGTTGCTTTACAGGTGTTCCTCGATTACGAACCACTTTGCTTCGAGGTACGTGATGATATCTCCGTCCTGCAGAGCCAATGACCATGACATCCTGACCCACGGGGTTATTCAGTAAGAATCGATTGCTCCAAGCCATGAAAAACGTTGAGAGCCAACTAAAATTGGTCGCTAAGTATAGTTCTGCGTTGTGCTCTCTTTTTTTTCTTAGAGATACCTAATGATAGGTAAAGTCTGGATTGGATATTACGATAATTTACCAAAATTGGTATTCAAGTACGAAGTACGAAAAGGAAGCGTGATCGTTAAAAACGGAGGCAAAGCTTTGCGTGTGCTGTGTATACTTAAAGAGTTTTAGGTATGTGATATTTGAGTGCAGGAAAAATTTCCCGAACGATACGGTGGAGCGTTAAAAGGTTTTCAATTGAAAATGAAATTGAAACTTGTTTCATTTTTTATTTCCTTCCTCTGTCGTTGTTCTCTGTGTTGGAAGTAAAATTCCCCGAAGTTCTGGGCATAAATGGCATATAATCGCTTAGAAAACAAGGAGAATTTTCAACACTGCGTATAGAACAAACGGTAGAAAATTCCGAATCGAAAGTTCAATTAAACCAGCTTTTATCTTCTTCCGTGATGAGAAGAAAGTTTCCTTAAAATATCCTCACGAACGACGGAAAATTTGCGAAGCAAACTATGCGGTGTAAAGTAAACAAACGGTGTAACATCCTGAATTTTAAGTAGAAACTTCTTCTATTTTTAACTTTTTTCCGCTGTGGCGTTCTCTGAATGCACTCTGCAACCAAAGAGAAGTTACCTAAAGTCGAAGCAAGAAATTGAAACGACGCAAACGGAAACGTCTGGGCAACGTAACAGCGGTGATACGAAAGCGATTCCCGGAGACAAAGGAAAACGTGTACCACAGCTACACGCCTGGTTAAAAAGAGCGACCTCCTTGAGAACGGTCCTTGACTCGTAGAGACCGACGAGATAAGAAGAAAAAGGAAAAACGGCGCGAGTAGTTATAGAAGTAGAAGAAGAAGAAGAGGCGAAGGATGAGCAGAAAAGGAGAAAGAAGAAGAAGAAGAAGAAGACGACGAAGAGGAAGAAGGGAGAAGGGAGATCCGGAGGCAAGTAATGGCGCCTACACTTGGTGGCCGCGAAAGGTCGAAGAATATTCTGCTTCCGAGGAGCGCGATATACGAGCTAGTAGAATACGCAGCATCGAGGGCAGGAAAAGAAAAAGAAAGAAGGGAGAGAGAGACGAGGAAAATATATCCAGAAGCATGGATACCGGTTGCTCGTTTCCCTTCTTCTCCCACGGTTTTCCTTAATATGGTTAATTAAGTACACGAGAAAATCATATTTCTACATAACTGCGGGTATCCAATATTTCCTTTAAATTAGATTTCCTCCTGTAATTGTATAATTATCGATGTTTAATGACGTTTCTAGAATCACAGACATCTAAACCAGTTTCTGATCTACAAATCTGACTGTTTTGCGTAAAATCTGATTAATTTCGAGGTTTCAATTGGACGGAATTTAACTTCGTTAAACGCGTTCTTTCGTTTCTTGTCTTCCATCGTTAAAAGATTCTTAAATTCGAGAAGAACGTAGAATAATCGTTACTGATATATCTTATACAAAAGACTTTCTTAAAACGTTGGTTCAAAAGTAGAATGACAACGATTTAGAATCGAGATATAAATTATGAAAGTTTGCAAAGTTTGGGGTTAATAAAAAGAAAGAGCCAGAGAATCTTAATTTTTCCCTTCCCCTCTGGGCAGACTCACGTTCAAACGGCCATTTATAAATTTCTCATGAGAATATTCGCGAGATGTTCGAGGGGGAGGTGCTATAAATTATAAGGTGAATCCTTTGAAAATTAACGATTCGATCCAGAGGATGCGGTCTAATGTACACCAACGTTCTTCACCTTCTCTCCCCCTGTGTCCCGGAATGATACCTGCGGGCATGCGATGCAGAAGGTCGCGAGATGTACTCATTCGTGACCAGAAAGATCCATGAAGGGAAAACCTGAAGAAGACGGGAGAAAGATTCGACGTTCACACACAGACAAAATTTACTCTCGAACACGAGCTTACATTCGTCTCAACAACTGGCTATAACGGATACACTCTCTCTTCCTTTCTCTCTCGTAGACCATCGACTCAACGAAGAGGAAAGAGAGAAAGAACGAGTGGCGTCTCAGAAACGAAGGATGCCTATAATCGGCAATGGACGACCGCACCTCGCCACTTTCGCGTTGCTTGACGTGGATACCGGTCTAACCGATCGACCAGTTAATCATCATCGTTTCACTCTAACATTCTATCGTTCTCACGCATGCTCGTATTTATTATACGGTAGCCGACTAGTGATTTTCGTGTGGCCCAGCAACCGGCCCGGGACGCGCACGATTTAATTAAAGTAATGAACATCTCTGAAATAATATATCTTTCGATAGAAAGTAGCCATCCGGATCGATTTGTCAATCTTTACCGACGATTTTAGCCTAATATCTACAGAAGCAAGATTAATTTGACAAGGATCGTTTTTATTTCGAACCTTTCAATTACTTTTACGCTTCGTCTGTCCCCTAGTTTCGTTCGACGTAGTATTTTCAAAAACACAGAATATTTTTGAGCGGGGAAAATCGAATTTCCATCATCCAAAAGATGATGGCGTTGATCGTCGCAATCAGCGATCCGAAACGTGCTCTTGCATTTGTAAGTAGAGAAGCGCGGCAAAGATGCAATTGGGCCGAGGAAACTGCCCAAGGGTCTGCATAATTGAATGAAGTCGAAGTTAAATATTACTTACGAAACTCATAAATATGCAAAGATTATACAGGAGCTGGTTCGCCGAGCGTTTTCATGACTTTTCATCTTCAGAGGCACGCTGGCAAAAAGAGTGTGCCCCGATCTCTTCTCTAGTCTTATGCGTAGCTAACGCGTACGCTTTGCCTCATTACACCGGATAGACGCTTCGTTCTTTTTTTCCTGCATCAATGTATGCGATTGAATTAAACTCGCTTATACAAGTCGGACAAAACAGAAACTGGCGAATTTAATATGCCCCGCAACGACCTTAACTCCGCTGTGGAATATGTGCCGCTTTCATGAAGAACAACATTACAGGAACACCCGACAGAAACTTTGCTTTTCGTGATCGTAAAGGCTTGAATTTCTTGTTACGTAGCCTCTCTATGAGACGAATGGAAAGAAGAAAGGACGACAGAAACGATTCCGGGTATAATAACGATGCCGTGTCATGCGACAGAAAATAACCAGTTGAAGTAAGACCAAGTCCCGATGAAGAGAGCTTAATTGCACTTCCTTAATTATCGAGAAATTTTCACACGAATATACCAAGACACGTGGAAATCTAGATTTCCCTGTTGCTTATCCACTTCCTATCTTCTCGTCCGTGTTCCACCCAGGCTTTTATACGTGGGAACCGAAAACGGCATCCTCGCTTATTCGCCAGCAACGAGGAACGAATTTCATATGAATAATTTTCATTATGGAAAACTCACATCGACGTTTATAATGAATAATCGTGATATACAAATTTTCCATCCAAATAGAAGATTGATGAACGTATCAACAATGCTAATACCTAAATGTAATATCAAAAATGTGCTATCCGTAAATTTGTCAAATGTAAATTATAAATGTGTTAATGCGTGATATTAAATATCAACGATGTAGATGAATTTAATATTTAACGTTTAATGTTAACAATTTAACGTGTTTAGATTGGGAAATTTATCGACATCGTTCGATGTCCAATTTTGTTCATCCGATTCTCTAAAATCCAGCGTTTCCCGAACAATGTAGAAAATTAACAATGGCTATCGAGTTAAGTACGCGGTCGTGAACGTTCCCAAGCGGGTGTAGTCGAATAATTAAACGCTGCCAAGGATGGCTCCATGTTGTGCTTATTAATTATTTCCAGCAGAGACGGCGGATGCGCCAAGCAAAAGCGCGTCTGAAACGGGCGCTTTGCGTGCGATACACATTCTCGATTACGCAACTGTGTGCTGTCTGTCAACGCTAAGTTCAAACGGGGTCACAGGTGACGTACGAAAAATTCCACGCTACTTTTACCCTTCGCTGTGCGTGCACGACTCATAAAACCGAGTAGTTCCGGATGATCTTCACGATATTTAAGCCTTGCACGAACGAAACGATTTCGATGGAAAGTTTTCGCCGTCTTCTGGTTTCGCTACTTCCACTCGAATGTAAGAGTTTCTCTGAATAGACACGTATACCGTTACATACTCTTCTGTTTACAGCATTTCATTCGCGTAATTCGCACAAGAATATTCGAGCTGATCATTCCTCGGTCCAACGAAGCTCGAACAAGATGAAACGTAGCGATTCCAAGCATTCATTCAGCCATTCCCATCGTTTCGAGCAATGTGCCAACCTTGTGAAATTCTAATTTCGAATGCAAGAATCCTCAGGTTCTTACGATTCTTTTTTCTAATTCTATCAGACGTAAGAATCTTCAGAATGAAAACATCACACAGAGATAGTCACAATGATTATTCCTGCGATTAATCTGTGATCTTTAAAAGATCTATACGATGTTCGTACAACGTGTCTGTCGATGTTCGAACGATACAATCAAAATTAATCGACATCAACATCGCGCACCTTTATGGTAACGTCTGGGTGGAAATAATAGTCGCATGTAACAATGTAAACGGTACATCTCTCGTTCATTTATCCGATCTTATTTAGAGCGTACGTCGTCAAGATCGTAACGATTGAGTAATGCACGGTCGACCCACGGTAATACCCACGCATTTGCTCCAATTTCCATGGGTTTCGAGTCGTGACCGGGAAAATGACAAACCCGTGCACCGTGACCTCGACAATGCCTTTCGCTGTCGATCGCGGCGAGTGGTTCGATCGATGACATAAGAGAATGGTCAGTGTTGCTGAGCATTGTTATTGGTAGATTACGGATGTTTGTACGCTGATGGAAAAATTAAGTGTGCAAGAATATACAATTACGTTTTTGTTGATTTTCCATACAATTGAAATTTTATTGATCAAAGCGTGCAAATGACTTATTTAACGAATATACCACCTCGAGTATCGAATTATTTGAAATTTCTTTTTTTACCATATTTCGTTAAATACGCGGTAGAAGCTTATATATCGATTCTCAGAAGAGCTAACAACTCGTAGCTATTAGCGTAGTAAGTAAAAAGCTGCATCGTACGAAGAATATTTGTCCGACTTTCTCTATGATCAACCTTAATCCAACTAAGAGACTCTCTTCGAAATTAAAAAATAATAATACTTGACACAGCGTTCTCAAGATTTTCAAACCATTACGAGTTAACCGGACGATAATAGACACAGAAAAGGGTAAATACATAATTCGTAGTAGCATGCACGTTTTCGCAGTAACTTCAATCACTAATCACGTAATACCGACAACTCGTTCGAACAAGACGAATAAGCATAAAGCAAAGCATCGCGTAAATCATGCTATAAATCAAACTCTCGCTTTCGAAAACTCCATCTGACTCGTCGATTCTTCTGGCTCCTTATCTTTTTTTCTTTGACCAAGATAATACCGATGAACGCGCAAAATGTTGCTCGCGTTTGCACGGTCACGTTTTAATGGCCGCGAATCGACGCGTAGAACGCTAAAGTACCGGTCTGCACGACTTCATTGTACATCTTTCCTTCTGAATGCTGTTTCGCTACGGGCGCGCAACCCGAGGAATTCCAGGAAACGAACACCGGTATAATCGATTTTAGTCGCAAGAGCGTGCTAGCGAGCGCGGGCCAGAAACGAATGATCGCGTAATGTATTCGGAATGCATTTGCAAGATAATGGAGCCTCCTCCCGGTTCGTGCCATGTCAGAGATCGGTTAGGCGTCGTTCTATGAAAATAGGTTCTCGAGTTCTGCCTAGAACGATGAATCCTACTGGAACTTAAGCGAACAAATAGCCTGACCAATCATCGGCACGGTGCTCTTCTACGACACATGAATTCACGCTTTACTCGTCATCGTTCTCCTATTTGTACCGAGTGATTTTTCGAGTAACGCTTAAATTAACGATTTTGTGAGGCAATGGAGCGAAAGTTGTTCCGATTTTTTGTACCGAGTCTGACGAAAGAAAAAACGATATGTTTATTCTTTCTTTTTCTACGTACGCTTTGAGGTCACCGATCTTTTTTTTTTTAATTCTATTTTCGATACGACGAAAGTATGCCGACCTGTTTCAGATCGAGCGAGAATAAAATTTCTTTTCGATTATCGATTTTTTTATGTATGCAAGATTTTCGGATGTGATTTTGAGAAAAAATGAGGTCGGAGACGGTGACCTTCTTCTGCGGTTAGGAATCGGTGTCACGCTTCTTCGCGGCCTTGAACTGCCTCCAAATGACTCCATACGATTATCCAATGTTTCTTACTTATTCGATAAGACATAGGCAAAAAAGATTGCCCAAAAAACCAATTCACCGAAGAGAACAGATATATCCTTTCTCGTTCCATTTTTTCGATCCTCCATGAAAAGTACAAGAAATTCTATCTGATTTTAAAAAATCATCGTCCTGTTTTTAAACCCCTATAGAACCCTTAAAAAAGAATGTGATTCAAGAATATAAAAAAATCTATGAAAAGACTTCAAGAACGACTTCGGGATCTTGATACTATTTTTACAAATTTACCATCTTTAGACACCCTACGCAATCCTTAAAAAAGAACGATGCAAGGATATAAAACTGTCCATTAGAAAATTTTATACCGAGTCACATATGTAAATGTTGACGCTATTTTTACCATTTATCATTGTAATTCGCTTAATCTCGAGTATTACTACAATTTAATGTCTTAATTCCCTCATTCATGGTTATTTTTACATTGCCAACAGAATTTACGTAATGGCGTCAGCAGGTGGTCGCTGTTAAAAATAGGTACTTGCGTTACATCCGGAGACGATGACGACCGTCCGAGGTCCGCAAAGGACGCCACCAAAGGATCCACACTATGTCCTTCACTGTCTCGCGGTATTCTTCCTTTTTCTTTCTCTTCGCGTTTTCCGAAACTGCTCACTCACTCACAGCATCATCTTGGCGGCACTCGCGACCCGTTTTCGCCGCTTAATCATCATCATCCTAGGATCCTTTTTGCACATCTCGTCGATTTCGAAGCGAACCGGTGAAAGCACGCACTCCCGCCGCAAAACCGGATCCGAGCCAGCAAACTTCTACCATGTATATACTTGTCACAGAAAGTGTCTGCTCGAATTCACTGCACCTCAGGTATCACGTACACTCGAGCGTACTCCAAGTTGCCTCGAGTGGATCGATCGTCGATACAGATACCTTGGAACGCGAGCGCGAAACGCCCCTCGATAATGTCGTCCTTTCTTGTACGAGTCGAATGGAAATAGCTTCGTTTCGGCGTTCGTGAAACTTTGAACGTCGTTCTTTTGAGATGAGAACGAAATTCGGGAGAGAAACATTCGATAAAATGATATATATACACTGCTTTCTTTCGTTCCATTCTTTTCGACAATGATTCGCTCCAGGTAGATTTTATTTAAATTTCTTCAAATTTTATGAAACCTAGTACGACCACGTTACATCCATCTAATGGAATTGAACGTTTCAGTTAAGATTCGACAGTTTTCGACTAGATCTCATCGGGGCTACGTTACCTTCGTAAGAACGAAATCTTTATTATTAAACAACTCTGGATGTTACCATTTCATTTCCTCTGTATCTCTTTCTTAAGAGACGAACTGTCGAATTTTTGTTGATCGATTTTATTAGAGCGACTTAGATCTCCGGATCACTTTGTTCAGCCGTCCGCTTGGCTACTCGAGATCATGGGAGAGATTCAAGGTTAACAGCGGAGGCTTCAGCGGGTTAGATAATAGCGGTGGATGATTCGATTCGGTCGAATTCAATTTCCAAGACGAACCAGTCTTCCACTGGTCGATCCTTTCGGGGAAGAGGATTCCAGCGAATCGTGTCGCAAGTAATCGCGAAACGAGTAAACGTAGAACTAGTTTAGAAAGAAAATTTGCAACGTGGTTGGTCCAGATTTTGAACGTTACCGCGGTTGTTACTACGTGTACTTTCGAAAGCCGTTAACATGGGCACGGTGACGAAACCGGAAGTAATCGGTCGAACGTATGAAAAAAATAAATCACGAAGATGCGATCGTACGAAACGATCGCCAAATACGCACGAAACCGTACGCGTGGAGGAACGAAGAAAGTGCAATGGACGGGGCATGAATACGTGACGGGAAAACGAAAATGGAGGATTTATTTTAACGCGTAGAAAAAAAGAAAAGCAACCGGTTCACGTTACGCCCAGGTAGTCGCATAATTTCTGATCCGATGGTGCACACACCTCGCGCACATCCTTGACACCATCTCCCTAAAGGATGTACTAAAGGTCGAAACTATCGTGCGCTCTGACATAACTGCATTCAACAGCACCTGCACAACCGTTTTCACCAAATACCTCTGTCTTCGTTTCGTGTATTTTTTACATTTTAATGAGTTACGTGCGAAGGATCAGGTTGGAGAAAACTGTAACGGATCGATCGACGATCTTACCGGGATGATTCCACCGATACGACGTATCGCATTCTCGGTCGAAAGGACGCAAGATGAAAGTGATGCCGTATCGGCAAAAGTGTTATACTTTTACGCGGAAGATCGAGAAACAGCACAGACTTTCCACGTCCTTCTTCGAGGATTCGTAATTGTTTCAAGACCAGGAGATTTGTAATTTCCAGGATCAAGATAAAAAAAAGAATATTCTTCGTGAAGTGATATTTTGATCGATGAGCAAGACTAAAGGACGTCCATTTTGGAGAACAAACCGCAAGAACCTTTGATCGCAGCAACGTTAATTATCTTGCTTTTCGAAGTATCCTTGAAAGGTACACGTTCTTTCAAACGATTTACGATAGACGATGATCCGATATAATCACTCGCGAATATTCCTATGGAGTGACCTTGACTTTAGAAGAGGCCAAAGCCGTTCAGCGTCGGGTCCAACGATCGAGAACTATCTATTCTACCGGTCGTCTCTATTTTATCAACTAAAATTAATACTTTCTGTCGATCTCGCGATCGCGGAAAGGACCAGGAATATCGAAATGAAAGGAGAAATCATCGCTGAATATCGATAATGTCCGGCGAGTGGCGGACCAGCGCCGTGTTCACCGGATCGAAAAGAGAGAAGGAAAAAGGATCAGATACGATCGCTCGAGAGAGTAGCGGGTTAATAGGGGAGAAACAAGAACGACCAGGTAATCCAGATGGAATCGTTAAAATTGAGCGAAGCAACGGGCATATCGGGGCAGCAGTTGAATCCTTGAAGCAGACGGTACCCAGGGTGGACCACCGTGCAGCAACTTACCCGTCCCCATGGCTGACAGCAGCCTCCTTCAGCCACGATCCTTCCGTGTATCCGTAGTCCAATGTTGGCTTGTTTCACTGGTCGGTCCACGATACGAAATAAAAATAAAATAAAATAAATAAATAAATAGAAACCACCTTGTCGGTGATTAAGTTCGTGAAAAGGACGAACTCTTCGTCCAGTCGGGAGACCGCGGACGAACTAGCGGCTTGCGAAGACTTTTGGTGAGACTTCGACGTGAGACAACGACGACGTCATCACCGGCCTGGTGTCTCATTGGTCGACGGTCCTTCTCTTTGCTCGATCGGCCTCTCTCTTTTCACAGGCTCTCCCTCCTCTCCTTTTCCTTCTACAAACTCCTCTCTCGCCTCTCTCGTTCCTTCTCCTCCTTCTTCTTTTGCCTCCCTTCCCTTTACCCTCACCTGCACGCTCTTTGATTCCTCTCTGTCTCTCACCTGGAACAATCCGATCGCTCCTACCCGTTCCGACGCGCCTCCACGGGGCTCAACAGCTATATAGAACTCCACGTTGAGTCGGTCGACGCGCCAACTCCAAGTGCTCAACGTTTGCAACCAATCTACCTCGCGCTCGTGTGAGAATGCCTCCGCGAAACTCCTCGAGAGCTAGACTCTGGGTTAAGCGTCTTAGAGGACAGATGATCCTTTTCCTAGAGGTCAATCGGGACCAGACACGCCACTCCAGTACCTTGGAATTTCACGGAGGCTTTGCTCCGTTACGTTCCTCAAGGTTGATCGCGTTCCACCCGTGTCGTGAGTAACAAGAAAAAATTAATTGAACAAAATTATGGATCCTTGCCATTTAATGAAGAACAATTTTCTATATATATATTTATATATATATATACACCTACACAGTGGGTGGAGCTATTTACATAACTCACGTTTGACCACGTTTTACTTACATCTACAGACGCGAGGATCGATATGCACTTCGCATACCTCATCCCGCCGAAAATGGTCATCTCCTTCGATCGTACATATAATTTTACTTAGACATCGGCTTAGAATGGTTAAATAACCTTGACGGTACTCATCGATTTGTGATGGCTGCCGACTCACATAGTCGTGCTAGTTGAACCGTTTGCTGATGCATAATTCAGAAGGAAAGGTGAGAAAGCGACGGGCGAGCACACGCTTCTTCGATTTACATAAGATTCGCCAGAGCTAACATAGCTTTGAAATTCCTCGAGTACCTACTGGTTCCTGTGGCGCAATGCGCGCGATGTACCACGTGTTCGTGGGGTTTTTCTTCCGGTCACGAGATCACAAATCAACGGAGGGACATCGGACGAGTCGTGTTGGTCGGTGACGTTTGTTTCTACGTCGGCGTACCTCTATGAATCGACACGATGCAAAGGCAGGTCGTAGATTAAGCGTAATGGTGCAAAGTATAGAGGTGCACGTCCGTGGATTCTTCTCCGTGGCCTCCGCCTGTGAAGTGCCTCGAGGCGCCGGGGTTCAGCGACACCGATGTACTCTAGCCCGGCTACACGGTGTCATTAGAGTCGCGTGTAACCAGACTTCGTGATCTCGTTTGACGACACTGCAAGTGATTTCACGGAATGGGGCTCTGCGGAAATGCGAAAAAAGACATTTTCCCGCCTTCGTTAACCGTGAAGGCGTACACAGGATACGAGACTTGATTCATGATAATTGTCAAAGTTGCGATAGGAAGCGTAGATAGAACGCTCGAGAGATGTAACGTCTTCAGGATTTATCGCGTTTGAATTCAACTGAAATAAATTACTGCGATATATCGAGAGATATATAGAAAAGTAGTACAAGTACATATATATATATATTTTTTACTAGCGAATGATTATATACGCACTATATTCTCTAGGCGCTGAACTCTCTCTCTGTCTCTCGCGTATAGTCGATAAATCAATCAAATCGCCAGTTGGAACCTACAGATAAACAGTCATTTCATAGTAAAATCTGATTATTATGAAACACCATATATGTATAGGTACTTATATTTCTGTTTTCTGACGTAACAAGAAATTTGTCACGCGAAGCGTTTAGCAATCACAGAAGGAGAGGTCCACGAACAAGGCAGGAAAGTGCGAAACCACATCTTCGCACGGATCGATGTGCTCCTTCAATAATTACACTGCAAATATTTGCGAACGTTTTAGCCAACGAAATACCAAATGAGCTTTTTTTGCCGATATCCTCGAAGCGATTCAGTCTCCGGTTTTTTAGTCCTTCCTGCCTCCACCGATTATACGTATGTGTATGTGTGTATGTATGTGTGTGTACACCTGTATAATACAAGTTGTGTATTAACTGTTGTTCCATGGGCTGGTAGACGATTCCCGGCAAGATCCCCGGATCCCATGGATTTTTCCTTCCGCGGATCGAAGCAACGATCCGTGAGGCACGATGCAATCTTTTAAAGCATCGAGCAACGATCCATGAGATCCCGGTCGAGGGAGATCTCGGCTTCCGTGAATCCAACCAACAATCCTCCCTGTGATATCGAGCGATCTTTTGCCTGATTAAAAAGGGTAAAGCTTTGTTTTCTCGTTATTTGTGGTTGCCTCGGTCGAAACAATGTTGCGCAACCTGCCAGCGATTACGTTAACGGTGATTCATGGTTTCACGCAGAGCAATTGAAATTTGCAGGAAAGTAAACCATCTGGTCTTGTTTTTAACCCTTAAATGCTATACGTTATGCAGCTACCTCTCACTCGTAATTTTTTCACCAGAAAGACCTTTATTCTACATAATAATGTTTCTTCTAACACAGCGCACACTATTTCGTTTCTGTCGGAATCGAATCTAAAGTAATCGAATGGACGCGATATATGCGCCAATACAATAGCGAATCTATTAAAGAAAATCATGATAATGTTACCGCGCGTGAAATTTCACATCAAAATACATTTTTATTTGTATTTTAAAAGCCAATAATACCAAATTAAATATAATTAAACAATTATGATCAAAGATAAATAGTAAAAGAATTATTGCTTGCGATCTTTACGAATGACAGCTTCAGAACAGAATTCTCATCAGATAAAATCTCAACCTCTAAGGCTTAATCGAACTGCAAATTAAAAAAAAAAAAGAAAGAAAGAACCAAGAGTACAACGTATCACTTTATCTTTCAAGTAAAATCTCTTGATCTCAGATACACCTTAGAAGCACACCTTGTACTTTATACGATAGGGAGCTCGAGTTCGCCGGGGAGTAGTATGGGTAACGGGTTCGTGGGGGCACACGTTCATTTCGTATTCTTTTCGACGATGCGTCATCCGCCTGGCCAACTGAGGATAAACTTCGACGCCAGACCAGGGAGAGGCGATCGGTTGCTCGATCAAATTTCAAAAGCTCGGCCGTCCGCCACGCAAACCACTTTGTAATTAGTCTCCCTTTGAACATCTTGTACATTTTTACGGACACGCTCACGGCGCCCCGTGATGACGAGAATGAATGCTGACACTGTTCCCGGAGTCAACTTCTTCCGTAATAAATACCTGCCCCTTTGAGATCTCTCTTCGCTCCGGTTAAACAGCTCGGCTACTCCTCTCTTGGTAGCAACTAAACGCTCTTTTTCCCCCTTCTTCTTTACTTCCTATAAATAACATCCTCCGTTTAAAATAAATTATCCTCTAATCCTAGTATGGACTAACTATGCAATGTTTTCTTTCCTATGGATTTCCTCGATTTAACGCTTGATTATCGGTTCTTTTAGCGAAACGAACGTTAATGCACGATAATGGATAATCTTGGTTACAAAAAAATCTACCTTACTCTGTGGTATTCCGATTTCATGGAAATACCTGTCCTACAGGTTGCAGCAACATGTTCATCCCCCCGTAAAGGTTGAACGAAAGAAGGAAGGATAACGTTCGATTAAAATACCGACCAATATCATCGGTGATCGATGATAATTGACCAATTTGCAAACGAGCCAGGCACGTGTCGCCAACCGACGTGAATGATCCCCTGTTCCATTGAATCATGCGTTACATCACAATGCAATCGCCACACGCTTCGCCGACGACACTCCATAACGCACCGCGCTTTTCCGTCGAGCAACAGGAATTCCTAGATCGGCCGGAGGTCACGATAATCGACGCGTTTACCTCTTTCGCGATCGAACGCCGCGTAAAAGTATCCAGGCTGATTTATAGCGCGTAATTCGCGCCGCGACGAATTGAAATAGCCAATCCTGCTGCTGATTTTCTTAATGAAAGGCACGATTAACAGCACCGCTCATAATTTTCGTTCCTTTGTTCTCGTGATTCGTTATATCTCTGCAACTCATTTACTTGGCTTTATTAAATATCAAGAATATATTAATAATGTGATGTAATGTTGACTTCTGATCGAGGATATTTCTACGACAGTGGTTTTTTGGAGGACAACGATTCTCTCACTGATCTCTTGTTAATATTGCCAATATTATTGCAAAGATGTTTAGTAATATCGATAATTCGTAACTGGTGACTTGCAAAATTTCTCCAATAGTATTGATTCAATAATGCAAGATCATCCAGACGTTTCATTCGTTAAAACGCGTCCACCGTAGCCATAACTTTAAGCATTAAACGAATACTAAAACTAGAGCATCGCGTCACGCGATTTTAAACATAATTAAAGAGACTTTTTCATCCGTTGCAAGTTTTAATAAACGTGATCGAAACGTTTCCTTCGCGCCAACGTCGTCGTACGGATGAAACACGAAGCCCGTTTAAGATCCCTCGCGCAAACGCATCGCTTCTGTCGGCATTGAAATCATCGAAGTTAATCATCGTCGGAGGCGAACGGCCGGCAGGGAACAATTAAACGCATGAAAGTGCATTCAACTCGAACGTCTTTCGCATAGCATCAGCTTTGATGACGATCTTTTAAGCAAGATCTTGGGGGGGAAGTGTTCCAAGGCCATTCTTTAATATTATCAACCAAACGCAGCGCCGTCTTTATCGCGTTGGTGCATCGATTATCTAACGCAGTAATAACCTTGATTATATAATTATTCGCTTGCTCATATGAGAGGCATCCTCTGCCATTTATTACACTTTTTTTCCAACCGGTAACGATCCGCTGTGTTCGCCTCGCGAAAACGGAACCCGCCTCTTCTACTTCGTTGATGATCCCTCGCGAGACGCTACACTGCAATTACGCGGGATACTGATGAAATTCAAGGCCATTCTTCCTGATTCGTACCTACATGTCAATACAAATAGATATGGTAACTTTGCTGTTTACTTTGCATCCGCGGTTAATTACACGACCATGTATATTACCGTGTGAAACATTGTGACGGGGACACTCTAAACGGTAATCATTGGAACATCTCTTTATCGTTTTCATTATCTCGAATACCTGTATTTTATAACGGAAAATATTCATTAAACTATTCTCTTTTATTTTCCACGTTATATTCATCATCGTCGATGTAATCTTTTAATCTCGTGTAAGTGCTGTTACCTTCGAACTCGAAGGAAAGAGTTTTCGAAAGCCTTGATATTTCACAGTCGGATGCGTTACCACTAGCCATATAGGTAGTCCCAATGTTCTCGCGGCCACGTCCCACGCACTCACCTCCAGGTTTCACACCAAATTCAGCATCGATATCCTGAAAGAAAAAATTCAGGGACCAAAGGATAAAACTCCACTGGATAATCCTTGCTTCGTAATCTTCCTTTACAAATTCTTCTACGTTTAAAAGAACATATATCCGAGTTCACAGAACATAAAATAAATGTCCAAGCCTAATCGCTATGCAATCAAGGAAGATGGTCGATTGAGAATTGTTTTGATTTTCATGGTGGAATTGCGCGAAATCCAAAGATCTAACGAAGCAGAGTAATTTGTTGAAGACCGCAAGTTAGAGCAGCAGATTAGAACGTTATTGGATCGTGTTGCAGTTTCTAGGGATGCTCGTTTTTAAGGATACTCGGAATCGGAATGGAGATGGGCTGGAACAGGAATAGCAAGGGTGACGTAAGCATCCGATCTGAACACGACTCGCACACCTAGATCGGACTGAGTATTGGTGACTTCACCGACGACAGTGTCGCGACACATCGGTTCAGTCACCACTGCAAATAACCGAAGAAATCGATGAGAAGTGGGTTCCAGAGTCGAGAGCGTTCTCGTGAAAAACCTATGTCAGACGAAAGAGAAACGCTGCAAGTTGATTTTCATAAATAGACATTAATCAATTGTCGACCTTGACGAGAAACAGAAGTAGTGCTTTTTTTTACGCAAGACGTGGCGATTTACCGATTGTTTGAACGAGAAATGATTTATCGAAAGGAAACGTATTGCTCAAGTTCGAGCTGATTTACGTAGAAACGATTTATGTTGTTTCGTTTCCTCTTGTTTAATTTTCTATAACTATTTTACGCTCTCCGAAACCAGTCATTTCTTTGTCCTTTATAGGCGATTTAGAAGCACGATTAGTATTGTTAGAGCCTCGGTATCGGTCGTACAGCATTGCAAACGGGGAGGTTCGTGTCTTGAATAGAAATGAAAATCGTCCCGATAATCGATCAGTGAAAATCACGATGATGACCGCATAGAAATCCAACGAGTAACAAAGCGGGTGTTTACTTTCACTGTGTGAAAAGCTTGCTATATACTTTTGCTTTTACGATCGTGATGATACAATCGCTAAATAAAATTTTTGAAGTTGAATTCAAATATCGCTCACGGCTCTTCGGAATTCTTCCATACCAAAGATGTGTCCATACCAAAAAAGAAAAGCGCAAAAATTATAAAATTGCAAAATAACAGAAACGGCGAGATACCCGCCCATGAGTATCTCGTTCTCGCATCCGATTCCAATGTTCGATTCAAGGTGACTCACGAACATAGTACGCAAAGTGACCGGATGCATTGACGGTAATTTATCCGCCATTAAATGGATTCGACCTTCAATGCTAATTCGTCTAGCGAAAGTCACGGAAGTAATCAAAGACGCATTAGAGATCGAATGACCGAAACGAACCCGAAATGAAGAGCGTTCGACGATTGAACTGCTCGAGATCAATGCACGACCTTTCGAACAGTGTCATTAACGGAGCAGTGTCGAAGGTGCAAAATTTTTTATGCATGGTCATTAAATCAAGAGGACCATCGCGATAAATAACTTTCATGAAGACGTACATACACACACATATGGCGCTCGCGATTGCGTAGGCTAGCGTGTGTGGGTAGTCTGGCCTTCAAAGTCCTTCGGTGGAAAAGTAGGGACCAGGATCGTCGGCTACGTGGGCTTCCGGTAAGTGGGAGGACTGGATTGAAGGCATCTCTCCATTACGCGTAACTGTACCTACGATTATCGAAAAAGTCATCACGTTCCACGGTGGAATCTTCGTAAATTTATGATCGAAATCATTAATATGACAACATAAAAAAGGAACGTGGTAAGTGATATAAAAAACGTGATAAGGTGTAATACTTAATACGGTACATTTAGAAATGTGATATATGTACAACGAAAGTAAATTAAACTTTAAACTTATATTACTTTTTGTTTTCTTTTTATTCAATTTCATTCAGCAATTTTAGCTTTTTTCTGTTTGCGTTCTTCCTTGCGCTTTTGTTTCTCAGCGGTGTCATGCAGCCGCCTCTTTTTGCGAAGAAGCCATATTTCCTTAGCTCTCTCTTTACGACCATCCATCATGCTCCTATACAACTTGCGATGTTTCTTTTTGATCATTCGTTCTCGTAATCGGTACTCTTGCCTTTCTTGCCGTTTCTTCTCCCATGGATCCTCCTTCGTCACTTCTCCAGTTTTGACTTTCATTTTCTGTAATTAAAAGTATATACAAAATAAGTATATACAGATATTCGTATAAAAGCATACACAAGGATGTGTTTGGAAATAATGAACCTTTTTCAATCGATTTCGTTGTAGTTCTTTTTCACTTATTCCGTCCGAAATTTTACTCGCTTCAATTTCCTCCTTCAAATCTTCTTCAGAGTCTCTTTCCTCTGTTTCATCTTCTTCTCTTTCCTCTTCATTTTCTGTCTCTTCTTCGGATTCGTCTTCATCTAATAAATAAGAAAAATTAATTTTTTATTACTTATTGCCTATTAATAATTATTTAATTAAAATACGAATACGCACCATCGTTAAGCTTAAATTCAGGGTCCATAAGAGCACGTTCCTCTGGTGGAATGTAAGTTTGATCATGGCGACTGTCCGAGAATGGCGAAAGATGTGGCGGAAGTACACAACCCATTAAATATTTCTCTACAGGTAACAATTCTCTAGCATTCACTGAATCAAAAATCCATTGTGGTTGTACATAATATCTATAAAAACATCAGCTAATTAAGGTATTGATTAAAAACTCGATAATAAAAAAGATATTTCTAAGCATTACCTAGAAATATACTGCTTTTCCATACTAGGTCTATCCACTATATGGTGCGTTATAGTTTCGTCGTTTTCATCGAATGTCGCCCCAACAAAGAGTAATTTATCCCAAGATACTTCGGCTCCGAAACAACGTAAAATAAAAACTAAAGGTTCTCTTGGTATTTCTCTATTCAAGAAGACTTTCAAACCTTTAAAGATTGTTTTTAACTTTTTTATTTTTTCTGCTTCTATCATTGCTTCTTCCAGTTTTGTAGCATTATCTTCCTAAAATGAGTAATTATATATGAATGTTAAGAAAAGTAAAATATTCAGTTAATTTCTTCATACATTTGCAAATTTATCCATCTCCAATTCTTCATCTTCTGTATTTTGCAATGTAGGATCAAGGTTCACTAACGGTACACTCAAAGCAGCTATTCTTTCTGATACATATGCTTCCTCGTCCACGAGTATTTTTTCACTATTATCTACACATCAAATATTTCTATTACACAACCATAAAATCGATCACCTACATAAAAATATTTCAGGAAAATCGTCTTACCACTAGTAGTGAGTTTTGGAGGATAATATAAATTAAGGGTATGATACAGCCTAAAGTTCACAAAGCCTAACATCGTAATGTAGAATTCTACAAATATAGACATCATTTTAAAATCAACATCATTTTTTGCTTGGGGCTCAAAACTGAAATGATGAGGCACAATCCAGGTTATTATTTGTCCTTTAATTTCAGCTTGATAATAATATCCCTTAATGGATACAAATACTTTGCGTAAAGCTTTAGCAGCAATTACAGCATGTAAAAATTCAATTGTCAATCTTCTACATAATAAAGACTGATCTCTTGGTATATGCTTAAGAGATGGAAATGTACTGAACAAGAAACATAAAGTCAAACAATCATCCAGATCTCTAAGTGCATCAATAAATGTAGGATAACGTTCTTTAACAATGTGATCTAATTTCAAAGTAGGATGGTTACTTAGATATCTTTTCATATCTGAAAATTCTTTCAAAGCCCTTGCTCTTCCAACTTTCTTATTAAATACCTAAGGAAATATAATTTTTGTAAATGTTTGACCTTTGGATTATAGTATTATAATATTCAAATTAAACATACCTTTAATTCTCTTAATTTCCATATTATTGGTTCATGCATCAAAAATTGAATGTCTTTTTTGTGATATAATGTTTTAATACCAGGTTGTCCCTTCTGTGCCCTTTTACGATTACGTGGTTCTCTTGGATATATGCCCTTTAATATACATAGTCTACGGAAATCTATTAATGTAAGCTGTAACTTTTTCAAGGCAGCTTTCCTTGACATAAATTGTGCTCCCTCCCCAGCCTGATACTACAAATATAAAAGGGGTTTTAACAATAAAACAAAAATACTTTTAAAAGATAATCAATATGTATATTTTCAAATTTCCTCTATTCTTTATAAGAAAAAGTAACCTCAATTACAGTTACATAAATGATTTTCAAGAAAACCATAAATAATCTTAACAAATACCTTTTTCTTTCCTATTACGACCATTTTATATCACGACCCTTATGCAATAAAAATGTAAAACTATATAAACATAAAAAATAATTTACGATAGATCCACGTGATTCACGAGACAAAATAACAGAAGACTCACTCAAGAACTTAGAAATATAAAACAGCGCCACCATGTGACAAATCCAATAACATATTCTTAAACGTTTAATAAAACGAAAGACAACAGGTGAGAAAAATATAAAATCTGCGACTTTTGTTATTAATATATCTTATTTTATTGTATTTTTGATTGCGCACAGCACAAACAGATAGAAAGCTATACGTTGGCGTATTATTTAGACATCTTAATCATCTTCGTCTGAATCACTTTCACCATCGCTTTCGTCCTCTAATTCTGGCATAGGAAAACGTAGTATAGCTGCTATTCCAGTAAGTTGATCCAATTCTGTATGGAACATTAAAAATATTGTGAGAACATTTTAAAATATCAAAACTTGAACAACTTAGAACTCGTTAACTTACGTTCACCGGATACATGCAAACTCGAAAATATTTTTACATCCCCACCAGAATCTCTCACACTTTCAACCAATTCGACATATTCTTTTCTTATATTAACATCTTGACATCTAGATATAATTATTATAATTGTAAATATATGAATATAATATACTATAAAAAAGAAAGATTATTGTACCATTGTTTACCTAAATAATTTATCTGAAATAAGTAATGTTTCAATAGCTTGAGATTCATTAGCTTTCTCAATGTGCTTCTTCCCATAAAAAGCTCTTGAAGGATCAGTTTGTAATATTGTATAAAATGTCTCTAGTGTTTTCACTTCACTTGATGCTTTCGTATCCGAGATTCGCGACATTACTGTAGGCTCAGCTAATATTTCTATTGTAAAAAAAAGATAATAAGATGTGCATTATTATATTCACTTAGTCTGAAGAATTTAATATACCTTTCAATGAATGTTTGAAACCAGAACTAGAATGCACAAGTAAGAATTTGCCTTTATTTTCTAATACTATTTTATTATCCGATTTAATGGCCTGTTGTATCATGTAATCCATAAATTGATCTTTGACAAAGCCAGGACTTGCAAGAATAATACATTTCACGATATCAAAATTGATGTGTCTCAAAATTCCTTGCATTATGTTATCATAAAATCTTGTTAAACCCTAAAAAATTCATATAATATGAAAATTTTATTGATGATATTCAACATTAATTTAAACACAAGTTTTATATATATATATAACCTTTTCATGCTGTGAAACATTTCCTTTTCTTTTTCTAGGGATAACTTGATCTATTTTTACACGAACAATTGTCATATTAGAAGTTATTAAGCAAATATGTGCTATACCTTCTTGCATTACCACGGCAGCAACATCTGCATTCTAAAATATAATAAAATAAAGTATTCTGTTTTATAAAATTCCAACAGTGATTTTTGTTATTACTCTTATTATTATAATCTTACTTGTGTAGGATCACACGCAGTATCAACTCTTTCCAAAGAAATAGAATCCCATTTAACTTTGGTAATTGTAAATTTTCTATTTTGTTCTACATCCAGTGTATGATATGCTCCCATCTAAAAATAATTATAAGTCAAATATATTTTTGATAATTTGTTGAATACTTCTAAATTACTTTACCTTAACATATTTATTTTCTTCTACATTTCTACCTTTCAGTCTTAAAACACATGCCTGTGTATCAAAGTCAATACCTTCAACACATATAGTCAAAGTAGTTCTGACTCTATAATTGTTAGAACTACCAGTTGCAGATTCCATTTGCACCTTTCTACACATATAATAATATTAAATTAAGTATTAAGATTTATTCCATATACAATTAACATTAAAGTTCCTACCTAATAGTGGAACAACTGACAAAATCTCCTTCAGCAATAAGATTATATGCATGCCACATATCTTCTGTATTTTCTGGGACAAGGGACACACTCCTAATAATTTTGTTTTTCTTTTAAATTCTATTGTTCACT
This sequence comes from Bombus affinis, assembly GCF_024516045.1. Classification (NCBI taxonomy): domain Eukaryota; kingdom Metazoa; phylum Arthropoda; class Insecta; order Hymenoptera; family Apidae; genus Bombus; species Bombus affinis. Next base: position 14,615,967 of record NC_066348.1, on the reverse strand, counting down.
TATATTATGATTCATTAAGAACATTAATACTCACCCCTCTCCATCTTTATCAACATTCTTAAACACAAGCTTCATTTTTCATACAAGCTTTTTATTTACTAAACCTAAAAATTTTTTTATATTAAACATTAAATCCTCTTTCTATCAGTCTTAGGCAACTTAATTAATAAATATTAAAATACATTTTTTAAACGAATTTTGATACAATGCTTGTGGTGATCTTGTCTTGTCTTACAAGGGTTTCAAAGTTCATTCGACATATTACACAATTAACAACAAGAAGAAGTACAAACACTGAAAAAAATTTATTTACGAGACGCTTTTACAAATTATTATACATATTAACTTGAAATCAATGGTATAACAGGTTAAGTTCGTATGATGTTAGGATAATAGTTTTATGATAGCTAACTAAATTACGTAATTACCTTAAGAATAATTATACAAATCTGTATTTAAGAAAATTCGACACTCCATGTTCTAAGCTTAATTAGAATAACGTAAAATAAATGGAACCATATGTCAAACATGATACTTTTCTGTCGGTCGACAGTCATTATTCCTAGAACGAGGTTTACAGATGGCGTAAAGCAAAATTCCAAAAGATGAGATAAAAAATATTATTAACTAAGAGTCATAAAGCATAGATTGGACTTGTATCTCGTCTGTGTCATAAAGTTTCCCTTTTTACAACAGGAAAATGTCAATTAATTATATCAATTGATTACATTAATTACATTATATATTGATTAGATAATGTACAACTTTGTAAATACATATATATTTATCATAAATGATATTTTTTATATATTCATTATTTATATCTTACATATTGCTTAAGTGCGTGTATTAATTAATTAATAAAAATATTTTGCTCGTTATACAATACATACATATATACACGTACATACATGCATATATATATATATATATATATTTATTTATATATTTATATTTATATTTATTCATTTATTTATTTATTTTTATCTTTCTATTTATATAATTTAAATAATTTTATATACATTTATCGAAATAGTTTTAATAATTTCTTCTTTTCTATTTGATCGTTTTCTTTAATAGCTGCAGAAAATGCTTGTAACTCCTTTTCAACTGTATTTTGTAATGTAGGATCCAATTCAACAGCTTTTGTTAAATCTTTGGTAGCGTTTTCTTTATCCCATGCACCTATATATGCTTTACCTCTCTTATATAATGCTTTTACATTATCTAAGAATAATATATATTATTAACATATTCAATTTGTTTATATGATCTATAGTAGTTTATATGATCTAAAGTAGCAAACCTGGATCATGTTTAAGTACTGTTGTGCAATGTTCAATAACTGCATAATATTCCTTTTGAATTAATTTACATTGTGCATAATTTAGAAGCAATGGAGTTTTCAAACGATTTAAAGCTAACCATTCTTCTTCATTTGGTTTTTCACTACAAATAACATATAACAATAACAAATATGATATAATAAGAGAAGAAAATAGTAAACATATTTATATACTGACCCAAGCATAACTTGTTCCAATATTCCAATACCTTTAGCATACATCTCACATGCAAGATCATAATTTTTTTCTTTGTATAATGCATTTCCTTTCTCTTTTATGTCTGGAATACTTTTCAATTTTTCATCTTCAGTCATTTGCCATGTCTCTTTTTCATATTCATCAGGTAAGATTACCTTAACAAGTTCTATAAATATACATATATTTAGATAAGTTATAGAAAAGTAAAAGATAAAAAATTAATATTAATTTCATGAGATTAATCAATACCAATTGTAAATTCTAAATCTTGTGGACACTTGATGAGTTCATTCAAATCGTTGTATCCAATTCCATCATTTTGTAAAGCAATACCGCAGCAATGATAGCTACGCTTCTGTGATTGTGGTTTTGCGACTTCCCTCAAAGTTTTAGACACAAAAGGATATGCTGCAACTAACTGGAATAACAGGTAGTATTAAAACATCAGTTTTAAGTATTAGAATATATTTTTATATTATTATAAACATACACTTTTGTCAATTCTAAAGCAAGCCACTTCATTCAGTGCCATTTTCTGTATAATAATCTCCCATACTTCAAGTTTGAATTGTTTTCCTAAGACAAGTTCCATCGGATTTCCCATTGCTTTGCTATCGTCTATTAATGTTTTTCCTGGATCACATTTTGTTGTTTTAAAGTGAAAGAGTACCTAAAAGTTAATATATGATTCTAATTACAATTATTAATTTACACTTATCATAATTAGAATAGTAATGTAAATATATGCACTTTAGTTCCAGGTACAAAATTAATAGCTTTGGTTCCTGCATGAATTACAGTTTTTATTATGTATTTCTTGCTTTCCATTTTAATAGTATACAGCAGTTGATAAAACAGAATTTAATAAAAAGTCAACCTAAAATAATTTGGGATTACAATATCAATATTATTATAAAATATTATAACGAATATAATAATTATAACGACCTTATACTTTATATCACTATGTGGGTGAATCAGTCTGTAAATATTAATAATGACAAGTCATTTCTTCCACGTTACTCTCTTTTAAAGGTTGACGTCTTCAGTTTTTTAATCGTATCATTGTTAGAATTATTCATCACTTACTAATTCCTTAATAATTCGTATGTTTTCCGTAGTAATCTTATGCCTCTTACTAAGTCAATAAACTCATACGAAAGTGTGAAATTATCAGTAACTCATATCGTAAGTGAAAGACGGTAGGTATACGAGTAGTTAATATATTTTCCGATATGCTATTACTATAAATAGTTAAATCGAATTACTTAAATATTACTAAACATCAAGTGTGTTATCTAATCATTTAGCTTTTAATACCTAAAATAATTTGCATTTTAAAGTGGTATTTAATATTTCAAATGTCTTTGAAGAATATGTTATCAGTTACGAAATCCTTAAATATAGTCGTCAAAATTATATAATACTTAATATTCGAATTCGTTTCATGTATGTTTGATAATAAAATCAATTTTAGATTATTAATAACATTTTTCAAGAACAAGTAGTCTAGAAAATCGTAAATGAAACACAATAAGTGATATAATATTTTAAATTTTGAAATTTTTTATATATAATATACAAGTGCACATTTTATATAATTGAGAAGGTATTCGAACTTTGACTTAATAAATGACTTTGCGCTTTTATATCATAAATAGGACAAGTATTAATTTCGTATTTGTTACGAAATTTGTATAAAGTGAGATTTATCGATAAATATATATAAACAACACAATATCCATTGAAAATTTGGAACAGTAACTAGTATTCTATCACTAACAAAATGAGTACAATTGACAAAGTCTTAACAAAATCTACTCCTACCAAAAATATAAATGGACATAATATCCATAGTAAGTTAACACATTATTTGTTAATATATTTCTATGTTACAGACTTCTAATTAAGCATTATTACAGTATATCAATAATTTTCAGGTGTGGAGGAAATTCAGATACCTGTACCATGGGGCATCATAAGCGGTCAGTAATTCATCTTTCTTTTCATTAAATTTTTATTAATCATCAAAAATTTTCACTAACTAACGCTAATAAAAATTAAAAGATATCATAGTACAATAATAATCAATTTAGGAAAATGGTGGGGACCAATTGATCAACAACCGATTGTGGCATTGCATGGGTGGCAAGATAATGCTGGAACATTTGATAAATTAATTCCATTACTACCATCAAATGTAGCCATTCTAGCTATAGATTTGCCAGGTCATGGTTTATCTTCCCATCTTCCTATTGGACAATTTTATTACATATTTTGGGATGGGCTTATTAATCTACGTAGAATTGTTAAACATTATAAGTGGAACAAGGTTAGCAAGCAATTAAAAGTTATACAACGATTGTTTATAATTCTATATTCTTCTTGCACAAAAGTTCAGTTTTGCTAAAGTACTACTAAGTATCTTGCAGTTTTTGGTGATGTCAAAATATATGTGAATTCATATATAAATATGATCTTAACTTTATAGTGCAGAAATTGTAACACTATACGATCATCTTTATAATGATTGAATTAATATTATAAAAGTTATTTGGTACAAGGTTGACTGTTATGTGCTTATGATAAGTTTTTGCATTCTTCATTATCATTGATATTAATTGCTTCAAATTATGTATTATGAACCATGTAGTGTCGTTGTATAACTATAGGACATGTATATATTAAGATGATAACAAACTTTAATTCATCAGCTGCAACTTTGTTTCGTATTAAAATTCTTATTTAGAAATTTATTTTTAGGAAGTTTGAATGCTGATATATTTATATACTTAAAATAGTTAAATTTGTCTCTCCCTGTTTCTCTTTCTTTTTCTTTAAGTAATTATTTCATTGTGACACAATAATCAATTACCTGTAGGCAAATGGTGGGGTCCCAAAGGGGTTCAACCAATAGTGGCATTACATGGACGACAAGACAATGCTGGCAGTTTTGACACTTTGATTCCTCTATTATCTGATGAGATTTCAGTACTCTGTTTGGATATGCCTGGTCATGGTTTATCTTCCCATTATCCAAAATGTCAGTACTATTATGTTTATTGGGATGGTATTATTCTACTACGTAGAATTGTGAAATATTTCAAGTGGACAAAGGTTAGCGAGTGGATTCAGTCTCACCGCTCCTTAGCTTAAATAAATGTTATTATACATAATGTATAATGCCACAAACCTTATTTTATTATTATTGCTGTATAAATGTAACAGTCAGCCTTGAAAATGTATACTAAACTGTATATCTAACTATCTATATGTTGCATTACATAAGATATATGCCTTATAAGACCAAAATGCATGATACACACACACACATGTATATATATATATACATATACATATACGCATATATTTTTGTACATATATAATAACTTATGTTAAATCAATATTAATTTCTCGTTTGCTTCTGCTTTATGTATATCTTTATACATAATCAAATGTCATTTTCATAGGTGAAATTACTTGGACATTCCTTAGGAGGAGCAATATCATTTTTATATGCTGCATCTTTTCCTGATGAAGTAGAATTCATGATAAGTTTAGATATTGCAAGTCCCAGTATAAGAGATATAAAAAAATGTCCCGATATAATTAGTGATAATATTGACAAATTTCTAAAATATGAATCACTACAATCTGGTGGTATTCCATCCTACGATTATAATGAAGTGCTTGAAATTGTTGAAGATGCTTATAAAGGTTCCATAACTAAAGAAGGCGCAATAATATTAATGAAACGTGGTTTACGACCTGCCACTGAACCTGAGCGATATTATTTTTCACGCGATCCACGATTGAAGGTAAAATATCTTACATAAAATATTAGATGTGTTATGTATTGATTTTATATTAATATTAATTTTTAGGTTTCTGCATTGGGTATGATATCTTTGGATCTAGTACTTGCATATGCATCTCGAATAAAGTGCGCTTATCTTAATATTCGTGCTGTACCCGGAATGAAATTTGATAATCCAGAATCTTATGAAAAAATATTAGATGAAATAAAACTAGGTGCTAAAAGATTTGAATACCACAAAGTAGATGGAACTCATCATGTACATTTAAATAATCCTGAAAGAATTGCACCCATAATTAACAATTTCATAAGTACTTAATGATTAAATATTTTTAACTGTAAACTGTGAAAGTAAGTAGCAGTTGTTAAACTAGTAAAAATTAGTCTTGTATGCAAGCTACATTAGTTGCATACATAGGATTTCAAATATTTAATTTAAACATAATTATTTTAATACATATATATATCATATACATACATATATATATATACCCAATATCATACTATATATAGTATTTATATTAGTATTTATAGTATAGTATTTATATAGTATTTATATATAGTATACTATATATAGTATAAATAGTATACTATATATAGTATGATATTGGGTTGTCCGAAAAGTTCGTTCCGATTTTTAAGGAAAATTTAAACGCAACACATTTAAATTTCAATATACATTTATTAAATTATATAGATGCCATTTTCTTCCACAACTTTTCCCCATCTTTCATGCAACTTGAATATTCTATCCTTGCAGAATCTTTCAGGTTTTTCGGCTAAAAATTTTTCAATATGATTTTTTATGCCGATTGAAGAGTTAAAGTTTTTGCCATTAAGGAAATTTTGTAATGACGTAAATAGGTGAAAAGCTGAAGGTGCGATATCTGGTGAATATGATGGGTGGGATAACAGATCTTAACCAAGCTCCAACAGCTTTTGTCAAGTAGTCAAAGACACATGAGGCCGCGCATTGTCCTGATAAAACATGACGTCCTTCCGATTCGCTAGTTCTGGTCGTTTCTGTCCAATTGCTGTTTTTAGTTCGTCATATTGCGAGCAATACTTTTTCGAATTTATTGTCTGGTTGTTTGGTAGAAGCTCGTAATACAGGATACCTTTCCAATCCCATCAGACACAGAGTATGAATCTTCGGATGAAGACCGGCTTTTGAGGTAGCTAAAGGTGATTTATTCCGCTTTCCTCAAGATCTTTTCCGCTCAACAGCTTAACAGCGCATATCTTGTTTGCTATTTGTGTGGTATTTTTGCCTTTCTGATAGAAGAAAAGCATCAACTGCCTATAATGCACTTTGTTTCCTTCCATATGTAAGAGCGTATAAAACTAACAAAAATTAATATATTTTAATCAAACTTTTTTCTAAAAAATTAGAATTTAGAATATGTGCACATATGTCATTTGTTTTCAATCAATCTGATATATTCAGATTTGTCCTAATGTCACTTATCGAAAATCGGCACGAACTTCCAGACAACCCAATAACTAAACAATGAATATTTCCACAATACTTGTGCTTCAGATCAATGGATTTAATTTATTAAAAGTACAACGATTTCATAAAATATTTGATATATGTATAAATATACACAGAGTTATTTATTAAAATTATACTATTTTTTTAAAATAGTAATGAAAGAATAATATATTTTCATTGCATCAAATTCTTCCATTTTTAAAAAATAATAAATTAAGAAATGACTACATATCACAATTTTCGAAAAAATACCATTCCAATTGATATCTTAGTATTCTACCGATTACAAATAAAACTATAATTTTTCTTTTTGCAGTTTGTTTAAAAATGAGTCATGAGTTAAAAATATCTAAAAAATAATAAATATTACTAGTTACAAGGCCAATGAACGATGTTTTTATAGTATTTAGTGGTATATTATTTTAATGGGTATTATATTTACTAGCCAACGGCGATAACGCATTAAAGTTTTGCTAACGCAGCGTAGCAAACTTATACCGGTTTATGCTTCTACGCATAACTTAGTGATAAATGACCTCAAAGCGATATACATTATCATTTCGTTTTTTCTTGTATTAACTTAATTTCCATAGTTTTAACGAAAAGAAAAACGATTTTGGTACTATATGCAAATGTAATTTATTTTTTAAAAACCTTGTTTATAATTTATTGTAATAAATAATTGTGAAAAGGATCCGAAAAAGTTTATTATTTCATTTTTCTCATAAAAATTAGACCGAATTTCAAATTGCAACATTCTTTCAAGTTATTATTGAGAGCTACATTATCATTCAGACGAAATTACAAAGAAAATAATATACGAGAGATAAAGATGCTATTGATACAGATGTTTTTAGGCTACCTACAATGGTCAAACCAAGAAGTTTCAATATCAATTTGTTTACTCAGCTGATGAGGTAACGCCACGTAGAAATATAAATTTATATATTGAGACCTTATTCGGCACAGCTGTTACATACCAGTTCTTCTTAAATTTTTGTTCAATAAAGAGCGATTATAAGAGATAGATTTATAAAGAATGTTTATGTCTTATCAACAAACAGGTAAGCAAGAGTTAATAAAGTATTAATCGATGTTTTAAAACCTCTTATAAATTACAATTTTGAAATATAATGAAAGTATCGTAACCGACCAATAATCATTCTAAATATTTCGATTTATACATGATATTAATTTTAAACAATATTTTATACACAATACTAGCAGTATAATTTTTAAAATATTTTTATAAAGATTGAAATCTAAAGTTATACTTGTCGGTAGAATTTAACGTTGGAGTATTATATAGCTTTTTGTCGAATTATTGGTTTAGGTCGTTATCAGGTAACTTTTGAAACGAACTTATCCTATCGTACATACACGTTCTGCGTGTCAGTAATTACGAGCGATGATAATGCCGTCACACGTAAAAAATGAACGTGAATATTCCATTTCTACAGGTGAACACCGTTCGTACTTGTCCACGCGTTTTCTTTTCGTATTTCTATAGGAACGATTCGTCTCTATCATAGAATTCATCGTATTAGATCATCGTCGTGCCGTAAGTATATATTTTCTTTATTCTATAAAATTACGTAACTAAAATAATCAAACATATTATTTTAACACATTACTAGACAATATAGATTCTTATATTTAGTTTGTCTTTTTTTTCGTTAGTTTAATACTATCGTTTTGAATTATCAGTCTGATGCATCGATCCCAACGATCAACAAACTTTTCACTTGAAAGTTTGTTCGTTCGGCTCGAGTTATCAAACTGAATGGATGTACTTCGTTCCCGACATAAAATCGACTTGTCATGGAGCGAAATTTCGTATATACTTCTGGAGATATTTGCGATATTCCGTTGCACGTTGTTGTAATTCTCGATCAGTTGGAGTATACGCAGCGTAAGTTCGCAAACGTGCTTTTGCAAGTCCCAGATCCTATTTATAAATAATTTTTTTAGTGTAATATATAGTAAGATTCACTGTTACATTAACTACTGATTACGTAACATAGCATAAAAAATGAAAGATGTTAGGTTCTATTATGAAGAGTCTATAATATACATTTCGTGCTGAATTAATCTTAATAATAACACCCATTACCTTTAAAAATTTTCGATTACGAGCCAATGATTCTTCCGAGTTTATACGAAAAATAGGCGTCAGCAATCGGTCCAAGCACGTTTCATTTTGTTTTTCCGAAGAAGTATTATGCGTAGAATCGTTATCAGGCATTATTGATGTCATTATTTACGATCTTCATATTCATAATTCACCATTTTATTTAAGTTTTATCATAATTTTTAGTTTTATTAAATTTTTTATTTTAAAGGAATTATTAATATACTGTGTTTCGCGCGTATGCATGACCACAGTGTATATATTTTAAAAAATGTGGTTTCTATAGAAATGTACCTATGGCAACATAAATCGATATCTCTGCGTCAACGAATATGTATCTTGTTGACGTAACCGAATGCGTGTTAAAGGATTAGGGACTTTTGTTTATTATACTTTAAAATAACTTAAATAAATTATATTTAACAAATTGGTACTTATAATCTTATTACTCTTATATAAGAAATCTTGTTATATCTAAGAATGTATGGAGAATGTATCTGTGGTTCAATAATATATTTTGATAAAAGAACAAAATTCCTTTCTCCTGTGGTATCTGTTTTCTTTATTTGCTATTTTATTTATTCTTCTAGGGTTTGTGAAGTTGGCTGTAAAAAAATATATATAATTTTATAATCTAAACTTATAGCAAACAATGTAACTACGATACTTACAAGAATATATATATGACTCGGTATTGATCGCTCTACTAATTCCGAAAGCTGCACTTTGCTTAATTTATGTTCTTCATCTACATGTAACATATAAATATAACTAAAAATAAAACATAATTCAAGACATAATTAATAAAAATACATTAACCAATAAAATTATTACCAGCGGGAACTGTTAGAGACAATGATGGAAGTTGTACAAAACCTGCCACCAGTGGTCGTAAAATCCATTCAACTTTTCTCTCATTTTTTGGAAGTATGTAAATGTCAATCTAAGAAAGAAAAACGACCAAATTAATAATCATATTATAAGGTTTTACAGTTTAAAATGAGTGCTCACTTGTTTTTGACCAGCAAACATGAAGGCATCACTAGCTTCCATAGTCAGTCGCAATGTAATCATATTGTCAGAATGATTTTTTATAAAATATGATATTAGTAATGGTGTACGAACCCAACCATGAGCAGGTATTTTGGCTTCCAAACAAATTACAGCATCCTCAACTCCTAGAGGTGCTAAAGTAACACTGCTGCTGGTTTCTAATGCATTATCATCATTTGCACTGAAATAGCAACTATTAATATTATATTATTTAACCATTTTGGAATTTTATATACCTTTGCTTACCGTTTCCATTTAATAGTATAGACTCCAGTACTAATAGGTTGCTCACCACCTGCTTTTGGTATCAAACAATACACATCTGTACCTGTTTCATTTGCAGAAAGTGTAATACCACTTAAAACAGATACTGCCTCACTTCCATTTTCCCTTTCTATTAAATCTCCCTATATAAGTATATAATTAACATTATTATGATCTGTAGTAAAAGATTAATAACTAACAGAAATATTATTTACCAATTCTATAGAAGTATTTATAATATTTATAGGCCACGGAGACACACAAACAATGTGAGGCATCATTATAAATGGTTCATTAATGAAGCCTTTCGTCAGTGGTTCAAAAAGAGTGGTATAAAATAATGTTGACACTTCAAATGGCTTTGTAACTGATAATGAATATGTTAATTCTTTTGATCCTTTAATTTGTTTAGATCTTGTATATTCTACCTGTTATGAAATTGACATTATATTATTTTACAAAAATTAAAGGGCTAAAAGAGTACAATGTGTACCTTTATATGAATATCTCGATCACCAACTTTGTGAGCCCTTAAGTATACAATTTGATGAGTAACGCAATCCTTTTCCAAATTATCAATTGGTATTGATATTACCGACTGCTTATTATTCATTGTCAAACTTAATTCCGCTACAATTTAACGAATCGTTATTGACAAATGTGTGTAATGCGTAATAAATAGCAGTATGGACTTTTGTGGTAAGTTACATACGTACTTGACTGTTCATTTACTCCATCAGACACAAGTGATACATTTAAAAATGCTGATGATATTTTTTCATTAGTAACAACAGATATATTAATAGGTAGCCATTCTCCTAAAAGTGCTGGATTGTTGGATTCAATACTTATACTCAGAGTAGATTCTTCTTGTTTTATTTCAGCACTGACTAGTGATTGTATTGTTTCAAACTCTCCTCTACTATTGTAAATATAAAATGCATTAGTCTTCTGCATAAATATCTGTCAGTATTTTAAACATACCGAAGCTGTTGTATTTCAGGATATAATCGACTCAAAAAATTTGTTTCTCTCCCTATAGCAGAAAATCTCAAAATAATACAGCACATTTTATCACTACTCATATATAATGAGATTGTCGTAATACGTATTTCGCTACTCTCATTTTGTTGTGGGGCTTCAAATTGATAAGGAAATTTTCTCATTTCTTTCCCATGAAAAATAAGATTATTATGTTCAGCATCAGCAACGACGAATTCTGAATTATATCCTGGACTATTAACCGTTATCGATACTTTAGAAAATTCAACACTACTGCTGTATGAATTTCTGAATAAAACAAAACATTCTGTTATAAGTTGTTTTTTTCTATATATATATAAAAATAATATGAGCTTGTAAAATTACCTAATAATGACTTCCGCAGTAACCATAGAATTGACAGCATACTTTGGCTGCAAAAATCTTGCTTTAACTTCTATAAACGAACTCATATTATTATCATCAATTGTAAAGACAATTGGTTCTGACTTATTTAGTTCCACTACCCACTTTTCTACTGCAGGATATCTCACATCATCGGGTAAGTCAGATTCCGGAGTTGGTGGTTTTTTCTACAATTTAATATTTTGCTTAATTGTTTAATTACAAACAATTGTACAAAATTTAAATAAAAGTTACTCACATGAAGAATATTAATGATGTTATTATAGACAGCATCTTTATAATCCTCTGAAAACGTGGTAGAAGGTCCCAAAGCTTCAAATGCCAAGGTGATGTAGTCTTGAACACTTGTAGAGAGATATGCCGCACGTAAAGCATTCTTTAAGATATTTGTGATTAAGACGGGCCACCGTTCCCCGTGATATTCCCACAACATGTGCATCAATAATCTGGCCAATCAAATTTTATGATTTTGATGTTAAGTTATGAAATATGTCTAGAGGAAATAATGTTAGAGTCAACTTTTGAACTAATGAATACTATAAAATTCTTTTAGTAGCGTCAATAGATTTATATAAATATAATAATATTTAATTTTTGACTTACGTTAGAACTTTCCCATAATCTTTAGAATTATAATATTCTTCAGCCATTTGTACGACTGAAACACAATTACTATGCATATTATTAAGTAAAAATCTATATAGCTTCTAATTAAATACATCATACCTAATACTCTCCTCATTCTTGGACACCTATATATCTTAAATTGTGAAATTGCGTTGCCCAGTAAAGCAATGATTATATTCTGAAAATATAATGTAGTTTTAGATTAGAGTTATTTCTAGTTATAGATAAACATACATTTTTGACTGAGAAAGTATTAAATATGTTTCTTACAGAATGGTGAACTGTATATTTTTCTTTATATTGTAAAGCCTGTATAGCAAGTGCTTTTTTTATCGGATCTATGGGTTCTGCACTGAATTTTCCAGGACACCATGGTCGTTGCCCATAGAATTCAAGTTTTTCTTCGCCTGCTAATGGGTCTGGATCTGGATAACTAGTAACATTCTAGAACAATACATATAATGCTTAAAAATTTTGTATATAAAAATATCATTTGTATTAAATGTGCTAATTTTTATACCTGACAAAGTTCTTTACAAGCTGCTTGCCTTAAGCCTGCATGATGAGCTGCTGATTGAAAATAATATCCAGGGTGCTGAGTTTGGACACCCGGAAGTCCCTGTCGAATAGCATCATCAAATAATTCTGCAAATGTAGAAAACTGACTACACATCCAAGCATGATGTTCAAATATAAGTTCCTTTGGACCAGTCCATATTTTAAATCTGCATTACCAATTTAATGTTATTGTAACAGTATTATTATGTTATATATTCCTTATGTTATTACATATATTTCTGACCTGTCAGTATGAAGTCTAAATTGCGATATAGCATCTTTAGGAACATTTAAGTTGAACATTACTTTACATAACTTATAATTTATAAAACAAGCAATAGTTGTAATTTCCATTACATTTGTGTCTGTTATTGGTATTTCCAATAAGTGATTATATGCTTGAGTATAATGCCTATAAAATAATTTTGTATCTTTTATTTGTACTCAAAATCTTTTCCTATGTTATTACACTTACTTCTGTGCTAAATTTTGATCTTGTCTTAATTCATTTAAAAATGCCATCTTAAATTGATGGCGTACAAATAAATGTTTGTATGCATTTTTTTGCATAGTTTTATTAAGTTGATCTCTATGTCCTTTGACAATACGATATTCATGATGATAAAAGTTTTGTGCTACATCATATAATGCACTTTCTAGTCTGAAATGCATATAAATATGTATAACTAAAGCATATAATCAAAAGTAGAGATTTACAATTAGTTTATTAATTACCTAGATATATATCCTAGTAAATGATTTCCATGTGGCAAAACGTATAATAACTTTGGAGATAGTTCACATGCTCCACAGACAGCTGTGGCACGTTCAGTTGCAATAGAATCTTCAGAACCAGGTGGAGGTTGTGTACAATGTTGTATAAGTACTACAGCTATTTTTGTAGTTCTTCCATCTAAAGCATTTCTAAAAGTGCAAGCAGTCAAAAGTATTGATTACAATATTTTTTAATGAATAATATTAATGATATCTAAAATAATCTGTACCTAAGAGATTGTACTTTAGAAGCACATTCCATCTTTTTCTCGTTCCATTGAGGATCATTCCAATCTAAATTATAAAATACAACAACAACTGCTGGAATTTCATTAAGATATTTATTCATCCAATTACGTTTCAATATTCCTTTGGGCCTATAATATTCATATGAATTCCTCTGAAATATATCAATAAGATTTTAGTAATTCAATAACCACATACATGATTTATGTTATACAATTATATATGATATGATATACCTTGGGTTTTACTGTAGGGAATTCATGAGTAGGGCTAAGTAATTTAAATTGTATGGCAGAACTTTCTAATCTGCGATTATTACTGAATGCATCCCAAATTGACCGATGTACAGGATTTGCAATGTCTAAACCAGTTAAGCCAATAAGAGCTAAAGGCTTAGTAACTAATTCTGGTGGTAACTCACACATAATTAAGGATTAACTGTAAAATTTTCTTATTAATCGTATATATTATACATATAAAGAAAAAATATATATTTATAAATTATATTTGACATGAAATAACTATTTATATATGTTTAAACACATACCCAACTATTTAAACAATGAACTACATTGAAGAAAACACCATTGAACTAAATTTTGTGAACAAGAAATGATACCAGAGATAGATAAATTGATATCTAATACTATTCGACGTGTCTATGTATACTTTGACAGTTTAGGTTATGTGTTGTTCTTTGATGATATTGTGTATCTGTATGGACATAGGAATATCCATGTGTATCTGCAACTAGTAGTGCCCTCTAATATTATCATAATGATTGCGAAAGATACTAAAATAATGATTGGATCAAATATTGTGATATTATGAGATAGAAAAAATATATTATAACTATTAGGATTAGTATATTTAAGATATGACTTTATAAAAATATTTTTACAAACAAGTTTTTATTATCTAAATGAAATTATATACATAAAAAATTAAATTTTATTATACATAACTTCTGCATGACAGAATAAAACAATATTTCATTATATATGTAAATAAATTAATATATCTTATTACATGTAAAGTGTTCTATTTATAATATGATCTTTAAACAATATCAGAGGCATTTAATACTTCTGATTCTTTATCTTCTTCCATAGGATTCAATTTACTTGCAGAAGCTGGAGAATTTAACTTTGTCTGCTCTGGTGTTAATCGAACTGTTGTCCCATGTCGACTATAATCTTCGATTTCACCTACTGGTCGTTCAAGATCTTCTTCTACTGTACTTTTCCTACATCTATTCTATATTTCGAATTTTTTAAATTAAAAAATTCGATTTCAAATTCTTTCACTTTGGTCTGAGTATCTTTTCAAATTTGTATTTACCTGAAGAAGTTTGAAGAATTCTTTCCGAAATTCTCTGCTGCATATAAAGTATATGATAATATGGATAGCAAAATTACAAAGCTCCGTGACAGCAGCAAATGCTCGAAATAAGAGGTAAGCACCATCTGTACTCTTATAATCATAATATACAAATTCAAGCAATATCGATGGGATCATTGTTACTATAAAACATATTGCCATCATCGACATTAATGTAGTCAAATGTTGTTCTTCTCTAAACAAATAATTTTTGTAACAATTAAATTGTATTTATTTATTAATTTATTATTAATAATTATTAATTTAACTTTTATTTGTAGAAAATTCTGAAGGTGCATTATAATCTTTATTTTTTAAACGCTACCTGTATCCTCGATTACGGGTCAATAAAGAAGTTTCAGGGACATTTGCAGTACGAAACTTCTCCGAAACCGACTGAAATTCTCTCTTCCTAGCATTGAGTTGCAAAAATCTTTTGACCACAAAGCTATTCAGTAAAAGAAGAATTATAGTTGGGCAGAGTCGTAGCACAACTTCCATGATCCAAATGTATGCGTTCCATAAAGCACTTCGGGTGATAGAGGTGTTTTCACGCAGTGTGAAGAGAGTTCCGATATCTTCTTGCTGTTCATATACCGTTCTCATTCCTGTTAGCGGAGCGCTTACCTATAAAATGATTCTAAGTAAAATTGGAACTTTCATAGGCAGTAATTATTTTTTTACAAAAAAAAAGAAGAAGTAAAAAGACGATACCGCGAATCCAAGAATAAAAGAGCACAGGATAAAAGAGCGAATATTTTTGCGTGCGTTTCTGCTACGGATGCGAACCGGGAAAAAAATGAAGATATATCGATCGACAATTAAGCAAGTCATAATTGAAATGCTGGCTATAGCGAACGTGTTTACGGCAACCAGTTCTAAATGAGCGTGGTAAAAAACAGACGGGTAATTGTTCCTCGTTCCATATCCTAATCTAATAACTGAAATCATATATTTTTATTTAGAAATTCTAAATTATAATATAATATAACATCTAAATTAAAATATCGTTGATTACCTTATGTTTATTTAAAATATTTTTAATTAAATTATTAATATTTTTTATATTCATATCGTGATACATACATACAGGTATCCAAGATAGAAGAACCCCGGCGTTTGCTAAAGTTAGTCCTCGGAGATATAGGTATGAAATTCCTCGAAACACCGGAGTAGATAACACCAGGAATATTAAAACATTACCAAAAATGCCGCTAATTACGATCGTAGGAATTACTATCCTATAAAGGACACGTAATACAGACGTAGTCTCATTGAGAGGATGTCTGTCCGCGTTAATTATACTATTCCAGGTAGAATTTTCGTCATCGCAACATAAAAGCGTTCTAAAAAAGTTTAAATATATTCAGCAACGGCAAGGTAATATTACAATGTTTAATAATATTTAATTACTATTAAAATATGAAGTTTAAAAAATTAGAAACTAATGAACATTTTTAATATCTATAAGTTATTATAAATTATAGATAAAGTCCATTCCTATTCAAAACATACCCTTTAAATATTCCCGTCAACATAGTGGATACGGATGCAAAACTATTTAAACAAATTTAAGACAAAGCACAATTTAAAGATCACGTTGAAAATCTACTAGATTCTATCGTTATTTTAAGGAATTTTCTGTCACTCATTTTACCGCTTTCATTAATAGCTTCTTGAGTAAAACCGACGCAACGGATGCACGAGTTCTGTGAGATCCATCCCCGTTGAACTCACTACCGTGTTTCCCATGAAAAGTCGATATTGCGCATGCTCTCACAAAGGTTGACTTATTGTTGTAGTCGAAGTATATTTACTTGTACATTATAATTATATTCCAGCGCCCTTCGTCGAGCTAATTTAATTTAAGATCTAATAAAAAAACATGTTACATGTTCGACTAATAAATTCTCTGCTTCCAATATGCACTTCATCAATGAGAACCAAAAGGAATATTCCAACAGGAAGATGATGATCATAACGCTTAATGCGTTTTAAGAGAGAACTTTATATTGTCGTAAATACCTTTACTTTTTCTCTGATATTTCCTGGAAACGAACATTTAACTACAATAGATATGCTGTATATATATATTAACAAATATCAAATTCTAAACAAGCCTATATATAAGTTCAAAGCAGAATCGCTCATTTCTGGTTGATTCTTTTATTTTTTAAACGAGGTGAAAATCATGAGTTTGAACACGGTACGCAACACCTTTTCTCGTAACAAATAAAGCTCTACGTCACGCGAACTTATTCTTAGCTACGAAACGCGTTCAAAATTAATCGATTATCTCTGTTTAGGGTGATATTATTCATCAGCTTCTGTGCCATCACGGCGAAGACTTTGATGTCAGATCATTTTTGCCCCAGTCACCTTTCCAACGAATGCCTGGATGATTTTCAACTCCTTTACAAAAGCATTCAAGTGTTGACATTGTTTTGCAAAAGCGAGCATTTAATTAGATATTGCTTGCTAATTTCGAAACCAATAGAATTTATGTACAACGGAATTTATGGTTGCTAATTGTAAATACTGTCCTAGTTTAAAACAAAAGTTGCTACGCAGAGAGAACGTTTTTTTACAATAGGGGGAGCATCGAAGTTCGAAACAATTTCTAAAACCACAAGCAATATCCTTCAGAGTACTTAACAAGGTATCAGCTAATACCTTGTTACCTGGTACCAATATAAATCATCAACTATTCATTTTTCGCATATGAAATAACATATTCGCCAGTTTGAGACGAAGGAGGTAGCACAGGGAACATCGTTAAATGCAGGAGAATAGGATTTAATTGATCAAGCGAGGAACTTTGAAAGTGCAAGAATATCATGTTGTAAAAAAACAGAAAAATAAGTGGAAAAATATTATAAGAAAAAGAGAAATTTTCAGTACAATAAAAATTTCTTGAAAGAACGATTTTAAGCAAATATCATCATTGTAATGTGAGCTTCAAATTTCATCGATATCCAAAAGCGTTCCTGAAAAAACGAACAGTTATTTCAAGCAGAAAGCATCATTAGAGGAATCCTTTACACCCGATAGAGTGTCTACTCAAGCGACTAACGAAAATGCAAAGCCGTAGAGTAAACTTGGTAGGTTGCAGGATAGTGTTACATCGATTACAAATTGATCGTACTCGGAAAGCATTAAGGGTATTAAACATATCGTTTGAAATTATATATCTCCTAGCTTAATAATGACTAAAAGTCATTAGGAACTTTTACATTTTTTTATACATATACTTAGAATCTGGAAATCTAAGAACGTAAATTAAGATCAAGTCAAAAGCAATGCTTAAAATTTCGGAACAAATAAGGATATTTTGAACTTAATACAATATAAATACTAAATTCTTTTGTTACCTTCTTTATATACCTATTTAAATTACTTTGTTATTTTTAGGTGCGCTTTTTTATGATAAACAATAATAGTAATTTAACACGCAAGTGTAAAATGTTATAAATAATTTTTAAAATTATTATTTTTTGCATAATTGGCGGATATAAAAAAGTAATTCAAGAAATACAGAAAAGATCTTGATATTATCAGAGCTGATATTATTAACTTTCTTTCTGTCATAGTCCATAAGGTTGGTATTACTTGAGCGCCTTAATATCGAGAAAATTTCAAATCCAACTGACTAACGGAGGAACATACTTGATTAAATTTGTGTAAATTTTTTAAGAAACAGTAGTACAATGAGTGAATTTAAGACACCGACAACGAAGAGGTATAAAAGTAGGGTACAAAATAATCCAGAATTGCAAACGCCTATTAAAATACCAGCTTCACCGTTTTTAGAGAAAATAGGTTATGGATGCGGTAAAAAGATACGAACATTTAAATTTGTTACTATCAATATTAATATTTTTTAACACGTAAACATATTAATAGGTGTTAACGTATTTAGTCTGGAACGATCTCCAAAAGTTGGTTTTATCCGATCTCCATGGGCGATAAAAAAACGTAACTGCAAAATTAAGGAAAATAAAAAATATAATGAACGCATTCGATTCGAAGCAGAAGTACTTCGTAAATTAAATCATCCGAACATTGTTGGTTTTCGGGCTTTTACGGAACTTTCAAATGGCGAGCCATGCTTGGCAATGGAAAAATTAGACGCTTCTTTAGGTATAAAAAAGTACCAAAACATGAAAATATGTTTGAAAATTTGAAAATATAGTTTTTGTATTAATATAATTTTTTTAGGTGATAAGATAGAAGAAAGACTCGAAGCTGGTGATGATCCATTTCCTGCTAAAGACATTTTAAAAATAACATATGAAATTGTTAAAGGATTAGAATATTTGCATCATACTGCCCATATTTTACATGGTGATATAAAAAGCTATAATGTGTTAGTTTCTGCAGATTATAAAATTGTTAAGCTATGTGATTTTGGTGTGTCTTTGCCGCTTACAAATAGTTTAGAAATGTGTACTTCAAATGAAAACTTCACATATGTGGGAACAGAGTGTTGGAGTGCACCTGAAATAATATTTGGTTAGTTAATTTTTAACATTTATAAAAATTAACATAACATAGAAAGGGTAATATGAATGATCATAAATTTGACTCTTTAGAGAATGGTCCTGTTACAAATAAAGCAGATATTTGGGCATGTGGTCTTGTAGTTTGGGAGATGATAGCCTTATCATCACCTCATGTAGAATCCTCAGAAATGGATGAATCCTGCTTAGATGATTCAATGTTAGAAATGCAGATGAATGGCAATACAAAAACAAATGAACATGATATAAATATAGATGATGATAATAGTTTTCTTAATGAAATATGCAATAAAAACTATGGTAAGTTCTTTCACAATATTTTTTAGTAAAATGTGGAGTAATTTTTGACAGGTTATATGCCAAATTATAATACCTTGATGGTCACAGGTACTCGTCCTGCATTACCTGCTATTAATCTAGGAAAAGAATATGAGAGAGTACTTGAAGTATTTTTTGCATGCACTACTGCAGACTATAAAGTGAGGCCTAGTGCAAAAGGTCTTGATAATTATTTTAAAAATTATGTATATAAATAATATATAAATATATACATTACTGCTTTTAATACTTTTTAAATAAACAATTTTATGAATGTTATAACTTGATATAGCTGTGAATCAGATTAATGACATGTAACAACTGTTTTTATTTATCTAAATATACTGATTTTTATTACTTTCATAATAAATATCTTCAATTTCATTTCATTTCAACAAATCTCATTTTTATTTACAAAATTTTATATCTTTTTCGTCTTACAAGAAAATGATGATCATCAACAAAATGATAATTATTGTGCTAATTATGATAGCAAGTTTAATTTTTCTCTAAAAGAAATATTTTTTTATTAAATGATAATGTTATCTTACTACATACACAATTATTATTTTTAATGCAAATACCTTTCTATGTCTCTGACTTCTTTCCTCTGCTTTTTTAAGGTCAATACGACCAGTATCAACATCATCTGCTGCCCTTCCAGCAAAATATTCTACACTATTTATTTGTTCTCCCTATTAAGACAAAAAATATAAATTTTTATATGTGTATATTTAAAATTTATATTTAATTATATAGCCTATTCATACTTACTTGTCTTTCAATAAGAAATGCCATTTCCGTAAACATATCTCTAACTTCTCCAATAGATTTTTCTATTTTGACTATATCATTATGCCTACTTTGAATATCAGATAATTGTTGCCTTGCAATTCTACTATCTTCTAAAATCTATTTATAAAATAATTCATATATACTTATTTAAATTTTACAAAATTTGGTAATGTAAAAGAATAGATCTGATTTTTACATTATCAACAAATAAGTTGTTTCCTTGAGCATCGAGTAATTTTTCCAATTCTTCGCTTGTAATATGTTTTCGGACTAAAAGATGAGTAAAAATAATGCGCACTAGTATTTAAATGAAAATGATACACAATTTTCACAGAAACATACTTAACATTTTTTGTTGATGTAAAAGTAAACGACATTTTTCATGATATCTTATCATAGATATGTTATAATCTTCCATAATTTCAGAGAATAGTTTTATCATCGTTGTATGTTGTATTACTTTAATTCGTAGATGTATAGGACCTTCCCTCGCGCTGGTTAAAGTTAAATCATCAAGACGAGTGATTTCCTTTCCCATTTCTATAAAAATAAGTAAAAAATATTTAACAATTTACAAAGACAAAAACTGAAACCTAATATAAAGTTAGATAATTCGTTAATTTTTTCATCATAAAATTCATCATATTTTTTTATAATTCAATTTTTGTAAAACCATGTGACATACATATTTTTATGCGCGTAAATTATAGCCTTTAATGGTTAAAGTATCTTTTGATTGATTTTGATATATAATCTACTTATACTAACTTATTATATACTGTTAGTTAATTAAAACACTAATTATTTGGTAAAATATGGAATTTTTATTTACATTATGTAAAAAATGTTCAATAATCTACAGTATGTAAAATTGCTACAATGTCGCATTATTTTACGTTGCACTTCCTAATGAATGTAATTGGTCAGTCGGTTTCCCGCTTTCGAATGGACGCCCAAGTTTATTTTACAGTTCTTTGTAGCTTATACGAAATGTTTTGTGATAAACTACTAATAAAGTTTTCTGTTGGTTCATACCATAATGAAATAATGAAATCGTTATCGATATGTATTCAAAAAATGATAACCTGAGGCCATAACTTTTCTTTATCAAATGATAAGTTAAGGTTATGTTTACATTTATAAGATAGAGAAATGTGATAATAATTGTAGTTTCGTTTAAAATGATCTAAACTGAATACAATTGTTACTATGGAACCTTTAAAAATATTCGATAATTTTAAATTTAGTGAATTAAACGAAGACTGGATTCAATCTGTGTGGGATGGAGAATTTATGATTTATAATGAACCACCTGATGAGTATCAAATGTTTTTAGAGAGTGAGGACATGAGATTGCTTTTAAACGAATCCTGTACTGTTGTAAAAACTTGGCTAGAAAAAGGTGATGATCAGAATAACTCAGAAAATTATGATTCTGAAATATCTTGGAATACATTGATTTCTATGGATATAAATGTACGTGCTTTATTAGCTGTATTGGGTTATATAATAAAAAATGGTCAAAGCAAAACAGCCAATGAAGAAACAAGACAATCATGTTTATATGCGACTAATTTATATTTTATACTTTTGGCTATTCCGGGTAGCTGCGCATTCAATGTATTTCATCCTGCTTTATATCAACGAGCCATAGAGACAATAAAAATAGGCTCTGAACATTTATTGCCTTCTCTTAAGAAACATAATAAAACAATAGGTCTAGATGATCTAAATATCACTGAACAATCAATGAATGAAACCATAATTCTTTCACAAAGTGAAAAAGAAAGTCTCATACAAAATTTAAATATTATAATTTGCAGTTTTATTTTAATGATAAAATCATTCTGGTTTAAAGATCATGCACAGTTACTAGATATTACCATTCTTAGATTAATTGAAGTTACAAAGGTAGAGGATAATTACATAATTGGTCAATGTTTTAATAAAAAAGCAGGTACTTTGAATGTTTCATTGCCACAAAATGCTTATGCAGCTTTGAAAGAATTATGTAATAATAAACACGGACCAGTCAAAATAACTATAACCATCATAGCAAAGTACCTATTACCATGTTTGTTATATAGTCATATGGATGCACAAACAAAAATTATTACAAATATTCGTGAGCATACTATAAATTTTGTAAAAAATTTATTGGATGAATATGAGAAAGAAGCCAAAACTGCAATTTTAACATTGATACAACATATAATGTTGTTCTGTCCAGATCGACTTGAAGCTAGACAAAAACAAGCTAATGTGTTGCTAAAACTGTTTGGAATATGTAACCAAAATATTGCACTAGAAGCCTTTAAGGATTTAATGCTATTGTCACATCATTCAAAGATACCTTTTAGATTATTTGCCCAAGAAATAATTGGAAAATTATTACTTGAGTCCTTTTTGGTGAATTGCAGTATAACTGATTGCTTAAAAGCTAAGGTAAAAAGAGTATTCTTTGCAATTGTATTGACTAGATGTATGGATTGTTCAAGTATGGTAAGAGGAAAAGCCATGGCTATAATTGCTGAATTTACAGAATCAAGCAATGAAAAGGACAAAGAAATATTTTTAACTATATTTAAAAAGTCAGATGTAGATAAACAATTTCTTACATTTCATGATATAAAGAATTCTCTATCTGAGGATACTGATTTATTACCAGGATCAAATGCACTAATAACTATGTTGGCAGATAGAGTAGAAGATGAAAGAGCAATGGTAAGACGAAGCACATTGCAAATCTTAAAAAATTTGATTGTAATGATTCCATTTCTGATACATGAAATTGTACCTATAATTAGCCTCAGATGCAGAGATCCAGTATTAATCGTACGGCGATTTGCTGTACAAGTTCTATCTCAACTTTTAGAACAATTTCCAGATAATTCTCAACTCCTAAATGAATGGGTACAGACTGTTATACCACAAATATTTGACATTGAAATTAAAGTACAAGAAAAGGTGCTAGGTTGTTTAGAAGAGTTATTATTAAATAGAATACAAAATATTTCTACAACTACTGATACTATTGCAGATAATTTGCCATGGAAAATTTTAAATGCTGTAGCAAATATGAAAATGAGAAGACATTTATCAAAAGCCTGTAGCTTATGGGTTAAAAATGGTGTTATTACTAATTCTATAATGAAAAATATACAATCTCATATTGGAACAAATAATAACATAGAAGCTTGGGTCTTTTTGGTTGCATTGGCTGAAAATACCAAGTTACCAGATATGAACAAATATTTTTCAAATTATCAGCAAATTTTTCTAGAAAATAATTTTTACACAAGTTTAGTTTTGCAAGTTTTAAGATGTTCTTGGAAGTCTTTAGATTATGAGATTCTAGAAGATCTTCATACCTATCTATATAAATGCTTGCAACAATTCAAGATTAATTTTGGATTAATTAGCATTTGTTTGGATATTATACACAACATAACTCATTATTTAAATCCTGATAAAAATAATAATTTGTTAGAATCAAACATGCTAAATCTGGTAAAGATTTCAGAGATAGAAATTGCAAAAATTTTTAAAGGTGAAAACGAAGATGTAGAGGCACCACCCAATTATTTAAGAGCTATGTTTACATTAGGACATGCAACAATTTTATGCAGCTGCAAAATTTCACCATTAACGCTACGGATTTTGCAAGGAATGTTATTAGAATGGGAAACACTACCAGAAATTATAAAACCAATAGAAGAACTGCAAGCTTCAGCAGTTGTTATTCTTGGACAGCAAGCAATGAGAGATCGTGAAATTGCTAAAGAAGTAGTCCAAATATTTGGTAAATTAATGAGAGAAGAAACAAATCTAGATTCGATTGTTCAAATTGCTGTGAAAATAAATGCTGCAAAAGCTTTAGCTGATATTTGTGTTAGGTTCACTGCTTTGGTGGAACCATACTTATCAGATATGTGTGTAAGTATGAAAAATTCAACTCCACAAGTACGAGAGGCTATTGTGGTGATATTTATTCAACTTCTTCTGGAAGATTACATAAAAATTAAGGGTCCTTTCTTTTTTCATATATTAACAATGTTGTCGGATTCGGACAATATGATACGTGAATTAACAATTTTTCTCATAGAAGAACGGCTTTTAACAAAGAATAAGTCACTAATATCACAACAATTTCTACAGAGCATATATCATTATAATAATTATCAATCTCAACATAAAATTTATCACCATAAAATGTGTGAGAAAGAAAAGAAAGCTTTAACACTTCCTGGAAGAAGAAATGAAAAGAAACGGAGAATAATTTATGATTTCATGCTGGATCATTTAGATCCTCCAGGAAAGATGAAATTGCTTGTAAAAGTAACTAGTCAAATACTTGATGGAACTTGTGTTGATTTGATTGACATTAAAAAAGAAGAAGGAGCAGGTGTATTAAAGGATGCATTGTATATAATAAGTCACGAGCGTCTACGACCATCATCTTTTAATAGACAAGGTGATGATGACCAACAAGAAGATGAAGAATGTAGAGCTCAAACAAATATTCCAACTTCTAATGCTATTAGCATTATTATTGAAGGAATTAAGAAATATGGTTTAGATGTTCTACTACCTAGATTAATAAAACTTAGAATAAAATTATCTACTTTAAAATCACCATTAGAAAATGTTGTAAAAAAGATTCTAGTTAAAACATATTCTGAATATAACAAGGACCAACTATTAAACATAGTAACCGAATATCCTGAATTGGAAAAAGAAGTGGAGCAGTTTAAAAAGTATGTTCAAATTTATTTAATCTTATATATTACTTATTGACTTATTAATTTTATATTACTGATTATTAATGTTAATATATTTTAGACAGATGGAAGACATTACAGTTGATGATGAGAATTTTACTGAAGAAGAAAATTCTGCATCAGAAATTAATAATCAAAGTGCGTCCAATAAAAATTTAGATCTAACGATGTGTAATTTACACCCTAAGATTGTATTAGAGCGTCTTTCGGTTTCGCAATTGTTAAATTCTAATTCACCAATCAGGGCTTTAGATAGTTTGAATTCCCCAACATATTCAAACTCAATTTTATGTTCACCTTCACAACCTGGTCCTAGTACAAGTACACCTACATGTTTCAATTCTGAATCTAATAACACTGTAGGTCGTGCTTCAAGAGTTAGAAGACTTTCCAGTTTCTTTCAAAATGAAAATGAACTATTTGATCACGAAATAAGAGAAAGAAATATTTCCCAGGTTCAAGATGATAGTGAGTCTGATTAGGATAAGTAAGACAAGTTATCTCTGTTTCTTTATTTTTATTTATGATGCACTGTGTAAAAACGTAGGAAAAATTAAACCTACCTCTTAATTTTCGTTGAATACGAAATGACGTTTGTGAAATAGTATACATTCGACTTTCCAATTCTTTTTGTATATCTGAAACATACAAATTGTTAATTAGTATGTAAGTACAACATTTGGTACTTTGTTCTTACCTTTATTAGTGTATGATAAAACATTATTATGTAAATCCTTTACAATAGCGGTATTGGCAGCAATAAGTTGAATTAAGTCTCGAACTTCCTCAACCTATATTAATATTATTTGTATATCTACTACTAATATAAAAATCTGTGATATTTAAATGATAACTTAAATATTCATATATATTTACATATACGTACTTGATCTAATACTTCCTTCAATTTTTTATTTTGGGACATTTGTATGCGTACATCTTGTAAAAATCCTTTACCAAACATAGTACTACTATTTTGATACTAAAGAGAAGTGGTAAGAAACAGTATATTATATATCGATTTTTTACAGTGAGAGACAATATTTATAAAGGCGATGACAAATATTATCATAATAGATTTTATTACTTATGTTATTTATTATAAATATAATACTTTACGCGTAATTTTATTCAAATTCTAATGTCATAATGTAAGTGATAAAGTTCAAATTTGAATTTATAGAATGGTAAAACACTAACGGCACGTAACTCCGGCATTCGATCGCGGACCATGATAGATATTGTTTGAGAATCAGCGTATAACTGATAATTTCATAAATTAAACACATAAAATATGTTTTTTATCTATCTTATCAGTGCAGTAGAGATAATTGATAAAATCCATCGTGCCGTTGACATTACTATTTATAATTGATTGTGTATAATTTACGAAAATCAGTTAAATATATTTGTAAGTGGTTTTATTTTCTGTACGACTCGACTCGCTTCACAGTTACACTGCATTACTTAGAAGATGCTTTGCATCTGAAATGAAATAGGAAATAGGCACTTAGCATCTGGACTACAAGGACAGCATTGACATGAATTATAAACCTTTGACTTGTTCTTTTATGCACTTTTTTGTATGTTATAATAATAGTAATAGTCCCTTTTTAAAACTACGATGCTTCCTTCTTTGCATAAACAATAGCTGTATTTATATCAAGAAGAAATTGTCACTTGTCAACTATGAATATAAGCACACGCTATTAAAAGTTATTACTTAAAAATATATTTCGAAAAAATGATTTATATTTAATTGCAATTTGATAAAAGATACAGTTAAAATGTAAAGTTGAAGCTCTGTGATACTAAATGAAGAAAAAGAAAAGTTTAATATTTATATGTAATTTTATCAGCATGTAATTATAAAGGAAGGATAGTGGTTAACGAAAGTATTTTCTGTATTATTTTAAATTTATGGACTAAACATTTTCTGCTTTTCGTTCAATAAATTGCTATAAATAAATATAACACTTTGGGAAAACAGTAAATGTATTTATTATATTATAAAGTAACATCAAACAAGCATTTATAAATATATTTCATTACATCTAAATAACATAATACATCTAAATAAAATATCTTAATATCACCATAGAGAATAGTTTAAGAACATGAAATATATTTTCTCTCCCTTTTTCTGTGCGTACCGCGTTAACACTAATATAATATATAAATAAATCAACAAGAAGAAATAGACATAGTACTAAAAAATCATTAAATTTTACTCTCTTTTTCAAGGCAAATCAATCAGTCTTATAGAACCCTCAATTAGAACAAAATGATTGTATTATTTAAAGGTACATATATATATATATATATATATAACCACAAGTT
The DNA here is from genome assembly GCF_024516045.1 of Bombus affinis. Taxonomy (NCBI): domain Eukaryota; kingdom Metazoa; phylum Arthropoda; class Insecta; order Hymenoptera; family Apidae; genus Bombus; species Bombus affinis. The sequence continues at coordinate 14,587,917 of NC_066348.1, read as the reverse complement.
CAGTATTAACAAGATATATAGTTTTAGCGCAAAACTAACTCTGTGGGATGTATGCCGTGTACATCGATGAGTGTTTTTTAGAACTTTCAACGTTGTAAAATATTTACAACAAGAGAATACATTAAAATATAGTTCACCTATTTTTAAATACTATAGGATGTGTTTTATATTTATCCAAATATATATACACACTGAACAAACAATTTTAAGAAAATGATGGAGTTTTAAACCACAGTCTTATGATTGTAGCATAAATCAGCATCTCTCTTATTTTTGAATCTTATTTAACGCTACGCGAAATACGATGAAGATGTAATCACTTGATCATCTTGTATACAAACTATGTCTAAAGTATATATATACATTATATGTATATATATTACATTTTCTTTAGAAATACTGATCTCTTTCACTAGTCTGTATATACTTCCCTCTTCGTTCTTTCACCTTAATTTCTATTTTAGCACGTAGGTGATAAACGCGTATTTTGCTAGGACGTTCCCGTTCGCGTTCTAACTTTATCCTTCAGATAGTTGGCCACCTGTGTCTGTGAGTGCCTAATAGCTAATTGAAGGGGCGTGATACTTTCTTGATTCATGAGTAAAGGATCCGCTCCTGCACCTACCAGCTGTCTTGTAACAGTCATTTGTCCTGTTAATGCTGCTGCATGCAGTGCACTTTCACCATTCTGAAACAGTAATTATCTTTTGTAATTTTAAATGAACTATAACAAACAGAACACATTATCATTAGAATTATTATACCCTACAGTATCTAACATAGATATATTTTTCATAATTGTTTATAAATTATTTTTGTAATTTTTGTTAAATATTATATATTGAGTGTGATTTTTATAGATTTGTCGAGAATTTTGAGTTTCAGTTTAAGAGACACTTGTACTTACTGGAAGAATACCAAGAGATGGACGGTACTTGAGTAGCTCGCCTACAACAGCGGTATGACCCTTGTGAGCCGCCTTGAATAGCGGAGTCGCGCCATCCTATAAAAGAAAACACTCTACACCAACCATTCTTTTGAAAAGTCGATTCCAGCTTCCTCTCTTTGTCCGATTATTCTCGACTTACGTGTCTGGTGGCATCGACCTTCGCACCAGCTTTCAAAAGCCTCCTCACAACGTGATCGTGTCCCATTTGCGCTCCTATCCATAAAGGCGTGGCACCATCGGTTCTTGCCGCGTCCGTTTTTGCCCCATGCTCCAGAAGAACCTCTAGGATACGTAAGTGGCCATTTTGAGCGGCGATGAATAATGCCGTGGCCCCATCCTACAAATATTAAGCAAATTGTTACCTTTTTTTCTTTTTTTAATTCGATAGTCGCTAACTATACGTTAGGAATAATTCTTCTACATTTGATAAACGACATTCTTTATCGTAAAAGTCCAACCAAACCAGCTCACCTTCATGTAAGCGTTCGGATTGGCGCCTCTTTCAATCAGTCCCTCAACAACATCTAGGTGACCGCACTGGCACGCGACAAAAAGTGGGGTACCGCCGTCCTGCAATCGCAACCAGAAATTGTCGAACGTTTTCATTTCACCTGGCTACACGATACTCTTTAGTACAGTACAACTTACTATGCTGCAAGAGTCGACGATGGAACCGTGCTCCAACAAAAGGCTGGCGATGTCCATGTAGCCACCTTGAGCGGCGAAGAACAACGCCGTGGTACCCGTCTAAAAATAAAAAGTAATACAGTGTAAAAGATTTGAGTAAGATGTCGAGGCAATTATATAAAGTGCCAGAAAGCTTCCCGAATTTTATGGCAAGGAAAGAAGACATACGATCTATCTAGGATTACTGTTTTGCTACTTCTGTAAACAGAGTAGAATACGTTAGAGTAGAATAAAATATAGAAATAACTTTGGTACAAAGTGTTACAATATTATCAACGTTATAATACTAAAGTTTGTTTTGCTGTAATTAAAAATATCTACAAGAATCGACTGTAGGATTCATAAAAGCGTAAAATCGTAGCTTTGTCTATAAAACTTGACTGAATATACTATTTTTATTGTCTGTCGGTATTGACAAAAAGAAAAGAGAACAACGATTCCCAAAAAAGTATATCGATATCGATTATCGGAGTACGAAGAGAAAGCTGAAAATAGAGATTGTCGAAGAAACAATAAAACGCTTCTACACTTTCGAAAGTGGTAATAATAATAACTACGTAAATTCCAGAATATCAATGTATTCCAAAAGTGTTTAAAAATCCAATTTTACCTGAAAAAATATTGCAAAATTTCAGTCATTTATTTTGAATGTCAGATATATATATATATATAACTGAATAATTAGTAGCACATTCGGTGTTCAAATGTCACATCCTTCTCAAGTTCCGCATGAATAACCCATGAATTTTTCATTTTATTATCCCTGATGAGACGCGCCTTTCTACCTGTATATATTCAGACCGAATTTATTATTACTATCGCCAGCTCCTTCTGTGATGGTGATACCTACGGATAATTGACAGCGAGAGCGACATCCTGTCGCCTTTGCCGCGACACAGTACCTATTATAATACGCCAGATATGTCCTTCCTGCGTTTATGAAGAACTGATACCTGACTGTTTATTTAATGTCTTCAGAACAATTAATGTACTATCGATTGAACTCTATTCTGATCGTAATAGAATATTTCTATCATTGTAACGTAAGATTCCAATATCCGCTGATGATTTACAAAGAGAGCAATTAGAGGATAAATGCCGGATCCGAATAACCGAATAAAAAGAGAGCGATTTCGAATCGAATATCTATCCATTGGTAAAGGAGAGAAAGTACTGGTGTGCGTTTCGAATATCCACGAAAGGAACAGCATGTGTTCAGACCGATGCAAACCGAACCTGTTCAAATGTCAGCTATATGTATATGCACTTTCACTGACGTTGTTTCATTGCCTTGAAGTATCGATAATCGCTGCCGAAAAAACTAGGTATCTCGATCGATTTGTCGTTCGAATTAGGCTATGTTCCCCTTTTTGGTTGCATGTACATACGTGTATTTCGTTTATGGTTCTATATAGAGAAATTACCACAGTGTTCTAGGTGCACACTTGCACAAGTTTCACGGAGTTCCAATGTTTCCTCAAGCATATCAATCCAAGAGACATAATACCTATCCATTACAAACCGCAGAAATTCTATAACGACGATCAACCTGTCTCTAGTCACGGTAACAGTCGCCGTCGTGGTTGAATATTTTTTACTCCACTCAACCTGCATTCGATCACGCGTACGTACGTCATAGTCGAGGATCTTGGGAATGATATACTATTCCAGTTCTTAACGACTTATGATTAAATACTACAGTCATACTAATCTGAGCTCTCGTGCACGATTGAATTAATATTGTTAGTGAAATTTTACGAGTTATCAACACCGATACTCGGTAATAACAGAACAGAAATCGTACATGAAAATTTTATAAATGTTGTTACTTGTAAATTCGCAAATATCGACAACCTATCGTGTAAAAGAATCCTGCTGATGATAAATGTTCAAACAATTTTCAAAATTAAGAACTCCAGGTTCATTTTATAGAAATTAATCTTTAGTGAGGGTCAAACTTGAAGGTAATTCGGCACTATCAACGATTCCCGAGAAATACACTTATCAAACGATTATCTGGTGCTGATTTCGTAAAACAAGAATCTGCAAGTACAAATACAGATGTAGGAATCCTGCGGTGTAAGTAACGGGCGTAAAGTAGGACGAGATAAAAGGTCAAAGTTATTTTTGATACCAGTCTAAACCTCCTTTGCCCTGTAGTTTAATTAATTTGTTGAATCTACTGCGGGCGAACGCGGTAATTAGTGGCAAATGGTGCATGGTACCTGCGGCGCGTATTGCACCCTGGTCCCCGGTAGATGATGATCGTATCAATGAATGCGTGCCGCTCAAAACGGAGAGGATGCTCGGACGGATGATGGGCATCGCCGATTTATAATGGACTTATTACTTCCTGCGCGCAATTTGCTTTCCAACGCACGCTACTTTATCGCGCTTGCCGTATTTATGCGATACAACACGCTTTCGCGTGCTACGAGCTTGATAGCTTATTTGAAATTCTTATGAAGCGCCGGCGAAGTTTGGAAAATTTCCGTCAGATCAGTATGTTCGGGAATCTCGAAGAAACGACGAACGTATCGTTGTATCGATAACATATGTACCGATGATCTTTTCCGTGTGAAAATAAACGGTTCCTGAAGAAACAAATATTTGAAAATTGGAAACTTTCAATCTCTTTCATCTTCCTAGTATTCTTTCGTTTTCATGAGCGATAAAAATTGAGAGTAATAGTTTCGGGAACTCATGACTCAGATAATAGGTATCTGGGCCAATATATATGAACAAGATAAGATTACGATAAGTCAGCCGTGTTAGATACCAGATCTTTAGTTTCGGAATGCACTCTTAAGTTTAAGCCTTCATAAATTAAGCCAAAAAATAATATTTCGTAGAAGGGAATCTAACTACGGAAATCTCTTCACGGGTGGAACATAACCTTAAATTAAGAAAGAAATATTTCTGATACTGGATCGAATTAGTGAAGCCAGTTTGACCAGCATTTGAAAACGAAAACATTGATAGAGGATGCAACGTAGAATGCACGAAACTCGATATTCGAGTAACAAGATATTTGCTGCTAGCCACGAAAAAGATTTGTTTGAACCGGTCGAAAGTCTGTTTCTTGAACGAGGCCAAACTTAAGGGATCAGTGTGTCACGAACGCCCACGCACGATTTTCAAGCTGATACCGGTAATTTGTGCAGAAGCCGCGTTTAGACGCGCTGCACGTGAATCGTTCTACGCGGCTGGTCGCACATTACGGCAGACGTCGCTGCTAAAATGTATTAGAAACACGCGAATTGGCGTATACCCGCGATGCAACCTATCATGCTTCGCTTCAGCAACCTTGAATGTGCTTATACACGGTATAAGTATACATAGGCGTATTTTATATAGGTATCTTATGCGCCAGCAGCGAAGCTATTTACGAGGGAAAAAATCGTCCGTTATATTCAGGTCGCGCTTTTTAGAAACTACAGAACGAGCTATGGTTAATTGACCGACGTTAATGAATTCGCGTTTGAGCTTTCGATGCTATCGGTTTCTTTTGTTGTACATAGTTTTCAACGTTCACTTTTGCTGACTTTTTGCGTTATTGCATATCTCCTTCGATTAAAAAAATAATCTTTAAACCGTTCGTCCTTTAACTACAAAATTTCTATAATTGAAATTGAAAATTAATAATAAGGAGAAATCAATCTTGATTAAGTTAGATTTTAGTTTAGTAGTCATCTATATGTCACCACACGTTTGTTATATGCTTTGAAGCACGTCAGCATGGTTAAGAGGAACGTGCTCGTCACGAATCACAATGCTTAATTAAAAAATCAGAGATAACCCTATTTTCTAATATGGAAAACGAAATAGTCACGCTGTTTGTTCGATTCGGGAGAAGGCTTTTCCAATCTCTAATATGAATTAGAAACTCGCCTATCGGCCAAATAATCGAGCGACTTAAGATCGCTGACTCGCAGAAATAACCAGAACGACTCGCGATTAATTGCGCCTCTCCCGCATTTATATTCAAGCATCTACTTTTCCTCGGTTGACTCTCCTCTCTCTCTCGATAATTAGAACCGATCAAGAATTCATTTAGATCACCGATAAACCGTTGGAAATCGATATCAATGGCAACCGAGTCTAGTTTTAGGTTACTGACTAAGCAAAAAGAGCTACTAGAGTAGGTGTCAATAAAAATAAATTCTGGAAGTGAAACTACGTGGCATCGTTTGTGTAACGGGTCAACACGCGTTTAGCTCGCATAACGCGCGTTTGCGTAATTCATCCTATACAACATCGTCGCTTGGTCTCGAATACAAAAAAAGGGTTTTTCGACCTCTTTTTCCTTTTTTCGAGGCTACATCTCGAGTCACGTATTTGCAGGTCGATGTTTTTACACCTAAAGAAAGGAAGGACATACGGATATTATTTAGATTGTAAGAAATGTGGGAATTCATACGGATGATAAATGATTTTGAGAATCGAATAAAAGTTTATATTAGAATATTGGTAGGAATATCAGGAAAGATTCGCAGAATGCACGTGGAAGAGTCGAGAGATTCGTACGAGAATCATCAAGGAGAAAGAAAGTTTTGAGAGTCATCGTTACACTGCGGATGTTTATGCATTTATGGAAAATATTAAGATGCAAAAATGTACATAAAAAATACATGTTAAAGGATGAAACGAGTCACTGCTTAGGTTTCATCTTTTTAATCATGTTCATCTGTAGCCATTGTTACCATTATGTAGGTACATATCTTTTAATAATTTCTTTTAAACGAAGCCGTTTCTACAACCAAATTCGTTTATACATTACCAAAGAAAAAAAATAACAAATAAACTAATAATCGCAATGACGACAGGTAGCTTGCATAAATTATCGATGATTTAGTTAATGAATCACGCGTTTAAGTATTCCTTCTAATTGAATGTTAAGCGGACATTCCGTGGCCGAAAATCGCGACAGTGTCCTGTGTTCCATTGGATTTGCATACAATACCGTGATCCTCGATTGCACCGAGGGTATACGTGGGCTCAGCGATAAATCGTCGCGAGCCACTTAAAAAAGGCCACTCGACCGCTTCCTGGTGCCTCGTGTTACAAGTTACAAGCGACGAGCTTTTTATGTCGCACAGACTTTCCAAGCTCTGTGTGAGTAGACCAGAGAAGATAGCGTCTTCTTTCGTTTCTATTTTCGAAAAAGTAGAGACCGTAGCAAGGTTACACACTTGTTTCTACTCCTAAACCAAGATTAATAATTATCGAGAATGTAACGTGATTTGTAAAAATTTGTTTTATTATCGGATACGAGTAGAGTACGGTATCATCGTATGATAGGAATTAAGATAAAGATAGAAACAGTATCAAAGCTAGTTACTTCGAGGGAAATGAAATTAAATTCCGGAATACATATCGTAAATTTTAGATTTCAAATTTTCACGATAGTGAGATGCCGTGAAATTGGTTTTTCGGGAGTAATCGTGTTTGCATTTTACGCTCGTACTTTGCTCAAACCCCAATATCATGGTATACATCGTAAATATTGTTCTATTAGATTGCTTCGTAAGCTCTGTCTGCCAGAATCAGAGATAAATTTAATTTACAACATCCACTTATGTGGATACCTCTTTTATCAAAATCCTCGGATTTATATTTAAATAATTTATTTATTACACGCCATGTGTCGAGGCGGACAGAATTTATGCAGCACCCTAATATTTATAGAGCGCGAAGATAATAATTGTCTTTTTCTAATTTCCAATTATTAAAATTTTCTCCAGAATACTTTAACGAAACGACTTGTAATAATTTCTCCTAATTTACTAAGAAATCTAAAAGTTTAGGAAAAGGATTCACTCGACTACCAGATCACAAAAGGGTCGAAGAGATCAATTGAAACTATAACTTTCTGTGGTCACAAAGAGTATTTCCATTCAGTGGGTAACGGGGTTGCCAGGACGTACACGTTCAGCGGGTTTCATTCATTCTTAGTTCATTCATGGGCCGGCTACGTGTACTCAGGACTTACCAGCCGTCTGGCATTAGGATCCGCCCCTTGTTGCAGCAATTCGGTGACCGCTTCGATGTGGCCTCCGGCGGCGGCCAATATTAAAGGAGTCGTTCCATCCTGAAAACAAATTACCTGGTTAATGATCTGTCGGTAACAATCATAATTAGATCGCGGATATCTGTGCATTTATGACAAATCGTAAAGTACATACATTTAGAAAATAAAACATTCTTTCATTCGAGTTGAAATTCCTCACGTGTACCTATCTGTAAGAATATGAATTTGCATAAAGATCCACAGATTTAATCCTAATAAACCAACGCAGAAATATTTAATGTTTTCTCTCCTTTCATTTTTAATCAAATTTATATCACAGAACTTGAATAAACTTAATTCAAGTGGTTATAAATTCATCTGTGCGCAGTCGCGCGCACCTCGATATGATCTCCATAATGAGGACTCCCCTGCATTGCTTTCTAATTGATTTGAACGGAGCAAGTATCGTGATTACTCTTACAAACCAGTATCATTAAACAGGCAATTAAGCGTCGTAAATCTGTCGTGTAACTCCTTCGGTATCTTACGCTTGTTTCAAACTGTCTCTACTTTCTGCACTTCTTTTATATATTTCCGGTGTGTCGAATCACGCGTCGTCGCTGCATCAGTAATTTAGTGCAATAACGCGGCGATTGTTAGTAAGGTTCCTCAATTGATGCAACGACCAATCGAGAAGGCCAATCCTTAATGACGCGATTAATTTAACCGATCGTCTGCAAATTAGCAAAGGAAAATGACTTAAGATATTCTTTAAATGGTAGTGGGCAAACGGAAACGGCGCCATGACATTTAAAAGAAGGTTAACGTTAAAACTGCTACTTCTCTTGATCAAATTCCAAATTCCCCCGAATATAGCGGGTTAAATTTGATCGTCTGCCAAAGTGGAACGAATATCCGTGCGTAATCCAATAAGCCACTTTTGAAACTAGAAATAACGTTATTTGAATTCCTTCTTTCAACGATGCGTCGTTATTTGCATAATGAAACGACAGATCGTCTCCCGGTAATTGATTTCCTACGGTATCTATTGGTTCGATGTCGATGATTTCGTAGATGCGTCAATGAGAACGAATATATCTTTCCTCTCTTGCACAATAAACTTATTATATAATAATATTAAGCAAATTGACAAATTACAAATTAATGGATTATAGATTTCTTCTTTTACAATTGTATAATCCTTCGTGAAATAGGTTAATATAGATAACTTAGAATTTGTAGGATTTGCTGGTAAGACTTAATTTCTGTTACTACCAAGCTCGTTAATGTTATGCAAAGATATTCTGACTTGCTGATAATTATTACTTGCGATCTGTAAAATTTTGTTAATAATATTACTTCAGTTGCGTAAGATGGTTTCGATTTACCTTATCTTTGCAATCGACATGGACGCGACCAGAATCGAGGAGAACTCGAAGACGCTTTGCATCGCCACGTGCCGCTGCCAAATGTAATTCTACGTCCCAAGGTGATTCTTTCTATAAACAGAGAAAGAAATAAAGATCGTTTTAAAATTAGAGCAATTTTTATTCTATAATAACACCGGTCACTTTTTCTGATATTGTTTCTAATTCTACTTCGTTTCGTTTCCACGACTACTTTTACCAAAAGAATATTTTATGGTCCCCTGTCAACCACGTATCGATTAAGCAATCATAATTAGGGACGCTAGATGAAGTAAACTTGTTCGACTGTAACTGAAATCGCATTTTACGAAGCTATGCTCTGTGTTTCACAATTTCTCTCTCTGGTTTTCACGTGAAACTTTTCAATATTTTTAGAACACATACATACACACCTTTCGAATGTTGGTCTCAGCGAGAGCACCTATTAACGGAATTAATCGAAACAGAATGCTTATCCGTCATGTACGCCATGAAATCACGAAACGAGATCATAATTAAAATGTAAATCGACGGACAGAGTTGGCAAGCAAATATCGAGCAAACAAATTCTGCTCTCAAGAGGTACTAAAAACATTCTGAAAAAGAGCGCGTATTATATTTCATTTAAAAGGCAGTTGTGCAAAACAAGTTCTACGTAAATAATTCCTTTATGCAATGGATAAATCATGTAAGTTTATCAAAGTGCAATGTTACGTTGTTTAGCATCACTAACTTATGTTTCTAGGTCATCTAATGTTAAGCGCGACAATCAATGCATAAAAAGATTTCCCGTGATCTTAATCGATCGCTACAATCTATGATCGTGACTATTTCAAATTATTTATTCATACATGTTATTTCAAATTATTCATTTATTCATGTTATATTCAAATATTGTAAAACCCATAATCGGTGTTTACTCGTTCGTAGAATAAACAGGACAAGGTGTTAGCAACTTATTATACAGCTAAGAAGTGACATCAGTCCGCCATAAATTTCATCTGATCTCATCTAGTTTTATGTTCTTAAGCGTATACGTGCCACGTAAAGGATCACGAGCAAAGTCATTTTTTATTAAACCTTTTTTTATTAAACATATATATTTTAATGGTAAATGATAATTTTCATGAATATGTAAATGATAAGCATAAAAAATTAATTACGTTTTTCTCGGAGAACGTACATTTTATCTTTTTCTGAAACGATGATTTCAATTTAAAATTCTAGAAACAATATTTCAAATCTAAACCTTTTGCTCGATTATCCGAAGTTGCTTCTTCGAGTATAAAAAAATTGTATACGTGCGATTTATTAGCTGTATCATACAGTATCTTCGAAATTACATTAAAACAGTAATTTCTGTTTATTTCGAATTGCATACGAAAACGTGGCATGCAATGTTTCATTCAAAACATATCGATATAGTAAATTGCATACATTGGGTAATGAGTGAAATATAATTGAATTTTAACAGAAAAAAGCTCACCTTCATAGACATGTTCGATGAACACGTGTAGCTGGTACTGACGCAATTAACGTTTTGTTGTTATTATGAGAAAAAATATAAGCGCACTTAACGTTAATGTTGTAATTGCATCGCAGTGCATCGAGCATACTTTCGGCTAGATATCGTGTGTTATCTTTAATTGTAATATGTATATAATAAACGGTACATGTTTTAACATCGGACACACTTTCGTATCACAGTCTGTTTAAACACGCGCAACAGAACATTAACACACCTCACCGTGTTTACGAAATACAAAGGCACATCATAAAAGCATCATAATTTACCGGATGACTTCAAGTCACCGAATGCCCGATGGAACTATACGACAGTAATATAGACAAGGAATATTTCCTTCGATGTCCGCTTGGCGGCGATACTTGTCACGCGCAATTTTTTTTGCTCGTTTTTATTTTTAATTGGAATATAGATATATCGCATTATATATTTAATTTTCCTCATTATAAATATTGCTATTTTATAAAAATATTTTATTCTTTTATTGTTTTGTAAAGAAATATTACGAGTCATTTCATATGTTACTTTGTTATATTAATTATATTATATAATCGATTAAATGTTTATATTGTTTACAAATATTATGTTTACATTCATAAAAACTATAAAATTAATATCAGATTAATATGTATTCATATGGATGTATTAGAAATATATTTGAATCTCTAGAAATATATAGAGACTTATTGTCAATGTTGGTAAGCGTGATTTTAGTTTCTGGCATATATGCGTACAGTTATCGGAAAAGTTCTTTTGCGTACGGAGCCATTTTACCTTGCACATTTAGCATTCAAAAGTAAGAATATATCTTAATTTAAAAGCTCCTAGTGTTATAATTCTGTGCAAAACATAGTGTATATTATATATTTTAAACTCTGTTACAGATATAAAAATGGAGAACGACAACGGAGTACTTGTTGACTTGTACATACCAAGAAAATGGTATGTGATACACGTGGATTGCTGCTTTTAATAATATAACAATGTCCTTCTTTAAATAAAAAGTGCAAATATAGCTATAAATTAACGTTAAATCGGCTATAAATCTTATATAAATTGTATTTTATAGCTCATCGAGTAATCGTATCATTCATGCCAAGGATCATGCATCCATTCAATTAAGTATTGCTGATGTTGATCCTGAAACTGGACGCATGACTGACTCTCAAAAGATGTATGCAATTTGTGGCGCTATTCGTCGTATGGTACGTTATTTACTGTTGTACTAATTATTGGTAGAAATTAGCATTTTTTTAAATAGCTGCTTTCTTAATTTTTTCAGGGTGAATCTGATGATTGTTTGGTACGACTTGCAAAAAATGATGGTATATTACCAAAAAATTTTTAATCTATGATAATTATTTTATTCTTTCAATAAAAATATAAAAAAAACTAATACAATGTGTATTACTGAATCAAACTGCTAACTTCCATTGTACATATAATTTTATGAAAGTTCTATTATATATATCATTTATTATATAATTTGTACATAGAGTTTTACATATGAAATAATGGATCATTATATACATATATATGATACAGAAAGATAAATTTTTAGATATTTCATGCTTGTTACGATGGAATAACTTTTTTCGCTAGTTCCGTTTAAAAAATTATGTATGCAATGATTATATAAAAATAAAAATCATTTTAAAAAATATAGTTACATATGTCAAAAAAGTATGATTTCAAATATTAATATTTAACTGCATTTAACAAAAACATTTACAAATGTTTTAAAATATATATCCGTTTTAAACTTTGTATTATGCATGTAACGCCTCGAATAATAAGAGATAGTATAAATTCTTAAATATTTTGAAGATTTATCTAATATTATTTTAAGGACGTATATAGTATAAGTATAGTCTTGATCGATTACCATATTGTTTTAAAATATCAATTTATCACACACGAATTATTATTATAATTATTGGTAATCAAAAATTAGTGTACAATACTTTTTTTATTGTTTTTAATGTTTTGAAATTTTTAATATATTTGCGAGATTAAACAGTACATCTATTAAATGAGTAAAAATATTTCATGATTTTGTGCATATCTCCCTCATATCATAATTGGGAAAATATGGAAACTTGTAAGTATTCAATACACTTTAATTCTAAAAAATATTTCTGTTATATTATATTAGTATCATTTATTGGGAACTTCATCTTCAAGCATGAATATTGTTAAAATGTGATGGAACTGATTTGGAACTAACATGTCAGACATATTACCCTGAGTATATTCTATTGATACCATCTTTCGATTTTGATCAGTATGATTATTATATTGTATGATTAGGCCAATAGATTTATATATATTTAAAGATTAATAATTTTGAAAGAATAATTAATTCTTAATCACATTTGCAGTAAAATTTTATCTTTAAAGTAAATTAGTACATAATATTGCTTATTAAAAAAAGAAAAAGCAATAATATTAAAGATATAAAGGACTAAACGTTTTTTATATCTGTAATTTCGGAATCAATAAAAAATATAAGAGTAATACCAAGTAAAATTTAGATGCTACTTGAATTACTGCATTGAAACATTATATTATAATTTTTTTTAAATTCATGTTAACTACTATTTTCTTACAAAAATGTATTTTGCACATTACAAACCTATCTTTTAACTAAGATTTATTTATCTAATTGCAATGAATGTAGAAATTTCCTTAGGAAACGAAATTACTGGTCAATTATTCAAGGCAATCTATGACTTTATAAATTTTACATATATCTTACACTATTCTCGTAAACAGTTAAACCTGCGTATCAAACATTTAACACAGGAGTGTCTGATAAGGAATGAACGCGATTAAACCTACGATTTTTTAAAGTTGTAATCGATTCTGAAAGATCTGCTCTTTTACTAAAAAAATCAACTATAGCTTGACCTGTTAAGGCAGATGCCAAGAACTGTTCGACACTTATTGACCAATCTGGACCAGTAGATGCAACTACATTTGACGGATTCCCATTGCGATCATGTGACTAAAAATCATGTTTTATGTACAATTTATAATATACTCTAAGATAACTTAATATAAATAATATGTTACCCGTTCCACAGCTGGAGGTGTTTGTTGAACAGCAATAGCTGCCAAAAGTAAACTGTCTTCAGACTCATCTCGACCGACGTAAAACTTTTTACCAACATCGCCTAATTGGAGTAAAAGCGTACCTGTATGTAAGGAAAATGTTTTTTATTTAATATGGATTCAAGTAGTAATAGCACTTTGATATGTGTGTAATTTACCTATTGAAGCTATACAATGGTAAGTTTCTTGTTCTTCTGGTTGTGCAGGGAACATGTCATAAAGAGTTTTCCATAATGCAATGAAATGTCTTTGTGACATTTTTGGCACAGTTTTAAGATCCAGTGGGCTGTCTTTGGATGCTATCATGGAGCGTAAGCTTCCCATGCTTTGAACTTCCCATGATTGATCTCCCTGGCTGGTCAAACTTGTCGACCGAGATAAAGTACCGATACTCGGTTCTTCCGCTAAACTAACTGGCATTTCTAAAGAAGCAACGCTTTGTTCCATACTGTCAAAAAAATCTGTAGCTTCTGCTGCTACTTCAGCACCATCTAATATTGATATGTTTAACTTGTCTAAAGTAACAATAAACAGTTTCTTATTATAATGCTTTTAATTATAAAATAATATTTACCAGAATGCGTTGGCGATTCGAAATCAACAGGTGTAAGTAATGGTGGTAAGTGCAGAGTATATAAAAGTTTTAATCTTTGTGTTAAATCTGCAGTTGCGGTCATACCAATCGCTTGTACTAATTCCCGAAAGTTCAGTAGTCCATCACGATTACGATCCATTAACTGATATACAATACTACTTATGAACATTTTCTGTATTTGCTTGATCTTATTCAATAAAACTAACATACACATGGATGTTAATTCTCTAATATTATCTATTATTTTTCATAATTTTCTTTTTTTGTTATAAATAACTACACTTAAAAGTAGAAAATTATTTTGTAAAATTCGATTAACTTACACGAAATAATCGGGCGGCAAGAGATTCAGCTTGACTACATTTTCCCCATGGAGACAAGCCACCAAATAATATCCTAAATAGTTCAAAATCTACTTTATATGCCTCATAAGGTGGCTGTGTTGGATCATAACGATCAGGTTCAGATTTTCGTTGGCTCATTAATTCTTCTCTTACTAAACTTAACAAATCCTAGATAGTGATATCATTGTTTTTTAAGCATCTGTGTTTTCTGAACGTATACTTTCTTAAATATATTAATACCTGCAGTTCTTCCATTGTCATATATTTGTCAACAATAACACTTCTAATTACATTTTTCTCGATTCCATCTTCCAAACTTTGAACTACCCTAAGCCTGTGTTTTAAACGAAGTCTTTCTATTCCACCAATAGTCAAAGATCCATATCTTGAATATGCTTCATATATTAAAGTCTGAACAGATATACTCTAAAATAATAAATACAAATAAAATCATGAATCTCCGTAAATATAACAAATGCATAAAAGCGTTTTTACTCTATTAGGAGCAGCACTATCAACTGGTCTAGGAAGTATAAGTCCTTCATCATTGAATACACCCCCAAGGTAATCTGTTAATAACTGCATTGCTTCACCATCGTCACAGCAATTTAACAATTTATCCTGATTCCACTCCAGTACTGTCAATGCTATCTGACACAGGAAGAAAGACCTGTTTACTTCAAATTTCTTCTGTATGTATTTTATTCTGTATTCATTAGAAAGGATATCAATAAAATTCAATATCTTCGCTAATAAAAAATAATTAAGGAGCTAAAAACAAAATATATGTACATAAAATATGTTATACCTGGAAAATTACTTTTGCTCCATCATAGAAAAAGCAATCCATTATATTTACTGCGCTACTAGTTGGCATAACGCTTAAAAATATGGTTAAGAACCATGAAAGTGATATAACTTTAATGAGACCAAGTTCCTGCAATCTAGCATGTAAAGTTGGTAAGTGTTCAGCAGCTAGCTCTTCTAAAAGACCTTGGTCAACAAGAGCACCGACTACTCTTCTGTCATAATAATCAGGTAATAACGATTCACATACATTACATAACTGCCAGAAAGCAGATTCTTCTGAACAATAGATCAATAGAACTGAAGCCACTATATTCATGGCCTGACAATAGCCTGTTTTAAGACAATTAAGATTAAATAATTTTTGAAAACTTTATAATGATAAATTTTACGAATAAAATTTTTACCGATTTGTGGATTTTTCCAAGCGTATGCAGAAAGAACTCTTCTTAAAGCGCTGATTCCAGTGTCAGATTGAAATGCTGGATGCTCGGGTAAAGAACGATGCAAATCTCGTTCTATTTCTTCATTTGCTTGACAAGACTTACCCAATGATTGGTCAACTAACGATTTATAAAGTCCTGGATTCATTACCATTTCGTTTAACGCACCTAGAAATAAATTGAACTATGTTATATCATTCAATTATATGGTAATTATTATATTGACTGCATTACCTGAAAAGGTAAGCCAAACTTCTCCTCTAAGAGACTGTGGTATACCCTGGATTATAAGTTTTGCTGTCTCTGTTGTTCTGTACATTGTAATACCTCTACCATACTCTGCAAAATGGAGTTCCCATTGTTTTTCTTTAGCTTCTTGTTTTAGTGTCGCTTCATTGCTTAATGGAGCTTTAAACAGAGTCATTAATGGTGGTTGTGGTTTCCAGTCATTAGCGGTTTTAGTTTCCCCATTGCTGCTATCACTATGTAAACTGTTATGAAAAAATGCGTGATCGACGCTCCTATTTGAAAATATATTAATTACTATATAGATATATTACATATTAAATTGTATGGTCAAAACTAAAAATATTAAGTGGAAACTTACAAATTTGATAGTTTAGATTTTGCTAATAATTCAGATATTTTCTGAACAACAAAATCTCGATCGTGAATCTGAGCAAATAAAAACGACGATCGAGCAGTTGTTACTAGAATAGATTTGTCTATTCCTGTACTAGTTGACTGATTTTCAGCTGGTTCAATAAGCCTTACTTCTCTTAAAGGTATAACTAAACTTACTAATCCTCTTACCTACAATGAAATGGATATTGAATTACGTAATTAAACATAAATTTATACATATTTACATTTATTTAAAATAATCAATATATTTACTCTGCTTTCAAAACAAAGGTAATTCTGGGAAAGAAATATTTTTCCCCAGGCATATCTTTTATTGTATGGTGTCCATAATGTTGCATCAATACTACCATCTAATTTTTCATTTCCTGGTAGTCTGAATTGTAATCTATAAGCTTCAGAATGTGCTCTTGCATCAAGATCTCTTTTTAAAAAGGATGGTTTTTTAGGTACGTTTTTGCTGAAAATATAATTATCATTATAATCAATGTACACAAATTTTATTCAGAAACCTATAAGTGACTTCAAATACCTCAGTTTATTTAATAGTTCTCTATCCTCGTTAAAGCCACTTTTTTCATCTATAAGCCTAGCAAAAATAAAATAACATTAATTTATTGAGTACATTTTCTATCTATACTCTTACATTCTTATCTATTGCATATAAATAATATTACCTTTTCATAGCAATATTTGTAAGCTGCTCCATTAACGAATATGTATCTGATTTATGAAGAAACATTGAAAAATAATGCTGCAAATGAAATAAAATATTGAATGCTACAGATAGTGTAATAATATAAATAATAAACAATCACAATATCTTATTTACCTCTTTATTGTCTCTAGTTACAACACGTATACTATCTGGAAATAAGATGGAATTAGTTTTGCTTAATTCAGTAATGTCTGCCCATCTTATAATTAATTTTGTTTCTCTTGCCAATATATAGGCATAAAAACACATATGATTTATTGATAAATATAACCACCCCTGTCTAGGCAAACGAGATTTCCAGTAACTAAAAAGATACAGCGTTATGAGATTTTCTAAATTTTATTGAAATTTTATATACTTTTAAGTTAATTATACAAGTACCTGCATGAATAATAATTGACCAATTTATCTTCTTTTGGTATATTGAAAAGTTGATGAAATTTAAAAGATACGGTTTTAAATGATTCTGGATCTTCTTCTGTGGATAACATAGACTTCAATAATACTATACAAAAATTTTATTTTTTAATCAATTTCTCATAACAACTTACCGTCAGCAAATTGACAGTCTGGTATATTATTTGCAATAATAGATTGTATTTTACAACAAACAAATTCAGTTATTTCTTCTTCAGTATCAAATGATGTTAATGTATCCATCAAGTTTGAGTGAAGCCATTCCCAATCTTGTAAAATTTCTTCATGTGTCAAGGAACATGCAACTGCTATAAGTTAAAAAAATTATTTTTAAAAGATTTTTATCTATAATAACAATTTCTTATATTAATATAATATGAAGAAACTATAAAAAATATAAGTATTTTATCTTATTGATTTATATTGAAATATTTTACCCCAATAAACTTCTGATGATGGCGTTTGATGTAATATTCTAAATGGTGGAGGTTTAGTGTCAAAAACGCTATCCAATGTCCCCACCAATATAGAAGTAAGGCCTTTTGTCTTTCCATGTCCTTTACGGCGTTGTAAAACAAAATATACAGTTGCTTGTTCTGTTACCCTGCATGACAGAGACAACAAAATTCAAAGACAACATTCCTGTTTGAAAATCATTCTAACACATGAGATAAATTCTGTTTATTTCAAAAAACATAATAAAAAAACTAGGTGTAATGTCAAAGTATTTTTAAAATACATAAAAGTGAAGTGTTATAAACTCAATTGTATGGTACATAAATCCTTTAAAGTAGAAACGAGTCATAAAAAATACAATAAAGATATGACAAATAAACTTCAGTAGTAAAGGCCACAATTTTATTGTGTAAACCATAATATTACAAAAAAAAGGCAACAACTTTACATAATTTTATATTTACATTTTTGTAAATATCTTTCACCTTTTTTCATTTATATTTTATTCATAAATTCATTTGTATTTTACTCATATCACCGAATGAGAATGAATTAATGTCATAGATAATAATTGACGAAATGATTCTAATAAAGCGGATGTCTGTTATCGATAATAAACCATATACACCCTCCCACATACAATGTATTATAATTTATACTCCTACACTGCATGATGTATAACGTAAGAAAATACATCTAGCGATGATTTACGGTTCTAACGATAGTAACTCTAACTAACAAGATCTAACGGACACGTAACGTTTAATACCGTCAAATATATTTACGAGATGTAAACAAATAATATTATGTTAAATACAATACAAAAATGACAAATCAATTAAAAAAAGATAATTATTTTTCTGTTTAGACTAGTATATACATAAGCTTGTAGAACTCTGGCAAATAAATAAATGCTCGAAAATTACTTAAATCCTTGAGTGTACGTCTGTCAGCTGTCTTTGACGTACGATGTAAACAGTAATTGTAACGGAACATTGAACATCGTATACACGTATCAATTTACCAAAGAGCATTTGCCAGTAGAACCTCTTGTGGCTTCACCCACATATTGACCACTGTTCTTCCAGCACATATGGCACTAACGATACGAATTCAAGCACACTTTATCCAAGACACTAGCAAATTCGCCGTCTGGTCAGCAGAAAAAAATACTTGCCAAAGATAAATACTAACATGAACTCCACTACGAGTCGGTCGTTGTCAGCTGCGTCGATTCCTGCAATTTCGCCATATTCTCAATCTGAAATGTTACTAAATATTCAACATTCTTGTTTTACAAAAAATTTCTTATCTTCTGAGAAACATTTTAACATTTCTTATATATTATACAAATTGAATAAAATATGATTATAAATAATATTATTGTGACATATAAATCATTATATCAAAATTTATAAATAAATAATTATGTAATTATTAAGTTAATATTATCTTTTACAATTATAATTGTTAACGTATTATGTATGTGTACATATATAGAGAAATCTTACAAAAATAATTTTTACTTTGCAGTAAATATATTGTAGGTAGATGTCGCTACAATTTCTAATTCATGTAAACTTGTTAAGTAATAACCAACCGTGGTAGTAAAAATTACGATACGGTAGAAGTTGGGGTACGGGAATAAGTTACGTCTTCTTGGGAGATCTTTTATTGTAGAGAAAATGGCGTCTCTCGCAAGAGTCCGTCTTTTAATGAGAAATACCGGTACATTTAGAAATTCGATCAGACAAACGTGCTTACGAAGTGCCATTACACAACTTCAATTAAATGAACGATTTTTTCACTGTAATAGACAAAATATCATCACCCATGTACCGCAGGTAAACACTGCCTTTTTCCATGGTTTTCATAAATTCCTTCTGGTCATTTCTACATTGTACTTCAATTTGAACATTATATAATCAAAATAACCTGAATTTTAAGAAATCAGTGAATATAAATGTATTCAGAGTATAAGATTCGGAATATTTCATTAGTTTAGTATGTATGTTATGTTTTAACTAGATTGAATATCCGTAAAGTAATAGAGTCAGTAAAATTCAATCTTACGACACCAAAATTTAAATTTTCTTTCATTAATATTATCATGTTCGAGAAATATAGAGTTGTCATGTTATATACTCAAAATCAATACTTCTCCTATTCATCTATAATGTCTATTAAAAGCTTTGTAATATATATAATAGAATTATTATAATTATATTAGTTATATATATGTTCTATTTATTTTATGACACGTGAATAATATATGATGATATTGTATATATAGGTAAACATACAATCTGTACGTCTGTACAGTGCAACACCTAAAACTAAGGAACTTGAAGATCGTGTTTTAAATGTGGTCAAAGCTTTTGATAAAATAACTGATGAAAAGGTTGTACAATTATATATTTCTTTTTACATATTATTATTTTACAGGGCACACGAGTCAAGCAGGTGCGCCAGTACAGTCATGCTGCACCATTATCGCTTGATCTTATTCGCCAGCGTGTACTGTTAGTACTCAATCTCTATGATAAAGTTGATCCTCAGAAGGTATCTATTCACAAGATAATATAACATTAAAAGATACTTGTGAAAGTATTGTGCAAATGATAAAATTTACCAATCTCTGTTGAAAATTTAATTTTTATAAGTTTATTAATCATATTTTATATAAATTGTAATATTTAATAGCATTATCATTCATTTTCTATATCTGTTGGAACACCTTGATATAGATAGCTTCTCAGAAAAAAGAAATTATTAATTAATACCTCGCTTGAATCGTAGTGTCTTTGTAATAAATTTATACATATATATATATATATATACATATATGCATAAATTCAATTGTTTACCAATTTTTGAAGCATATTATAATTAGAAAATTAACTTTGTGCAGTTATCTTTGGACTCTCATTTTATCGACGATCTTGGTTTGGACTCCTTAGATCACATAGAAATTATAATGGCCATGGAAGATGAATTTTGCTTTGAAATACCAGATATGGATGCAGAGAAACTTTTACGACCTAGGGATATAGTACGTTACGTTGCCGATAGGGAGGATGTTTACGAATAAATATTAACATAATATAAGTTATCTCATTAGACAAGTTTTTTTATTTTTAAAATCATTATATTAGAAAGTAAAAGTTAGACTTTACTTATTCTGTATATAATATAAATATAATAAAAATAAAATGAATCACTAGATTGAATTTTAAATTATATTGCCTTGTATTTATTCTAATTTAATATCAAATAAAAAAGTATACGTCTATTGCATATTTTTATTTCATATATAAACATCTAAGTATACATTATTTTTAAATGGAGAACCATGTGCCACCTAGTTGTAGTGGCAGTGATATGGTGTCGCTACTCTCTACTAGGCCGACATTACGACACTCAGATCTTTTTTTTATTTGATTCAATCGAACGTGCACGCTAATCGAGTGCAACAATTGGAAAAATGAAGATGGCGGACGGATGTGTATTCTTCAGAAGAAATAGACCCGGAACTACAGCAAAGGTTAATAAAAATGTTAACTTTCATGAGAATTTATTGTTTTCATGTCTTGTAGGCTATCGTTCAATGATGGTTCGGTTATGTACAGCGTATTTACAGAAATATCCAAACGTGCCTTTGACATATCTTTGGAAAATCAATGAACGCTCTATAAAGAAATTATTGTTTACAAACTAATAATTTATTATATTTCGTTTACATTGTTTTAAATTTTCAGTAGCGTACTAATCGTGTCTAAATGCTAATACGCCCATAGTTATATATTTGTAGAAATATATTTTACTGATAAAGATATAGATTTTGATAGATAATATTTAGTACAATATTTACTGCTTTTTAACAATTAAGTAATTATTATAATAGATTGTACATGTAATAAGCGAGCCATGTAAGTGACACTGGTTGCTCATTTCTTATTAAACATTCGTAATTTAAGAACCTTCTTTGTTTAGAACTTTTGTAGGTGGCCTGATGAACCCTTTGAAGAAATGGACAGCACGTTGGCAGTGCAACAATATATTCAACAGATGATTAGAAGAGATCCATCTAATGTCGATCTAATATTGAAAATGCCAGAAGCACAAGATGAAGCAGTATGGAAATACGAACATTTAAGACAGTTTTGTATGGAACTCAATGGTTTAACAGTAAGACTGCAAGCAGAATGCCATCCAGAAGCTTGTACTCAAATGACAGCTACTGAACAGTGGATATTTCTGTGTGCTGCACATAAAACACCTAAAGAATGTCCAGCTATTGATTATACACGACATACACTCGATGGTGCAGCTTGTTTGCTTAACAGTAATAAGTATTTTCCTAGCAGGTATATAAAAATAGTATCAAAGGATTATTATAGATAATTAGAATATATAAATATTTTTTATCTATCTCTCTATTTCTTTATGTTTTACTTCAGAGTAAGTATCAAAGAATCTTCAGTAGCAAAACTTGGATCTGTTAGCCGAAGAGTTTACAGAATCTTCTCTCATGCATATTATCATCATAGAACAATATTTGATGAATTTGAGAATGAGACTTTTTTATGCCGCAGGTAGAATGATTAATCGTAAAAGCATAGATAGAAGTATCAGTATTTTATTAATTCATTTATTTTGATCATTGATCTTTTTTCTTTTAGGTTTACAGCATTTGTGACAAAGTATAATTTGATGTCAAAAGAAAGTTTAATAGTACCAATTATGGAAGAAGAAGGAACAACAGAAAGTGAAGCGTAGAACTTGAATGTTTATTTATATTGTCCAAAATTGATTTGTCAAATTTAACGAAATCATTGGTAATATTGATATATCGCTGAAATATCTCTTGTAGTTCTAATTATTACAAGAGTATTGAAATTTTTTGCTAATCTGTCTAGAAATATATCATTAGAATTTCTTGTTATTAATTGAATTAAGATTCATTTTAATACAGTCTTTGCTAGCAGGAATTTATTGTATAAAGTAACTTTTCTTGCTTAAAAATTATATTTATAGTATTCACTTATCATCGAATGTGTAAAGTGTGGAAGGTATAGTTGAAGTTATGATCCAGCCATTACTAAGTCTTTGTATAAAGATGAATTTATTTTAAACAAATGTATTATACCTTCTACACAATACATTAAATTAAAATAATTCTGTACTAATGAATTTTACATGAGTTTACATTTTTAATGTAACAAAATAATTTTAAATATTTTTGGAAACATAATTTTACCAAATGGCATTTCATGAAATAATATAACAAGAAATTCAAGAAAATTTAGAATAAAATTATTCAATCTTTTACATAGCATATCTTTATATATTTTGTACCTTCTTTTTTGTATAAAAATATTTAATTTTATTGACGCTATATATAAATTTAGATTTCTCTTTTGTAAGTAGCCTTATTACGATGTGTTTGACTAATTCGAAATCTAACATTAAATATCGATATTTTTTTCTTACTTTATTGAGTCATCATAAAAAAATGGATATATTTACTGTAGCAAACGTTATCAATATAACGTAACTATAATCATCGTGCAGTAACCAAATGAAGCAAACATTTATATGCATTATTAGTAATGATAGTAAATGTGTAGTGTTCTTATTTATAACATATTTATCTTATGTGGGATTGAACTTAAAATGTTGACTTTCTTCTCCTGTTACCGGTATAACTCTTAATATCGCATAGTCCGTTTAAAAACGTTATATTTTTATTGTCTGTAAAGCATTAAACATAAGAAGGATGATACGGATCTGTTATATTATCAAGGAACACACGTTTTGAAAATGAGACTAGAGAATACAAGTGAATATTATTTTTTAGTTTGTTTTATAATCATTTATCTATATTAATTGACATTAATTTTTTACCGATTAATAATTCTGCCAATGAGAAAGTTGAAAGTGTTCTCTAGTTTTCTCGGTAAGAAAAACAATATCAGTGCTGGGAGATTATCCATACTACTGCCGAATACCTAAGCTCCATAATAAGTAGTTTATAGTAGTAATTGACATAATATGAAAATGAAAAAAAGAATTAAGAATACTTTGGAATTTATTGGTTTATTAATGTATCAATCGTGATTAATTCAAACAATGTTTTTTGTAAGCTTATACGAATTTGATACTAAGAATATATTACTAAAAAAAAAGAAAAAAAAAAAACAGAAATAATTGCAAAAATGTACTCTCTTCCAGTTTCACCAACGGTGAGGAACATAATCATCATGAAAGAATTTTTTAGTAATTTCATTTACTGTTGGTGAAATGTGATGTTTGCTAATCGTCTATTGCGAATAACTTTTTCTAAAACCAAAAGACAAAAGATCTTATAATTAAATTTCTGTAGAAGGCACTGTAATTTTCATAGTATATGTTATAAGACCGCAATGTGCATGCATGCTATTGTAATACTGTATATATAATTTGTAAATAAGAAATCTAATAACGATAAGATCAGTTAATAGAGATTGGAATAAGAGAAATGCACCGAAGGCGCGTGATTATTTCTATAATAAACATGCATGTACTGACAAGGAATAAACTTTTTACTTAATAAGAACCATTGTATCGCTCTTTCATGTGCATAACAAATATGATAGAATTAAAATTCTTACAAATATACAAAGTTTCGAAGAAAATGTGATTTTTTATTTAAAATTTACAATTTTTGTCTCTGATTCTATACAAGGTATTTCAAATTGAATTTTATATACAATACAATTTAATTTCTCTCGCTTGTATTATCGACCATCGTTTGCTCTTTTCCTACTTTTTTTTGGTGGTGTTCCTGTTTGCCCTTTCGTTTGCTCTTTCTTTGGCCTTTTTTGACCAGTCCTCAATCCCATAGCTGCGAATTCCCCAGCATCCACGCGGGTCACATTACTACTACCTGCTTCCTGTTTCTTACTTTTGCACTCGTTTTTCATTTCTTGGTCATTTAAGAATTCTCCATTATCATCAGGCGCCTGGTAGCTATAAATTAACGTCAGGAACATGATATAACAATATAGTTATAAAATTATACAAAATAAATATTTACCCAGGCACTGATGTATCTTTTACTTCTTTTGCAAGCAAAATAAATATTTCCGGGACGTGATAAATTTGTACATTTTCGGCGGTTTCATTCTCCTTTCTTTTTTTCGACTCCTTCGACCTTTAATAATACATATACCTCAATTAAGAAACAAACAGAGAGTATTATTTCTTTCCGTGTTATACAACTTACTGTATAAAACGTATTTTAGTGATCTGATGAAGGTTTTTTTCTTTCGTTTTGAAAATTTCCGCACAGGAAATAGCTTTGCCAACAGCTTTCCCTACCGCATTCCAAACAACGTTGTTATAATTTGAGAATTCCTTCAACGCGTAATCGAGAACATTTCTAATTTTCGAGCCACTTCTTACCTGAAAAAATTCCCATTAAACAACATGCTGTGAAAATACTGGCACTGTTAATCTTTCATGAACTTTCATTTCGACATTTACTTGCATTAGAAGAAATTTTTCTGGTAAATCTGGTATAGGAATTCCCGAATCTGTTGGCTCAGGTTCCACATTTTTCATCCCCTTTTTTTTATTCAATTTTGGTCGGACCATCTGCAAGAAAATCAATCGGTTACTGAATGAAGATTTATTGAGATTTTTACGATCTATTAAGATTTCGAAAAAATATTTCTGCTGATTTTCGTAATCTTAAAGAGAATCATTACGAGGGTAGAATCATGAAAGAGCGGAGGAGACCACGTCTCTCTGCCAGTAGGTCATGAGTCCGCAGGCATCGGTTCTTCGGCGTGCCATTCTTGGAACCATTCATGGAACTTGGAATGACCGAGTACAGTCTTGCACATAAACCTTTCTCGGTTTCATCCTATCTTATCTTCTCTTCTCTCATACAGGAATGTTTAAATATCTACAATTCCTTCGAGTTGCTAATCTTGAACTTGACTTACATCAGATTCGATTATATTTTATATAATAAATAAGAACTAACTTATTTCCATTAAAGGTGTAATCAGTTCAATGTACATTTATTCTTATTCTTATTAAGACAAAATCAATCGGTGAACAGTAAATTTCGCTTTCTTCAGTTACTTGTAATTCAACGCCAGTCTAAACGATATGTCGCGTTTCAAGTGGAAAATGACCATCATTGGTCAGACACGCCGCTCCAAAGCCATACCGATACCTTGACTCTGTTAAAAACAATTTAATCCTTTCAAGATACACTTTTTTAACGAATGAACGCGACACCACAATAGCGTAGAATATAATACACTCAAGTTTGAAAAAGTACAAGCTAATTATAATTTCTTAAGTGACGTATTGAATTACAACGTTTTGTTGCTTAGTGATATAATAATTTATATTCCTACAGATCTCAGTTGTATGAGAAAACTTATAACAGCTCAGTTGTCTTAAAAGTTAAATTCCATTTCTACGATATAGAAAATAAACAAAGACCTATAGAAGAAATCTCGCATTAACGAATATCATATTCGTTCGTATTCAATCCTCTGTCATTCGAAAATGAAATTTCATAGATCCAACGATCGAGACAATTTGACGATCATCGCTTAATATCGATCCTCCTTAGCACGAAACTGAGACATCCTTCGAAAGACGAACAAAGAATCTATTTACAAAATAAATAACGTCAATACTTAACTATAACAACTCTTAACCATTCAAAAATCGAGACTTTATATATTCGACAACCAATATACGATTCGACGATCATCAATTAATATCAATCTTCCTCAGAATGAAACTGGGACGTTTCTCGAAAGTTGGCGTTCAGTGTAATTTCTGGAATTCCGAGGCGAACTTGGAAAAAGCATCGGCGGTCTGAGGGATCCCCTATGGAAACTCCATCAATATTTTCCAATCAGCATTCGATTGCACGGTACATCCCTACCCCTCTGGCTTGTTCGTAGTCGGGGGCAAATACGGAGGGTATAAGGGGGTCGCAGTGTAGGCGTATATGGTGGTGGTATGCGGCATAGTCGGCATAGCGCCGCGACTCCCCGACGCCATATTGCATTATTAAGCACCCCTATCAGTTTCTCACCCCTGCATTCCAGCATTATGAACGTTTTTATCCGTAAAGGGCGTCGTTTTGCCTATGTGAAACGAAACGGGTGCTTCCACTCGTGGATACTAATTCGCTTCCTACGTTATTTCATCAAGATCCTTGATCCTCGAAAAACCTCTGATCGTCCCATCGCGCGTCGACTTCTTCATCTATGGAAATTATACCGGTACACGTATCCGGAAGAATTTGTTGGACAGATACTGACACTTCTTCCGATCGATTTCGATTAAAGATTTAGGCGCGCAGCGCTTTCGATGTACGTCTAGTTCAGTGTTCGCTACGTCACAAATCATTATTTGTCCTATATCGGATACAGAAACTGTTACGTTAGGCTCGTGCACGTCGATGGCGGCAGATAGATAGTCGAGAACATCGCGTTTGCGTCGTTGAATTACGATTTCTATGTTAGTGTGAGACTTTGTAGAGAAGGAAAGTAACTTGTTAAAAGGAACTAATGGTAAACAGAATTTCCAGCGTTTGATCGTTCAATCTATAACGAGGAAATGTGTTTCATCGATGTCGGTGAACTAGTTAGAAGCATTGTTTCTTAGCCATCGAGTGTTTCTCGCTATTCGATCCGATATGTTTTGTTCGAGCAACGAAGGAAACTAATTTCGACGTGACGGCAGATCTGACGAGATTCTTGATGTATCAGGGGATTCTCTAAACGAGAGAACGAAAGGTCAAGGAGTTCCCACCACTTTTGGTGCAGCTGCATCGCTACGACTTTTAAAGGGAGAGGGGACGAGATATTCTGCGTCTGACACCTTTTTAACCATACCTACGCGCTCTTTTCCCACCGTAATAAACCATCGCGCGCTCAGAAGCCTTGCTTCCAATTTATTCGAGTGGCCAACTCTTCTATGGAGAAGACGCTCAACGATTTCATCGCCAATGAACGGCGCAAGCCGTTTTCAGAAGTTTTCCTCCAATACTCCGGAGGAGAACTACGCTCCCTCGAACGATTGTACGAACATTTCCGAGTCAATCGACCTGCAGAATGAAGTTTCCCCGCGCGAAGACCTTTCTATTCCCTATTTCATCGTATGACCTATTACGAAATCAAACAACCATCCAACGATGCCTTCTTAAACAACGTTCTTAAACTTCGTTCGTTAGAACTCGTTGTTTTATTAAGAAACCGTGCTCCTCTCATTGATAATACACGTAACGATAAACTACGTAATCAGTGAGTGTCACAGATGCGACGGTAAATCGTAAAGTCTACCATTGTATCACTTTCTGCAATCGTCTATGGAACATCGTCAAGTTCATTATCGTTCAAGGACACCTCTTAGACGCTTACTCCTTTTATCGCAGCCTATCAGAAGCACGTGTCACCCTTCGTAAAATTCCGCCCAATTTAACGATCTATATGATCAAAATTATATTCACCGCTAGAGAAGTGAAAACGAATTTTCAAAGAATCCGCGATTTTGATTAGACGCAGCCGTTAAAGTTTCGTGACAAAGGGCAAGCATGAGGTTACTGATTGAACGAAGGGGTGTCGGTACCCTTACGTGTCTATTTCAATCTTCCCTTTAACGGAAATTGCGTTCCTAGCCATACATAGATCCACCCATTTCTCCCGCTCGTCCTTTCGAGGATCCGCTAAGAAGATCGCACGGAAGGACGCGTTTGCGCAGGAATTGAAGAATCCTCGCTCCCTGGATCCTCGATATATCCGCGGTGGTAGGCGAAAGTGCGGATTGTTCGGTCGTGGCTCATTCAACGTACACCGGTTGGACCTTACGATCTTCGTCGTCGTCGCTAGCAACAGGTAGGACGGTCTTCCGCGTGGAGACTACGAATTTTCGTTCGAGTTCTTCCGATCGTGACAAAAAGTGAAATTACAAAATATATCCAAGCATCTTTTCGCATCGTATAACGAGATACTGCGGTAATTTTTCTTACGTTTTTAAGGAACCGAGAGTGTCTGTGTCGAGGGTTGATCCTTCGAGCGAATACAATTCTGGATTCATCAATGTTCTAACAATTAGTTGTCTTTATCCGACGTGTTGTTCCAGTGAAACTAAGAAAGTTTCTGTAATATCTTTATCGTATCGTTTATCCTTTTGTCGACGACCGACGCATATATGCGTTCAGTGCGAACCATCAACGTAGCCGGCAAATCCATATATTATACGTTCGACGAGAACGAATGACAAAGACGAAACACAAAAGTTTGCGCTTTTGATGAGCAAAATATTAAAATTTTCCTTTCGCAAATGGATAGGAAGATTGTAATTTTGAAGTCGCTGGAAATAAGAGTGTCTATGTAATTTTACGTTTACCAATTTCTTTAATTTCATTGACGAATTCATCGTGTCGCATTTAGTGACAGATACAGAGTGGAAAAGGGTTCGTCCTTATCGAGCTTGTGACAGATACCATTACCGAATTAACTAGAAAGTAGTAAAAGCAAATTCGTGATAACTGTGATGGTAAACGAAATCACGTTCTATCCGAAGGTATTCAAGGGCCAACCGAACAGATCATCATGGACATTCAGGAGTTTCGCATGCGTGGCAAGGAGATGGTGGAGTACATTTGCGAATTCATGAGTAATATTCACAACCGGAGAGTAACACCGGACGTTGGCCCCGGATATTTGAGACCCCTTCTACCATCGGAAGCACCGCGGGAACCCGAACCTTGGGAGGACATCATGAGGGACGTCGAATCGAAGATCATGCCCGGAGTAAGTGAAAAGGGGAATCACTTTTCATTCTCCGTGACTTTGATAATGTCTACGAGTGACGAAAGAATTTTAAGATTTTGAGAATGAAAAGAAAACTGAACAACGTGTAAATTTTCGATAAAAAGAGGAAAATATTTATAGATAACTCACTGGCAACATCCACGGTTTCACGCGTACTTTCCAGCTGGAAATTCTTTTCCATCGATTCTTGGCGATATGTTGGCGGATGCAATAGGTTGCATTGGGTTTTCATGGGTGAGTTCAATATTTTCTTTTCTTCCTTTAGAGAAAATACTTTACACCCGCGTTACGTATGTAACATCTCTGTTATATGTTACGAATATAAAATTTCCGAGGATGCCGAAGTCGCATCCATACACGAAATTCAATTTTCTCGCGAAGATCAGGGTACGAACATGGATTAGAAAGACTTGACGGATCGCTCGAGTCTGTTTGTTCGTTCATCTCTGTATTTCGACGTTTTATTTGTTCTAGGCGGCCAGTCCAGCCTGCACGGAGCTCGAGACGATAGTCTGTGACTGGTTCGGTAATTCAATATTATTCCATTAAATATCAATCGAATTTATATGAAGTATTATAGAACGAATATCATCGGGTATACTAAATTGCAGGCAAAGCTATTGGTCTACCGACGGACTTTCTTTATTTTAGCCCTGGTAGCAAAGGAGGTGGTGTGATACAAGTAAATTGATATTTTGCGAGAATCAAACACTTTCTGTTGGATTAATTAAATAACGTAATCGTTATATATAAATCGTAGGCAATGAGATAACAGTTAAACGAATTTTAGGGCTCAGCTTCGGAGTGTGTTTTAGTGTGTATGCTGGCAGCAAGAGCTCAAGCTATTGGTAGATTAAAAGAGTTACCTGCTCACGCACATTTGGACGAAACTGCTCTTTTAGGAAAATTAATGGCTTATTGTAGTCGCGAAAGTCACAGCTGTGTCGAAAAGGACGCGATGATCTGCTTCGTAAAATTAAGGATTTTGGAGCCCGACGACAAGAGCGTTCTTCGTGGTGAAACTTTGCGTCAGGTAGAATTTTTCTTTCGGATTATATTTATATTTAATACGTTCGCTACCACAGAGAATTAGCGATTGAATTGCATTAGAAAATTCTCGTAATATTCACTCGCACGTATCGTTGTGAGTTTTAGCAAGTTATAGACGCGAAAGTGATATAGCAAACGTGTTGATTTTGACTGAAAGTTTCTTCTTCGTCATCGTGCGATTTTCTTCAGGCAATCGAAGCTGATACAGCCGAAGGATACATCCCCTTCTTCGTTTCTACTACTTTAGGCACGACTGCTTGTTGCTCCTTCGATAATCTCAGAGAAATCGGTCCAGTTTGTAAAAAATATCCAGGCGTAAGATTATTTATTACGATTTTCAAGCTACATTATCGCGTATATTCAGCTCCAAAATTTGTATTACGGCTGTCGATAGGTATGGTTACACGTGGATGCGGCTTACGCAGGCAACTCGTTCATTTGTCCGGAACTAAAGTACCTGATGGCTGGTATTGAATACGCAGATTCTTTCAACACCAACACGAACAAATTCCTATTAACGAACTTCGATTGTTCCTGTCTCTGGGTTCGTGATAGATTCAAGCTGACTGGCGCGCTCGTCGTCGATCCTCTTTACCTGCAGCATACTCACGCGGATACAGCCATCGATTATAGGTACTATCGATTTCATCGACGTTGTTTATTTCATTAAAAAAACAAGCATCGTTTGTTCATTCAACATCCGTTATTTTTAATTTCTTGTTTCCCCAGACACTGGAGCATACCACTGAGCCGACGATTTCGCTCCTTGAAGCTGTGGTTCGTGATGAGAAGCTACGGGATATCCGGTTTGCAGGCCTACATTCGAAATCACGTTCAATTGGCGAAAAGATTCGAGGCGTTGGTGAGGAAGGATTCGAGATTCGAGCTCTGTAACGAAGTTGTGGTGAGCGACTCGCGAAGACAATACGAAGACAGCAGTGGCTTGGAGTCAAGGTTTATCGCGTTACCAAGTTTTATTGTATTAAATGGTTTTCAGTTGGGCCTGGTTTGTTTCCGAGCAAAAGGCACCGACAAACTAAACCAGAAGCTTCTCAGTGCTATCAATGATTCTGGAAAGCTGCATATGGTGCCAGCCAGAGTGAATCAACGCTTCACGATTCGTTTCGCACTTGCTGCGCCGAATGCCACCGCTTCTGACGTTGGTTAGCAATATCTTGCTTGATAATACCATTCTTATACGTTTCTTTTACTCAATTTTTACTCTATTACTCAATTCTTATTTTTATATCGTAGACATAGCGTGGAGCATAATCACGGATTATCTAGCTGAGTTGTTAGAGTCCAAGGTGAGCGAAATCTCTCCAATTGGAATTTCGTTTCGCTCTTCGAATGTTCTTGCGTATTACGTGTATCTTTATTTTATTTTCAATTGCAGGATGTCATGGACGAGTTGACACAGAGGAAAATGCTCGAGGAAAAGAAGAGAGCCACTTTGGAGCAAAGAAGGTCCTTCTTCGTCCGCATGGTGTCTGATCCTGCGATTCAGCCTGGTTTTACGAAGACGCCAAACAGGACAGGGGGAAAACTCGATACTCAAGCGACTATCGGTGGTATCGGTTCGAATCCTACGAACAGCGCAACGTAAGATTTTGCTGTATCCTTAAAATAGATTACAGAGATTTAACAAAATCACTGATTTAGTATGTCTGACGGTAGACGTTCGTGGATATCGTGGCCACTGGCGTATTTGATGAAGGACGCCGCCGATACTAGCGAACTATCTCTTAGGCACGTTGGAAAATATTCTGCAAATTACTATTTTATCTTCTCTTCTTCTCTTTAAAAATAATATTTCACGTCTTTCTTCTTTCTTATAACGAGATTGAAACTTTGCATTCACATCGAATATTCGAAATTATCCTTACATCGTGTTTTCTTATTAACCGAAAGAAATAATTTTAGATTTCGTCATCTGGATACCATGGTACGGCTGAAAGCAAGCGGTACCGGAAGCCGTCGCGGAAGTAGCAACGGATGCAGTCCGGATCCATCGCCATCCGCTTCGCCGTCCCGTGGAAGATCGCCAAATGGCAGAGCGTAAAACCTTGCCCGATCCTTCATCGTTTTCTTTTCCTCTAAAGTTTCGAAAGTTTCTCCAGATACATTGACAGGAATGAAACTTAAATAAAGAAGCAACAACGATTCTCGCAATCGAATCACGTACGGATACTGCCGACGGAATCGTCGATTAAAAAGAAACGGTGCAAGATTCTCAAACAAGAAAATTCCCTTAAAATTGCTCAGCAACAGTCGACGAATGAAAATATGGTCGAAATTGATCGACCACCCTGTTTGATCGTGGCATCGTTTTTCGTCGCCTGTTTAGTCAACCCCTCGGGACTGTGTGCAGTAGTTGCAAAGTTTCGCGTTCACGGCTCGACCGAAGGAAGCGGCTCGATAGATATAAGTACATCATCTTTACTTGCTTATCGATCTGTTTATATAAGTGTGCTCTCTTTGGATCGCGACAGAATCGTGTACCACGTGAAACACGCTACGTATGTAACATATTATTCTATCCAATATACATTACATATATGATATATAAAGCGTGCTCTATATAGTAAAATGGATTTCCTCAAGTACAGAAACCATGGTATTTCCAATTATTCACCACATCATCTGCGATCGTAATTGTTTTCTGTCGTTATAGAGATGTCTGTGAATTGGCCCGGACATGGAGTTAGGAAGGGGGAGGGGGGAGGATGGAATAAAAAACATGAAACGGAAACTCGTGTCGCGGGAATATCGAAAAAAGGTCATAAAAAGCTATTCGTTACACGATCGAAAAGGTTGGGGTCACGAGAGTGAACGATGTACCTGGACCGTTTGCTTGGTTATCGTTCTCTCTCTTCTAAGTATTCAGTGACATTTATATTCGATTTCGTTTCGATTCCATTTTCGTAGAACTCATTTGCGAAAACGGGATCTCGTTATAAAAACGAAAACGTCGCACGTGGCTCAGGCGTCACCCGCCGAAAGATGCTACGTCAAGCGAAAACGTAAATTGGTTCGCTAGAGAAGGGGAAACTGTCGATAATGTCGATCATTGGCAAAATATTGGTAATTATATTGGTAATATCCCTTACGTAGGCTGTTGCATATTAACAGAGATCAAAGGATAGTCTCCAATGTCGAAAAATAAACGAGCGTAACTTATTGTAAGAAAAACCTATCACGAGAATACTTCTACCTTTTTTTTTTTTTTTTCTTTAGTAAAAGATTCAACACCTACAAATTCTAACTAACTAAATAATTCGATAATAAATAGAAGAAAATATGAAAACGACGATTCAACGATAGATCGAATATACTTCTTTCCCTCCTTATGGAAATTACATTTAATTGTTTTAAACTATGAATTCAATTTACTTCGATCTCCTCGGAAAGCTAACTTTCTAATTGTTTGGGGTATAGCGGTTTTTTGATCGGCAACTTGCCCGAAGCTAACGCGAGTCAAATGGACAATGGCCGGCGGAAAAAAGGGGATCAGTGGTGGAATTAATTAATTCGAACTGGATGGCAATCGTATCGACACCCTCGATCGAGAATCCAATTCGAAAACGTCGGTCGCGAGCAGACCATGCGTGAAGGTAGTGGCGAGAGAGAAAATGGTGTTCGCCATGTGTCTGCTTGTATGTGTTACAAAGATTGAGCGGTGACCTGTCACCGCTTCTACGGGGTGTTGTAAATGTAGGTGAAGAGTAAACGTCTATTTATAAACGGGGGAGGAGGGGGCGAGTTTACTCCCCGTGCATCATCGACAACACGCTGGCTTATTCAAGCAGCGACCCCCTCGATACATCACCATTGATGTCGACCACCCTTCTTACGAATTTTCGTTCAGATTTTTGGCATCGATCCGCGACCACTATCTGCGCGGGTGGCAATCGATTTTCTAATCGTCGAATTAACTCTCTTCGAACGATCGGTACGAAACATGCCAGAAATTTCAATTATCGTTGTTCCCCTTTCCGAGAAAATAATTAAAACAGTAATGGAGATATTTTCAGATGAAATAATTTTTAGTGAAATCTTTTAGCTATAAATTGCAAAAAAGCATTAAAATTTGAGGTGATAAGGTGTCGATTAATTCACACAAACACCGGAATATACCTAACTACGTAGTTTATTAGAATATACCCGATGCGTACACTAGTCGTACAATATACTTGCTGACTCGTTTCGCGGTCGCTAATAGATCGGCGCAAAGAAGTATCGGTTAATTGTCGCTGCTCGTGTCTCTCGGTAACTAAAAATCCGTCGCTACCCTGTCCGCTATATTTATATCCGCCGGAGTTGACGACAGGCGTTAGGATTTGAATTTCGAGGATGTTCTCGAAACGTCCCAACGGGCGCCGAGTTCGCGACCTTGTTTACAATTGTTGGCTTTTTGGGTAGCTGACTCACGAGCCTATGGTCACGGCAAAAACGACGGATTTGGCCTAATGATCGGAACCGCCTAAGGTCGATAGATCTATAATTAGCTCGTGTTTGAGTAAACACGGTTTCTTGTGTAGCGGATTTGCTGGACAAAAACCATAATGACTTTTGTCGACAAGTACCGCTACAAATTTAGTACAAAAAAAAAAGAAAAAATGTTCGAGCGAGAAAATTGACAATTCTTTCAAAATCGTATCACTTTTTTTTTTATAAAGAAGATGTAAGTGTACCGGTGTAGGCATTTGAGGGAAAGAATGAATTATCACGTTACACGTGGGAGGGAAAAAGCGCTGCTAAATTGGTTGAGTGGAAGTATGACGAATTTTATGGGTTGAAGAGAAATTTCGAAGGGGTGTGATCCCTTTTTTCGAACAGGCATTTACGTAAGAAGCGTTACAGTAGGCGCCAGTGTCGTAATCCAGAATGAAGCAGGTAAGTTAATATTTTTCACGATAGATGAAGCTCCGCCTTAATTTTATCTGCGTGAGGCAGGGATGTACGAAGAGGAGGCGCGCATAAAACTGACCGGCGCTATGCCAGGTGCCACCAGTCTCGGTTGCAACGCGGGACAAACCTGTTACGCGTTTCTTTCCAAGTGGGATCATGTTCTGAAACAACTGAAACGACCATTTTCAAATTCCTTCTCCAAGAGAAACGCATTGAAACGTTCGAGTGATATATCTTTAAAGCGGATCGGATTTTCTATCCGCTAATCAAAAAGAAAAAGTGAGTGAAAAACGCTTCGATATTTCGAAAAATCGAAATCGTAAAGTAGTTCGAGAAATAAAACGCAACGGACTGTTTTGGAATCTTTTGGAAAAAGGAAAGTAAAAGCAACAAAGAGAAGTAACGTAAAGAAAAGAGAACACGTAAAGAAGATATTTAATCCCAGGTATTTCTTTGCTTGCGAATGACGTTTATTTCGTCTGTAATCCCGATAAATGGCGGTGAAAAATGTCACGATCACGTACACACGCTTTAGCCGAGAACGTGCTTAATCAAACATGAGTTTCATTGGCACGCACTAGCCCGTCTCTCCTTCGAATTACATTCCAGCCGGCAATTATCATGAACATCGATGAGTTTCAAGTACGTGGCAAGGAGATGATCGAGTATATTTGCGAGTATCTCCGCACCTTGGAGGGAAAGAGGGTGACGGCGAACGTGGATCCAGGGTATCTAAGACCCCTACTTCCAAAAGAAGCTCCAGCGAAAGGGGAATCATGGGATGCCATAATGAGGGACGTCGACAGCAAAATAATGCCCGGGGTGAGTGTCAACTATGGGCTCGATTATCGATCCCCCTTCGTTGATTCCGACCTCTTTCGATGTTAATAATATTCACGAATACTAAAAAAATAGGAGAAACCTGGTCGATCATAAAATAACACTTTTCATTATCGTTAGATCATCCTATTTCCAATATTTCTTTGCCAATTTAATGTTTCTGTGTTGCGCAGTTTTTAAATTCATACCTCGACATTGAAAAATTCGTATAAAAATTTTTTCTACAAATCTTTACGTCCAATACAAACGTTGATTACTGAGAAAACACGGATGGTTTACAGATCACACACTGGCAGCATCCACGTTTTCACGCGTACTTTCCAGCGGGTAATTCGTTCCCTTCGATCCTCGGGGACATGCTGTCGGACGCAATCGGGTGCATAGGTTTCTCTTGGGCGGCGAGCCCGGCCTGCACGGAACTGGAAACGATCGTACTCGACTGGTACGCAAAAGCGATAGACCTACCACCGGAGTTCCTAGCTGAACACAAAAGCTCGAAAGGTGGTGGAGTGATACAAGGGTCAGCCTCCGAGTGTATTCTGGTCACCATGCTTGCGGCACGTACCCAAGCGATTCGAACCTTGAAGGAGCAAGACCCGAACACCGAGGACTCGGCCTTTCTGCCACGGTTGGTCGCCTATTGTTCCACAGAAGCTCATTCCTGCGTCGAAAAGGCAGCGATGATCAGTTTGGTGAAGCTTCGAGTTCTAGAACCAGACGAAAAAGGTTCCTTGCGAGGTAAGCGACTGGAATCTGCGATCCGCGAAGACGTGGCAAACGGTTTGGTTCCGTTTTATGTCTCCACCACTCTTGGCACTACCGGATCCTGTGCGTTCGATAATTTAGTCGAAATCGGACCAGTGTGCAAACTGTATCCTAACATGTGGCTCCACGTGGACGGTGCTTACGCTGGAAACGCGTTCATTTGCCCGGAAATGAGGCCGTTGATGACGGGTATCGAGCACGCAGACTCGTTCAACACGAATCCCAACAAGTGGTTGCTCGTTAATTTCGACTGTTCCTGCCTTTGGGTACGGGATCGAGTGAAGCTGACGTCGGCGCTCGTCGTCGATCCATTGTACCTTCAGCACGCTAGATCCGGAGAATCTATCGATTATCGTCACTGGGGAATTCCTTTGAGCAGACGATTCAGAGCGTTGAAATTGTGGTTCGTAATGAGATCGTACGGAATTACAGGATTGCAGAAGTACATAAGGAACCATATCAGGCTGGCGAGACGGTTCGAGACTCTGATGAGAAGGGACAAAAGATTCGAGATCACTAACGATGTGAGAGTTGGTCTGGTTTGCTTCAGACTGAAGGAGAGCGATGAGATCAATCAGGAATTGTTGGCGAATATTAACGCATCCGGCAGACTTCATATGATCCCAGCTAGAGTCATGGGAAAGTATATCTTGAGATTCTGCGTGATCAAGGAAAATGCTACCGACGATGATATCGATTATGCCGTGGACGTGATCGAAGAACACGCGACGGAGGTGATGCTCGCTCATTACGAAGGAACAGAAGACGAATTTAGGGCGAAGGGACCAAAGAGTCCCGCTGCATTGGACAAAAAGCTGGTACGAAAGTTCAGCTTCACCAGGAGCGTGACGAGGGACGTTTACAAAAGATCCATTTCGAAATCGAGTCTCCACGACGGTGCTACGCCCATCATGGTCGTCGATGATAACTCGCAGGTCGATACCATTGAGGAAGATGTGTTCTGCAACAGCAGGTAGACCACACCTCAGCTCACGGTGCCTAAGAGGAGGGACCAACTGCTATCGTTGCCGTGAGCTGCTGACGATGATGATCGGTGTAATGTTTTTTCAGGTCGTGACGATCCCGATGATGATATCCAGATGATTCGTGAATTATGTGATAGGAATGCCTCTCGAAACCGGCCGGTCTTGTTTGGAATATCACAACTCCGTTCATCATATCGTTGTTTTTTAGGGAACGAGCAAATCTTGCGATCGAGATAAGTTTCCTTCGAATTACGATAAACTGGAAATTTCGTCCGATAGAAACGATTCTGAAGGTATTTATCGAGAGTGATCGATGAAGAAAGTCTGCAGGGTGTTCTCGATTTAGTGCATTGCACACTGGTCATCGTTTGGGACATTGATATATTTTATTTACTGAAGTTTACTGGAAATCATTTTTCGATATGTTGGTAAATCGTTTGGGAATTTGCCTTTCTACGCACGATTTTATGCAACGTAAGTGCAACTGGAATTTATTTTCATATTTATTCCGCAACCAACCAAAGCAAGAGATTACGTGCTGACGAGAATAATTGTTCGAATAAACTGTACTAGTTTTGCAATTGAGGAACGATATAATAAACGTGCCCGATAAAATAGAAGAGAAATAATTGTTCGTAGTATAAGCAATTTATCGATTCGTGTAACAATTCAGAGCATATTAAAAAGGAAAAAAATGAATACGTAGCTAGGCAGAAGTAAGACTCACTGTTAAGTACATCGATTGTCTCTTAGGCTATTAATAGATATAATATTAAATTATTCCATGAACGAATTATGTACGAATAAAGGATAGTTTTCGATTAGATTACTGTAAATTAGATACGAAATGAAGACCTAAACATTTACGGTTGGAATTTTGTCAGTCGACGCTGATCATAGTGTTAGATCATACACACATTACACGTGTTTACTTTGGGTGTTTTACTTCTGAGAAGATCGATTCGAGTTGTAAGTCGCATTGATATTTCAAACGTGTTTGAATAAAAATCCAATCCAATACAATGTAGATTATATTAATGACTATTTATTTCGTATGTAAGTTTAACGGAATAAAATTGAAATTCGTAAAACGATAACTTTTTTTTATTCTTATTGTATCAAGAATTTTTAATCACGACTTTAGTTCCTCGAAGTTATCAATCCGTCGATCAAGATGCAACTTATTAACTTTTAAGTACAATTAAGCAAGTCTTGATAGGCAATCTCTATTAGTAGGAAATCATAAGATACCTGAAGGCAATGTAAGATGCAGGCAGCTCCGAAGTAAATTATTACAATCATAATTACCAATTTAGGCTATATTTATAAGTTATTGAAATATATTTACTAAAAATTATTTAAATATTAAAATGGGAAAAGGTATATGATTATAAAATAGTACCCTTATTCTGAAGAAATATGTCAAACTTTTTTATAGCATATCTTACATTTAAAAGTATAAAATATAATTAGTTAGCTATTACATTTGTCCACATTGAGATATCGTCACAGGAATTTTTGGTTTGTTATTTGGCCCTGTAGGAACATTCTCTACTTTCCTCATAACTAGAAGTCCATCGATAACTCTTCCAAAAACAACGTGTTTGCCATCCAAGAAATTACATTTGGCGCAAGTGATAAAAAATTGACAACCATTAGTGTCTTTGCCACTGTTGGCCATGGATAACAATCCAGGTGAGTCATGTTTTAATGTAAAATTTTCATCAGGAAATGTTCCACCACCGTAGATGCTTATGACTCCAGTACCATCGCCATTTACAAAATCACCGCCTTGGATCATGAAGTCTTTAATGACTCTATGAAATATGGCACCTTTAAAACCTAAAGATACACCGTCTTTTCTGTACTCTCCGGTGCAAAATTGTCGAAAATTTTCCGACGTTTTTGGACAAACATCTTCGAAAAGCTCAAAAATCATTCGTCCGATTTCTGTAGTGCCTACAGATACGTCGAAAAATACCACTGGATTATTCGGATTTCGTAGCTGAGCTTGAATTTGATTCCAAGTTGGCATATTTATATATTTTGATTAAAAACTTCAAAAAGTTTTCTTGCTATATTCTACTATACTATTATGTTTCAATTAAAATAATGTTGCGGCAACATAACCTCTTCACCTTATGAACACATTTCTTGTTTTAATGTTTGAGATTGAAAAATTTGATATCAAAGTGTTTTTTTTTTTCTACTTCAATCTAATAGGGCTTAACTAAATTTGTTTTTATGCAATTAGAGTACGCTTCTTTTTTATGAACTCTTTTACCTTACGTTTGAAGCACAAGACACAAACACATTAGAAATGCTTCGTCGAACTGATTACAAACGCGGGAGAAATATATTAATGCTAAATATAGGTTAGAATTTAATGTTAAACAAAATTTAAACGAACATTAGAGAGTATAACGATATATGTCGAAATTAATTATATTTATAGATATATAATAAAAAAATCCTTTTATAAAGAATACTATCATACTTTGTAACAAATAAAAATAGGTGTATGTGTGTATTTTCTTATTTTTAAAAAATATTAATACTTACTTTTTTGTCGGCTGCTTTTCTGCGGATTTAGTAAAGACTTATCGAAATCACTTAACACGTTACAAAATGATACAAAATGTAATTATGAATTATAACTGTTTCTGTACACTGTAACTGTATAATACGCACTTGTATTTTGGCCTAACAACAACACGTGGTGAGTTTCATTCCTAACTTCATATTGGCAAAACGCGCGGTAATACAAATGCGATGGGTGAAGGATGATAAATTTACACGATGCGGTATTAAAAAGAAAAATGTTTTAATATAAAGTAAATGTAGAAAATAAAATGCATTTTATTTTTTTTTTATCGCACCACACATTCTACATCTTAAGTGTCATTTGACTTAATTATAATTTAGATATTGAAAAATGATATCTAAATTCAAGACCAAACAATTCGTAAATTGCGTCAAAGCAGAGATATATAATCTTGAGATAGTTTTCTTACGATATGTTTTTTTTTTAATCTTTAAGACAATCAGTAATGTGCTTTACATAATATATAATCTTTATCTGTATTTTATTTTAAAAGATATACATTATTTTACCACATGTATAATGTATGATCTAAATGTGCAAAAGCATTTTGAAGAAACAAAAACAAATTAATTGAAAATGTATAAATATCATTGAAATTCCCTGTTTCTTTTTAATATCAGTGCATTTGTAAGACACATAGAAGATTGGTGCTTTACTACTACTATTGGAAACGATACTTAAAGTTATATTTAGTTTTTTTTTTCCTTTCAATAACATAAGAAATCCTCAAATTTGTTATTTTCTAGATAGCCACATTAATAGCATGAGAATATCACAAACTTGAATAGTAATAAAGTAACAATAATTATATGTGAATTTTAACGTGTTCCATCAACACATTTTTATCATTAAAATCTTCTCCACAAATACCACAGACTAATTCTTCTCCATCATCACTGTCTTGCTGATGATATTGTACAACTTGTATTACAGCCGTTTGGGATCCTCCCTCCTGTATTAATGATTCCTGTCCAACTTCACTGTGATTCTTGATTTCTTGATTTTGCCTAGTTGAATGGTGAGTTACCATATCCATTGGTAAATCATCATTACTTATTTGTGCAATTTGACTGGAAAAATTTTCATGACTCTGAGGATTTGGTAGTGTCAGAACAGGCAACGATTCATTTTGCTTTGATATTAAATGTAAAGTATTTGTTTGCTTTGAAGTCTGTATTAAATGCATTGTAGTTATTTCATTATGACTGCTTGTGGTATGAAGTGCACTTCCTTCTCGTTCTGTAGAAACTATGCGAGTTGTATTTAAAGATTCTCTGTGACTATGATTAGCTTGTGAAATATGAATATTTTCATCTTGTTTTTCATCAACTAATAATTGTACGTCTTCAGATTTAATTTCAGATATTGCAATATAATTTTCATCACGTTTTTCTGTAGTAACTACAAGGAAAGTATTATTTTGTTTATCACTTAAAATTTGTTGGTCATCTGATTTATCTGATTCTGTAATAGACAAAAGTGCTTCAGTTTCCTCTGATTTAGGAATTATAAGATTTCCAGCTCCTTGTTTTCCTTGTAAATATGTATTTGCAGACACTTTTGACTTTTTCTTAACTGGTTTGGTTTTTAGTGCATTATTGTTTGTTTTAGCTTTTGCTTCTGCAATCATTTGATCTGAATGTTTAACAATATGTGCACATAATTCATCCCGATCTTGATTTAAAGCACCACATATAGGACAGGAAAAAGGGGGCCCAGTTACTTCAGTTTCATTTTTTCCTGCTGCATGAACCCATCGAACATGTTCTCTTAAAACAACTTTTTGATTAAATGCTCTTGAACATAGAGGACAAACATGAGGTCTCTCTCCTGTGTGAATACGTTCATGTTTCCTTAGAGTTCCACCATCTCTAAACGCTTTCCAGCAAAATTTACAACCATATGGCCTTTCTCCAGTATGAGTTCTATGGTGTATTAAATATCCCTGTCTCGATGAAAATGTTTTGGAACATGTATCACAATGAAAATGTGCGGGACTCCCAGCATGTGTTCTACCATGTTCCCAAAGTCCTTGACGTGATACAAAACTTTTACCACATTCTGTACAAGTAAATGGAGAGTCACCAGGATGAGCCGATAATCTATGTTCATCCAACTGATTTTGCTTTTCAAATTGGGATCCACATACTTCACAAGAATGTGTTTTCTTTCTATGAATCCACTGATGTCTGAACATTTTTTGTTTGGTTGTAAATTTTTTGCCACATTCAGAACATGCGTGTTTACCCCATTTATTATTAGGCGTACCTTGTTCAACATTATTTTGCATTAGTTTCTTCGCACAAGTTGTTTGATGCGTTGCTAAGTGATTACCATCTTGAAACTGTTTATCACAATACTCACATTCAATTGGCATGTTCCAATTTTTAGATGTATGAGTTTTTTCATGGGATACCAATGCTGTTGCGCGAGAAAAACTAATTCCACAATGTCTACAAGTATGCTGTTTTGTACCATTTG
Organism: Bombus affinis; assembly: GCF_024516045.1. Taxonomy (NCBI): domain Eukaryota; kingdom Metazoa; phylum Arthropoda; class Insecta; order Hymenoptera; family Apidae; genus Bombus; species Bombus affinis. The sequence continues at coordinate 14,544,311 of NC_066348.1, read as the reverse complement.
TTTCAACTTCTATATAATTCTTTCTATCTTCACTATTATACGATAAAGTTTCAACTTTTACCATTGTATCAGCATTATTAAATGAGTTTAATGAAAGATTGTATTGCTGATTGACTTGATTATTTATATTATTTTGTTGAGTATATTCAAACTGTGTTACTTCTCCATTTGGCATTACAGTAAATTCATGTAAAGTGTCTATTTTTTCCTCAGGATTAGATATTGAATTAACTGCTGCCTGCTCACTTTGAAAGTTATAAGATGGAACTGTCCATTGAACTGTATCATAGCTTTGAACCGTTTGTACAGACGAAGATGGCACTTGATTATTTTGGGATTCTGTCATATTTTCAGGCCATTTTCTGAATGTTTCCTCTGACTGTGATACATTATCACTCTGTGACTGCATAATGGCGCGCCCAGCAACATATGTATGAATTTTCATATGATTGGATAAACTAGAAGGCCTTTGAAAATCTGCTCCACATATGGTGCATTTATGAGGTTTTTGCACTTGGTGCACTTGCAACATATGACATCTTAAATTGTTCTTTGAACGAAACAAGTTGCCACAAGTTCTACAAGCATGTGGGCGATCTACTTGATGACAAACTATATGATTGTTTAAATCTATTTTTCTTTCGAATCTTTCTCCACAGGTAATACATGATAATTTACTAGCAAAACAGGTAGTACGATGCTTTGTTAACTCAGCTTGTGTGAACATGTTTGCACAACGGGAACATACTTTTTTGTCTTCGAAACAAGGATACATGCCTCCAAGTTGTCGTAGAGCTTCCACAGCCATTGATTCATCGTCCCCAGATGTATATTGATGTTGTTCTTCTTCTTTAATATATATAGGATATACTACACGATTTTTATCTTCCTCGTCGGAATGTTTTGCTAAAATCTCAACCGCAACCTGTGCTTCTGTGATACTAGAATTAACGTCTGTAACAGATACTTCAGTGAGTCCTTCTTGTAGAACACATTCGTCAACTGGTTCACATATTTCTTCATGAGATATAATATTATCCTGTATACTATCGTGTACCTCTGAAAGGGGAAATGTAACATACTGCTCATTCTCATGAGTTTCCATCGTGCAATATTTTTGCAAAATGCTATCAATTGAAATTTTTATGGACCTAGTTTCACCTCATGTTAAGTTAGGTCCTGTCACCACTAATAACCAAGCGGTATATATCAATATATACATATAAATATTACAAACAATCGTGTTATTCACATTTCACTGTTACGTTTAGTCGTAGATGTTATTATAAATACATAATGCGTATTTTTCTTTTTCACACTTTAATTCGATACGACCTATTGCCAAATCTTATCTTTATTGATTACAAATAAAATTATGTTTATTGCAATTTTATGGTGTAAATGTTACTCATGTAACAGTATGAGTAATAATATATTTTATCACCCGTAATTTATTTGTTATATAAATTTGTAAATTCACCATTGGAACAATAGTGTAACAAGGTTATTTGGAGGAGTACAGCAAATCGTGCGCCACCTGAAGTTGACGGCGTTCTTTGCGCAGTGCTAAGTTAAACTTTTTATATTTCAAAAAGGCTGGTGAAACGTGTTTATAAGTATTCAAGTATTTCTTCTGTAATAGAATATTGTACTTGTTTGCGATACAATTGTTTGTCGCTTTCTTCATAAGTAAGCATAATCTTTCTTGACAAATAATCTCGTACATGGCAATGATGGCAATGAATTAGTGTTATTAATGTGGCATTCGTATTTGGTTAATCTGGAATCTTTGGTTAATCGTGCTTCATATATACAAAGTATGTATGTATACTTTAATTATAATTTTTTATAAATTGATGCTTTTTTGCAACTTACAAAAGATTTAACTATATGTTATGCGTTATAATTGACTTTTCGTTATTTAAAAATATATTTTTAATACTGTCACAAAATGAAAAGTAAGGGCTAATATATTATTTAATAGTTAGCTTAAATAATAAATAGGTACTTTAACATAATATATACAAGGTGAATCGTATAATAAAGATTGTTAGAAATTCGTATCCCAATCGGAATAGTCCATTGGTGCCGATCTGTAATCTGGAGCATATTTATCGAAATTTCTTAAGTCGAGATGATCCCTCACCTGTGGATGAATTAGATAATGAGATTAGCCGTTTCAAAGATATATAACAATGACAATTTCTTATTTACCTTTGGTACAATAGGGGAAGGCATTGTTTGGTTCCGTAACTCCTGCCACTTAAAGTTATGGAACCATCTGAAATTAATTTATATTATGTAAATATTAATATTTAAATTAATGAATACAAATATATTCTATAAATTCGTTAATAAGTACCTATGGTTATGAATATCAGCAACACCATTTCGTAAATAACCAAGTCTTTTATATGGATCATCTTCCAGCAGTGATTTGATAAAATTCTTTGCCGAGTTTTTAATAATGGGCGGTACAAGCGTATCCTTAAAGCCACGAAGAATGTTCTTATACACTTCTATATCACTTACATCTTGGAAAGGTGTTCGATTTATTAACATCTCGTACGTAAGAATTCCAAGTGCCCAATAATCAACGGCCCTTTGTTGATAAAAAATAATCAATCGTTTTAAGAATTAAATTTAAAACTTGATAAATACGTAACTAAACATGAGAATGCGTACTGATTATAAAGTTTACTTTGAATGATTTCCGGAGCCAAATATTCTGGTGTACCCATAAAAGTCTTTGTCTTGTATGGGCCAATTTTTTTACTGGATCCAAAATCAGTCTGTAAAGATAGCCGAGTCAATGAATGAATTTATTATCGATTGTTATTTATTTGAAATAAAAGAACTTGCAAGCTTAGTATAGCCTCGATTATCGATTACGATGTTCTCAGGTTTTAAGTCTCTGTAGATGATGCCCAGTGAATGAAGGTGTTGAAGTCCTTCTACGACACAGCCGGTTACAAATCTAGTTGTTGAATTATCGAATCGGCCGTTTCTGTATAAGGCTGTTCTTAAATCTCCGCCTAAACATACTTCCAGTAGCAGGTATAAATATCTATTGTCCTTGAAGGTTCTGTATAATCTACAAGGAACGTAGAATTATGTTTCGCTTAATATATATTAAATCGTTATTCGATGGCAAATATTCTTCAATCTTTACATTATAAATTCCGATACAAGCATTAATAAATTAAAGAATCGCTAGATCGAATCTTTTTCTTTCCTAGCTTTCTTTAATTACGTATTCTATATTCGTTGAAAAAAAAGAAAGAAATTCGTTTTCACGTTAGAGCAGAGTTGTTAATTTACTTGCAGATAAACGGCGAATTACACAATTTCAAACTATTCTTCTCGTTATACATCATTTTTTGGAAGCCACCCTTTGTGATCATATGCTTGACAATCTTTTTCCTGGCGAAACTAAGATTAGGCATCGAGTTGACGACGACCAGTTCCACTCGGCCGTAACCTCCAGCTCCGATCGTTCCTTCAAATACAGTATCAGACAGAGTTAAATTCTTGAATTCGTCACTCCAGTCATCCGATTCATTTACACTGTAATATCCTGACCAATTTCTATTTCTGATCAAGTCTAGTCCACCAAGATAATCTAGGAAAGCTCTATAGCATCACACAAAGACACACTTTGTTAATAAATTTGTAAATTTCATGATAAGCTTTTGTTAATTCTTTATCGTGAAATTATTTGAAATAATTTTAAACGTTTACTTTTTTTCAATCGTGTAACATTCTAATCCAGGAGCCATCGCGATAGCGTTCGCCTGTCGACGAGATTCTTCAGAGTCATATAGCGCTTTTTCACCGAAATAGTCACCCTTCTCAAGAATTGTCATTTCCTCTTCCGTGCCACCTGGTTTATTCTTCGTGATCTTCACGCTACCACCGTTTATAATGTAGAATTTATCTCCTTTGTCACCTTCTCGAATCACGTACGAATTCGCTGGATAAAATTCCTAAAGCGATACAAAAATAGCGTCTTTTAATTTCGAGTTAGCATTATTGGAACCATTTCACACGCACCACTGTTATAAGGTCGCATATTTTTTGCAGGACCTCCTCCGACAGATCCTTGAATATTTCAATTTGACGAAGAATCTTCAAATTATGCTCCAACGATTCTTCGTTATCTTTTAGCATTACCGTCTGAAACACCTGTCTTTCCAACACCCATACTTTCGCATTTGTACTCGCTAAAGGAACAAACGAGCGTCTCGACAGTTACAATAAAATATTTTATTAAGTTTGTTAAATGGTTCCTAAAAGATTTTAAGATTTATAGTATAGCTAGTATAATACCATGGATAGAACACAGTCTTTTGGTATTGTACAACAAGGCCAGTTCTCCGAAAGCGACGCCAGGACCAAAGCTCTCGTGGCACGTATTGCCTACGTAAACTTCGAAGGTTCCCTCTTCCGAGACGTACATATGCGATCCTGATACAATCGATCGCGATCGTTTTTGTAATATTTCATTGATTAATATCTTGTCATTTCGAAAGGTAATTACTCACCGACTTCACCTTCGTGAATGATTCGCGTATTGGCCCTCACCTGTTCCGGATACATCACCGATATAAGTTTCTCTATACGCGACTCATCGAGATCTCCGAGGAACTGGTTGTTCAAAATGGCGTTTTTGATCAACTGTTTCGTTCTACAATTTGACATGAAACTTGAATTTATCGTAATTTCGAATCATTGTCGAAAGAATAGTTTAAAGTTGTTTGTTCACTTTTCATTTTTCTTGAAAACGGTGACTGGCAGATTGGAGGATACGTTTATTTCACCGATCACGCCATGCTTTCTTTGAAGGGACAGTTGTCGAAAGTAAGCGTCGGAATTGCGTCGATTGGATCCGGACGCGCCCATACGTACACCAGTACGTTTCCCGAAGCATAGACGCATTCTTAATTTTCCGTTTCTTTCTTTCGCCTAGAAAGTAAAATCTTTGTCCGCAGGTGTTTACGTTCGATCCTAGCTCACTCGATCAAATATATATAAACTTAATGTAATTTCAGACTTTTTGAAATAGATGATAATTCTTGGGAAGTTCACCAATTAGTGTTTTAATGATCACAAATGAAATGGTTCGAAGAATTAGTGCACAGGATATTGATACTTGACTGATGCTTTGCAACAACGATAAAGTTGATTGATCTTATCTTGTATGAACGCAGCGATGATCCGCCAGTACTTACGGTCTTAGTAATTTTGTTTGATAAGACAATTAAAAAGTACATTTTTTTCGAAAGTTATCAGAATTCCCTTCGTTCAATTAACTGTATTACCGAATGGCATCTATGTTAATTCAATGAAGTGTGTGTTGTTTCTACTAATTTAATATACCGTTTATAGTTATATGCGTGTCTGTATTAAAATTCGAAGGAAATTTCATCAGAAACGAAAAGGAAATGAATTAGTACCACACATTAACAACTCATGTACCTATAAATTTATTATTAATTAGTAATATTAAAATTATCATGGTTAAAATTATTATCGATCGCAGAGTATCTTTTTGTTCGCTTTCTACTTCTTTTACAAGAATTATATATATTGCTATTATATATTGCTAATTAATTACAGTTTAGTCATAAGATACAAGATTAGTGTCTTCATACATTAGTGTTTTCGAATGCAAGAAACATACATAGGAAACTACATATCTATAATATACGAATCGATTAAAGATAACGATAATCTCTTTGCTATCGGTGTGTTTTTATTGTTGGGTATTATTGGAAACATTATTTTCATCCTTCAAGTTCACTTTTTGTATCATTTCACGACTCTTATCAAACGTTTAATGGAGAAATCATGTACAGCTTAGATTATCGTGCGATTTTTCCTGCTTAGAAGCTCGCGTCCCATCCAGAGAACTCGTCCGGTGGAACATTACGGTCTGGCGGATACTTTTCGAAATTCCTCGTATCGGTCGGATTTCGTATCTAGGATTTTATAAAAGAGAATAAGTGGTGAGTTTATTTAAAAATTAATATATTTGTAATAATACGTAAAATAGGTTTTACGTACTGTTGGAACGATTGGCGCTGGTAAGGTTAATCTCTGCAAGGCTTGCCAATTAAATCCATTGAACCATCTATAAAAATGTTATTTCGTTAAAAAAGCCTATACTTTCTATTCGAAGAAACGCGATAAACGATCTATTTAAAGATCAAGTTCTACGAAACGAGGAAACTCTACCGAAGCGTTTAAATAAACTCTGCTTAAAAATATATTTGTATAAAGAGAAACTTTGGCGCGTTTTAATTGAATTTATTTAAAATAAATTATTTAATTAATACACTTACTTGTGATCTCGAATATCTTGGATGCCATTTCTTTGGTAGCCAAGACGTTCAGAAGGACTTAGACGAAGAAGCTTCTTGATGATACTGCTGGCGTTTCTGCTAATGGAATTAGGTATTCCGACCACTTCGATACCCTTCAGAATCTTGTTGTAAATGGTCATATGATCAGAACCTCGGAATGGTGGCTTACCGATTAGTAGCTCATGAGTTAAAATTCCGAGAGCCCAGTAATCCACCGCCCTTTGAATAAATTAAACTTATTTTAAAGTCACCTTCGTTATTTTATTTGAAACTGATCCAGCTTATCTTTATAGAATATTTTACGTTTACTATTTATTAATTATTTACCTATCGTGTCCTTTGTTCAGAATAATTTCTGGCGCCACATACTCGGGCGTACCAGCGAAGGTCCACGTCTTCGATGGTCCGATCTTTTTACTGAAACCGAAGTCAACCTGGAAAATGCGTACAATGTCGCGTTTTATCTATTTTCTTGTAAACAGAGTCAAGCTACTGACAATCAACTTTCCTCAAACTGTTATCACTTACTAGTGATTATCAGATCGAACTTACTAGTTTCAAGTATCCACGGGCGTCGAGCATAAGATTCTCTGGCTTTAGATCGCGATAAATAATGTTCATCGAATGAAGATGATCCAAAGCTTCCACCACGCATCCTACCATGAATTGTGCAGTTGGCTCATCGAAGACTCGCCTTCTTTGGAGAGTTGTCCACACGTCTCCACCTAGAGAGACTTCCATCAGGAAATATACGTATTTCCGGTCCTTGTACGTCTGGTAGAGCCTAAATGAAAGGAACGAAAATTGTATTTCTGAATTATCGTGCAAGAAATTTCTATTTGATTAATAGAAGGCGGATATCTATGCAAATTAATATTTAGCAAAGATTTGTCTCATCCACTAAATATTGTAAAGTAGATAAATTAATATTATAAATTACACATATTATACAATCCTTTGTTTTGGATACTATATACATTTTATATTGAACACTCTATATACTATGTGCATTCTTTCATTTTTATAAATCCGCGGTTTATCAATTGATAAGATTCATTTTAATACTGACTTGCATATGAATGGAGAATCACAGGCTTGCATAATATGTTTCTCGTTCAGCACGTGTTCCTGTTGCTGTTGCTCGACCATCACCTTCTTCTTCAGCCTCTTGAGAGCAAAACTCTTCTGAGGATCTGACTTTAAAGTGACTAATTCCACTCTGCCGAACCCCCCAACTCCTAGCGTTGCTTTGGTCTCCAAATCGGCCAAAGTGACGTTCGAATACTCGCTAGACCACTTCTTCAGCGTCAGCGATTGTTTCTGTTTTCCGTATTCCGCTAACCAATCCTTGTTGCGTATCTCGTCGAGGCCACCCAAATAATTCAGGAAGGAACTGCAGTTTAATGTTATTTAAAAGAGCATGAATATTTCCTGAGAACTCACGAGACGAGAAAGTTTATCGCTACTGATTTATGTATAACTCACTGTTGGTCCAAAGTTAAACATTCGACACCAGGTGCCAGTGCAATGACGTTGGCGTGTCGACGATTTTCACCAGTGTCGTCATAAAGAGCTATTTCTCCAAAGTATTGACCCTTTCCAAGGACCACTAGCTCTTCTTCGTCACCATCCTCGGTGTCTTTCGTTATTCTAACGTTTCCACCGCTGATTATGAAAAATTTGTCACCTTTTTCTCCTTGCGTAACTATTTTTGCTCCAGCAGGATAAAATTCCTATCGGGAAGATATATACTTTTTACTTTCAGATAGTCATTAGTAAATTGCAGATTTTTATGCGATTTTATATTTTTATGAACGTAAATAGAATCTAAACAGGCATTTGTTAATTCGCTACATATTACAGCGAATACTTTGCTTTGGATATTTCAGATACTTTTATCATATTACGCTCGTTCCGCGTATCCTTATACTTTTAAATTTCCTATAAACACATAAACGTCCATGGTCTAACTATTAGAAATACAAAATATATGTATTTACCACGCGGAGAAGATCGGAAATCTTAGCGAGGACGTGATCCTTTGGCTCGGGCAATTTTTGGAGAACAGAAACTTGTTTAAGGAATCGAATGTTTCCTTCCAGCCTTTTCTGCGTTGTGTCAATCATAATAGTGAGAAACACAGGTCGATCGAGGACCCACACCTTTCCACCTTTCTTTACTGAAAGTTAAACGTGACTTTTTTCAATAGAAAATACAGTTATTAATTAATTTATAAAATAATCTACTATATATTTACCGTTGATGGATCGAAGTCTCTTGGTGTTGTATAACAAAGCAATTTCGCCGAACGCGACGCCAGGACCAAAGCTTCTTTGGAAATTGTTGCCCTCATAGATATCGAACTCTCCTTCCGCTGACACGTACAGGTGCGATCCTAAATTATACATTAAGAAAGGAATTTAGAAAAGCGATATTAATACGTAACTCATGCAAATATTTTACATTTATTTCGTTTGAAGTTACATTTAATCGTGTTATTAGTCTATCAAATCATACGAAGGATCTTTATTTCTTATGTAAATTTATTTATCACTGGATTGTGAATTTTTAAGCATTTGTTGAAAATTCGAAGGAAACATTCCTGGAATGCGCATAATATGCAAAAATATGTAAAACATCCGAAGAATAAATTTCATTTCTTTCAAACTGTATCTTCATACAAATACGTATTTGCATAAATGTCTGTAATCTAATTACTCTATAGATAGGTAAGAAAGTTCTTCGCTCGAAAGTGAAATATTCGACGTTCGGTGATAAAAATAGTTCAGTTATTGTTAAACGACAACTAATATAGAAAAAGAAATATTATAATTTTACCCATATCTCCTTCTCGAATCACTAGTGTGTTCGCTGGTATATGTTTCGGGTACATGGCATCGACTAACGCTTCCACCTGATTTTCTTCAAGGTTGCCAAGAAATTCGTTCTCCAAAATGGCCTTTGTAATCTGTTGTTTACTCCTATAGGGAACAAACAAAATATACGTAGAAAATGTATCGTTATTTAGAATAGTTCGTTCAATTATTTTTTCTTTAATTTACCTTTCGTCCTTTTCGTAAACAGGAGTTGGCTCAGAGAGTGGCGTTGGAGTTTTGCCGATAATACCGCCTCTGGGATTCGCAGGTTGATCAGAACCATCCGAAGTTCTGACAGAATCTTGATCGTTCTCATTGTGATTTTGTTGTGGTGGCAATGGTGCCCTACTTTTTCCATGGGACTGTACAGGTGGGCCGATTCCATTAGATATTACCGTAGCACCAGGTAAGGGTCGTATCTGTATTAGAAATAAAATTTCCTTGTTAAATTAACCATTTTCTATGATTTATCGATTGTTTAAATTGATTTATCGATCAATTTTCTTTAACATTCTGCTATTTTCTAACATGTCTTTTACCTTAATTTTACACAATGAATATTTTGTTACGAATATGATACATAAACATTGGTGATATGTATGTTTACTTTAGAATTGTTAAACTTTTCTACATCTGTCTTTATATTACTGATTCTTATGAAATTTCAATTTGTTAATTAGTACCTGTTTGCTCTCACGAAGCTACAATATGTACATATTCTATTTGCCTAATGTCTTCTTAGAGATAAAGAAATCAAAACAGATATATCTATTTAAAGTTCTTTAAACCTTCTTAAGAATATTTTTGTGTTATTGATTTTTACGAAAATCTTACGCGTCCGTTAATTAGTATTCGTTAATTTACGAAATGATGCACTCTGCCTGATCGGATAGGTATTTTTAAATACTCACAACGCCATGAGTCAGATCTGGTTCACCAGATTCTTTGTAGCTCGTTACCACTGGGCTCTTCACATTTTGGTTCTATAAACGAAGAAATAAAGGAATTAAAAAATTATTTGCTTCATACAGAGTGATTCTCTTACTACAGGCCTCGAAGAACAAGCCGATGATTGGCTGTATATACAGTGGCTATTTCGCAGATTTTCTAACGAAGCCTTTTTTTATCAGATTCTACGTTTCATTTTCATAGCGCCCAATTTTAGTTGCACCTAATTAATTAATATGTAAATGCTATGATAAAATACAATGATATTTAAATATCTTTTGTAGCTACTGTATATGATAATCCCTGTGTTGCATATGTGCGATTGGATCGAAGTTATTCTTATCTTCATAATCTTATTTCCAGTTTCCACATATGCATACGTGCAGCAATCAGGCCAACTGTGGCTGTTTCTTTCGGGACGACTAGCGAGAGAATCATACGACATAAAACTATGGTGCAGTCCTTGTTTGGAAAATGTTCAAACTTACTAAGGTCGTACTGTTCACATTGTTCGACTCATTCCCAGACAGAGAGACAAGATTGATACTGCCCCTCTGTCCCAGGATACTTGGCTTCGGGAAGCACGAGAACTTCATACTTTGTTCATCCACAGCATGACGGAAACACACTCTTTTAACTTCTGAAAGGCAAAGCATCATTTCAATTTCGCAGTAAATTCGTTTATGTATAAATATTTAGTCGCTGATTGACGCGTTGATCGAGGCAATTGTCTTATCTGGTTCCAATTTCTTGCCGACGTTAATTAAGATAACATCACTTATCGTTTCCGTAAGCTCTGATCAAGAGCGATGCGCTTTATTATAACGCTCTTGATTATAAATATTATCTTGTCGCGACTTTTTAAACAAGCTCAAATAGCGATGGAACTACATCTTTGCCTTTTATATCGTTACCATTAAGGACCAAGCAATAGATAATGTGCAAAAGTTGCGTAAAGTATTTGAAGACATAAATGGCGTAAGTTATTCTTTTATAGAGTTACAAGAATAGTATTAGAATTACGAAAGATTATTACACAAACCGGAGATGCAGAAATAACTTTTCTTTCTTTGATTACAATGTCAATTCGATAAAATTCAATAATGTAAATTGATTAAAAAAAAAAAAAAAAGAAAAACGTTAGAAGTGTCGCGTTGCGTTAACGTTCATTTTGGTTCTTAATAATTTAAATAAAAACTTACCAAATATAGTAACGAAATTTTAATTAAAACTCAACTATCAATTATCGATAATCACAATTTACAGATGTTTTGCCGAGATCTACTATCGAGATCGTCGACTCCCGTAAAAGCTACCGTCAAACAAAAAGTTTTTACGCCAGACGATCACGAGCACGTGGTTTAGCCGATCACATGCTTATGCTAATGATCTTTGATGCACGATACATCGTATGCTGACGTCACGACATATTAGCACATTCTCACGATGTGGATATTCTCGTTTCAAGGTACGATCTTTTGGATAGTTTCCATTGTTAACAAATTTTCGCGTTAACTAGAGCATAATCGATCCCTATTTAATTGTTGTCTCGAATACAAATGTAGAGAGTGTTTTATCGTTCCATCTATCTTTCGATTTTTTACTCGAATGGAATGTTGTCTTATGTAATCAAATTCGATAATTTTCGGACTGTACCTAATCGTACGATACGAGTAATAATACGAGTAATCGTCCAGTCAGAGATTGAAATTTAATAAGTTGATGTTATCGCGATCTTGATGTTCATTTTTGTCGGCCATAGTTCAGCTTAATCGGCAAGAAAGTTGTACACTTATGAAAAATTAGGCAAACTCGTTTGTAACTCTAAACGGAACGATTATTCTCCGATATTATATGAGAAAATTTGAAAAATGAGGGCGGATTAATTGAAGTCTTTGTTTGATCGTATCTTGAAATGCTAACGTAATCTCGTTACAAAGAGTAACGTCGGTTTATACTATATTAAGAGACCGATAAGGGTGTTTGATTAGTCATACGAGGATCTGGCCAAATGTTATTTATGCCGTGTTTGTCGAGCACGTGGTTCTACATCCTTGCTAGTTGTCATACTTTTTCAATAATCTCGGCCGTTTAAAAAATTATTCTCCAAAAAAAGAAAGAAAAAAAAAAAGGAAGAGAAAATACTCAATTTATAATTTCGAAGTAACAGGTTGATTATTATACATAGATCAGCAGAAATCACGTGTTCGACTGCAGGAAAGACGTCAATCGTAGTAACTTCAACTGCGAGTAAATTTCGTTCTGCGTTGGCTTCCTCGTCATAAATCAAAAGTAAGAGATTATCTCGAAAGAACCGTCCAGTTGGCGACTCGGCGAGGGTGAGGATCAGCATAGGAAGCAGGGAAACAAAGCGAAACGAAAGAGATTACCATCGAAAGTTGGCCGGTTCGAGCTCACGCGAGTATACGTAATGCCACGAAACGATCGCCGAAGCAGCGAGGAACTAGAAAATCGTCTCTTTCCGTGGCAGATCCTATCTAACTGCGGCACCACGTTCGTTTCGCGTAGCATTTCCTGCTTCGTTAGAAGTCGAGCTATTAACTCGAAGAAGCGATCGAAGTCGTTCGTCTTTTTTCCTTTCAGTCGACCATTGTTTCCCTGTTTTGTCTCTTTGTGTCTATTCTTTTTTCTTCTTTTTACGTAATCACGAGGACGTTCCACCACAAGCACGCGCAAGTTGGCATTTCGCAATTTTTCTTGCACAATGCTCGCGCGAGTGTTACTCGTTAAGCCCGTTGGAATGAAAAGCATGCGACCGATGATCGTGATCTAAGTTAACAATGAAAATATCACAGGTATTTTTTCTTCCTCTGCGATATTATTTTGCCACGATTACGCAAGATTAAATATTTTTCACGTCCAACCACGTCCATTGGAATTGTAAACGGTTTAGAGCATTTTCTAATTCCTTTTTTCATTGGAAATTGGTATGTATATGTAGGTGACTTAGATCCGTGACAGTCATGTGCGTAATGTGTAACGTTCATATTAGTAGATGGTAGAGTAGCTGATGCTAATATTGATAGAAATGAGTAAATAATAGCGGAATGAGAAGTGTTAATAATACCGGTTGGGTTTCGCGACGTTGGAAATATTGAAAACAACGAGAACTTTTTAAACTTCGTCGTTATCAGTACCTTTAATTCCTGCTCGTTTCCCATTTCGAGCTAATTACCTTATCTCGTCAATGTCAAGTGATTTTTCCATTGTCAGTAGTAATTGCAATGACACGCGCGTTATTTAGGAAGCGTTTCGTAAAAGCTACTACGGAATAAAGAGAGTGGAACATTTTTCTCTTTCGAGACTGTATTTGGTCAAATTATTGTCAAGCAAAGTTGTCTCTGTCGGTTTACCTACAGATGACAAATATTTTATATTGACCAAATCTTTCGAACATTCCATTCGTAAGATCGATGATATCGTTAACCATATTTTGCAGGCTGTTAAAACAAACTCAAACAACATTACTCTTTTTCGTATTCATCGAGAAACGAAGATTCGTCGTGTACGTGTACATACATACACGGTCTTGTTTAATTCTGTAATTAATGTACACGTTCGCTGATATGATTCGTTAAGTTTCGTTCACGCTCACGAACAAATCTGCGTGCCTATCTCAAAATTGAAGAGGTCTATATTAACGAAATATCGTTGAAGTAGTGTTTTAATTGTGTTTCGCGCTTAATCAACCGCTGCGACAAGCACAATTAACTCGAGTGTAATCGTTCCACACGTGCTTCTCAGTGTGTGTTCTCCCTCTTAAGACGTCACCTCTGATTCCGTCTTACACACTTTGCTAAATATTCCACGGTTATTTTTGCACTTCGCCAATATTTTCGTCTCGTTATCGTGTTTGATTTTCCTTTGGTTACTCTGTTTGCTTTGTCATCTCGTGATTCTTTTACGCCCGAATTTATACAAGAACAATGGAATTAGTAAAAGGTGAATCGAAACTTTTCTCTCATTTTAATCTAATCAACGGACCTTAAAGCAATCGTCGATCAATCATTCTTCGATCGTTATTGTTTTTGACTCTCGATTCTTTCACATTTGAATTCAGACAACGTTATCTTATATATATGTATGGAAGTTAATATTTAATTGTACAACGAAATTACTTAATCAGATGCAATATTTGTTTTTTACAACGTCATGCGAGACAGAAATGCAGGAACCTTATCTGTCATCTGACGTTGCTCGCATTATACTGCAATTGATTTAACAGACCGAGTCAATTTTATCTCACGATTAATGTTCTTCTGTCTGATCGATTAGATCTTGAGATAAACTCTTCGAAACGGAAGAGTTCGCCCTTATGAATATATTCATGTAATATGTACATAGTCTCGTCATTTTGCGATCTTCGTTCCTATAAAAATCGTCGACGCCTTCGTAACGTGGACGTTGAATGTAGAAACTCACCTTTCAGATTTAACGTGGAAGACGCGACCGAGAGACGAGAAAACTTTCCAAGAAACGAAAAATCTTGCTAAAAACTAGTTCGTTCAATGGTTAAGAATGTAATTTTGCTCGACGTGTCAAATAACGAAATAAATGATTTTCTGAGGAACGATGAGCTGCACTCCGTGAATTCGCGCATAAAACTGATATCTCAAGTTCGACAAAGACGCAGAAATCTTATCTAGCCGATAACAAAGAGACGCAGTGTCAACAGGCAGGTACACATACGGCCATGCCTTATCTAATGAATTCTATTCTCTTTTCATTAATAAGGCTGGTATGCCCGTTCTTTCTTTTTCAGATGGAGAGGGGATGGTTCCGTACTTTGTAACCGTGATCTTTCTGAAACTCCAATAGAACAAGATTTTTGAGTTCTCTTCCTTGTTCATTTTCTGGATCGCGAGAATATCCGTCGTTTTATCTTTCTTCTTTCCCTTCTAATTTCTCTTTAGTTTTTAACATTCTCAAGCGAATTTTTGAAGCGAAAAGAACGAAATCTTTTTAAGCTTTCTTCTCGATTACATTTTTAACCGATTACGAATTGTAAAAAACAGAATTATTCCATTGTATTCACGATAATATGGGCTCGCTAATGCCGAAAATAATTACATGCATGCAACGAGCGTTGAGGCTACTATTGATAGACTTGAATTTATCGCTTGTTCATAGTTGGCACGATCACCGTATACAAAAATCCGTAATATTTAAAATTCAAAGAAAAAAAATGAAAAGCAAAGAAAATAGTTAATTAGCCGCGAATAAGAAATTTGTTAGGAACGTATATTCATCTTTGAAATGAACTCTTTATACAGTTTTCTATGGCCGTGTCCCTGAATATACCGATAGTAACCCGTTTTCTTATTTTATCGTTGAAATGGCCTCTTATCGCTCAGTTCGGTGCCTTTATCTCTTCTCATCTATCGGACGTTCCCTTTTTCCTATTTTCTCGCTTTTTTCGTGTCACACTTTCCTATACGACCACAACGAACCAAGCGTTTCGACAAGATCCTCGATTCTTCCAGCTGCCTTATTTTGTGACGTGTCAAATGAAAATCATATCATTTGCAAGGACTCGTTTTTTTCAATGTTCATGGTAGATCGTAAATTACAAAAACTTGTAAAAGCATCTGGCAGTTATGGAAAAAACTTACGGTACTCGTTCCACGATGAATCATCGGCCAGGTAAAACCTTTCCTGCTCCATTTCTTCCGCGAGCTCGACGTGACAACAATTATTATTAACAGATATCAGCCTCTATCGAGTAAGTAAATCGTGCTTGTCAACACGAATTTCACGACTCACGTGAACGAGGAATGCTCCGAATCTCCGATCTAATCTCGGCGGAAGAACCCGTTGCACGATCGACAAACACGTAAACAACGTTAATCAAGCATACTCACGTTCAAATACGTCTGCTCCCTTACGGCTTATTCTCCTGCCAAGGTTTACAAAACTGCAGAACACCGGCTGCACTGGCCACTTTCGAGATTCATTGTCCGTTACCAGCTACGATCTCGCGTGGATCGATTATTCACGATAATTAGAAAGCCTCTGCTTAGACACGAAACTCAGAGGCGAACGTGCGCTTTCATTTTTCTCACGCGTTAATTTCTACTTCGCGCGATTCTCTTTTTTAAACTTCAAAAATTACCAAGATTAAGTTTTTCACGTTGAGTTTGAAAAATATGCAAATTTCCGATAGAATATCTAAACGCGTGAAGTTTCGTTGACATTATGACCGAAATAATACAAAGAAGGGGATAGTTTCGAGTCGACAGTGGAGGAGAAGTGAAACGAATTCGACCAACTTTCGTTAGCGGACTCGCGGTCTTATCGACAGGCCGCTCTCAATGCCACTAGTTGAAAAATACACGCTCATTTCCCATCGCTGTCAAACAGTGGGGGTATTGGTAATTATTATCGTTGGCCACCTTATCCGCACGTAATATATGCCGCCAGTGATTATGTATTCGAGTATACGTGAATATGGCATGATTCGAGAGGAAAAACCGATAGCACCGAAATAGCCCGAGAAAGTACATTTGCATCGACACGTTCGATCTGATTAGGAGATAGGTGCATTCCATTAATATATGCACGATGGATCGAGCGAATTAATTCCTCTAAGATTCTTTCCTTTGATCGATCCTTTTCTCTTGCTTTTCGATCGACGTTAGAAACATGTACGCGAACCAGTTTTCTGCTGATTGAGAAATTTCGGGGATGAGATATTTTTAGAGCGAAGGTATAAAAATATACACAATCGTATGGTAGAATTATTTTTTTCATTCCCTTTGTTAATAATATACGGATTTAAAGAGAAGGTTTTTAAAATATATCATTATATATTTAATCTGCGAGTGATTTTTATATGGAACGCAGCTTCGTTATCTATGCAATGCGAACAACAGCGAAATGTATTTCAGATCGATCAACGATCATTCGAATGCATCCTCGTATTTACAAAAATATTTCAGAAATTCCTATATCGCTACGATACTCTACATTTATCATTCGTATCAAAAATAAATACTTTGTGACGAAACATGGTTAGATACGTTCCTCTGTCCCAGTCTTTCAATTTTATCGACCCTTATCATCGTTCTTTTATGCACGTGTGCTTTTTCAACAATCAGTCGTTTCATTCTCTTCATTGGACTTCAACATATTCGCGAAGAATCCACCTTGCCGTTGCATTAAGTCTGTTGGTAGTCCATCTTCGACGATTTTACCATCGTGGAACACGATTACTCGATCGCAATCCAATAACGCTGACACACGATGCTGAAAAGTGAAGTATCAAACATAATTAACAGGGAACGAAGTTGTTACGGTCTTTTTTCTTCGTGGATATAAAAGACGTTGAGAGTTAAAGCGAAGTTACCGCGATAGCAATCACCGTTCTGTTCCTGAAAGCAGTTGAAACTGCTTTCAAGAGATTCTTTTCAGTGACGGCGTCGAGAGCGCTGGTTGCTTCGTCGAGGACGACGATCGAAGACTTCCGGAGGATTGCTCGTGCCATACAGAGCAGCTGCAGCTGACCGGAAGAAAAGTTTTCACCTCCTTCTTTCACTTCGAAATCTGTTTCGGGAAATTGTATTCTTATTTATTTTCTAAAGAATCCTATTGTTAAAAATATTTAGTGAAAACCACTGACTAGAGCTTTAACGTAAATATCGATTTATTAACAGAAGTTTTCATTTTCTTCTTTTATCTTGAAGACTGTTCCATTTGAAGATTTATATTGTTACGAATGTTGCAATTTTTTGATCATCAGGTACGAGAAAAAGAAATTTATCAACAAATATTTTTAGATTAAAATTGAACTTTGTGTTTGGAATTAGAAATTCACTTACTAAGACCTTCAGGATGAGAGGCAATAATATCCTTAATTTGTGCTACTTCCAAAGCATTCCACAGTTCTAGATCTTCGTGTTCCGATAGAGGATCCAAATTCTCTCTGGAGGAAATAATATTGGTATTCTATCGTCGCTTTCAAAAGACGTTCTCTATTATAAAAAAAAAAAAAAAAAGAAAAATAAATGTATAAAATACCTAATGGTACCACTGAACATGATCACATCCTGAGGAATCGCTGAGAGTCTCGAACGAAGAATTTCCAGAGGAACTTGACGGACGTCTGTCCCATCGATCGATATACGTCCCTGAGTAATCTCCAATAGTCGAAACAGCGCCATCACTGTGGACGACTTACCACTTCCGGTCCTTCCGCAAATTCCAATCTACGAGAAATATCTATGAAAAACTAGAATCTTGTAATTCTTCGTGACTTTTACCTTTTGGCCTGACGCGATCTTCAAGGATAGATTCGAGATCACTGGTTCTCTTTGTGAAACGTATCTCAGAGAAACATTTTCAAAAATAATCTCACCTTTACTTGGCCAACTATCAGATACGTGGAAGTCTAGAAAAATATTCCAGAGAACGTAGAAAATATTGGAAATATATTAATATTATTAAATACAAATTAATTATTAAATGATTGAAAATATATTAAGATTAAAAAGCATTAAAGTACCATTTTGTTGGTAGTTTTCAGTAGGAGCATATCTGTAAGTAGAGATACGTGCAACGCTACCAAGATACATTTCGGTCTCCGCTGTGAACTTCACTACCCAATTTAAGTAAATTGGCACCAAGAGGGTGTAATTAATCGCCAGACCAACTAGAGCAGGTGTAACGCGATCTGGATACAGTTCTGCGGAAATTAAGACGGCGAGTGTCGCAGATCCTACTATAACAGCACCCAGATAATCCTAAAATGTGTTTATGGTAAAGATACAATAGCCGAACTGGCAAACTGGAAAAATAATTCTAGAAGCTTTGCAAGTTTTCTCACCAGAGCAATGCCGAGCCAGCGGCTACTGGAATTCAGGAGGAGAAACGCGTTCGTGTTAACGTCTATGCACTTCATAGCCTGTTCCATGAAGCGATTCTCTTGTTTGGAAGCACGCAATGTTGCTAATCCGCGAAGTGTCTCAGAAAAATGCGTCGTGATTGGCCATCGGGTACTAGAAACGAATAATTGAGATTTTTAGATGAACACAGGAGTTAGAAAGGCGAAAATTTGTTTCTTAAATTCGCTAAGAAATATTTGATCAATTGGACAAGTATATTTTTGCAAATTTTTGCAAGTTTATGTTCACAAATAAATTTTTTACTGTTTTTGGGATACTCATCGAGGTCTCTATCACATTTCCCAATCAGTTTTGAAACCAAACGTTTTAAAAGATTTTTCAAGAAAGAATGACGATTCGATAACGATAGTTTCCTATGTTAACCTATGGAGCTTTAAAAAAGCTAAGAAAAAGTTTGTAGAAAATATTCGCAGGAAACAAAATACAAAAATATGTACAGTACCTGCCGTCTAATCGTTGCAAATGTTTCGCACTGCATCTATAAAACTTTTGAACGATATAATAAGCTGCACACGTGGGTATAGCAGCAATGAAGAACCACGGTGATACGATGACGTTTACTAGTATCGCTGAACCACAGAGTAAGACGAAGAATGTCAGTCTTTGGATCGACATAGATATTTTCTTAAAAGGAAAAAAAAAACAAAATATAAATAACTGTGCATTTCTTTAATAACCACGAATAGATTGATTTTTTATCGACTATTCACCTTATCGATGACGCCTGTATCGGCGCTGAATCTGTTTAAAATTTTTCCCACAGGATTACAATCGAAAAAGGACATCGGTACTCTAAGAAGTCTGGACACGGCTTCCTCGTGCAATTTTCTTCTCGCTCTGGCTCCTGTCCACTGACCAGTTGCATTGCATACGAAAGATAAGAGTATAAAGATAAGGGAAAGAATGATGTAAACTTTAAAATAGAACACCGTCTGAAATAAAATACAGCACAGTCTGAAGGAATTCCTTATCCATTGTAATGTTCAATAACCGTATCGTAAATCACGAACAAAATTATTTTACGCAGTTACATTTCGGTTTTCTTGATTGAAGTTTATATTGTCTTCGTCTGTCCACTGACTCAGCCAGAGATCGATATAAACTCTCAGAACCTGGCAGAAAATTGCTACTCCTATGTAAATTAGGCCTGGTATCCAGCCTCCAGCTTTTGTGTAATCGCAAAGGATCATCCTTGTGACTATTCCACTTTTATCTTCATATTGAAATTCTTCTTCTTCTTCCTTTGCATCACAGTCGTCTAGAGAGAGAGAGAGAGAAAGAAAAAAGAACTAGCATTTTTGTACTCTTTTTCGATATTACTTATCAGTAGTAGCTTCTTTATAAAGTGTACTAACTTCCTTCAAGTTCATCGGTTTCATTAGTTCCTGTGGACTCTATCGATAGCAATCGTTTAACGGGAAAATGATCATTCTCCTGTTCTTGATTAATTCTAAATGGATAAAAACTATTCATAAAAAGAGATATTGCTGCATATGAGAAGTAGTATAAATTCATTCCTTTCGTACTTTTTAACAGTGTATTGTATTTGTCTGTTAGAGTTAGAAGGTATTAATTTTCGTAGCACGCCTTTGTCTCTATTTAATATCATTTCATCGGGACGTGGACTGATAACTCTACAGAAGATTTCAAAAATAAGATTCATCCATTTCAAATCGTTATAAGAATTTAAAAATAACTATTCGACTCACGCGCCGGAAAATATTTGCCTGAAAACGCCGTTTCGTTGTCCGTTGTCAAAAGTGTTATTCCTTTTTCTAAAATAAACTGATTTTTATATTTATGCAAAAAGAAAAAGAGAAAACGGTCCATCAAAATTTCACTAGCGTACCTAGGAACAGCGTATTGACTTTCGAGAATGGTTGGAGTGCTGCTCTGTCGTAGAACAGGGGGTGGTTGTCTTTGAGGTTGAAGACTGCTCGATCTGACAGCGTTTCGATGGAATTTAAATCTTTTTTTCCCGATGTTCCATTCTTCAGAGGGCACTGGGAGATCTGTCAGATCGTGGGCTAAGTATCTCGATCCGCCGAGGGTAGTTCTTCGCATTCTTAACGGGACAAAAGCTGGAGGATTCTGGTGAAACCAAATTGTTAAGTTCATCGATCAAAACAAAAAAGAGAAAAGAAAAGAGAAGAGAAAACGAGCAACACGACGATAATATAATTATTAATTGCAAAGTCTACCACATGGGCATCTTGATCAGTGGTCCAGGATCCATCGCCAAGTCGTTTGTTTGTCGCACTCACACCGATTCTGGACACTAATTTCATCAAGGCCCACTTGTCTTTCGCAGTTCTATCAGCACGATATCCCTCGTTTTTATTCGTTGCTGTTTTCCTCCACTCGATCGCTAATTCTGGATCAGCGTCTTCGATCGCTGATTTCGTGCCCACTACTCGAATACGACATCCGTCCATCACGACAACCTTAACCACACGATCATTTACCTATTGCGCCTTTTCTTGAACAATTTCAGTTTATCATACACTGCTCATAACTTAGTGTAGCATTACCTACATTAATTATTGTTTTGAACAGTGTAAGAGTACATTGCCTGACTGAGACATACTTGATGAGCAGTTGATAACAATTCTAGTCGGTGAGTAACCATAATCACCGTGCGTCCGCTCCTCAGCAGCAGCTTCCGGATTCCTTGATCGAAGATCTGCTGTGCAACTTGATGATCCAGCGCGGACAACGGGTCATCCTGGAAATATTAGTATTTGAATCTCTTATTTAAATCTAATTATTTCAATGTACCATTTTTTATTTAAGAAATGAAATGTTTAGTTTAGAACCTAGCTAACCATTATTATAACGTCCGCGTCGCTGTACAGCGCTCTGGCTATGGTTACTCTCTGTTTTTGGCCTCCGCTCAAATTGATCCCTTTCTCACCTATCCGTGTGAAATCGCGACCCGGAAGTATATCAACATCCGGTTGAAGAGCGCAAGCCTTCAATACGTTCCTGTACCTTCTCACTTTGTACGGTGATCCAAAAAGAATATTGTCCCTCAAACTGGCGTTCTGGAGCCAGGGTTTTTGAGCCACATATGCAACCTTCACCCCTCTATTTTACAATAGCTCGTTTACAATTGTAATATAGAAAAATTCTAAATAATAAGGAGATCTCTTACTTACTTAGCCCACTGAATCGATCCTATTGTCCTCTGGATCTCTCCTAACATTCCTAATAGTAAAGAAGTCTTTCCACTTCCTGTCTTTCCAACAATTATGGTCAGCTGACCTAAAAGCGACAGTAGCACGTGGTTTTTTAGATTTTGCGTAGTTGCAAGTGATTGATAATTGCTACAGTGGATCCGCATGTAATTAACCTTACCACGTGGAAAACTAAGATCAGATACGGATAACAGACTTTCATCGGTGCCCCAAGAAAATCCGCAGCGTTTCATTGTAAGCACCGGAATCTCCGGATCCTTCTCGAACACAGTGTCCACCGATGAATTTATGTCCATCGTGTAATCCGCCAAGTCAGAACATTGTCCATCTTCTTCGTCTTCTTTGATATTATCCAACGATCCAAAATTGGGAGTGTTGTGCGTTTTCATCGTTTCTATCTGAAGAAATATTTAATTGACACGAATAGAAATTCATACTTTGCAATATTTCGTAGTATCCTAATATAATATAATAGTTCCTAATATTTTATAATATTAAAGATATAGAGATATTTTGCAATTGGGAGGTTTTCCGGGAACCACGGGACAAAATGACACTGTTGGAGATCTTAGTTTTAGCTGTTTAATATCAACTATGTTTGAATTAATAACTATAATTTTTCTTAAAGGGTTTTGTTCCTTTTATATTTAGAAAAGAAATAAAAATGTCATAGTAACCTAATTACTCGAATAAAAAGTACACTCAGAGTGTCCATATATTTTTCACGGCTTCTCGGTTAGTATATTTCAAGCATATTTCAAGTATTATCGGTGTATTTCAAAGATACTTACAGTGCCCTCTTCGATAGAATTGGCCAGCGATGATGTATTTTCGGCTATTTCTGATTTTGCATCGTTAAGATTAGGCAAGACATTGTCGATCTCCGGAAGTTGGAGAAACTCCTCTATTCTGTGTGTTGAAATCTATAGAAATCTTGAATTAAAGTATTTATTAAGAAGAATAGAATAACAGGTGAAAGAATTTGCTTACCATAGCGTTAATAATGATAGGTATCATCACAGGAAAAATGAGAAGGGGCACTGTGAGCTGCGAGAATAGAGCTAAGCTTGCAAAAACATTTCCAGCCTCGAGACTTTTCTCTTCCAGCCAGAAATAAGCGGCAAAAGTGAAAAGTGTCGTCAGTACCGATGAAGCATGTGTGAGAAAGTCTAATTATCAACAATCCACGTTTCGATTAACAACGTTATTTCGAAACAAAATTGTTTTCTTTGATCGAGAAGCCGAACTTACTTATGAGGGTCCAATAGAAAGAATCCTTGTCGAGCATTTTTAGCTCATCGTTTCTCGTTTTTCTTATTTTCTCCTCGAAAATATTTTCCCAGGCTCTGAGCTTCACTAATCTCATTCCTTGGAAGATTTCGTTAACCAGACGTAATCTAGCGTCGCTGCTTTTCTAAAGATAAAAATATTGTCAGTTCTAAAACTGTCTTTCCATTATTAGATATTTAAGATAAATTACAAATATCGACTTACGGCGACCAATTTAGAATTTTCCGACATTTTCTTGCCAAGCACCAATTGTAGTGGCGTTACTATCAATATGCAACAGAATGCACCGATAATTGCACTAACTCCCAATTTCGTGTAAAGAAGAAAAACTATAGCGCTGATCTAAAATCGATATTTAAAATTTCAAATTGTTATTAGCTATAAGATATAAATATCTAATTATCGTTAATTATTTATTCTTTCACTTTTAATGGAATTGCCCAGGTATAGTGTCCAATCCAGAAAAAGCTCATCACATTGTAAGCATCCTCAGATATTAAATTAGTTAAGGTTCCAATATCAGCAGATTGCTGACATTTATTCTGTTCTTTCTCCTTGTCTGTCGGATTATCCTCTTCGTCGATGCTCCAAGAGCATAAACGCAAGGCTTTATCGTATAGCAGCGCCTGTAATTTTAATTCAATTCTCTTGATGGTTTTCGATGGTTGCTATTTTCGAGTTTCAAGTGTACCTGAAGTGCGTTCTTCAGGCGGATCCCTTCAACGCAAAGGATATGAGTGGAGGCCTGGCTTAGAGTGCTTTGTAATAAAGAAAAGAAAAACACCAACAGGCATAAAAAATAGCCATTGTGCAAGATTTCAGGAAATGTCATGGCACCCTGAAATATTCCATAGTGTTTTTAATTAATACTCTGTTTAATCTTTTCAACTGTTGTATTTTCTATTTAATTCTTTTAGGTGAAATGCTATCGAACAATGTTAGATACCATAGAGCTTCGATTTATTGTTCCATTTTGAGCAGCAGAGACGTAATTCAGAATTTTAGAAATAGACATCGGTCCAACAAGGCTTGTAGCGTCTCCCAGTAATTTAAATAATCCTCCAATGGCAAACGGGTACCATATTCTTTTCCAGTAACATCGCCAAAGACGTAGTTTCTCGTTTCTCTCCTACGGGAACAACCAAATACTCCGAATGATCTCGATTTTTATGATTAAATATAAATATAATATAAATTACAATTTGCAACTCATATTCTACAGTTAAAATACAAATTTTGTCACTCGTGTCATTTATCCATGAAACTCCTCCAACTAACATTAGAATATTTCATTAAAATTTGGTATCTTGTACCGTTTCTTTTCTCCGGTCCTATAGAAAACATTAGATTAGAAAACATTTTTCTTATATTCAAAGATTACCCTATGTTTCTCGTAAACTTCACGAAACTTGTCAAACTGTCTTCTAGTAGTCTCCTCCTCGGGAAGTTCTCCAAGGTCGTGGTTCTCCAACGGCGTACTGTATCCCTTGCACAGCAGGTCGATCACCCAATGGAAAGTGATTCTATTGAGAAATGGTACGTCCGCGTGTTTGTACGCTGTTCTTCGTCGTTCTCCCCGCTCGATCAAATACCTTTTCTTCCTTCTTGTCTAGACGGAACGAATATCGTAAGTTGACTTATTCGCGGCGGCGCTTTAAGATACCGGGCTATTTGCATGCACCAACCCGCTTGTTTTTACTGGGTCAAGGAGTCGGCGTGCACACGCGAAATATATTTGGAGCAAACGCAGAGTACCGCCTTACCTGTTATCGGAAGACCACTTACGGCTCAAACGGAACCATTCTTAACGCGACTATAGTTAGACGTGAAATATGTTTTCAATTCTACCGAACGAAGCTTGAGGAAGAGGTTGATGTATAGTGGCATTAGTGGAAATTCAATGATGGATAGTTGCATTACAGCGAATGGAAGTGATTGTATTCTTGCAAAATAGAATGATCCTTCAATTTTCTTTCAATTTTCTTGTCTTCCCCTGGATTTATGTTACTTTTTATTTATTTTGTTCTGTTGTACGAAGCTAGTGGGACATCAGCGATGGATGGTTGTATTATAAGGAAGAGAACAGGGGCGATTAGAATTTGATTTTATTCCACTGTAAGCGTTATCCTTCTATCGTATTATTTCTTTATTTATGTTATTTTGTCATTCTTTATTTCTGAGATTTGGCTAAGAACTGGCATCGACTCGCTTGATTTAAGATTCGTTTAGATACAGTTTAACTATTTCTGTACGTCGCAACGTGTACACCGGTTGTCGAAACATTCGCGAACTTTCCACGAAGCGACATTTTATTTAATTTCCTGGAAATTGAATATCGAATAGACGGGACGGTTCTATTTTTGCGATCTAGTTTGCAGCGTCGAGGAAGAAAAGTTCGCATTACCACTCGATAAGCTCTGCCTCTTCAGGCTGCGATAATAAACATTATTATTCAAACAAGCTGAGTAAATGTAAAACAAATGTTTGCACTTGGTGCCGGGAGTAGCTGGCTCTCTTCGATAAGGTTGTAACGCTGTGTCGCTAATTCGCGATGCTTGTAGTAAGAACTAGCAGGCTTATAAACTACGTATCTAATAGCCTAAGTAGATATATAGTAGTTAAAATAAATTCTCCCTTGATCGCGCAAGAAATCTTGAAACGATAACAACCTAGAATTAATAGTAATTGGATCATTAAGCAACTTACCATAAGATAGAACGTGTAAGAGTCCAAAACGGCCAAGAGCCCACAGGTAATGGCGGTGAACGCTGTGGTTGCGAGTCGAACGTGTATCATGGACAGACCATATCTGTATATATTTGGCAATTATTTCCAAACATTGGAAATTCATTAAAAATAATAATGAGGAATATTTTTTAATTTCAAAATTCTTGTTAAATAATCATTTTTCTAATAAATGAATAACGAATGTAACTGACCTAGAGAGACACATAAATTTCCATGCTCGCGATAAGCTAATCGCGACGAAGATTCCAGCGGAGAGGGCAGTACCACAAGCATCTCTAACCTCGGTCCTCCGATGAATGATCCAACAGTAGAGGATGGCTACGATCATCAGAATCAACGAGAAAGAAATCGTCGTGAGCAACGACTCGCAAAGTTCGACAAAAAGCACCGCCAACACTGTCATACACAACAGTGTTCTAGTTGTATGAAACGGTAGGAGTCCTCTGCAATCTCTAAATAAAAAGAATATTAAAAAAGAATACATCCTTTACCAGGCATCGGACGGAATTTAAATTTCATTATTTCTTGCTTGATAATGACACGGAGATATTGTAATATTTTCACTGAAACTCGTGATTCATAGTTATTATCCTACGTTAAAGTACTTAAGTATAACTTGCAAGTTGCCTACGAGTTTTGAATACATTTATATCAGATCAATCGATCTCCGACAAACCTTCAATTACAAGAAAATGATTCTTCCTTCCAACAAATAAAGCAGGAAGCACAACCATCCTGTATTGGTCCAATTTCCGTACGAAATCAATCTAAGTCAAGTGGAACGCGAAGAAAATCAAGCATGCGACTAATTACCACGTAATTACCACCTTCGTTAAACGGATATCGTAATTTTTCTCGCATCAGAGCTTCTAGAAGTTTATCGACTTTGCTCCTGGCCCAATAAATTTACACTCCGCAACTCGTCTCTCTATTTCCAGCTTTCTCATCCAATCATCGGTGGACTTTCTTTAGAATCTCAGATAATTTCTGCATTAAACATTATCTCGTCTTTCTATAGTTCGACTTTTATTTAAACATACGACGGTTCCAAGATTTTACGCCGAAAAATGTTTTCACAATGTTACACAAATATTATGTGTCTTTCCCTGACTTTATCACGGAATGATAACGCTAAAACAAGATTCACACGGAGTGGAATTTGAAGCACGATAGTCCGTAAGGATTAAGAAGGCAACGAGCAATTGCTATTGATTTTTCAGCGAACGAACAAGGATAAAAGCCATCTCATTCAGCTGCATTAAGATTCTTGGAACGGGCAACGTGACGTAAACCAGGAAAGAGTGTACACGTAGGTATTCGAAAACCCTGCAAGAGCACGTGTTATGAATTATTCTGGTAATTAATCTGGGTCTTCTACTGATCCATTTAATCCGCGCTTCTCGCTATTCTACGCGGTTAACGACAACTTTGATGTTTTCATTTGGGATTATGACTCGTGTTTTTCGTACGTTCTCTGTCTCTTCTTTGCGCTTTATGCTTTTCGTGCATTTGGTGACCTTTTGAAAGTTATTAATTAATTAAACGAAAGATGTATTTGTATTTGGTGAAACTGATCACAAGTTTTATTACAAGATCATCCGAAAAAATGTTCTATTGTTAATAATCGATGAAAAATAATTATTCAAAGCTTAATATTAATTATAAAAAAAAAGTATATATCTTTGTTATCTTGTACCAGAAACATCAGAAATCTTGAGGACAAAGAAATAATTATCTTCCAAATTATTCGATGCTCTTCCTCGGTTTTATCATACTGTTAACATGGTTTAGGCAAGTTAGTTGACAAATAAGACATTAAAAGAGATTACTGGATAAGTGGTAGCAAGAAATTCCGGAATCTTGTATATCTGTCACATTTTTGATTTATAGAACGAGGAACGGTGGAAGTGACGAGTGTGGCATGGAAAACAGATGAAAGTTTGTGGATGTAAGCTCGTTCCAGGAACGTGGTGGAGTGTTACAGATGTTTGACATGGACAAATATCCGGCAATATTCTTCAGAAGAGAACCAATTACACAGTAAACCGTTCTAATCTTTGAATTTCACCAGTTGTTTTTTTCCAAGGAAGAATTTTTTTAATTACAGCCGATGATCAACCATCGCCGAAAGAGCAATAAATAAAGCAACGAATAATTCCACGTAAAAAGGGTCAAGCAAAGGCGAAGAAATTAACAGGCTCGATAAAATTTCACCACATTAATTGAAGCAAATTGTTCGAATGGGAACATGGTCCCATATGAATCATGGGACATCCCGAACGTGAAACATTTCGTTTAATTGAACGTTGCTTCAATTGGTGTGAGCTAAGCTGCAGCTTCTAGCCTCGCCTTTTGAAATTAAACATTCGATACACGTTTTCCTGAAACTAAAGATATCCCGTTCCAACCGAAGCAAATACCATTCCTCCTATGAATAGCCAAATCTTATCGCTCGAGAAGTATCTTTCGATCGTTATTATCAAGCGTTGTATCAGTGACTGTGAAATAATGTACAAATAAACCTTGCTTTCTGTTATCAGACTTCTGTTAAACGATGCAAAGTTACTTTCGAAGCAAACAAGCTTTTAAATGAAAATTTCGACGAACATCGCATTCGATCGCCATTGTCCAGCGCTGTACCAGAGACTGTGAAATAATGTACAAATAAACCGTGCCTTCTGTTATCGGACATCCGTTAAACGATGTAAAATTACTTTCGAAGTAAGTGAATTCTGAAACGGACATTTCGAAACAGGTAACTTTCGAAGAGAAAATTTCGAAACGAGTGGAACAAAAAGTTTCGAAGGAAGCCTCTTCTTGCTCTCAACTGCTCTCGTTAAATCGAGATAAATCTCAATGATCGAAGCGAATGGATCGTAATTCATCTCTCTATCGTGAAAATGAAATCTCGATCGAGTCTTGCCTTTCCTTTCGTCAACTTACTTTGGCTGTTTCCTGCATTTACATCTGAGAAAGGCGATCAGCGCAAGGATGACCGCGATGGCTGGAACGCAGATATTGACGAGTTCCACGAGGCAATTCTCGATGGAATCATCCTCGAAGGAATCATCCTCGATGAACCGGACGCGCGTACCATTTTCCGTTCGCCAGGACCACTCGATGCGTCTCGCAGGTTTTGGTAGGATTTGTAGAAATTTGTAGCTCTTGCAAAAGTCCATTTTAATGGTGTTTTAGGAAACGGTAATTGCGTGTGATATCTGGACACATCGTTCTTGATATTTGCCTAAAAAATATTATCTTTCTATATTCTTTGAGACATAAAGGGGAATATTCGTTCTTTCTCTACCGATTCTTTTTTTTCAATTTACAATCTGCTTAAAAACATCGTCGTTATATAGTTTTTTAATTATTTATATTTTTTGATATGCAAACAACGAGTATCTGATTTCTTTCTACCGTTTTACTTTTTTTAATTTCGAACGATTTGTGTGTACAAAAATATACGTATACATAAAGTATATGTATACGAATCTCTCTTTTTCCGATAAAAGAATATCTTTCACTCTGATAAAAACACTTGGACGAGCCTCTGTTACGATATCTTTAATTGTTTAAGCAAAAGTATAAAACAGTCGTTACTATTTTCTATTAATTTTTATCGCAAGAATATTGTAAGTCTTTTACTCTTCGATATTCCTTTGCTGCCGTTATATTTTTCTACGTTGGCATTCTTCCTACGTGGTTCACTTAATTCAGTTTCATAGAATCCGTCTGTTTCGTCTTCGGCCACACGTTTTATAGTCAAAAACGGTTTGCGTAACTTCGATTGAATGCATTTTGCAATCACTAAGAATAACATGTTTTCATTATTTCTACTGTGACGCAACGATAAATGGGTTTGCTGGAAACTGTTCTAGCTTCCGGTCCACAGGCTTTCAAACGCGCTTTGTTTTTCGACAGACCTTTATGCTCACCGAAAATATCTTACGCTCGGATAACTCTCGATGCGTCCGATAAAAATGCGTTCGAGTCGAGTGCTTTCTCGCGTGAACTCCAGTTAAACTTGTATTTTGAGCTGCTGTGTCTTTTATGAAAATAAAAAGTTGATAAAGCTACCGGAATCTAAAGGAGAATCTAAAAATAATTCTTCATAATTTTGTAATGCTTTGACAAAAGATACACAGTAATTTTATCGCTGTTTTGTAGAATGGATTCCTTACAATGTCCCAAACATTTAGCAAGCCAATCCCTTTTTCGCTTACAGTCGAAAGACTTTCTTACATCTGATAATATTTGAATCATACTACGTTATACGTCTTTGTGCCGTTTGAATTTCCTCAAATTTACATATAGCAAAGTATACAATTTACTAAATTTTATTTTTTAGGGTATACGACAATATATCGATAAAATGTATATTTCAGCAATTGTGTCTCGATGTTTATATCATTTTCCAAGCCCTGATCAGTATGCATTTGCAGTTAAACGATCACGAACCATTAAGGATTAATAAAACTTGGTTGCACTGCGGGAAGATAGCGGAACAAATTCTTGTATTACACTCGTGCCAGAAGATTCTCTAAATTGAATTGCGTTTAACAGTGACCTCACGAAAAGACTTGCCCCTTAATGGTCTAAATTAGTACTTGAAACTTCCGTGGCGTGTTTCGTATTAACGAGAAGCCCATGCAAAGAGACCATTAGTTTCAAGGCGACGCGTCGTCGACCAAATATCTCAACATCCATTCATGCCACGAGGCAAGAAAAGAAAAGAAAAAGAAAAGAAACGTCGATCGCTCGTTACTAATTCGACGACCGCGAAACCTACAGTTTGTGAGCATTTGTTTCGCCGTGTCTTATCCTTACGAGAAAAATGCAAAAGGGTTGCTTACAAGTAAAACGTTCTTATCGACGCGTTCATTAAATAAGCGATTAATTAAAATTCACGGATGCCAGTCGGCGATATGCTAAGTTCCAAAGTAAAGTAACAACACTTACGTGTCTCGCAACTGGAATTTTTCGACGCGACTCGTTACCATAATTTATACAGTGACTCCACTACCACGCGTTTTCTGTTATGTTACCGATGATTTACGTTCTGTTACTACGATCGCTCCCGAAACCGAGCCTTCGCTTTAGCCTTCCAATCGAAAACGTTCGTTCGTTCGTTCGTAGTACGACGACTGTGAATCGTTGTATTTGTTGTAGTTTCGGTGAAGATTTGAAAGCTTCGCTTTTCAGATTCACTTTTCCCAGGTGGAATTCTTAGATGATCGATTTTTGTACCGTGACGATCGACGTATGAACATCGAGACACCTACTCGTTACGTTCGTTGGAAAATTCTAACTGATTTTATTTATGTTTAATGTTTTATATTACACGAAACATATAAATTTAATACCAGTAACATCAGCTTCGTAATAAGGCAATTAGAAATTAGAAGCGGTGGAAAACGTTCAATTTGTTTGAAATATCAGCAGGCACGCTGATACCTGCGGTTACGATTGGCAGTGTATGTGCAAATGATTAGTATTCTATCGGATGAATTCGTACGTCATCTCAGGAATCATTCTTGTTATTTCTGTGCCAGAGTTACGTGTTCTTAATATTTGTTCCTCCGCTAGATACGATATTTTTATTTCTCATTCTTTATCCAGAGTTATGTATTCGTTAGTTTGGGAGCTACACGCTCGTAATGTTCGACGACTCGTTTATTTTCGTTAGGAGCGAGATTTCTTATTATTCAATTTCTCGTGCTAGGCCTTGGTCTAACTTTTATGGGGAAAATTTGCATTCCATGGCTATACTTTTATATAGTCTCATTTATTATGCATAATATCAGACGTTAAAATTATCGAATGTTGCTCGTGTTACGTAAAACGTTGGTAAAAGCGTCGTTAGATCTTTTCGCGATTAATGAATTCTGTGAATTAAAGAGAGACGCAATCGCTATATCTTTTATTATGATTTTCATGCAATGGAGAAAGAATTGCTATTAATAGAGGGAAATGTTGAGTAGCAAGTGAAATCGAACGACGTGCACGCTATAAGTGTAGCGTACGCTAGAGAACAAATTTCTTCGATATAACTTCCTTATTCACGAACGTAACGATTGGTATTTGAATTATTTTATATTTTCTAAAGCTAAAACGACGTTGCGTTAAAGGAACGCGTATAATACTGGTCATTAAGATATATCCGTTACGAAACCTCTGTCAATAAATTTCAATAATCACCTCTTAGTTTCAGAGAACTATTCAAACATTGCAAATATTATGATTGAAAGCCGTTTTTCATGTCGTTTGATTTGTGTCACTTTTTTTTTAGCGATTCATATCTATAGCTAACATCTAAGAATAACAATTGGAAGTGAAGTCCAAGAATCTTAATTATATTTATATACGAGTAGCGCCACAGTGCGTCCTCGATTTCGACGCATCCTCGAATAATATTAATAATCAATTTACGAGTTTTCAACTGGCAACGAGAACAACAAGAAAATCAAATCTAAAAATTCCAGGCTTAAGGAGCACACTTTCGCCCTCGGTACGAATATTCTCTCGAACAGTGGTTTTACAAAATTCTAGTATTATTATCTTCTCGTTTAATGTTTAAGAAACCTTTCAAACACCCGACCCTATAATAATCTCACAAGAATATCGAAAAGAAAATAAGTGCGAGAATTCCAAGCTTGTGTAAAACTTGATCCTCGATGCGAATAGCGTTAACAAATTATGATATTCATAATCCTCGAACTAATTTCCAAAGATCTTCCGATTATTCAACTTTTCGTCTCACGATTGAGAATAACATAATTAAAAAAAAAAAAAAAGAAGAAAAGAACGAGACAAATTAAGAAATCTGTAGCGTATACGGAGCTTAAGGATGCACCTTCGCTCTCAGCGCGAGTATTCATCGAATGCTCGAATTCTAAAGGGCCAGGAACCACTTGTCGGCTTCGAATCGGTATCCCTGGTCACGCACGTGCGCGTTGATCGTTTCTGCAGAGAAGCACGCGTGCTTTCTGGTTGACGGTCCGCGGCTTACTGACAGATCAGAGAGGCGAACGCTGAACACACAGAGCGAATGGTAATTCCATGTGCGCGATGAGTCACTGACGAAAAAAAGATCTCGGCCCTGCTGGCGAACTCGTCTTTCACCGGAAACGTAAGCGCGTCCTAGAAAAGCGGATTCTTTCGAACTTGGCTTCTCGGCCCTCTAACTCTGTTCTCATATCGAGACACGTCGCAATGTCAGAACCGTGAGAATCTAACGACAACGAGACACCAACAAAGAAAAGATTCTAAGAGCATTTTGGAAACAGTAACTCGGTTATCTTTCGTGTTTCTGTTCGCTTAATCGAAGATAAATTATTACGGAAAATTCTGCTTTCTTTTCTTGTTCTGAGTAAGATAGGACGTTTACACTGTAGCTTACAGGTATCGAATTTTTTCTCGTGTCTTGTTTGCTCTATAAATAGCTAAGGTGTAGAGAGTTAACCCTGACGCGTACCTGCAATTTTCATAGTTTGATCTCGATATTTTGTTTGTACAAATAAAAAGAGACGAGTTCTATGCATAAAATCGTGGTACGTGAGATGGGGCATGCCAGTGGCGATTTTATCTTTCATCTTATCTTCATAGTCGAGGAATTTTTTAACGATAGAGAGATAAGATCGGTGCAAAGAGCGCAACAGGGTTAATGTCAAGGGCGGATGTAACAGAATGGAAGACGGTGAGTTTTATTTGAAAAATATTTAATAATAAACATTGACAATATACAGAGAAAATACGCCATAAGAAGTCGCTATGGGAGTAATAAGAACCTAACAACTGGTCCAGACTTACAAAATATCATCAAATCAGACAATGATAAAGGTGTTCCGTAAGACACCCCGTGTACTCCTATCAGTATTTGCAACTAAAGTTTTCGAGTTGACCGTATCCTCGTTCTCTCGACATGTTTTTTTTTTTTGTATATATATATTTTTTTGTTACTTCATGTACCTGACGTTTCGTTATAATTAATTCTTATTTATTTAATTAATTAATTTTTTTTTTTTGCTTTTTTGCTTTCTTTTCCTGCAGATTCATAGATTACTTCCTCGTCGTCGAATTTCCATCGCGTGTAAATGTGTGTTCCGCAGATGCGTGAATATGCTAACGCTCAACTCTTCTGCATTTTTCTTGGCGCAAAAAGTCGTTTACGCTCGCTTTAGCGTATTATTCTTTTTATTTCCTCCGGAGTTGGATTCGCAGCCGGAAACCAAATGACGATTCGCACGCGTCTCCCGTTGCGAATCCGTTTACACTGCGAGAAAAGCGAAAAAACAGGTGGCATTTAGCTCTTTTTACGATGTTCTCTAGTTTGTATTAAATTTCATTCTTTCTTTTCTTTTTTTTCTTTTTTTTATCCATGTTTTCTGTTTTCATCTCGTATCCCCGTTTGTCGAAACGTTATCTCTATCGTCCCTGCATTTTGTATATCATCGAATCGCTCGCATTTTCATTCACATTCTATCCTCTAATTAATTTAATCGCTCAAGTTATTCTCATTTTGTTTTCAGAAACAAATGCGTCCGAGAACTGTCTATCGTCTGTTTTTGTCGCGGCGATTCGACGAGGTCCAAAAGCATCATCACGCTCATTCAGCATCACACGATACACGGACACATATCGTCTCTTCGTAATATCATTCACTCATTCACGACTCTAAGAAGTTAGACTTATTACCGTAATAACGCCCTAATGTCATGGAACATCCCTTACTTGTTAATTTTCTTGTTATCTTCTTTTTCTCACTTGTCATTCTCTTTCTGTCTTTGCCTCGCGATAATTCGAAAAAAGAAGATGGCCATGGGTCGTGCTCGAAATCCTCGGAGGTGTTGCTGGCCTCGAAGGTGTATTCGGCACCACGCGTTTTTCATGTGTCCCCGGCGTATTGCGGAAGGACGACACCAGAGAGTTTCCGGAATAAGAGAGCGGAAATGTGCGTTGTCGCGTAGACGAATGGCAAATATCTCGTCAGCGAAGGATCTACGAGGATTTCGAGCTGAACTTGGCCACGACGCCGCCTAGTACGCTAGGATATGTTGCTCGTAAAGATGTGTCGTTTACGTAAGTCATGTAGTCATCTAGATTCACTTTAAAAATCCCGTTTACGGTACTGCCTTTAATAATAATTAGAGTAGAATCATATATTTATATATGTATAACGTTACGGTGCGTATCGATCGTATTGGATTATTTTACAATGCGATTTACCCGCTAGCACTCGAGAACGTACGCGGATCAACGAAAAAGGAGAACGTAAAAATGACACGTGGGCACAAATGGGGCGAATTAGTCGACTATGCTCTTTCCAATTTGAAATTTTGACGTTCTACCGCGCATATTTGGCTTGTCTTCCTCTCTCTCTCTCTCTCTCTCTCTGTCTCTCCCTCTCTTTCACTTACAATATTTTCTAATTTGAATTTCATAGATTCGTCCAAAGCGTTCGACGATCGAATCGTGCGTGTTAAAATTACAATTATTAGCAGATCCTTTTTTATTTTGTACAATTCACGAAGAGAGGATTCTACGCCGAAGCACGATTTTTTTTTTTTTTGTTTGTTTGGCGAATATTATAAGTTAGTTTCTAGAAGTATGAAGAAGACTAGTATCTGTGGTTCTATCGTCGAGACAAATGTTCGATTCTTCTAAGAGACTCAGAAACAGATACTATTCTAATCTATTCGTGTTTCTGGCTACCTCTAATTTCATTAAATTTCCCTTTGTACAGCGATTGATTCATTATTCTTTATATAGATAAATTTTCCTATAGATAAATATTTAAGGTGTTCCGCAAAACGTGGCGAATATACGAAGATCGAGTTCAGTACATAGAATCGATAGAAGTAGGTTTTCTCGGTGCTCACGTGATTATTTACAGTCGATCTTTCTTCAAGAAAGTCGTGTTCGAATCTAAAATAGTCATCTCGAGTATCTTTCGCTAAAACGTATTATCGACCGCGGATCATTCTATCGTTTCTATGCACTGAACACGTTCCAATGATTAGTTTCACGAAACACCCCAAGGGACACCGGAGTCGAAGAAACAAACTACTACAACTAAATCGAATCTAAATTAATCGGCTTTACGATTCAATTATATTTATAGAGCACGATCCGTCGATCGCCTGGACGCACTTTTAATTTCGCGAGATGCCCAGGAATATTTGTATCAATGACGTTTTACGAACAAAGCTAATAAGCAACCGAAGAAAAGAATTACAGTGGAAAGAGAAATGAAATTAATGAAAAATGTAAGCTCAACGACGTGAATCGTGAATATAACGGGAATCGTGTACGGTAGGCCTGCGTACGCAATCGGAGAACACGCTCGAGAAAACGATAAAAGTCCGGAACAAGAGGAGGAATATCGGGGGATGGGAGTTGTGCACTCGTGACGAAGAATAAAGACGCGAAGACGGTGGGTCTCGCCTAGATTTGAGCTTGACTTACGCTAGCCACTAGTTGTAATAGCCTACCGATAAAGGTATCGATTACGAGTAAGTATAAATTGTAATTACAGTGTACAATATACAGGGATAGATCTTTCTTCCTTAGTTGCTCCGCTTTTGGCGCGTGTTCCTCAGCCAACGAACACGATCAAGAGCGTATTCCTTTCTAATATCAATATATCATTTTCGAGCACACAGCATCTCCAGAGCCTTACGTATATGAAAAATGTGTTCGTTCCAAGAGGAACGAGTCGCGAATAAGCGACCAAGGTTCGAGGAGTAAAGAGTCTCTTTTCGATCCTGGGAACGTCTCTTGCGCTCAAACAGAGAATTCCCGAGAACTATCCTTTCATTCTCGCTACTTCGAAGATCATCGTTCTCGTGCATCACTAGCATATATCTTGTGTTTCCTTTACCATCGTTTATTTCTCGTTTCGTTTCATTTCTACAGACTCTCCTTTAAAATCTACGCTCGTTAATTTAACGTTACAAGAATCAATGAGTATGTTCTGAATTGTTCGGTTTAGCTCCTAAAACGGGGACGTCCCGCTCAATTAATCCTTTCTTTTGTGCTCGACGAAATCGATCACAGTCGATCCCTAATTACGTTATTTACATGTACTGGCGTTCGCACACGCAAAAATAAAAAAAAAAAGAAAAAGGAAAAAATAAGAATAAGAATATGTATCTTCTTATTTAGCGGCCAATTTCGGTCCTACGACCAACTACCGGCCATTTTGCCTCTCTTCCTAGCCTACAGAATTATCCTAACGATAGATTACAGCTTTAAAATCTACTCGACGACAGTAAACCAACTACGTCGCGTTTAACCACGTCAGTTAGTTTAACTAGTGCTGTCGCGTTTTTTTATCTACGTAGAAAAAAAGAACAAAAGACAATAGAAGAAGTAGAAGAAAAAACAAAAAAAAAAAGAGAAAGAAAAGAACATCTTTGTCATATTTGGCTATTTCACACGACTCTTTGTGTCATACCTTGCCCCAACCCCCACCCTCTCCACCCTCATTATCCATCGCATGTCTTTTCCTTGACCATTTTGTTCCTCACGTTTCGTCGTTTCTTTCTTCCTCATCAGTTTCTTTTTATGTCTCGCTTTCACGCTCAAGTTCATTCACTCGTGGCCACTCGCATTCCTTCTCACTTACGCTCCACGTCGAGTCACGCAACGACTTACCTATATATTTATTTATATATATGTATATATTTATTACGATAAATCTCCACTTAACTAGAACTTTTTTTTCTGTTCAACATGGATTATCACTCACTCGGCTCAATGTGCGTACCATTTCCCTATCGCGTTTCTTTTTTCTTTTTACTCTCTGTTTCGGAGTACTCTGTGTTTATGTGTGTCTCTGTGTGTGTGTGAGTCTCTCTCTCTCTCCCTCCCTCCCTCTTTTCCGTTTTGTAATTCTCTCTCGTTTGCCTTCGTGATTACGTTTAGCAAAAAAAGATTTTTCCGACCGATCGAGAAATCAAATTCTGTGATCGAGAATGCCGTAGAAATTCGAGGAACTTTAAACTTGAACGAATTCATCGTTCATCGTTTGAAATGAAAAATGCAAAAAACAGTATGTATACATATGTGTACATATCATATATATACATATATTGTTTATATATATATATATATATATACACATTATATATATGTATATATATATATATTACATATATGTACATATATATATATATATATATGTAAATGAGTTTAGTTCTTTACGTAGAACGGTAGAACATATCTTCGATAGCTGTAGTTAATTTCTAGTCGAGAAATAATATTGGAAATATCACATAAGCTTTCTATGAAAAGCTGTCCAAGAGATTACATCAGAATTCAAAGGATCAGTCTATCAATTTCAGCGCCCTCGATCACTCGAGCTCCGTTACAATGTGCCCATCTTTTGTAAACGAATATCGTAACTCTCGACGAAAGTTGCTATTCGTGCGTGGACACTTAGTCCATCGAGAAGTAGGAATCGTTTCGTCGATTAACATCTTACAAAAGAATTTCTCGTTTGCACGAATCAAGTGACAATTTCAGAGTATTCCAAATCGGAGAGATTCGAATTCGAGACGAAGATTTACTAACATCATAAATTAATTTCTATTCCAATTCCTCCACCAAAAAGTAGTTAAAAAAAAAATAAGAGAGCGTAGAAACCTCGATCGACAAGCTTCAAAATTCACAAAATTCGAACAAAAATTACCATCCTTAAAAGGCAATTTTCATTAACTATATATATATATAAAAAAAAAAGGCTGTCACGTTCCATCTTTCATTGGAGCGTCGACAAGGCCGTGAGTATTAGGAGAAAAGCTGCGTTACATTGTCATAATCTCGATTAGGAACCGGTAGAGACTGATTTGACTAGATTCTGTTTGCCAGAATCTTGCTTTTGTCAGAAGTTATTCAAGGGATTTTCTCTCTCTCCCTTCAGCCACATTTACTATTCTACTCTTTACAGCCGCGGTTCGTTTCGCGAATCTACGCACACACACGCGCAACATAGACACACACATATTTGGCATAGAAACCCTACCGGTCACGCGTAACTGCTTCGTCGCTCTCGTCGTTTTCTCTCTTCTAAAATCTTGTCTAGCTACCTAAAGAGGGTCTCGCGTATTTTTCTTTGCCGATTACCGAGCGTGGCGTTTGTCACCGGAAGTCGCGTGTACCTCGTCGACACGAAGGAAGAGTTCCTTTCCGGCAGCCATTAGCGAGAGTTTCCTCTACCTCTTGCACGTCTTATCACGTGTCTGATAATTGGTGTTTCTGATTCATGATTAGTAAAGACCTGTTATCGCAGGCAATTAAACATAAAATTTTGTCCATACGGAGGACGAGGGTAAATAATAGTAATAGTAATGATAGTAAAAAAAAAAAAGATACGAAAGAAAACAGTCGATTACTCGTTTCTTTATTTCAGATTTCGTTTCTATATTTTAGCGAATTATCAATGAATTATGTACAAAATTCTTTGTATATTCATATTTTTACTCTTCTTGGATCTCAATGAATAACATCGTATTGCGATGATACGTAAACTTTGTAATGTGATCTAAATAGTCCCGGTTTCGTTAGTGATAAAAATTTTTGCCGGGTCGCGTTTTAAAAGTTTCTCCCGAACGATTATGGAAACGTGCACGAGCAACGAATTGCATAATTACAATTGATTTCTAGAGAGATCAATTATCTATATCTATCTACTTATATATATATACGTATATACACAAATATATATACACGTACACCGTCTAGATTCGACACATTTGCCCCTTTGTCATTCAACTTCGTAAAGTCGGAATGGCTGCCGGGTCCGAACTCCGATACAAACTGATTGTTTAATGACGCGATGCCACGTTCCCTTTACACACGAATTTCGACAGCTTTGGAACGTTTCGATTCTATTTCATCTAACTTGTAACTTTGATCTTTCGCTGGATAGTGATATTTTTCTTAAGACGCTCGAAACGACCGTTTGCTCGGATGTTTAACATGTTTCCAACAAAACTCAATTTAATCAGTCCCCTTTGTCCGCTAATTCAGTTTACCGATTTCCCTGTCTGCCATACATCTCTGTCCTTCCTCGCAACCCTCTTATTATCGATCAGAGTTTGAAAGTTCGACGATGCTTCGGCAGACCTTTGTCGTCTGTCGATCAACCCCAATCGAAAACTATCTCCAACTGAGAAGCACGCTTTCAATCTAATTTAAATTCTGAGTGTTCTATATCATCTTCCTACGATCTTTAACCTTCTATCTCTTCGTCTATCAGTCGCTTAATGCATTCGATCGTCCTTTCGTCTGTAACGATTAAAGCAAATTTCTTTCTCTTCCTTTTCTCTACGGGTTTCCTTCTTCTATTTTCCCTGTGATCGACTGTGTGTAACTTTAATGTACCCATTTCGAAAGCAATTTTCTAATCTTTGTCCTATTTATGCGTGGCACGTTCGTAGTCGACTCGGTAGTTCTGGCTTTATTGGAACCTTGTCCATAATGGCCGGATGATTTCAGGATGAAAGACACGCTTTCGTTCCGCGTCGACGAGAGCCGAAGTCAATGATTTTGTATCGGTGCTACGAAGAAGGCTAGCGTCAGCATGCGCGGAGGGTCCAGGCATCGCTTCGTGGGCTAATCGTGATCGATGACGGATGACGATGATGATTGTGTCGATTTCTTTTTGTTCTGGTCATGTTCAGCTGAGTATAACGGTGTACTTGGAAGGCTCGCGCTCTTATATCTGACGATCCTTAGTATGGCGTGAACCTGTTGTAGCCGCCTCTATACACGGTCGCCTGTGAAAAAGATTGATTTTTCCATCAATTGAAATTATATTTTAATTTTATGATCGACGATTCCGCCTGTTCTTTGACAGATCGCGAATATTTAAGAATAGAGATATTTGAAATATCCAAAGTACAGTACTTGTTATAAAATTGAATGAGCTAAATAGAAAGAGAACCTTTGCTTAATTTTACGCAATTATACATTTCCATGAAAATCTATATACTAGTTGTTAATTATTGGTAATAAATTTAGGAAAATGTTTAGAAATAAAAGAAATAGCCACGGTTTAGTTATTAATTGTCAACGATAAATTTACAAAAGTATCGGGAATTAAAATTATTCCATCTATTTATTTATCATTTTGAGAGGTGAAAAATTGCAATTACCCCATAGCCAGCTACTGGTCCAATACCATGTCCAAGGTAGGGATCGGCGTATTCACGCCCGTAACTGTAAACATCAACATGAAAACATATTAAGTATCATTTCTGTAATTGTAAATTAATCGATGCCTGTTAAGGATTAAAGGATAAGCAGATAAAAGAAGATACAAACTTAGGATGTTATCTAAGGATTTTCGATAGGACTATCGGGTTTTTCGGTAAGAGTATCATCAGGTTGTTGACTTTCGACGTATCTGCGACTCCTAAGAGCTCGACCACGACGACGAGTTCTTCTGGAAGGAATGGACTCCGACTGTACATCTTTTTCCATATATCTGAAGTTAGATTTGTAGAATATGATAAATATAGAATTATAATAGATATAGTCTTCTCGATTCATGAATAAATAAAAAATAAAAGCAAGATAATATCGTAAGAATCTTCGATCTCTTTCTCAACATTTTATATCGAAGGGTAGGAATCCTTTAAAAAGTAGTCGACCAATGTCAGATTCTAAAATTCTGAGAAATTAATTTCCCCGTAATCGCAACGTTAATTCCTAACAAAATTACCCTCCCTGAAATAACCAAACGAAATCCAATGGTATCACAAAAATTCTCAAAAGTCAAAGGGTTAAAATCCCTGAAAAAATATCCATTGAAAATCAATTACAAAAAGCTCGTTGAATTTCCTCAATTAGTTTCTTCATAATCACAGTATCAATAGAACGCTAACATTGTCGAAATAATCAAAGCAAATCTCTTATATCGATACTGCTACTATTATACTATTATATTATACTATTAAAATCCCTTAAAAAGCAACTGACCAAAATCCGATTAGAAAATCCTCAAGAATTAATCTCTTTATAATTCGAGTATCGATGCAACTCTACTAAATTAAATAATCAAAGCAAATCCCTTATATCGGAATTGTTAATAAAAGAAATAATAAAAAAAAAATTCCCAATATCCGAAGATTCATATTCCTTAAAAGGCAATCGACTAATATCCAATTAACGAAATTCCAGTTAATCTCTCCATAATTACTAGCTCCCGATAAAATTGAAAAAAAGTTCAAATCGCTTAATAATTAAACCGAACCTCTTCGTCGGTTGTGGTTGAAAAGCGCGTCTCGTCTCGAAAGAAGGAAAAAGAGAGGAGATCCCACGCGACGTCGAAGACTGTAAGGGTTATAGTATGTCGCATAAAGGAGGAAGAGAAGATAGGAGAACAGAGCCCGAGGGATAAGGCGAAGGAGGCCTTTCGAAGGAAGTAGTGGTGCGCTTACCCCGCGACTGCGGCATATCCTGCGACCGGTTGTGCCGCAGCTGCAGCTGCGCTGTATGCGCGCGCAGCCACTGCCGTGTAGGTCGCTGCAGCTGCGTAGGTGGCCTGCTGAGCTGTCGAGAGGGGCGTCTTCAGCAACGGTGACGCTGCAGCTGCTGCTGCCGCGGCCTGAAACAGGAACCATGACCCGCCATGCAAGGCTCAAGCAAGCTCCAAGACAGACCAGACAGGATGTCCTAGCGGAGAAACGGTACTAACGCGTCCTCTTCCCGCGTTTACTTCATAAACGTCCCTGCACGCTTCGCAAATATTGGAACTCTCCATTCGCAGATTGTTTATGGCCTTTACTCCTTAGGGGTTAGGTGTGAGGTAGTAGTTTTGATGAAGGAATTGTTTGATCTTTAGATTGGTTCGCGAAACAAGCGTAAAATGAAATAGGGGTAGTTGGTGGTAAAGAGTATTTAATATTAGAACCATCGGAACAGTTGGGATAAGATAATTTTCTGTAGGAATTTTGTAGAGGTCTACCGATATCTTTGGGATTTTTTGGTAAAATATGTAGATATTCTTTTGCAGAAAAAATATGGATAAAAGTTTACATTTCTCCTTGCACTGAATATTTTTCCTACTGTATTCTTAATGTTGTTATGAAGATTGTTTAGATTTACGACGATATAATTTTCAGGATTTCAACGGTTCTTCGTAAGACGCGACTAAAAGATCACAAATAATCTATAATTAAAAAAAAAAAAAAAGAAAAAAAAACGAAGTAGGCTATGATGAAAGAGCAGCGTGCTTTTAATACAAAATTTTTGTAATCTGAAATTCAAAGGGTTGCTGTAAAATGTGTGCAACTCTGGACATAAATACGTCGGTGGATGGAACCATTCAACAAGGTAATTTACGATCTCGATATATCTATGGATTCCTTGGATAATTCATGGGTTTTTTTTTAATAGAAAATTGCTTTAGGTACTTTATGGTTTACTGTACAAGGTGTGGAAGGAGTAAAGACGTGTTTGTAATCTTTTTAATCACTGGAGAGTTCCATAGGTTTGCAGAGTTTTTAACAAAGTAGGGTATTTTTGTTTTTTTTTAATTTCTACAACGTGCAACGACTTTTATAGATGCGTTTCTAAAGCATATGGATGAGACAGGCGTGCATCGTTCATTCACGATATTTTTTACGACGTTGTTTACGCAGCCGGGAACTTTTATTTTGAGCACTGTTTGAACAACGAACGCTGTTTCATCCATATGCCACACGGTGCAGATAGTAAAAAGTTTCGAGCACTCAGCTAAATGTGGTTCTCGAAGCTACTGCTTTCTGTCGATCAAAGCTCAAGGAGGCGTGATTTATGTACAGAGAATGATGCGAAAATGATTACATGTTATTTACTCGTTGAAATCGATTTCTCC
The DNA here is from genome assembly GCF_024516045.1 of Bombus affinis. NCBI lineage: Eukaryota > Metazoa > Arthropoda > Insecta > Hymenoptera > Apidae > Bombus > Bombus affinis. The sequence goes on along the minus strand of NC_066348.1, from coordinate 14,500,103 downwards.
GATAATAACGTACCAATGTACTGTTTATCGTTTATTTAACTAATCAAAGGTCTCTTTTAAAGAGGCGGTCAAATAAATTTTTCTTCAAAGAAGAAACCAATTTTATTTTATTTTTCTCACAGGAAGAAATTAGACGTTTTATCGTACGAAAATAGAATTCTAAAGGGAAAATGAAATGCCAAGAGTGATTTAGTTACGAGATGTTAACTGTCTCGGATAATTTCCGAACGCGGCGAGTATCGATGTTCACGTCGAGATTAAGACATATCCATCGAGTGTACCATTCATTCTCGGGGGAAACGCGAAATCTACGTGCATGCATCTAGAATACAAGTGTATCTTCTCTAAAGATATCTTTCTATCACGGGATTTCGCCTGTCAAAACGCTTTTACGCTATTTTCATCTCGCGTCGTCGAATAGCGACGCTCGAGCATAAGAGAATTTCTCCTCGACACGATGAAAAATATATGCAGGTTCGATACTTTGCATATGAAAAAAAAGAACAAAATATAAAAAATGTTACTCTCATATCCGATAAAATATAGAAAAACGATACAAGAATATAAAAATTTTGTTAAACTTAATTCCATGAATTGCCAAGAGAAATGGACCCTTAGAGTTCCTTTTCATGTAATATTCCGCAATTCTATTTGACGTTCGTAGCGAGAAGTGTATCCACTTCTGGTGATTTTCATGGAATTATCCATTCGACGGATTGAAGCCAGGCTTATTCCGTCACCATCTATGGGAGAGCGCTTAAGTGCACCGAAATTAAATCTCGCCTTTAGTTCCGTTCCATTTTATTAAACTCCTTTGCCCCGCTTGTAATTCTGCAATAATATTATTCTCTTTCTTAAACGAAATCGTTAGCCGCAAGTCGAGAATTCGTCTATCGGTTCTTCCGCTAATGAAACGTGAACCATTTGCTAGATTAGGGTCTTTTAATTAACTATATGCGTTTCACGAACCTGCGACAGATTGCATATCTTCTTAGGTACACGACGTTTGATTTTCTTCTCTATAAAACATTTGTCGCTACTAAAGTATTGTTATTCTTCAGTTATATATTTTCTGGCAGAATTTTTATTTTTACCATGATGTTATCTTTTTCAGTTATTGCTTTCTTCAACTTGTGATATTTTACACAGTTTGTCGTTTCTTTTCTCTTTTTAAATTTTTCTCCAACTCACAAGCACGATAATAGTAATCAAGTATGAAAATTTTCGTGACAAATTTTATAGGAGATTCGATATTCCAGGTACGAGGAAGAGTTTTTAAATTAAATAGAGAATTTCTACCATACAAGGGGGAATTTAGAGCGCACCTTGCAAACCCCTTCGAGATGGAACGCTCACTTGCCAAATAAGCGAACGTTTTTCAAGACGCGATGATTAATGATGCTTTCGAAGCACGTCGTTTTCTTTCGCAACGTGTGCATCGAGCAAACTCCTCATAAATCATACATCATATGCTTTTTGTGCAATAATTGTACTTGATTTCTCCCCTCACGAGTGTCTAATTTAAGGAACGCTAACGTCACTCAATCTCTTTATATAGAAACAAAATTCACCTCGTTGAAACAAGTCCAAATTCCAAGCAATCTATCTCTTTTCTAAATACCTTAACTTTCTGCTCTCGGATCCCCAACAACAATTCAACGAATAAATGACAAATGCGATAGAAATTGAAGAAACAATGACCAGAGGAAAAAAATTTGTTTTCCACCATAAAAATATCGTTAACGTTTCGTCAACATCACCTGAAATACCAGGAATAAGGTTCCCTACCCATCCCCGATCGTCGCGAAACTCTCGTTAACAATTTTCCTCTCCGGCGAACGAAGAACATCGAGTGAAAGAAGCGGAAACACGGTTTCAACGGCGCCAGGAACTCGTGGAACAGGCCGGTGCGTACTGCGATAGAAGGTCGAGGTTGGAGCGCAACGACGGAAATAAGAATCCGTGGCCGACGTTCCTGGAGACGGGAAAAACTCAGGGGAAAGTTTCTGGGTCGCGGTTCATTTCCAAATGCGAGACACGTTCCTGGTTGCGCGATTTTCGACTGGGATACATCGTGGTATGTGGGTCAAGTGACTCTCGGTTGGTCTGCCCTATTCTGCACACGCTGTTTAGCCAACCGACCACTCCAACCGTGGAAATTATTTAACGTTCCTTGAAATCCTGCAACTTTATTACCTTGCTGCCTTTCACAACAGTCAGTGAGATTCGAAAATGGACCACCGTGACGTACATCGGCCAACAAAAGTATTTCGACATTTATCACAGGAAATATTTACGACCGTATTATATGTGATTGATAAACATTTTGAAATTTCACCAGCTTCGTACGATCCACATAGTACATTTAGAAAATCTTCGAACATGTAATTTGTGAGCCTATCTGTGTTCGTGAAGTAGGCTTGTTATAATAAATTAAGCTTAATTCGCGCAGCGAGAAGATAGTTTAATAACGTCATTTTCAGAGAGAATCTTCATTAGCAAATAGTGACAATCCTTTGCGAAAATACTATAGTGCTGCTACTTTAGAATTTTTTTTTTAAGTATCGGAAGCCTAGGATCAACGTCCGACCAATGCGGGCACAATCTACTTTCGCTGTTCATCGAAGTTATGGACAATGAATTCTGATCAAATAGAAAACCAGAACTTCGATATCCAGTACACGGTTAGAGGATTCAACGATATTGGCTTCGGAGAGAAGCTTTTGGAATATTGAAAGTCTGTAGCCGATGTCTAGTCAATGTCAGTTCTAATAAAATCGAAGAACAATAGTAATAATTCTTAGACAATTATAACATCTATAACATCGTCGGTTTACTGCTTGGGGAAAAAGCAATATCTGGACAACGCAAGGAGTATCTACTTCAAGCCAACGTCCAAGACGTAAATACCGAATTTTAATTAGTTAAATAATGGTGATAATCTTTCGAGAAAATTACACGATACTGCGACTTTACTCCTCTGAGAACGTGAATCTCAGAATGTCGAAAGTATAGAAAAGATGTCTGACAAATACAGAGATTCTACTTTTACTTTCGAATAAAATTACGAATGTTAGAATTCCGACGAAATAGAAAGTCAGATTTTTCACAAGAACATTCCACGATATTAATTTACTCCTTTGGAAACGAAATATTCAGGACGTGCGAGCCCGGCGTCGACGTCTGACCAATGCCGGGCCTATCTACTTCTACTCGAACGACGTTAAAGTCTGCAAATTTCTTGCATTCCAAACTTCTATATTTCCATCGAGTCGAAAATATATTTAACGAGATACGAGTTGCGATCTCTGTAGAACATTTCGACACGAAACTGCTCGCGTACGATACTTAATTCCAGCGCCGTTAAAAGGTGCATTGCCGCAGGGTCAATTAACTCTCGGTTATTTTCAAGGGTGGATGCAAAGGTGGCTGGAAACCAGCGTTACAACGTTCATCGCGTAGTTGCCCGCCGATCGTTTTCCTTTTTCCATGTCCGTTTCCGTCTCCCTATTCCTCGCTGAACCTCCGTTCCGTGAAACGACAAAACCGCAACGGGGATATCGCGTTTACGCCGGCCTGGTTCACGGGTCAGATGTTACGTTAACGATCTCCTCTTTTCCCGACATAACGTTTCACCAGTAGCCACGAGAACGTATCTGGATAATTACTCCCTTTTCGTCCTATGCTCGATCCACTTTCACCGCCACGCGGGGCTGATTTTGTTTCAACTGGCCCGGAAATTGCAGTCGATGCGTCCTAATTGGTCGGAAAAATTTCGACGGCCGTACGGAATTTCCAGCAATTTGTAGAATGCTTTGGATATCGAACAACTATATTTTCGTTCTTTGTGAAATAATTGAAACGTTAATTATCGACGTCGGCATCGACTTTCGTTGTAATTTACTTTATTAGGCTGTCTATAGATACGTAAACATTGAAAATTTAATGTCCATATAAACGAAGCTTTAAACAGCTAGTATTGGACAATTGCGATCGCTTTCAATTGGAACAACTGTTTTTAAAAAACCCTTATTTCGAAATTGGAGGAATCAGAACGATATTCAGTTCCCTGTCGATTCTCATAAGAAACGAACATTTGAAATATGATTATGACTATGAAAATAATGTTCCGCGTTTAACATCATAAAAAGTTCATTATATCTTTCCAGTTCGTCAAACCGTGTTACGTTTAAGGACGAAATTCTAACTTAATTAATCACGGAACTAAAAGGATGACACGTTTAAAAGTTAAAACAGCTGGTTATATATAAATTCTCAGAACTTCGACTCGCGCAACTGTAATTTCCAGTGCGATTGGTACCGGTATCGACTCCTATCGTAATTTATCCCCCTAAGCTCTCCATTCTCCCAACAAGAATACTAAATCCTCAATTTCTTTTTTCCACCGAATAATAATTATCGTATTTAACAGGGCAGCTTGGAAGACGGAAGCTCAGCGAAATAGCCGGAATGAAGCTGTCGGACGCACGAAATGACGCGACGTTGATTTATGAAGAGAGAAGAGGCAGGCTTCCGCTCGGACCACTGGCTCTCTTCCTGAAAAGCTCGTAAATCCTGGCCGACAAGCAGGATCCCTCGTGGCCGGTTCCGTGAGCCGAATAAAGACGAACCGGTACGCCGGTGCCACCAGAAAGAAATCGAATCGTTGGCGCGGTCCCGAGCAGGAAATTAGCCGCGGAAAATTCTGTAGCCGCGATTCGACGCACGCGTGTCTCTCGCAAATTTACGACGCTGCATTCTTTCGCTTCTCGATTTACTCGGTCGATCGTTCGTGCTCCATTTACGTTTCATCCCACGGAGAACCGGTTTCCAACCCCCTCCCTGCTCTTTTACGTTTCCTTTTCTCTTAACCCTAACTGTTCGACGTGAAAATTGTTCGATCACCAGTTTGTTTGTACAGCCGTTGCTCCTAAACGAAGACGCGTTTTTGTTTTAGCTGCAATTTCGGTTCTAGTTCATTTTTGCACGAACAGCGGACGATTTTCAAGTGGACGAACAACGTTAGGCTTTCGAAATTTCTAGACCGAAACTAAAGATAAGTTTCTTGAGTATACACGTTGCCGTATACTCTGTACGGTATAATTTTGTTCTTTAACTGTCATACGAAAATTTGGGGAAATTTAAGGCACCGAATCTCAGATCTTTTCAATCTATAATTCCGATCTCCGATTAAATTTCCGAAATTAGATCGAGTACATTAGATGGAACGTACATTAGCGTGATGTGCTTTGGAAGGAACGATTCTAAAATGAACTAATGTTACAAGCTGGCTTTATCGATTAGTTCTGACAAAGATAACCTTGATTCAAGAATCAAAACGTTTCTCCTAATGTATTTCAGGAATATAACGAGATTCTATGTTCTCTCCGATAATTGCGTCTAATATTCCTAAGGGAAAGAGACATACCTCCCATGTACACGCAAAGAAAACGTTCACGTTCAACTCTACAAAGACATAGGACGGTGAAATTTCCACGAGATTGTGATGATACCTTTGCAAACTCGATCACCGATTCCAACAAGCTACGTACGTAATGTCCACGACGCGTGCGATGAACGCAACTATGATGGAACGTACCTAACGTGGAAAGTTTCTCGCTGTGAAAATCGATATGCTCGACAGAAATACTTGGATCGCGTAATAAAATCATCAATAAACAATTTAACGAGTAATTATTTCTTTACCTTGCGAAATTGACTAAGGTTTCGTTCGAATAAACGGAGTCTACGTAAACAGAATTCTACAGTAGAATACTCGTTCTAATTTCTAGCAGCTGAGACACAAATCACTGCTCAGATTCACCGTTTGAATTTGCATAAAGATTACAGTTCATGTACAACCGATACGATCGCAACTAAAGCATTATCGTTGAAACGCCAACGAAACACAACAGACGGAAGATATTAAGCTCTATCAAATTGCAAATGATCTTGCAGGTTTCTCAGTCATCCCTCGAAAGCTTCGAGCTTGATATCCGTAGATAGGTTCGAACTATCGACTTGTCGTTTCGAGAATCGAGTGGACGAGGCGGGCCGAGGTTCGACGATGCTCGACGACGCCTCGAGTGCCTCGTCGAGCATCTCGAATTCCAGCAGTCACTACATCCACGACGGTTTCCGTCAAAAGGTTCGGAGGAACCACCCCGTTGCGCGACAACTCGGCTTCGCTAACACGTTCTCGATTAAGTCGCCGGGCAGAGAACTAATTTCAAGGGGCTGAATCTGTCGTCATGGGGTGTGTCGGTTTGTGGTGGGATGGGTGAACTCGGAGCAACTCTAAACTAGCTAAACAACTCTTTCTAAGATACTCGCCGGGTCCGCGGAGTGCTCACCAATTGCAGCCGTTGCTTGCAGCTCAGACGCGTCTCATCTTCGTATTATTAATGGAGAGGGAGGATGCAGAAACAAAGGAAATTTCGAACTTGCCGGATAATTGGCCTATTTTATACTTTTTTTCTTTTTTTTTTTACTTTCACGTATATTCTGACTGGAAAGTTCGCTGCGCTTTTTACCGTTTGAACGAAATTAATTTTTCCAGACACTTTTCTGGCTACTTAACGAGTCGATGATTACGCATACTATTGTAAAAAGTTGATTCTCCGAGTTATGAAAGTGTATCACGCTGGCGAACAAAGTTATAAGCTAATTAATTTTGAAACTGAAATTTAAAATACACGCTTGAATTCCAATTCTCGCGATTCTACCGCGCTATGACGTCGCTTATGTAAATTATTATGTAAATTAATAAATGTAAAATTTGTTAATTTACATAAATTGTATCTAATACTCGTATATAGCTGGCAGCGTATGTGGAGGGGAAAAACAACGAAGGGTAGAAAAGGAAGTAGCGAATTTTTGTCGATATTTCTGCATCCCTCTGAAGGATGATGTTAGAGCTATTCAAAAACAGTAATCGACGATTCTGTTCGATAAATCGTGGAAGAAAGTTGGCGAGGAATTTTTTCTCCGTTTGAAAATTACGATACACACATTACTTCCTATATACTCTAGTATTCTCAACGTACAATATCGCGTGTATGTCTACGTAAAAGCGACAAACCCATGGAAGAGAATAAAAGTATCACTTTCTAACGATAAAGAACAGAGGGTAGGAGCAAAAATAATAATAACGGAAAAAGGTAACGAAAAACAAAAACTACCAATCACATGCATTACATCGATACAGAAGAAGGAATCAAAGGGAGATATAGATATTAAACATTCGGGGAAGATGCACAGAACAGAGGGAGAAGCTTAAAGAACGACAGAGACAGACTGTATTTATAATACTTGGGATCGTAAAACAGAAAGGAAGAGTAAAAAAAAATATATAAATCGTTGTTTCTATTAAACGGAGAAAGTAAAGTGTGATACAGATGTGAGACGTTGGTACGACGATCGGTGAGCACTCCTGATCGGCCAGGTCCAAACGAGAGAAACCACCAAGAAGACAGGACAGGAGAGAAGAAAAAAAAGGGGGACAAATAGTTAAAAAAATAATGAAAAAAAAAAACAGGAAGAAGATAATAATAGACAAACAACGGGCGAAGAAAGATCACTCAGGGCGGACCCTTAAAATTCCTACCTCCAGAGCGGGTGCTTTAGCCTGAAACACAAATGGCAAACCTGAAAAGAAATTCCGGCCAGATTCGGGTAGATTTTGGTATGGCGTCGCGTTTAACGAGGGATCGTTGTCGTTGGTGTGGTCGTTGCTTAATATTATTATTGTCATTATCATTATTATTATGGTCAGTGTGATAGAACCTAGAAACGAATCTATACATGTTCGTTTAGCGTCTGTGTGAATCGCATTTGAATGGTAAAATCGATTTCGTGTCCACGGTGTTTTGTATATTTTGATACTTCGAGTAAATGTGAAAAGAGAATGAGTGAAAAAGAAGGGGTGGAAAATGAGTGGATGGAGAGAGATCAGGCGACAAAATGCAACAAGATGCTGCACGATCTTGCGACGCGATATGGTGCAATGATCGAATCGCAAGAGACGCTTTCCAAGGGTTTTGACTCGAAGGGCTCCGAGAACGATATTTCATCGTTGTGAAACGTATTTACTTAGCAACAACGAGAGCAGATAAATAAAATGAGCAATATAATTTTTTTGAAATGTAACATTTGAAAACGTCTCTTGTTAAAATATCGCGAAATAGTAATATATTTAGAGAAACAGATTTTATTACGTAAAATCGAGAATGCTGACACGTTCGACCCAGTTCACTGGCATTCCATTACTCAAAATTTGGCAGCTATTTGAGCGCGATCGATTACGTTCGAACTATTAAAAATATAGATCTTTTTATCAAGTTTTCTGAACGTGTCAAAGTATCAACAAACGCTGTTCCCCGAAATTGCAAAAGAGCATCGACCTCACTTACCCCTCTTAACGTACAAAAAAATAAACTCATCTTTATTTATAAAAAAAAAAGAGCATCGAGAAGGACGCGGAATATATTCGAAAATCTAATTTATCCCGCGTATGTCGTTGCCATATTACCAGAGCGGATTTTTGTAACGGAATGACGTCGAAACAAGAGGACAGTTGGCGAAATGAGCGCGGTGTTCGAAATTAATTTTCATGGCGCGCGGTGGCGAGCTGCAAACCGGCTGTCGAGGAAGTAAAGCTCAAAAACGATAGCTGTCGTTACCCGTTTCCTGTGTCTGCTCTTTTGCAATTCCTCGTTGCCTCTCGCTTGTTTTATCATTTTTTCTCTATCTCGTTCGAACGAGATTTACCCGTAGATTTTTCGCGTATACGATGGAAGGCACGAAAGAGAAACGAGAGATGGTGAAAAAAGGGAGGGATGAAAAACCGAAAAAAAAGAAAAGAAGAGAAGAAAAAGTGGACGAACAGGCGGATGAAAAAAAAAAATGGACGAGAGTGACGGCAGATGAAAGAACGTAGGGACGAGATAGGGATGGCGTAATTGTTATCGGGATTCTCTGCGTTTCACGTGTGTGCAAGCCTGGCAAAACGTGTCAACTAACGTCAGCTGTTGCTTGAGGCCATTCCAGCTAAACGGGTCCGGAACAGTTGCAGACTTTAGTCAATATTCCTCTGCCTTCTTTTCTCTTTGTTCTAGTTCTCTCTCTTTCCCCCTTCTATCTTTTTCGTCTATAGTTTTGTTTCTTTTTTTTTTTTTTTGTTCGTTTTGATGTTTGTTTTTACCCTTTCCTCGCTTTTTCTCTTTTTATTTTCTCGTTTCTGAACGCGTCTCGTGCTCTGTTTCCGCGACACGATCGACGACGTATCGATTAGAAACGGCAGCTTTTTTTTATCGGTAACAATGAACTCTCCGTTTTGCTAGGGGATAAGAACGACCGACCGGTTCGCTATTGTCACGTGAAAACGCCGTTTCCTAGTCGATCGGTGTGTACAAAGGCTACTTCATTTTGGAGTGGCGGAATCATTGTCCGTGACGAATTTTCAATCGCGTCTTTGCCAATATCCGTGCAATTTGTCAATTCTTTCTGATCATTTTTCTATAACAAATTAATATTTCGATGATTCTATAGATAGGAAAGTTTCCATAGAAGCTAGAAACTAATTATTGCGAACATATGGTTCGTAGTTTTAGAAAGAATAATTGCCATTTATCCACGGAACGTGTATCCAAAGTGGAACATCGAAAAACGCTTACTAATTTGGAAGTTTCAGGTGGTTGGTTGGACCGTGTTCAATTTTATGCTTGTCGAGTAGATCGATGAAGAAAATCGATACGCAAACAACGATCAACCGGGATTCGTTTACCAATTAATTCACGATAATCTATCGGCAGCGTCTGAAAGGTGATCGATTAAGCGGGCTGACGTTTCAATCTGGCCGAGGGGCGTCGCTCGATTTAATTAAAAACTCATTCGTCGTCGTTCGCGCCCCGGAAACAGAGCACCGGCGACAATTTCCGGCGGAAAATCAGGGAAATCTCGTGTCTCACCTGTAGCCTGTAGTTGGGATCCTGTGTCGCCGCGTGTGCAGCTAGGAACGGGTCGTAATAAACGCTGCAAAATAAAAATCACCAATGTTAGTTTTGTATATGTGCACGAATTTCTACGCAACCAGCATCTTTTCGATTATTTCTCGATATTTTTCAACGTGTTTTTCTTTATATATATATTTTTTTTTTTTTTTGGTGCGTGTTTCGTTTTCCTTGAAAATGAAGTACAAATCGTTTGTTTCTTTTTTAAAGCTTTTAGTTCTACCTGTCTTTCATTCAATTTATCTTTTGCTCCAACTTGTTTCAACTTTACTTAAACTTGTATCGAATGAAATTTTCCTGATTGAATTATTCGATGAAATAACAGATCTTTCTTGGAAACACACGCGTCTTCGTCGCTGAAAAGAGGCTGGTTGCCTTCGATTTTCTGTAAACGAAAGGTTGACAAAAATTTCGTTTCTCGTGGCATTCGAAACGCAGTTCGAGCGTCGAGTGCTCTCGTCTTGTTAGAAGCTTCGAGTTCCACGATCCACACGATATACAGCGTCAAAGGATGTGATTTAATCTTTTTTATTCGATCGAGGACCACGCTGTTCTCGCGACTCGATGAATTTTACCCATTTGGCGAATGAAAGAATCGCTGCGTTCGATCAAATTCCAAAATCGAACGCGTGCCACTAGTCTCGAACTCGTCCCTTGTACCTGACGTATTCATTCGTCGAGTTATAATGCTCTCGTTCGATTCTCAACGATTATATGAAAACCGTAGCGTTTCTCAATAGATCGCGGACTGATTTTTTTGAAATTTCGAACCGTCAAAAATCGCTGTACGCTGTAGCTCAAAAATATCACGAACTTGCTTTCCTTTGACAGGATATAATTTAATCGTAGGTTTTCGAAAAAAAGGATTTATCTATGTTCATTTTTAAAGTCTACTATGCGATAACAAAATCGACAAAATCGACAATCGTCAAAGCTTGCGGAATTATTTTGTTGTTTGGAAAGCTCCTTACCTGCAGATTGTTTAATTTTCTAAACTAGGAGTTGACGTCCACTGGCGCAACACGAACACCGATATTATTCCAAACGGCGAGTAAAACACGATTACACGATTTAATACGTCACTGTTAATTTTTTCCAGCAGAATTTAAATTTATCTATTGCCAAATTCTATCAAAGTGTCGAAATATTTATGAGCCGTGGCGTACTCATCGAAATCATGAAACTTTGAAACGTCTCGGAGAGTCACGTTTTGCAATTTTTGTTTCCAAGGATCGCATTTTGCAATTTTTCTTTCGAGCAATCATATTTTGCGAGTTTTGTTTCGAATCGAACGAGAAAACGTTCCGAGTCGATCGATTTTACGAGAGTTTCTCTTTCGTCATCTCCATTTCCCCGTCGCTTTTATTCGTCGCCGGTTATCAGGCTGTATTCGAGCGAGGTCAACGAAAATTCATAAATCACAACCGGCGTGTTCTTCCATTAAAAACGCGTCGGTATCATCGGCGTGATCGGTGGATCGAAGAAGAGTAACGAACGATTTCAACGATTTACGAACGCACGGGAATACCACCCTTATTTATGAGTAATAAAACTGACGATTGATCGGTGGGAAAATATGGTTGCCACGCGGAAACATCGACGGCTTCGAAATTTTCCATCATCCCCTTTTATCCAGTTCGCGCCGTGCGAAATTGTTTAATTAACGAGCGATGCTATTTATCGACGCGCGAACGCGTATTTGTTCGCGTTCACCGACGGAAACTAATGAAAATTCCTTTGTCGTGAAAAATTAAGGAATCATTCTAAACGATCTATCCCTGCGCGCAACTTACCCTGTCATCATTCTTTAACCGCTTAAGAATTATATTTGTTCAGGAAATTCTATTAAAAAAACATTTAATTTCTACTATTGATTTAGTAACATTTCGCCATTGCGAGTAATTACGATTCGATTAATTCAACTTTCCTAATTAATTATATGATTGGAATTACGACAAATCTTCGAATTACAGTGTTTCGTTCATTGTACAATGTTTCTATTTTACGGATTTAGATTGGATTTTTATAATATCGTTCGCATTGTCCAATATCCTCTGGCAAAAATATCCATTTTCTTTTACATTAGCTACACACTGTAATTAAAAATTTAATTAATACATCCAATTGACGTTACGGAAGAAAAATAACGTTATCAGAGAAAGTATTTCTAAATTTCATCGAATTAATATATCCTTAAGCGATTAATTTTTTAAATCCTCCGTAAACCTCATACTTCCTTTCCATTTAAACATCGAAAATATCAACGTTATAAAAGTTTCTCTATCAACCGCACCAAGTTCACGACGATCACGTTTATCCGTTCGAGGCTTCCTTTAACCTCTGATAATTCCTTCTTGCAAACAAGTTCCTCTCAAGCGAGTTTCTTTACAAACTTCCTCCTCCACTATCCGCCGGTCGTATTTTCACGTTTACAAGAAAAAAAAAAAAAAACGCTTCGTTATCGTGTAATATTAGTTTATCTATGTCGACTAAAAGGCTTTCTAAAGTGCATTCTATAGAAGGTTCTCTCTGGGGAAAAGAAAATTGCGATTGGCCTGGTGGAAAGGTTACGTCGGTGCATGCAGGATGATTTCGACAAGCAGACTATAACGAGCGAGACACGTGCAAGAGAACTGGTCGCAGTGGGTAACCAGAAGAGCGGGCTGGATTTCGATGACACTCGATGATTCGCGGCGACAAATTGGCAGAATTTCTGTACGGTCGTTGGTCGACGCGCAAAACTGGATCGGCTGTTGAACGAAGTGTGAATTTCCACGTGAAACTACGGCGTCGACGTGGCCGGTTGTTGCGTTCGACAGAGGAACGTGATATAGGTGGGAAGAAATCCGGGTCAGTAACTCGAATATTCCTTATTCGCCAGTCTCGTTAAAAAATATTTCATCCGACGAGGAACTCAGGGAAATCCGATGAAACAGCTCTGTTGCAAAGTGCTTTTGCTATATCGTGTATCTTGTATTTCTCTTGTGTATCTGTATTCCTGTTATCTCGTATTAATAAGACGATTTGTAATTTTATTTCGATATCGTGAATTTTAACCTGTCAGCTTGTGTAAAACGCCAAGACGGGACATCTCATTTTATGTTTGCTAATATCCAAATTTTTCAAACTAATTGTAATATATAACATATGTTCTAAAGATTACTTGTAATTTCATTCCGAAGTCACGTATTAGAAAAGATGATTTTTCACTCAAGTTATCAAGCCAATTTTCAGCAAAAAGATATATTTTTTATTGAAAGATTCGCTATATATGTATCCGTAGAAATTCGACAGTTTAATATAGCATTCTATTAATTTTTAATTTCAGAAACGTATTATACAAAGTTGCAAATATATTTTAGAAACGAGTCGATTAATAAGTTAAGTTTATTCATTTTCTATCTGTGTTGTAATTACGATTAAAAAGTTTCTTAATTTGATCAAAAATTGTCTTCCCTTCGTTTTGATTATTAAGAAACTTGTGAAAATTCTTTATCATTTCATTAAACGCCCGATATGTAGGGATATTCGTATTATCGACAATGTTAACGATTTTAAAGTGACACGATGAATAGTTTGTTCGACGACAGTTGACAACTACGCTATTCATTCTGAAACAACATTCTCAGAAACGAGCTGGCTAGAACTACAACTACCACGAACTTCGTACAACGAATATCACCATCCTTTGTGCCAGAACAAGCACTCGAACCACTTCTTCTGTACTCTGAACACCTCGTGAACTATACGATCTCCCATTCACGGACTTAAACAGTGTATCTCTTAAACTTTCTCACGTAACTGTTCCAACTTACAAACTTTGCCGCTCCAATTAAAGCTTGTGTGTGTGCCAAGACCCCAGACATGCCTCGAACCTAGTGAACTTTGCTACTTTGTTACAGAGCTGTTCGTGTACTAAAACTTCGTCTTACTCTTTAACGTTATCCCCTCTATATTCAATAATCGCCAGACTAAATGTACGAGGCCGTTTTATAAATAACGTGCATTTTCTGAGAATTCAGGTAGGAGCTTCGTCGGAAAAGGTTTTACAAATAGAGAATCTGATAAGACGATAAATGATCATAGAAAAATTAGAGAGTACAGGGCACTGATCAATTCATTAAGAAGCGTAATTCGTCGAGCAGAGAAATTTATGCGTGGCAATTACACGAACACGGTGTTATTAGAAATTACACGTTGTTTCGTTACAAAAAAGATACAAAAAATGTGTATTCTAACAAATTAATAAATTTTCTCTCTTATCTTACGAAGCAGCCCTATAAATAATTCCGCTATTTTAAGTTCGTCTCTCAGAAAAGCAACATCAGTTGCCGAAAGGTCAGACTTCAGCTTCTCGCGCAAATTAATCTTTTCCTGTAGCGAACCATAATTGAACCGATGTAATTTAAACACAGATTCATTTTTACCTGTAATAAAATTACGACGAGTAAATCTACTTCGTGTATTACGCGTATTTTTCTACCTTCTATGCATTTTTATATATGAGTACCTTTAAAATCTACAAAAATCCGTGCTTCAACGATGTAATTTATATTTTCAATTACACGCGATATCTCAATCTCTTTTTCATTTAAACTGAAAACCTCGAAATTCCGCCATTTGATAGATCACGCGTCCAGCAACTCCGCTGATTAAAAGTTACCCGCTGCGGCTTCGAAATACCAAAAGTACCGTTGAACTGCCATCGTTGGTTGGCGCGTCGAGGACGGCGCAGAACGTCGGAATCTACTTACGCAGGTGCGAAGGGATGTAGGGCCGTGGCCGCAGCCGCGGCTGCGAGCGGCCCCGGGTTTCTGGCAAGAGCCAACGCCGCTGCACTGGTCGGGAAGGCTGCTCTCGCAGCGCCCACTCTTCCTCGTTGGATGGCAACTCCTCTCAGCGCCGCTGCTGTAACAACACACACAAACGCACATGCCAATGCTTGCCTACCTTCTCGTAGCGCTTTTACAGCGTCGGTTAGTGTTTCTGCTGCCGGCCAAAATCGCTTCGCTGGCTCTTCTCTTTCTCTACTTTCTTCGACGTTCGTCGATATTCTCCTTTTTTCTTTTCCTTTCTTTTTTCTTGGAAACAAATCGTTGACAAACCAAGGGCGACGACGAGACGAGATTAGACGAATTTCAGGGAGTTGAACGGGCTCAGGGAAACTTTCGACCGCGGACGGAAGGTTTGGAAAATCTTGGAAACGCTCGTTGCACCAAAGAAGGCGATTCCTTCGAAATTCCCATGGAAATTCGGTGGAAGTTAACCAGACGCTTGAAAATATTTGAATGACAGAAACCGAACAAATCGGTAGGCTGGTGCGATAGTTTCCCGCAAAGAAATCAAATATCTATTTCAGCATCGAATGCTCGAGCGACAAGCGGAATCGCACGTTTGAAGGGAAGATTGAAACGACCAATCGATAAATGAATTAAAAGAATAATCAAAGATCATGGAAGCATGGAGATTCGAATCTCGAGATGTACGGACGGATGTACCTGATTTTGACAAGAAGAAGGACCGACGTTATCCGTTTTCCTCCGAGAAACGACGATGGAGAGATTCGATGGATTTTCTCATAAATAGTTGGCTGCAGCGTTACCGATCCAGTCGAACAGAGTCTAAGAAAAGTAGCCAATATCTGGAGAAAAGGGAAGTTGGAAAACCAACTACGTCTAAGTATAGTCCATCAGTTGCAGCTGATGAAAACCGACGCATGGAAATTGCTTCTACGTCTGTAGATACTTCTCAGACCGTGAAACTTTCCAAACCTACTATAAACATCGATCGGATAACACCTAAGGAAGATGACACACCTGTGAGTGCAGTAAAATTTTCTCTACCGCAGAGACGGCAGGAAGCTCCAAGATTCAGAAATATTTGGAGTAAATGCAAAAGATTTTACGGGAGACCCGTGTGTCAACTCACGTTGCTTATATTTTTCTGCGTTCTGTTGCCGTGTGTCTTGACATACTTTGCCGTTTTCCTCCTGGACAAGTTCAGAAAGAAGAGACAATTTCTTTCTTCGGGGGATAATTTGAAAGTACAGATGTCGTTGGAACGTCGATGAGTCCAAAGGACGAAGATATCGAATAAACTAAATACCAAGGATTTTCGTGGAGTGTTGAAAGTTACGTAGAACGCGTACGTGAATTCCGTAAGGTTAAGAAGAGTTTCTGAATGTCCACCAGGAATCTACATCCTTCCAAGATGAATGATATCCGCGAATGAAATAGTTTAGACGAATATTTGGGCAAAATTGCTTATGGCCAAAATTTTGGCTCAAGTGAAGTTCAACGAACCTCTTTGGGACGTCTCATGGCGCTTCAAAATACACGTGTCTGTCATTCGTGTTCAACGAATCAGGCAAAGAATGACATGTAATTCCATTTCAACAACTCTTAAGAAACCATAGAGTCGAAATAGATCTCGACACGAGTATAGATCACAAGACAGAAATCGACTGAAAAATCTCAATAACGATGCTTCTACACAGTTTGTTCGAACCTTTCGAAAGAATTGATATTTTAGATAGGAAGATAAAATCCGGCTGATCAGCCAGGAATTCCGATAGAGCAGAGTGATAAATCGTCATTGACGATTCTTTCGTGAAAGGTGGCAGAGAACGAGCGAGCTTTCAATGTAACGATCAAAGACGAGAAATTTGGTCGACTGTTGGAGCGACAATTAGGATGAAATCGGGTGTTCGTGCAGCTCGTTCCGTTGATGGAACTCTTGGAAGACGACGGTTCTTTCGGCGCCCGGAAATGCTTGCATCGGCGGCGTATCCGGCCTCGATTGATCGCAGACAGACTCTCTCGGTCCTTTGATCCGGACGGTGAAGCAATAAAAACTGATGTTTCTTGCCTACCTTTTGTCCGAGCTGTCACCGTGTGTGCGCGTGCCTCAACTAACTCGTTGTCTTTAGACTTCAGCGTCGGTCCACGTTCAACTTCCGCCTCGAAGAGATCAAGGAGCGTTTGTGCGACTCGCGTCTTTTGTTTCTTTTCCTCCCTCACTTTTATCGTACGATCCTTCTTTGCTTTTCAGTCACAAAGTTCAGAGAGAGGGAGAAACGACTTGTAAAGCAAAGTGTATCAGTAAGCAGTCAGTTAATGTAATTTAGTTCGTTTAACGAAGTAAACTTTCTTTCTCTGTCGCTCGGCCAACTTTCTTCAGTTATTAATCCAGATATGCCTGTTAATTAAGATTCTGATAGCAAGACAATTCTTTTTTATTTCCAGATTTTTGTCAACAGTCGCGTTTCGCGTAATATCCTTTGCTCGTTAAGCTCAGTTGGAACAATAAACTAACCATCGATATCAATAAGAATACAAGAATTTACTTAACGCGTTCAATTTAAATAACAAATAGAAGATTTAAATGTTTGGTAGAAGAAAATGATATTATTATTTATTATTATCACGTATAAAATGGAATATGTATTATTTTTGAAAAATAGTATGAAGCAAAAATTCACTTATATCTGGATTAATTACAGAAAAGAATCTAATTTTTTTAAAATATCGATAGTGATACGAACGTTTGAAATTTTTAATAATATTTAACAATTTTCCCGGCGGTTTTTCCAAGCTCACTTGCTCCTTTTCTTTCGATCGAGCGCTCCAAATCTCTTCAAGAAACGGATGTCTCCGTGGGGATTAGTACAAAAGAGAGAAAATTATTGGCGCAGCTGGTTACAGGCTAGAAAACTTGATACAACGAGCAACAAGTAAAACATCAACAATCAACAACAACAACGGAATAAGTATTAAACAATCAACTACCGTGCAAGTGTCGCACGTGTGGTTAGCGCGAGTACAAAAACGGAAGTTAAAAACCAGAGCCGCTTATTCGACTGAATGGTTACAGAAGCCAGACCTGACATCCGGTCGCTATTTAGTACAATACAAAACTTGGGGTGTGCGTCAAGAAAACAAGACTAGAGCGTGATGCATTTTACAGCAGGCACATTCCAAAAACACATTGGTAAGATCGTGAGAGTTAAACAAGAGAATAAATCGAACATCGCAACGAATCGATCTGTGGTCTGGCGAATGTCCTCTTAAAACCATATTCTCGAGAGATCCTCCATTTCTTTCGATTTAATAAAATTTACCTATATTTGAATAAAATATATATGATATATAATTGAACTGAACTGTAATTTGAATTTTTCAATCATTACGTACTAAAGGAATTTCCAGGTAGAAATTCAAAATTCGTTGGCCTATCTTCATCGGCTTTCATAGTGACGTGTATGTCCTCCAATTAACGATAATTAATTAATGGGTTAACGACTGGATACCGGTCGGAACCCCGTTGGTACTGATGAACATGAGCCGTGGCAAGCTGGATATTCAATAACGCGATCCCGAAACATCCAAAAATGTGGAGAATTCAATTTCCCGAACGTTATTCCGCGCTCGTGCAAATAAAAACCAATCGATCCGAACAAAATAAAAATATGCGCGAAGAAAGCGGAACGAGAGAGATTCGTGCACGTTTATCGAATAGTTTCTCAAGACGAACGATTTGAAATAAAGCTAAGATCTCCATTAAATGAATATGTATTCTGATAGGAATTCGGTACAAGTAAAATTTATAATTAATATTGTAAATTTTATAAAGAATATATGTCTTGATAAAAATTCTAATAAAAATTCTATCGGAGATCAAATAGATTCGAAATAGGCCAACGATGTTTCGACACGTTGCGAAACGATTGGAAAGAGGATTAAAGGGGTTGAGAAAACAAAAAAAAAAAAAAAAAGAAAAAAAAAGAAAAAAACAAACAAAGGAAAAAAGGAGAGAAAATACACAATCCACGTTGGACCACAGATCGATAATCGTCGCGTATGTAACGTCGCCCTAAATGGCGTGTGGGGTTCGCTAATTACGTGAAAGAAACATCGATAATGTGTGCCCCAGAGAGAAGAAGGTTGCTGAGGAAGGGCGTAACGGTGTAGAATGGAAAAAAAAGAAGAGAAAAGGGGGTGGAGAAAGAAAGAAAGAAACGGTGGTGCTCGACGAATAGTCGTGGCGAGAATGCAACAGCACCGTCGCTTCCGATGTATTCTCCCCGTTCTCGTTGTTTCGTTCTTCGAACTCGAAGATCCTCTCGACGCTGCGTATCGTGTCATCTTTTCTTTTTTTGTCACAAAGGAAACGCATCTGTTATTGTCTGTGTGCATTGTACGACCAGGGTAAATGGAGTAAAGGAGCGAGAGTTGACGCGTCGAAGAGAAAGAAAACAGATCGGAGGAAAAGCAGGATAATACGGAGGAGAAGCTTCGATAAATTTTGTCAAACGAGATTGCCTCTTAAATCAACACGAAGAACATTGATTTCTTGCAAAGTATTCTTCGTGCAGTGGATGGTACGATGGCCAAATTGTGTTACGAATGGTAGCACGAAACAGAAGCTAAAACACAGGTAGATACGCAATTTGTGGAAACGCGAGATCGTTCAATTATCCGGAAATACGCGGTAGGCATCGCGGTGTCGGGTTTCCGTGCAATTCGAAGAGTAGTCTTTTTAATTAATTCGTTTTAATCGCACCCTGCTAATCTGCTTTATCGATTACGCGGCCATTGCACGATCGCTGTTAATTAAGTCGGCCTACTAGAACGCTGACTAACTAATTCGACCGCTTGCTCTCCGCAGAGGGAATCTTTTTGGAAAATCGATATTCAACGAGGATATCACGATGGTCATCCTCGATTTCCAAGAAATTACATCCATTTGCAGCTCTTCGACAGAGGCAATCTCTCGACAAACGAGGTTTTGTGGTTCGTCGAGGGAAAAGATGTCTCTTAATTTCGTTTAATCGACGAATTCCAAATGTTGAGGAACAAAAAGAAGAGGGAAAGATCTATCAAAGTAAGAAATAAATCGCGAGTGTCAATGGAAAACAGAAAATATACAAAAATATAAATTTACACGAACATTCACGATCTACGAACGAGCCTAAAATCTACACGCTTTCTGTCAAGAAGAAAAATTGCAAAAATTCCCATCGCGAAATGCTCGTTCGAGATCTGTCGATCTTGCTTCGGCTCGTCATCGCGACGATAATAACGTCCGAAGTTTGCTGTACCGGTGGCATCGATCAGACGACGACAAAAGAGACGCTCGTTCCCCTTGACATCGGCGCGTTTCTGAAAATTCCGAAGCCGAGGAATCGTGACGATGGAGAAACCGGGTTAGCGGAACAAAGAATAAGAAAAGGATGGAACGTCGGGGAATAAGTGACGTGCTGGTGTGTGGTTTCGTTGAATCTCGCGTCGCTTCCGGGCTGGATTATTAGAAGTCTCTCTGTACCTTCGTCTCGCCGCCGCCCTGGGTGCAAGGACGAGCGGTGCAGCTGCAGGGGATGGGGTCACCGCGGCTGCGGCGACTGCTGCAGCTGCAGCTGCCGATGGCGCCGCCGCTCCAAGCCAGCTCCACGGCATGGCCGGCAACCTGTATCCTGTTTTTGTCAGAAACTGTTAGTTCGTTGCATCGTCGTACCATTACTCTCGCGATTATAGGCTACATCACGTCCCGATCAATCCCTATTTGCCACTGTGGATCTTTGTTTTTCTTAAACTTGCCCGTTAAATTGCCTTCAAAAGTCAGACAAAAGTACCATTTATACACAGGCTGGCGAAAGTATTCGATCACTTGTAAACGTTTTTCACCAACACATCTTATATACAAAGATTTTGAAATTTCATTGGTAAGATCGTATTGGCAATGTTTGAAATAAATCTGAAAATGTATATTTAACGTTTATACATTTAAGATGACTGAGATCAGATGCATGCTGTATACTGATTCTTTTACTAAACGTACGTGTCCGATAGATATCTGACGATTTCTTTATACACTGTCAGATTGGTTTCAATATAATCGCAGCAATAGTATTTTATCGCAGTGTTAATGAAATTTCAAAATGCTTTATGTAACACATACAACACGAACATGAGAGTTTTCTATGGTAAGTGCTCGAATACTTTTACGAGTCGGTATAACTCGCGATACTTGGGTATATACGGTATACATGAGCATATACACGTGTAATATAGAAGTGTAATCGATAATCTATTATTGGTTCATAATTTATTATTATTAAGAATATATTATTCTATAGATGATTTAGCGTTAATTATGTCGATTCGAGTTTGAACTGACTACTCCCTGTATTACAGTGCATGTGATTTGTTATAGAGGGAGCATAGTAATTGGACGTCGACGATAATATATATTGATTGGTAGGGCGTTTCCGGAACAATTTAATACGTCTGATTGGTTATTGCTTGGGATTATGTTCATACCTGTGGTACATTTCTGGCTCGATATTCTGAGTATCTGCATTAATGTTTCAGGGTGTTCCCTGTTTTATTAGGAGTTTATTGGAAAGTTGGATCCACGGTGCCGATTAGGGCTTGAAAATGGCAGCTTGTCGTTAAAGTATCTCTCTGTTTCATTAATGCGCGTATTATTGTCCGTGACACGGAAATACCATTTTGGAAATGTTTGGTCGAATGATCGATAACCTTCGATACCCAGCGCGACCTCCACGGACAACAAACACGCGATCTGATGAATTAATTGACATTTGCAGTTTTACAATTATGGCATTCTCGGTGTCAGTTAGCGAGTATGTTTCTATTAGAAAATTATTTCTTTTTTAATTTATATTTGCTTCTTCTCGTCTCATCCTTCTGTCTTTTGTTTCCTCCTCATTTCGCGAGAAAATAATTCGACTGACGAACCTCTTCGATCCTATTTTATAATTCCATTCCGATCACACGAGATCGATCGTTTTCTTTATTTTTCCCCCGATGAAATCAACGATAAATTTAACGAAAACATCAATTCAGCGAGTCACGCCGATTCGAAGAACTGTTTCTGTAGGAAATTTAAGTAAATTCCACCTTATCTCTCCCTTATTTTCTTATCCTAATCGACCTAATCTCCTAACAATTACAATAAAACAGAACTTTATCGACGCTAATCATCTTTCACCTAAATCAGGAAGTAGCAATGATATGGAAGATAAGCTGATATGGAAGACAAGCTGATATCGAATACAAGAAACTGATACAATGATGCAAAATATTTTTCTTTTCTTAAAGATATATTTAAGCTCTGAATCAATCCTGGCTCGTGAGCAACGTAGAATTGCCCGCAATATTTCTTACCTAAACCGAGATTACTAATAACAGAGGAGAAAAATTCTAATAAATTCCAGTTAAGTTATCAGGAAGAATTTAACCTTTCTGCGATTCCTACGATTGAGTTATGAGCTTGAACGATAGTGACTACACACGATATCGTTATCGTCGAATTGCAGAATGGCCGCGAGAAAGGGGGTTTCACCGACAAAAGGAATTCAACACCGTCCCCACGAATCGTCCAGGCGAATTACAGAAGCGTGGGTAACGCGAGAAACGGCATAATCAAATATCGGAACAGATTAACACCATCGCGGAACCGCGTATTCAAATTTCATGCAGATCTCCGCGTCACTGCGGTCTGCGTTTTGCAACCGGCAGTTGCGATTCGTTAGGAACAACGTTTCGATATGGATTTATTAAATTCCAGGTATTCTCGTTTAATTACGAATTTTCTGCCGGACCACTATCATTCTTTCCTCTGTATATTGTACCATCGTTTTCGCGTGCCTTCCGTGACTCTATGTTCTCGAGTATTTAGCGAGAAAACGTTTATTACAAGGAATTTCCGAAATTTTTCCGAAGCTTATAAATTTCCACAATCTTTCCTTAGTATTTTAGAAACGCGATTCTTCTTCCTTTACTCCAAATCGTACATCACGATTCTTTTTCTTACATTTTCAAAATATTTGCCAATTAGGAGGAACCATAAACGAGCAACATCATGAAGAATACACAATGTTCGTGTCGTGACTTTTTCTATAAATTTAGATCTAAACAGGAGGTATTATGAAAGTTGTTAGAAACAAATTGAGAATTTCAAAAACGTTGAAACAATGTTCTACCTCATCTGGACAATTTTCCGAAACGCGAACTATTTGGAAAGTGACCGTAAGTAGCTTCGTTTTAATTAATTTTTTAATTCTAGCAAGGATAATTCTTGCAAATGTAAAATAATGAAACTAGTCGCTGTTAAAATACAGTGAATCACGTAGAAATAGCTTTAACTATACGATATTTTCGAGATACATACTCGCTCTTCGATTCGAAAGGAAGGTACATATTTAATGTGCACGAACCTAACAGTATTGGATGTCGCGGTTGTCAGAAATCAAGTTTCCCCGCTGGAACAAGAGCAGTCTAAAACTATAGCGAACTATGAGAAATCGCAACGGTAGCGAGCATTCAATTTTCATTGCAGAGAAATCGATGTTTCTCTCTGTTCCTGTTTTACGACAAACGTCCAAAAACTTCTATTTACGTGTTTCTATCGATTTTCCAATCGGCTAGAACTTCCAACCTAACGCAAAGTTTCCTTCGTACTATCGGTAACATTTTTCTAATTTTTTCGTTGCAGCTTCTCGATAATTTCGTACGTAATAATATTGTACATCGTTCGTTCCGTTTTTTATTGTACGAAGGACGAACTTACACGGTCTCTCGAGAGTTTTTTAATTAAAATTCCGTATTCCCATAACGATACTCGTTCGGCGAACCGAGACAATGTATTATTAATTAACTCGGCCTCCCGTCGACGTTGATTTACTCGCGCAACAATACGCCGCCTATTTATCCGCGAATACGATTGAACTGCTAATTAGGACTGCGTTTATTTATCGACTCCTCGTCAATCCGACTGACACGACTCGCGATGAAAACCCTCGATTATTGTTTCTCTTTCTTTTCTGCTCAGTTCTCTGTCAACGTTCGCGTAATTGCACGCCCATTGCGATTCGATGTTTCTTCGTTTGTATCGTTGAAATCAAATACAAGATTCTTCATGTACAATGCGGTTTAAACGAGAGAAAATAAAACAGCAATTACGATGAATAGAAATTGTTAGCATCGCTTGAAATTTAACAGCTATGCGTTACGCGATACACGATATAATTTAACTAGAAATTATAAAAATGAAATTATTATTAGAAATGAAAATCGCGAACGTATTTAATATTCAATTGACACGTGTCCATTGATTCTTGATCTTCAATGAGCAATAAGATTCGATAAGAGAGCTGCAGGCTATTTCACGCATTGTAACGGGGTTTATTCGCGTCGTAGGATTTCTCCCTCTCTCCTTTCGATGAAATTTCCAATTCTCGTTTCCCCTGGAACATTCTTGCCTATAAATTCCCTAGGGAGCACCGGCAGCGAGCTCGTCAAGTGGGCTTCCTGCAGCCACGCCTCGAGTACCACCGCAGTAATTAATATGATTGAATCGCCGATTCGACGCGGAGAATCGGTACGTTTCGTACGATCGTTCGATAAAGGTAATGCAAATTATGACACAAGTATCTTTTCTCTTTTCGTCAGGAACTAGACATTTTCTAGAAACGTATAAACCGTAATAATCGCACTATCCGATTATAGAGTATCGAATTATATCACGTTATTATCCGATCACGGACAATTATACATTTTTACGAGAATATTTATACAGAAGATATTCAAATTCCAGAAGAACCGAAGTTTTTGGGACGAGAAATTGTACTCGAAATAATCTATACAATTATAGGATATTGATTCATATCATGTTATTATTCAATCGTTGATTATTGAACTATAGAAATTATCGTAAATACCCGCGAGAAAATCTGTACGGTAGAAGTTAATTTTTGAGAGACGACATCTCCCCTTTAAAGCAACCTTCGAGCATTTTTTCGCAATATTTGCCAGACCACGAACGCGACACGGGACGAGCGCCAGAAGCGTTTCTTTTGAATTATTAAGCGGACAAATGAAACGCGCCCAGACGGAGAATCAATGAAATTTCTGCCGTTGGTTGGCAGCCACGTGCGTCGCCAGTCATTCGCGATTACGTTGAATAATTAACAGCCACCGAATTCAGTCGTAATTAATTATGCAAATAACTAGCGCGTTCAATTTGTTATTAGATTCATTTGAATCGGCGACGATTAACGAGCTGGGCGACAACGAATTCCCTGGACGTGCAGGAAAACCCAACCCCCTTGCGGTTCACCAATGAATTACAAGGAAAATCCTCCCGTAAAATCGATGTAGGATGGCAAGATGTATCTTTGAATAATGAATAATATCAATCATTTTGTTATTCACCGGTTATATCCATTTCGGGACGATAATTCACTCTAGTTGCTCATTAATTGATGAAATATGCGTTTTTAGGGTATCGATACGGCTCATAAAAGTCGATCGTTTAAAACGAATCTTTTATTTTCTTTTTCCTTCGTCGAAATCTATCAAGTACGAAGAACTATTTAAACGATTTCGAGAATTTGGGAAGAATGTTCAATTTGTACAATTCCTATTCCCTAGCCATCCATTGCACAACGCTCGAATCGCCTCTATTTCGAATAAGAATGTTCAACGAATTCAAACAACAGGCAATTTCTACCGTCACACGAATATTTGTGCAATTCCTATTTCTCATAACACCCCAGCCACCCTCTATTTCAACGAATCCTAAAGAATTTCCAACAAATTCGAACCAACTTCTCAGCCAATTTCTATCGCCCAAATATTTATACAATTCACTTGGCAGAAGCGAATATCCAAAAAGATTATCCAAATATTGCCAGTTCGAATAATTCCAAAGAATCAGCAACGAGTCCAAACGATAGCCAACCTCTACCATCGCACACGTATTTATACAGTTCACATTTCCTCGCCATTCCTCGTCCAACATAAATCATCCCCTCGTCGAACCATTTAACATCCCCTTTGCTTCTTCACAAAATTCTCAAAAAAAAAGGAAAAAAAACAGAAAAAATCCACCAACATTACCATGTAGAATCGCAAAATTTTCTCACAAAAGATCATTCAACACGATCGTAGATGCGGTGCGGAAGCGACGAGCGTGTGTTGGCGTAACCTTGAATCGATGAAAAGCCGTAGCTCCGCAGCGTCGCGGATCAATGGGAGTTGGCGCATAGGGGTTTGCGTACATCGGGAGTCATCGTCGGTCCATGAGGCTGTGAGTAATTAATACGATTGAATTCTATTCTGCAGGGTTGGTGCAGCAGCTTTGAGGCTTTCGCGCGCTGCAGAAGCTTCGGAATGGTGAGAGGAGAGGGTGGCCCGACGATGGGGTCGCAGGAGGGGTGGCTGTGCTGGCAGGGTTGCTGCGAGCGATCAATAAACGCCGCTGCCAGCATCCACCCCTGGATCTACGTCTCTCCACTCTCCCTCTTTCTCTGTCTTTTCTTTCCACCCTCTTCTTTTCTGTTTTCATCCCTCTCGACATCTTTTTTCCCTCGCGCGCATCTCCTCTCGAGAAACTCCGCCGTCTCCTTCTGTCTAGAATTCGTTTCAATCTTCCATGTTCCTTCTCCGATCGTCTCTTCTCTTTCCTCCCCTTCCACTTTTTTTTTTTTTTTATAAGGGTAGTTCCTAAGAGATTCGCTATTCTGTGTCTTTGTTTCGAGATTGAAGTTCATTCTACGTTTCCCTCTTGATCGATTTTACGCGTGCCTGCCTACACGCTTCCGGTGTCTTCGTCTTTTTCTTCAGTTCGTCTCTTTGTCGAGCGAAGTCCCTTGGATTTCACTCTCAATTTTTCCCATCGATTCTCCCACGAACGTCTTGGTTTTTATTTTCGTAAGACGGCACTCGCGCTTTCGGACACACTTTCCCTCTTTGCGTTTCCGACCAAGGGAATTCTCGCTTGCACTCTGCGCAGTAACCTATAATACCAATTTCTGTTTCCTTTTTATATTCACATTCGCTGTTATTCCTTGTCGCGTTCAATTCTGTTCCCGCATGTCTAGATATATTTCGTACTAAAAAATAGCGAAAATTCTGTGCAACACTTTTTCATTAGCTGCGTCGTTTCGTTCCCTTTTAAATTCATTTTGCCGGCTAATAATATACAATTTTCCATTTCCTTTCGGTTTTATATTAAAAATAAAATGCTAAAAATTCTGTGTAATGGTTTCTCATCGTTTTCACGATGTATCCGTCTTTAGAATATATTTTCGCTTGTAATATACGATCTTCCCTTTTATCCTCTTACGTCTTTATGTATTTTATTCTATTAAAAAATATTGAAATTCTGTGCGATAGTCTTTTTTTACCATTTTTCGCTTCTTTGCCTGCTACGTCGCAATTTCTCGTTTAATTTTACTCTACTCACGGTCTCACGGTTACATCCTTTAATCTCTTAATACTTCTCATCTATCCCAGCGCCAAATATTATTTCATCGCACCGCCGTTTATTCTGCAGCATCCGTTTTTCTTTGCCGCGCACGATTCACCTCTTTGTCCTTCAATTCGTTCCATCAACTCCTTTTTTCGCTGCCTGGAGAGTTTCCGCGCGAAGAAAGGCAATAAGTCGATACAACAGAGAGGCGAACCAGCTCGAATTTCTCTCTCCTATTGTAGCAATTTTCTTTCGAAAGCTCCCGCGAACGTATCCGTATAGCGAAGAATTCCATGGTGAAAAGAAAACAATTCGTCTTTCTCGACACTTCCGCCGCAAAATCACCGACTAACCGTACAAAGGATTTTTATACAGCAAATGATCCCAATGGAGAAACCATTCTCTGGCTCGTTCCTCACCGAATCTCTAAACTTTCTAAAGTCAACATACTTTTTATCGTTTCTGTCATCTTCCGAACGTTCCATAGGTCCCAGCGCTGTCGAAAAAATTATAACAACTCAGTTATCTTCCTCGAAAGTAATTCTTCGAACATCTTCAATCTGGCTAGTTGATCTCGTTAGTCTTGGAAGGGTTGAAACGCTAAAAATCCTTCTTTCAATTAAAACGAATGCAAGATTGGAACGTGAAAGATCGAAAGGTCTTAGCACGATTGAAACACGGAATAGAAACTCGCTTAGACGAAACTTTAGATTTCACCTGGCTGCCTGATTTACAGTTTTCCATCGACAAATCGTTCGAGAGACAGGATGACAATGTGATTTCCAAGAGAAAAGGAACGTCACGTGAGGATCGTTAAGCGAGATTGAATTAGAGACGAGGAAGGCGAATTCGCAGCCAAGAGATTAATGCGTTCGCAAAGGTCGAATGTGCCGATCAACCGAATTACCTGCTGAATGATCTCTTTAAAATCGCGTTCAGATTAAATTCACGACTCGATTTCTTCTGACAACCGCTGGCTCTTCGTTCGAAGGATGAATTTTTGAAGATTCATGGAAGATAATAGAAACGCTCTTTCAAAATTATACAGATAGAAAGAATCTAACGAATCTAAAGATTCCTCGATAAAAATCGACCGATATGATATCTTTCTTGGATCAAAGATATTTACGTAAATTTCGCTAAATCCATCGCGATCAAAATTCCAAAGAGATTTTCCAAGACCCTTTGCTTCTAACAAACGTATCCTATACATATAGATGAGTAGATTCACCGCACCTCCTGCAAGTAAAATTCCAAAGAATTTTCCAAGAATCGCTTGTCTCAATAAACTGCATCCTCCATAAACATTTCATCGAATTTTTCGCGATAAAAATTCCAGAGCGATCCTAAAAAAAAAAAAAAAAAAAAAAAGGAAAAATATACGAAAAATTCCGAGAACTGGTAGCCTCGACAAACGTAATTAATTTAAAACTGGCTAAAAATTTCTCAACTCGTTACTTCTAAGAGCGACCTAATATCCTAAAAATTTCATCGACAGCAAGAATAAAAAAATCGAGAAAAATAATCTTGTAATTAATCGAGTCGATAGAAGGGAATAGTTACGACTCGCGACGATGATTCGCAAAAGGTGCGACAGCAGAGAAAGGAATGGTGAATAGAGGGATGGAAAGGGTGACAAGAGAAGTAGAGCGAAAATAGAGTACACACATCGAGGCAGACGCGGAACACAGCCCCGGGGGCGAAAAGTCAAATGCACTAGAGAACCACAGTCGCATGAGCCACGAGTAAAGCAACAGTGATTAGGTGTGTGTAGATTACTCGCTACTCCTCTTTGCCAATTATGCGTGATAACGTCAACGTTCTCAGGACTCGACTAACGGTAATCGTCGGATGACCTGGCAATTTTGATCTTTCATGAATAGGAGAGCGGGTTTGTCCATCTCTCGACCAGGAAAAATCACTGGACCAATCTTCTTTTGGTCAGTTTTCAGTGTCGAATAGGGATGGTTTCAAAGGGGAAGAAGCTGGCTGGGTTATCGCGAAAGATTCCGAGTTCCTTTACCTCAGCCGTCTTTGCTTTCAAGCATATTTTAACCTGTTTTGAACCGAGAAAAACGAATAAACGAATTAATTCGTCGCTTGGACTCTTAATCTCTTAAAGCTAATTACTTGTTGACCCGTGAACCACCACTAGTTTGAAACGCGTCGTTTCGCTATACAAACAGCAACGTGTCATTGTTCATTTTTTAAAACTCACTGTAGATCAGAAAAATCATTCAATCATCTAAGGACGTTAAATTAATTTATACGCCTAATAGATAAACACAGATTTAAAATTTCATTGTAATAGCATTGTAATTTGAATGAATTGACATATTTCTCTGTAGCAGTTGCGAAAGCTAAATATCACTGTCAAATATTTAGAAGCTATGCGCGGCTAAAATCAAGCGCATTGTCGGAAATCGAAAATCGAAGTTCGTCAAAGGGAAGTCGGTAATGAGCAAAAGTTTAGGTGCAAAGTGCTCGTTTAGCTTCGACGAACGAATGAAATTTGTGTCAAAGAAAGTGAACTCGGCGGAAAGGAGAGATCGCAGTTTAACGCGGTAACAAATTAGTTCGGCCTTAGAAAATTTCATCGAATCGAGACTCGACTTTTCAACGAGTCCTCAAACGGTTAACTTTGCCTGATAAACGCTTGGAAACAGTAGCAGAGGCTATCTTGTTGTCAGGATCGGAATCTTTCGCATCTTTGAACGCTGGATCGTTCGAGGTCAGCGGACAAGGAGGATGAACTCTATTTAAATTCCAAGGTGCGAAAAATCGGAAGTTCGTTGCTCTTCGAGCAACCAACACGTGTTCCTGAAGCGGTAACAAAATGCATTCTCTGCTGGATATAACAATTAGTATACAACGATGTCGCTACACAGATAAATATTCGAAAAACTCGCAATTTCGAAAAAAAACTGGTCCGGGCCTCGTCACAGTTCTTTCATCGATCCATAATTCATGCACTAAGAAACGATTCGTTCCAGAAATAACAATCATAATCATTAATAACGATAATAATAATATCATATAATGATCTTCGTACGAAAGCCATTCAACAGAACGGAAAGAAAAGAAGAGAAGAAAAAAAAAAGAAACAAAGACACAAACGAACGGTACAATAGACATAGTAGGTACTGCACTCCGAGCAATGTGAGTAATTACGCAAAAAAATAAATAGTAGATGCAGAGATTAGTATGAAAAAAAAGTGAGCTTCTCTACCGATGTTCCGTACGTTTCTCAAATGGAAAAAAAAAATAACGGATGAAACGAACTACCTACTGAACGATTATCTATCGAGAAAATGTATAAAAGCAGTTCCCAGTGGCTCGAATGCTACACAAAACGATATCGTTCTCGCGTTTAATTCGATCGATCGCGATACTCCACGTACCGTGCTTTGTTCTTGCGAATATGTATAATGTGTTTCCTTACACGTGTACGATTATACAATACAAAAGAAGAGGATATTGTTTTTCTGTTCTTTGCTCGGTTCTTGGTTATATCGGTTGCCTGATTATTGCACGACTCGTAATACTTATTATCTTATCGTCATTATGATTTTTCTCTTTGTCCGCTCTATAGATGGAATTTATAATACGATAAGGTTAACGGTAGATGTCAACTTTTAAAAATATTCCCAGATGTACTATGTAAAGAGAATTGTAATGAAAATTCGATTGCGAAAACAGATAGACGTGTTACGATCATGTCGTTATCTCGCTAGAAATTCGGCATTCGTTTTGTTAAAAGCGCCCGTATTTTTTTAGTAATTTGAAAAAATAACAGTTTCGATGGATCTTAGTAGTTCTAGCGTTAAACAAATATTAAAAAGATGAAAGAAAATTTTTTTTATCGCGAGTAAACTTTGCTTTGGAGTTGCATAAATTTTGAAACTCTGCCCTACGCTCTAAATAGAATTAATAAAATGCTAATGTAAGCATCAGAGAAAGAGAGAGAGAGAGAGAGAGAGAGAGAGGCAATTAGTTTTTTGAGCTGATTATTTCAGAAAGTTTGAAACTTTATCCTCGTCGAATTTTTCTTTCCATCTAGTTAAAATCAATCGGTCAATTTGCTAAACTAAATCAACGAAAAATAAAGAAAATAGTTAACGACGAGTCAGTCATACCACAAAATTGTCTACTCTATCACGAACTTTACTTCCGAAATATTTGAACCTGATCGTTTCGCACGTTTTCAAAGTCAACGGTTTCCCACCGTCTATTTCTCCACGTTCTTTTTCTATTAATCAAAGAATAACTTTATCCACTTCGCTACGATTATTTTACCTTTAACATCCATCGTTTATCTCGATAGCTCGCGAAGATCCCACGGTTCGTAGACTAAACGCAACGCGCTCCGATCGATCCGGAAAGAAAAACACTGTTCCTGCGAGGCATCATTGCAGCTAATAATCCCGTTCCTTCGCCGTTTATACGGACCACGCGATTCTCCGGTTATCTTTCATTCGACCTAACGAAACCGTGAGAAAGAAACAAAAAGGAAGAACAGAAGGAATCGACGTTTTCTCTTCGGAAGAATCGTCTACGCGTTAAAAGCGTAATATTGTTTCTCGTGAAACAAACAAAAAAAGAGCAACGAAGAATAAAATAAGAAGAGACAAATATAAATAAAGGAATGAAACAAAAATGTAATGAGAAAGAAGGAAATACGAACGTCGTTTCTCTTTTCCCTTTTCTGCTTGTTCCAAGGAGCAGAGGATTATCTGTCGAGCTTTCAAAAAAGCGCACCCCTTCGAGGGGTGACTACTAATTGCTGGCGGTGCTTGCACGCTCAGCGGTAACTAATTAAGGCTACGCACTGAGACTAATTAGTGAATGCCAGGCGAAACAATCAGTAAGTAAGGTGAACGTTATAAATATATATGTATACGTATAGATGTACTCGTGTCTGCTGGAAAAACAAAAAGAAAAGAAAGATACCGCGAACGGCAACGAAGCTCGCGTTTTTTACTACACCGAAGGCATCTTTGGTCTTGCGGAACTCGAGAGTTATTTGTCTCGGGTGTCGAAGGATTTTCGTATCTTCAATTTTCTATGGATTTCGATTGGACAAAATTTCTATGGATTCGCGTGTGTAAATTTTGGTCGACTTTTATGGCGACAGCTATACTCTGGATGTTACTCCGTTCCGAATAGAAAACCAATCTTATTTTGTTTCGATTTTGATTCGGTGATTCAGTGACTTTTCGATTCTACGTTTACGATTTTGCTACAATCGATTACTGGATGGCGAATATTCAGATACGACTAAGGAAACGAAATCTAAACAGTATACTCTGTATACTACGTGCTACCTTTGTCTGAGATATTTTCAACAGGCGAGTTTATCGTATGAAAGATATTGGAAAAATTTGTCATTGAAGAAACTAAGCTCACTTAGAAATAGTACTTTGACAAATTCAGCCGACTGATTGTCAAGGAATCGATTATAGAAATAATCGTGTTAGAAAAGAAACAGCGAGCGGCGTGACCGAGGCGGTCTTGTCTGAACGATGCGATACGAGAATTAATTAGTTACCACTAAATCAAAGGCGGCACTTGTCGAGCATGCAGCAACCTTCGCCCGGCCAAAAAATTACTGTCATGTCTCTCGCCAACTAACACACCGTGCCACGATCCAATAACATTAATCAATAACAACAGTTCCAAAGAAATAAAAATAAAATAAGAGAATGAAGAAAAGAATGAACATAAAAAAAAAGAAAATAACGAAAATAGCGAGAAGTACATATATCATAAACGATCAGTAGAATATTAAATAGATGAGAATAACTTGAAACGCAGGGAAGAAATTTAAATAAAGTAAAAGGGAAGTATGAAAAAAGGAACAAGTATAAACGAAAGATATTATCAAACCGTGCCGCCATGGCAGCTCATCTCGGAAGGAAAAAGAAGAAAAAGAAAAGAAAAGAAATAAAAACCGGCGTCAGAATCCGAGAGGATATTACTGTTATAAGAGGGACGGATGAGAACACAGCGAGAGACGCTAATTGAAAAGAAGATAACGTTACGTTCTCTGATAAGAGAAAAGAGACGAAAAAAAAAAAAAATAAAACGAACGAAAGTAGTAACAAGAACGAATAAAAGAAAGCGTTCTCTGGTAGACGGCATGCTTTTTTGTCCCTTCCCCCCTTCGTTACGTTCTTTTTCGCGGATGCCTTTCAAAAACGCGAGCAATTAGCCAGTACAACTTGCATTACCGTCTCTCCCTCTTTCACCCTTTCGTTTCACATTTTTTCTTTCCTTCGTTCACGAAAAAAGAAAAGAAAAGAAACAGAATAAAGATCATCTGAACGCGAATAACTGTTAAAAACGCGAATGACGTCGGATAACAAGCTGCGAATAGAAAGAGAGAAAGGCGAGAAGAAATAACGAAGAGAACAAACAAGACCAGAAAACTAAGGGAATAAATAATATGTAAAATGAAACAGAGAGTGAAGAATTAAATGAAAAAAAAAAAAAATAAATATAGAGAAAGAAAGAAAGAAAGAAAAACGTACGTGTAAGATACACTAGGAAACGTTAAGATCGTTTCCGCAATCCACACTACTCAGCTCTCGTACGTGTACGTAGGTGCAAAATATATATATATATATATGTATAGTAATCTGTACGACTGCCAGGACGGACGTACCATAACACGTGAAATTATAATATAATAATAAGGTATAGTCGCATGTATCCGTATACACAGTGTTTATAATTTTCTTTTGAAAAACGATTCGTAAGACAAGAGAAAGAAGATAAAGATCCTGTTCTTCTTTTTTCCTGTATATATATATATTACAGTTTTATCTTCTAATTAATTGAGACGTAGTTTCATAGAATGACGTGCAAACGAATACATACGCGTTATCGTTACGTATATTCAATATAGATATATGTACGGTATATATATAATAATATATATATAATGTATTCACAGGTGAATCTCATATGAAGGCAAGCCAAGGCCACGACATGAGACGTGCAAATTAAAAAAGGTAATAATTATTAAAAAAAGAAGCAAGTAAAAAATTCTCTCCCAAAACCGCTTTCCAACCACAACCAAGCACAACCACAGGCAAGGTACGGGCCTTTGTCAACGAGACAGTCATCAACCAGTGAATATGTGGCGCATTACCGTGATTATTATATATATGTAATAGTAACAATTTGAAAAATCTATATATATATGTAATGTATGTATATATATATGTATAGCTATATATACATATACATATACGTATGAAGTACGAAAGATGGGTTAATTTTATGGTTTCGTGGATGGATATGGAACAGGTGGGATGAGACAGTGTAAGAGGAAAGATAGGACAATGGAGGGTCGATTAATAATAAGTGTATAGGAGCCAGTGACGAGCACCGTCAAAGTGGTGATCGTTAATACGACTATTGTTTAACCATAGTGGTCGATATTAATACGTAGCAATCGGTTAAACGATTCGACCAATAGCTCGATATCGATTCTCAACGAACGTAATGGCGGAACAGTGCTGGCTTGAGAGACATTTAACTACACGTTATCGTATGATCTTTTTCTTACAGATTGATCGTTTCTATGGTATTCGATGGATGGATTTTGGACACTCTATATTTTATCGTTAAAATGTTAAAGAATTTAAGGTGTAGAATTTACAGGATCAATTTTCGAATTTTGGAATTTCTTTCTTGGTCTCTCAACATTTTCTATTTCTAAAATATCCCACAGACGCTGGTTAATTTATCATGCTACGTTAAATATAAGAAGCGACTAACATCGTTCTAACTATCTATATACACTACCACCTCGAAACTATACGTTAATCAACACAGGAAAAGAAAGAATCCAAAAAATGTATGCTGTGCATCAATCACCCCCAAAAGTATTCTAATTACTAAAAAAAACTCTCCATTCTCTGCGAGTCAGTCCACTATCGAAGAGGCCCCGCAAAAACTACTTGGCACAATCTACTACAACAAAAAAAAAAAAAAAAAGAAAAACCAGAGTGTCCATGATCATCCAACGTTTCCGCGCAAAGGGCCAACACTGATGCGCCAAACGTAAGTGTTACGGGATATGAACTCGAGATATTTGCTTGCAGCCGGTTATACATTGAAAAGAAAAAAAAAAAAAAAAAAAAAAAGGAAAAAAGGAAGAAATGTATGATACGTGGTGAAACAAAAACGAGAGAGAGTGCTTTTAGAGACTGGTGGTGTTTGCGAGCGGTGTGAGCCGCGATTCGGCCGGATTAATCGATTAATCGAGTACAAAAAATAGGAATTAAACAGCCAAGGTTCTTCTGGATGTAAAGACGGGGAAGAAGAGAAAAGGAATAAATCGGTTTGACAGAGAAATTGGTATAAAAAGAGTACGAGGACTGTTTAAGGTAGGCACAGAGCGATGGGTTAATGTAGTAATCGTTACGCTAAAAATTAATCAAATCATACGAATTATTACGTACGAGAATACCTCATGCTTTTACCACCGGACAGAGGAAACCCTAGAGACTAAAAGCTAGCACAGGCGAGACTCGTATATATATATATTGTTTCTGTTTAAAAAATTTGTTTGGCATTCGACACTAAGAAATAATCCCGACCTTTCTCCTTCCTTCTCTTCGCGTTTTGGCGTCCGCTGCTCTTCGACTATCCATTTCAGGCCATGGGAGGAACACATAAGGTGGTGGCCATCTGATCCTCACAAAAGTTCGTCATCCTTTCTTCTTGTTCTTCTTCTTGTTCTTCTTTACTACCACATCTTGACCCATGTTCACGATTGTTATATGTGTGTATTATATATACATATATTTGTCCTTTATATCGCATTGTCAATGTGAAATCTTTTTTCTATACGATTCTGCCTCGATTCTCCTCTTTAGATTTTCTCGATTGCCTCTTATTGTTAGTGGAAACTTATTGTTCGTCCACTCTGCTTGAGAAGTTTCGATAGTTATCCTCCATTTTTCTTGACATCCTGCAGAAGTCATGTTCCGAGCCTACGAGCTATTTTTCAGTGCTCTTGACCTTTTGCCTTTTCAGCTTGGATGTTCGAGCGAGCGATTCCTCTTCGAGGGTAGCTTTGTGCGTTTATGATAAATTTATATTAAGGTTCAGTATAGCAACCTCGAGATGTCGAAATACCGTGCTTCATTTTTTAATGCCAATAGGAATTCTTAGAATCGCTAGACTTTCAGTATTCGTTAATTTAGGAAATTTTGCAAAGTTCCTAAATTGAGAATTTCACAATTTCCTTCAAACATATCGCGCACTAAAATTTCAAATTGAGCTGAAACATTCTTTTATAATACGCGGTACATTTCCCCGAATGTTCTTCCGCCGTGGTATCTCGATATCTCGGAAGCTTCGAATATTCAACAACTACATATCGAGCATCATGGAAAACCGCGACTTCTGCAATGCACAAAGCTACCAACTCGTAGACGAGACATCGCCGTTTCGCTTGTTTCTTCGGATGTCTGGTTCCTTGTCCGTCTCTTTCTTCCTGGATGGCACGTGCACATCAACGATGTGCAGCAACAACGATCGTGGCGCGCAGTAGCAAGTGAATCGTAAGAGCCGACAGAGAGCAGGGAACGACACAGAGAGAACGTGAGAACACGGCAGAGAGACACGGTTTTGCAACGACCTTTAAAAATGCTTTACGTGTGTGAAGAAAGGTGGTACACGTGGCATGCAAACGGTGACGGGGCTTCTGGATACGGTTGTCGAGCGTGTCGAACAAGCTTTAAAGGAACTTTATCGAGCGATAGCACCATTCAAACTCGTTGTGCACAGGTATTTTTTTTTTAACTATTGTCATTTTTTAATTTTCTTTATCCTTGTTTTATATATACTTTTTTCGATATATCAATCTTTACAATATTCCTAACTTTCTGCGAAAATAATAAATTTTCAAGTCTCGATATTTGTCCTTTTACAGTTTTTAAGAAATTAGGAAATTTCTAAATATTTCTAAATATTCTAATATGCCTTTTTCCAAATTTATGATGTCTCCTTCGCGAGTCTAGAATTTCTTTTTGTCAAATTTGGAATAGAAATTTAAAACCTAAAGTTTTCCCTTTCTACGCTTTGGTATAAGATCTATCGCTCGATAAATATCCCAATATCTACCGGGTTACGATCGAGTTCGGGATTCTTGTCGCAGTGTTACTCACTGAAAGCTAGACGCCACTAATCAAGACCAAAAAAAGCCTACTGCATGCATTCCTTCGAACTCTGCTTTGCGCTTTTGTGACCTAACGCTTCGCTTCTACAACGAAGAGAATCTTAAATACGCATAAACTTTGTAACTCTTGGAACATCATCGATTAATATCGATATATACTTCCCGAAGGAAACAGAATTTCCAGGATCGTTGAACACAGATGGATAAAGCGGATGTTTCAAAAAATCATTCGATCTTTCTCCCCTGTTTTAACAAACACGATTAAACTAGATAAGAAAAATAAATAGAAATCCGAAGGATTAAAGGATTGTCAGAAAGTTTCACGAGGAAAACAGGAAGAGCACAGAACACACAAAAAGTACTCGGGAAGAGATATAAAAGAAGATAAATAAAGATGAATCAAAGGAGACAAAAGAAAAGAATATGACGCTCGAATGGCGAGGTTCGAGCAAAACGAAAGAGAGAAAAGGCTATAATCAAACTAAGGGGATGAAAAATAAAGATAAAAGATTTTGCAAGGGATACGAACGATGCATGCCACGTAATCGAAGTTCGAGATGGACAGTGAGAATTCTCGGTGTTACTTTTGATAAAGTAGAAAACTCCTTCTTTATTGCCTGGCCAGAAAACACATTGAATCACTCGCTTTCCGACGAACAGTAACTGCATTCTTTCCTTAAACCGCGCGAGTGATCTGTCCATTGGAACCTTGATAATAAAAAGAGCAGAGAAATGGAAAAAATCTGATTAATTGGTGACACAGAACCAATTGTTCTAATATTCCTCGCTATTTCCCTTAATTCTTACTCTTGCTTTTGACAGTTTCTTCTTATATGCGTATAACATTAATGGCAATGTATACATAATGTAATTAATACATAATGTAATTATGTATTAATGGCAAGCATTACGTCAGACCCAAAATATTAAAATGTTATCGTCACTAAGCTACGTTTATTAATGAAACTAAAGTCGAAACTAAAACTTCGTAAATAAATAAAACTTACATATAACATCAGTATTTTGGATTACGTACATCGTTACAACGTATGAAAATTAAAGTTCAAATAACACTATAACGTTTTAATGGTAAAGTTAAATTTCGAACCACATCCTATCATAAATACAATTAAATCGAAATTATAATCATCGCCACGAACGTTGCTCGATATTACAAGCGAAGAGGTCAAGTTCTACAAGTTTAATCTCCAGTCTCTTTTATCATTCATTATCAAGGTTCCGATATCCCATTGTAATTATTTTATCCTGTGCATCGTTGGAAACACTCGTCGAGACACTCGTACACATCGAGGCAAGAAACATCGAAATCAAGTTTCCGCGAAACTAGCAAGTCCTGTCAACTCGTACTACTTAGAAGCGAATCGATCGAGGCGTCACGGCGTTTAATTCGATTCCCTGTCTCCTCCAGTATAACATTGTACCGTTTTCTTATCGTGTCGCTTCCCTCTTCTCTTTTCTCTCTTCGTTGCGTGCCCTCTATTGTGACTTCTCCATAGTCTCCAACCCCATCGATGTCTTCTTCCCTTTTTTTTTCCGATCGTTTTTTACGCTTCAATTCCATCCACTACTACGGTTACTAGTACCATTTTTCCATCGAATCGACATCTCGGAAACGTTAAAGTGGCGCATGCTTTTATATTTTTCGAATGGAAGCCGACGACAGTGAAACGTTTCAAAGGGACGCGCGTTGATGCACCACTTTACCTTTCCAATTTGTTACAATGGGAATGTGTCATGAGCGTATTTCGATTCGTCGAGCACCGTTTGGAAATTCGTCTCGAGAGTAATACCGTTTTCCCTCTTAGGTGCGAAACACCTGAAGTCACGAACGCGAGAAAGCCAACGTGCTTTGAATCCTGAAAGAGAATTGGTCGATCTGACTGTTCTGGATCACTGGAATGGAGTTTACTTTGCAACTGTCTGGCTGAGCTGCTTCGTTCTATCGATGGGATTCTATCGTGAAACCTTTGGCTTATAGCTGTATCCTTTGTGACAATTCCATGCTAACGCTACCGGTCTTCGACGTGTGCCTAAATATTTTATACAGATGTTTCGTGTAATTTGTGTATTTCAAATATTTGACGCGTTCTTCGTGTATATTATTAGT
This sequence comes from Bombus affinis, assembly GCF_024516045.1. Taxonomy (NCBI): domain Eukaryota; kingdom Metazoa; phylum Arthropoda; class Insecta; order Hymenoptera; family Apidae; genus Bombus; species Bombus affinis. The sequence continues at coordinate 14,460,493 of NC_066348.1, read as the reverse complement.
CTCTAACTGTAGCCAGCTTGTCTTTAACAGAGAAGTCTCAACTTCTATTTCGTCACTACAGTTTAGTAGTTAGAGAATATTTAACGCTTGGCGTGTAAAAAGTATACAGTTCAATTTAGAAAAAGTAAATGTGACTGTGAAAATATCGGAGAACGGTTCATGTAGAAAAAGATTATTCCTGACACGTTACGATGCTATGGATCCTCTTTGTGCCATACAATTTTCGTACAATGTCTCTTCGTATTTCTAAACATTATGAGGATACTTCGTTAAAATGATACGACAGAAACGAAGTAGCGTGGAAATTATATTTCGGTCCGAGTAAAATATAAAATTAATTTTGTCAAAGGCACCTGCGTATTTTCGATGGATATAAAAGGATAAATTTGAAATGCTTCGTTGTAACAAGACCGATAGCTCCAGCGTTAATCTTCTTCTTCTCATTATCGTATCATTGTTGGCTTCGTTATAAAGTAGAAGAATATAAAAAGTTGAATTATTAACGATTAGGAACTCATTAAGGCCATCCAGATCGTCGACGAATTCTTTTTCCCTAAACAATACAAAGCTAAGAAGTGATTCATGAAACCTTAAACAGCACGTTGACGATCATTATAATCAATATACGGAATGTATCGTTACTAAAGTAATAGTTTGCCCTTAAACAGACACTTTGAAAACGCTATAAAAGGTAACTCTCTTACGATCACTAGAAATAATACCCTGTATCGATTTATGTCGAAAGAAGCCGGATGAAACAGCTAAAGTACAAACGTTACGCTAACGCTGAAACAAGTAAACGCTTCTCCGATCGTTGGAATGTCGTAAAAATACATACTTTCGTATACCCTGTAGTTCCGTGACTAACGCTAACCTTACGATCTAATCGAAAACTCGCGAAAAATGGTCGCGTGGAAACGTCAGCGAGAGCAAAAAAGCAAATCGTCAAGGACGTCGCTTGAATCTCGAGAGCTCAAGGATCGATCGTTCTTCCCGATTCGAGAGGAACATCGATCCTTTCTCGCTTACTTACGTAGGCTCGATAGAACCTAGTGGTATTTTACGGTATTTATGTTCGCTCAAGTTTCCTTCGAGATATGAAATCGGTTTTCGCGATTAGGAATCATCGATCCGTCGATCCAGGAAAGGCAGAGGCTCGCTCTGTCTCGGGTCGATCTACCACTGACCGATAGATGCTACCCACGTGGTCATTTTCAAATTTTCTCTCACTTATCTATCGAAAGAATATGCGAGATTTACGTTCGAGACGATAATGAACAAAAATTACACCTGGTAGTGAACGTGAGAACAGTAAAATATTAGGATTTCTTTAAAAAGAAACGTTCGAAAGACAATAGAAGAAAAGATCGTAGGATATAAAAGAGATTCGACGTGTAAAAAATTGAGCGAGAAGCTAAGGATACAAGAGAAATCTTGAAAACATTGGAAACTAGAGTTAATGAATGTCAGAGGGGCGTTCGTATCAAGCGTAATTTTTCTTCTTCTTAAAGATTTCCCGTAACTTTTCTACCGCTGGCTCGGGGAAAGATCACGGACTGCTCCTTTCACGTTCCAACAAACACTTCCATGTTTGTTTTACATGTGTGTATGTGTGTGTAAGAGAAAAAGACGTAGGATCGGGGTCCTGGTATATTGAGCACGAGCTCTCCCTCGTACACAAGGGTGGGGGAAGACGAGTGAGAAGATAGAAAAGATTAAAATTAACCAGAAAAAAAAAAGAAAAAAAATTGAGATAAAATATATACTTCGATAGGTAAGAGTATATAAGACAGTAGTTCGCGAGCTGGTTGAACGACGAGCAATTAGTTGTAGTTAAATAAAGTCTGTACACCCACCTTGGTTCTGCTGGAATCATCGAGAACCCTAAAAAAGAGGGTCAGACAGAGCGTGGGGGGGACAGTAAAAACGGAGCCGTTTTTCGCGAGGACCATCTAAGGGTCAGTGCTAGACCTGTGGGACGCGAGAAAACGAAAGAAAGTATCGTTTTCACGCGATATTTCGTGTCTTGAACGAGTCGAGTCTACATTATCTTCACCTTAAAATGTCTCGTCTAATCTTAAAACTTGTAAAGTTCGTTCATGAAACTTTAAATGATTCGTTTTTTCCCTCTCCTCTAACTGGTCTCTGTGACACGTAGAATCGTGTTTCAAGAGACAACGCTCGCTGATTTTTATTCAGCGAAGTTTATGGGAGAAAAAATGCGATCGAAAAAAAAAAAAAAAATAAGAAAAAAATATAGTAGCAGTATAAAAGAGCTATCGTGAATCGTGGAGATAATCAGACTGTTCTCTCCCTTGAGAGCGAACCAGTCTCTCCCTAGATACTCTCGTGGCTGTCTTTTTCTGTCTTTCTTTTGTTCTACTTTTGATTTGTTTTTTTTTTTTATGTTGGCTTGGTCGTGGTGTGTTGGCGGCTGTTGGGGAAGAAACAAACGAAAATTGTGAAACTTTTTTTAGGTTTTCACTGTCTGTCGCGATACTTCGAGCACGGTCGTAGCTCGGCGACGATGAGTTTCGTTGAACGTCTCTGTTTCATTCGGCCGTGATCACTGTCGCTGCCTTTTTCTTGGCATCGCCTTCAGGAAAACCCGTGGCAATTCTCACGGATCTCGAAGTAGAGATTCAGCAGTGCCGATTCCGGCACGTCGTGGAAGCACCTACCCTCTGGCCACTGTACGCATACTGAAACACAAAGCACATACACACGGTTCACGTTAGCGTGGTACCATTTTGCCGATTCGTTGGTTTGGAAACGTTTGAAAGAGAGAAAAGGTGTAAGTATCTGTGTTTTTGGTTTTAATGGTGCGGGAAAATTTTTAACGGCGAGGTGGACACAGACCACACGTCTTTAAGAAAAAAATCTTAATATTTCATTACGCTACGCTCTTATACACAATCTTCTACGTTAAAAATTTAATATATAAAAGATACAATTAAATGTACAATTTAAATTAAAAAACAATTATTTTTCGTATGTTATCAATTTTTAAATTAACATGACAAATTTAATTTTTAATACGTCCCCATTTTATTATTACGATGTTTCAATCTTTCTATGTGTAATAACGTTTCTATCGTAGCGTTGAAATTACTTTTCCATTTATATATCAGAGATGACGGTTTTCCTTATCTGTATGATAAAAACAAAGAGACTATGTTTCCATCATAACGTTTTAGTATTATGTTTCTAGCCAATATTATAATATCTCTCCATTGTAATAGTTCTATAGAAAAGCTTCGCGTCGAATTTGCTGTCAGACGCTTCACAAAAGGCGAAAGGATAACGTTCTAGGATAAAACTAGGATGTTCATGTATATTACACGTGTGACGACTGGCTTTTTCATGAATACGCGAACGAACCAGGATTTATCGTTACGCGGGAACAGAGGGTTCGGGATAAATTACGCGAAACATCGTATTTCACCGGGCAATTTCGATCGGCATTTGTAATTCGGATTGCATCGGCCCTTCACCGAACCGATAATGGAATTTCAAATAAAAACGAGCGCCCATTCGACGTTGCTTACGTTACTGGCGAACATTTGCCTGCTCATTTTTCCATGGTTCGTAAAAATCCATCAAAAATCCCGATATAGATTCGAGTGACGCGAATGGGCAAAAATTGCCGGCGAATTGTTTTCAATTTTCAATGAATCGAGTGTTTAATTTACTACATTCCGCGTAGATAATGATTCATTTCGAAACCTATAGAGAAATAAAGAGAATGTTCGTCAATTTTTTATTTGTTCAATACTGCAAGTATATTTTACTTAATTCTGATTTCGATTGGATTTTAGAAATTGAATTTTAGAAATTGAATTTTAATTTTCAAATTGGAAGCTGGCATTATATATATATGTCGGAGTGAAGTCAGGATTAATGAGATGAGCGTTTAATGAATTTTCATTAGGGTTGGCCATAGCCGTGATACGATGGAGAGTTTATTAGCACAGACTCATTAACAGGATTGGGCACTTGTAGCACGAGTGATAATGACCTTAGGTTCGAAACGAATCCGCAGTCCACGGGACTCTTTTATTCTTTACTCGCAGGCAACGCCTAGGTGGTACTCTCAGTTAGCCCGCGAAGTAAGCACTCTATCGAAATGATATCTTAGTCGATGAAATCGTACTCGAAGCTCTCACGATGACACTGTCTAGGAAAAACTGCTCCACTCTCTAGCGACACAAGGTCTTTTATATTCGTTGAGACAAGTCTTCGTTCAGAGAGTGAGGGAAATTGCCGTTGTTGTTAATTAGTCAGTCTTTGGAAGTGTCCTTCACGGAAAAGACTGTTTGCCTATTTTCGTTAATCAAGGTTTAAGGTTTATGACGGGTCGATGTTTTGCGAATATGTCTCGACAACCGGCAATCGACCTACCCATAGAATAGGGTCTGCTTATGACGAGCCATAAGACAGAAACCGTTAGTATGCTTACTGTCAAGTGCCATTACAACTATTTCTTTTTATGAAGGGCTATAGACTTTTTCATGACTTTGTTAGAAAAACGTTCGTCCCTTAACCGCGGCTACGTTCGGTGACTGGTTGTCACCTCGAACCTAAACTCATTCTCATAGATTGCAGGCAATTACAATCGGGCTGAAGGACGGTGATTGTTTAACTACGGCTATGGTGAAATCCAAACTACAATATTAGGGGTTTTTCCCCGGTTTCAACGGAAGGCTCCGGTGTCTCTCCATCTCCGACATATATATATCGTGCGATTATATCTAATCGATTCTCTGTGAATCGATCGACTTACCGACGATTTAAGTGAAATTTCATCGTAAAATATTCTACTGAAAAAGTTTCGAATATTTGATTGGACAAATTGACTGTATAACATAGTAGAGACGTTGATAAGCATTCGAGAACTATTTTAGATTTTTTCAAAGCTTACAAAGATTAAGATAACCTAGAAAGAATATAATGGATGCAGGAAAACCCGAAGAAACCTTTAATTTTGTATAAATCCATCAGCATTTCATCTTGAATCATCTTCAACCGATTGAAATCACGAATGTAAAAGCTTCGAAGCGGCATAAACTCGTTATTAAGGAACGATAATTCACGTGCACGTAATGATTCGCGATTTCAGCTCAGGATGGCCATCATTGACGAGCGGACGTCGCTCGGAAGAATGAATCGTAGGATCGCGTGCCAGATGGCTGTATCTCCGGTGAAGCGAAACGGAAGGTGGCGAATTATTCGTTCAACCTTAACCCGTGTCTAGAACAGCTATGTTTCAACCGCGGATGACCCACGAACGCCTCAGTTACGGACACGCTAGCTACTGTACAAAAAATTATCTGCATATCTTCTTCTAATTTAAATCTCAATTTTTTTTTTCCTTGATAAACAATCGTTGCGCTATGACGAACGAAATATTCGCGGGTTATCACTGACAACTAACTGACAAGTGTCGAAGGTTATCGCTCAAAGATGCTGTATTTTGGGGCAGAAAATTTCGTTTTCGTCGAAGTTTTTGAAGGCGAAATGTTTGAAATATCGACTTCTACAAAATTTCCAAGCTGTGGAATTTTGAATCTTCGAGGATTTAAATATTTGGTTCTTTGAAATTTTGAAACTTGATACCTCTGAGATTTTCTGTCTTGAAAATTTTGGAACTGTCAGCCTTTGAAACTTCGAAACTTTAGAATTTTGATATTTATTCCCTTGACAGAACAATAAATAAAACGCTAATAATTCTGTCCTTTCTCTCTAAGCAATCGGTCGACAATATTACGTAGAAAGAAACCTTCGAAGAAGGTCATTTGCAAAAGGTAATCTAGTTTGATTTTACCTCTGTCTATTCTCTTATCCGACCTAACTAAATGCAAATCTCGAATACAAATTCCAAGTATCATTGTTCGTTCCATTCTGTATTCTACAAGAAGATAATATAAGTATTCGCTGTTAAACTCGTGCACTCGAATCAAGAAGATGCTCTTGGCACAGTTTGCTTTCTCGATTCGAGCGATTCTCACATTCGGTTTCGTTCCATCGCTTCTAAGGAAAGTATGTTTCTCTAAGGCGAACGGGAAAGAGCTCCGTTTCGATTCGAAGAGGAAACGACTCGAAACTACTTCGCTTGACTCTATTGAAAAGAATTTTCAGTCGGAAATATTCGATCCTGTGTAATCAGTAGAATGTGCTTTTTTATATATGATAAGAAGCTTCGTATTTTTATATTGAAAGCTTCGAAGGTAATGTAAGGGTACTTGTCCTGCTTCGTTCGATATTCATCAAATTTCACAATTTCAATCCATTTATCTTTATTAGTCAATGAAACGTGGAGAATAAATTTTTAGTATCTTCGATATTAATGCTAATATTTTTGTTTCAATACCTTCGATTTCTATTGTAGAGTTATATTCGACAAATCATCCTCAGTCTTTCTACCAGTAATTTTCTAACCAAATTACATTTTGTCAAAAACACACACGTATTAGCAAACACTTATGACACCTCTACGATCCTCGACATTTTATATTTCAATTTTACTCTCATTTGAAAAGAACAACAAGAATTTCTAATGTTCCAAGGAAACATTTGACATAAAGTCGAATTGAGATATTAAGATATTTTTCAATTAAAAAAAAAAAAATAAAATAAAATAAAATAAAATAAAATTACGTTCAAAGTGACAGAGAAAATGTGACTAGATCAAGCGACTATATATTTTACCACGATTCTATGTTCAGTCGCTATGTCATCTTAACAGTATGTTCACGGATTCCTATTGCACGCACTCTCGCGTTTCTCTCAGCGTTCATTTCGATGTCGATCCTGCGCGCCGCGTTGGAACCGCCAACGTTTCCCACAACGTGTATCGTTTTCTCTAGAGCAACGCGAAACGGCAGTTTCTTTAAAATTACACAGGGGAACATAGCCTGTGCAAACATATTACGGAAACAACGAGCGACGTACAAGCAGGGAAAAGTGGCGTTACGTGGTATGTTTTCGCGAGGCTACGTGCACCCACCGTTCCATTCCACTGTAAATTTTCTCTGGTCGGCACGAAATGTTCCCGCTGTCGACGAAACGCCACCGGGAAAACACCGTGCACGGCGTATAAAAAGAACACTTCTGTCTCTGTTTCTTATTGCCCGGAGAAAGACTCGTGCGGTTGGTTGCTTCGTAAATTTTTCACGGCGATAGAGTGTCTTTCCGGCGCGATGAAACTGCATTAATAGAGACAATAACAGAGTAACGCTGCGGTCAACACGTTCACTGTCACGTAGTTATTATTTTTATAATTATAATCATAGATCGATAATAAAATACTATCATTATGTTGTCATTCAAAGGAATAAGCCTTTTGAATTATTTTAATTATAAATCAAATGAATAATAATAGTTTAATCAATCGACGTTATTACTATTTTTTTAATTTTTAAGACGATGACGAAAGCTGGTATTTTAATGTAAAAATCAAACGGAAAGATAATTTTAACGTGGAATTGATCGACGAGTATCGAATTTTAAAATTGCTCTTCCATAAAACGTGACTTATCAAGATCCTCGTCTGCTCTGTCCGATTCGAAGAATTTTCAACGATAGACAAGGCAAAAAGAAAAAATCGCATATCGATATCCGAAAGGTTTGAAAAGACTGATTCGTCGGAAAAGTCTCATTCGTCGTAACCTCGATGCGAGGTAAGAATATACGGCTTTCTTTGCAAGGGAAACGAATCTAGCGAATATTCCAGGGTTCGATCTGCCGCGAAACTTTCGCTTCATTGGATATTTCTGGTCGTAGGCTGTTCTTAGTAATTCGCGAACGACGACGTTACCGTTGGGAGATCTTTCGGTCTCCATTTGCAAAATTATTTCCGCCGGTGCACAGCTTCTATCTTATACACAGAATCGCAGACTATACATACACACGTCCTATATTAATAGAAGTACAGTGTAAAGCTTATTATTGACAAAAATCTCGATTAAATTGAATTATGAGAGAACTGGTTCCTAGGATCGAGAAGTAGACAGATGCAATTGAATTTCATTGACGAGCGGTAAAAATACAAAAGTAGAACGATTGTAAGAAGGTACAAAGGCGAAACTGGAATTCTAGGACGATATTTTTATACTCGAGTAAACGTCGATTCCTATCGAAGATTCGTTCGACAAACAAAACCAGCTTATCTTCCACGATACCTTTTCCGTGACGAAAACAACGTAATTTAAAGCGTCCGTAGAGATGGAAATGGATAGAAATAAATTCGTCACTCTGGGCCATATTTCTCGTTTGTATCAGGTAGAATTATTCATTTAATACTGGAATCGTTCGAATAATAGATCATCAGACAGGCCAATGTTTCATTGAAATTTGATAAATTTATAATGGTGCATTTTTGGAAATGTCAATGATTTTTTACAAAGTATATGAACATAGACATGTTGTTCGAAGACCATGGTTCGATCGAGAAACGAGAAAATTCTCTTTACGAATCGTTGGAAATTAAATTATTCTGAAAGCTATTGTTATTTTATTATTGCGCATAGCTGCTAATATTTTCATATACATTCGCGAATAAAACTCCAATATTCCTACGTTATGTGGCGTTTCTACATCTCTCGTTCCTATTTCTTCGGTGGAAATTTCATAAATAAACCGTCGACAAGTCTAGCGTTAAATAAACTGTTCACTGATGAATCCTATAAGTCGAAAAATAAAAAGAAGCGATGACATTTTCCACAAAATTACTTTCCAAAGTTTACCTTAATTCTATACCCGAGTGATAAAACTGAGAAATTTACAAAGATAGTAGTCGATCAGTTTGGCTTCTGAAACGTTGAAATATCGGTTTTCCACGAGCGAGAAAGTTTGATTGCAAATAGGGTGACCTCGGTGTTCTTTCACGACAAGTTTCCGGAAACTCTATCCTGGAGATATCGTGGCCATTTCGTTAAACTGTGATTCAAGGGCAGTCTTTGGCAGACGATGGTTCGTCTGTCAGTTAGAAATATTCGCTTTGAAAGTATAGAGACCGAGCAGAGAGCGAGAGAAGTAAGCAAAAGAAACTGCGATTCCACGTAGACATCACCCCAGGGGAAATGTTCCATAAAACAGCGCGTGGAAAAACGTGACGGGGTGGTCGGTTCGCTGGTAACCCATCGCCGGAGGAAAATTAAAAGTTATCGAGCACCAAAGCCTCGGGAAAAATCGTTACACGAATCTCACACGATGCCGCGATACTTGCAATCGATGACGAGAACGAAATTCTCGTGGAATCGTGAAATGCGAGGAAATTGCTGCGCATTCAGAAAGGTCTTTTTCTGCTATCTAAGAAGTCGATTATGGCAAGGCATTTAACCCTCTGTAATAGGAATTTCGTTTGCCTGCAAGAATAAAGATTGCGATTGATCAGTTATAAGAACGAACGTGATCTTTTGTAATGGAATCGTCTATGAGGATAAAAGCTGTAATCGATCACGTATGAAAATAAAGTGAATTTTCTATGGTAAAAATTTAATTTGTTGTATTATACATTTCATATGCATGAATACGTTATAGGAAAATGAATATTTATTCATTTTATAAATTGAATAGATACAATGAATATTTATTTTATGAAAAACGTAATATTCCATATCAGAGAAAATGATCAAAAACCACAAAAGAGAGTATTTTTACACGTATATGAAACAGCGTACCAAAAAATAATTTTATACAGAACGTGTTCTAAAAATACTAAAATTATGAATTTCTTTTGCTCACGTTGATTTAATAATATATATTTAGTAATACTAAAAAATATTACCGTAATATATAATACCATAAATAATTACATGTACTATTATGAAAATGCAAAATGACAATTCGGTTATCTCTAGAATATTGTTTAATAAGAGAAAATTAGCGATTAACCGAGAAGAACTGGACATGATATCAATCAACCAACAAAGACAATATTAAATCGAGGCTCGTTCGTTGAACATTTCGCATGATGCACATACAAATACCACCCACCCCCATCCCCATCATTGAGGGTAGCGGGGAGAATTTAATTAATTCGGACGACATCTAATTTCTCCGCAATAACAGATAACGCCACAAGCGCAATTTTATCGGCATTATCTCGCAACAGCAATTTCCATATCAACGGATTACGTTTTATATTTTCGACTCGGGTGAAAATTCACTGCCACGGTCCTATAGCGGCGAATTTCCATAAACGTTTCTCTTTCCGGGCCACATTGTATGTAACATCAACGACTCGGCGTCTACTTTTGGTCGGTTCTCGTGTAAAGACGCGAGGAGCCTTCGCCTTAGGTGGCGTCGTTTCGATACGAAATTTACGCGTTCATGTGAAAACGTTTTCCCTCGATGACGTGACAAAACGACGAAACACGAGCCAAAGAGAAGAAAAAAGGAAAGCTTAGCGATAGAATGAAATTTTCAAGACTCGCGTCAAGGAAAAAGGCTTTTTTCGTGAATGATAGATCGCTTGAATATTCACTCTGTCGCCTCTCTGTTATAGCTTTGTACATGTTTCCAGGACGAACAAGGAAAAAGGGTACGGAGCACAGCAGGCAAAAAGACAATTGCAACGTATCGACAGAGATTAGTATTTTAGGAATTATACTGTTCGTTCGTTGCTTTGAGACTTTATTTCGAAATTGCAATCGTAAATTCTAAGAATCTGCACCAGGTAATAACGTTGAGAAATTTTTTCATAACCCGCCAGCTTTGTGCCGTGTTATACTTGCTTTAAAATTGTCTTTTATCCGCGCTATCCGTAATCAGTTGTTCGCGAATGCTCGTGCATTTATGAAAATTATCATCGTCCAACGATGTGAAGCGGACGAAAAAGAATTTCATACGAAACGTTAACGTCACGTTGACATTTTTGTTAAGATTAACGGCATTCGACAAAAGTATCAGCCTGACCGGAACGCGCTCGATCTATACAATAGCGAAACTGTGGTCGAACGCCTCTGTGTATCTATACAACACGCTTCGTCTGGAATGATTTTGAATTCAGTGCCTTGTAATTTCTGTTAATAAATTAGAACATGATGACTTCCTGCACGATTTACCGCGAGTTTCCGCGCGCAGGGAATTGTACAAGTTAAATGGTGCAAGCATAACCGAGTTTGGTTTGGGGGAATTTCTCTGCGTTCACAGGTTGGCTCGACCATTTTCCCCATCGACGTTACGGCAAATGATAAAACGTCGCCGCGGTCGTTCGATCCAGCTTTCACCGTTTTATCAGCGACACGTACGCCGACAAGCGGATTATTAATCGCTCCGCGTTCCAATCGTTCGATAAGCTTTAGAAACACAGTTAATGGAATGAACTGAAATCGACTTTATCGCTGGAGGAATTCGATGGGTGACGAGAATCGACGTACGACTAAGGCGAATTTGTGGGAATGGCGGTCGAGGCGGTTGTTACGAGACGTTTGTGTTAGGACGCATACCAGTCAGGCGTCGAACGTTCTCCGTCGGCCTTAATCGCGCCGCGTGTGGTACCTAGTGGCTGCAGCTTGTGGTTAATTGCGCGATTTGAATGCTGCAGTGAATTTCATTGCGGGATGCGGTCGAGAAAGGAATTGGTTCGATCGAAGGAACAGTTATCAATCGGTCGTTTGGTTTCGTTGGTCGATCGTTTAGCGGATTAGAAAAATTCCCTCTTTCTGGACTAATTGGCTTTCTGTGTAGAATTCTACCGTCCTTTTTAAGTCAAAATGTATAATACAGGGTGTCTCGGTTAAACGAGATCACGTCAATATCTGCCTTAGTCGCGATTGCATGAAGAAGTTTCTCAGGACACGGTTAAACTAAATATTTCAAGGGAGACGTGTAACGGTGGAAGGATTTCTTTTTCAAGTTCATTCTATCTTTCTTCTCCTTTTTTTTTCTAAGGAAATTTCAAGATCATCGGTATCTTTTAAAATAGAACTCTGTATATCTTTCTATGTCAACGCACGTAATTTTTTATTCCCCATAGAAAAGTATTAAGGTGGGTACTTGTGTCTTAAAATGTATAGTTTAAAAGATACTTCTACTTTAATATTATCAAATGTATCGCATGAAAAACGAGGGAAAGATAAACACAAGGCTATGAATTTGTCTCTCGTGCGTCAAGTCTTACAGAATTAAGATTAAAATATTTCTTAAACTAAGCATTTTCGGACACGTTTACCTCGATATTTTCGTATAGAGAATGAAAAAAGGTATCAATCGATGGATAAAAAGGTGTAGGGTTTCGTTTAAAAATATACGGATAACCTTGAAAGCTCGTGAAAAAATATTATATATATAACGAGCCACTCGTTGAAAAATATTGTAATCTTCAGCATATCCGGTATGTTAGATAATTTTACTTCGTGCAATCTTCGGCTTAATTCTACAATCTCTGATTTATCATTTTAATTTAATCGCTCAATAAACATTATAAATTGCAGTTTTACAGCCTGCTCTGATTTTGCGGAATTTTTAATTCGATGCTTCGGAGAATTTTACTTTACGTAATCGACAGAGTAACTTTCTAGCTCCTTATTTATCCGACGGTATCTCGGTTTCGATTCCAAGAAATCTATGGGAACACGCGTATTTCACAAACGTAATTTCTCGGAGAGCGATAGAAGCAACGTTTCAAAATGCATTACACGCGCGTTGCACGTGGTCAAACGAATCGAATCGTATCTCGTTTCTTCAAATGGTGGCGCGTCAATCGGTCACCCATTATGGACTAACAAGTTTGACTATAATTAGAGACGCTTTCATCGTACGTTGGTGCGTCTGATATGGGTTATTCGAACTAGGCTTTCGTGTTGGGAAATACTTGGCAGTCAATCATAGTTATTGTTGTTTTAGTGTCGATTATTTATAATTGTGTTATGATAGCTCGATGATAGTGATTATTAATTATAATATCGTATTTACCTAGATTTGTATTAATTAAGAGCTAATTCCATCTAATTTCACGTTTTGCATGTATGTAACTATCTGTGAGTTGCATAAATAATTGTACATTTCATGTATATCGTTCTGTTTATTTGTATCTAATCATCGTTTTGTATATGTTTCTTGTTTACTTGAGTTTATCTCAACATTGAAAAATTACTGATACGATAATGTTGCAAATAAATTTCATTTCTGTAATATTCGATCACTTCAACAAATCAATCTTCTCCTTCGAATACAGTTACTCAACAAAACGTCAATTTTCTGTTATTACACATCCTCTCTATCAATCATATCCGTCCATTGGATTTAATTAATCCTCCGCTAAGTCGGAAGTTCATCTACATCACATCAGTCTTAAATTGGCTCTAATAAATTTTCAAGATAAGCGAAGTAACGTGAAAAACACGTTCGTAATTTACCTCCGACAAAAATACTCGTGTCGTATTTAAAACATTGCTGTTTCATTAATTACGAAAGCATCTTAGAAATTTCATTTAATCGACACTCACCGAGTTTTCAATCGATCGAACGTCCCCATTCGGAAATATTAGGTTGTTCGAAAAGTATCTTTCTACAGACACGTCTTTTACAACGATGAATTTTTATACAAACGTGAAACCTAATCTGTCGAACGTTGTGATCTTTATCTTGATAGAATAATATGGATCATAGGTAATTCGATAAAACAATATAAAACGAAAAATGTGCACGAAACGAAAGAAACTTTTCGGACGACCTAATGTTACGAACAAACTGTTAGATTCTAACGTTTAAGAAAATATCATGGAAGGAAACTGGACTTCTTCAAGTTTCTCCAAGTACGAATAGATGTTTCGACACAGATCTCGTCCACAAATGGCCGGTGCTGTTGATCCGGATTAAGTTGCGATTTTAACAGGCTCGTGCAATGAAATCGCGATTAGATTTAGATTAAAGTCAATCGCTTGGACGAGCTCTTAGCGCCCTATCGATCGGATTAGAAACGCGGACTCTCCTCGTAAAGAATCATATTCTACGATTTGTCTAATATTCTTTGCCTATTTTTTCTCCATTCGCAAAGCAGTCGAATGGCTCGAGTGCTCCGACGTAGTATCGTATTCACGCGTTTCAAGGAGCTGAATTTTCATCTTAATTAATTCAGTCGGAATAAACGTTAAATCAAACGAAACACTGGCCGCGTATTTATTTCGCCGAAAAATAGAAGAACCGGCGAAAATTGTACGAGCATCGAAAGCACCGTAACATGATTTAGCATCAAGTTTGGGATCTTTGATTAGAAATGGAAATTAAAGAATCGCGTGAACTAAAACGCACAACTGTGGATAAGATTTCTACATTGTTTGTATTTTGTAAAGAAAGATTTGTAAGCGTGAAAAATAAGATTAAACCTACCGTTGGGTACCGTCGGTGGTTTTTTCGTCTGCACCCTCGCTGTCGCGTTGTTCACCTGTTAAATAAACAAAATATTAAAAGATCTCTCGGTTATATCTTACTATACAAATTTTATTCTTATCGATCGATCGGTAGATTCGTGTTGACGTTTCTTCTTCGTATACATTGAATAAAAATTTCATCGACAATTTCTATCGATATTTTCACGAAAATTTTGCCGGACGAAAATTAAAAGAAAATAGAATTAGAGAAAAATCGTGTAGATTTTATACATTGCAAATATTTCTTTAAAATACTCTACTTCGAACTTCTCGTAACTTAAGCTTCTATATTTTTAACATAGATGTATGGATTTTTTAAATTTTTAAAATTTTATATAAGATATTTATTTGAAAAGAGGAAAAATCGCAAAAGGGAAATAGAAAATAAGAAGAGCTCGTGTATTATAGAAATTGTGAGTGAAATTTACACTTCTGACGAAGAGGGACAATTATATGTATTATTCTTTTATATTTGCCGATTGCTGACACGTAGAAAGGAATGAGACGCGGATTGGAATGGTTCAAGATCCAACAACAGGAATTTTGTGGGTCACGCACGAATCTCACGATCGAGGACACGTTGATGGATGCGCAATCAAAGAGGAGAATGCAATTTCTCCCCATATCGGCCTCTCAATTTTCATTTCCACGAAATTCAGCACGGAAAAGCGTGCAGGCCTGGATAAATCGCTGCTGCGCATCGATCAACTGACAAATGTGAAAATAACTGCAGCTGTGCGTTGCTAAGTCGCATCTTCCCTTCGAACTGACATCCTTTAAATTTTCACTGAATACATATTCCACAAAAAGAGAAAACAAAGATGGAAACTTTAAGGAAAATAGTTAAACTGATATAATTTAATTATTATTTTAACAATTCTGGCGACGTACAGCTGCCGTACAATAACATCTTTCGTGATTCTTCGAGTGATCATCAATTCGTCAATTTGGCAACGAAGAAAAATCGATAAAGAAGGATTTTAATATAAGAAAATGCTTGTCACAACAAGTACAAATAATTTCGCCAAATTTAGAATTGATTCGATCCTCTTCCTGCTTTGAAATCTTATCTAAATTCGAGAAACCTGTTGGACGTTATTTGTCGAAAAGAAGTAGCAGGCTTTTCGAGAGAATTATTCAATAAATCTCTTAAAAATCCTGCAATGAAATTCTTGGCCTCGAAGATGCTTCGCGAATGCTATTATTAATCAAAAATGATTTATAAGATATATAACAACGCGAAGAATGGAAATAGAAGTCACCGTTCGAGTAAGAATTTTTGTCTTTGAGGCCAAGAATGAAAATATCTGATCGATCGCTTTCATATCCATAATGTTTATTTATTCCTCTTTTCGTGATACATTAATCAACGTTAAAAATATTCTCGAGTCGCTGCGTTCTAAAGCGTAAAATCTCTGAAATAAGAATTCTTCGATCAATGAGGATATGAGAAGCGATCGATCAAGCATTTTCCATGCGAAAATCCGGCAAAGTGTAGGTAAACGAGCAAAAGAAAACCAATTCTGAATATTCTGAAAAATCTCGAAACTTCCTCTCGTTACCAGGGGAAGCAAACAATCGCGAGAGGCACAAAAAAGAAACGTTTCTTTTTTTTTCATTTCTCTTTGGTCGTGAAACGCTCCACTTTTCCGGACGATCGAAGAAAAGTATACACGGTGAAAAGAAATCAAGAACATAAAAGCCGTTGCCGTGGATTTCCGATTATCTCGATCTCGCACAAGTACTTTCGTCGCTAGTGGATAAATTAAAAAGAAGAAAGAAAAAGAAAGTAAAACGTAGGGGGTGAAGTATCTCGACGTTTCGACGCTTCTCTTTATCAGCTGGCTCGCTCTTACCGTACGATTTTGTTCTTCGCACTTTCTCGGTCTTCGCTGTTTAGACTTCACCTTTTCCTTTTTCTCCTCCATTTTCATCCACTTTGTCCAGGAGACCTTTTTTTTCGTTAAAATGGAGATTCCATTCGTCGTTCTCCGATTTTTTCGATCGTGTCAGTCGCGAAATTTTATACTTCTGCCACTTATGCTTGCCACCTATGTTTGTGTAGCAACAATCACCTTGTTGTTTTGTCTCGGAGTATCAACATCGTTAGGACATACATAATATAATAATAAATAAACTCCGGGCAAGAACAATATCGAATTTGAATTTTCCGGTACTCCGTCGACCATTTTTCCAGTCTTAGTTTTCGCGATCTTAATAACGATCTATGCACAGTCTTAGCGAATCAGTTTATACCGAGCGTCTTAACGAACATTCTCTGTATTCATTAATTAATTTAAATGCTCTTTGGCGGTTTTAACGTAGAGTTATCTCGCCATTTAAAACACACGATCAACAAACCTCCACATTTGTATTATCTTCTACGCGTTTCAAAATTCTGCAATTTCTGATTTATGATTTCGACGTACTCTGACTTTGTAGAATTTATAATCCGAGATATCTTGAGAAATATTTTCAAATGAATTTTATAACTGCCGATTAGCATGTTAATTTATTCGTTCGAGCATATTGTAATCTTCGATTTATGGATCTCGATGGAAGGCAATTTCGTAATCTCTCATTTATTTTCTTAATTCGCTTGTTAAAATATACCGTAACTCCTAACGTAATTTCTCTACTTACTCTGACTGTACAAATTTTCTATTTGGTATCTCGCTTTTATAAATAATCCTACAATGTTTAATGTAATATTACTTGAATTCGTTTCGATGTTTCTGAACAGTAACTTTACAATTTTAATATATTAACTTTCTGCAATCTCCCATCTGCTGGTTTAGTAACCTGTTAATAACCATCTTTCCATAATTCTCAATTTGCCTAAACACAACGAACACCTGTTAGATTTTGTCTAAACGAAGCAAAACGATACCGCCATATTTTCTGTCGATTTTTCTGCCTGAGATACTCGCGTTATATTTATATATTCTAGGAGGCAGCATCGTATCTCGAACGTGAATGTTATCTCAACCACCCCGTATTTGTTTGTCCCGTACTCCGTTGAGAGAGCTGGCTGGCCAATCGCGGCGATCGGTCCACCAATTTGCATTTTACGATCCTGTTTCCAACGAGCGCAGGTTTGTTCGTCGCGTTATAGTTATAGCCGGATTAAACGAACGTCGCCTGCTCGTAACGAGCGATCGTGTTTAACTCTCTGGCAGAAATTAGGTCTCTTTTACACAGGTGTTCATGATAAATTGGTTAATTAGACTCGTCGACAAGGAGTTTCTCTTGGAATTACTTCTGCAATTCGACCAACAAAACCGTCGTCGACACGGATTTAATCGCAGCTTCTATGAATTCTTGAAACACTTGTTGATAATTGCGAAATTTAAATGGTAAATCATGCAAATGTCAGAGCGCGAAATAAGAGATCATTTTTTCCATCTTTTTATCCTTCTTTTTACGAATATTAATACTTTACGTTATAACTACGTAGCAGTGAACAGCGAACATCGATTAACACTTTGACTGCCACGTTGGTCATTGTTGATCGGCCACGGTTTCTCCTGTGACGTCACGGTGAAATAATTGTATGAAAATTGACAGTAAGGAATTTGTAATATAACCGATAAATAGAAGATACTTTGAAATAAAAAGGGTCCCACTGATCAATTAAATATTTTTATTAGAACATCAATAAAAAAAAAAAAAATCCCGCATCTAATGGTGTACTGTGTTTGCAACAATATCTTTGAAGGATAATCTACGAATATTATTATAAACACAGCTTAGAAAATAATCGTAAATGCTGCTTTATAATCATATAATTGAAGTTAGAAGTGTGCACATATTTTACTATTATATATAGAACGAGCAAATACCGTTTACTAATATCTTTTACACGTTTCAACAATATATTATTGGACGTTTTGCTTGTGACGAAATAACAAATGCGAATGGTTTGTTGAAATAAACGAAGCCTTGCTGTAATATGTCGCTAGCAACTATTACCAAGGCGCCAATAAGATAAACGGACCATTATGGAAGAACGTTTTCTTACATCATCAATTTATTATTATTTTGCCATTATATGGCCATTATTATGGTCCTGAGCGAAACACGTGATTTCGGTGTGGCGGTCAAAGTGTTGAGAGACGTTCTGGTCGGAAGAATAAAAAACATCGAAATTAAATATGAAATTCTATTCGAGATCGAACGATTCGTAGTTGATATCGGCATCCGCCTTTTTATATGTGAACGATGAATACCGATCAATGATATGATTTTATCGATGAGTTCATGTCTCGCTTCACAGAGAAGTTTCGACGCTTTTACAGTTACGCGTGTTTTACGCGCTCATAAATATTAAATATCGACGTGAAGCGTTTAGCAAGTATGAAACGCTGGCCGTTAGGAGCAAGATCCTTTATACATATTCCGCGTGAAAGTTTCTCAACTCGTACCATAATCTTTCATTCATCGGTGGATATCGAATATCTAGATTATTGATCGTCGTCCGACGAAAATTCTCTTCTATTCCTCTTTAGTTCGTATCAAGTATTAGGCGGTATGAATCATCAAACGCGCCACAAGAAAGATGAAATATCCAAGTCAATTCGTACCATTCTAAAACTATTCGGCAAAACGATGATCGATCTACATCTTTCCAAATTTATATTGTCATACCATTGCGTTGATCGTTAAGAAAATCAACGAAATAAAAGGTAGATAGTTTTTGGATATTTGATTTTAGTATCGAGAATAGTTTTACTTCGTTTCGCGTATTCCGCGATTTTTACGGATGAAACGTTCAAAGAAATCGGAAGATATCCGACGAGGTACAATGATGAAGAACCTGCAATTTACAGTGAAATTAATTAAAATCCAGAGTAAAGTTCGAATAAACAACATTGTAAACAAGAAGCCACGAAGGATGTTGGTTTGTCGTGAGGAATAAAATGTCGAAGATGGATATCCATGGATATCCACGAGCAAATGAAAGGCAAACAGTAGCGCGGCTGGATCTTATTGTTAGGTAGGGAAAATTCGACGAACAGGATTGGCGTGATGCGCAACAAACGAGCAAACAAACGCGAACAGACACGGGGACCCGCGTCTACGTTGTCGGAATCGATGGTCGTGCTTTGCCTTGTTGGACAGCAAACAATACGAACGCGGACGAACCCCGAAATCTTTGTTTGCTATACGTGTATCGTGTTGAACATCCGCGTGCGTACACTCTGTAAATCCACGTCGCGATTATTTTGCAAATTAGGCCGACCACATTTGCAACGTCGATTGTTCGTTCACCGGTCGTTTTTATCATGCTAATTATTGTTGTATTGCTTCGATCGAAAATTATAATTGGGATGGTATCGTTAGATCGTGAAATTGTAGTCCGACGTGGAATTTTGTTGGCGAATTTTAGTAGCGATATTTCCATTTAAAGGAAGTCATTTGAATTTCATTTTCACTTGAACTTTCGTGATTTTCTGCGGCAAGCGTAGATCAATTTTGAAGAGTCTAATCGTGTCGCAAATTGCCATAGTCACATATATCGAGTCGCTATTCCTCGATCTAATCGTTTTCGTTTACTCGAAGATTGAGGCAATCAAGAAAAGTGAACTTTTCGGTTTGAAATATATATAGAAGTATTTTATTTATCCATACGGTTGTTAAATATTCATCCATTTTTTTCTAAAGCCTTGCGATTTTATTCTCGTCACGTAGTATAATTTTATTGGACAATTATGGTATTTAAATTACGATCGTTTTTAAAATTGTCTATCCCAATGTGTCGTCCTTCTAGCAAACCTAGTTTGGACGTACGAGATTTGAAATTTTTCATACTTCAGTTTTCCTATATCGACACTTTAATTCGATCTAGCGAGGATGGAATTTTCTTCCGGAGTTGCCCGATCTGCCATAAGTTACAGCGCAGTCTGCTATACTGCAGTTTAGATGTTCCCTGGCAGCGGACTTAGCGTAACATGATTTATCGTGGTCCGGATTCGCTATAGAAGAAGCTGCAACCCTGGGGTGCCATGACCCAGCTTTCCTTGTTTATTAGAACTTACTTTAATTCCCCATAATGTAGGCTTACCACGAAAGTTGCAGAATTATTAAAGTTTCGAAATTTCCCTTCGTAACATCGGTCGATAATAGAATTTTCTCTGCCATAAAATTCAAACCTTCCTCTGCTTCCACAACCAAATCTTCCAATATGGCTTAGAGAAATAAAATATCCGACAATTTGTTCCAACGTCACTGACAACCTAATTTCAGCACTCGATTCAATCAACATGGCTAACGTCAGTGACGATGATCAAATCCTTTGCATCGTAAAATTCAAATCTCCCTTTATAGCCCATCCCTCGCAACACGGTAACAGATTTCCCAGCAGCGACTTCCAATTCCACTAACAATCTAACATTCGGTGTAACCCGGTTAAATCGCAACAACCACGGCCATATACGACACGAGACTATACCAGCATCAAGGGCCTACAATCGCGCGCTTCTCCTATCAGATTCAACCTGTCCCGACGTTGTTACAATATTATCTCTACCGTCGCTCGGTCTAGCCATGGCTTACCTCTATTTGCCCGTGCAAATACCAGTAAATCCGTCACCGGCTCGTTTGCCGACAGATAAAATGACGTTGACTCGGATCAAGCCTAGACGTTCGCCATCCTGAATCTCTCGATCATCGACCCGCGCTACTTGACAAAGACTCTGTTCCAACTATCACCAGGCCGATAGATAGTCAAGCCTTTATCCGCTATTAACTCGAGCAGATCGTGCTTCTCGATTCAATTTCGTGGACAGAGAGCCAGCCAGCCTCGTTCGAACGATATCGATCCGATTAAGGGGACCATTGTAGCTAGGGTTCTACGATTGGCAGCCTTGTGTGTCCGGTTAGAGAGAATCCCTCGGTTGCATCGTCAATTCGTTCAATTTTCTCGACGTTCGATTAATTGCAAAAACGTGTCTCCGTGTCGTCGTAGTTCGAATATATGTATATATGTATGTAGAGATAGGAAGAAAGAGAGAGAGAGAGAGAGAGAGAGAAGGAGAGACAGTCTCGACGATAATAAACGGAACCAAGAGTTGGTTCACGAAGTTTCGTGACGCGAGCTGACACGAACGATCCACGATTTCCGGCTGATTCGCCGTCGTATCAGCGCGATCTGAATTGAAATACAGGAAGTAAGTAAATCTAGCTGGCCTCCGGTAAATCGTGTCTCGTTAGGCTAACCTGGAACGCAGTCTCGGCCATCGATTTTTCGATCTACGCGCCTGCTTAACTCCGCTCCCGAATGACACACATAATTTGCTTTAGTGGAAGGGATACGAATTGCCGCATAATCGTAAACAGTTTTGGAACGAGTAGTATAAATCGTACGAACCGTTTTCTCTTTCGAAAATTTGGATTTTTCGATTTAGGCGCCTGGAAAATTGTAGCGTTATCGAATGATACGCGTTCCTTCGTTGATAGAGGCGAGACGAACCACGGTGACGCGGATAGAAAATTTGAAATAAATGGCATCGGTCGCAGAAATTGTTCACCTCGAATTCTAGAAATGTGAAGTTTGATACTTTGCAATGATGGAATTTCGAATTTTTAGAACCTGGAATATGAGATTTATTCAGCGTGGAATTTTGAACTTCGCAACTCTGGAAGTTGGAATTTTGTAATTTAAGCGTTTGAGCACTTTGCTGTCAAAAGGCACACCCTTCTCTCGACGAAAGCAATGCCATAAATAGAACTTTTGAAATTAATACATGATATTAATCGTGGAGTAGACAGGAACGTCATCGTAATTTTTGTCGTAAATAAAGTAGCTTCTCGATCGATGCCGCTAAACCGTTAAACTTTAAAGAGGCGTCCACTTAAAGTTCGTAACGAATAAGGGAAGGCATTTGTTGGATGGTAGACTGGGTTGGTTGATCGATATGCAACTTTTTTCATTAACAGCATTGTCGTCCTCGTTATAATTTATATCGCCCGCTACTCGTTGTAGGGTAATTGATATCGACGATGCTCGCACGCTTCTTCTGCAACCGAGTTTACCCCTATTACCAAGAGTTTCTTCTCCAGGAACGATCGATGGAGAACATAACTTATTCGCTTCGCTAGAAAATGTATGTGATGCATTTTTCCCCCATTACTCGTACTTTAAAAACTATCAAATTTTAATACTTCCCAATTTTAATTCGAACTTTGCGAGTAAAATGAAAAATCAGTATAATTCAATTCTCGCGAATATCTGGATTTTGCTATGATTTATTTTTCTGTTATCTTGAACCATAGAATCAACCCCGTTTATCTACAATGAATTACCACTCTATATATATACAACATCCCGCCTTTCAAAAGCCATATCGATCAACTTTATAAATCGAAAAATACACAACAGAATGATATTTCAAACACTGTCTTTTCTCATTTCCCTCAAAATTGACCACCTCGTTCCTACGAACAAACTTACGGCAGTAACTCGTTCGTTTCTTGAGAATTGAACGTTAGTCATGTACTTACGTAACAAAGCTAAGAAACGAATAAAAGGCCGAGTTAATTAATTTTGCTTCGGAGAGGTTCGAGCAACGAACGCGCGTCATCAGACATCTCGCTAAAAGACTTAACCAATCGATCGATACTAAGACCATGAAGCCTGGCATCCAACTGGTCTCGAGATACCAGG
Source organism: Bombus affinis (assembly GCF_024516045.1). NCBI lineage: Eukaryota > Metazoa > Arthropoda > Insecta > Hymenoptera > Apidae > Bombus > Bombus affinis. The sequence continues at coordinate 14,437,453 of NC_066348.1, read as the reverse complement.
GTCATTACCAACCTTCGGTTAAAAACATCTCGAAGAAAAGGCCATGGGCCATCGTCAAAGAGTTTACTATAAAGAATTCTCGTGAAAAGAGTCACGTGCCTACTTGACCGTATTATTAATAATCGACGTGCCTTGGCTCGTTAGTTCGCGCGACCCGATTTGACCCAGCCTCTGTCGAAAATCTACCACTCTGTCGACTCGATGGTACAGGATGTGTCGCATGCCTGGAACAAGCAAACACACAGCTTCGAACGTATCGCGCAACCTTGCTCGCGTGGCCTGTATCTGCATAAATTTGACTTGCTAAGCCCGAAAACTCGAACCACCCGCCACCTGTCGTTGCGCTAGCGAGTAGCATGAGCTACGACCATGTTGATGCCACTAGGTCGCTCGTGAACTTCCGTCTTCAAGGAATGCCGCGGTTCCGGTTTTGCTTCAACCAACGGTATTTTGCTCTTGCTTGTTAGTCACTTTCGACCTTCGAGTGCCATTTCGCCGGATCTTCTTAGTGCTACGCTCGATTTAGGCTATCGATTCGAGAATTGGAGGTGAAACGAAATTGGATGCTTTTGATGCGGTAGATTTAAATTTAGCTTTCGCTTCTCGGCTGTACTTGACAGCTGGCGAGAAGAGTTTGACTCGTTGGAATAATTGTTGGCGTGATTGGCGACTGCGAATGGAGAATCCTATATTTGGCGGTTACGAGCAACTTCCTTTCGCAATTTGACGTTATTCGTCGATTTAGTGTTGCAGCGAACGAAGTAGATTTTGACACGGAAACGGAGATATTATGAATCTTGGAATATTTTAGTAATTCGATATGAATTATCCCGTATGATCTGTTCTGGATATAAATGTACTGTCTCGATTCCTAGAGTCTACGCCCTTTGAAAGGATATTTCTGAAAATACCACGCGTATTAAACATTTACTGTAAAACTTCTAACTAAAAATCAATATCTTAGATTATCGAAAAATCCACGAATTCCACACGACCAACGCCACTCTTCAAACTACCACCCTAGCAAAGGCTCGCAAGAAAATGATTTCAACTACCCCAGAACTTCAAACGTTCCAAAATTTTCGCTTCTTTTGCGATATCTTTGTCAAACCACTCTAAAAGACCGTTTCGAGGAAAGAAAGAAAGCTCGCGAATAAAGAAAACCTCGGGACCGTTCGCGTGACCGATCTCCACAAACTCACCACCTTTTAGCGATACTTTCTGCCCCGGAGGCGGTCAACAATGCTTTCAGCGGCAGCGTGCAAAATTCAAACGCGCTAACGAGGCTGAAAGACCTTCGATAATCGAAGAGAGAGAGAGAGAGAGAGAGAGAATATCGGGCCGTTCGCTAACTACTGCCGGTGCTTAAACCAGTTTAAACTTGCCCCGATGGACCTTTGAACGAGCTACGGAGGAGGTTCAGAAGGTTTGAATCGCGAGCACAGCTTCGCGACATCGCCAGCTACCCTATTCGCCGGCCTATTATCTTAACGAACGCCCTTTGTGTAGTCCACGAGCATTGTGTTCACTCGTTACCAAGCAGAAGAAAGCTCGAACCTCGTTCTATCTTTCTAGCGAAAATATCGTTCAAGGAGATATCCTTTTCGGGTAAAGTAGAACCTCGTTTATTCGATAACCGAGCAGTTCCGATAGAGCAGCGGATAAAAAAAGTTTCGATGATACTTGTTTCATTGAAGTTTTACCGATATTTGTGCATATAACAGGTTATAATAAAATGTAGCGTTACGGTTTCTCAAAATATGGAAAAATTTCATTTTTGTTAGAGATCTTTGCACGGAAAACTCATCCTTCGTGTTCGTACAGATTCTCTGCAATGCAAGAACCAGGTGACAAAGTTAAAGATTTTAGCATCGACCGTGCGTAAAATATTAAATAAAATACTTTTCGGATATCGAATAAAATATTCAGAGATTCTATGAAAAAATACCGATTGATAGCTATGGTAAAACAGCTGCGGAACGTTCTAGCGTGGCTGGACAAGAATCGGATCCCTGTCGTTAAATATTTCTTAACGTTTTGCCAAAAGAAAATCGTTTCGAAGACTACAACCCTTGCATTCTCTTCATTTACAAATGGATATAACGCGTAATTCCTCTGATTAAGATCGAGAGATCCGATTTAACGTGGAGTACAGTTGCTCTGAGGAAATTCTGTGGATCCTTGGCGTGGCCTCGTTCGGGGTTAAATTCGAGAGTAATTAAAGCGACGTTATTACGGGTAACGTCGGTTGATTCTTGTGAAGCGAGAAAAGCTACGGCAACGCTGAGTAAACACGGGAAGATAATGTTTGAACAGCCGGCAAAATATTTGACGGAAAATGTTTCTACTGGGAAACATTGTTGTTGAAGGATAAAATATGTGAGCGTAGCTGCAGGGGCTAGTTTCGATGTCAGAGTAATTCGATGGTGTGGATCGAGTTGCCACGAGCTGCGAGATTAGAACGAGTCAGTCAAAATTTCTCAATTTAATCTTCGTTATTTCAAAACGATGCAAATTCTATAATTTCCTTCTACGTATAACCATGACGATGTAATAAATTTTCAATGAAGAGGATCGTTTAATTCGTTCAAGAATATTATTTTGGGCTGAGAAATTCGACGTAATTTCATAACTTTAATTTGATTATCGGTGATTAAATTTTGTCTCCTAATATTAGCGAAGTTCTCAACTTCTGTTTAAAACGGAAATAATCCGAGAAACCGATAGAATCTCCGGTTAGCAAACATGCAAGCAATAAAACGAGGATATTCGCGAAGCCATTCGTCGTCTGACAGAAAGCTCCAACTACCCTCAATGATATCTGCTGTTTTCCCAGCTCGCGTTTTAGCGACGTAATTACAAGCCAGTTCCACGAGAACCTGTGTGCTTTTGAAGAGCAACCGTATCGCTGTTTTAGCTGGACGATAAACTTTCGAGGAATCCTGCGGCTCGTGCGATTCTCAAGTGACACGCGTCCACGCCAGCCTCTGCGTTAACATTCTCCTCTCTCTCCTTTCCTTCCCTTCTTCTTTTTTTTTTTCTTTTTTCGAAGGCGTGGGTGGAAAAATACGCCCAGTTCTAATTTGAGATCTCCCTTAATCCTTCCGGTAATTAAAAGGCTAGACTAGCGAAAAAAGCGAATCATCGCCGGACTCTCGCTTTTTCAATGCGACGTTGAGCTCGCTACCCCTTCAACCCCTTCGCCATTTCGGTCTTTAACTTCTCGTTAGGCTCCGCGTCGAAGCTTTGCGAGAATCCTCCGAGCGAATGTAATGCGGCTGCTGCTGCTACTGCATTGGAATTTGACCCTCGTTCCACGGCGGACATTCGTGATTTCGTTAATGGAGGTTTTTAATTTGATGGGAAGCTTGAAATTACTGAGCTCGGTGGATTTAATCGAAGAGAGCACAGCCAGATTTTTTAACGAAGTTGTATCTGCGTGGAAGGGTGGTTTACGGAGTGTCGGTTTTTCTTAATCGTTTCTCAACCCTTTCGCAGATGAATTATTTGATAGGTAGAAATACAGTCGAATTATTTAACAGCTGCAAATATTTGTCTCTTATTTTTCTTAATAAAAATATCTGTATATAGAAATATAGAAATTATTTAAAAAATCTTATCTATGTATAGATCTTCTACTATCAGTTCCTGAAAGAAGTAACATTTTGCTTCGTAATTTTGACTTCCTTTTTCTAAAAAGAAATTCACGTAATCGAGAAATTATACGAGTTAGGTGCATAGGTGGCAGAACATGGGCGCGTTATCAAGAATTTCAAGTTTATTCACCTTGTTTTGTCGAATTAACAGGGTTCAAACGCGGATGGTCAGCGCTTTCTCCCTGTTTACGAACCGGCCCGCGTAAAACACGCTCGTAAATTTCAATTACCGTGGCTTATTACGCCAACAGAAATAAGAGCCAGCCCGGGCAGGTGTAACGCCATAATTGAACATTAAAACTTGTTAAGTTTAATTTGGCGCTGACTATATCGCCCCCGACATTTTCATTTTCACCCGCGATTTCGTCGTTCCTTTCGTTAACGCGTCAAATCTCGCGCGTCCTTTCAATCCTTTGCCATTAAAAAGTCAGAAAATCGTAAATTTATCACGAAAAGAAAAATACCCTTTAAATGTCATTTAAATCATAGAAATTTCAACAGGCGCTTATCGTGCTTTTCTTCTGTCATTCTCGTGTATTAAAGATCATAAATTTTGTATCTTCTTTTACACGAAACGAATATTTCATTTCGGTGCTCCCTACCTGCGAAACAACATATTCAAAATCATAAATCTTACATTTCTTGTACGAATAATTCGTTTCGAAATTCACCAGCTGCGAAAGTACTTGTGCGAACGTTCGTTGCATACTTATTCAACTATCTTAGAAATTAACAGTTTCGTTGCGTGGAACACAGTCGCGAAACGTTTGATCGGAATTTGCAAATTGCCAAAAAGGATATTATTTTTTGTTTCCTCTCTCGAAAACGCGAAACGAATCGCGGCAAATTGATCGCACGAGCACGCGTAGCGCGTGGAGGCGGTTACGCGAATATTCGGTAAAAAAAATTCAGGCAAATGTTTATCGTGCTTGGAACTTCGTGAATTTTGCGAACGTTGTCAATTTTTCTTTTTTATTTTTCATAGTCGGCGACGATTTATCAGACGGCGTTCGAACGGACTCGTTGGGAAAGTTCGTTCCTCTTTCTTTCTTTTTTCGCGATAGAAAAAGAGCAAAGTCGAATAGAGAAGGGGGAGGAAAAATGGTGATTAAATAGTCGTTGGAAGTTTTTCGTTACGCTAGGATTTCAGCTTGCTTTCTGACAGGTAGATAAATTTAATGACGAATTTCTCAGTTCGAACGTAATCCCCTTTATTCACTGAGATCTATTTTCCATGGAGATTTGCTGAGCCGCGGTTAAAAAACGGGATGACAGCCAACCAGATGTTCGTAACGATCTGATATTCGATCGAATCGTCGGAACAAAAAGAAGCTTCTGAAAATTTACTTCTTTCGCGCGGCTCCAGTAATATTAATAACGAAATTCTATAAGCCGTAAGTTAGACTTTTTTGTATAACACGTCAAGCAAATTCTGTTATGTTAATCTGTAACATTGATAACGAAAGAAGCAATTCTACGAGTGAATTTTAGAAACTACAAGCCAGCTGATTATCCAATCGAACGTAAAATTGGAAAAGCCGTTCACGCGTTGTGCAATCAAAGTCTGCGATTTACAATTTGTTGCTTATCGATTCAGCGATATTATCAGATAACGAGTTATTATTTATATGATGTGTTTTTCAATTCGGGATTATCGACGCTGTTTTTCCATTTTCCTTGAATTAAGGCTGTTACACGCTTAATTAACAATAAGGCACACGAATAACTGCGACAAATATTTCATCATTTATAACCGACGCAGTGCTAATACTGTATCGATACAAGAAAAAACAACATTAACAGCATGGTTTGTTGAATAAATCTATTCCTGCGCGTCGCTAAGTGCATAATAGCCTTTGTCGGGCAGAACCCGATCTATTTTTGCATATCCTGACTCGATATCGATTTATAAATTCTTTCGGTAGAATTATACGAGTAATCGTCGTACTTCCTCGTTAAAATCAACAAAAATATAAAACCGTAGTCTTCCAGTTTGAAACAATAAATCATTAAGCTAAATCGGAGAATAAAAATTTGACGATAAAATTCCAACGCTTCTACTCCTAACGTTTCGTCAGGATCGTTCGCAAAAATAACGATAAGCTCAAGCACGACTCTTCAGCGGTGCCATTCGCGTGAACGATAATTTCACGTACGACCGAGTAAACGAAGAGAACGAGTTATACCACGGAATCGACGCGATCTTGCCGCGTTGTTTGAAAAAAATTCGTGCGATTTCCGATTCGTGTGTTTCGAGGGGGGGTGAGAGAGCGGGCAGTGCGAGGCGATATCTTTCGTCGCTCTTCAGACTTGTTACATTTTATCGTTCAACTTATATATTCGTTTCATCTGGTTTCCTTACCTTTCTGGACACTTCGGGGATCGTATATCGACTGGCCTCCTCAGTGTCCCTGTCGTTCGGCGATTATTGCCCATCAATCTCTCAAAATATATTTATCTCTGTCATTCTATTTGCCTTTTCTCATTATCTCTCGTTTTCTTTCTCACTTTAATACGTATTCTCTTTGCTCGCTCTCTCAAAATTCTCCGTCTCTCGTCACTAGCCATCAGATTCTCTCATTTTCTTTTTCATTTTACAGTCCTATCCGATCTCTACTATTCGTTTGCCGCGCGCGCCTCGACAAGTCTGCCCCTCTGTGTCACGACTCTATATTGGAGAGAACAAAGAGACATCAGATACTTGTTTCTCTCGTTTCTTTGCGTTATTTCGATGCCACCAGCCAAGATATACGCGTATCCTCCACGGTATATATCCTTCGCTGGCTACCTTTCACCCTTTCTTTAACTTTTCATATCATATACAGATACATGTGTTCATATTTATTATTATACACGTGCGTTCATCTACACGTTCAAGCAAGTATTTTATTCCTCGCCTCATCTGTACCTTTTATATTATTCTATAATGTTACTTTATAATATTCCCATATATATATATATATATATTATATCTTTTCTTAAATATCGGTCGACTCATCTTTCGTTCTTCTATTTAGCATTCATAGTTTTTGTTCTTTCCGACGACTTTCTTAGTGGAAATATTTGTATTACGGAATTGTCCGGAGCGCGTCCACCCCTTCAACATCGTCGCGTGTGCGTGACTCGCGCCAATCACGCGGACGCGTGCGCGATTCGGAGTTGGATGGATACGAATGAGTTTTTCGAGAAATTTCGACAAGATTAATCGACTGCGTCCGCGTTCGTGGCACGGCCCACGCCTCGTTTGTCTTTGCTTGCGCCTTCGAGAGGCGTCGCGACGCAGCCTGGCAATGGCGATTGGACGAACATGGCGATCTCTACAGACGAATGAGATGGTCGCAAGGGCACACGTGAGTCTGACGCGACGATCGATGCGAAAGATTTGTCACGGAGATGATCGTTCCGTGGTCAGGAACATGTGCTACGAAAATTGGATCGGTTTAATTCGTTGGTAAATTTAACGCTAATCGAACCATCTTTAACCGTGAGTTAAGAAAAATTCATCAGCAACTCTTTAGAATTTCTTGTTAATAAAAGCAATGAAATTGGCAACGAATCCTTGGAATGATCTCGGTAATTTCTCAGTTATATTCGATTGAAATTTACCAAAGAATCGATCGCGAATTCTTCGCAATATTTGCTAGCAGCTGAATTTTCCTAATCAATTTGTAGAAGTTAATTTATCTATAAATAAGTTGGCTCATAAAGCGAAGAAACACAGTGACGCAACGATTCTGGCCACATTACTGTGCCAACGTGTTCGAAGTATCGGAGCAACATCGCATCTGCTCGATTAATCGCGTTATCCAATCAGATTAAGTCGCTATTGCCGAGTATCGACACTGTGCCAGACGTCACGTTCGCAAGAACGATTAACTAGGGACCATCGGGTCGATAACCAGATATTTAACTTGATCTTCCCTTTAATGAATTACTACGCGGATCCTTGGAAACGCCATTGCCACAATTTGCTACCTCGCGATTGATTCTAACGGAGCCATTGGTCTGTCGAACGTAAATATCTACATACTGTATTATTGATTCGCTTCGATAGAGATAAAGAGTTTTAAAAGAAAGATAATTTATAGATAAACAAGTCAACACTTTTCACCTACGATATTCTGGTTATTTTAAACAATAAATTTATTCGATATTATCGTTTGAAACGTGCGTTATTTGATATAAGAAGAATATTTTTAATGGACAGAGATAATGAAATATACCATAAATTTTTAGTGACATACAGTGACCTACGAAAGTATTTGACCACATTTTACAAAGAACTTTTATGAACGTATCGAGCGTATTATGCAAAACTCGTTGAACTTTCCTTAATATTGTAATATTTTATAAATATTCAACATAGGAACGTAGTGTGTAAATTGCTGTTATAAATAATATAGGTTCTACCTTAGCTTTTATGCACATCTTTGATTATGTTTATTTTAAACTTTACCAATATAAACATCATAGTTATACGTTATTATAACGCTACAAAAATTTTCCAATGTTTCGTATAGAACATATATGTGTTAAAAAATGTCTTTAAATATTCAAATACTTTCGTGAGACAGTGTATATTTAGTCTGGTTCGGAAAATGGAGTGTCCAGGTCACTCCAGGAGTCAGGATCACGAATCTCTCGATGCTCTCGAACGATCACCGAGTGCCAGTCGATCGATGGTACTCGAGGTGTCGAGTGGTTGATCCGGATTGACCCTGGACGCTCTTCCTGATTCGCTGTTGTCCCGATCACGCAATTATCTCTCAATTAACTATACTAAAATATCCGCTTTGAACAAAGAAAATGACCGTGGCTCCGTGAAAATTCGACGAATTCGATCTTCGAATTTCATCCACCTGATAATTCTGTCTCGAATCGTACTCGAAACACATTGTTTTCGAAGGCGCAAGCGTTTGGAACAGTTTCACGCTTAAAATTAGGTGCGTAGATTTCATGCTGGTAAATTATAGTATAGAAAGTCTGTACTATTCGTTTAGCAATGTTTGGCAGAAAATGTGAAAAATGTTTAAATTTAAATGTCAAACGTTTACGAGCACGAAAACTGCGCGCGTTTCTTAAAATCTAAGGATCAGTGTCAATTAGGCGACCAACGTTTTTAGAAATTCAATTAGAAGCAGCGTTCCACGTTGTAGTATTGTTAGCTACGAGATAGAGAGTAAAAAAAAAAAAAGAAACAGAGAAAGAAAAAAATAAAGAGATCGACAGAAGCGATCGCTGGTCGCCTGTTGATTAATCGAACGAGAAGCGCGATCGAGCGTAAGTTCGATCGCGCTGCCCGCGTACACCTGCAAGAAAACAATTATAACAACACGTGTAATATAAATGAATTAATGGCGAATGTATACATATATATATGTATGTATATATATATATAAGTATAAGAATGTTCATGCACACCTCAATCTTTCTGCCCTCAACCACGGTGCCGTGTAGCCTCTCACGTGCCCGGTCCGCGTCAGCACTATTTGCGAATGTTACAAAACCGAATCCCTGCATGCAAGGACAGACAAAACAACATGCATTAAACTCAACTTACAGACTGCCAGCGCTCGGCAAACGGCCGACTGGCAGGCCCGACATTTCGTGCTTCTTTTGTACAAAATATTCAATCTGTGTCGTTTGATAAACAGGTAATTAAGAGAAAAATATTGGTGAAGAAAAGAACGAGGAAAAATGAGGGGATGAATTAAAATAAAACAAAAAAAAAAACAGAAAAAAAATAGAAAACGAGCGTAAAAAGATTGAAAGAAAAAGGTGAGAGAAAAGGGCGACGCGCGACGTCGCCTTTTCAAGCGACCTGGAAGCTAACGAGTGCGAGTTCTTTGTGGGGGTGCTCTGTGTGCAATTTACGCGGGAAACCTTTCCACGCGTGTCTCGAACGAATTTGTATCGATTCGATTAACTTTTCATTCAAGAATTGCAAAACGAAGCGAACGCTACTATATGACGCTCGGTTCAACGTTCTTGAGCAGATGCTCGCGTTTCTTTGCTCTGTTTCTTTCCCTCGCGCACCCCATCTCACGCTTTCTCACTCGCCGTCACTCTGCACCGTCCTTTTACTCTCAAACCTATTCTTCCGTTTATTTCTCGGACGCACAATGGCCGTCTGCCGCTAATTAATTCTCGAGATGCTCTCTCGAGACGCGGCCCAGGGGCTCGAAACTTTCGCGGAATTTCTTTCGGCGCTAGAACATTTATTCCGACCGCGGAATAATATAATCTCGCGGAAACAATAAACTTGATGAAATTCATCGAATATTACGAGCAGACATTTTTCTATTATTTTACTTGAAATAATTTTATCGAAGTTAGGTCTCGCTCGACGACTTTACCTCGATCGATCAGAAAGATCATATACTTTCGAAAGTTTTTACATTTAAATTGAAGATCCGACAGTTTCAAGTTGAAAAGTGGTCGCGACGCGATATTTTGTATAATATGGAATTGATAAGATATTCTCAGCTCGATATGTATATATTCAAGTAGAACGTTCCAAGGGAAAATATGTAAGTGGGGGCGCGAAAGGATCGAGAGCACTCGTGTTTGATATAATAGACTAACTAAACTGCGTGAAAAGGATGGATAAAAAAGCACGATATTTCAGCCGAAATGTCGGTTTGCCAGAGAGTCTGCGAGCGCGTCATACTGCTTACGGAGACGCACCAAACAACGTGCAACAAATAAGTAAATATAAAATCATGGTAAGAAATCATGGTCATGGTCACATTAATCATCTCATTATCATATCATATCATATCATATCGTGTCATGTCATCATGGTCATCGTCATATCATTAAAGACTCTTGCTTGTACCGAGAGGTGCGTGTACGAGAAAAAAGAAAAAAAAAATTAAAAATATGAGAAGGAGGTTAGAACACGAGGAACGATTGGAAGGGAAACAGGATCTTAGGAATTTAATTAGGTGTGTTTCTGTGCTGTGTGTGCTCGTGTGTGGTGCCATTCGTCTGTGCGATCGCTTCGAATACGATAGTGATTGAAGAAGTTGTAAAATCGAAGCTTTTGGTGCCGTGAGTTGGGATATTTTGGATAATATTCGACGCAAATACGCTCACACCTTTTCTCAGCCTTCGAAAGAAACGTAATTCAAGGAAATACCTTAATGGAATCGTCAAAAATTTCCTTATTGCAAATATCACTTCGACAGGTATAATTCGAAAATGTATCTCGAAAGAAACGCCATAAATTTTGACATATGTTGCACATATTCCTTTCCCTTCCTACGACTATCAAGGAAATATAATTCTTGAATATATTACCTTAAAGTCGTCATAAATCTCAAGAGGATTAGGCAAATGCCTTCCATACCATAAATACGAGTTCCAGAGCCTATTAAAAGCAAGTCAATCGAAAGTGTATCTCCTAAGCGTCTAAATTCTTTCGTTTTGAACGTGACTTTCGTTTACCTAAACAACATTGACGAAAATGACTCTACCTTTGGAAAACGATTTTCTGAACGATATTTTCTAAAAAACCACAGCTCGCATTGTTATGCCAAAAATGAAGCAAATATACTCTAAAATGTAAAGACCCACGTTACCACTGCAAAAATGAAACAAACCTATTCTAAAGAGTATAAATTCGCGTTATTGTACCAAAAAATCGAAACAACTCGGTTCTAAAGGCGCACAGGCTCCCACAGGCGCAATAAAATCAAACAGCTTCGATTTCGAAGCAAAAGGAAAAAGAAAAAGAAAAAGAGAAGAAGAAGAAGAAAAACGTCTTTCTCTGCCAAAGAAACTAATTTCGCGTAATCAGAAATGGGAAAAGACGAAGAGGGTCGGACGAATAATCAACTTGCTCTCATCTGGCTCCCCCTGTTACTGCCAGCAGCGGCTACGTATATTCAGACTATAGCTGTCGCTAAGAAATCGCATTAAAGCCAAATCAAATACGGCCTCTTACTCTCGAAGAACGAAAAAGGAGAGTGCAAAGTTATCGTGTTCCTGACGTAATACGCGGCCAAGGAACCGCTGTTTCCCTCTCCTCCAGCCCCTCTTCTCTCAAGGAACATCGTAACTCGTTTCGCCGGAGGACTATAATCGAATCGATGGTAGGAAATTGAATTGCCCCGTGGAGGATTCCCCTGGAATAATCGAGAGCCACGATTTCTCTGCGTTTCGTTAATTAATCGGAGGCGAGGGAACGGTTGCTGCGCTTGGTTAATCGAGGACGAGGAGGTAGGAGTTAATTTCAAGGGAAATTTCGAATTTCTGATTTTTCATGTGCAGATACTATTTTAGTGACCGTGGAATAGCCTGGCACGATGATCAGTAGATTGCATTTGACCTTTATACATTTATGAGAATTTCGAAAGCGTAACGATCCGAGGGATGTGAGTAATTTAGAAAAATGTATCCAATATCCGGAATATATAGGTAGTCTTTATATTAATACGTAAAAGCAATGTGTTCTAGCTAGGTTCCATATTTATAATTACATTCACGGAGACGTTGATTTGCATAATAATCCGCAGCTGCTATAATTCAATGTTATAATTTCTAAAGCCTTTATGTTGGAAATCGTTAATCGGTAAATTTAGGTGAAAAATTTCCATGAAACTTCTATATCGCAGCGAAGAGAAGCTTATCGACCATCTGCATAGGAAAAATTTGTTACCGTTGCAAATTCTCACGACGAAGCCCACTCGACTGCAAGATTTACGTCTTAAGCTTTCGGAACTTCGCCGTTGCTCACGGAACTTCTTGACTTCCATTTTGAACTTCTGAATATTTTAATCTGCTTTCGAGCTTGCCCTTTTGCGCCGCTGAATTTTTTACCTTTCGACCTCTCTAAATCGAACTTCCTGATCGATATTTTTATTAAAAACTGAACTAACTTTTTCCTAAAGCGACGTAAAAGCAATTTTTTACTTAATAACATTGTTTATTCTTCGTTGTAATATCGGGGAACGTTCGAAGGATATACGACAACAGCGAGAAACAATCGACGAAATGTAAAATCGAATATATGAACTTTTGTAATAAATAATAAATCGTACTAGTTAATACGAATATTAATATTAAATGGTGTTTCGACGAGAATAATTAATCAGACGACTATTATTCGCCCGGCGCAAGCTACTATTTCGAGTTCTTTTAATTTATTACGCGGAAATCGAATGGAAATTAATTCATAGTTTTAAATTATTCGGAGAAAGAAAAAGTACGTCAAACACGAAATTAGCAAAATTGCTTTCGATCCGGAAATTCATTAAAGCACGTGAATTCTTTATGAATCGCGTACACATATACAGCAATTGCATTCTAAAGGTACATCCGAATGCGAGTACCTTTACTCGTATACACTTCTGAAGAATAAATTTTCTCTGCAAACAATAACGTTAGAATTTCTACGCGAAACATCGCGAGCAGCACTGCGGACGCGATACAAATCGATTCGGCGATTATTCGATTCCCTTTACGTTTTCGAGCTGTAGCACTGACACTGCGCCGCCGGCTTATCGACATTATGCTGATTTCCCAAGTGAATCGCGTCGCGCGCGCGGTTTGTCGCAAGAAACCCGCTGAAAATCGCGCGACAAACGACGCTTTTCCACCTAGCTGAAATCTTTCACGATCGAACGATCGCTGCTTTTTCGTCGCCCGACTATGGTTTTCTTCTTTCGTTTTTACAATATCGTCGACTCTATCCAATTCTTCGACCTTTCCTACGTTACAACCTTACGAGTTCCATCTAATACTCGTACAGTTATTTTCGATACTTTTTTGTCATAGAAATTCCAGTCGTCAAGAATTGTTCAAACGTTTGCAAATATTTTCCACCGATAATGAAGAATTCCGAATCGCGTCGATTTCTTCCATTCGTCAACCTGCGCTATATCACGATCTCGCAAACCTCGTCTACCATTCTCGCAATTATTTCGAAAATTCCTTGGAAAAAGAATTCCAGAAGAATGAAACATTCGATCCTTTAAAATTCTTCGGCGTCCCGTGTATATTACGATCATTGGAAAAATCATCCGTTAGTGCCAAAACTAATTTTCTAAATCGCTGGAGAAGGAAAAAAGAAGAAAAAAGATTAAGAGAGGTAAAGAGTAATTTCAAGCATTTTTCGCTTGCCGATTTTCTAGCAGGATAATGAAAAAGGAGGCGTTCCTTCTCAAGGCGAGGCACGGTTCTCGTGACGATGAGATCGCGATCTTGGCGAAAGCCTCCTTTAAAGCCTTATCGACTTTCGGAAAATTAAGGTTAGCGTGCAATACACGACCAGCCTAACTCCTCCTCCCTCAAGAAATTAATCCACACCAGACTCTTACCAATCTTTCGAACGCCTGCTGCGGAATAATCCTCGCGTCCATCCTGTTAAAACGGACTCGCGATCGCGCGATTTTTAACATTCGTGCTAACCCCAGTGACATATCTCTAACGATATTTCGAGGAATTAAGTAAGTTTAAATTCAGCTCAAATAGCATGAAATGTTCTGCATTCTAAATTTTCTTATTTTCATTTAATCTACCTTTGAGGATCTCGAAGAAGAATGAAGTTGGAGATTGATCGGATATAAGATTTCTCAAGCTTCCTGTATTATTATTATGTTAGTGCACGTAAAATGTTATTTCTAAACTAGTAAATAAGTTAATAACGAAAATCATTCATCGTCATTCTTACTATAAATTCTCTTAACATCGAACATATGTTATTCCTAAAGGAACTTCTTTTGCTTTAACGTGGCTGATAATCTACAATCGATAAATTCAGATTTCGAAAAATGAATATCTCGTATGCATCAAGCTATCATTACATACTATAATAAAAAAAAAAACATGTTGTAGTTTTATTATCATAATTACAGTTCCCCGGAAATTAGCTGACGTGTTTTATATTAATTCCTTGTAGTTTTTAAAACTGAAGAAATTTTCAACAGCGCGGTCACCAATTTAACAAACTGGATAAATCAGCACGACTTTATTTCACTGGGTTTATCCGGAAAATTACGAGCAACGTAGAGAATTACTACGAAGTTTATAAAAGTCTCGAATAAGCGTCGAAAAACTGGGAAGTTGATGGCGCAGCGGCTTAAAAGCAAGGCCAGAAATCATTTGTTTAATCTCCGGTGCAATTTATCAGTCCTCTAGATTAGTCCTACACCCGTTGAAAAAATATAATTACCTCCATTAATTTATCGCGATCGCTGCAAACGTTTCGCGTCCGCCATTTCTCCGTGGATCTTCCGACGTTGAACGGATCTCGCGACAGGAAACGAGTATTAGAAAAACAAGCAGCCAGAGCTCGATAAGCGGTTGGCTGAGCTCTGTCACGAACGAAATCGTGCCACCTTATCGAGCGATTTATCTTCCTGCTAGCAATTGAATATCGAGCTTCCCTCTGACACGAACCGGAACTGTTTCCAGCTTACGTCCGCGTAAATACTATGCATCAAATTTCTCGAGACGAAAGGAGAACACGATGCAGAACGATACTGAAGTAAACGTCGAGTTTGTTCGAGAGGAGTCAGACAAGTATTTTCGCAAGGACTGCGTTATCACGATTCTTAAACGAGCGAAGAGATCTCGGTCTTCGAGGCTCTCAACAGGGCTGTTGATGCGAGAATTATGATATTCTCGCGCCTTGGGTCGTTGGAAGCCAATTAACGCTCGCGAAACGTTTTGTGAAAATTATGAGAGCGCGCCACGTTGTTGAGTTGAAATCGAGCTTAAGATAATTCGAGTAGGGAATGACATCTTTCGAAGCAATTTGGAGTATTCTTTTAACCGTTACGTTCTATTCCTCTCGATCGGTATGAATTTAATAAATCTCCCAGAATACTGTTCGAATAAATGAACTAATTATTCTCTGTAATCAATATTAGATTTCTAAAATTTCGAGATCTCTGGAACGGAATAAACTCTCTAGGATATTAATTAAGCGAAGGGAAATATAGGCGAACGTGTTATTCCTCTAACTGATCTCAAAATTGTCTAATTTCGGGGTTTCTCAAATTGAATGAATCCTCTAGAATATTCGTTAACCGAAAGGAAATATACACGAGCGGTGTCCTATTTTCTCTAACGAATATTATAACAGGATTTTCTAATTCCGGCATCTCACAGATTACATGGATCTACTCTAACCTGAATCGAGATTTCTCAAATTGAAGAGATCCTTTAGAATATTCACTATTTGAAAGGAAATATATGTGAGCTATGTCTTACATTCCTTAACGAATATTATAATAAGATTTCTCAATTCTGACACCTCTGAGATTTTATAGATCCACTCTGACCTGCATCGAGATTTCTCAAAACGAATAGATCCTTTAGAATATTCACTATTTGAAAGGAAATATATATGACCTATGTCCTGCATTCCCTAACGAATATTATAATAAGATTTCTCAATTCTGACACCTCTGAGATTTTATAGATCCACTCTGACCTGCATCGAGATTTCTCAAAACGAATAGATCCTTTAGAATATTCACTATTTGAAAGGAAATATATATGACCTATGTCCTGTATTCCCTAACGAATATTATAATAAGATTTCTCAATTCTGACACCTCTGAGATTTTATAGATCCACTCTGACCTGCATCGAGATTTCTCAAAACGAATAGATCCTTTAGAATATTCACTATTTGAAAGGAAATATATATGACCTATGTCCTGTATTCCCTAACAAATATTATAATAAGATTTTGCAATTCTGACATCTCTGAGATTTTATAGATCCACTTTGACCTGTATCGAGATTTATTAAATTAAAGAAATCCTTTAGAATATTCATTATTTGGAAGGAAATATATATGAACTATATTCTGTATTCCCTAACGAATATTATAATAAGATTTTGCAATTCTGACACCTCTGAGATTTTATAGATCTATCCAGACCTGCATCGAGATTTATCAAATTGAAGAAATCCTTTAGAATATTCACTATTTGAAAGGAAATATATATAGTTTCTAACGAATATAATAATAGAATTTCCTAATTCTGAATTTTCAGAGATTACACTTGTAAATCAAGACGAAACTTCAAACTCAGACCATATTCTCCTATTGATAATATTCGAAGGTAGAAGAGACAGCTATACTTATTCGATAATTTAAAACGGAACTGTAGTCTAGGATCGACTAGAATCGATTCAGTGCGCGTAAATAAGACGTAGCCGGTAATAGATGCGATCTTGAGATGACTAATTGGCCTAGAGCGTGATTAATTGCGGTACCTGTCGCGCGAAGTAACTATCGAGAGTTCAGATCGCTAATCCTGCGATTCCTTCAGCCATCAAACATCCTGAATCACATTCAAACTCCAATTGAACGTTTGTAAAACGATCTATGAGGATCGGTGATCTTGAAACGATTAGTTAACAGCCGGGTGCGAGGCACGGAGTAATTAACGTTAATTTCCAAGTGTGAGCGTGTGCTATGGACGATAAGAAGACTACCAAGATAAGAATATTAATCATGCGACGAGTAAAACACGGGGTTGAGCAGCGTCTTACATAGAAAAACGAAAGTAGACCAGTTTGATTAATTTCCAAGAAACTTTGTAACGATGATGATGATCTTCTCAATGAACGATAATCTGGCGAAGTTTTTAATGTATCCACGTGTATATCTAACGAAGTTTTTGCAACCCAACTTTTTATAGCACACAGATTGCTGCTCTGAAAGTTCCACGAATTTCTTAAATTTCTACCAACGATAAAAAGACCGAATACTTTTCGTAATATTTCCTTTAACGTTATGACGACCAGTTAACTATACTTTTATTCCAAAAAATTAATAAAATATCGTGTTTGTTATATCTCTGGAAAAATTCAATAATTTTGAATATTTGAAGAGCACACTATAAAGTCTAAACAGATTAATATATGCGTACGAGCCAAGAGTTTAAAATCACTACGTGTTCCATCGAATGCAACAACTTAAGAGAGAGAGAGAGAGAGATTAATTAAAAATTCTGTTATCTTAAAAGTCTTTATACGTAGAAATCTATGGACATAAGTCGATTATCGATATCTGTAGCATCAATACCAAATTAATAACTAAATTAGCAGACGACTCGACACAAGTACGATCGAAGAAATATTTCCAATCTTTTGACCAGTGATATACATCGTATACAATGTACATAATTAACGCGCACGCATTATCGATCGTTCGAATGGTCATCATAGCATTAATATCTATCTAAAAATTACAAAATACAATTCGAAGAACAGGAACGGATGATCACCAGTGAGCCCTAGCATCGCGTAACAAGAAAGAAATGGCAAAATGTGCAATTCGTCTGTGTACGAGTCACGTGAACCGATGAACATGATAATTAAGCAGATAATTGGTGTGTGCACGGCGACGATGTGTTGGTGTGGCTAAACGTGCGTGTAGAAAGTGTTAAAGGATTGTAATTAGAGTGGTCGTCGGAGGGTCGAACGGGGTCGGGGGATGACGAGAAATGAAGGAGGACTAAGATAGAGGAAACTCGAAGAATACTTGAAGTTGAACCGAAGCTGGCAAACAGCGATATAAAAGCGCACAAAACAATACGAGATTCAAGATTATATATATATGTATATTATATGTATATACATATAAGTAAAGATAGAAATAGAGAGAGAGAGAGAGAGAGAGAGAGAGAGAGAGAGAGAGAGAGAGAGAGAGAGAGAAGGTGAGTTTTAAGAGACAAGGAGTATGTTCGTAGGTTTGTGACTTTTCTTTCTAGTATGGTGTATATGAGTTTTGTGTGTGTTTTTGCGATGAAAGTGGCACGAGAGATCTTTTTCTTCGTCTGTCTACGCGTTCGGTAGTTTGCACCCTACGTTTCTCCCCCTCGTTTAAATTTTCTCACTCACTTACTCGCTTTTTCTGTCTCTTTTGTTTTATCGAAGGAAAATAATTGGGATTGTTGATTTACAGAAGAGGTTCGAGGAATTCCAAGGCTCGGTTATTTTCAATTGGTTAGCGGAGATGGCTTTCTGAAATGGAAGTCTCCTTCTTACACGTTGACTGTCATGACGTTACTAAGTAAAATAAATAGAAAAGAAGTAACGACACAGTTAATTAGATAATACCATCGAATAAAAACTGTGTTATTTAATAATTGATAGTTTTCATTATATACACGTAATACGTTATGAAGAGTAAATGTCACGGTTTTCCGCAATGAGAAACTTCGATTTATGATTTTCAATGCAACCGCTAATCTTTACGAACGTAACTGAAGAAATGGAATCTACATGAAAATTTGCTTTTTCCTGTATTCGTTACATTTTACCATATTCTGTGTAATGTATTCCGTAGATTTTCGGATATTCCAATTTCCCACAAATGACAATCAACGAACTAAAGATATTTGATGAGAACGTGTATGTTCCAACTATGATCGAAACAAGGTAAATTATTTTGAACATAAGTCTTCTCAATCATTCCACTACTTCCTGCTTTTATAATTAATAAAACGTAAAGACCATATACTAGAAAATCACCAAATACATAAGTCTTTAAATAATTATTTTTGCACGATCAGATCTCGCATTCAAACTCGCACGTACGAAAGGGAAAGGAGTATCTCTGGAAAGTGAATGGAAATAGGTCGTCGAAGGCGGAGAGAGTAAAAAAGAGAGTGAAAAAGGCAGAGAATAAAATTGCAACGAGAAGAGCCAAACGACACGTGAGACTGGAACACCGAACAAAACGGTTGGTGAGATCGAAAGCAGCATTTCTCTATCCTAAGACACATACGTGAGTAATAAAAGAGGTAGAAGCATGGGCCGTTTCATTAATACCTTCGACTTCGCCTAGACAAAAGCGTGCGACTACTATTTACATATATAATAATGATATAACAATCAGATAGAGGTACGTACGTACATGTACAGGTGTTATGTATAAATATGTGAACAGAGTGTGTATGTGTGTATGTGTATGTGTATGTGTGTTTTCTATATGTTCTGTGCTCGTGTGTTAATATACATATACGTATATAATATTCATTATATAATAGAGAGAGAGAGAGAAAGAGAGAGAGAGATACTTAAGAAACTTCGGAAGATGCAATGGTAATATAGATATGTACGGTATCATGCTGTTTGCGTTGGATTGTGACATGCAAAATGCCTGCGTCTAAATGTTAGAATACGATTCTTCTGCATGAAATATTCTTTCGATCGTATCGGGCATTGACAAGTGAAAAAGCTCAGAAACATTTTTCGATCATTGGCAAACAATTAATTCGTAGGTTTCTGTTAAACAAACTTTTCTAAATATAACTAAACGATACTGATAACATTCTATTTATAAAAATTCCGAACAATATCGTACAATTGTAACAACTTAAAAAAGAAAATAAGAAAAATTATATCTTTCCCGTTAACGAAGAAGAAATTCGATAATTAACGAATTCACCGGAATCAGCCATTTTTCTTATCGCAATCCAACACTTGCAGGTGGATTAGTAAAACGTCGCGGCAGTGTTTGTGAACCACAATACGGCGTGTAGCGAGACTAATTAACAAAAGGTGATGTCTCTCTCGAGAAAAAGTTCGAACGCAGGTCTCAGTTTGGAAAGATCGATTCCGATCTCGACAGGCAAGTCGTTATCAATCGTTTTTGGTTAGTTCTCACTACTATCGTCTCCTGCTTTTGCCTCGTCTCTAATATCTAAATTGTGTGTGTGTGTGTGTGTGTCTGTATATATATGTGTGGGTGGGTGTGTCTGTCTCTTTTGTGCGTAATATGTTTTCTCTGCGTATAAAAGTGTACGTGTGTGTATACGTGTACCGGCCTTGAAACGCCTTGGGAAACTCATCAGAGAAAGAGAAAGAGAAGGATAAGAATGGAGGTTGGTTAGATGTAGCTTCGGAAAAAATGAGGTGTGACAAAGTTTCATCAAATCAAATGGGCAGCATCTCCCGAGGGTCTCCTCCGCGACCGGAAGTGGCGGCAGCCGGCTCACCGGGTGCACCGTGTGTCCGCTGCTGCGTCCATTTTGAAACGATCTAATTTTTTTTCTTTTCTTTTACCATTAATTTCTCGAGCTCGCTTTTAAAACAACTGCTATTATTATTATTATTATTGTTATTGATCTCTGCTATTGCTATTATTATTTCCTTTTTTAGCCCTGCTGTTCTCCTCTGATTTATACGACATGAAACGAGTGTTACATTTCAATAGATTCTTAAAAACATTGTTAGCAGAATATCTTCTGGATAGTTTATAAATAATCGGTATTGCTGTTCACTATGATCTTATGCCGCCTTTTATGCACTCCCTTCTTCTATGAATAAATTATTCTAAAAATAAGAGTATACCCGTGGAGAGGCAAATGTGAAGAAGCGAGGTGAACATCAGGGTTAAACAATTCCTTTTGCATGTTTTTTTTTTTGAGCTCATCAAGAATTTATATTCTTCACCGACGCAAGAGAAGATCGTGAAGGATACTACATGAAGCTTTTTAGCTGCCGTTTGCTTTCCTTTTTCTTTTTTTTTTTTTGCATATTACAATTACCATAAGAAGTATTTGCACACCATTCTGTTTACCATAACACGTACATAATAATTAATTAATCCAGATTATATTGAATGTCTTCTTATCGTTTAGTAACTTTCGTACTATAAAAATGAAACGTAGAAACTGATAAAAAAGAAAAAAAAGAGGAAGAAGCTTCGTTAAAAAAAAGTGCAAGTGTGTGCAAGTACTTTTTGTAGCCACTGTAGCTTCGATTGAACTGTACAAAACGACGAGAAGATCGTCGAAAGGATTACAAAGAGAATCATGGAGGCGATTCGCCATTTGTTCAAGAAAAAGGTGTCGCGTGTTTCTAAGGAGAAGGAGGAAGGAGATGATGGTTTTTGGTATTTTAGTTACTTTAGATACCACAGTTCGTCAAAAGCAGCTGCGAACACAGTTACGCAAGGTGCACCGAGCTGCCTTATAACCAATGGGAGCTAAATAATGATAAAATGCGGAATGCTAGCTAGTAAAAATGCAATAGCTCGTCTAACAACTACGAGAACTAACACCATTGGTTATATTATGGTATGTATGTACGTGTCACTGGCACATACTCAGCGCGAGACAAGTGCGCCAACCGACTACCTTCGAACTTCAAACTATCACTACCTTTTATATAATTATACAAAATTATCTAATTTTTATCCAATTACATCGCTTTTTACTAAAATTGTCTTTATTTGTATTTTTATTTCACGTATACCTCCTTCTATCTCCCTCCCTCCCTTTTTCCTCTTTTTTCAGTAACTTTTACGAGAAACAATCTTATTATCGAAAAAATGAAAAGAAAAATGGTAAGTCGATTAGCGCTCTCCTCCGCGCCGGTCTCAAAGTATCTCTTCTCCAAAATGCTGCACTTCATTAGGGATGCCACATTCCATTTACATTGACGAAGCTTTCGAGAAAAGGTCTCTCTCACAGACTCGCGCGATCATCACACACTCTCTCGTTCGCCTTAGCCTAATCCTTATTTCATGATATCCTTAGTCGAACGTCAACGTCTCACTCGTGTCTCCGTTAAAATAATCGTCGTTAATCGCTCGACGATTATTTCACAAAGAGATCGAGTCGATGTCGAACGATTTTACTAGGTTAACACGAAGAATATGAATAACTTAAATCCGTGACGGGATCGTTTAGTATCCTAAGGAGGAATTTCATAGAATACACGAATTAAATTTTTCAAATCTTTTCT
Organism: Bombus affinis; assembly: GCF_024516045.1. Lineage (NCBI taxonomy): Eukaryota > Metazoa > Arthropoda > Insecta > Hymenoptera > Apidae > Bombus > Bombus affinis. The sequence goes on along the minus strand of NC_066348.1, from coordinate 14,415,074 downwards.
CTAGAAATTAATAATCACGATATATAGTCTCGTTTCTACTTTACACAATTATCGAATTACTTCTACTTATTTCTGCTTCCTTTTTTCCTTGCTTTTTTCCCTCCTATTTTTCTTGCCAATTGCGTGTAGATTTCACATCGAGGATCCCGTCACGTCCTCGCGATCACTTAAATGCTAAAAAGCGATGGCAACGCGTTCACCGTTGTCGCGCATATTTCTTAGAGAATGTCGCGGCGGCATTTCAATTTGCAATGCAAAAAGTGCGTCGCCTGGTGCCATTGTCGAGTCGTTGGATCTCTGACGCGTAATGAATGCCGACTTGTACTTCCAGTTATACGCATCGACGGAGGTCGCTTTTCTGCAATTTATCTCGGCTTTCCTATCGAGCGATTTCCCGTTACTTCCGCTCGGCCAAGGGCTCTTACACAACTCTGTACTGTCCCGATTCCTAGAATTCGGTTCTTAGCGTTTCAATTTCTCGAATGTTTTCTCTTACGGTAGCTCACGTTCTTCGAATTCACAATTTACTCGACTTCTACCAGGAATTAAAAATGTTCTACGCACGTATAACAGCGTAATGGATATTTTCCGATCTTAAGATTAGGAAACAACCCGTGAGTACCATCATCCAATGGTAGCAGACTGGAAACGATAGAATTTAACTAAGCGTTAACCTGAAGGACGAAGACCTCGAACCTCGATAAAACTGTTGCAAGTCCAACCACACTATGATCACCATATACGCCTTAACATCGCAGATCGATCCTGACTAATACCCCATTCAACGATTGATTAGAATTTGGTAAAAATGAAAAAATGTTCAAGTAGTTGAACTAATTCTACGTTTACAATTGATAAACAATTATCAGACGCGGTGAATGAGTATACTTCGAGATAGCCTAAATACTAACGAAACATTAAAAAATCCTCGATATTTTAAATTTTAAATTAGAAAACACCAAAGTTTCAAATGGAAAAATGATTAAAGGCGACAAAACCGCAATTGCTTCGATTTTTCAGGGGACCTGGTTGGTTGGTTGAATTGGAGCGTGGCCTTTTATCGAGGCTCGGTTTATCCAGAATTCCGTGAAACTTGGCGCGACCAATCGGATCCGATCACGCGTCGCCAAGCGGCGAAAGAACGAGGATGAAAAAAAACCGTTTCACGGATGCAGGATGATCGGTTGCTGGATAACTATCGTCAACGAGTTTAATTAATCCCCTTTCAGCATGCTGTAACTGGAACAGCTATATTCCGCTTTGGGATTGGCTGTTGCAACGACGGATGTGACTCGAGCTACACTTCCTCTCAGCATTCTACGCCACGATCGAAATAGACCTCCCTGTCGTGACCTAATAGCCAAGCATTAGCGATTGTCGTCGTCTTTCATTCGATTAGCGACTTCGATTGATTGCCTGCTCTCTGATAGAGTGACTATTAGGTTAATGAGTCTTTTATAATTGAAGGTCGGTGTCGGAACGTTTGGAAGAATCTCAATACGTCGATATAGTTTGTAATTAGGCAAAGTGGAATTTATTGTACGACATACTAAGACTGCGAGTGCTCTGTATTCGTACTTTGTATCGGTGCTTTGTACGTGACGTTGACGTTAGAAATAGCGTCTTTTAAAAATCTGTTTAAACGTTTCGCACTGATCGAGGAACCGAAAGAAGTAAATTTCTAATTCAACGAGCTTACAAAAATCTGGAAGTTTCTATATCTCAATTCAAATGGAAGCTTACCCCATTTCCCGACAATAATCATTCGTCGCACTAACTCTGGAATCTTAATTTTTCAAGCAAAAACAAACAAGTCATTCCGTGAAAAGAAGTCGGACGAAGTTTTAGCACAACTCGACGGAATGATTCTTAATACAATTTACGGCACATTTGGCCGTTTCATTAAAGCCACGGATAAAATAATTACCCAAACGCGAAAACTTTGAAGCACATTTCGATTTACTCGTCGAGCAACAATGAATTCCGCTCTTAGCGATTCGGCGAGAATAGTTTTGAATATGCAATATGCAAGCTTGGAAATTTCCATCGCGTCAAGTTTCTGGACCAGGGTCCTCGAGAATTCGTCTTCGAGCGGTGGTAAGTCCGTGAGAGGGCAAGCAAGGATGGTCGTGCCGTGTCTTGGAAAATCATTATTCGCGTTTTCGTTGCTGGAAATAATGGATTTCTGATCTAATTACGCCGGCCAAGACTCACTGCCGAAGAAGCATCCTTTTCTTTCTGCGAACTATTCGCCTTTTGTTATTTCTCCGCGTGAAACTTTCCACGCGATTTCATAATCTCGATGAACTTCGCCAAGTTTGATGGTGCGAGGAACAACGGGATCGTCCAACCAACTCCAATTAACCTCTTGGGAACGATGCACCGTTGCATTCCAATTTATGTCGCGTTCGATACTTCTTCTTAAGATTCTCTGAGTAGAGAGAGAATCTAAATATATCGATAGTAGCAGCTGGATGTTACGAATATTTCGATTAATACTGAAAATAAATGGGATTGGTAATAGAGAGGTGAATTCTTAATTGATGAATTATATGCAAATTGTTATCAACGTACCTGAATTCGAATTAATCGCGATGCTTGAAAGTAAAAGGCGGAGTTGATGTTTTTCTATGAAAATGAAATCGTATCGTTCGAAGTAATCGTAAGGAGAAAGAACAAGAGCAGCGAGTCTTCGAAGAACAACGAGATCAAAAATCAAAGTACCACGATTGTAAAAAGATTTTTCCTTGTTATTTGATATTTCATTATATCGACGAATTCGATTATTTTACATTTCGCCTATTTTACATTTTGAAGGATTCGCAAATACCAAGATCCTCCAATTGAGAAATAAAAATGTCTATATCGTCCAACGATATCTATTAGATTGTCCTGAAAGTGTCTCTCTTTCGCAAATGTGTCTTTTATAACAGTGCACCTTAAAAACTAATATCAAACAAAAAACGTTGTGCGTCTATTATTTCCTCATAAAAGGAAGGAAACTTTTCGGACAATATAATTCGAAGATCATTACGGTAGTAAAATCCTAAACGACAATCTCAGAATATTATCGTAAAGTCTGAAAATGTACAAAAATATACGATGCAAGAAAATAAAGCGCTTGCATCGAGAATTCCTATGAAAAATTAACCGCATTCGAATGAATCATCGTGATCGTCCCTGATGCTTGTGGCACTAAAACTTTGAATTAGACTTGCGATAAAATCTCGCTGCGGTTCTTCCTACAACAACAGAGATGATCGTTAGAACGATGCGAATTTATTTTTATAAGAAGATAATCTAATGGACAATGGACGGGCGTGCGTGACATCGTTAGCGACCGATGCTATTGGGTTACTGGTACCGCCAGAGCTTGATGAAGTGCACTTGAGTGTACTTGACGCAAAGACGCTGAATATGCAAGCTCACCGGATGCCGGCTGTCGGCACGATGTATTACTGCGGATCTTATCCAGACCGCTGTCATCCATATTGAAACCTATTTGCATTTCAAACTCTCCTATACACTTGGAATCCTCTATGCCTCTCTCCCTTTATTCTCCTAGATCTCTTTTTCCGTCCTTCCTCTGGAAGCTTCGATTTTCTCATGCATAAACGAGCGACAATTAGAACTGCACGCTCGCGTTACTTCTGCCTGGTGTTTGATTCGATTCGTCGGAGAATCTTCAACGTGAGTCTAAGGAATTTGAATGTCGAGAGCTCTCGCGGAACATTGCGCGGCAAATTAGATCAAGACTATTGAATTTTGAGAGTGAACGCTGTAACTCAAAGTTGCTCGATTACCTTACGAGACTAAAAATCCCAACGACTCGTTCGATTCGTTTCGCAGGTGAATCTGCAAGATGAATTTGCGAAATTTAATTAAATCATCCGTCGCAGATATTACGCAGAAAATTGAATCGCAATCGGCGAATTCTAAGAACAGACAGACATCGAAACTGCAAGTTAATCAATTGCGATCTCGCAAGCTAAATAACCCAAGTTCTGATTTACGATTCAACAAGAACAGAAAGCTTTATCATCGTCGATAAGGACAGAATGTTCAATATCAAACTTCGTATCCTCTCAATCGAATAATCAAATCAAATAACTGCGAGAACCGTCTCTTCCATCTCCGATATCCGTATCTAACCGCTGCTCTTTGTCACGCACTCCATATCTCTAGTAGAAAAGTTTCAACAATCCGGAGGAACGTTTCACGACAGACTTGACTAACGACAGAACCTCTACCCTTCGAGGGAAGCAATTTCATCGTCTCATCTCGCGATACCCTTAATATTTCATTTCTCACGCAGCCACAATTTTCAAGCGCGACCTTCTCCCCTTTAGGCTACACAATAAGCCGATAATCCCGCAGCTCGGTACGAGAGAACAGGGAATAAAACGAAGCAGTCACGACAACTTTGCAACCAGGATCAGAGAAGTCACTGGAGACGCGGTTCTTGACAAGGCAGATCGCTCGACAATGGCACCGACGGTTTTACGCTACGCTTGGGGGTAGTTTAAGGTACGCGAACGTTTCTCGTCGCCATCGCGCTGCAAAAGAACGAACGAACGACGAAGGGACGCAGCCACACGATCCAGTTTTCACTTTTCTTCGGTTCTCAAACCCAGCTGGCTTTCTTGCTTTTTCTTTTTTCTGTTTACTTTCTGCAACTACAAACTTTCTGGAGGGATGAAACGACCCCCGTGGCGCTGCGTCTCTTCGAACGAATGATTACGGTCCCGCGACGTCCTCGTGACCAGGTTGTCTTTCTAGCTGAGTTTTTGTCAAAAGTTTTTCCATAAGAGAAATCGTGTCACGTTGGCGCGGTGATTATTTTATATTGTCAAGGGGCAAAACAGAAAAGAACGGGAATGCATAAAAGACGAGGAAGATTGGGAAAGTTAGAGAGGAAGAGGGACATAAAAAGGTTGTTCTCGACCATCAGATTGTGAAACTCGTCGATCGATTTTGGATTCTGCGAAGGAACTCGAGGGATAGTTCGAGCGAGAAACTCGTGAATCGAGCAAGTTGGAAGGAGGGTAGTTCTAGGGTGTTGGATTAACGTGGAGCGTGGAAACGAACTAGGACCGGTGAGACTTCGAACGCGAATCCATCCTGGTGACGAGGATTTCGTGGCTAGGACGCGGCTGTGTGTGTGGCTTAAGTCTAACTGTATTCTTAGGGGTGGGTTGACAGGGGTGGCTCGCAGCCTAAGGGCGACGTGAGCTTACCTTGCTTCCCCTTTCGTTAAATATGATTTCCACGTCGAGGATCGGCCCGAATTGCTGGAAAACAGAAAGCAATCTCTTGAGAATTCGTTAGAGTGTGTTTAATGAGATAAGAGCGAGAGGAAAATTTAATAAAACAACTCTATCGATAACAATCCTTATCACGTAAAATATACAAGATTAAATAGAACTATACGTTCTAAAATTAAGCGTGATAATCTAAACTATTATGATGAAGTATTATCATAAGAATAGAAACTCGAAATATTTCAATGCTCGATAGAAGAATTATTTATTTATTCGTTCTTTTTTCTCATATTCATAGTTGTTATTAAATTTTAACGATATAAACGAGGTAATAAAATAATTATACGAAATAAATTAAGAATTTCCAAAAAGAAATTCCCAAGGAGTTGAGGTGGAAAACATGAGACTTACCCCAAACATTGCCCTGAGATCAGGGTCTCGAAAACGGAAAGGTATATTGCTGACATGAAGGCGTTTTGGTTGACCTTTTAGATCAGAACCCTGTGTCGCTGTCGCAGGTGTAGTTGCACCTGAAGTGACAGGTACTAGAGAACTGCCTTCGACGGCGCCCTCAGGATTGGTTTCGTTGCCAGCGGGTGTGGGTGCTGGTTGTTGACCACCTCCTCCTGCGGCTGCAGCTGCCGCGGCCGCCACTGCTGCCTGAAACACCTCCGACTGTCGTCGAAGACCAGAAATGGCATCAGAATCATCGTGCAGCTCGTATATTTGAGATTTGTCGTTTATGTTCATATGATATATACTCAAAGGTATTTACAAAGATTTGTTAATAGAAATGCGAGACTTTGTAAGAAATTTCAAGTGATTTTTAAAGATGTGGACGTAAGATACTTTCGAATTTTATATGATTTTATATCTTATACCAAGTGCTTTTTAAAAATATAAAGAAAATATCCTTTTACGTTTATTAAATTTTATATAACATTATGATATTTATCGTAGATTCCTAACTCTCAGCAATAATGATTTCTAACTTAAAGGTGACTTAGAAATTAATTATCAGTAATTACAATAATAATTATTAATCTATTCTACCATTACACCATTGTAACTCCGTCAAACAATTCCTATATTCCCAATCACAGCTTAATGAATCTATATTCCTAACAAACGAAGAAAATCGTTAAACCCAAGAGTCAATTAACGAATACAAATATTTTCTATTTTTTTATTCACGCCAATAATCCTCTAACTACGGAGCAGAAAATTCCAAAGCTCGACTTAATTGAATTCTCCGTAAATGCCTCTGACAATATTCGCAAAAAAGAGACAAGATGTTTGCTACGAGGTTTAGAGACGCGATCGTTAGCATTCCGATTCGGCAAACGGTACAGAAGCCGCAAGTAGAGCCGGCTGTAAGTGGTCAGCCGCATCGGCCGACCTTATCTCGTTCGCGCCACTAACGAGGCTAAGTGAACACACGTCGCGTATAGTCAGACGCAGCTGCCGTTGCGTGGAATTTCTGGCTGTGCTACTGAATACCGTTTCACCTTCAACTTTATCACGTCTGTCATTGCTTATACCGCCACGGTAACTATCCACGGTTACTGGAACTAAAGCAATTTCAGCCATGAGCCGGCTATTAATAAACACTTTGTTAGAACGACACGTTTCCTCTGCCTTCCGTAGAAAATAGATTACGGTGTCCTTTGTGACGAACAAAATTGGGCGGAATATGACTACCGATTGTAATATCACGCTAACTTTCAAGGTTAAATTTCTATTAAATTACTGCAACGATATTAGAAAGCCGATAAATTAGAAATTGAAAGTTATAAACTTCTTACAATTTTACGTTAAACTGAGCAATCGGGTGATTGTATTTTCTAAAATTCGTTTGGAAAACTTTATTCCTTACGCTGTCGTAATAGAAATTATAAAGCATTCTCTGTTATTTTTATTAGAATAGAGGATTTATTATTTCGATAATTCGTAACTTGTAAAATTTTGTTAATGGCTTCAAGTACACGCGTAATTAATAATCAATTATTATCCTCGTTCTAATTACAAAATGCCAACTTTTTCAAATTTCTATGTTACAATTATAAAATTAGCAATCTACATAATAATTTCCAATTCGGTTTTCATTAATTTTGTATCTTGATTAAAATTTCATTCGCGTAGTAGCATATCGAAATCTACTATTCTTTCGATTAATTTCGTGGCGAAGGACGACGTTGCTTCGACGTTGAGCGTCGGACTCATCGAAGACGAGTTTGATGCCACGTTTCAAGAACGCGGCAGACGTAATGAAATTTAGATAGGCCAGAGAGGCTAGAGACTGGTTCCTTCCCTCTCCGTAGGAGACTCACGAATTATTCATTGAGCATCGACGATGCCCACCAATGCCCGATACTATCAGAGATTAGGGTTTGCAGAGGGAACCTTCGATACGCTTTCAGGCGTATTCTACGACGTGGGCAGCTTGTATCACGGTGGATTAAAACTTTGTTTGCTCGAGCCTTTCGGATAAAGAGGGTAGAGCAGCAGCGACAGAATGGAAGAACGACGGTCACCTCGATGGCTACTCGAGAACACCCTCGATCAGCTTTCTTTTTCGAGGACTTCTTATGATGAAATATGATAGTGTCATTGATATTTTTGCGTATTCCTTTCTTATGGGGTTTTACTGGAATATTAATAAGAAATCGCAGGAATATTTCGACTATCCAACGAACATTTGAAATATTATCTTTGGTTTGCTTTATTTGGCGAAGCTCTTATAAACGAAAACTAACATAAACAGAGAAAAATCGTTATCCTATCCGAAGGGAATAATTCTATCAAAATATTCTGCGTTTGATTTCCAATCGTTTCTTTAGGAAAATTAAAAATTTCACAAATTTTTTTAGAAGATTACAGAATGATATTGGAGAGTTGCGACGAGATATGCGAGGTGAACGATTAATTGAAAAAATTCTGATTGAAGGAGTGACAGAAGGATACACGAGGCAAAAAATAGAAAGATCGTATATGAATTTTCCGCGTTTTTATCGCTCTTTCGCCTCCCGTCGGGGCTGTCGAAGCAGCTTGCGAAAACGAGGCCGATTGCGTCGCGTTTAATCGAACGAAATTGCCATTCCAGCTTTTTTTATTGCTGCCTCGTTTCAATCCGCGCGGGAAAATTTTACGAGCGTCGGACACTCGTTTCAATTAGCCAAAATTATTCCAATTCGATGGGCGACAGACGAACCGTACACTGTTCCAATTTCATTAAAAATTTATCGTTTCTTGGATAGTTATAGATTTCTTTTCCCGCGTCTGTTTACAGCATTTGCGTTTAAATAAACATTTTCAGGATAAGCCTGTTTGGAAACAATAATATTTGTGAAAATATAAACATTGTGATTGTCATTTATTTATTTTGTTTGCAGATAAATGGTAGACAAGGATATTACTTTGCATCTGAAGAGAGAAATAATTGACTAGAATAATTGTAAAGCAAGTCATAAAAGATTTGTATGCTTTCTACTAGGAAAATAAGACGTCTGAAAGTGACAGGTGTATTTTTCAGCAAAACCGCCAGAGATTTTGAGGATCGAGTACTATTAACCCCGAAACGTTGGTAGATTGCCCGGGGATGGTCCTTCGACTGATACAAATAATAGGGATTTCTCTCTTCACTGGCAGGAATTTATCGTTCCCGAAAACTCCTGGCCATTTGTTTCTTCCCCAATTCCTTTAAAGGAGTAGCTACAAAAAGATACAGCGAGGGAATTGCGGAAACTCTGGCTAAGAACGAGCATCGTTAGTCTTTCCAGTCTTCAATTGAACAACCAATTTCCTCTTAAATTTGCAAATTCGCCATACAACTTGCTACACGATCACTTGTTTTTTGATCAGTTTTTCAGAATAAATCAAAATCGAAATTTTCGCGTATGAAACTTAAAATTCAATCCTTTGATGCACAGTTTACCACACACAAAAAAAAAACAATATTCATAATAAATCAACATCCCACGTTCGAGCCCACGTTTTTCAACTTCATGGTACAACTATCTCAACCAATTACCCAACCCCCGGGAGTCTTCTTCCCTTCAAAACCTCGTGCTGGAAACAGTTTCGAGCGCGTACAACTCGAAAGCACGCGAAACTCTCGCGGAAGCCTTTCAACACGGGCGGTGGAAGGGTAAAGGGGGTGGATAATTCCATGGAAAACCCACGAAACATTTGAACTACTCTCGAGACGTTCGTATCGGCTAACGAGGCTCCGTGAAGAAGCGCGAATGGAAAAATTTTCGAGACATCGGCCGGTGGACTTTGCCCTACGGCCAGCTCACTCCACGCTGCCGATGAAACTGGATCGTCTGGATGCTTTTTCGTCGTTCAATGAACGACGCGACATCCGCGGGAACGCGGCCATTCAACGTGTTCGTTGAAAAGGAACTTTTAATTTGCGCCTCTGCACCACAGAGTGATTTGAATAGAGTCCTGGCGCCCGAGCGCCGTTCGACTTTTCGTATTGTGCGGCAAAACTGTGCGATACTTGTGCTGTCTCGCGATAATGCTCCTCCTACGACTAAAGGCTGTTTTTTCGAGATAATTTGCCTGCCAGAATCACTTGAAATTTGTTGAGAGAATAACGTTCGAGTGGATGTTACAGTTTGGTTGAAGAGGCAGTTGAAGATTGTCGGAGAATAGTAATCGACAGACACTGTTAGTGTATTCTTGTTGTGAAAGACGCTTTAAGATGGTTGGAAAATAAGATTTCAAGAATAAGCTGATACTTTACGTGATATGGCAATGATTGGGCTGGAGGAGTCGGATAATTTTTGAGATTAATGGATTTGACATATTTAGAGAATAATAATTGATATTGTCGTGTGCGTCGGTGCTGTGATTTTGTTGTGGATTGAAAAGGATTGGAAAATAAGAACCACGAGAAGACGGGGTAATAAGAGTGGGAGGATTTTTATGATAAAAGGATTTAAGTTTGAAAGTAAGTTAAATGAATAGAAAGAAAGGGTTATCTCTGGGAATATAACAGAGCTTCATTTATCCGAGCTTCATTTGTTGGAACAATATTTTAGCCAGTTCCCAATTAACTCAGCTCCTTCTTGATTGAGTCCATTTATTCAAACGTGAACTTCTATTATTCGAATGGAGGAATTGTGGTTAAGGGGCAGAATTAATGAACTTCATTTGTACGAACTGTTTGTCTCTTGACAGCAACTTCAAATTAATGAAATTCTATCGTAGTTGATAGTCTGAATTTAAATATTATAGATTCTAACATTTGTATATCGTAGACGTCAGATTTTCTAATGAAGATTATGTTAAAAATAAGAATATTCATTCTTGTTTTAGAATAGAGATAAATTCGTCCGCAAGTTCTCTGAGAATATTTTTTCTCTCGAGATAAAATTCAGCGCAAGGAGCCCTCGACGTTTCAAGCGGTTCTCAAAATCGCTCGACGACTCTCGAATTCTACAGAAAATTCCTAGCAGCAGCTCAGATCCCTCCCCCCCCCCCCTCTTCGCATGTGTCTCCTAACACAGATAGGATCTCAACTTGCCGAGATTCTTCCACTTCAAAAGTGACTCTCTAAGATCACCTAATCCTTAGATAGATCCTTAGCCCGAGGTAGGTCCTCCGGTTCAGGAGTAAATTTCCGAACACTAAGACTCAGAGCAGATCTCCAAAGTAGATTCCTAGAGAATCCCCTAGACGCGTGATTACTTTTCGTGTGCTTTCGATCGACTGCTTCAGAAAACGCTACCAAAGGCTGTTTTAGTCTCAAAGCAGCTCGACAAATCCCTGTCGTATTCTACGTGATATCGCATATTTAAGAACATTCGAATTTCAAGCTACAAATAAACTTTCCAAAAGAGACGATTTCCAAGGAATTCTGATCGAACGTGAGCGTTGAGAAAGTTAACAAAAGCCTTTGGACAATAAAAGTGGAACCTTCAAACGGTGGAGGATTTCCACATTTTTTTATTCGAAAAATTTATTACAGACTCAAACAGTCGATATCTTTTTGAAATCTTGAAGCGTAAATCGATGTACAACGCAGTTATACTCTAACACGGCAATGGAAATGAACAACGAAACGCGAAGCTTGTAAGAAAAATGGTACGAAGAAAATATTTTTGAAAATATATATTCAAGAGAACGCGTCAACGTAATTATCCATCAACAAAGAAGATTAGCCACGAAACGCGACACGTCTATAAATAATAGAAACCTGGCACGTACAACGTTTAAGAAGAGGAAAATCATACGGGTCTGCATGCGCAAAATGGTCAGAACGAAATGCGGCTTTACGAGTCGCTGACTAACCGGCACCGGATAATTGAACAGACGAGCGACGAACAAAGCGACCACGTCGTCCGGAACCACGACATTGTTCGAAACTCTTCACGCTTGGCTCAACCATGTCCGAAATGCTCCGCGTGCACTTCGTTCGCCTGGGTTAATTAGATACGACCATTCGACAAACTGTCCTGAGAATCGTACGTCCTGAATCTTGCTCGAATCACGATAATTTACAGTCAGCTCTACGATCCTTGTCTTTCGAATCTCGATGGTTCGCGTCTGTATGCGTCTGTATGTGTGTAAAACGATCCAGTTAGTATAGACGTGCCTACAAAGTGGAACTTGCAAGTTAAAATTGGAAAATGGAGGATTTAAGTGGCAATCGATAGACTGATTGGAGGAAGAATGTTCGATGGAATTTGGCTGATTAAGAAGTAAGAATTTCATTGAAAAACTCTTCCACAAGGATGTGATAATAGAAAGAAAAGAGGAATGGATGGAGAAATAAAGAAGAGCGTGTTCTCTTCGGAGTATGTTAGTGGAGACTTACGAGTAAGTCTAATTTAATCGTTCGATGACAAATTTCCCCCTTCATCTTTTTCTATTTAACTTTTGCAAGTATACTATACCTTCTAACTCTATTCTATTAGAGAAATTCACTTCGAATTCTCATCCACTCCATCCCACATTTCGTGTTCATTTTCCCTTTTCTTCACCTCGAATCTTTCATTCTAATTCTATCATTTTTCCACTCTGTAACCCGAGTCTCTACCGTACTCTAAACTGAACCGACTTCCAACATGTGTAAGTACCTACAGCGTTCAGAAACTAAATTTACCTGCGATTTTTTCAAATTAGAAACGTTGTCGCTTATATTACAATCCCTGTCTGGAATTACAAATTGTTATCTAGTTTCTAACAGCGCAACTCGCAACAGACTTCTCGTTTGACTTGGTCCTACGTTTCCTTCCTTCAGCCCTTTGCTCAAATCCCCCATTTTTCCAGTCTGCGAGCGAAAGCTGCACCGCGCTTTAAACTGAACAGGCGAGGAGATTTGGAGAATTGGTAAGGGCGAGCAAATAGGAGGGAGACACTACAGTTCCACGGAGCCCTTTAATTAAAAGCTGTTGTCGAGCGTGTCGACTAACGTGGCACCACACAGAATTACCAGAGTCTCTGGCTCTCTCACTCTCTTGGCCAGTCCAGAATCCAGCCAGCCGTCTAGTAAATCGAATTAACGAACGGAATTACTTTAATTAGCGCGGCTAATTAGGCCGCTTTATGAGTCGCGCTAATTACCGCGACTACGCGCGTCACGCCATCCAACGGCGAGTTATCGCGCGCTTAAACAAATTTCGAGCGTTTGCGCGGCGAGCCGAGGGATGTTTCAACTTCGCTTGCAACGCAACGACGTAGGGGGAAACAACTGCAGGATATTTGTTTGATCAAGCTGTTAAACCACGCGGAAAGCAATGGTTAGTCTGGCTTCTGTCGAGGAAACATATCGTTTCTTTGATACGAGTCAGTTGATGTAAATCGACTGGTTAAAACTAGCGGTGATTCCAGTCACACGTGATCCTTGATTTGCACGTTCGTATGGTTCAGTCGAGTTGTTATCGTACAATGTTTTACAGTAGGCTGCATCGTGTTAAATAAAATTGTATTAGGCGTCGCGTGTGATCTTTAACTTGGTCGCCTGTAGCATGGTTTTAGACGAGAACGTGTTTCTTTAGCTGTTTTAAAGTTTACATTGCACGAAGAATAACCTTCTATTAATCAAGATGATAATGTGCAAGATGATAATCGTGCCGCTAATATCAATACAAATCTGTGTAGATTTTTACCTATATAGCTAATATGTACTCCTTGTACACTTCTAGAGTCTATAGCATACAGCTGTCTATTATTAGTCGCGACAGTTATACGTCGAACGAATAAACGAACGTGATTACAGAAATATACAAAATTAAGAGAGTATTTTGAAAGTTAATCCGAATCAAATTCTACTTCTTCGAGATCCCCGATCCTTCTCAGTCCTTAATTCCAAGGGGAGCTGTTCAGATCTCCAGAACTTTCGCCAGACGAATATTTCCCCGTCGATCGAACTTTCCCTACACTTATCTCCCTTTGTTTCTCGGCTCGTACGTGCGTAGAATCATCGAGGGTTCGTGTACGTGACGTAACGCCAGCTAAGGAAATCAGGCACCGGTTGTGGCAACTTTTGTCGGAGACCGCAAAGGCGGCGAAGCAAGGACGAGCAGTTCCGAATAGAGATCCGAAAGCGACTGGACAGAGAACCAAATGCGGTTTCGGTGTGGTAGTTCGACTGACTGACCGACGTGGCGTGTGACCTCGGTTTCACAGGGTCGCGTTCCGCTGCTACATCCGCCGGAAGAGAGCGTTTCCCCTACTTGTGAAGTGTAGCGAGAATGTCAACGAGCGGTACATGAAACGGCTTGGTGAATCCGAGGATTCTTTTCGTGTTGAATATCACGAAGATCTTGGCCACGGTTTCCCACGCGGAAATTGTACGAACACGTGCGATATGCTCGTTAAGATTTTGAAACGAAACTATGTCCTATCCGTTGCATGTTCGTTTCAGGTAGGCGGTGAATTTTTTTCTGAAGTTTTTTTCAAAATGTAGAATTCTTAGAATAGCTTAATCGTAAAACTACGTTGTTCTTCTATTTCATTATTATTCGTAAACGCGAGTGCGCAAATGTTAAAGTTTCCGCTAAAGAAATGGAGCTAATGCTCTTTTTCTTTTCCTTGATCGTACGAATTAAAACGACGAATCATCTGATTACGTTCAAACGTGGATTTTGTATGTTCTATCGCTGGCATGTTTATGATATCGATGTGAGAAGAGAGACTAATCGATTAATAGGTAATCAACTGATTATTTACTATCAAACGGTACCGACCAATCACGACGAAGGAAAACTAAAGCAAATAAAAATAGTAAATAATGGAATGAAAGTATGACATACAATAGCCTGTTGATCGACGCCGTTTGGTGGCGGAGGCGGACTGAAGCTGGCCGCGGTTGGGGCACCGGGGGCGGTAGGATGTGGGGCACCAGCCGGTGGTGGTACTTGAGGACCGCTGGGTGGTGGTTGTTGGGGTGCACCACTGTTGTCTTCTTTCACTGGCACCGGCGGCGGTGGTTTCACCTCACCGGCCGCACCAGCCGCCCCAACGACACCCGCTACGCCATTTACCGGCGGGGGGAAGACACCCCCACCGTAGGGCGCAGCCATGCCTGTCTGCACCATGTGCTGCAAATAAAAATAAAATTGATTATTCCATGTATTCATTCGTTCGGTCAGTATCAAGTATCGAATAGTGATTTTCGAAAAATCATTCAATTACTCTAGGTAATGGAATATTTATATAGATAGCAAGGCTTAGGTATTATACCTGAATGGCAAAATATCTCGCTATTGGAATTTCTAAATTATCTGTAATACGTAAAGACGTTTAAATATTTATAAAATAATTTATAAAATATATATACGAAAATTCTATAGAATTCAAATTACCCAACCGATATTTTTACTTTTGCTTTGTTTTACCGGCAGTGATCTGCTGAATCGAATAGATCACGAGAGAAGAATTGTAATTTAGCACTTAGAAAATCGATTCTCCATTTTCCAGGTAAAATTTGTAGTAGATTTGTTATTAACTGTTATTGCATTTAATTTAATTATTCCCAAAATAAACTCGATTTTCCAGTATCGATCGCCTGATTTACCCAAAGCATTTACTTTATTACACATATTAAGCTTATATCGCAGGTAGCAGAGTACTCAAGCAACAAAGTCCTTTGACACAAACATTGCTAAATGGCAGAATATCTAAGTAGCAGAATTCTTAGTTCTTAAACATACTGCTTGAGCCTGAAAATTCTCAAATACATATCGCAACTCTCAAGCACCAAGTTTTACCTCTTAGAAATTCCTACTAATGAAGATTCTTAGAATACTAGATATTCTACCGCACTTATAAATAGCAAATATTTTGGCACATCTCCACCAGAGTGTCGCGGTTCACCGCGGCCGTTTAGATAATACCATTCAGCGAGCAAAAGGACTACGTTGCATAGTGGACTAATCCTCTCATTCCAAGAGCAAATACGCAACATCGAAGCTGTTTTCGCCATATTTCCTTCCCGTTTATCCTAACGTTTTATCGCGCTTATGTATATTTTAGAGGATCGATGGGTCGAACTGGCACGCCTTACGTAAATAAGAAACTCGAACAAACATTACTCCATTGGTGGAATCCTGATAGAGTCGTGCAACAACAACTCGGACTTTAGAATTTTAAATGCGACTTGAGAACGAGACGATGATTTGTGCCCGTATGAATTTTTCACGTCACAGCGACAATAAATACGCTCGATACAGGCTATTAGAAGTAGACGCCACGGACAAACCACAAATCATTTCGCGTGTTGCACGCGCGTCGATTAACAGCATGCTACAACCCTCTCGTTTTTTCCCTCTTTGCCTTAGGATTCGATGAAAATGTCGAGAAAGGAAAAAAAAATATATAAGAAGAAAGTTGCTCGTTACTTTTTCCATCGTTTCATTCATCAACCTCTTAATAATCCTGTTTTTAGTATTATTATGGTATAGATGAAACGTATACCGGGATTAATTATAATATCAACGAATAAATTGAATCCTGTGCAAAACGATTGGGTTTATGGACAGAGATTAATGGAGAACCGTGCACAAATCGTGTTTATACTCTATTATCGTTTGTTACGCGACCATAGGCTATGTATTTCGGTTAAATTAGTTCTGCATTAACGTAGATATTGCTTTACTAAATAAGAATCTTTTTCGATAGAAATGTCAGAAACGTTGTAAACTACCAGCTTTAGAAAAATGATTCGTTAATTCTCTTCTACGTACAAAAATTACCCAAAGGACTCCAGTTATCCAGTTTTCCAGTTACCCAAATTATCCCGTTATCCAAAGGACTCTTAAACACATTCGGAAATTATAACATTTTTATCAGCAGAAAAACAAAAGCGCGACAATTGTTTAAACAGTGTATTGGAATAATTCAAGTTACAGGCTATACGCGTCAGCATCGTGAAAAGTATTATCTAAAAATCCCTGTTCGTCAAGAGAATCCTGCTCGTCTCCTTTCTACGAATTCCTAATACACGTTAAAGCCATCTCGGTTCCATTTCCAGGTTGCCGTGTTCAATCCTCCCGGTAATCCTCTTTTCTTCGCGCTTCTTCGCAATTACATAATCCCGCATTTGCATGCGATCGTCGCGTCACCGTAAGACAATTCTTCTCAACGAAGACTAACGTCTTCCGCTTAGAGAATACTGTTACGAATGCGCACGGCGTCCAAGGGCTGCAACCCCTGCCGCAAAATGGAACCGATTTCTTGCGAGGGCAAGATGGAAAATGAGCGCCGCCGGCATAACTCCGAAGAGACAGCTCACGGACGTTTCGTGCGATGCTCATCTTTCGAGATTATTTGGAAACACGCGGTGCTCCGAACTACAATTTGTTCACCCTTGAGAAACCATTTTTCTGGCAGATCCATTTTGCTAGCCACGGGATCGTACGAATGGTCGTTTGTTATTTAGAGATCGATGCTGAAAATACGAGGCTGTGAAAATACGTTTCGTCGGATATTTTTGAGAATTTCACAGGGTAAAATTGGTAACTAAACGACGAATTTTTGTGTAAATTCGTACCGCTGAAATTAAACTGAAGATTAAAGATAATTTTCCTCCTAGTTTCGTCATCGACGCTTGTATCCATGTAGACGAATATGTGAATTTGTACAAATATGAGAAACCTAATTCTAAGAAGTGTTTATGCATACTTTGTTCATTTTTGCGTAACGTGTATTCTCTATATTTTTGTGGCATCCGTATTTTGCACATTTCTCTGGTCATAGCGTCTGAAGAATATATCGTAGAATAATACTTTATGTACAATTGTATGTAGTATATTTTGATGATAATTAGGATGATAAAAGGACCTTTGCTTATAATGTACATGTAACGAGTTTGTCCACTCTCATCCATCTTCTTTGACACGCTGGTTAACCCTTTCTTTATAGCACACTTATGGCATGAGTAATATAATTCTGTGTGTTATAGAGAACGTATATGTTCCTATAGTATATGTACAAACATATGTACGTTTCCTGTCTAACAATTACCTACAGGTCTATAAGAAAATGAAGAGAACGGAGAAAATAAAGTAGCACAAAAGAGAATATTCTATGAAGATATGTTGCAACTTTTCGGTTAACCGTGTATTTTATTAACGTGAAAGAAAGTAGAAGAACTGAAGAAACAGAACAGAGGGACGTGCGTGAAAGTCGAGGACGCCATGCGGTTCGCGAAGTTTTCGCAAACTCCGGTCAGCAGCTGTGCGAGCCGATTAAATCGAATCAACCGTACAAGGCCAATGCTCCTCTTCCGAGAAGCTGAAACTTCTCTTCGAACTTAGCCAGCCAATTTATTTCTTCTGGCATCGATAAACAAGCCGTCGATACGTGGCAGAATCCATCAAAGTCTCCGGATGCCACGTGCAAGACGAACGGAATTCCATTTCCACGAAAGAGGCTACGCGTCGAGCCAGAAATTAATTTCCCACTATCTAGAACGCTTTGTGCTAACTTCTGACAAGTTTTCCGCAATGAAGAATCGGCCAGCGACGTGCAACGATCCAAAAAATTACGCGAAGAAAAAGAGAGTTAAACGCCCGATTCGACTTTAATATCATCGGTGATATCTTACAAGTGACAAGTTGCAATTTGCTAGCCGTAACACATATCGTTGCATAACGTTAACAAATTTAGCGGTGAAACAAGCGGACTTTCGCACGCTCTGAACTATTCGATTATTCCATTTAGCGTAAAGTTATCAAATTCCGAAAAGGAAATGTATGTAACCTGTAATTTGTAACTCGTTATAATTTTCTAAAGAAATAGATATCATCAAAATCAAGATTCTTTGGCGAGGTGGAGGGACGCGGGAAGAATAGAAACCTGAGAAGAACCGGTTAAAAGACGTGTTCATAAGAATGGATTAACCTTCAACAATCATCTTAATTCTCTCCTCGTTCTTAATACAATCAATTGATTAATACATTTGCTGTTATTGGCGCGTACGTTGCGTCGATGCGATTACATTACGATTTGTGTCTTGTAAAGTCTCATTAACGATATTGCTTCGATCAAGCAACAGGATTCTGCTAAACAAGACGCGCAATTCCAAAAATAACGTAACCATATTTTAATACCAACAGCAAATGTATTACTGAACGAAAGAGACGAGCAAAAAATGACCTTCGACTTAATTTTATTTATACGCTTCCTCGTTGGAATACTTTATTCTCGTTTTAACCTCTCCATTGAATCTCTCACGCGAACCAAACTAACACCACCGACATCTTACTGCTCAATTTTCATAAACGACCGTCCTTGAATTTAATTGTACCATTTGCAGTTACAATAAGGAAGGAACTTTTTTTATAGCGAGCATCGTGTCTGAAACGATCATTAACGAGCACTTTTTTATCGTCATTTAGAAGCCGAGCCATGAGATTCGGAAGAGGGGCGATTTTTCTTCGTTCAAAGAACAAGGTCCATTGAACGTTATCAGTATGGCGCAGGAATTCGTTGTTTTTTCTCGGCGTGTGGTCAGTTTCGCGGGAATTCGTCGTTCCACGAGAGAAAAATCGCCATGTTCTTAACAACAGGTCCGTCTGTTCTTCTTCGTTGTCCGGCTTTTTGCGAAGGGTCGGATCCAAACTAGCTACGATATAACACAAGGGGCCATTCAGTGCGCGTTTCCCCTTCGGGGGCAGTAGACCGTAGCGTTGGAGTTCGTTGGGTCTTGTGGTTATTGCGTGCGAAACGAGGAGAAACAGGAAAAGCCCTGACTGGGGTGAGTCGATGTCCGAACCCCGACAGCGATTTGCAGACGTGTAATTAGGTAAAAAGTTGAAACAGTGTTCTTGTGTGGAAATTTCGGGTTTGTAGGAAAGTGCTCGACTTTCTATAGAATTTGCTAGTTGATTATTTACAGATTAACTTTCTACGAGCACGCTGTCAATTTTTACGTCACTCGATAAATATTTATTTCACCTATTAAATATTATAAGGAGCATTTTAGCTTTCCTTATTTTTCTGTAAACGTTTTAAGTATTAATTATAATCTGTTATAAATACACATCTAATCAGATAAAAGATTGACAATCAATCTATTCTAGCGGTGAAATTTACGATCTACGAAGGGATGCTTGGGCCCTTTTTTTTTTAAATTTGAAAGAGGATTTCAGTATTTAGGGTCGTTGGTCTATGAAATTACCTGAAATAACGTTGTCCGGAATTAACTGAGACTTTACCTTTCGACGTTCGATATTTGATCATCTACCTTGGGATTCGATTTTAATCCACGTGTTCGTCGAATTTATTCTCTTCCATTGTGACGATCGGCGACGATATATATATATAATGGTATTATACTATTATATATATAATGATATATATAACGATATATATACTATTACAAACACAAAAGGGGTTGAAAATTAATCAATTCTTCTATTCTTTGAGTTAAGAATTAATCAATTCCTTTATTCTACGAGAAATTTATTCTGAAGAAATTAATTATGCAGTGTGAAAGCTAAACTTGCGGAAATTAAACACTAAAGGCTCTAAAGTTAATTTTGAAAAATTTCCTAAAATTCTCAAGTTAAAATGTTTTGTAGTTCTAGAATTTTAGATGATCAAAATTCTAGATTCCTATATGCAACATAACTATCAAACTTCTGGAATTCTAGACATTTCTAGTTCTTGTACAGATTTCACATTCGTATAATAAAAATTAAAAGATATTTTCCATAGATTTTGCTACGATAGAAAGTGACAAAACTTATTGATTTTTTGCTGGTGCGTGCAGGGATGAATTATCGGCAGCGACGTGGATAAAGCAGGAAAGTCAGTGACCGATCGAGGTTGGTCAAGTCGGGCAGTGTAGGAGATGAACGTAGATGGGACTGGCTAACGTTAAGGCGCTTTCCAATTCGATGCATCGCCATGGAAAACGAGCGAACACACATGGGCACGGTATTGACGTATCGCTGACGCTATAGTGACGCAATAGCAGCCATGATACCAAAGTACTGTGACGTAATAGTATCGACGAACGTTGTGAATTCGTATTCATTGTATTTTCTTAGAGAAAGAAAGCTTGTTTTCATGTAACTTCGTTTAAAAATCTAGAGATCTTTCTGATAGGGCTGAATAAGCTGTTTGGTCAGTGTTGAGACATTATGCTAATCTTAAGATTACTTTTAACTGCGTCGCATCGACGAAAGATAATGTAATGTTTCTATGTACGTCGCGTTTCCATTGACGAGGTAAATACAAGGAAAACACAGGCAAATGTTACCTAGAGTTTAATAGCTAGCGTGAAGACACGCCTTTTTTTTTAATGTTCGTTTCCTCGTGAAACTGTTCACAGTCAATGAGTAATCACAAAGGATCACGAACGATCAAGAACTTTGTTGTAATGCTTAGTTGTTTTGCTTTTTTTCATGTCTAATCAGTGATAGCAGCTACAAAATTTAGATAACTATCTAGTTGAGAATTCATGCTTCTAATTGGCTATGTCGTTAGAAGCATTCGATTTTCAGAGCATCGAACAACCCTGTTTCTAAATAATTAATTCATTAGCTATAACTTATTCCTAGGTACTCGATATTCATGTACATAACTACAAAATCCCTGAACCTAAAGTCTAAACATTAAAGTATCCGTGTTATCCAGCAGTACAATAACAGCCAAACTGTTAACACCGCAAGGCTGCAAAACCGCTGAGATATCAAGTTGAGAAGTTCTAAATATCGTTTCGTATTCCGTCGGTTTCACACTAGGAGGAGTGATCTAACATACGAAGTATCGCAGCGTAGCGTAACGTTGAAACGTAGCTCGCTCTCTTCACGGTGCTGCTTGTTCCTGACATAATGAAACCGTTCCACATCCGTAGTCGCGCTATTCACGCGCTGAAATCTCGTTCGTATCCCGACTCTCACGACACTTACGGCACGCGAATTAAATAACCTACGAGTCGAATAATTACGGAAAATGAGCGTTCGCTGAATTTAAAAAGATTTTCCTAATTAATATTACACGAATTTGACGAATTCTCGACGACAGTAATTTTCTGGTTATTCGTTTGGCAACGATCTGAACGGTTAAATCATTCAGTGTTTGCGTCGATTATTATTCGCCACTTCGATTGTTGCTAAGTCTACTATGTTACGTAATTCCGACGCTATTAACAAGTGAAACGGTAGGTAGAACTTGTATGTACAAGTCTCGAACGTAATTCGATAAAAAGAAAAAGGAAATTGCACATTTTCAAATACTCGTCGCGTTTCATTCGAGTCGATACATACCGGCAATAGCACAATTATCGCTCTACCTAGATAATGCTAATAGTTTGCCAAGCATTCGCTGTTTTAAATATTCAATTACCAGAGAGTCTGGTTGAAAGCATCGAGGCAAAAAGCATTAATTAGCCGCCATCGTTCGTCTAACAGGGACGCGGGACAAAAAGGAAAATGTTAAAAATGATTGCCAGTCACATCTCTAATTAGCAATAAAATGAAACAGCGTAACGATCTCGTCCAAACGTCTCATGTATCCTGTTCGATTCAATGTACCCTCGCGGATCAAGGCTTTATCGTGGTCAGATTTAATTGCTGAAACAGGGTGTAACTTACAAGTCACCGGTCCCATTAAACGGCTCGTTAAATGGAAATTCAGCGCGTGCTTGTAATGCTAATTTATTAATGCCGTTTGGGTCGCGAAACGACCAGCTTACGCGGAAAGAGAAATTTATTCAGCTCGCGAGGACGTTGCTCGTCCGACTATCGTCCGGCAAACGGCACATGCAAATTCACCCGTTTGCTGATTCGCAGACCAGTGAAGATGGCAGCAATGGAAGGACCAGTAAAATACGATGATGTTGATCGTGGTCAATAACGTGGCAAAACAGATACGCTGTTTACGAAGGGATGAAAACGAATCGACGTTAAATTTTCGCTCATTTCAGATTTTTCTATGATCGGACTAATATCCTTAACGATATTTCATAAACCAGTTACCAGAGGCAACAAATCCTTTCGTTTATGAAAGAATATTATAAAGCAGACTATTGTTCTCTGCGACATAGAATTGTAATATTTTGTGATTTTAAAAAATTAGATAAATTTACAGACAGGAATTTCTTCTCTCGTTCCCTTGTTGGTGGTTAGTGTTGATTTAAGGGAAATAGAATTCAAATACACTAACTTCTCAAACTCTGTACATCTGGTTACCAAATGTTTCTTAAATTACAATACAACCCATTCCTTCGTCCCAAACTACAACCCTCGCTTTGTTAAATTTGTCTTTTCAAAGTCGGATCAAACATCGAGTCAACAATTACCAAATTCATCGAACCAAAATTACGAAACAACACACGCTTTTCCTAACTTAGAAGCCTTTCTTCGATTTAAACCTCGCATCTCGGATAAAAAAGCTTCGACCCTGCGCGTGAAATTGCAGATAGGCTAATTGTTGCACCCCAAA
Source organism: Bombus affinis (assembly GCF_024516045.1). Lineage (NCBI taxonomy): Eukaryota > Metazoa > Arthropoda > Insecta > Hymenoptera > Apidae > Bombus > Bombus affinis. The sequence continues at coordinate 14,391,906 of NC_066348.1, read as the reverse complement.
ACGATACTCCTGAGACACTAAACGACCCAGCAGCGTTAAGCATCAGAGTTTCGACACGGTACCCTTGCTTCCGATGTTTTGACGCTAGCAAAGCGACCGGCACGCCAAGAATAAACCTGGAATCAATAGCGGACGAGTCGACAGGGGGTGGAGGAGAAAAAGGGACAGAGGGTGGAGACACAAGGGGGATCCGGATAGAACGCGCATCATAGCGAGATACCTAAACCGCTTATTGTCTGAGCCGCTTAATCCTTGGACGAAAATGAACGCGCAATTATAAGCGCAATACGGCTACGGAAAGTGCACGATAAGCAAAGGACGCGGGCGTCCCATATCCATGCGATTCAAGATTCAGACGTCTTTCGCGAATAATTTATCAAGTGTTCAAGAGAATTATTTTAATATGTATCTTCCTTAAACGCACGTAAAACAGAAAATTTGTGTGTTTGAATTAATCGTTAGCTTAATTGATCTTTAAATGGTCGTGTCATAATATTTAATTTAAAAAAAAACTAGAGAGAGAGAGAGAATTATTTCTGACATTTATGAGGTCCTGAAGATGTCCAGAGTTCAGAATTGAAGTTTTATTAATAGATGACGAATATTTTATGTACTCGTGCCGCCTATGAATGAAATATTCCAATGAAGGAAGATATCAGACTGTGACTGTGCAGATATTGCATGAATTTTTCAACAACGAAAATGAACATTTTAACAGCCATGAATAATACTTGATAGACTAGATAGACGTAATTACTATTCCATATCCTACTAATTACAATTTCCAGGTACCTGAATTTCCGAATACCCAAACACACACTAAGGAATACGATGTATGTAGGTCGTTAGGTGTCGACCTATGGACCCGAATTTCTGAAAAATTCAAAATTCGATAGTTTCCGCGATATCTAAATTCCTGGACACCTGGACATTCCGAGGGGAACCTCATAATATTCGTCAATATTCCTTGCACCTAGATTCCAAGATACGCGCGTGTTCGAATAACTAAATGCCAAGACTACGAGTACCTACATACCGAAGACACATGTACGCATCAAATATCACATGCAGATACATGTTTGTCCAGGTCTCTGACTACCTACCTGTCCATGTACAATATGTACATCGAGAATGGTATATCAACACCGAACAGCTTCGGTATTCAAGCATTCAGCCACGCGGAATCTACATACTAAGTGTCTCCATATTGTAGGAGGGTATTTTCCAAATCTTCGGTAAAGACGTGGATTAGGGTTAAGTTTGGATTTCACATCATCCCTCTTTTGCCATGTTACGAAATCCGACTCGAATGTCAACGGCTAAAAATAACGTACACTGCCTTTTATGCAACGGATTAGATGAATAATGAAACTGAATAATAAAACCGAATAATCACAGTTAGAGAATTAACAACAGCATTAAGAATGACCGTCTCGTTTGAAACTTCGATAATAGGGCCATACGCTCGATGCTGTGATAATCCAATTTAATTGCGCAAATTTAAATGCCGTATGTAAATGCTTATGACGCGCTGCACTTGTCTAGACGAGTTTCTAAATCAGATTTAGACTATGAACGGACTTTTCGAATTCAGAGTTGAACCGAAAGTTCTCATCTAAATATTTGACAATTTGATGATTCTATTGTTAAAAATGAATATTAATATTTCTTATCACTGGACGCTGCTACAACAATGTATCGTAACGTAATGCGAAGAATACTATTATTATAATATAAAAATATCACTACATGCGTGGAAATATAGAAATATATCGATGATATATCTCAGAATATAGCTATAATCCTAAATAACGAATTGCCTATAATGAATTCTGTGTTCCATTTTTTACGCTTCAAGCTGACGTCTCAATAACGAAGCTTCTTAATTCTTTAAAATTAACATTCAATCTATTCAAACGAGTTGGCTACCGTGAGATATCAAATGGAGCAGCGGAAAAGCGATTACTCAAGGGACATTAAGGCATTAAGGGATCGAATAACGTTATATCATCGGCAGGAAAGACGATTTCAGTGTGACGACATCGGAAAAAATGCTGGACGTGTCCATCCGGTTAGAATAGGTGTGATTCTTCTGGACCGGTGCAATCGTCGTCGACCGAGTTATCGGGAATTTCTCCGACATTTATTAGACAGCGAAATAAATTACAGTCGTTGCTCGAATCCGGCTTAACGATTGCAACGAGCAGCAATTTCGTCATATTACTCGATACGAGCCACGATTTCGTCTGCAACGTTTCTCGCTTGTCGATTGTGGGAACGACGCCTTATCTTCGCTTCTCAAACGAATCGAAGCTGTTATTTAATGATCACTGTAGTTGATGCGTTTGAATGCTTTCAACTGTATGGACGTTTTGCAATTTGATTTGTTCAATTCGATGTGATATGCTTGTCGAACTCTGACTCTCTCTTGAAGAATACTAGCAACATGTGTACAGTTTATTTCAAAAGATAATGAAATTGTTAACGTATTAATTCGTTCATTTTATTTAGCATGTATTCCTTTGATATAATAATAACGATAGAAATGATCAACGAATAAATGAATAGATTTCTGGTGATTTGTCTTTGAAGTCGTCTCGAGCATCGTACAAAGAGGGAAATGAATTTTATCAGAAATTTAAGAAATAATAATCCCTTCCTGATTTTAATAATTCTCCGAGGACATTAAATTGAGGACACTTAATAGTGCTCTAGGGAAGCGTACCATGAAAATAAGTAGAAGAAGAATGTAGGTTGGAAAATATAACTTTATTAACACACCATTTACCTCAAGCTACTTTAAACCAGCTATTAAATATTCTTAGTCTTTGCATGTCAGAAAATGACCATAAAATATAAATTACAAGTGCCATTATCTTAACAGTAGCTAAAAACAGAAGCAATTATGGAATGCGACACTTTATTATAACGTTCGAAGATTAATACTGATTGGGTGACTGTACAAGAAAAAGTGGAACTACGACTTTAAAGAAATCTTAAAGAATCTATACCACAATATTATCTCGTCCTTTTCGTTTCGATAGACATCCTTCGAATATCGTACGCTTCGAATATCATTGCTAACGAAGAATATCGAAGAGCAACTATTTCCTAACGATAAAATCAATCCCTCAGAAGTTTTTAAATCTATTTCAATCTTATTATACAACAAGCTAAAGCCCCACACACAACGCCATACAACCACCAATGACTATAATCACTTCAATTTGTCGCAGTTTTTACTATCGCGCGAGAACACGCAGAAAATGAAGAATAACACGTACCGCGGCGAGATCGAAACAGGGAGGAAGAAAAAAAGGAAGCGAAATGGAATTTAGACCGCGGCGGTGCAATTCGGGCAATTTGTTTCCGCGAGGCGCAGCGATTCGAGCCGTTTCCATTCTCGTCTCCCTTTCTTCCCTTTATCCCTGGCTTCCTCCTTCTCTTCTTCCTCCTCCATTCTTCTCTGCCCCCGCTTGCCAAGTTAAATACTCTAATTCGTATTAATGGATGGCTTGCTGCCAGTGGAACGTTTCTAAAGGGGCTCTTCCCAAGCCGCTAGCCAGAATGGACACGTTCACAGAGTACGTTCACACCAATTGACCAGACTTTAACCATCGACTACGTGGGATCTTTGCCTCTTCTGCGCTATGGGGGAGATATCCTCGATTTAACGTGGCCCTTCCAACCAGAATGGTGTTTCAACCTCTCCAAGCTAGGCTCCAGGGACTCTAGAAAATTGTATTTAACGCCAGAGAACCACCGGCTGTGATCGATACTCTCCGGAATGACTGAAAGCGTACGGAATAGAGTGACCGCAAACGCGAGAACTTGGATTTTCGGGACAATGGGCCGCTGATGGGTTAAGCGAACTTGGTACTTTTGGGCTGATCAGTGACTCGGTTAATGGAAGGTTAAAGAGTTCTTCTTAGAAGATTTTGGAACGAAGAGTAAATAGAAGTGTTGAGAATATATTTATATTAGAAACGAAGATGTTGAAAAACTAAGTAAAAATCAGGCACCACAGATTCCCTAAGCAATTAACACAACACCCAATTTCATCTCTAATACATCTATAATACTCTAAACTAACACTAATCACAGGACGAGCCAATTACAACGGTCCACACTTTAAACGATTAACTGAATCAATTAAACATCTCGAAGCATCATCCTAGTAACATGTCAATGTTTTCTACGTAACCGGACGTGATTAAGGCCCTGGAATATGTTCAAACAAATTCAAGCAAATTCTAACACGAACACAAATCCAAACGTATTCAAACGAGTCGAAGCCGTATAACGTCGTCAACGGTTAGGATATATTATTGAAAGGACGTTTTGTGAAACGGCGAGCAATTGACCGGGCAATTTTGCAATCTTCCCTCCATTAGCCGCGCGTCGCTAGCCCCTTTTCCGCCATCTGCTCGCGCGGCCATTGCGTTCGAGGAACTGGAACGCACGAAGCTGTTCGAATCGCACCTCCAACCATTGGCTTTGTCTATGCGTGGGCATATCCAGCAAGCGACTCGACGCTGCTTGACGACGAGTGAATTCAGCATGGGTCGCGTGTATTTCTCTTCTGGAACGTGACTTTATTTCTGTCTGAGAGAAGCCCGCCTCCTGGCCCACGCCGAACCGTGATCGTCATTCCGATTCGACGATTCGCTTTTGAATACCACTTACGACGGTTCTTGTTACATAGAAAAGATAGCTTGACTCACGCTTTTCAGATACGACGCGAGAGAAGACGGTCTGTGAAATGGGGGCTTTGAACAAATTGCACGTGACGATGTACGTTTCGGATAGTTGAGAGAACGAAATACGCGACTTCTGGATTCTGAATCGATGGAATTTTTCTTTTCGACAAGTCCTCGGAAGCATCGGAGCTCGCGTTTTTCTGCAAATTATTATAACTATGGGATCGTTCAAGTTGATACGCGAATAATCCGTATTTGACCTGAATCGTTTCATATCAATTTTTCGTTCTCTTCGCAGTTACTGAAAACACACGTGTTTCTGACTAAATCAACGTTGACTTGTGTCGACACGCATAAACATCGCATACATGTATTCGTTTGTTTTCACTATACAACACGGGTTATTATTATCTGTATATAATAAAATTATCTATAAATACCACAAATTACTATTTCCATTATTAGAACATCTGCGATAGACTGTTTCTATTAACAAGACATATTAGTCCACGGTATACAGAAATCTGTATCGAAGTGAAGAAATTATCTCTGAATGAAGAGACCAAAGTGAACATTGTAGCAGAAGTAGGTACACCATGAGAAAATAGGTTTAAGTGGTGAAAAACAATTTCAATGGCGTGTTTCACTCTCGATCGTGTTATCGCGCGTATGTTTCAGCATTCGGCACGTCGCGTCGCGTCGGTGCTTGCCTTTCCTATTCTACTGTCTAACCAAGACGGCCGACTATTTCCAATGGAACACGGGAACGTCTGTTGATAACCGTGGCGTGCGTATCCGTCAATGAAACGCGTATCGTATATTTATGAGGCCACATATCCATCCCTCTCGTGGCTCTCGAGTCGCGTTCGTTTCCTCGCGACAACGCTCGAAATAACTCGCATTAATCATTCTTACGTGTTCACAGAGAAGTTTCTTCCTACCGTTGGCCACGACGACGTGCACTCTTCTCGTATTTATGTTACGCCCTCCCGCAAGGAGTCAGAGTCGAGGAGGTCCGTCTTATTTTCGCGCCTAAAGGCGAACTCGTGCCGAGTTTATGCAGAAATAGAAACAATGTAATATAGCTAGGAAGATTTATGAATACGAACTGGCGACGGGAATGTGGCTGTATAGAAGCAATAAAAGCGGGATTTTCGAAAGGAGAGTTATGGAAATTTCTATTGAATAATGCTTCAGATATTTGCATATTCTCGTTGAAAAGTATTCTAATCTGTGGAATTCGGTTTCAATAAGATGGCTTTAAGAAAGTGGGCTATGTATCTAGAAAATCTGATTAAATGAATTGCTCGAAGTAGATATAGAGCTAGGAAATTTTTCCTTCGTGCTGTTTGTCTCTGTTATTCGGTAGAGCGCAGCGTTGGTAGAGTTTTCAATTTTAAAAGACGAGGATTATTTATTGCGACGTGACCGATCAGCATTTTGTGTTACTGTAATAAGACGTTTATTGCTTTTGTATGTTTGTATCGAAATCGTAACCGATAACGCGAGAGAATTTTCTACGTTTCTCAATTTTTGAAGCAAGAAAAATGTAACGATAGTCTCGTTGAAATCCTGAAACGCGAGCTACGAGAAAGAAAGGAATTATTTCGACTCACTTCGCGCGTTAATATTATTTTGCAGCAGAAAGAATCGCAAATTCTCAGAGAAACTCTACTTAATCAAAATCAACGACATGATTGATTTTCACCCCTTCTTGCCTTTTCTCTCATTCTCTTACACCAATCGAAGAATTTTCACACAGTTCATTCGCGATTCTACGCTTTAGCCTTCGTCCTCTTTATTGATTCTCAATTTTCTCTTTCTACGTCTACTTTGCTCATTAACTTCACCGTTATATCTTTTTTCTTCTTCTTCGACATTTCATCTTGCGAGGCTTTCTTCCCACGATCATTAGTACATCTTGTTCGTCGTAAGCGTCTCTAAAACCGCTTCTGTACCATAGACGGTGGTATCGATTCGCAAGCATGCCGCGAGATCGACGCGCGCTTTCATCGAGGGCGCGACCGGAAATGAGGCCTGTATCTCCGCGAACGAAACTGAGGCGGCGACAGGAAATTGAAAAATTTCGAACGCCGTCGAAGACGCGCGATAAAATCGTCTTCGAGTCTTCGTTCTTCTATTTCTCTATCTTCTTTAAGAACATTTTTCTACGTTTTTCTCTTATTAATAAAGATTATGTAGTAACAATGTATTTTTATTAAGATATAAGAGAGACGAAAATGGAAAATTTAATAGTCGTAAAATCTAATTTGCGTTTGCGAGGCAGAGAAGAGAGAGAGAGAGAGTTTTATCATTTTATTTGAATATCGCGTCTGTATGAATTAATATTCCGGATATACAATTACAATACTATCGTTGAATTTATCATGCAGCGTCGAAATTGTGTGAAATAAAATCTGCAATGATTCGTCAACAAATATTACGAACATCAGATTTAAAGGATTTATAAATGTCAATTGGAAGAGATGGATCATCGACTTATCATCCGAATGGCCAATACTTGCAAATTAATGATTTACATGTAGCATACAGAAATCTCTAGATTTTCTCAGACAACATCCAAATAAATTATTTCGATGTTAGTAAAATCTTAAACTTTGCTCCCAATAACAATTTCTCATCATCCATCGACAATTGGATTAGCTAACAAGTAAACTTCCCTTAAACGTTTTCAACTGCTTAAAAAGTATGGCAAGCTTCTATACAAATCTTTTGAAAAACGAAAAAAAAAAAAAAGGAAGAAAGAATATTATTCTTCCAACAATTATTCGTAAATATGTAACAATTGGCGATTGCATCAAACAATTCGTATGTATTTTAGTAAATATCGTTGTCGAAATTGTCATTTGTTTGCGAATTTGACCTGTGAGTCAGTCTCAATGAATCAGAGATAATTTTCGAGCGTCTTGCAAACACTTTGTGCAAGCACTCGTTGACCTGAACGCGTTTAATCTTACGGTTCAGAGACACAGGGTGCCTCGTTTCCTGTGATAGATGTTGCAGGAAGCTCGTAGTATTTTTGGAGAGGGTCATTCGTAGTAATTGCACAACCGAAATCTACCATTTCGCGACATTGCTCGTGAATTTCAATTTTATGATCCATCGACAAAAAACGTATTCTCTCGTCTTAACGATTAAACAACAGCAAAATTTTCTATCAATTAATCGCGTAATCTCAACAGAGAAGAATCGAAGATTCGATAAAAGATTCGAATAAAACATTAATTAAATTCTGACTGGAGTAAAAAAAAGAAATATTACAAATTGCGTCCTGTTCTGCAAATGTTAAACGATCCACGAGTCGAAATGAAAAAACACGGGTCTATGTAACAACAAATAAAAAAAAAAGAAGAAAAACAACTGGGGAACAGGGAGCCTTTTTACACAAGTCGATCCTTTATTTCATTCCCGTTCGATTTTCACCGGTATACGGATTCGATCAGCGACGCACGACCTCCATTCCGATTAAACGAACGTCCAGCCAGAACTTTTAATTACTTGTTTGCGTTATCCAAGCCTCGATGCGCGTCAGATCGAACAACCGGCATCCGAGTCCTGCAATTTTCGCTCGGTCTCCGAACCTTTTCACCTTTCATCCTCTTCGAATCTTCCCTTTCTTACTTCGACCATCCTCTTGGCTCGTTAATGAGAAAACTTTGACAGAAGTAACCGAATGTTACCCAGGCTGGAATAATAAACACGCGAACACTAGTTTCTGGGAATTTATCTCTAGTTCGATATCCACTCGGCTTTGCATTGTACTTGGTTCACTGATAACCGATAGACGTTATCAATCGGAGGAACGAGTGCCCTTTGTGGAAGGAAATTTAAGAATCGAAGATAGAATTCACTCTGTGAGTGGATTATTCATCTCTTTCGCCCTTTTATCTCGCAGTTTTCCATCTTGGAAAATGCGCGATGACAAAATTGGTAGGACGATCGAATCGCGTTGAACAGCGGATCGGAATGCAGGTATTTGCAGCTATATCGATAATGAGAGTGATGTATTAACAGGAGATTTTTTAAATGACTCTGATGGATTATGACGTGTTCGATATTAGCTGTGATATTGTTCCAATTAAATTCATAGTGTTTTCGTGATTTCGTGTATTTAAATAATTATTAATTTGACACCCGAAATATCGTTCCTGTCAATTTGTAGCGTAACTTTCGAGAAGTCACGAAGAAGCACGTATCTTAAATTTACGACGAAGTTTCGAAATTTGTTATTCCCAACGAACTCGATAAATTATTCGAATTCAAAATTCAAGTTGTCGCTGGGTTCTTGAAACTACATGAAAAACTAATACCTTGGGAATTTAAAGAATCTATAACGAAACTTTTATGAAATTCCTTCAAACAGAGAGAAAAATATTGTTCCGTTTCGTCGATCGGAATGCAAATATTCTTCAAAAAACTCGTATCTCTGATTAAACAAAAATTACAAGTGTATCTTGTAATTACACGTCGTTGAACGTTGGGCAAGGATTGCCAACATTTTTGACGAAGTAACCAAGCGAAAATCAATATGAAATTACTAGCTGCGCGAAACGTAATGGCGAAAAGAAAAGTAATACATAATCGCTAACAGCTAACTTATACTCGAAAATAGTGGACGATAATTCTGAGTCGCGGGTTAGTGACCGGGCAACCAGCCGATCGTACAATTTCCGTGCGACCTGTATCCAGTTGAAGAATTATTACATGTTTTACCGCGGAGCAACGCGGGCAACCGTGAAGCCAGTTCCTTGTAAGTTTCTCTCGCGATTTTGTCTGATCCCGAAGGATTTCTTCTCTTTACGGTGGCGGAGCCATCGAACGATGTGTCGAACTAAACCTTTCAAAGTTCCAGAACGCTTGAAGAAATTGCAACTGTACGTAACACATGATCGAGATGGAAGAAAAGTTTGATTATGTGTCGAGAAGCGATGAGTAAATGCAATGCGAGATGTTGCAAGATGGTGCTTTGAAGAATTGGTAAGAGATAGTATTGGGTTGGCAACTAAGTGATTGCGGAATTTGTCAATACCACCTAATGATAAATTCCGCAATCACTTAGTTGCCAACCCAATATCAACTTGTTTCTATTTATGGACCAGGTATTTTACGCGTTTAATTTTCTATGCAACTGATGGAATGTTGGTTCGCGCGAAAAAGGCTTCGAAAATAATCGAGATGGAAGAAAAGTTTGATTATGTGTCGAGAGGCGATGAGTAAATGCAATGCGATATGTTGCAAGCTGGTGCTTTGAAGAATTGGTAAGAGATAGTAGTGGGTTGGCAACTAAGTGATTGCAGAATTTGTCAATACCACCTAATTACAAAATCCGCAATCACTTAGTTGCCAACCCAATATCAACTTGTTTCTATTTATGGACCAGGTATTTTACGCGTTTAATTTTCTATGCAACTGATGGAATGTTGGTTCGCGCGAAAAAGGCTTCGAAAATTTATCTTTGAAAGTACAATAATACTGATGTGATATTTCGATGAAACGTACGAGAGATGTTTACTTCTTAAAAGTAGACCAAGTCGAAAATAGAAGGTTTTCCTCGGAACAGCAAAGTAATTCATGATTTCGACAGAAGATTATTACCGATCCCAGTTCCTAAACCTCTCTTCAATCTACTTATTACAGACACTTTAATCTCCATCGTTCATCACCAAGTTATTAAATGGCTCTTACGATTCTTAATGTTTCCTGCTTCGAGAACACGGAAACCCACGTGCGTGTTTGTGTGGCTCGCAGTTTTATAACCTAACCTGAACCAGTAAAAAGAATGTCTAACTCGTGCAAGGCTCGCGAACAAATATCGTACGACTCGATTTCACGGATGGCGAGTCTCGATCGAGAAGAGACTAACTGGTTCGTTCGTTAACGTAATAAGAAGAATAATTTTTATCTCGAACATCTATGTTTGGTTAGATTTTCAGTACACGCACGAAAAGAATGTCTTAACATATGTTTGAACATTATATTACAAACATTAAGATTATATTTATAACTTTCGATAGAATTTGATAGATAAATCTAGAGTCTAACGATGCGAACTGTTCGACATAGGATACATTGCTCGCAAACACCATTAGTTTTTGCATATCAAACGATATTCGATTTGATTTTCCGATTTAACCAACGAACGGAAGAACCAAACATCTTCTTTGAAATAGGAGATCGCGAGGATGACGTGTCCTTCTCTCGCAATGTGTTGCTTGTCGATTAATAGACCAGCCAGAGCTGAATGTTAATTTGCGTGTCTGGTACATGGTAGAAGCATAGAAAAAGGAAAAGAGAAATAAAAAAGGGAATAACCGATAACAGGAGGAAACCTGATTGCTGGGAAAGTGCAACGAAGCGCGCCAGGTATGATAATAAAGACCAGCCTGGTTCGAGTCGGTCCGGCGATTTTCATACTATTTTTAGAAGGTGTGTACGTTCACGTATCACTAGGATGAATGAAACATGCACACGTTCGAGCGCACCGCTGCAAGTTATTCATCGGCGTTCTCTATGTATCGAGATTCCTTTTACTCTGTGTTTCTCTTGTAAGACAAACGAGTTTCCATTTTTCCGAGTTTTAGTTTATTCATTAGAAAAGATTCGCTTCCTAAACGATTAGGAATCGTCATTTTTTGAAATTTCACATCGTATCAAGATTAAGAATCTTGTTCTTTTTTCAATTGTAAATTTCAGTTTTAAAATCAGTATAGTATACTATACTGATACTATACTATATTATACTACTATATAATAGTATAGTAAAATCAGTATACGCAAGTCCGTATGAGTATTAGGTTGTCCGAAAAGTTTCTTTCGTTTCATAAGGTGATAATAGATAAACAATAATTTCTGTTTTATATTATTTTATTGGATTAAGTATGATCCATTTCGTTCTATTTCTATTATTATGTTCGTGCATAATTCGATAAACTAATATAAAACAAAAAACATTGTGTGTCTATTATTTCCTTATAAAACGAAAGAAACTTCTCGAACAATCTAATATAAATACAGAACGTGTTAGAGTTTTATTTTATTTTAATATCTACGGATGAAAATTGCTACCTTTTTCGATTCAATAATCTTGTAATTAAATTACCTCAACATAAACATAATTCACGAACCTCGATAGAATTGATTGGATTTGAGAGATAGGAAACTGGTGATTGCGTTGTAGCTGTACAATTAGATTCAACGAAAATTGTCTTCGCTTGGGAACGCGATATCTCGCGAGAAACGATCGGTTCGATTGGGATCGCTAAACGACGCATCGCGTGTCGCACGACACCCGGTATATACCGACTCTCGAAGGGGTAGCGCGTGTGCAGGGTACGCGTGTGCAGGGTACGCGTGTTAATTCACAACGAACATGCGACGCGAAGACGAAGAAACTCTACTGTGCGTGAGGATTACAAAAAGCTCTCTTTGCGCGGGAAAACATTTCCCGCTTCATCTTTCCAATTTCTATCAATTATACATTATATCGATATTAAACACGAAACAATTTATCATTTAATGCGTTAAAAATATTATCACTCTTGTTACACTGTGTAGCTTTAATAAACTCTATTTTTTAAACGATTTGTTGATATAAAATTTATCAATAGAGATACGTTATCTTTCTCGCTAGGATTTATGCCTTTCGTTTCTGAACGAATAAATAATTTAGAATATTCGATACATTTAAAATCTATAGCATAGAATTTACATTCTAATTATAATATATATATATTTCATATTTATAATTTAGAGAATCTATAGAACGGGTATTTTGTAACTCATAATTTATAAATTGCGTTCTAAACCAGAATAATGAAGAAGACGATGTCAAAGGAAATAACACGGCAAAGCAATCAGTAGCGACGGAATCGAGTGACGAATTAACAACGCTGTGCGTTAATTGCCTACGCCGTCAGTGGCCCGTGAAATCGTTTTTGTTAGGGAAAACGAAACCTCGAAGGAACAAGACTTCGCGCGCCTGCAATTAACAACTTTTTCAATGAAACTACCGAGCCCTCTCGCGGGCCAACGCAATGCGACCGTTTAAAAATTCCCTGTTTCCTCAAAGATGACGCTGCTCTGTATTTCATTGCACGTGATCAACGTTCTCCTTTTGCCAAGTTAACAATTAATTTTCATTACATTCTTAACTCCGGACGCTGGTTCTGCGTCAAGTTAAGTTTCCTGTACTCGTATGAAATGTAAATTCTGAAACTTCGAAATTCGAATACTTAGGATAAGGAAGAAAAATGTTGTTACAGGCGAATCATGTTCGTAAATCATTCTTTGGTCTGCGTATTAATTTCCTGAGATTTCACGACGCTGAAATATTTTGTCATAATTTTGGATGAAAATGCAAAGTTCATTTATAAATATCAATGACCGCAACGCGCAGCGTAATTCTGCTGGCTCGTTGACACGCCCTTGCCAACAGATTTATCATTTTCTCGCACTTACAGTCGAGAAATGAACACGTATTTATCTTCGTAATCCTTGTTTTTTTCTTTTTTTTTTTTCTAATCTCGTTGGTAATAATTTACAAACGAACGCGAATCTTACGAATACGAAATCTGACAGAAATGGGCAATGAATAAAAGTTTGTGCTATCGATCAGTCGATTCTTGCAATCGCGTAGAAAATGTGACGTTAGAATTTCGAAAATCTATAAGGAAACCTATCTACGAGAAAATTTCGACGACCTGTTTTAAAGTAAGAAAATAATTTACAAGAAGATAATGAAAAATTTCGCATTTTATCAAAAGTGATAAAAGTGACTCTCGAGTACAAATATTTCTCACGGAATTTCCGCGAAATATAAAAGAAACGCACAAAGGGGAAACACGTTGAAAAACAGGAGAAACTGGGTGTCAAAGGCGAAAACGCTTAATTAAGGCGTCGTTCGAGCGCCTCACCCCTGTTCGCTTCGAAACGATTTTTAAACCACCTCGTTACCCTTTCTTCTTCCCTTTTTTTTTTCGCGTTCGAGAAACCGGAGGTGGTCGATCCACGACGAGAAAAAAGAAGGTTCTCGCGAGTAGACTCGCGAGAGAACGCTTTTACCCCCGGTGGAAAATAAAAAATGCTTGCCTGGAGGGACAATACAACCCCCATGACATGCTGCGAACGCGCACGACCCTCTTTTACCGTAACAAGAGGCTTAGCTAACGAGCCGAGGGTTCGGGGGTCCCTTTTTACCCAACACACCGACCACTTCTCTATATTTTGTACAGTAGAGTCGTTGCATTCCATTAACGAAAGATTTACGCAAGCAGCTTCTTCCCGATTATTGTTCGATTTGGAGAAAATTACTTAGGGGAAAATTATTTAGGGGAAAATTATTTAGGGAAGATTACTGGAGCGCAGGGAGCATTAAATTAGTCTCGAACGTAGCTGGATTTGAGAATCGAGAGAAATGATCGCTGAATCTTTGAGTAAGGGGAAATTTTATTGCATGTGTGTGTCTTTTGTCGTGTTGGACCTACGAAAGTGGATATTTTGTTATACATTGATTGTAGGGATCATTATCGTTGCTCTGTAGTGAATAAATCAGGATTACGATGGGAAATAATTGAATTCTTATATATAGCGTGTTTAATTTCTTCAAATATAGTTGAAAATTGTTAAAATAATTGTAAAAGTGAATAGAGCAAAGAAGGTATATCGCTTACTGAGCTAACTAACAGTATTCTGTAGCAAATAAATTAAAATTCTAATGAAGAGTAACTTGATCTATGCACCGCGTAAACAATTTTTTCAATTAACCTTGGAATCTGTTATAAGTAATAAAAGTATAGGGTATTTACATATACATGCATATGTATATTAAGAGAAGTATATTTGCTGAGCGGATCAGTGTTGTGGTTTTATGACGAAAAAATTACAATATCGAGTAATGTAACCATTACGTCGCGTAATTAATGCTTTCAAAACTGAATGTTCTTTAGTCTTTGAAAAAAAATTCCTTGTCTCGAACATTAATGAGAGGAACGTTTCTTTCTAGTGTCTTTATAAAACAAGCGTAATTCATTAAAACTCACGACCGGTTTTATCAATAACAAATATAGTTATCGTCTAGCTAGTTAATGATCTGTTGGAGTGCAGCGTCGCGTGCTCTTAATATCGAGCGCGAAAAAATTTATTTTTCCAATCAGTTTCGAACAGCAGCAATTTTATCGGAAAAAAAGATGAAATTCTTTAGCCTTGAATATTCTTCAAATTTCTTATATTATGAGCAGCTACTTGGATAGATCATTATCGACCCTGGAATTAACGAAAGAACAAAATTTAACGATGCATGAATTGTAATTCCAACTGTCTTAACTTCACTTTGGCAGGAATATTTTTCAACGAAAAAATAAATATTTCATAAAAATAGGACTGTGCGATAGAAATAAATGCAAGCACAGACGACAAGGATGAGAACCACTGCACGTTGTTGAATACATTATCGTTCGCGTGTAAAGGCGCCTACCCCCCCCCCCTTCTGAAAATGGACCCTTTTCGAATCCTCCCCTTGCTCCTGTTCGCTAAGGGGTACCGTTTTGTTGCGCAGAGTGTATGCAGCTTGCTGCATCATGAGAAAGATTCGCTGCGTCCAAAGTAAAAGGTGAATAAATATCACGCATCGCTCTACAACGCCCTTTACTACCACTATTCCAATTGATATTCATGTATCAGTTTAATTCAGTTATATCCGAATGTTATTTTTTTCACAATTCCGTTTCAGAATAACATTTTCCTTTTTCAGCGAATCGCTTGTTGTTTTAACTATCCAAATAGAGGAGTTACGTGAAATATAAACAACGGTGCTACTGGACTGTATAGTAAAATTCGCGCCATCAAAAATCAATGATCGAATGAGAATCGTTTGAAAAGAATTTCACGAAAATCGAACTTCGAAATATAAACGCGCGTATATCTGACTGTTTGGTGGAAAAGTGGAATTTTATATCCAAGTAACAACATTCCAGGATGAGTTTATTTTCTTCGACCTAATGGAAATCACGAAATATTAGGTTGTCCGAAAAGTACCTTTCTTTTATAGACACGTCTTTGACAACGATGCATTTTTATACAAACATAAAACCTAATCTATCGAACGTTGTGATCTTTACTTTGATAGAACAAAATGGATCATAGGTAATTCGATAAAATAATATAAAACGGAAGATGTTGTGCATCCATTATTTCCTTATAAAACGAAAGAAACTTTTCGGACCACTTAATACATGTGACGATGTATTTAGCGAGAGAATTCCTGATATTGCTGTACACAAATTTTTCAAATCCTTGAATATTATTTAAACCAGACCAGCATATTGTTATTCATATATATATGTATTTGCCAGCAGTGGAAGGTAACGTTAGCCAGTGCTTGCACGCTATTAGAAACTCCCAAGCCCGAATGCTCACCCTGAACACGCCACTGATCCAAACTGAAATCGTTCACTCACGACACGCGGTGAATTATAAATCACGGTTGCCCGAGTGGTGCGAGCGGAGCGTCCATTCATCGAAAACCGGGATGGCGTTCACGCCTCGAATGTGAAATCGAAAACTGGGACGGCAGAAATTCGGGCCGTTCCTCCGCTATCAGAAAATCTCTGTCGCCCGAAGCGGAGAAACACTAGTGGGACAGCCTTCATGTACAATCCGTCGTTATATCGTTCCACAATTGACAAGCTATCGGCTCTTCAATTTACCTCGTGAAACGATCGCGCGATAGAAATCCATCAGGGAGATCCCACTGATGTAACCGGAGGAACAGATGCTTCTTCAATTTTTCTAGGAGCTTTCCCGAGATGAGAAGCTAACAAATAACTTCAATTTCTACACGTCTATCTATAGACACGCGAAGATGTCACGTTTTATTTATTTATCGAATAATTTATAGATTCTATGGCGATAATCTCGACGTGTCAATACCGCCGACAGGATTTTTGATTTCACTCGTTTTTCGATTGCTTTTAGTAGCTTTTTCTTTTGCAAAAGGTGTGTTTGCCGTGGCTTCTGTTTATTCGATAATTTATAAGCTGTAAAAAGATAGTATTGGAAAAATAATGTTCAAGCTGAATCTGGAAATTGAAATCTTGATATTTGTTGTCTTATGAGAACAAAGGGAGAATTATAAGAGAATTTCTCGTATTGCATAACAATCGAGAGTTAAATCCTCTCTTTATGGATTCATTTTTTAAATTCTCACTGAGACTTTTTCTGTAAGAGGAAAAATAGAGAGGATAAAACGAGAGGCGGGTGTTTTCCTAGGGGAATTATCGTTGCTTGAAAATTCATAAATCGAGACAACAAAAAGTGGTTTCCATGGACAAAAGAGGATTCCGGAGACGGTGTTATACATCTCGGATGGGAATATCGGTTATACCTGTAATTTTCCTAGCGAATAAGGTCCCGGGGCTGAGGCGAGAAAATTGCTTGCGAAAAGAATTTCGTTCTCGGTGACGATCCTCATCTAATTTCGTCGATGAGACGCGCGCCATTCTCCCTTACGCTCGCGCGAGGAATTCGATTTGCTCGCGCAGAAAGGGGAGACGAAACGAGAGAGAGAGAGAGAGAGAGTGAGTGAAAAAAAGAAAGAAGCACGAGAAGAAAGTATAAATAAGTAAGCATGCGAGAAACTCAAGAGAGAAAACCGATCTTCTCTTCCATATCAATCTCTGTGCATCGATTAGATTATCGAGTGCCGTGTTACTCGATCACATACTGAGAACTTGATTTTTTATGTAACTAGAATAATCTGTGCGTAGAAGATAAAATTAATCGCTGCCTACTCGATATAGATATAATTTCTTACGAATTTCAGCTTCGACGTTATAAGTGAACATTCTGAGGAACAATGCTAACGGGGAACGAGTATCGGATCGAACTTGATGATTCAAATTAAACACAGAATTTCTCGTATCTGTGTATCTGTGTGGAAACTAAAAGTCGACGATCTGATGAAGAATACTATAAAACAAGCATGCGTCAGAGCAGAATTAATGAATCACTATCGACAAACACCCTATTCAGCAGTCTCAATTCAAAACATTTAATCGACAAAAGCAAAGTCCATGTGAAAGTTCTCGTTACACGAAGTACGAACGTAGTTTGGAAACGAGATGCAACAAGATATGGAGTGGAAAGAAGGCCACAAATATCGTTTCATCGTCGTGATATCCCATCCCTATTCATAGAGAGACAATGGAACGCGAGGTTCAAACAGCTTAACATAATGATCAACGCTCGAACTACGCGACGCCGAATCGGTAAATCGCGTCTGAACGCCTTGAACTCCTTTAATCCGAGTAATTGGTCGAGATCTGGTTAATTGGATTGGGCGAGTTCGCGAAGCGTCGGAAATTTGCGAGATTCTTCTTGATTTGAGATGTTTGAGGATGTTGAAGGATGTTGAGCTTTTGTAATATCGTGATTCTTTTAGGAATTCCCAGGAATCAGGAAATTTTCCTCGGATCAAACATAATCGGCGTCCATTTATTTCAAACTGCTTGCAAGAATAAAATAAAATAAAAAAAGAGAATAAAACAGAATAAAAATAACAATAATATCGAGTGCAATTTTGATAGCGTACGTTTGATTGTTTTTATTGTTCAAAAGGACTCGTCGATTCCGAATCCGAGAAATTTTCTCTCAAACTATGTGGTTAACTTGGTAACGATCTATTACAATTTAATTTTTGTTAACAAAAAATCTGTATATAGATCATTTTGAAGAATCCTAAAATACCCGGTGTATCAAGGAAACGTGATCAAAGAAAGACCAAAATTACGATGAAGAATTAGCCTGGATATGTGTCAGCAGGTGTATAACGTCTCTGTGTGCGTATTGTGTTAGAGAGTGTAACGACAGCGGACGAACAATGCGTTAACAGGAATTAAGAGCACGGTGTTAACAAACTGTGCAATCGTTGGACGATATACACACGAGAATCGGAGATTACATATTTGTCGTAGCAAACAGCAGTGGAACAACGAGTTTCAGTGTTCAGAGAAAGGATCTACTAAAAGTTAGCCTAGGTAACCTCGGGATAGTCGCATCCGACAATGCATGACCTTTCCAGTCGCATTCCCCTCTTAAATATTTCAAGTACTCCGCTTATATCGATATGATATCTCGTCGAGTAAAATATACTGTCTGTTCCTAGACGATAACAACGTTTACAAAGTAGTATCGAGGCTAAAACCTCAGTCTCGCTGTCGTTGAACCGCTCAGCGTTACAAATTCCAACAATGTTAATCGCAATTTCTTTTCTAGTTGAATTTGTAATTTCATTATCATACATCTGGTTATCGTGTTGTGTTGCATAAACATTTGTCAAAATCTAGGTACAGAGCTACTCAATGAGACCGAATAACAGAGTTTCTTATTAATAAGCTACTTGAGTAGTAAAAAATGTGACAGCGTATTACACGATGTATTACATGATGAAAAGTGATTGCACTTCGAACGAGTACAAGTTTTCACGATAATCAGAATATTTCGATGAAGAGATGCTTCTAATGGAGTTGCATAGTCTTGTTAGTCAGATTGTTTGGATAAAAATTTGAAGAACTATTTTAGAAAAAAGAATTATTTCAATAAAATGCTTGAACATCGATGAAAAATAATTTTTCCAACACTAGACTTTCCTACGTCAAGGAGACATAACAGATAAATTTATTCAAGAAAAGATGAATCGGAAGAAATCT
Organism: Bombus affinis; assembly: GCF_024516045.1. Classification (NCBI taxonomy): domain Eukaryota; kingdom Metazoa; phylum Arthropoda; class Insecta; order Hymenoptera; family Apidae; genus Bombus; species Bombus affinis. The sequence goes on along the minus strand of NC_066348.1, from coordinate 14,372,483 downwards.
CACATTCGACTCTTCGTTGAATTTTGTTGAATTTCTCGAGCCTCGGCATCTTTAATTTATAAATTTACGTACAACAGGGTGGTTAACCAGACATTAAGAAATTAACTTAACACAGCCTTCGAAGTAGGGTACCTCTTTCATAGATAATTTTTTCTTCCCCGAAGCAAAGCTTAATGATTGCGTAGAGGTGGCGGTCACGAAGAAATTCTTGGACGTTCCTTTAGATAAGCGTGCAAAGTTAACGGGGTGTGAAGCTCGAGAGTCTTTTCTTTTCTTCCTTATTTTTTCTATTTTTCTTTTTTATTTTTTCTCTTTTTTTCTAGCTATACGAAACGAGTCATCCGTTCTAGAAAAGAAGCGAGTCTCGGATATTGAATTTCGTGCAGTGAATTTCATATCGGAGCAAAGGAAATTCCTTTACTATTTTTTGATTTGTAGTCGACCGTACGGTGAATATTAACGACGCATTAAAGGTTCCGTTAGCAGACTGGGTCATGCTTTTCAACCTGATAAACTCACTTTTCTCTACGAATCGCGCAAACTAATCTTAATTGCTGTGTATCATGTGAAAGAATATCGAACGATATTAACGATCTGTTAATTTGTTTTCCGATAATACGTAGTACACCGCATAATATATTATTACGTACGGTTGCTCACGGAAGTATTTGTACGTTCGTAGAAGATCGTTTATCGTGATCGTTGTTTCTTCATCGACGTCACAGAACCGTCAACTACGAAACGCACCTGTTATCCTTTTCATTACGTGTCAACCTCTAACCAACATTTTATTCTACCAAAAACCATCTACGTAAAACATCGAATAACGTATTATTTCGTATTATCAATCTCGCCTATCCTCTCTGGAAAATTCGCATTTCGTCCATCCAAAAGCTGATTTATCCTACGTCCTACATCACCTATTATCCGTAACACATATCCGCCATTAAACATTCTAAATCTCTCTAGGAAGATCTAAAATCCCGAAAAAAGCATGCAATCTTTCTCTCTCGCAAGAGAGAAGAAGCATCCATGACCTTTGCGCGTGGCTCGTCCTTCGATTATTTCGGCGATGCGATGGTCCGCGTCGGCGTCGTACGTTTTCTACGCGGACAATAAATGGAACGTGGCTTTCGAGGCTGGTTTTCGCAGGTCCGCTAGTAGGGAGCTGTTTCTACGAGGGGATCTCGTCGCAAGAGAGGAAGAAGGGACGAACACACACACAGACACACATACATACACAGAGAAGAGAAAGAGAAAGAGGCAGAGAATTTTGGCATGATGCCATGGTTGCTACAAAGGCTTGCTCTCTCGAGCGCGGAGCTACCGTGTGTTCCGGAGGGTTTCCAAAGGCAGGGTCCCGCCTCGATGCTCCTCAGCCTCTCTCTAGCCTTTAGTTCTGTCTTTCTCCCTGCTATGCCAACCTACCCAGTCGACCCTAACCTCCAAATCGGCCGGGTCTGGATATCCCTCCCTAGGCGCACGTCGGAACAAAAACCTGCGACTTAGAGGCTGCATGAGAAACGTGGCGAACCTCCTGGCCCTGGCTGGCGCGTGCGTGGCCCGATTCTTCGACACGCCAATGCGATTTTTCGGAGCCGGATCGTGGAATCAAACGCAGCCTGGAGCGGTTAAATTAACCGCTACGTAGGCAAACCCCGGGTCATTTGACGATTTTCGTAGCAAGTGAAATTTCGCCCGTAAATCTCTTGGGAACGAATTTTTATTTTTCGCGGAAAACCTTTTAAACGGATAACTTCAAAGCCGATTGTACGATGTAGTTAAAACTTCTGTAAGCATTGCAGAATTTCTACAGATTTTCCGAGAGCTTAGCTTAACTCTGAGTGGTAGCTGTGGTGTGTGTAATAATAGGGAAAATGACGAGAAAGGACGACGGAGTATACGATGTTACTTTAGAACGTAGTTTGAACGAAAACGATGATAACGTTATTCCATCTGGAAAGATGTAATTGTAGATTAGCGATTACTACTTGCAATGTTTGATCCGAGAGTTATTAAGATTGTCGAGCAGAGATTGCAGATAGGTATGGTCGGCTTGATATCATTTGTATGGTTTGAATTAGGGTACGCTGGCGAGATTGCTGGTATAGAGTTTGGAAGGTAGAACAAATGGAAACATCAGAACAACAAGTCGTTGTTCAAATTGCTCGATAAAATAGAGTCGTTTTATTACCTTGGACCGTGAAATTCTCGTATCTCTTTTGGACTCTATATGCATACGTAATCGCGTGTACGATAACGAACAGATTATCACCGCGACAGATTGTTCATGTTCTTAACAGTGTACCCAACTGTAAAGTTACATTGTTACATATTCCTAAACAAATTCTTTGATAACTATAGTCCGTATCGAGACGGGTATTTCGATGATCGAAGCGTAACCAGTTCCTTCGAATGCGCAACGAATTCTGCATTTCACGGCGCCAGGGAAAAAGGTGACCACTTTCCGGAGAATTTAATTAACATGGCATCGCGCGGCTGCCAATTTACGGACATGCACTCGACTGCATCATTAGCGGGCCACTTTCGACCAAAGGACGACAGATTTACGAGGTTCGTCGGCTGCGCCTACTCCATTACCTGGCCGTCGAAATCGCGGCACAACCCTCGGCCCTTTGATACGCGTGTAACAATCACGCTGGGCGGATCTTGCTCGCGCCTACAACTCGACCTGACCCCCTACGTTGATCGAACGTTCAAGCATTTACCCTCCGACAGTGAGTACGTAACTCGCTGATTGCTAATATAAAAGTCCTCCTCTACAAATTGCAACTTCCGGGAAATTTCAACGAAAGGCGGAGGAGGGCATTGTGATTTTCAAATTTAATAATTTAATAATAATTAAACTAGAGAAGGTTTTTCCATGTATTTATGGGAAATGTAAAAATGCAAAGATGCAGAGAATGATACGCGCGATATGCGCAAAAGTGTATAAAATATCCAAAGCAGAGCAACGGTTATAATTTTATAATAATTGAAACATTTATCTCGCATTCCATTACTTTTGCTTGCATTTGGGGGAAATTTAAAAGTACAAACACGAATAGAACGCGTACAATATGCAGAAATATAGAAAACTAATTAACAAATGAAATAAACTTCTATAAAAATTCTCTATTTCTTTATTTGTATTCAGAGAAATTTGTAATCTAGCGAGTAGAGTTTAAACTAATGGTTTAATAAATAGAATAACCAATAAAGTCTACACGAAACGGAAACTGCTTTTCTATTAAAAACAAAACTACACGTCTTACAGAAACGTCGATTACTATTTGATCGTCCAGTTTCACGAGGATTGTGCGCTTCAAAAGCATGTATGAAGCGGAATTAAAAGAGATTAAGTCTATGGATCGCCGTCGGTAGAATGAATGTAGAGGGAAGGGGTTGGCTAAAAATAAGTAGCCACGGTAATTAAATCTGTCGACTGAAAACTCGGAGAACGTAAATCTTCGCGCACTCGTAGTGTATTTCGCGACACAGTGCGCGGTTGCAGTTTTACGAGCTCGTATATACGTCTTAAGCCTGTGTAATCCGGGATCTTTGTTGGCGCATACGACGTGCTCCGTTGGGTGGAATTTCGAAAAAGACTCAACACGATGATGGAACACTGTGCGTATTTTCAATGGAAAGCAGCGGAAAGGAGCTGTTGTTGGAGACTCGGATGAGACCTTTACGACGAAATGAAGATTAAAAAGGCTGAACCAATGTTAAGAAAGTCTTGGAAGCTTAGAATGATTTTACGCGTTGAAATTATCAAAGTTGAGAGATTTCGGGACATCGCACCGTCGGTTTTAGTTCACAATATTAAAAATTTGCGGAGTTACGACGAAATTTATGACGATGATCTTGAATTCTTTATATTCCAAGTTTAATCTCAGCTGTGCTGATAGTAGAACTACCGAACTAAAATCTCGACTTTCTTCTTTTATACCTATTGAAGGTATACGGATGCTTGGCGAAATTAATATTAATTTCTATTACGATAGATTTCGATATTAGGATTTCATAAAGATATTAGGAAGACTTCGATCAAATATCGATCCTTATACTTTGAAATTAATATCCTTTTTCTCTTTTAGAGATACCTTCGATACAACAAATCTTTTATTCAGTTGGTGACATTTAATGTTACTCTTCCATTTATTATGATACGCGAATAGTAAGAGATAATATAAAAATTCAGACGACTAATTCAATTAAAATCTCAAATAGAGAGTGCAATTAGTTTGCAAGATCATAGAACGCCTAAGTTGATCAAAACTATCTAAAAAATAATACGCTCCAAAAAAACCTCTCTATTTTTCTATTTGTTGTTAGTCCTCGTAATTTCAACGATCTATTCAATCGAAATATAGAACGAAACGAGACATGTATTCAAAATTACGGCTCATGTCCTACCCAAGCCTATCGATTAGGGACTACAAACATCGTGAATTGGTGATCATAGGGGAAAATCGATGGCCCGTGGTGAAATCGAAGGCCAGAGTACGACGTGGTTTATAAATTATGACAGGAAGCGCAGCGGGGCTCGCTCTTGCTGATTTTATGTCCCTTCCGTGCGCGCATTTTACGCCATAGTTTGCAAGGAACGCTCGTTATGGGCTGTCACGCGTTACTTAGCCTCGATGGAACCGTATTATTTCGCACGTCGTAAAGGTCTCTATAGAAAGTCTCATTCTGAACTAGAGTGAATTTTTTAATTTGTCTCGTCACTTTACGATCTCATAGCTCCATCTTTAAACGCTTTTATTCGCACTTTATCATCTGATCACGTTGACGATGATGAAGAATTCGATAGAAAAAGCCACGATCCATTCTATTCTTAAGTGAAGTACCATTTTTCTTTTTTTTTTTTTTTTTTGCATTTCATCTTGAGTTTGTCAAAATTTTCAAGTTTCGAGTTTCATATCGAGAAGATAGGCTTCGATGATCTCATCTTGGACAATAGAATAGTATTATTGAACGCAACGCTCTAGTAATGGTATCAACGCTAAGAATGGTATCACTAGCGATGCCAATTACCATTCTCGGTGCTATCTTCAAGCTATGAGTAATAACAACACTATGCAGTACATAACCACTTACAGAGCCATTAGCGTCGCTTGCCATCGTGCGAGTATCATTATCGAACAACGGCTAATTCTTCAATCGCGCACTTTTTGTATAGAAAAAGATGCTAATCTGGTAGTAATCTCAATTTTACTATACAATTATCCGTGGTCGATCATTAATTCCAAGCTTTTTTACAACAATATAAGGACAAAAATAAAATACCTATTTCACTGTTCCACCAATTTTTCCTGATCAATTCTCAATCTGAATAGCTTTCCGCGTACGTAATTAGAAGACGACGCAGTCGAATCAAAAAGACAACCGCGTATAATCGACCAAGAAAATTCTTATTCAAGAAATATTGCAACTATAATAATTTTCCCCGATCAATTCTTAATTTCGATCATCATCTCGTTCACTATATATAAACATTCTACTGTTCTACACTTGGTGTACGTTCTAACTATTAGGTGATCCCATAAGTTCGTGACGACTTTTGTGTATACATTTCATGTGTCGATTTATAAACATACGGCGATAAGGGACCAATGCGCTTGAAAAATGGGAAGAAGTCGTACAACGAGAGGGGGATTACATTTTTTCATGAAACTGAAAGCTATGTAAACAATCTTAAGATATATAACCGCTCGAAAAACGGAACGAACTTATGGGATGACCTAATAGAATTTCGCTGACGATACTACTTCGATTAAACAGATAGAAAAGGACAGAAATATTCAACAATGAAAAGTTCTTCATGGTCAAGCAACGTCTGAACAAAGGTTGAACAACCTCGGCTCATAAAACGATTATCCGGCTACCAACAAGCAGTGCGAAGCACCCATTGCGAAATACCTTTGATCCGTGCTGCGTGGTGCATCGAGCTGCGAGATTAAACGCAATTGTCCACGATCAAAAGCAACAACGTTCAACCATGCTGCTGATGATTTCACCTCAACGAGCATCGAGAGAGACAGAGATAGATGCCGAATGTGCATGGAACGCGACGGTAGTAAACACACGTGAGGCCACACAATGTACGAAGACGCGGCGCGGATTAATGCGGCGGTTCGCGATGCGTGTCGTGACGTCACTTCCGGCCAATCAAAAATCATCAACGCTACGATCAGCGACCGTGCTCGAGCACGTTAAGCGACGTTCACACGCGTCGACCAACGATCGTCGTCCGTTGGATTTCTAGACGTTAATTGAACGAGACTGGACGAGAAACGAGAACCTCCAGTTCTCTGCGCTACTCTCGATTATTAGCCTGAACCTGATTATGTCATCACCGGATTCGATTTACGTTACGTTATGTTACGGACGTTCGAATCAAACTTTTCAAACGATTCTGTGAAATTCACCAAGCTTTTGTTATCGTTATACCCAACATCCAATGTTTTATTTTATAGCGATGAAACGAAGCAAACGGGACGATGTTTATTTCTAGCGAAACGGTTTTACGCATTGACTAATGTTTCAGGTGATTCGAATTGGATTGCAGCGCGTTATTAGATACAGCCTGTTGATCACGATTGGATCATATGTTAGAATGAAAGATTACTAAAAGATTTCACGATGTTGATTCGCGTGCAAGATATTATACATAGTGTTAGAAAGATATTATTGAATATTTATGTTGTGCATACGTCAGATGCAGTAAAACAATCTGACTAAATATATTGGGTTGGCAACTAAGTGATTGCGGATTTTGTCATTAGATGGTATTGACATAGCGAACATAGGTCCAAAGTTCGACCGTTTCTGAGATGCAAACATTCTTTGTACGTTAACATTAAGAGTGACTTACTACCGGCTTTTCGATATTCACGGAAGATATTTCACGTGTCCTCTTTCCATTTCCACACATGCTTAACATCATCTTGTTGCAGAGTCGCGAAATCTCCCGAAAATTCCAAATCTCTGTCGAATTATTTGACAAGCACGCGGAATTCGGTTATGTAATTCCTCAAAGTCACTTACCGGCGAAGAATACATTTTGTAAATATCCCCATGAAAGAAAGTTGAAAGGAGGATACTGAGAACGCGGTTTACAAACATTGAAAACACGCAGAAGCTCATTCGTCAGTCGATTAGTCAATCATAACGCTAACGCATAAAAATGTTTGAGCTTGAAAATGCTTGATACTTCGACTTACGTTTACCAAGGTTTTTTCTTTTTACACAGTATGATGTATCCCATGTAATATAAATATTGAATAGCGTTCTATGAACACACTGTATAGAAGTCTAACATTCCACGTAACTTTCTCCTCGCGATAGTAGCCGGTTGTTGATGTCACTTGCGTTTGTAATAGACAGCTATTGGCTGATGCATAGGTAGGCAAGGTGAATAATGAGTAGCTTGGAAGGGTATTTTGTCACGTTACTGCGAAGCGAAGATAGTTTTGTAGCGATTCTATATCTTTGTGTACAAGCGAATGATGGCATTTTACGTGAAAAATTATTCTTTTATTCCTTGCGCCACTGTAATATATCATGTTCAGGTATCGATATTCGAATATAGGAATTGATAAAAATATCGACAAAAGATCGTTTCGTGTATTTTACCTCTACAATAGCTACGCTGTGCCAATTTGCCATTAACACGTAGAAAAAAAATTTATAAAAATGTTACATGAGAAATGTTAATTAAAGGAGCTCGTTAAAGTTGCTTTCCGACTGTTTCATCCGCGCTGTAAACCTGTCAGAGCGAAATATATGAGAATAGAATGAAAATCGTACTTTAAATGTTTATTTTAAAAGCTCATGAACATTGTTAACGCGATATGAAAAGGGCGAACATTTTTCAGGCAGTCTTTGCGACAATATCTAACGCTTTGTGTCTTATTTGTGTTTATAGTCGGAGTAACAAGAATGTAAGAGAAAGTATTGAGAAACGGTGATTTCGATAGACGATGCAGGAAGCATACGTTCGTTTCGAGGAAATCCATAGGATTTTGTTGTTTGCCAAGACGAGATCCATGTAACAAAAGCGTATAGTATATATCCTGTTTCCCTAGGGTAGCTGGAAACATGAACAAATCATGGCCTCCAGACTACCGAAATGGGCAGCAGGGCATAACAAGCGAACTTCCGGTCGATAGATCGAGCGTCTCTCTTCTCGAACATCGTATTAAAGTCATACGCCGGAAAAGCTATCGAAAGCGTAATTGAAATGAATTCGTTGAGAAAGTTTTGATACGACAATGGCAGAAGATAAGAAAAATTGTTACGTAATTGGAATAATTTCCGAGGCGAATTGTGAAAAGCGGGCTGTTTAATTTCCTGAGCAAAGAACGAGTATTCTTCGATGTACCGAGATTAAGCTTGAAATGAAATAATAATAAAGTTTCGGAAGTATTAAATAATCTAACAGCCTGGGATTATAGTAACAGCAGGGAATTACAGTTTTCCAGATTAATTGCACCCAGATACAACTCTAAATATAGAATTGCTATGTCATTTCCTAAGCACACGGATTCGATATATCCATTGTAGATGTTTGTGTCATGTTTTAGGTTAAATATCAGTAAGCTTCAGAAATGTTCTAATCGGATGATGAATTTAGCGTAATAAACTTAATGGAAGCACGATAATTATATTCTAAAGGTGATTCATCGTATCCAGAACAATCTGATTATTCTACCACTCAACTATACATTTCTATGATCTATCATGAAACGTAAGAGCAGCGCAGGAAAAGATATTCCAGAATTCTCACATATTAGGTTTTCCGGAAAGTATCTTTCTTTCGCAAACGTGTTTTTTACAACAATGCACCTTCGTACAAACGTGAAACCAAGTCTGTGAAATATCGCGGTGTTTATCTCGACAGAAGAAAATGGATCGTACGTAATTCGACAAATTAATATAAAAGAAAAAACGTTGTGCGTCTATTAATTCCTCATAAGACGAAAGAAACTTTTCGAACAACCTAATACAAAGCGACGGAGCTTAAAAATTATCCAAATATCGGACATTTGATCTGAAATTTCTACAATCTACGATAAGGCGCAGAAATGGCGATATAGAGATATGGATCTTTCTGAATGTTTTCGAAGAGATCAAACTTGAACAAAGCTAAAGAAGGAAAAAGGAGTATCGCGTGGGAGGGACGTGTGGCTTCGTTGAAGCGGCCTGTAGACCGACGAAGCTTACGTTACGACAGAATGTCGTTACACCCAATTAGCTTCATTAACGGCCCTGAGAGGCTGACACACGAGCGAGCCACGTTCGAAACGGCGGAAAAATAAAGCCGGTATTCGTCGACGCGACTGAATATTTATGCTTTCGCGGGAAAGCTTGCGAAATTCGACCGAGCGACAGCTTCGAATAATCGCCTTCGTAGGCTTAATTGCGGGCATCGCGCGTTTAGAACTGGTCAAGGTAACATGAAATGAAGCTGCACGAACAGGTAATTAAACCGTTCGTTCATTATACCAGCAACGTAGGACCGTCGAAGATCCTCCTGCGATTCATTTATGTCAGCGTAATTAGGACGAAATAGTTTACAGATTACAGTCATGATCTGTTAATTTGTTGGCTAGTTAGGGTTTACACGGATGGAAATGTCGAGTAGAGATTGAAACTCTCTAATGGAAGAACAATTTAAAATATTCATAGAACTAGAGAAGCATCACTCGTAATTGCTGATGGGGCGAAAGATGTTGCGTCTCAAGAGTTTTAATAATCGATTCTAACATCTTTTGGTAGTAGCCACCAATTGTGATAGAAATAAAGAACACATTAAAGAATTAAAAATCTTCGATATTTGTTAAATTTTCAGATATCGCAATTTTCGGGTTTCCTCTTTAGGTAAATACAATGATTTAATTCCGACGAAAGTAAAGTTATATCAGACTATTCCAAAGGGACAAAATTTGATCCCAAGAAAGGGTTAATTTTCAAAATATCATTTCCAGATATTTTCTTAATGCAGCATGGAGATTTTCGCGTAAGAGGTAGTGGAACGCTAGAAAAATGAAGAAATTATCATTCTAACCTACAACGAAATAGCCATCGAAGAAGAAGTAGCTCTCTCGGTCGAGTCCAATAGGAAGAAGGCCAGTATCGGGGCAATCTGGTTCGAAACTGACCAGCCACGCATGAATTAAATTCATTTGTTTCTTGGAAAATTGGGTGGGCGAGCCGAGCAAAAAGGAAAGCAACGAAGAAAGTCCGAAGAAAGAGCTAGAGAAAACCTTCGTGCGCCTACGTTTCTCACGTTTCTATCGCGTGCCTCTCTTTTCGTGCACCGGACGAGCTTCCTCGCGCCCATTTTTTTCATCCACAAATCACCGTCACGATCTACAAAGTCCACTTCCCCTGCTCGTTTAAAATTAGATTTTACCAGCAGAAAATTCCTTTTACCCTAAAATCTAGATTTTGAATTTTAAGCTCAGCGTCCCAGATCCCTTACTGCTTTATAACCGCTATCAAACTTTCCTGTTAGCTGCGCCACTAGACGATCAAAGTTGCATAAAATCGGTGATGGAGAACTTTGAAGCTTTACAGTGTTATGAAATATTCACTTCTCGAATTTTACGACTGATAACCCCTTTTAAGCAAATCCTTACGTCTTGTACCACGATAAATTTCGATACTACTTCTAGATTTCTCGTATTTCCAAACAGCAATTTATAACTATCTGACGTGCTATGCCATAGCAATAGCATTCGCTGTAATCTGTAACCGGTGCACGCATTATTTACTATCTCCCAACACCTATGATACATTTCGAACATTCCAAACTTCTCTATGTCTATCAATTACCCAGATTTTTTCAGAAAATTTAATTCTGAAAAAAAAAAAAGAAAAAGAAGTAGACAACCTCCACTCAATCTGCACCATCACACCAGCGTAACCCTGAATCATTTGACGACCCACTTTCCATGATCTATTCATCGGCATAGCGTACCCTAAATTCCAAAGCTACATCGACAATCGTCGCAAAGAATTCAAGATTCATTCTCAACGTGCAGTTCCACGTGATCGTTAGGTTTCTCGCGTTTTCTTGCCAGTTTTATTCGACGGGGAAGCCGCCGCGCCGCGTTTGAATAATTCATCCGCGGAGCCACGGTGGCTTCCGATTGGCGGTGTTAGGGACGCGAAGCTCATCGCACATGCGTGCTGCCTGCCAAGTTAATAAGGTACGCTTATGGCGTGCACGTGGCGTGACGGAACGAGCCTGTATGAGACAAAAAGGGCGTGTTAGCAGTCGGCGAGGAAGTACTCGCGCGGCGAGTGTACAAATTGTCGGTTTAGACGGCGATCAAAATTCTCCCTTTCTTGTCGCCACTGTGATCAAGTCCCTTGCTTTCAAGGATACTGCTCTCTGCCTGAAAGTGTCGACTACTTCGGCAATTCCATTGAACGCTTCTCTTTCGAATATGCGATTACAGCTTTGTTTGCCCTTCGAGATGGCCAGGTATGGGTTTTGCCCCGGTGATTCCTGGCTACCTGGATTTCTGAAGAATTGATGGACGGTCTTTCTCACGGATGAATCGGAATTTATTCTCTCGTGCCCGAGACGTTAAATGTAAAGAACAACAAATGTATCTTATACGAGGAAAAGAACCTTCGATAGATACAAAGAATTCGAACGACTAAATCCTTCGAAAATTCCATAGAAAAAGATCAGGCGCGCCGTGTATCGAATCAATCAATATCACATACTTGGTACAGGAAGAGCTTCGTAAAACGATTCGTAACTTTTACAGATAAAATCGCTGAAAGCTGACGCCGATATGGAAGAGAATTGGAACTCGTCGAAAGTTCGAAATTTATTAGAACGAAAACGGTGGAAAGATTCGAGGAGGCGTCTAGCATCGTCCGAATCAAAATCTGGAAGAGTATCCGGCCTGGAAAACAATATCCTGGATGAAAGGAGACGCCGATCCGGCGGGAAACTTCGAAATTGGTACACGTCTGTGCCAGATGTTACGTAGCTGCATCGAACCGAAGGGAAGATAAAAAGCCAACGCGTCCCTTCGTGGGACAGTTCGAGGAGACAGACGTGCACAGCTGCCCGAGAACTTAAACTGTCCGCCACATGTTCCAACGATTGTTTTCGTTCTGACGGCCAACCAGAACCCCCTCATGACGATTAATTCCCTTTGACGTTTCGAAGCAATTTTCCTACGCCTTTCTCTGCCTCATCCGATCGATCACAGCGTAAATTCGACGCATTTGATTATCTTTTTCCTCTGGTCTTTTGATAACCAACTTCTTAGAAGTTAAACTGATCAATGCCATTTTTTTGTTAATTTTTTAACTTCGTTACGTAAGTACGCGATTAACGTTCGACGCTCAAAAAAAGAACAAACTACTTATTTCCATAAGTTCACGATTGCTCATGGTATGATATTTATATCTCGTTATTTATCTTTCGTTTCTTCTCCTTCTTCTTGTATTATATTCGTACGATAAATCGTAATAAAATATTAATCCTTGAATTTCGTTCTGGTTCATCCGATAATGAAATTCCTATGAAATGTCTTCTCGTTAAACGTACAATGTATTTAATTTCGGATGATTCAATATCTTTATGCCTCGCATCGCGATACATTTGTCAAAAGCATCTGCTCATACGGTGCAATATACGCGAAACGCTCAAAGGTCCAGCCATCGCCTTTGAAATTTCCTATATTCCTCCCCAGGTTTCCTCGTAATTCGCAACACCGTCTCCATGTTCTATCGATTTCACAGACCTTCGCGTATATCCCACGCAGTTTCCAGCCACAGTGCTCCAAATAATGTTCGACTATCTCTGCTGCATCTTCTCATCGTTTCCAGCCTACATTCGAACATATTCGAATTCCCTTGCATCCAACTGAAATCTCAAAGAGATTCCTTTGAAAATCTTTCAACGAGCAACATACAAATCGACCAACAAAGAAGCAACTCTCTGGTGAAAAGTGTCGGCGGAGAATACGGACAAGTGAAAGACAGAACGCGTCGAGTGAATAACCCGTCGCAGCTGATAACCTTAATTATCGTGATCCTAATGACCCGAGACTCTAGCGTGAGCGCGTGTTTCACACTTACACGCAACTTTGTATAGAGAGTATAGAGAGTGTGAGAGAGTTTGCCCGTTCCTTGGTGGCCGCTGGAAAACTCAATTTGGCGCGAATCCAACGACTCTGGTAGTCGAAACGAGTCCTCCTCGAGCTCAACTTCCCAGGAACAGGAATAGCCAGGCTATTTCTGCCTGTTTCACAACGTCCGCGAAAGTCTTTCGAGACAGCCGACCGATACAGGCAACCACATTTTTCTTCGTGTTTACGGGCCACCGATCGGTCCATGTATATATTGCCAACGAAGAACGCGGACGTTATCTGTAAACGGCAAAAAGTAGCGACAGTCGGCGAAAACACGATTCTCGAGGCTTCCTCGGTAGAGTAAACAAGCGTTTTCCATTCGAGAAATCGTTCGAGCGATCGAACCTTCGGCTGCAAAGATTAAAGAGTATACCAAACGATCGATAAGCTTTTCTACTGTATTTTTGATTATCGCGAGTGTGGATTTTGATATCGAAATGGCGTAGAAATTTATTAGAGATGACGAAAGGATGACGAATCTTTGTAAAAGGACGACTGAAAGCCAATTTTACTATACTCTACGATTTTTGCAAGACACGCGCACTTCTTAATAATCTTTGGAACGGATCCTTTTAAGAAATCTTTTTAGAAATTTGGTGATAACAATAGGAAGATGTAATTAACAATCAAATGATCAAGAGAACTCTTCGAAGTTGCATCGACGCGAACATCTATCGAATCTCGTCGGGGAGGAAAATTTTTTCTCGAAACGGGACCGTTCAACCGCAAACACATTCTCAGCATGGTGTTGCAGAGTCATTCTCGCTGGCATTCGGCCAAACGGCGTATCGGTTTGCGCGAGAATACGGTCATAACCACGCGGTTAGAGTTTTATGGTGTCGTTTGTTAGAGGCTCGCAACATGAAGTTGGTCAATCCTTAACGAAAAAATTCAGTGGGCCATGGTTAACGTCACAGTTGAACTAAACTTAATTTAACAAGCCCGTTCGGATTACGCAGATTTGTCCGGGTTATGATTCGTTGATGGATTTCCTTCGTTCAAGATACGGCCACAATGCCGCTGGAAAGTGAACTGTACAACTATCCTGACGCAGTTTTATAAAACGTTTCTTCGTTATTTTTACTCGTTCCAGTTTTTAATGAAGAAAATTTTGGTTGGTTTAAAGTTACGCAATTTGTACGTGAAGGAAACTGAGCAACGAAAATTCGTGGAGTGTACGTGCTTTGGAGTAATAAACTAACGTGATTAGGAATGTCTGTATGTTTAGAGAATTCTTAAGGATTGTCAGCTTGCTAAGAGAATTGATTCCAGAATGCAGAATCTAAAAAAGAAACTCAAAAATTGACAATCCAAGCACTTAATAATATTCCCTATAGCTTACGAATATATCCTGGATATTTACGATATATATTTACCTGTCATACAAATTTTGTTGCCGAAATGAACAGTCTTCCGTCTAGGTTCCATTCCTTCAAATAGTTCTATTCATACAAACACGAATTTACATTCTGCTCGCGAAACGTTTGATCTTTCCTCGTACTCCAAATGTTTAACGTTATAAATCTCTTTGCATTTTAAACTTCTTTGTACTTAAAAGTCAAACTTATAGAAAATTATACGATCTCAAATTTTCCCTGACTCTCGATATCTTTGATATTTTGTATATTTCAAATTTTGTTGCATGTTAAATTCAAAGAAAATCAAATTTACACAGAATTTTTACAATCACCGATATATCAAAGCCAATATATCACGATATTCGCACCTAAGAATCTACCCGAATAGGCAAGAGAAAAGTGTAAAATCAACGTTAGACTAATTTGCAAGAATCCTCGTCTATCAGCTCGATCACGGTATTTCGCGCGAAATACGACGTCGTTTTTGGCACAGGGCCACGGTATGTCCTTATCACGGACGACTCGACAGCCCAACGATTTTCAATTCCATGTTCCACTTCGTCCGTGACCGCGTCTCCACTTCCCTCTCATCTCTCTTGCCGTAAGCACAGATAAGAGAAACGCCGCTTACCTACACGAAACACGCCTTTATCAATGAACCTTTGAGTCGGCCGAGGTCTCGGCTAATCCTGGCTTGTCTTCCGCGTGTAGTGTGTACAAATCTACATGTACGAGTATTAGCGTCCGCTCGATTGTTGTGAGAACTGGTAACTAGCTGTCTACCAGGTGTTCACGAAATATCACCTACGAAGTGCTGATAAATTTCCAGGAGAATTTCGTAGGTAGAATATGGAAGAATTTTGATTTAAATTGAATTCGAAGATTGGATTTGATATTTGAAATTTGGACTCGAGGAAATGGAAGAATATTTTATATTAACGTTCGCATATGAAACTGCGAAATTTTCACCACTGAATTTCTCGGGAAAGAATCTTCAGTTTTATCGAATAAAATTTCAAATATTCCTAATAACGTAACAGAGATTTCAGATTTTTAGAAAGCCTGCCGCCGGTTGCTTTAAAATTTGATTTATTGAGAAAATTTGGAAATTTATATTACTTCTCGAAACATCCTAAAATAACCTACTTGCGTTTGAAATGTCTTAACAATCGACGTAATATATTTAGCTATTAGAATTTTAATTTTATTCATAAATGATTTAATTTCTAAAAGCATCGAATTTCACTCAATGTATCAAATTTTAAATCCTTTTTCCATACTCCGGCACGATTCATTGAATTTTCCTCGATATTCTCGTTCCTCCCATGACCGTCGCGCGAGCCACTCTCGCAATTACCTACTTCAAATTGCCAAGTAATTATCGCAAATTACGAAGCCGCGAATCTGGCGTAGCTTTCTCCCTCGTTTCGCGAAACACCGCGTAATAAAATGCTGGTAATTATGCGACGTTGAGTAACTTCTGCTATGCAACGTTTCTCATCGTCGCCGTATCTTTTTTCTCTAAGTGGCTCGATACAAAATTACGCGTCTCGACATTTTCCGAGGTGTCGCTTTTCCTAATTGTCTAAATACTAAATCGAATTACGCGCCTGCTTTGTCAAAGTGCGAGTAAGTAAAAACGAGATTGTAATTTCGTTTTATACAAAGATAATTATGGAACGATCGCGATAATAGATTGCACTTCCCTCTGTACAGACAAATTTCGATCGTTTTTTAAAAAATGAAATATATGTACCACACATAATTCCTTCATAATATGTAAAATGATTCTATTCCGCTTCTATGAACACGAACGTTCATACGAACAAGATGTTATAGAAAGTTTATGATCTATAAATCACGCGAGTTAAAAATAAGGCGCACTAACGAGTGATAGAAATATTTACTTGATTTTAAGGAAGATTTGATATTCTTTAAGATAAGAAAGTTTATAGTAAAATCCTACTTAAAACTTGTTGAGAATTTATATAATAGAAGATCGTTAATTCTTCTCGCTCTACTTTAACACTCTAATAAAGATTGACGTTATTTAATTATTTTCACAATGATACAAGTTTTCACAATTACACAATCTGTTAACGGAATATTTTATCACTTGATTTAATTTCATTTGTTTATCTATCTTTTTTAAATAGAACTCGTTTCGACCAGCAAACGATTGGAACGTTCTCACTTGCTTTGAAAAATTCACTTTATCTGTAAATCTGGCCTAAAAACTCACTACTGTCCATATAAATCACCGCGAAATAAGAGAAGATTCGTTATTAAAAAATCGAAACTCCGATAGAAAAGAAAAGTCGATCAAAGAAGCACACTAACCCAAAGATACTTTACGATCGGATCCATTTCGAAGATGAAAAACGATCAAGGATATCCAACGACGTTTCTAAATCAAGAGCGAAACTGCCACTGTCGAAACAGAGGAAGCTCTCAACGTACAAACCCCCATTTTAAAAACAACATGTTCTCTTTCCCCTTTTTTGGTCCATAGAATTCTACAAAATTCGTCTCTGTTTCATTTCTCGTCTGACATGGTATCCTCGCCGTAACTGGTTTCTGACTGGCAGATGCGAACAGCTGAAAGAAACACAGAATCGATCCATTTTCCCCCCTTGAATGAGGATAAAACAGTATCGATTATCACGAAAATGAAGCTCTTTTAACTAATGGAGCTTCTATGTTGGTTGGAGTCGGAAACGTTTCTCTTAAGTCAATCGTTTTTCATGAACAAACTGACTTTGATGGATTGATAATGTGATTTGCAGCTGAAACTGCGTTTGCTTTCTCGAGAAATTAACTGTTTATAACGCAATTGTTATCGGAGAGTAAAGCGCATGCATGGAATCGTCGATCCGAATTTTTCTTCCTTATCCAACCAGAATCGTATGCTTTGTGACATGATCATTCGCGAGATACGTGCACTCCACTATAATTAATTATCATAAAATCGTCCTAATATAAATAATTAATATTCCTATAAAATAGAACATATTCTTTCCTAAGTACGTAATCCCGCACAAAAATATCGTACATTTCGTGGCATGACATTCGTCGCGAGATAAACTCGTTCGACTATGATTAATTATCGCAAAAGGTCGTTTTGCAATAGAAAATATTCCTATGAGATAGAACACGCTCTTCCCAAAATACAGTCTTGACTACAGAATCGTACATATTGCAACATGATTACTGGCAAACAAGTAATGAACGCATTCAAAGATAATTAATTACAAGAAAATCATTGAAAACAAACGACCGAGGAATAATTTCTCTCGGCACCGTAACAAGTAACGGTTTCGAACGCTCTACAGGCTGGAACGCGACAGAGAACGATGGCGACGTATTATTTTCAGAGCAGAGTGAACGTCAAGTCGCGTCTTCAAGTTTGCCGCTCGGTCTCGGCGAATACCATTTATTAGCGGACCTGCCTAGGCTATTTCGGGCTTATAACCTGCCGCCACCAAGTCTAGATAATAGTAGGTCGACCGGAGGAACGAAAAGGTATTGCTGGAGTCTGCGCCACAATGGAGCCCTCCTTTCTACTTTCGAGGATCGCTTTGAATCAAACGATGCGCGTTTCTTTCTTGCAAACGCCAATGGACACCCTTTGTCCACCTCGGGCGAATTCAACGAAACACAGATGACTGTTTTCTCGAATCGCTATTACATAGAACATTCTGCAATTTTTCTGCCAAACCAATTTTGTTATTAACCTTCGCGCTAGAATTATTGCCAACTAAAGTATCGCTTTACGGACTTGGATCGAAGAAATGCAAATGTAAATTACGTGAAAAAAATATATAATTTACCGTATGGAAGATAATATAAATCGGCGAAAATTGAAGTTCCGGTAAATTAGTGCAATTTTTATGAGAAATTACAAATCCAGATTTCAGATCGATTCTTTCCAATACAATTTTTCATTTCATGCGATCCACTCGATTGTTTACGCTTCGATCTCTTGAACGATTTTTTCCAGACGCCACCGTCTGTTTTTTCGAAACTAGGATATCGAATTATTTTCGTAGAAATGACGAGAGAATAGGTTTAATTATATTATTTTTCTGCACTGAACAAGGCAATGTTGTCAGACACCAAGAAGAATCGTTTTCAAGCAACCAAAAGATTAGTTTAGTAGCAAATGGAACACGGAACATCGACATGCAAACATCGAGAGATCCTGCAGAACAGGAACAATATAAGCAAAGATAAGGGGACATCAATGCGGTTAGAGGTACGTTGAAACAGGAGCACAATAACGTGTATCAAGGAACATTGTGTGGAGGAACATAACGTCGCGAAGGAAATAAATTATTTCTCGTTCGCAGATTCAATTGGAGAATGCATAAATAGTATTCGAACAGGAATCAGGACATCCTAGCGTAGTTTCCTGGCTTTCGACCTCCTTTTATAGTTCCATCATCCTTGGATTTGTGTTGGGAAAGTACTCGTTCGTATCTGGAACTTTCTATTCCTGCAAAGTATCATGGATTCAATTTTCTACTCGAAAATTTGTAACAAAGTCATATATACGAATTTTTAGAAACTATTCGAATAGAAAGTTCTTTAAATACGAAAATCCGCAGAAAACTATCGCCGATAACCGAGGTGGTTTTTAGAAGAAAAGAACCACAGGACAAAACAAAACTAAATTATTACTTATTTCCTTCCTCGTACGTTTCTAAAATAAATAAATACTTTCATAATGATTCAACTATTTGAAGGATAGAAAACATTTCCGATTTCAGTTATCTAACTTCAACAAAACAATTATCAACAATACCGATGCAAACAAATCTCGTCATTATCTCATCAAACGTAAAACCATCGTATTATTCCAAAACAAACTATTCATAGATGGATCCTGAAATCCAGAGTAATTTCCAATCGGATAATATCAATTGATTTAATTGGAATCTCCTTTCAATCGCATTTTCCCACTGATCGATCTATCTTTCTTTGCTTTCGAAACAATCATGCCCTAATCCGACAATAACAACGACATTCGTCATTGTCGCTGTTCTTTTCAGTTCCTTATACCTACGCTACCTGCGTGGTTTCTTTTGGCAGGCGTACATTCCCTGTTGGCAGTCTGGTGAGCGTCGTTCCCCGCGGAATCTGACCTGCGTTCCCTACACGGGCTCCAGGTATCGGCATGACCCTGGAATTAAGCGGTTCCACGCGAAGAAACCCGTTCATCAGGGCGTCCCTTTGGGCTGGGCGTCTCTCTGTGAGAAAAGCCGGTCGACCAGCCTAGAATCGTGCCTCGAAATTCTTCGACCGCGAAACCAGCGCACGTAAGAACCAGCGAGGAAGCAACCTTGGGAACGTCTCGATTTTTCGTCGATTTATTAGCTTGCGTAATGTCTGTGTTCGCATTGCTTTCTATGCTACGTTATTTACATAATTTTTCGATTTGATCACGTTTCTCCCATTACCAATCGTATTCACGTCGTCATGCGATCATACTTCGATGAGTTACGCATAAAGAAATGAAAATATGGACATTTGCTTCAACCTTTAAATACTCTCACGTATTTTACTAACCATGTTTTACCTACTTTTCTGTATTACGCGCATTCTAAATATTTCCCTTTAACATCTGTCGATTATTTTTTTACTTACGCTTACCATTTCTCAATTGTCTAATTTGAAAAATGAGGAATCCTCTAACGCTAAAGATCGTAACGTCAAAATTTCTAAATATTGTTAAATAAATAAAAAAGTACGCAAAGATCCGCAGTCTAGTTACTACTTTACCATAATTAGAACGATGAAAGAAAAAAGTCGGAGAGTTTGCAGCAAACTTTCAAAAATTCCCGAATCTAAAGTTCACCAGATTTCAAAGACGATTTTAAAGGTATCGAAGAGTTGCATGTCGCGAGACTTTATGTCTTCTGTCGATATTATAATAAGCACTTTCCTCGTGTATCAAACTTTAGGTTGTTTCAGGATCGCAATTAAGGGCCGACGATTAAGGTCGATTCTCGTTCTAGTGGCGACAATGAAACAATAATGCCTTCTCCGCGATAACCTCTCTAACTTCGTCCGCCGTCATCGTTATCATCCATTGTCATTACCGTGACGATTCTGGCCGTGCCAGCTCGCGATCTCACGTGAGATTCATTATCCAATCTGTGGCGAACGCGCTGTGACACAGTTCACGGCGTTCCTCGAAAGTCTCCTGACGGTTCTGTACGCGTTTCGAATCGTTGTACGTAGCTTGACCGGCGTAATCACGCTTCCGGTGTTGCATCGTGACACGGTCGTTGGTCTTACCACTTTGAGAATCGTGTTCTCGAAATGACAGACAGTCTTGGGATTTTTGATAACAGATACCAGCAGCTACACCAAGTATTCGCACATAGTCCTATTTTTCAATCAGTTTCTCATCAGATTCCAATTTTCCAGTCTCATTTTTATAATATTAACTTGTTATAGACGTATGAATGTACTGTCAAATTAATATACTTGTACTTGGTTAATAATTTGTTCTGTGTGTGAATGAATTCATATATGAAAATGTTGACCGAAGAACGAAGAAAAGTTCTATCGAATCTTGAGGACCTTCGAACAACGAGGAGAGAAATTAAGAAGACGTATGTACATCCTACAAAATAGAATTTTTAATGATAAACAGAGATATTTGGAAAATTTACATTTCTATAAGAACCAAACGTCGAATAATCGAGAGATATTTCATAACTGTAATCGAGTCTGATCGATGTATCGATGGTACAAAGATCGAGATCTAAACATCGATGTAAATATTCGCGGAAATATCGTAAATCTTGTTTTCTGTTTATCTTTTGCAGAGTAGTTACATTATGATGGAAATGTTAATTTTCATGGAAACACTAGGGGCGGATATTCCATCTTTTTCCTCATTAAAAAATCGCGATCTTCTCGGTACCGTGTGTGCCGATCTCTCGAGCAATCGCAACGAGTGAAGCACGAGATAATTATGTCGGGATAATTAAAAATCGATCGACCGATCTTTTTATTCGCGAGCACTCGATACGCGCTTCATATCCCCAACCAGGTCAATTAAACTTGCACGCTTGTACTGCGATAATAAACGATCAATAAGCATTAACTTGGATACGGGTATTACAGATATTGTTTAACAACGATTCTCCGATCGAATTAACAGAGACTCTATATTTTTCGCGTATAGAGAACCAAGTTCGTGAAATTTCACCGTCGTCATATGTAGATAGTTCAAGTTGGAAGATGGCTCTGGGGAAATTTTAAGTTCCTACGATGAGATTGATCCTACTAACTTGCGAGTAATCTTTTATATAACTAAGATAATAGCGTGGTATTAATATGTATACGAAACATGCAAATGGGAGTCTTTCACCATAGATAGTAAATAAATATAAAATGTAGGTTAAGGTTTCTGAATTTTTATACCGTAGACTTACTTTCGTTTCAACAAACACAGAGACTTTTGGTACAAGTTTTATGGGCAACTAATTCAAATCGTTGAAAATCCAACAGACAGAATTTCAATTTCTCGTTAATCCATATTTTAAACTTTATGAATGATTAATTTGAGAAAGACGTAGGGAATAAAATTGAAATAAGAGAAAACGTGTATTAACACGTTAGAGGTTGCTGATGTAATATCATGTCCTTTTCATGGATGATCCGTGTTCAAGTTCTGGAACAACTTCCACCTAAGATAAACCAGTCTTGAAAGAAGAATAAATATCTCATGAGAGCTGGTAAATACACAGAGGAGAGGACAAGCGTAAGACATCTTTCACTCGGAAAGTATTGGAGTAATCAAGGAAAAAGCATCTGTCGCGTGGAGGGTGGAAATTCTATTTGAGAATAATTGACATTTCTACTAGAGCGTGGCAATAGCGACGCGAAGGATGAAGTTTTGTACCTCGTCTCTCGCGCTAAGTGTTTCTGTTTGACGATATCGCGCGGAAAGTGCGAGCGTTATAGCACTCGCAAAGTGCATGCCTCTGTCTTTGAAGTTTCACCGGGGTTGCAATCTAATATTAATGCACGCTCTATAATTATTAATCGACGAGACGTGCAACGAAGGAACAGAACCCTCAGTAACTAGTTCGTAATTACCGTGAGCACGTTTCTCAATTAAGTAATCCAACGTAATATCGATTATTATGAGATTCGACTTTTCGCGCTGACATAATTGTCTTTTCGTAGTAATTTCGTCGTAATTAATTGCGGACCGTTTAATTCGTTTACTCTATCCCATTGAAATAAAGAAACTCACGGATGTATAGAATTTATTTTTTTGAAATATTGAACGCTAATTATACATCTAAATAATGAAATTTATTGAAAGAGAGAGAGAGAGAGAGTGGAATCGAAAAATTCCATAATTCCATAATTAAACTACATTCTACCAAAGCCAAGCAAGTGAACAACCTATCTATCTACTGACTAACAATGACCATTTTTAAATCTCATTTATGAGCAGGATATTTATCATGTAGCATAAAGTTGCACTCCGTAAAATTCTATTTAAAATCCAATTATGCCTCCCCCGCGAAACTTTTAATCGCAAGCTCTAAACGTTGTATTTACTAGGCATACGTTACTTGGCAAGCGTAAGTGGCGCTGAAAAAAAATTTCAATTTCAAATCGCACGCGAAGGAAACCGCTTACGACAAAGTTAAGGACGAACAAAGCGCCCACAAGCGCATTACACAAGTTACTATAGAAAGGTTCTCGTAGCTTACTCCTGTTACTTTCTTTATGGTACTTCTGAATTATCTAGCCCTTGCAATTTTAATACAAGATACATATCATACACGTTACTTTCTGGAAATTTTCTAATCGTAATATTAGAATATGCAAATCGCGTTTTCTCAGAAAATCTTAATTCTACGATACGAGAGTATATGATTAGCGTTTCATTTGATCAAAAACCGAACGATTAGATACTCTCGATGGATTACATTAATTACACTTCTACGAAGCTTAATTACAGCCACGTACCTACAATTACTTATCAAACGATCGGTAATTAACAATGATTACGACTATCTATGCTTCTTCGTCCGTATAAATATCCACCGACTATGCTAATATACAGCCATCTAATATACATTTCCTCTTAAAAAAGGAACATGTCCCTTTAACTAAACAACTGTGTATACGATTCTAATCGCTTTACAAATTCCAAGCACAGCGATCGTTGTGCTTGGAAACGAGAAAAACGCTGCTTAATAAATCTCATAAGAATAGCGTGACTCACGGTACACCAGGCGAATCGTACTCTTACTTCTAAACCATTGGACACTTACCTGAAACAGAGAAAATACAACGAGTTTAGTTAAATAGCACAAAGGAAGGTTTATCCGTGTACGATCAAGTTAATTGGCAAATTGCGAAGAGGGTCTTGTAGACGACGGGATTCGAGATAAACGCGTTCAAACGGGGCAAATAGAGATAACCCTCGGGAAGGAGCGATACGCGGAGACTTGTACGGCGACCCGAAAATTGTGACGCTATCGGGACAGATAATTCGCAAACATAATAGGACGAACACGGTCGCGCGTTGGTCAGGCCCGTCGCATGGAAATTAGATTCGTCCGCGCACGCGAACCCACACACATGGTTTTCCAACCGTGCAGAAAATCGATATCGACCTATCGTATAACACACACGCGCACACATAAAATCTTTCTCTTGCATACTTTTCCTCTTTGGTGTTCCTACTCCTTCAATGCTTCTTACCGATGCTTTCGTGAAATTGCGCTGCGATCATGCGATTTGAAATTACGTCAAACATTGATCGAAAATCGTGAAACGATCGACGATCGATTTTATCAATGAGAGATCGTATTTTGCTTTGATATTTGTGATTACTTTAGCCGTATTAACAATTGAACATGTTTCTTTGTCTTTGAAGATATTGAACAGTAATGATCAGGAGTTACAAGTTGATCAAAGAATTTGGTCGCTCCTAGACACTTTTTACGAATATATTTTGAAACTTTAGTATTACGAGAATCGGTTATCATGGTCATGTTGCATGACCAACTCCTTGTTCATACTACGACAAATATCGTAGACTCATCCTGCAATAAACACCGTAATCTCTGTTTCTCGTTCCTGAATCATCCCGAAGTTCGACCCTTTTTCTCGTCATCCCTTCCTGATAATTGTCCCGAACATATTAATCATCCTGACCACTAGGCTATGAGAACTATGATAGACCAGCAAAGAATTCTATAGTCGGTACTAGCGTGCAGTTACCCGTTACGAATAAAACCTCTAACTTTTCAACGTGTGTTGTCAAATGTCCATCATCTGGGATCCAACAATCATATCGATAAAGTTTGAGACAAATCTAAAGATGTTACAAATAACGTAATAGCGTAAATTGTTAGGGTAAATCAGACGATCGATTGTGGAAAATCGAGTTAATTTTGGGAATAATTAAATTAAATATAATAACAGTTAATAAGAAATCTACTAAAAATTTTACGATTTTCTAAGTCCTAAATTACCGTTCTTCTCTCGTGATTTATTCTAATCAGCAAATAACCGTCGGTAAAACAAGACAAAAATAAAAGATGTCGGTTGACGAGTAGTTCGAATTCTATAAAATTTACATATATATAGAAATTACAAAATATTCAGTGCATCACGAAAGTATTAAAAACAATCAATTATTCGTTATATTAATAAACTTCGAGATTTTCGCCAGTGTTCTATGGCTATCTATATCGTGTACTGATATTTCCGTAATTTCCAAATTGATCTTGAATTTCAGCAATATAGGGATGGCGATCGTGTCTCGTTAAAGTGGGAATAAAATTTCGAAATGTTTTATACAACACGTACGATATAACAAGGACAAAAACTTTTCTACGATAGTTGTTCAAACAGTTGTTGTCAGGCAATATGAAATATGCGTTTGTAGCCGAAAACTTCACAAAGAATAAAGTAGATTAGTAGGATTTCCAAGAGTCGAATACCAAGACCGAAATATTTCAGAATTAAGATATATCCGAATGACGAGTTTATTCGTACTCCGCCGTTAATAAGTTCAAACAATTAAACAATTTCGAGAATTATTTAGACGAAAGCGTAGCGCATAAAAATATGAAACGAGTCGATAAAACGTTGAACGTCGAAAGGAAAACATTTTAATGCCTTTCGAAATTGCTCTTGAAATGGTCGAAAAAAAAACGGTCATTGACTTTAACGTTCGACGTATAACCGAAGTAGGGAACAAACGAACGGGGCGATTGAATTTTTATCACGTCGCCGATATATTGTCGTGGCTTCCACTGTTTTTGTTTTTAATACGATTCGATGGAGTATATTAACGCGGCACGGCGTATCTACGGGAAAGCTGCGAGACCCCGAATATGGTTAAACCTTTTAATGAAATCGGTCGAGAGAATAATCGCGGATCGGGGTGAAATTTTTATTCCGTGGAACGATATTAATACAGAGTCGCTATTGTGCTCGCGATATCATTGGATGCGTGTTCCAGGGATTTACCGGTAGAAGTGTTAGTGAGTGGACGAACGTTGAACGAGGATCGATGCGTCCATTATTCATTTCTATTACAGTGTACATACAAACGTTAATATTTTATCATCCCCTGTTTGATTCCCGTTGTCCGAATCATCGGAGCCTCTGCTGGTTCAAATTTTTCCACTAAAGAGTTATTAACCCCGGCTAATAAATCGTGAACAGCCGCGACATTTTCCTCGCTTCGCCAATTTATTATCATCGTTAGACAGAGTTTAGTTTTTCGAAAATTAAGATCGTTTCAGTTGCAATTAATTTATCATTTTCTAATTCGCCTGAGTTCGTAATTGTTAGTAGACGTAGATACAAGAAACAGAAGCATCTTACGAAATGGTCGAAATGGTATTCTCTAGAATGATCTACGTATATCGTAGATATTCCCACTGGTGGGAATGTTGGAAGCAATTATTCACAGAACTATCGGGAATAGGAAAAACTTGTTTGATTTGGATGAGAAAATACGATATTCGACTGAAAGTTTTTTCCGCTGCCACATTTCAAAACCAATTTCAGTCTGTGAAATGGCACTGCGTGTTTTTATTATCCCCCCAGATTCTCGTAAACAAACCTACTTCGTAGCAGTGGCTAAAGTTTACTGTATAAAAAGCTTTCATCTTTCAACGCACCATGGTGTAGTTCCGCTTCGATCTGTACGTGAAAACATGCGTTCACGCTTGCGAAAAGATTTATCAGGAGCAAGCAAGCCGAATCGAAGCTTAATACGAGAAAAAAGGAACAAGGGAAAGGACAAAAAGGCTGAAAATCTGAGAAATACGAGAAAAAAGAAGAAAATCGAAAGCGGGAGGAAACCGAGAGAAAGGAAGCAGGAAATAAAATAAATGAAAAGGACAGGAGGGTGGAAATCTGAGAAAAGAAGAAAAAAGGAAGTGAAAGACACGAGACGAAAAAGAGAAAATCCAATAAAAGAATAGAAAAGAAGAAAAGTGGAAGGAAATCTGAGGAAAGCGGGGAAAAAGGAAAGAGAGCAGGGTAAAGGAAAGAAAAAAAAAAGAAAATAGAAGAAAAGAAAACTAATAGAGATACAATGAAAGAAAAGAAAAGTGGAAAGAAACGAAAAATGAGAGGAGAAAAAAATGAGTATCGATTTTCAGCAAGAAAAAGGGCAAAACTCCGCGGACGTGGAACGAAAGCTGGTCACTCCACGGACGAGCATGATATCTAACCCGGTTACTGGTAACGGCGAAGGGATTTTCGTCTCGGTCATCCACGTGGGAACGATCACTTTATTTCCTCCTTTTCGCGTGAAAACGATTGATACGGGCTCGTGTCCACCTCGGTATCGACGCCAGCTGCGCGACTTCGCTCGTAAATTACATTTGCGTTTTAATATCGACGCAGTTATAAATCCTCATAACGGTAACACCAAGTCTCTCCTTTTGGCTGTTTCGCGTTAAGCGGTTCGTCTCTTTCCATCGATGCAACTGGACCACGTGTATTGTCCGAGTTAAAAAGCTCGATGAATTTTTACGCCATTTCCGCCGAGGAAATTAAAGTCCAGCTCTGAATATTGGTAACTCTGAGCAAATGTTAGTGGATTTATAGTAGTATGACTACTTTTAGTCATTTTCATAAGAAAATTAAGATATAAATGAATTATTAAAGCATTAAGAAATTATAAATTAAATGAATTATAAACTGACGAGTAAAATATCGTTGATTTCGGATTCTAAATAACACGAGCACTCGCTACGTGAAAATCGATCCAGAAATTATTGGTGAAAATAACTCTACACTCTACTCGGCAGTGTGAAAATGCATCTATTAAAAGAGAAATGCTATGTATAAAGAATACTATATAGTCTCTCTCGTCGAGCGTGAGTGGAAAAACAGGATGAAAAGAAGACTCTCTCTCCCTCTTCCCCATCTGGAAAGATGTCGGAAAATAATTTTTGTCCGTATGAGAAGCTTCGCTTTTGATAAAACCTACCATTGAAATCAGTGGTGAAACGTTGGTTAAATTAACTGGCTTTTCCTTTCATTCGCTGGTAAATAAAAATTCTTGGAATTCGTAGAAGAGAGAAAGCTGAATTGCTTTTGTGGCTGAGCGTGCTTTTATATCTCTATCAAGGTTGTAGTTCAAGAGACATAATTTGCCAAGAGCTTTTGAGTAATGACTGCGTTTTATCGTTCAAATTTTACCGTGTCTCTTCTACATTCGGATATATTATTCCAGAGGCCATTCCAGATGGCCTGCCTCATTTTTATCGTCGACAAATCAAATGGCGACTCCGAACCTAAAGGGATTCGATCTCCCCTGACACCCATAGGCAAACTTCTTAGGCTTTATTGAGAAGTTTATCAATTTTTACGATATTTCTTCGAATCAACGGCCGCAGTAAATTATCGTTGGCCCGGC
The DNA here is from genome assembly GCF_024516045.1 of Bombus affinis. Classification (NCBI taxonomy): domain Eukaryota; kingdom Metazoa; phylum Arthropoda; class Insecta; order Hymenoptera; family Apidae; genus Bombus; species Bombus affinis. The sequence goes on along the minus strand of NC_066348.1, from coordinate 14,344,017 downwards.
CGTACATTCAATTGTTGGTATTATCGCGAAGCAATTTATTTTACATGACACGTTCGGCCTTTGCGTTGCTTATATGCAATATTTTAACAAGTTATTAGTTTGTTGTTGTGACTATTTGTGTGACACAGCGTATCAATCCGAATATTCTAGCAAAAATGAAAAAAACGCTCGATTCTAGTAAAATTTCACTTGACTTCTATCGATCCTATTGAAAATTCTCTATTTGAATTTCAGCAAATTTTTCTTCATCAGCCGCAGAAATTTGATATTCCATCCAATTCGAATCGAACCGAATGAATAAACTTTCTTCGGAATATCGTAGTTGGAAAAGGTATCTATCATTTGTGAGAAGAGAGGAGGAGAGATAGCCCGCAGAGATGACCTCTGTCATTATCTTGAAGCGCGTTCAGAGACGAATGCAGTCTCTGCCGTTTCCGTTCTGCGTTCTCAACTCTTCTACCCTTTCTTCTCCCTTCCTGATATTTCAGCCTCCCTCCACTACGTTCGTGGAACAAGTATAATGAACGAGGCACACCAACATGCAGGAGAAAGAGAGAGAGATTTCGTATACGAGGCTGCGAGATCGATACTCGTGGCTTTCTGCGAGAAACGCGGGGCGAGAAAAGCTTCTGGAAATGCGAAAACGCTGACTGCGGCTGTACGGAAAGCTGCCCTTCTTACTTTTCGTTCTTTCTTACTTTTATATCGATATGCAAGCCTCGGGAGATCTTACAGAGAAAAAGAAAAAATCCACTTGCCACGATACGTAGATCAAAATTTGCGATACTCGGGATTATCATTCGTAGTGAATTATTTTTCGAAAATAATTCGAAAATCGTAAGACACTTGCAAGCGAGGTTTTTGTATATGGACGTATTTACTCGAGAATCGTGTATTTGTGAATACGTAGGTACAGAACAGAGAGGACATGAATCTGGGTTAGGTGGGCTCGAAGACTTTCAGCATGCGGCAGGTGAAGAAAGAATTTCCGAGAAAACCTTGAGACCATCGTCAAAGTACAATCGCAGTCGTTCGCGGACTCTGGCCCTTGTTTGCGAGTTGTATATTTCCAGCTGCACCGAATAAGATGCTGTTACAGCGGATCAAGTTGGACCGCATAGATCGGACGATGTTGGATAAGTCACGCACTTCGAATTCTCCGAAGTTCCAATAAAAAGCCCAGGCGACTGCAAAAGGCAAACCAAGGAAACACTGTAGCTATGCGGCGACGTTAGGTGAACAAAGAGCCAAGGAAAATTCGCGAGGACGCGTGCAGACGAGGGAACGGTGTCAAGTTCCCGGCTGAACATCGAAAATACTCGCGACAAGTGGCACTTAACTCTGCAAAGTAAGGGACAAAGCGGAGCTAGGCGCGAGGACGGTTCTACGAGAGCGGAAAGCGAGCTTTAGACAGTCTAGGATGATGATTCAACCAACAGAAACAGGACCAGTTCGCTGTGTGCGTGGGAGAAACTGGAGGGGGTTGATATGAATAACACATCTTCGTCTCAAGACGTTCATCCGAAGAGATGAACGAAATATTAACAAAGAGACCTAACGATGCTTTACTATTCGAAGATCGGTTTAAAAAATTGATGGACGAAGAGCGTAGTAAATACAAGTTCGTTGATTGGTTTCTTAACTCTTAGAATTATCAGAGTTCGCAAAATAAACGATTTTTCTTGATTTTAATTAAGAATTTTATTTCGTAAGATGATTTAATTTACATTTAGTTTAATGAATATTTTACAGTTTTATATAATTTTAATTTTTATATAAAAAATTACAGGGATTCTCTTTAGGCACAGTTTTTCTAAATTTTAATTACGAATTTTACTTAATAAAATTATTTACTTTAAATTAGTAAGTTTATTAGTAAATATTAATATTATTATTAGCAAATATGAAGTATCATATTTCAAATTTTAATTAATCTTTATTCCTATAGACGATTGTCCGGTATGGAAAAAGGTTGGCAAATTCTAAAAGCTTGGAAGCTTTATTCTTTAATCGCCAGTGGCTCGAATAGTAAGAGAATTCGACAAAGTCGAAAAGAAATTTTAGATTATATGTGGGACCCAAAGAGGTAAGTTCTCATATGAAACTGATTGATGAGCGAGTATAATCCAATCTGACTGCGGGAAGATTATTAGCGCACCTTGTTCAAACGGGAGTCGTGAAACTTGGAGAGTTGCTGGGTTATGCTAAATCTAGAACTGAATTCAATGAATTGAATTACGAGGTGACGCGGTTCTTCTTGTAAAGCCTGACATTAGAGAAGTGCATGAGCGGGACTAGATCAATAAAGATTCTTCTTCAGAAAGTATCATCCGCATAACCCGACTTAAAATATCGAAGCATCACCTTTTACGGACAAGTAAATGCACTTAGGATGCCAATCTAATTAAGAATAGCTACGGTAATGTTGCATATTTCATTTGGTATGCAATAAAGTTTCGATTATCGCAAGCCTTTTGTGCTTTACCATAACTTCATCTTTTTCGAAATTTTACCAAGAGGAGTACGAAAGTGTAAATAGTCAGATATGCAAGTAGTGGAAGCGATTAATCAAACTTTCAACCGATCAAATAGCTGATTAAAACTAAATACATCCACAACATTACATTACCAATATGTTTCCTATGATTGTACGATTTATGAACCCTAACCGACCTTACCGTATTATCCGAGTTCTCGATTATCCAAGATAAACCCCCGGGCTTATGGCCCGCATATCACCTCAGATAATCGAGATTCTACTGCGTTTATTTGTACACATGACGCCTTCGAATGACTATAATCTTTAAATAGTTTTGCTGCTTATACCGAAAATAACTGAGTCACTATATCCTAACATTTTCGAAGCCATAAAATTCCTACTATTTTCCCTCGAACTCTTCACTTCCAAAGGTCAAACAACATGAATAATAACGTGTACTAACAATGGGTATAACGATACCAACAGTTCAACAAATCAACGAAGTTCTCTAACAATCTATCTGAATTTGTTGTACTTTTGCTAAAGTAAAAATCGTACTACTTATATGGGACAAGTGTGGCCTACATATATAAAGCCAACCAATAGAAAAATATCAAGTAGCGACAAAAGAATAAAAAGATAAGCATCCGTACGTCGTCTGAAGGCACAATTCCAGTACACGTTTCGAAGATCGAAAGCTGGAAAGAATGAAAAGAGGTGGTCGCGTCGATACGTCGGAACCTTGAAGAGAGCCAGCGACAGCGAAAATGTGAAGACGACGCGAAACGAAGTGAGAAAAGAGAGCTGGTATACGAAAGGATAGGACAGAGAGGAGAGATACGAGGGGTGTCTTCGGTGGATGGAAACTGCAGGCTGCGTGGGTGGAACGGGGAAACGAGGGGTAAAGGGAGGATAGCAGAGCATCAGGGGCGGACGCGTGGGTGTTCCTGGGCCCCAGATGACTTAAAGAGAAGCTGCGACTAGCCCGGACCGATCGATATCTGCACCGACATTGCCACCGCGACGACACGTCGCGGGGTTTTCCCGTCTGGAATTTCTTCCCCTCTAGCCAACAGAGACTGCAACGATACTGCTGTAGTCCCGTGGGAACACGAGGTATGATTCGTCCTCGCGATAGAACCCCTGCCTCCTTTTATTTCGTTTCTTTCTCCCCGTCTGCTTGGTGTATGCGTCGGAGATTAAGTTCGGCCCGACGAGCCAACAAAGAATTCCTTGTACCCAACTATATTAAGTTGACCGCGGTTTCTTCCCGTTTTTTACCCTCTTTTTTCTTCCTCCTTTTTTTAACCTTTCTCTCTCTCTCTCTCTCTCTCTCGCGCGCGCGTTCCTTTTTCTTCTCGAAGAGCACGATGGTGCGCGCGTGAGAGAAATTTTGCGAATTTTTGACGCCCATAGGTAGATTCGCGGGAGTATATCGCGAGCAGGATCGATCCGCTGGAGAAGCAGAGAGAGGTTGAATTTTTTAAAGTGCAAGGTCTGCACGTTTTTTTCTCTCTCCTTCTCTCTCTCTCTCTCTCTCTTTCTTTCACTTTAATTATGACTGATGTTTTAAAGCCTGCGTCCTTTTTATACGTAGATATACGTAGAATTTATGCGATGTAATTTGTATAAAAGATGTAGCCTCGCTGGGAGTTTTACCGGCTCTTTTTTCCAGGATATTTTTACGAAGATAGGGATCGTTCTTAAGACGAAGGGAATTACTGAGAGACGTCGAGTGTTGCTCGACACCTGCCTAGCTTTTAATCCAAGTTGAGGGAACCTTATAACCCCTGGCAGATAAGAGACCGTAGGTTGAAATCGAAGAAATGGTGAATTCTATTTGACGGAGGGAATTCTCTGCGGCGAATTTCTCTGGTAGACGAAACGAGACGGGGGGAGGGATTTCGAGTCGCCTTGAAACGCAAAGTACTGGTTAGAGACGCAACTTTTTCGCAGACAGCCCGACGAGTTCATCGACTATAGCTCACCGTACCGTCGACGAAGTTACGCCGTTCTGGGAGGGCGAAACTAAAGTTAAACTGGCGCGAATGCGGCGAACAACTCTTGCTTCAGCTTCGTCTCCCTTGTCTCCGCGACTCCGTAGTCGATTAGGCTGCTGTTCTTCCCTTTGACTTTCGTTATTTTGCCCGACTCAATGAACCCATTACAGTCATCGTTGTTGTGCACCGTTTTTGTTTCGTGTTTGTATTATGAAAATAGATTATTAAATAGGAGAAGAACGTAAGATGAGACGCTAGAGAATCTGTGTAAAGAAATTTGGATAAGATGTATTCGATGGTGATATCAATTCTTTTAACCATATTTCTTCCTCAAATATTTCCATCTTTTGGTACATCATTTTATATATCTCTTTAAAATCTACAATTTTTACGTTCCTATATAATTTTTTTCTTTCCTATACAATTTTAACTTTTTTAATTTTACGTGTATAAAAGTATATCTCTTTTGAGGTTCAGCGAAGCATAATTCGTTAAAAATCACACATTTTTTTATACATCAAAGTCCGATAGATGTTTTTATTACTTGTAACTCCCACATATTATTTTTCCAACTGAATTTATCCTTTGATATCAAATTGATACAATAATAAACAACTGATAGAAGGAAAAAGGAAACGTTGATATAACTTAATACATTCTCCTGTCAAAAATAAAAGAATGAGGTATTTTGCATTGTCCATGAATAATAAAGTTATCTGCGATATAAAAATGTAAAGCACAGTTTACATTTATCGCCAAGCAGTAAGATGGATAAGTGTTAATTATGTTTCTCTAGCCTCGCGATTCAAACTTGTAGGTATATTTCTTCCTACAAAATCACATTTGGCCATTTCTACAAAGCAAATATACCACTCATGTAATCTCACGTATAAATCGCTCATACATGACTTTAACTATTCGCAGAGGATATTCCATTTTTACTCATAGAGTTCTCATAACGTCGTTGATAGAACCGCAATGTATGAAACGCGTTGTTCGCGAACGTTCGTTTATGATCAATAAACGGCTCGCGAGGATTTACCGTTTTTCCCTGGCGCCACCTAAATCGCACGGACGAGAAACTGTAAACCCAAACGAGCATCGCAAACGTTTTTGTCACGGATATATTTAGGAGGTGTGTTCTATTCTTTTCTTTCGTTCTACTCTTTATTCATTTATTTACGAAGATAAAAAACCAATTAGCAATAAGAAATCTAGGCCATAATCGGTACCAAATTACACAATAAAACGCACAATGTTTGTCAATTTACCTCCGTGGTATCACGAACGTTTATCCACGGTAATTAAACCGACGATTAAAATCATTTTCTCCAATAATCCTAAGAATTTACGACTTCGAGACTCATCGCGTTATTCAAAAAAATCGTTCCACGTATTGTAGTATCATGTTCCATAGTAAATTGTATTTTCTAGTTCGTCGATAATTCGCGGTACAGTTTTCCAGGGGGGTGATCCCTTATCGGCCTTTCGATTGCGTCAATTAATTAATTTTAATTACTTCGCACGGTGGCGTGCGTCAGCTGTGTGAAATAGAATTAATCGCGTTTTATCGGTGGAAGTCGAACGGTAATCGAAGCGATTCGCGGGGAAACGCGAGCAATATTCAATCCTGGAGGATTAATCAGGCTCCGATATTCGATCTTTCCGAGCGATCGGTCGATATTTCGCTTTTATACAAAGCCGTGTCGCATCGGCGTTTCATTTTCAGACCAAACTTTCTCCTCGATCGATACAATTTTCCCTGTCCTGCCATCGTATTATTGAGAAATTTCAATTTAAACCATTAAAGGCTAGCTAACAGTCTATATAATGTCGTACGTGCCTCGATTTCTCTAAATGTCATAAAATTGTCGAACACAGATTGCAGAAATAACGAGGAAAAAGATTAGAATTCACGTTGCACAGCGAGGAAATCCTTTAATCTTTTAAGTTTTTACCGTTGTAAACGTGTAGGTCCCTTTGGAATTTCTGATTTATGCTGCGTCATTAAGGGATTAACAGCTAGACACGAATATGTAAGAGCTGTGATTAAACAATACAAATTGCAGTCAGCAACATGAAGGCAGACGAACTAAGCGAACAACGACGATGGCTCTGTACTCAAAACGTTCCTCTTACGCACGATGACATTATAAACCGTCCGAATGAAAATCTAATACCGTGGAACAACCTGTACATACATCTTTCGATAACATTGCATTTGCGCAATTTTTACTATTATAACATTACTAAATTCTAAATAGATTAAATACGCATCATACATCACTTTTCTTATCATGCTCGCATTACCAGGGACTATCATCCCTTCTCGTTAGTAAATCGGCAATATTCGCATCTAAACCATCCCAACCATCGTACCGCATTATACCCATCTCCAATATAATAGATATCCCAATATTATTCCCCACATTCAATAACCCCAACCTTCGAAAGACATACGATCATCGTGCATTCCCGCGATTTTCTCCCCTCTGCTCGGATTCACGGTCAATTTTCGAGCGGCTCGATCTCGCAGATGTTCTAGCGCGCGGGTCTAAAAACAGCGCGCCGCCCTATTCGAACGTGAATCATCCGATGACGAACGGCGTTATATATAATGAGCGTTCGCGCGCGAATCCGAAAATCGCGCGTTCTCGAAATTCTCGACGGATGGTACTCGTTAACGAGCCACTCGTGGAAATATTTCATAAACACGTTCGGTACGTGAAAAATTCGCGCGAAAATCCCCGACCATGTTCGTAACGTTTCTTCCAATTAACGGTCGGCAAGAAGCCGAGCGTCAAAAATGCTCGCTGACTCGTTGGAAAATCGCGGTTCTACGCGGCAAACAGAAAGAAATTATAAAACACGCGCAGAGATTGGAGGATACACGTCGGTTTCTGTCGGAGGGATATTTTTCAGGGGCGGGTCCTTTTTTTTGAAAAAAAGATAAAATTCTGGTTGGGAACGACGGAAAGAGGCGCGGAGCTTTTGTGTAGTCGACGCGAAATTTCGTTGGAACGCCGCCAACTACCGCGTCACCCGCTGGTTTAAGTATCCAGAGAATCGTCGGGATTTCTCGATGCTTGGGAAACTCGACGCTTGTGTTCAGTGCGTATATCTATGCACGTTCTTTACGAGATAATGCGACAATTTTGGCGGAAACACTAAGGGAAGAGGATATATAACGCAGTTGTTTCGGCACTGCTTCGTCGTCCGTGAACTTGGAATGGTTGCGTAGACTGTGAATGTTCATGCAGGTGCATACATATTTTATAGATAATTATTATCTTACATATTGCATATGTTTTGTATGTTATCATAGTTAAGAAGCATATATACACGTGAATGTTAAATACTTCGTATCTATCTCTTTGCGCTTGATTGCGATAATAGAGCACTATGTATATAGTCATAAACCGAAATGATAATTGTAAGTACTTACGATGCAAATATTCATGAACCATATTGCAAGGATTTTTAAGGAATGTATTAATTAGGTTGTTAAATAATAGACGCACAATGTTTTTTGTTTTATATTATTTTGTCGAATTACGTACGATCCATTTTGTTCTGTTGAGATAAACTCCGCGACATTTCACAGACTTGGTTTTTTGGCATTGCTTGTGAAAAACACGTTTGCGAAAGAAAAACATTTTTCGAACAACCTAATATGTACCTGGTAGTTGTAGCGAACGAGTTCGCATGAAAATAAAAGCAGTTTTGCGAAAGAATTCCGGTTCGTTCGAAATATTCCAAATTGCGATAAAACTGTGAAACACTCGAGTTGTGTAAATGAAACTGAAAATTTCACTCGGTTTGAGAAAAATATAAGAAACACGTGTCCTTCATAAACAATGGCATATTAAATTGTTTTCACGTTACTCTCTCGTCGATTCAACATTTTATTCCTGTTGGATCTTGAAATTCTCATCTAGACATGCTTAGACATTTATCTACCTCCCTAATTCCAGAGCTAATAAATTAATTCAAGGGATGATAAACGTCTTCCTAAGAACATCAGCAAAGCTTCGAACCCCACAGGATCCTTAATCTTCGTCTCGAAACCATTGACTTATCCCAAGTCTCGAGGATACGGGCGGTTGATCTCTGTCGTTCGATAACTTTGGGAAATCCGCTGCGGGTACCAGTATACGATGACAATATTTAAAAAAAGGAAATTAAATTTCGGCGTGGTCCACAAAGAATCGTTCGTTGAGCAACGTTAAAAAGATTTTATTAACTGTGTCATAGCTGCTGGTCGTGTAACATTTATATTATAATATTTAAACGCGTTATTTCATGCATAGGTGAAATATCGAATACGCGATATTGCGAAATCGAAAGCAAATTTCTCCTTTTCGCGTATCTTGTACGCTAAAAGAATGCTGCGACGTAAGAAGTTCTATTTGAACAATGTAATAATCAATACAGGTAATATAGCTAACGTAATAAAAAATCTGATTAAATTTTCCTTATTTTCCGTTTCACGTAATATTTTACAATTTTCTCTCTAAAGTTTGTATCTATTTTCATTTGCTACCTACCTCGTTATGAATGCTACTCCACGCATGAAATGAGTAAAGGCACAGCATAGACGCTCGATATATGTTTCCAATTTACGTGGATACAACAAAACGTGCTAGTCAAATAGCACAAGAGCAAACGAACTCCAACAAGCTACACAAATATGTATACAGTTTGGTCGAGCTCACAGACAGTGGAATACTGGAAATTTTCTCCAACATTAGCAAAAGTCAGTTCCGTCCCGATCTGCACAAACGAGACGCACAGCGCCCTTTCATCACGTGCAATAATAATACGCGCACGATACGAGTGATTCGAGTATCATAAAATATAGAATATCTCGCGTTTTCCATTTTCGTCGTTGTCTTATTTATTGAAAATCGTTCGTCCAACGACGTTCATCCACAACGAGATCTCTGTTTGCGTTCGATCGTTAACCCTGATAGGCTGGCTCAATTTTCATACACGCTGATAATATTTTACGTTTACTGCTGGCTAAATTATATTTCGATGCTTCATTACATAAATGATATTACATGCAAATATTAAAGTACATCGATGCAGTGAAAAAAAAAAACGTTTATATAAACTGCATTTGTTTTAACAAAATATTAATTAACGTCTGAGTAAATAAGCTCTCGTCGACTGAATCTACTTATATGAATCAACTCTGATTATGTAAACGATAAATCATACATAATGGGACGAGTCGGTGGATTATTGTTATATGAACTCCAATTACATAAATTATTTGTTGGATAAATTCTTATAAACAGAGTTCTACCGTATCTAAATATTATGATACATAATATTTTGTTTAGTCTTTTTATCTTTGGTAATTAATAAAAAAAAAAAATGTTTACTTAACCTACCATAAACTCTGTTTTGAGAAGGTTAAGGAGACAGCGCTTCCCCCCCCCCCCCCCAACGCGGATATGTAATAAATCGTGGAAGCAAGAACGGTAATGGTAGAAGGGGAAACGAACCGATCGATTCTCCGGTTCTCTGACCGGCGATAATCCACGGCGAATATTATTAACCGCAACGAATGCAACCAGGAGGCCAGCAACCTCCTCAAGAGGCAGCCTCGACCCTGCAACGAAACCGCAACGACAGACCCGGCCGCGTTTTCGAACGTGAATTACGAACGCGACGAATGCCAACTTCCACGTAGAGAACGCTGTCCGCTTCCATCGACGAGTTCATCACTATTACTGTCTCGTTTACGAGCCTTTGTCTTCGTTTCAAAGGCTTTTGAACTCTTGTTTTCGTGAAACTTATTTATTTAACGGATGTTCACTGGTGACACTTCCGACGAGAGTATGGTTGGCAGCAATGAAAACTTTAGACAGACGAATACGGTTGTTCTTCGATTTGACGAAAGACAGTGAAATGAGGATTGCAATTGGAGATAAATATTTGATTTTATCGAAGAATATATCGTTGATGCTACTTGTTATTATCTTTAGATATTTCTAATTCCTACTGTATAATATAATACGTGTCTTCTCACGCCAGGAATAATTCAAATACAATACAACTATAGTGACTTTATTTATTTGATAGATTTATTTACAATGATTGAAGCAGGAGAACGATGATTATTTAACTAGAACTTAATGTAACATAACTAAAACAACTAAATTTGTACAACTACTCAACTTCTGAGTGACAGCTCACCACTCACAACTCACGACCAACTCCAACTCACTCCAACTATTGACTAATGACTCACGACTTACGACTAACATCTAACTTACTTTCTCTATCAAAACGTCCTTTTATGTTAGTTTTAGTTACTTTTGCTACGCACACATATTTCAAAACTGACACGTGGTCACGTACACCTTTCTTCAAGTATCTATTGCCCAGAAGCGTTACGGTCGTATTGCTGGGCCACATGGCCCATTGGGATTTCCCATCCTTCCCGGCTCGTCAGCACTCACTTTCTACCTACATTGTAGTTCATCGGACTTTTCCTAAACGGTTTCTCCACGATACTACACATCGGATATCTTTTATTATTATTTGGTGTTTTATCGAGTAAGAATATTTGAATTCAACATATTTGAATTGTATAAACGTGACTCTTCGCATTTTATGCTGCATATTCGTAATACAATGTATTTAACTCCTTAACCTACGATCTACGTTCGAGAATTTTGGGCCGAAAACGTAAACAAGCTATTATATATTATATCATATATTATATTTGGCCCGATCATCGTACTAGGGGCTATGCCCGTAGTTGTAGGTTAAGGAGTTAAAGAACATATAGCCAACGTGTCGGACAAAGAAATTTTCTATAGCAGAAAATTGAAATTCTCTACACTCTTAGTACATGATGCTTAGAGTGTCACTAATTTCCCGCTAATGTAACGGAAGTGAACTTGCTACCAGGTAGATTAGAAGTTTCAGATGTTTCGCATACCTTAACCTAAATATAGTATACATCGATGATTATAAATAAAGCGGTATTATAAGTATGCCAAGTAAGCACGCCTGCCAAAAACAGTTGCAAGGAATAAAAAATAATAATTCTAATGTTAAAACAGAACACACTCAAAGGTACTAAAGCACCTGCTCAACGACGAAACCTATCTAAAAGGACTAAAGCGTTAATAAAGATTAACACCTTCGTATAACAAACGATCTTTACATGCTCGTTCGTCAAGGATGAGACGCGATCTCGCGAATTTTTCCACGCTCCAGTTACGTCACTCTGACACGAAAGTTATATTCGAACGACGGGTCCAAGTAGCAATTTGCACGAGAAGGACGCGAGTGGTTCGAGCTCGAGCAGCGACGTGGATTAATACCGAAAATGAAGAATCGTCGCTGGCACGTATCAAAGGGAACGTGCGGCGTTCCGTTCGCGAGGCAGTCGACGTTTCTCCGTGATAAATATATCCATCTTGTGGGAGGGACAGAGAGCCTACGATCCCGCGGGGAACACCGGGATTTATTCGTTTCCGCGGGAACGAAGGTGAAACGTCTGGCTGTTAAATGAAGGGCCGCCGACTGCAAATGGACCACGCGTCCAGTCCGCCCGAGTTTGTTAACTCAATCATCCGTACTCGTCCCCCGAACGAAATTAGAGCCATTAAACTAGAGAGACCGCGGTTAAAAAAACCGCGAATCGTGACTTTTCATATGCTCCTCTTTATGTATTTTGTTGGTACTTCCGCTAAACGCTGTTAAAACTAGTAAAAAGATTGTAAAAAAGTACAAAGTTTGGAATCACGGATGCTCGGAATTAAAAATTACGCCGGCTTAAAATATCTTTTTACAGGTAAAAATGTTAAACTCTTAAATTCTCAAATAAATATAGAAACGTTCCCAGTTTACTCATAACAGAATTAATAATTAACGAAAGATTCGGTTCAGACAAAACCGTGAAAATTGATATTTTGTTCACATTTGGTGTATAAGTGATTCACGTCAGTGTGAATTGATTTTCATAATGTTAAAAGGGAAAGATTCATAGAGTGAATCATTCCGTCCTATGATATTTTTGTTTGCGCGGTGTTTAAAAGCGTGAACTATATAGAGACGTTGAGAATGTTTTTAATCTTCTGTAATAAATCGTTCGAACTAGCAGTAGCCGTAAAAATGAGTTATTCGTGCCAAGTTAAATGTATGTTCAGTGAGATATCTACAGCGCTAATCCTTTACGTAGAGTATGTACATTTGATATTTTGTTCTACTTGATTCACGCGCGATTACCAACTTTCTGCACTTTATATTATTACACTGTTGCGCCATTTCAGTTGTTTTCCAACGGATCGCATTTTTCTACCAGGGAAAATTTCTCAAGTTTGGAGAAAACGCGATAGAATCATTGCGCGATTTCTTTTTCCAATTTTGTTATAACATTTTCTCAATACCGTTATTAAAGAAAATTTGAAATTAAAACAGAAGAATTCGAAGACCGTAACGGAGATAAAGGCGATACTTAAAGATGCGATGGTTGAAAATATTTTCTTAATATCCAATTCAATGTAGAATATGAAAGTAGGATTTTTATGACCTATTTACTCTTATGTATTTGTTATATACGCTTTACGTATTCATTATTTCTTCTCTCTCTCTCTCTATATATATATATATAATAAAGCAAACAGCAAACAAAAATTCTCCTCCGCTTTATTCTCTTCGTATCACCGAGACCCCAAAACATCCATCAAAAGCGCGAAAGTAAAAAAGGAGGAAAAATCCAGATACCGAAATACGTAAATCACTGGGACGATTAGTAGTCAATAGCGTAGTGAGGCCGACAAATAGGACGGCGTTAATAAAGTGGACTCGACACGTCCCAATTCGATGCGTCTAAATAAAGTGGCGGACCGATCGAAACCATCTACCTTCCGTCGATTTCGTTCGCGAATAGCCAACGCATCGACCCGTCCGAAATTAACCAACCGGTTACATGTCAAATGTCAGGAAGTATGATGCCAATACGAAAGGAACAACTCTAGCAAAACAACGTCGCCATCGTCTTCGAGCAACTGTTTGATCGTGAATAATGGACAACCGTGTCGTCGTCTCTACTTCATGGCGTAACAGTAGCCGACGTGGCACTATTTAATCATCAATCTTAATCCAGTCAGCCGCGTGCAAGCGTTAGAAGTTAATTCCCGTATCAGTATGCGGACACAAGGCACCGGACATGTCCCTCTGTGTCGTGATTTCGCGAGGCTGCTTTGCAAAGCGGAACGCCTCGAATTATTAAGATCCACGTTAAGACGCAACGTGCACTGGCAATACTAACTTTAGATGTTAGGGAAATTCTTCTTTTAACGCGTTAATGACCATCGTGGTTATCATCGGTGACCCATGTCACTAAATTTCTCGCATTAAAATAACATAAATTTTATGAACTAAGAAATTTTCAACGTGTTTCAAATGCTTCGAACGATGACCTACAGATACTTTCAAAATCATCCGAGTAATCCTTTACTTTTGAAAAGTAAATGATCAATTTCTTTGCTCGAATGATAAAACGAATCAAACATTTGCACAGTTTGGCAACTCGTGTTAGTCGAAAACCAGACCAACATATTTCCTTAATCGAATCGAAATTCTCCGACTCTACTTCAATAAACGCTATTCGACATTTCTTTCCCTTCATAATGTAATAATAATGCGATAATTCCTGTTATATTCGCAATTCTTCTATTAGTTCGTCGCTTTAAGTATTTTAACTCGCTGTAAAAAGGAATAAATTTAAGATTGTACGTATCTATGTTTCACAAACCTTATCTTATTTACCTTATTTCTATTTCATTACATTTCACATCCATCTACTAGTATATTTTACTGAACTTAACTAAGTAGAGCAAAGTACTAATTCTTCGCTGCTACATGGTATTAATTGTTTCAAGAAGCGTTTACAAAAGAAAAAATATTGCGAACGACGCGATCTTCCCACGCCAAGTGCATTCATAAGTAATAATTTGCAGGCGTGAAGAAGGAAAGGAAGACAGAAGAAAAAAGCAAACATAGTACAGAGAAAAAGAAGCCTTGACACGTATTCCCGACGCGGATTAACCACGCGTTGCGCGGTGGTTCGAGCTTAAAGTGATACTTCCTTCCCCTTTTGTGCCAACTCGGTCTCGAATTGCGCGCGACACGTGAAATATTTCTTAATACATCCGAACGCGGCCGTCTAATTAATTCACGGAGTGGCATCCACCTTCAACGAAATGCCCGGAATATTTCTTCCTCGAGGATACGAAAGTGGATGCAATTTGTTCGCGCTTTACAGAATTCTACTCTCTCCCCGTGTTGCACTCTAAGTTGCTAGCGTTTAATTTTAAAATGGCTGCTGGTATCCAGAATTTTTTTATTCTCAGTATTTCTCTCGTTTATCAACGTCCGGAGGATTCTAAGTTTAATTTAAAAAATTTGTATTCTGATCTTTCTTTGTGCTTGTCTGTTCCTCTTTGTGAAAGATTGTTCAGTCCTTCGTAACTACTCTGAATCAATTCTGAATACGATATGAGATATACAGAAGCTAAATTGATTAATTTTATGTGCAACTTTCGAATATGATAAAGTTTTACAAGTTTTTCACGCAATTACAAATGTATTGTATTTTTGTTGCTTGCAAAAGAATTAAATATTAATCGTCTGACTGCGAACGTCCGTGCAAATTTGTATTTTTATCCAATCTAGATAGAGATTTATTTCACCATCTTGCCGATACAACGAATAGGTATTTTCAGAAGAAAGGAGAAATTTTCAGAAAAATAACTCGTACATCTTTCTACGTTCGAACGAACAATTCTATGACAAATCAATATGTCTCGTATGACAAATTCAAAACAATTTTCTCTCCTCTGTTTCCATCTTTTAAACATTTCGATTCCTGGTATCGCGATCGAATTGCGTTTCTAAATTTACCGAATGCCCAGGAAAGCAGTTCGACGGTGTAAGTTTGGCTCCAGGCTGATTCCTTAGATAAATAAAACAATACCATGGAGAGAGCAGTGTCTTTAAGAAAAACTCGATATTAATTTCATTTTTAAGTTACGAAACGCAACGAAATATTCGATTGGCTGTTTCTTTAATTTGTTATTTAAGGCTTAATTACGAGTAAACATGAAATACCATGAAACTGACCAAAGCTTGGAAACTATGATTTTTAAGACTCGTGTTAACACGCAATCATGCACGGCCTATTTCGCGTGCTTCCGCGGGGCATGACCCCTGTCTCTCGGTTTCAATCGTGAACAGAAATAGCTTACATTCGAGTAAAATGGACAGAACAATTCCTAATCCATGGATCAGTCAGAAATTGGCACAAATTCTAGAAGGCAGAACATAAAAAACATCGAAGACATGAATAACGGTAGGTATAGTAACTAGGTAACGGTATGCTATAGTAATAGCAGTAGGAAATATTTTATAGATTCCGCTTATCCCGGATACAATGTAAATAAAAGATGAAATTAACAATCGAAAAGTTTATACAGAGTTATGTACGTACTCGTAATAGTTTGTTTAATATTTAGATACTATCGTATTTCTCGGTTTATTTATTTCTATATTTAGAAACTACTGAAATATTAATTCAGTAATTTCCTACTATAACGAGTTGTTTGTTATGACAACAACATATCTGTTCTCGTTCTTCGTCGCAATATTTCACGATGTTCCGTGAAATTCAAGACTACAGGAGAAACGCAAGAAGATCGGAAAATAAAGGTGAAACGGAAGTATATTCGCTCGATAACAAGTACGACGTTCGAAGATGCGGTTAGCCATAGAAAAATCTACCGATTAATGGAGCACGTGATGAGAATATCGATAGCAAGGTGACACACGTTGCAAGGACAGACACGATCTGTCAGACAAACAGACTAACCCGAAGGAAAATTTTGGCTGAAATTTCCACGCGGTCAACGTCCAACGATTAATTATCTTAAACAGAATCTGAATATTCAGGAGCAATTACTAAATGAGATAAGACAGCGAGTAATGGCGTTGTTGGAAAAACAGAACAAATTTCTCCAATCCGAAAGCACCGCCTTATTTTTCGTCTTTTGTAACGTCAACTTATATTACACGCTTCTCTTCTTGTGTCACAATTTTTTACTACCTGTTTGTACCTTCTTTCTTTCTCAGCTTTTCTTTTTTTCTTGCTGCGATATTGCTTGTCTCGAAACAGGTGTTAAATTATAGATAGTAACGGGAAGAATTTATGCTTTTATTTAATACGTTACCTTCTTATCTATGAAAATATCGACCTTTACCCGCGGCAATCGAACTGATAAAATGGACTAATATTTAGAGCATTCCTTTTGGAAGAAAGAATCCATCCGTGAATTTCACGATTTTGTATAGTTCCTTAAAACAACGGAAGAACTGTACCAAAAGTTTTCACATCGAAATCAAAACAGGTTCAAAGTTCAATCGAATGGAAGTCGTATTTTTCGTATCTTCCTCGGATCTAAGAAATTGTCGATAAATGGATACGATTACATTGAAAAACATAAAAAAGTTAATGCTTCCAGATTTCATAAAAACCATCTAAAAATAGCTAATCCAAAAACCATCTAATAGGTATTCCACAACTTAAACAAGACTCCATACCCTTCCGCTCTCAAAGAAGGATTTACACAGCCGCAACTACCCCGGAACACCCTAGTGAGAAAGGAAATTAGCATGAGGGGACAGATCGTCGGGGCCGTGCATAGCTTAAGGGCCAGCCGATACGATGGGAAGACCGATCGATCTACTTACTTGCCTCGAAATAAAGTACCGATACACACCGGGGGCTGGAAATAGCCCACCCTGCCCTATATTTCAAAATACACATCGTCGTGTCGTGGAAAATCTCTTCATCGACGATTCGATGATGAAAACGAGAAGAGAGAAATACATCTCTGGAAAATGGACGAACACAACAATAAGACAGAAAAATAAAGGAAAAAAATTAACGCGAGTAGAGGATCAAAGTCAACGACGAGCAGTTCGTGAATGACGTCCGTCCACTTCGACTAGTACAAGCCTCATTGGCCTCCGGTATCTCGGGAAATAATATTAAAACCAGAAAGGGGTGGTCCAACAGCGCAGGGATAACTATGGACGCTTGACCCAAAAAGCGACTCTTTTTTCCTGAAAAGCCAATGGAACGTGACCGTGCGTTACCCCTTCGTTTTTTCCCCTTCTTTATTTCTCCCCCTTTTCTCGTGTTTCACCTCTTCTTCTCTTATTTTTTTTTTTCTCCTTTTATTTATTTTCCTAGAATTGGCAGTGGTAATGCCAGTGGATTAACGTCGATGGATAATACCGCGAGCTTGTGACGTTGTAATCTGCTTTGAAATTTTTCGTCCACCTCTCGCTGTGGACAAGCTTCGCCCCTTTTTCTAACGAATATATACAGGACGAATAAAAAAGCTGGGAACACGCGTCCGGTCGCAGGGAAATTCTCGCGCACACGGAAATTAACCGACCCTCGATCGAGCGGATTTTTCGGAGAGAAACAGCGAGAGATTGATGAAATCGATTGCGACTGGTCGATTGTTCCAACGTGTTTCTTTGTCCCCGCGCTAACGGTAAAATCGCCTTTTCTTCCGCTTACCGTGTAATTTGTGCTTTCCTTTTTTCTCACTCTCTCTCTCTCTCCCTCTCTCTGGCTCTCTTTTTCCTTTTTGGCATGTGCGTAAAAAAGAGCAGAAGAGTTTTTTTACGAGAAGAACAAGGAAGCTGGAAGTAGATTATTTGTTAATGCATGTCATGTTTACGGTGGCAGAGTTTACGATGACTGTGCAAATTCGTTCGAATCTTTACGTCCAACTTTTTACCGACGCGAAGTTGATCTGAGTTATTGCTCATGAATCCATGGAACGAAGCTTGAATTTCAATTGGGATACTGTTATGTAATTTTTACGCTGAATGCGATGTTACATTTTTTCGCTTTTTTTTTTGTAGGTATACATTGACAGCCGCTGATATTGGTATTTGGTAACTAAATAAAACGGGTTTGATTATCCTATTCAACTTTGCGTTGTTGTTTAATCTTTTCACCGATGGATTAAACTACATCTATCTCGACTTTTTCCGTAATCGTTTGAATATGTATATGAATTAGCAAATAAAAGTGGTGAGGATATAAAACGTTTAATTATCAGGAAGGTTACTGTTGTAGATTACCATTCATACTTGAATATTAATATCGAGACAATGGTACTAAAACTTGAAAATAATTCCAGATACCAGAAAAATACAGTAACACTAATAAATATTAAATATATAATATTGAATAAATACATTTATTCCATTATAATAATAATCTACTTACCACCTACCTACATATTCAACTTTGAAATTTTCGTTTCACGATAAATACATCTCTCAATTAAATCACTATGTTAATAACACTATATTAAACAATACTATATATTATGAAATATCACTATATTAAATAATATACAAAATATATTCAATTATTTCTGCGAAAAACCACAAGATTTAATATTCAGGCCTCGAGGAATAAAATAATTTCTACATGTAAATAAAATTTAACACAATACCTATAAAACTTAATACTTCAAACGCAAGAAATAAAAACTATCTCTGTTCCCGAATTTTAACACTGGCATAAAAACGACACAATGAAGATAACACTCGTTCGTCAAACAAAAAACGCTACGCAAATGGCAAGCAACGCGATACGCGTACATATCAATATTAATTACGCGAGACGATCATGGCGAATCGGACGACATTGTGCATACTTCAAACGCGTGCAAAAAAAAGGCACGTCTTCGTCACGTTAATCGTGACGTACCAGAAAAGTTCAAGACTCGCGAACGTTTCGCGCCGGAACGCACGTGCATCGTTTACGAAACCAGCGCACTACGTTCATATTCGCAGAACGTACTGTAATTCAACATCTGAATAGAAACCACAAATGATTCCTGATTCAAACTGCACAGCTGATGTGTACAATAATAAGAAATATTATAAATCATACAAAAGCTATTTCGATTTTGCGAATGCTGATATAAAAACGAGCGTCGTGCTCCGAAAAATATGTAGAAAGTTTTGTACGGGTGAAAGGAACAGGTCAGGTTTATTGTGTATGAAATTCAATCCGTCTATGTCTACCTTGGCGAAGAAAGAACTTTGAACGGAATTCAATTCGGAGAAAACCTTATCTCTACTTCTAAGAGCCTACCTGGCCCAGGTAAATACACAGGAAGAAGGTATCTATTGCAATTCAAAGTAAGAAAACCAAGGAGTTTTAATTTTCAGTACCTATTTGTAATATTTTTTGGTATTTAACACGCATAAGACGGTACGAAAAGAGAATTTTGTATGTATGTAGCGAATATTTTTGTCTAAAGATAAAAATTTTGCTTTTGGAGCACAGTATTCTATTGATTGAAATTATTGGTTTAAAATTAGCTGTATATATTCGAATAATATGAAAGATACCATCCATTGCGCGATATGACATAAAAGAGAAATTCTACATATCTAAAAATAAAATTAATTTAAAATCGGTTAATTAAGGGCACTGAAACGTAATAATTGGGAAACTAATAAGATAGAATAGTGATAGCTAATAACATAATTACTTTCACTTTGAAGAGAGCCCTGACCGTGTCCTTCTCACCGAGTGTTCTAACCTTTCTTTCGCAGAGGTCTTTCGGTAAATAAGCAAGTATATTTCCTCCAAATGCATATTTCGCCAGCAGTACGATGATCAAGGCGAATTTCACTGCTAGATATTACCGAAATAGTCGTTCTATCGACTCGTGTTATTGCTCCGAATTGTTCTCGTTCGCTGTCTCCCGGCGGAGGCGAACATAACCTCCAATTCGGCCGTATCGAGCGAGACACTCGTGTGAGCGACGCGACGACCACGAATTCTCTCGTTCTACTTACGACGAAACAAGGGTGAACGACGTATTTGTACATATAAGCAAACTGCTTGAAGGTATTAGTTATGAGTCGATTTCGATTTCGAAAAAAAAAAAAAAAAAAGAACAAAACAATGCATCATAGAACACGACACTGTGCGCGTGTGTATCGTATTATATTCACATACACGTTTCATTCAAGGGGCAAAAGTCAAATATACGTCAATTGCGTCGCGCAATGATATCGAATCGCTTTTATAGAGTTCGAAAATAGTAACAAAGCACAATATTCCACGACCTGACGCCTCATATCGAACCGACGCGACGCCTTCGAACATTTCCAGCAAAGGGAGGGTAGAGAGCGAGAGAAACAGTGAGAGACGCCTCCCTCTCTTCTGGTTTAGTCTAGCATCTAGCCTCCCGGTGAATGCATAGTATTCATAAAAAAATAAAACGATCACTTACGGGGTAGTACATCCCTTGCGGAGGAAGAAAAAACGCCCCAGAGCCCCACAGTTTGAGGCCGTTTTGCTCCACCGTTGTGCAAGAAAACAAATCCAACACTCCGTTACCTCCTCCCCCTCCTCGCCCGCCTCGCGCCTCCTCCTCTTCTTCCCCGGTTGTCCTTCTCGCTTTCTTTCTCTCTTACTTTCGTGCTCACACTGTGTACGCGAGAGATCCGGCGTTACTCTCTTTCCGATGCACGTATATATTCTTGTATGTATACTACCCGATGTATGTAACACACAGAGAGAAACGCGTAACGAGAGACAGTGCGGTGTTTTTCACGCACACACGGACACAGGCGCGCGCGCGCCGACCCACACGCACCAGAACGGACCGAGACGACGCACGATAATCGAACGACGGAGGTTAAAACTCTTTCACGCGCACACGATCGAGCGGGACCCGCGAACTCGGTGTGATCAACGAAGAACGTTCGCGTACGGCTACGATTTCGACTTATTCTTGTTACGTTTCGTCGTTTTTTTCTCAGAAACCTCTTTCTTTCTCTCTCTAGCTATCTTTTCTGCTTGTCTGTCTTTCTTTCTTTATCTTCTGTTTCGTCCTATTGCACGTTCTCTTTCTCCTGCGACAAACTCACGACCGCCACCGTACGTGGTCCCTCTGCGACTGATGGTCCCGCTCCCAGCCGGCGCCATCGGCGCGCAGCGTCACTGCGCACCCAGCGCCGCGCATCGGCCATCTTTCGCACTACGCGAATCAAACTCTATCGAGGCGCACAAAATGCCTCCACTTTGATCGGGTGTACCTACTCTCCTACATCGAACGCGAAATTTATGGAAATATAAAACGTTTCATTTACCGCAAAACGTTCGTTACATTTACTACCCGTGCTACGTCGCCGTTGTGCCCTCAGGTTCTCACGATACGACGTAAGATTTATATCGGCGATTTACTTCTTTTCCCCTATTTTAGTCCTCGTACAATTACTGTACGTCCACCCATGCTCCCGTAAAAGATGCGATCGTTAAATGGAAATTAAGTCAGATTTATGTACGATTATTTATAACTTTTTCTGTTTATCTATCTTTTTTTTCCCCCGTTCTTCATTATCTTAGTAGCCATTTTTATATCTTTTTACGATTCGTGTTGCAACATCGTATATTTACAATGATACAGTATCCGTCACGAATATTTTTCATTTTTATAGTGGCACGTGACTAACTCTCGGTATTGCTATTGCTGTTTCGTCGCCTTTTCAGTCAGCGCTTGCAAAACGCCAGAACCTCGCGCGCAGATTGCAGATGTTCCTTCGCTATATGTGTATCTGCTTTTATATAGATGTAAATCAATGTTCTTTGCTTTTTAATTGGTCTGAAAGCACAAGCGTCTCAGGTGTACGATTTCTCTTTGCTGAATGACAATTGCATCCCTAATTATGTAAAATAATTTCATGCAAAATAATGTCAATTACCTTTTCTTTAAACGTAGATATTTCATAAAACGATTGAACGTTTTAAATTAAAACTTACGACTTTTTATTAACTGTAACCGTTTGTTATGCAGCCTTTTGTGTTTTCTACTTCCAGTAATTGATAATTTAGCGGATTCTATACAATTTGTTGCGAAAATTGGCTAAAAGTGCGCGATCTAATGAGTCCTCGCGCGGCTAGCATATATAATATCGAAGGTTCGTTATTGCGCCCACAGTACGCTGTTATTACGCATATATTAGTATGCAGCAGAGAGATACAAGGAAATGAAACCATTATCGAACTGTAGGGAACGGATTTCGATTCCGAGGAAAGCTCGCGTTACACGAGATTACCCGCTGACCCTTTGCGAAATTATCCTTGCGAGCACAATCCCACCAGGATAACGAGCTATATTATTATTCGTAACGTTCTCTTTTTAAAATTCCAGATTAAAAATATTGTAAAATCAAACCAGTATATTACAATTCAAAGATACTTTCGAGTAATAATCACTACATTTACTGCTATTAATTACAGAACATTTAAAAGAAACAACTAACATTAATTTATGTTTCGATCTAATTTCCTCGAAATTAAATTTCCCTACAGTCATTTTATTGCAACGCGAAAGATACATTGAAAACGTAAGCCAACTAAATAACATTTTACTCGAAGCCTTTCTAACGTCTACTTCCTCAGTCCTCTGGTTTGCGAACATTTTCACAATGCACGTGCGTATTCAGATGTACGGGGAATCGCTGCGTGAATCACAATTTTCCTACCTCTAACCTTTGATTGCCGACAAACGTTCATTGCAACTCTGCACGACTGTGAACACCAGTCGAAACTTTCACGTCTTCCATTACGCCTATTCCTTTCCCTATCGTTGCGCAATATCCCGGCTTGGTACACGGAGTAAGGAGGACGATCAAAACGCAGCCTCGATCGAAGATGGATCGTTACGAAATCCTGTTCATCTGAAGCTTCGACCGAACACCACCGCTAACATCCTGATGGGGGCAGGGAAGTTCTGGAGCGAAGTATCGGGAGAAACGACGAGATCCCGACAATTTATACCCCTGGAATTCTGCCAGAATCCGTCTGTTCTTCGTATCGGGTACAACGAAAAATGCCAAACGAGAGACCGCGAGAGTCTACGCTCTGTCGGCGAAGATCGTAGGCTTGGGATTGTTATGGCGATTCGTTTTCGTGTGATTGAGGGCGACGTTGATTCATTGTGGATGGATTGGCAAATTGTAATTATTCCGATAGACCTTCGTAGGTGGAGTCTTGTTTGGTTATGAGTGGACTGCGGATATTCATGCAGATTCAAATTTTTGCGGTTATAATTAACAAATTGGAACCTCGGCAGAAATGTTGTCCATCTATTGAATATTGTAACGAACACTGTATTGGATATTTTTGATTAAAAAGTAGAAGGTGTAAAAAATTTGTAAAAATTACTTTTTAAAATGTGCATATTGGAGTCAATAATTATTCTTTCCACCTCTTTGCTACGGATAAGTTCATTTATTTTTTAATAAGTCGAAAACTAATAAACATTAATAACTTGGTCTTTGAAAAGTAAGTTAAACATGTACTGGAGTAATGAAGTTAAGAAATTTGAAATATAACAGCATTTAAATTTAAAATGAAGTGTCAAACACTCTTAAAACACGATAAGATCAGTCTTCTAAGACAAACATCTTAGAAACTTTGAGAAAGCTATAAAAATCGTTCTATAAATAGCTTTACGGCCGAACAGGGCATAATTTTCCGTTTCTTTGATTAACGCCGGTGTTTAAAGCGTTGGGTGTTCAAAGAGCGACCGTGTACGAAAATAGACGGTAAAGAAACACCATCAGACAGATTTTCTTGAAAATCGCTTTTTTTCTTTTTTTTTTTTTTTCAAGAGGTTGAAGCACGGTCCATCAGTGCGATGACAGTAACAAGGTTTCGTAGAAATCTTGGAAAGAACATAATGCGCAGCTTTGTTCGTTCACCGGATTCGTAAACCATGTTTCAAGACGATTAAAGTCACATCACGGGAGAAAGAAAGCAAGAAATTGACGGCAGCTCTAAGAAACACGTTCACTTGGTTGGAGGAGCGAGAAGGTGCAGCTGTATTTTCGGTACAGCGCGAATGTGATCTCACTAAACAAGTGGAGCGGACGTTTAGAAGCAGAGTAAATACACGTTGAGGAGGAAGTGACGAGGACACGTAGGTAAACTCGTAGTCACTCTGCTGTAACTTCGCTTTCTTCGCATGTTTCAGGGTGAAGCAAAAGTTCTTTGTGATGATAGTCACGAGAAATAGAACTATTGCAATTTCCTGAATCTCAAGAATACAACTTCAAATTTTTAAGATTTGGAAATGAGAAGAACTTGAATCTTATAAATTCAATTTTTGGTCTATTAGCAGATAGATTTATAGACCAGAAACGATACATTCGAGTGAAATTGTCTTTTTTGAGCCAAGAACCATTGTTACAATGTCTACAAGTTTTTCATTGGCAGATTGCGGATGTTTGTACAAAATGTTTTCAACCATCCATATAAATCTTTGTACATCCTATAACGAACCAATTTTTGTCAAAATAAAATGCTACGATATTTTACTCCAAAATTAGTGTCCTTGACACCGACACAACTGAAAACTGCTTTACTATTGTTTTATATGCTTTGCATTATAAATATATTATTATATGACTGTATTATAGATACATGTTTTATTTCGACAAAAATAGATTCTTTATAAACTGTGAAAGAACTATTACGAGAGACTGTATATAAATTATTTTGATTCTTTAAATATTACAACAAATACATTACCATATATATTAATCAATTTGGATATTTTGTATATTTTTACATAACATCTACATTCTATGCATTTCTCAATATTACAATTTTCCATAAATGCATGAACATCCCCGTCTACTCATCAACGAATCGAATGCAAGACGAAACAGTGAAGCAAATAAAACACGAGAGCCTGAAACAATATAACGCCACTCTTAAAAGTATCCTTTCATCCAACACCGTGTCTCGATATCTTTTGGAAAATGTAACTTCCAGACAGCAGCCTGACGTTACTTCGATAATCACTAGCGAAATGATTGTCTCATTCGAGAGAGGAGTAACCCTCTATCCCCGATAGATGATCCTGTGTTTGCCAAGAGGACTATACGGGCACCTACAATCAACCTGCGACGTTCGCTCGATCTACAGGGGATACTACCCCTCTTTGAATCACCATAGAAACGAAGGGACGACGCCGGAGAGTGAGAGAGGGTGCAAAAGCCACGGTGCTTAGAATAACGTGACTCGACGCGCTCTAGATGGAAATGGATCTCCGTGGTATTACCGAGTGGTAACAAGCAAAGACACGATGTAACGACGTGCTCGTAGAATGCCGTAATAACAGTCGCGACAAATTTATAACACGAACCCGCGATTTTCTTTGTTATACCGTTGAATTAATTCGGGAAGAAAATCGCGACACGCGCAACAACCTCCATTTTGAATCTTCTTCATTTCGCGTATGTTTCCTTGCAAAGCTGTGTGTTTCCTCCCCTTTTTTTTTTCAAGAAAATACTGCGGTCTTTTTTATTGGATAATACAGAGTAGAAAAGTTCGCAGATCTTCTATGTTTTTAGTAAAGGCATCTTTTATTAAAATTTCATACGATTTAAGTGGAAATTGCAGGAATCGATGTGGAAAGTTGCCATTGCAATTTTTATGTTTTGTGCTAGGTTGTATGGAAAACTTCGTTTAAAACAAAAGCCATCGTAACTTGAAAATAGCGGAAAGCGCATAAGTGTTCAGAGACCACTTTAAACCATCACCCATTGTATGCAATACCGGTTGAATTGCACAACTGGGGCAACTCGTATCTCTTTCTTCCTGTAGATAAAAAAGCTGAAACAGCGACAAAATTCCAGAAGCTCAGCCACCCACCCTGTACAATCGCACTTTTCTTCGACTGAAACTTCCTACCATCTCCCGAATCTTTTATATGTTCGATCAAAAAGGAAAAGATGAGATTGAAGCGGGAGCAGAAAAAAATATGTGCTATTCAGTATGTTTCCAAAGATATCATTCCTTTTGAGAAATCCTCCGCATCAGCATCTTTAATATATGAACACACATATGGTACACTTAAGATTGCTATTCATCCCAGAACACCAATATTTTACGACATAAATGTTTACAATTAATATTTTCCAACTTACATTTTCAAATTTGTTTTAAATTGTACCAACATACGTAATTATGATAATCGTGTCAGATCATAGTGCTATTGAAATTTCAAACTGTTTCAGATAACACATACAATACATATATATATATACGTAAAAGTTTTCTATGATAAATTCCGAAATATTTTCCGCAAACCATAGTATAAAACAATGAAGACTTCTTCTAATGAACGCAGGGGATGCCAGGATGCGTCGCCTCCGTGAAATTACCTATCGAGGAACTCTCTCAGGCTCGGTCGACGCGGTTTCAAGTGCACTTGGGGTGGTCGCGTATTTTTAGAAGCTCGTATGCACACGCAGCTGGAGCGCACATGCGCTCGGGGACAAGCACGACGATCCCGCTTCTCGTCTTTGTCGTACAACATCTTCGTGACACTATAAATGTTTTACGGTTGACCTCACCGTGGGCCAAGTAAGAAATATCAGCGGAGAGACAAATTTATTGGACCCCAGGAACGTCAACCCCTGGAGCCACGTCTTCGTAAGATTCAAAGTTGCCACAGTTTATGATATAACGGTGGCAAGTGAGCTCTTTATTCGGCTATGGTAACCGAGAAACGTAATGAGTAACGATAAGAAATTCTCTCGGAGAATAATAATAAGGTACTCGGCGAAGGGTGAATTTTTCGATAGTACTTTTTGTCATTTTGGGGGTAACGTAGCTATCTTTTATCGCGTGATTTTGTTTTTATATGGAGCATAGGGTGACACGAGGGATGTCAGTCGTTCGTGATACAGATAATTTCCTTATGAGATCATTTAAAGCAACTCGTTTAAAATAATTCTTTCCTAATATATTCTTCTGTACTACTTAAAGCGAATCATAAAGCAAATATACGAAATTAGTCAATAAAACATAGCAAATAGATACACTGATTATGCTAAATATCTGTAATAAATTTTCCTGAAAATTCATAAAAACGAAGTCTGCAGGTCGTAATTGCCCATTATAATGCAGACTATACTTCTGACGTAATTTTTAGAGAAGTTCTGACGTAAATATTTCTGCAGCAATATTTCCTCTGGGAAGAGGGCGACAGGCTGGCCGTGTAAGTTGGCTAGTCATCGAAATTCACTGATGACATCCCGATTTATAGGTCGTCCTCGTCATCCCTCTCAATCTCCGCGTTCTTTTTTACGAAGTGAACTCGCGTAGCTCGTAAGCATAGCGGATCTACGAGATGATCCAGAAGGAGGGTGGCGAAGCACGAGGCCCGAATGATTTTGATAAAACCAGGGACTATCGAAGAATCAGGCTGATCCTTTGAATTTATTCTACGTTGCCAACTTGTCGTGACACGTGAGATTCAACACAACTACGATCCATCGAGCCTTTTTTACAAACCAAGAGGAAGATCATTATGCTAATGAAAAATGAGGAAATACAAGAATATATGAATCAAAGAATCCTTGCAAGCAAAGAAGAACTAGTTCTAGAAAAATTCGAACGAGTAAAAGAGTGAATTCGTGTCTTTCGAAGTTGTAGTTTAATTGCGCTGATTCTTAATTTATCTAAATATTCATGGTTGAACAGAGCTATGATTGTCGAAGTTTCTCAGAAGAAAGAAGAAGGTCGTTATGTAATGCTAAGAAGAAGCGTTCGAGAATGAATAAATTAATGAATCCTTGAAAATAAAATATCATCTCGAAAAACACAAGGCTATATTTCTTGCGTAACTTCGTGGTTCATGTAAACATTTATGATTAAACAAAGCAACGATTCTCGAAATATTTTCTAAAGAAGAGAGAAGAAATAAAGGTTGTGCTGATGCAAAGAATAAAAACTCGAGGATAAACAGCAAGTAAGAAGAAGTCTCGCAAATAAAACATAGAATTATTTCCTTTTATTTGCATGCACTTTCAATTCCATTAAAAAATTCACAATTAAACAAACCGCCAGTAAAATATTCAAATCATTGATCTTGTCCTTGATCTTTCGTCCTTGAGACGATATGCTTATATATGGAAGCGGAGGTGACAAGATGAAGTGTTTAGATTTATCATCGTTGGAATAGGTTAGCCTTGATCGACGTTGTCCGCCCCCGGAACTCGAGGTTACACCCTAAACCTCTGGAAACTGCCTACTCTCGACAAGGGAGCACTCTGAAGAGGGGTTTCCATGACGACTACGAGAGAGAATTGTGCCGATAGCCGGGCCAACCGACCCTCTCCGCCTCGAAATGTTCACGCACACCCGCTATACGCGCGTCCTTCAGTAAGGACCGTGAAATATTCAAACTGTGAAAATACTACGGCCTTGCTATTGTCCAAGAGATCACAGTAATTTTCTCAATGGACACTACAGAGACTCGTTTCTGTCTTTTCTCATCTTTTTGTCCCCCTGGGTTCTGGATCGAAGCTATAAGGGATGTTTTCTCTTCAGGATATTATGTCGAAAAATAAATTCTTTAACATAGTTACATCATTTATATTTTATATTTTATAAATTATAAATAAACAAATTATTATTTTCATTTTGAGTGTAACGTACTGGTTTGTGTAACGTAGAAAGAGGGGTAAAAAAATTACAACGTAATTTCAACATTTCCTTGGAGAATAATGAATTGCTAATGCGGTAGTTTTGTTACAAGGCTTCAATTTTATTCCAGCTGTAGAAGTTTAAAAAAAAGTCTCCCTTGGTAACATTTATAGACCTTAGTTAAAGTGTATTTTTTTTATATTAAAAAAAAACACCGATTTTTATTTATCTTGGACGAAGTTCTGACGTTAGAGGGTTGTTGAAGTAGCTGACGATTTTCTCTTTAGGAAAGGTAATCTCGTGATTTTCATTTCACTGAAGTTTCTTGTGGTAAGCGTACAAATACTTTCGCGAACCACTGTATCGATAAGTGTACGTACTAATGCTTTTGGATTGAAAATTAGGCATTTTTTCTACTCGCGCAAATTCGTCTCCCATATTTTTGGAGAAATTGCCGAAGGTTTGACTCTCGACTTAATCGTGTTTCTGATTTACTACGAAAAATATTTGTACCATGTTGCGGTGATAAGCGCGAATTTTCGAGCTTCGACCAGAGTGCACTTAGGCAAATTCGTCGAAAATACAGCGGCTCGGTTAATGAGCGTTGCTTTAATATGCGGCCAGATATTACGATCGCTGCGCATCGTCGCTTGGTTTTACGTCGCCGAGGAATTTACCGCTTTAATTTTAAGATGACGCTCGCGCAAACCTTCTAACTAGCTTGGAAATTGTCAATAAAGGTAGCAAATATTTTATCCGCCGCGGGGACAACTCTCTGATAAAGCCGTTTCGTTATGAAGCTCTGTGTCCATTATGGCTTGGCTTTTGACGTTTTTATCAAACTTACGGCAAATAGACTGCCTGGACGTTGAACGATATTGAAGCTTATGTCACACAGAAAGTTCAAACGAGGATTGGCTGTTAATTGTTTCCGGTTGACAATTCTTTCGAATGAAACTATATTTAAATAAGAACACCTTTTTCAACAATCAATGATTTTGCTATGAATGCGGAATTTTGAAGGATCCACCAAGGGATAAAGTTACAAGCGTCATTTAAAAGTGGAGAAAGAATATTTTTACACGAAACAAAATTTGGAAAATTAAAAATGGCTGGAAACGAATCTAGATTTAATATTTGGGAAAGGTCAAAGACACTCCTTATTTCGTTTATCCAATTTCTCAATTTCAAGGATTGTTAAATTTCAGATTGTCAAATTCAAACTAACAATTCCTCTAAATCTGGCACGATTAAACTAATTAACCATTGAAAAAATGAACTTAAATCACGTGGGAACTATATTCGTCAAATGCCTGGAGTTTCTAAGAAACTACGCGAGTTTGAAATTTTCACATAGAAAATACAACAAAATATCTTCAAAAGTAAATTGCACAATCGTGCAACCGCATTAAAAAACACCGAGTAAAAGCACGCAATTCATCCAACAATTCTCATTAACGACTGTATAACATGGTAAGGGAAACGAATTTGCCATTGTATTTGTATTTCTTTAAAACCTGGTTGTGCGAAAGTCTAACAAGCGCTTGGGACACAAACGTCGCGAGTTGGATGCGCTTGAAAACCGGATGTAACTGGAAGAGAGGAAGAAAAAGTCGCGAAACGCGTAGACGGCGTTGAATTAATGAAGACACGGCGGAGAACTTTGCTTCTGAAAACGACGACAGGACCTAGCGGTATTGTCTTTTACTCGCAAAGTGAATGAACGCAGAAGAGAATTAGCTCCCGCTAAGGTCAAGCTCTGCGTTTCCAACCTGTTCGAAATAAAATCTAACAGCGAAAGATGGAAAGAACCACGTAGCGGATTCCCGTTGGTTTTCATCCCGGAGTAATACGAAAATAAGAATACTCGACTAAAATTATCCGCCTCTTAATTCCGACTGCTCTTCTCTCAATTTCTCCTATTACCACTTAAGTCGGTTGTGCATCGAAGAAACGAAGAAAGCTTCTGAAATTTGATTCAGAAGTGGAAAATCGTCGTCGATGTATATTTGTTTTTCTTTTTCTCTCTTTCTTTTTTTAGATTACTTAGAAGCTACAGAGTCACTGGCTTATGAAAGTATCTCAACATCTACCATAGGAAACTTTTGCGTTCGTACTGCACGTTTGCATCTTTCGATTGTTTCTTCATTTAAAGCTAATAAATCCATGGCAACCTTGATAAATTCTCTGGCTGATTTCTTAATGGAAAAACTATTCGATCATATAATCTTGCCACGTATTTCTAATATAATAAATAGCCAGTTTATGAAATTGCTAATAGTACTGATCCTTCGTTAATATATATAATCTCTATCCCTACTCAAACGAATCATTTACGTAATTAAATAATTTCCGCTATATCATATAGAACTCGTTTTTCTCTGTAGATCAACAAGTCCACAACGACCTAGTCTTGTTTCTTTATTCATCGCGTAAAAAACCGCAACTGTATCACGTAATATATCGCCTTTGGATATAATAAATAATCAACTTATACTCGAATATACTAAAACTTTAATTTCTCACTATTACAACCTCTGCCATCCAAACGAATCAATCACATGATTACGAAATCCCTAATTAATGCTTCATTGTCTTTAAGACGAAAGTTTACAATAACTTTATCCAAAAGTTTCTCGTCGCCCACAACACGAAGAGCCGCGATCGCATAATACGTGTCTCGGTTGATTCTTCCAGAAATATCTCATTTCTAACAACCATGGATCGACGTAAGCTACCTAGCTTAGTCGGACACGCGATGCTTCGCGAAGGAGCGTTCCTTTTTTAACGATGCTTCGGTTCCATCGATTCCAGCCGAGCCGCTTCTCCGTGCAGAAATATTACGTGACGCCACGTGCTTCTGCTTTCCATCAGTAACAAGTCGAGACTGTATGTTTCTCTATCGAGCCGCGCATTGGCCGGTAGCCGTGGACGAAACCTTTCCAATGCGTGTAAACAAGCGCTTCAAACGGCCTATGGATCAGCGGCTTTTCTTTCGCGCGGCTGTCAAGGGGATCTTGCACACCGGTTCCCAGAACCACTCGGAACCATTGTGCTACCAGAAGCTCCCTTTGTTTACTCCGTTTTGGAAAAATAAGAAACGAGGGTTGATTCGAGCTGTGTGGAACTCTCCGAGGGAGAAGAGCAAAGCTAGTGGGTGCGATAGTCCCGAACCTTTCCTTCTAGAAAAATATTATACGTTGCCATTCATAGCTTTCCATTCAAGAAAAGTACCATACATTGTGTTTCACGAGTACAACGAGTAGGTTGTCTTAAGTAAAATTATAAGAAACAACTGTATTTTAAAAATGCGCATTAAAAATTCGATGATGTAGTTTACTACAAAAAGATTTTATTTCGTATTTACGTGAATCTATTTTATTTTAAACTGTCGTATTTTTGTACGAAAGAGGCCTCTGCTCGCTCATTAATCAAAAAATAAGCCGATTTATAAAACGTTTAATCTGTCCCTGGTGGGTAATAGCAGAGAAACGTGGAATTTTACGCTGTTTCTGGAATAACGTTGTGTACTATCCGACGATGGTTTATTCAATAGTTCTGACGACTAAGGAACGTGGTGGAGGTTGAAGTTTTTGGACT
This sequence comes from Bombus affinis, assembly GCF_024516045.1. NCBI lineage: Eukaryota > Metazoa > Arthropoda > Insecta > Hymenoptera > Apidae > Bombus > Bombus affinis. Next base: position 14,311,355 of record NC_066348.1, on the reverse strand, counting down.
AACGTTTTTATGGATGTGACAGAGGAGGATCAATATTGGCTAGTGTACATATTGCAGAGCACACGAGAAACATCGGACGACAAAATCGTTCGACATGAACGTTGCCTCTTAAAATGGTGGAAATTATCGTAGGATCCGACTACAATTAGTTTATTTAAAATGGATTAAACAGGAAACAATGGTCGTTTAACGTGAATTAAATACAATAACGTACTATAATTCAGACAACTAAATAGTTAATTTGCAACTCTCGTCATCACGGTTCCAACGCTCTCTCTCACGTTGATCGCACTCTCTCGACAACACCAGCAACACTCTGACTTCTCAACTAACTGACTGTTAATTCGTCTTTCTCCCTTAGCATCCCTTTGTCTTTTCTCTTAGTCTTTTTCCACCTAACTATTCGATTGAAGGACCAACGATACATTGATCGGTCGGCACTTGGACTTTCTCGCAACATTGTTTATAGTTCGTCCGACATCTCTTAAGCCTTTCGTCCACGATATTGCATTATGATTCGATATTGATATCCATTTCGCGCTTAGAACAGTTGGTTCGTTGGTGTATCAAAACGATCAATGGAAAGCACGATTCGATATCACGATTCGTCTTGTGTTTAAAAACTACGTAACTAAGAATCGTATTGGAATCTCCAAAAATAAAAACGAGAGAATCTGTCGCTCTTAAAGAATTACAGGCGCGTGTGTTGAAGATTCCAACGAGAAAACGATTCCAACTTCGTGACGAAGTTAGCATCGATTTCGAATGGAGGAGAAAGGAAACTCGCCAAAGCGGAGCAGGAAATCTATAATCTTCTCCCCTTTCTCTTATCATACATCGTGTTTCCCCGAGAATATTTCGCGACACGCGAACCCCGTGCTTCCACGCTTCTTTTTCATAAAAAACGAAAGAGGCGGGAACGTTCAAAGTGGCGTCGCGACCAGATGGAATTCTTTCGACACGCGGAACGATTATTTGAGGATGGCGATCCTGCGGGACCCATTACACCCGAGAACATCCCCCCAACCAGCTGGATCGAATTACAGGGCCGTATCCTGGCACCGGTTCAATTTTCCAGCTAAATATACCGGCGATGTATATTTGGCGAATTGCTTGTTTCAGACATGTATAGCGTTCACGGTGAAGCGCTATAAAAACACCGTGGAATTTCAATTGAACACGGTTGGCAACGCGAAGAGTTAGAAATCTAGTAGTTTGTTAGGAAAATAAACTGAAAAAATTCTATATGGAATTTCAATCAATTCTTGAGAAATGCTGAATTTCGAGGATATGAGAAAGATGTTTTAAAAAAGGTTTACAATAAGTTGCATACGGAGGATAACGTAAGGACGATAAATTATGTTTAGTTTTTTTCATGTTACGGTCTATATCCATTTATTCCAGTTGAACGTCATGCGACGAACAAGTCGTTATGTAAAAGTATTATATAAAGATATTAATCTCATCGAGATAATGATACTGATCGATAAATAATTCTTACCCCTCATAAATTATGATATGCATGTAGATATTTTTGTTTATTTTCTGATAATCTACATAACAGTTACTTAGCTTTCCTGTAACACTTTTAATTGTAATTTCATATTTTTAATAATTTATTTATAACTGCTATTGATTAAATCGTTATTTTCTTTCTATGACGATACTTAACAATTTTGACAATTTATATTTAATAATAATATTATAGATTAAATCTCTAATTGATTTTTCTAACTTTCTCAAGTATATACTGTATCGATAATGTCGCATTTGATACGAAAATGGTAAGTGATTCTCCTGATTCATTCAAATTATGAGAAAAATCATGTGGACCTTTCATCAGATCTCTAATTTTTACGCTTCTAATTGTTTGTGTAATCAATATTTCAGAATGTTAAATGAAATGTTACAAGAAAAATCTATTCTCTATATTTCGTTTATGATAAGACGTTACGACCGAATTTGATTTTCATTTTGATTTCACCTGTTATTCACGTTGATGTCTCGTTGTACGCTAAATTACATTGATAGTAGAAATATTATAACAAAAGCTACGTAACTTTCGATTCGTGTGACACAAATTTGTATTACACGAAGACAGGTTTATCTTATAAACTGTCTATAATATTTTTCATACGTGTGTGAGTATATTAAAAATTCGCTGTGTGTAAACAGAAAAATGAAATGCACTTGTTATGGAGGTTACGCAGAAAATAACCAAACTACTTTATCAATTAAGGACAAGTAACAGCGCTCCTCGCGAAGAACTATTTACTTCAGAAGCTCCTGTTCACATAGATGGTGGCGACACATGTCCTGCTGTCTTGCGCCACCTGGTGTTTCAACTTGTGATCGATTCTCGATTGCAATTCAAATATTGCGAGAATCGAAATTAGAAAAATGGTTATTCGGAAAGTATTCACCATGAGACAGTATTGTAATAATCACCGATGAACATTCAATCGTCTCGTATTACTGAACCTTTTTAATAATCGTACTATTAACACCACTTTCTCGATATGACTGTTTAACGAACGAGAATATACAATTTCTTCGTAACATTAATTATCAATGAATTAGCAAAAATATTTATCATACAGTCACAAAGTCAATTATATACCATTTGTGCATCTGATTCTATTTATATCATAATGAAATAATAGGCGAAGAACTGGGCAAAATAGAGCATACAAAGTATATGGTAATGTTTTAATATATCAGAAACTTTCGCCCAACGTTATGAAATCTCATTCTACAGGACCGCCATATATGTCAGGTACAAAAAATTAACATTTTTTCATCGACATACCCAAATTTCCCAGTTCAGCTGTTCCCATTCGTGGTTCAGAGATATTCTCATCCGAAAATTTCGAAGACGGATATTTCTAATGATATCTTGCGCTGATTTTTCGAAAGAAGATGTAACAAATCTCCTTGGTGCACGCATGACGACAAATAATATTGCAAAACTGTTCGAAAATCATTTGCGCGCGTTTCTCAGTCTGTTCGATACCACCACCTTCTGTTCAGCTTCTGTACTAAGCTAGCGAGGGTCGATAAAACAGAACTCTAGCGCGCGTAAATTCAAAACTTAACGCTTCTGATACATTTAAGATTTTCTGTCTAAATTTTTCTATTACATATAGATTTAAGATCGCATACCGTATGTACATGAATGAAAAATGGTGCTTTTGCATATTCTAGTGTGCCTTAATAAGAATTACTTCTATCATTTTCGATAATAACAATTTCTGAAATAATTTAAGGTTTCTCTACGTATTAGAACAGAATTAAGAAATTTATTATTATTATGTAATTATTATCATAATATAATAAGTATTGGAAATAATTTATTAAAATTAATTACTTTTATAGTTTTGCCACATATTCGTTCGTCTAATATCGTTCGTAATAAATTCATAGTCCAATGAATCATAATCATTGAATGAAATTCTAATTGTTACAAAATCATTATTATTCCAACAATTTTTTAAAATTTTAGAGTACCGTGCACTTCTAGAACGTCATTAACATTTTTTTTTTTTTTTTTTTTGTAAGATCGGCCTCTTCCCAGTCAGTTCTTTAAAGACATTGGCATTCTTAAGAGAATCGATTCATCGAGAGGAATTTTCTCAAGAACAGTGATATCCCTGCCTGATTTAAAGTTCGTAGTTTATTTTCTTTTTTCATGTTAAATTCTCTTTCACACGATTTTTACGTTTCATTACGTTTCACACTGTTACTTTTTGATACGAATATCGCAGGATATTTCGAGGTCACATAAATCCACCGTGTTTCAGCTATTTTTCTAACGCAGATTATTCACGAAAAAAATTCCAACTATACTATTGCACTAAATACTACATAGCAATAACATAATATTAAATCCTTCAAAAATATTTGTAGGTAACATGTCCGTATGCGTGTATGTATGTGTCGGTTCAGAAATTCGGCTCTGAAATGATCAAAGTTTCACGAAATCATTCACGAACTATTTAAAAAGAACGAAATATCTTTGGAAAAGATTAATTGTGCGAATTGACTATGCACTTAAAGAAACTACGGACCTTTCTTAGTATAAAATTCATATCCGTATCTTGAAAACGGTTTGCGTTACTTCACTCAGAAATAAATCGTCCATCCGCAATTACGAGTCTGTAATAAAGTCCACTCGCGTAGCGCGCGGGCGCGCGATTTACCGGGAGAACTTCTTATTAATTCCAACGCGGAGGCGGAAAAGCAAATACTTCCGAATTATTCATAATCCCGATGCCTCCAAGACTGGCATAATGGACGTCCGCGGAATAAAAGGTTTTCGCCGTGGTTCTGTTGAATCCTTTCATCGGTGAAATACTCGTCTACTCTACTCTCCTCTCTACCCCTTGGCGTCTGGAAATTCGCGCAAGAACGCTCGAAAATGATTTCAAGGACCTGGAACCGCAGTCATTACGCTCAAATACTGGCGTCGTGTTTCGCATTCGTCGATTTCCTCGTCTACCGAGACTCTTAGATTTTAAAGACCGTGAAAATTTCTATTCAAACGATCCTTCTTGTTTTTTATTTTCGCTGTGGAAAATCGTCCAGCGAAGGAGAAGGAAGAAAGTACGAGGGATAGAAGTAAAATGGGAGAAACGCTGGATTTCTCAACCAGACCAAAAGTGATCCAAATCTTTGTTGCTCGTTCGATCCGATTCTCTCCGAGTCTCTTTAGTTCACTCTTGTTCTCTGTATTTGATGGAAAGCTATGTGACGTTAAGGAAATGGCCACGCTATTATGCGTTTTCTGCCGTTGACGTTCCGTCTCCCTTCACGACAGCGCTAATTTACCGGATTTAATTAACCAACGCGTAAAGGCGGCTCTTTTTAATCGAGCTGGATTAATTCGTAGCATACTGCCTGTATACTTGCTTCTTTATACTTCTTCCAAGTAGCGTAATCGCTTTCTTATTTAAACGTATGAACTATTAACGTTCGAATGAGAAGAGGTAGATTAAGTCGAATCTAATTAAAATTTAAACTTGCCCCTTCCCGATCTCACAAATCAATTGGTTCTTTGGACACGCGTAATATTCTGCTTCTGAAGATTATTTCCGTCTTATCAGGAGATTATTTCACATTCAAAGGAGGTTAGATGGTAATTAGACTGTACTTATTAAGCCATATCCTGGCTTAAACCTCGAATTACGCTAGATTGGACAAAGTAACCTGTGGATTAGATCCAAATTACAATCAAACGCGAGCAATTCTAGAATAGATAAGCCAAGTGCTCGAACTGGACCAGGATTAAATTCGAAGCGAATCGAGAGATCTAATTATCTTCGCACCAAAAATCTCCGGTTCACTTTATCAATGTACAATACCAATACGATTCTCGATTATCGGCCGTGTGATATTTGCTTTTTCATTTGGAAAAATCAAACGAAATATGGTTGGCGAAATGTGGAACGGATCACGCATCGAATAAAGCCCGGTCGCCATAGCTGATTGAATTTTTTAGCTAAACACACGCGAGCAGGTGCGCTGGAATTTATCCAATCCACAGATTAGATTGCTCCTGCGGTTTCCAGCTCGATACGCGTCCGCCGAGATTATTAAAACATCCTCGTTATTAATCCGTGGCTTCGCTAGAGACTCTCGACGAGCACTTTCCCCACATTTCCCACCGGTTTTCCCCATTTTCATTGTCCTATTCGCCCTCCTTTCTCTTCCCTGCTAGACGCTTCGATTGAATTCTAATTCCATCACGCGATTTTCTCGAAGATTTCTCGCCACCAACCTCTCCGTTATGAGCGCTCCACCGTAAAAAATACACGAGAGCTCGTGAAAATCCAGTTTCGATCCCCGGTCTCCAGGCTTTCCAACGATTACTGGCAACATTCACGTTCAACGAAAATGATTTGCGAATTTTCTGATCGTATTTCAGGGGGTATATTCATATTTTCTTGGGGTAAAGCGCACGGTTGGGGCGTGGAGAAGGACTTGTTTGCCAACGAGGCAGAAAGGGAGAAGGAGTGTGTGTGTGTGCGTTAGAGAGAGAGAGAGAGAGAGAGAGAGAGAGAGAGAGAGAGAGAGAGAGAGAGAGAGAGAGAGAGAGAGAGAAAGGGAGAGCAAGGTTGTAAAGTGGAAGTTTCATGGAATATTGTGGGTTTCGAGAGGCTGGCGGACGTAGCAAAGGATGAAATTTTGCTCGCGATTGGAATGTTTTTCGGAGAACGTGTTCCAGGCTGTTGTGTTGCAGGGAAGTACATTGAACGTTTTAAGGATTCTGCAACGTAGGAAAATTGCAAACGGGCGGAATTATCTTCTAAGATCGAAATAATATTCTTGCGGGGAAACGAGAATCCTTTATAAAGGGAAGGTTTGTCGAGAAATTGCTGCCATATTGCTAGGGAGAAATTCATCTTTTCCAGAGGATGGAACGACTCTGTGGTTCTTCTGGTTATTGTGTTGTTACAGCACGAATGTTTACTTTGTAAGTGCCAGATTATTCGTCAGTACATCTACGGGGTATTCAACTGGTTTATTGTTTCAAGAGAATACAATTAATATTGCTTATTCGTACTTTTGTAATCGTACGTGTGTTGAATTATATTCGACGTCCTATTCTATTAGAGCTTTCTCGGTTCTTTAATAACGAGTACATTCGTAATAAAGAGAATATCAGAAAATGAACAATTAGGTCAATTAATTAGAATTCTACGTTGATGCGTGTGTAAAATACATGTAACTTTCATTACGAATAATGGTCGAGATACAGACATTTTTCACGTTTTCAGAGATACAAAGAAATGTACGTGATACTCGTTTATAACAGGTTCTCTACGATGAACATACGTATTTAATATATTACGTAACACGTACTCGTTGTTAGCAAGTTTTACGATGCGTATGTTTGAAATAATATTTTTAAAAAGATTTCGCGCGTGCATCCGTTAGATTAAACCTGATTTGCGTTTTCCTAGTTTAAAATTGACTTTAAGAATATTCACGCACGGAGTACTGTTGATTAATTATAGCACATCACATTAAACACAAGCATATAAATTTCACGGACAGAATGGCAGTAAAAATTTGTCCTCCTTCTTCTGTTCAACGTTTGTTAATCATATATTACATTTGGAATTCCCGAATCTCTCCAAAACGTTATTAATATTTATCGATAAATATAACGCATATTAATTCTACAGCGAACGTCATTATTGAAATTTTTCCCTCGATTTTCCTTTTCAACTTTCGAAAATAACGCGCTATCACTCGAATTCCCAAATTTCCACGGAAGCCCATCTGACAACCTTCGAATACAAACATAACCGTAAATACATCCTCGGTTTCCCAAAGCAACATTACTCAACGGCTCTCGAGTCCTCTCAATACTGGATTCGTGTCAGGTATGTGTATATGCAGAGGAAACAAGAACATTGTAAGACTGGCTTAATGAAGTGCAAGCGGGAGAAATTGCGAGGCAAGGCAGAAGATCGGGCGGCAGAAAACTGCAGTGCCGTATATCGCGCTTGTCGAGGGCGTAATTAACGAGCGTCACGTCGAAATTACGTCTCAGTGCCGAGAAACGAGCCGTGCACTTTTCAAGGGATGGAACGAAGTCTCGTACTAATTTACCCCAACTTCGTCGAACGTATCATCGGCGATCTTTGTGACGTTCATCCGTCGCAGGAGAAGCAGCTACGAAAACGACGATGTTCCTCCTTAAATGGACGTGCCCGACAAAGGATCGACGAGCTTTGCTGGCAATTATTTTCTTACCAAGGCCGCTTTTGGCAAACAGACCTTGATTATAAGCCATCACGGCTACTCGTAATTATGTAACGACGACATACACGAGCGCTGTAACAAGTTTTCTCGTCGATTCGACGAAGGAAGATTCGACGAGGAATAGCGTAGATTGTTGAATATGCGAGTTGAATTTTAATGCACTTTAATGCACGCGAAAATGTTTGTACACTTGCTCAAGAAATTAGCAAATATACACATACATTTAATGTTGACCAAAATCAAATATAAATATGACAAATTGCTGACGTAAAATCGATCGACAACGTAGTGAAGAATATAATTTTGTTTCAAAATTGTATCTCTATAAGATTTGAAAAATGTAACTGTACTACGTATTTCTTCTATGGTACTTAAACTATATATATCGTTTACGCCTATTTATTTTCATAATTGAAATTCTTCAATACATTTGTTTGGTGCATGAGGTAACAAAACTGAAAAGCATCGAGAATGGTTTAGAAAATCTTTTCTATTTCTTCGCTATCGGTATTTAATTAAAAAAGAACGGCTGCTAGAGATGGTCGGGGACCAAATGAATAGAGTTCAATTTCGTTTCATTTTCTCGAACGGCAGAAAAATCTTCTTAACGATGATTCGCTGGCAAATAGCTAGCAGAGACTTTTCTAGCACGAGCGAGCTGTGATTTCCCCCCTCTCTCTCTCTCTCTCTCTCTCTTTCGCAGGGAGCGAGAGTCCTTGCTCGTGTTTCTGTCGGGTTTAAGGTCAGCCGGGGAACGCCATTTTTCCGCGACAGAGCAGCGGACGTAAGAGGATTAAGCCAGTTTTCTTGCCTGCGGATTTGCCGCGTTGCACAGATGCTGCTGTTCGCCATTTTCACTCCACTCTCGGCCATTTCGCAAAGGACGATCCTCTATGCAATTAATGGCAGATTTACGAACCCTTTGTTATATATCCGGAATTTCCAATGCTTTAATTAATATCATGCTCTTTTGTTCCGTAGCCAGCAAATGAAAGCACTTGGTTCTACAGAAATTTCTAGTCAGATAGCAAGCTCTTAACATATGAAGCTTTCAATTCAAGACTCACTAGCGTGTGAGTGAGTTTCAGTTCTTGAAGTTATTATCGATCATTAACGCAGATTCGTATCTTTTCATAAAACATGTTACGCATAAAATCGCCATTAATATCATAGACGACGAGACGGTACCATTTTGGATCAAATAAATCAAGTTTCGTTGATAGAATCGCGAGTTTCTTAACATTAACATTAACATAGATTTTATCCGAGTTATGCGTAGATGAAATAAAACCTAATTTATATCGTACAAATCTGAAAACGTCGAACTTATTTTCACATTATAAATCAAAGTTTTGTTCCAAACTACCAATTCAATCACCGTTATTGTTACTCGCGTAAAGATTTCCAAACAAGCGAACAAACACCGGCGTTTTCGTATCGGAAAAGAGTTTGCCCGAACGAAAATTACATCACTTCGGTTCATAGTTCGCAGTTATAACCGACAGAGCACGTGTATTCGAAACAAAGTAGAGAATTTTGCTCGTGATTAATTCCGAGAGGCAACTCCGCACGATCGCCATTAAAGACGCGTTCTCTATCCGAGAATCAAGATTGAAAGTACGCTCCGTGATCTAATATTAATCATTCTTTGAGTAACGTTTCTCGCGTTATTATGTCAAAATCGCGAACCCCTTTTGTTCCACCCGAGTCAAAAGGTATTAGATTAATATCGCGGCTCGTGGAAGCTCGATATTTGACCCGACGATGGAGGGGCGACTTCTTTGAGCTCGGTTCCGTATCAAGCAGCGGATTAAGCGGATGAAGATTAAAAATTAAGGGAGTGCAGTTAGATTTCTCGCTCTCTGCAAGATGAGAACTTCCTCCGCGTACCTTGAACCCGACTTTCGTTCACGAATTCTCGCGGAAATTATTTTCACCGACCACGCGTGCGATGTGCGTGACTACGAGGATAGAATTAAGTAGAGAACTGTGGTTCAGATAAGTACTCACAATATGAGGTATGCGGTGTGGCGTCTTGGCGTGGTAGGTCAACCTGAAACGACAAGAATACGGTTTCGTTATCTTAATATTTCGGTAGTTGCATCTGTTGTTCCATTTATGAATCGTTTTACGATACGCGTATCACGATGCAGATGCAGCTCGTATTAAATCGATTATTAAGTGGAATATTTATGAAGGATAAATATTCTTGTATTAAAATTTAATTACCAACATTTGTGGATCATGAATATTAGCTATTCTGGTTGAAATATGATCACGGAAATATCTGTGAAATATGAATATTATTTGCGGGTATAGATATCTTCCATATAGCGTTACAAAACGATCTGTTTCCCTTTTCCCTCATCTTTCTCTTGTTCCTTTTATTCAGTTAGAAAATGGTTTCTTTTCCTTACCACGTATGCACCGTCCATTTAATGTTGTTTTGCAAAGTAGCTTTTAAGATATCCTTTAAAAGCAAGTAAATGCTCGTGCAACATAAAACTACTTATTACATCTGGACAGTATACCAAAATGGAGCATACCTGCTTCTTAAAATTCCTTATACCTTCTTCTTAAACTAAATCATAAACTAGTTGGCGCCTCTCCTCATTCTCCGTGGAAACAGATAATTACTCGTTTTTCACATCCGCAGTTAATCACATCGCTAGAAATTTTCCACGTATACTACAGAATTTTCTCATAATCCACGTAACGTATATTCGCAGGGAGGTATTTTAAATTTCCTTTAAAATAAATTTCGCTTTAAAATATTCTCTTGATCCACGTGAGCAAATATACGAAAATGGTACAAAATTGTATCATTCGTATCTTCCCGTAGATCATATAATCGCGTTACATTCATAAAAAATCATACAAAATTCTTTCGTTCATTTTACAAAATCGTCTCGCTCATTCCATGAAATTCTCGTCTAATTCCACACATTTTCCACTCTGAAATCTTCGACTCTGCGATATTCACTGGGAAAGCACCATCTTCGTCGAAGACCTCTTCTGCTACCGCAGCATTTCTGACGATTCGATTTCAAACGAAGGCGTCACTCACTCGTTTCACCAATCAATTCCGATGATCCTTCTCTGTATTCAAAGCCGGCGCGCGATCTCTCGCGCGCGAGAGAAGAGAAGACCGTGGTACCCGAGGGAGTAACGATCCTCACGGGTGCAGTTTCGATCGTTTCAATTCTGGTCGCGTCGTATCGGAGAACCACCCTCCCCGAAACGAAAATTTCCATGGAACGTTGGAGGGGGTTGTGTGTCCGACGACGCGACGTGGCGAGGCATCGCGAAATTTTCGGTCGCGCCGGAAGAGCGGTCCGATTTAAAATGGAAATCGAGACCCCGTTCGCGAAACCCCTGGCTGAGGGGAAAAATAAACGATGGGCCGGGCGTAAATTATGGAACGGGGGGTCAGAGACGACGGCAATTTCGTGAATCGACGGACCAAACGTTGTTTCGAACGCTGATCGATATTTAAAGGGGTTATCGAACGCGGTGCCCCGATTGATTGCCGTGATCGTGCACGGTACAGTGGATCTCGTTTTCGCATTTAATCCCACGGCTTTGGGCATTTGAACACGCTTCGAATTTCCTGCTCTCTACCTTTTTTTATTCTCCTATTCTTTTACAGCTTTAGTGCGGTTATAAAGTGAATTTCGTGAAATCGTATTTTAGTAATTTCGGCGGCGAGATGTTCGGATGTTCGTCGAAAGATAATTTGTTGGAACGTAACGAAAATCGAAAAACGAATCAACATTTACATCGTTCATCTTATCAGAACGTGGACGAGAAAGGTCGTCGTGCCATTTTGAGAATAAAATTAGAGAAAGACTCGAGTTATTACGTTAAATCTGGCTTGTAAAGCAAAGTTCCTAATCTTAGGAAAATTATCCTCGCAGTTCTCTGTTAGCTTACAACGAACTGCTTCGAGCCATAATCAGCCTTATTTCATAAGCAACCCCTTTAAGATCTTCGAACAAATTTATCCGTCTTAAATTAAATGAAAGACGAAGAATAATCCAAAGAAGCTTAATTCCAGAAACTCGTTGCGAGAAATTTCATTTTCACAGCCATTGTCCGTTGCAAGCAATTGTATTTCCACAAGCATCGTCCATCACCGAGTAAATCACGATTGAAAATGATTTTTCCAAAAGAAAACTATTTATAGGATGGAGTCATTCGACCGCTTGACAAATTACAGACATAAATTCTGCGAATTTCCAACCATCGTTCTTGCTGCGGGGTAACTGTGTGGCGTGATTGCAACGGATGCGAGAGGAAGACGCCGAATCAAAATTGAAAAGATCCACGTCGTTTTCGCCGTCGAAATTAATCGCATCGACGCATACCAGCTAATCCAATGACCGTGCTCTTAGTCGGCGAACCGCTGTCGACTCGAATTTCTAAAACTACACCGGGCTTCCCGTGGTCAGAGAACTACGCCGAAAATTTCACGATGGCTACCAAGGTGGAATTTATTTTCTGCACATCGAATTACGTCGTCCTTGCCAAATAATGTGTTTGCGTGGATAAACGGTGGAAATTCGGAGGGTTGCTTGATGAAGCTTTATATAGTAGATGCTTTTTGGGTGAAAGGGCGAGTGGAAGAATAGTGACGCGTCAATGAAGATATATGTGGCGCTTTTAGGGATAAAAGTTGGCGAATGTGTCTTTGGAGATGGGAAATGTGTTAGGTCAAAGGGTAGAGGGAGCTAGATGTTTCTTGGGGTTATGAAAACATATTTGAGTTAGATAATGTTACGAATTATCGACTAAAAAACAACTGGTCAGGTCAAACCGATCGGTCGATTTTGCGTACCTCGAATGAATTAACGCTCAAGGTGGACGAGGTTTAATAGATTGAATATTAGAGTAATCCAGCACTGTATTTGCACTTATACGCACCGTATACGTAGTGTGATGTTAGGAATACGGCGGTGGTAAGATCTTGTTGGCAGTGAAGTATTTCATCCGCACGGTACGATATCTAATGACGAACTGTCCTCCTACGTTGCTGATTTTCCCTACCAGTCGTTAGGTTTCGTCTATCCATCGTGACCCTCCGGCTGGTCCTTTTCCGGGGTTTTTACCTGACCTCGGAGTCATCAGATTTACAGCTCGGAGTTTCCTAAAGAAGGGAATGGGCCTGTCCGTGCCATAAACGGCTACTCAAAATTCCGAACAGGTAATTTACGGTGAGTAGGTAATGATGGTAGAAATTATGTTTTTTTTTTTATTATCCTACGGTATTTTTTATATCATGTACAATATTTCCGTTGATGATTTAACGTGATATTATAATATTCGTAGAAGATAAATGGACACTTTATATGATATAACTAATTCTTTTCATAGAAGGAGGAGAAAGAACAAAATTGGGCAGCTTTTTTTTGAAAAAGATCACATGTGTAAATGGAATGAACGCCGAGTGTATTTTCTAGTCAAACGGTTGAACTGTAATCGTCAGTTCGAGCGTAACTAATATTTAAAAAATCAAGACTAAAGAACTTCCGATGTGATTTACTCATTTTAATGCACCAACTTTTTTTTATGGGCGTATTTTTCAAGAAGCTGTTCGATCGTATTGTTCGTTACAATCTCGTGCAAATTTTCTAAATAATATTTGCTTAACCCAGTTCCGCGTATATTTTCTCCGTCAAGCTTTATCTAAAGTATTTATCGACTTCCGTAATATCTCAAACATTTTCTTCTCGCCGAAAGAACCTTAAACAAGCACGTAGAAAGAAACGGAAATGACATTTCCAAGCTTGGCTGCACAAAAGGTGGAAAAGAACAGGCGTGAAATTGAATTTCGTGATCGCGAGGTAACACCGTGAAAACTTAAACAAACGGGAGGGAGGGCGAGAAAAACGAGTTAACACCCGACATTAATCGGATCCATCACGCTCAAACAAATTACTCCCATTCTATTATACAGTTCCGTCGCGATCAGCCAGCTCGATTGAACAGCGTTAAATCGAATTGACGGAAAAGTTCGCTGAAAAATTCACCTTCCCATGCGAGAAAAAAAATAAAAAATAAAAAACGAACAAAATATCGTTCGTTACGAGTCGAAGGAAGAAACGAGGAGGAACGACGTCGATCGAATCGAGGACGGTCGATTTGATAGATCGTACGATTCGTATCCTTTTTGAGCGAGACGATCGTTCGTGTTCCTTTTTAGGAAGACGACGTAAAAATCCATGTTTCTGCAAACATGGCTCGAATTACTCGACCGGTCGATCAATGTGATTCCGAATAAGTCGTTTCACGTACTTGCTACTCTTGTTTCGTTTTCAGTTTCGTTAATCGGGTTGCCGGGAGTTTGCTATCCCTCGCGGGAAAAAGATGGCAAAGATCGAACGATTGATCATCGAGGCAATTCAATAGACAGTTTCAATCGCATTGTGTATTTTGTTCGGCACGTAATTAAAACACAGAAAGGCTCCGATCATCGAAGTAAAATTGAACAAGAAGTATCGGAATGCGTAATCTACAGATAACGCTTATCAAAAGACTCCACTCGGTTACGATCTTCGAATTTTTATCCGATCTTGCTCTTGTTTCGATCAATGAGAAGATTTTTACTGAAATTCCAGCGCAAGTTTCGATCGAGAAATCGCAAATATCGAAACAGAGTCTTTCGTATTCTCCTGAAAAGGTTCATATTTGCGTGAAAAATAACCCGAGGGATTATAACCATTATAGTTGTAATTTCTTGAATCCTCTAATCAACTAATTTCCTATTCAAATTCCCAATTAAACCGCCGAAAGTTCTTCACCTCAATTAAAACACCTAACACCTACATCGAGATGTTGGATCGAAGGGCGATAGCTCAGCACCGATTGCTCCACGCGGAACGATTTCCAACCCGGAGGCGGAAACACGATTGCCGGTCGCGAAGCTAAGCCCACGAACTATAAAGCAATTACTTTTACTCCCTTTCGTAATCGATTGCTTAGCTAGCGGCTACTACGTGACCTGTATCGTCTCGTGTGCACATACCGACTCGCTGTTGGCGATTCTGTCCCACGTTCCTGTCGTATTTCTGTATCGCTTACGAGCCGCCTTTCGTCTTATCGAATTCCCAGCGCGACTCCAGCCGACTACTTCCGTACGATAATAAAATCCGGAACTAATATCCGCGAAGGCGACGTCCAATGGTTCTCCAGAGTACATCGGTCTTATTGTTGTACGTGACGATGGACACGTGAGTATTTCGTTCTTCGACGACAGGCTGGGAATCGGAGGATTTATTGTACTCGTTTAATTGCGAACTGCCTTTGGTGGATGGGGAACTGGACTTTGTCAGACAGCAAGATTGGCAATAAGATATACAACTGGTCAACTACGCAAACTGAAACTTACATAAATGAGATTATGTTAAGAACAATGTTTGTTTTTTTTTTTAATTTACCCCAGAACGTACCGTTACCTGCGTCATCTTAATTAGTAATTAATGTAATGAAATTAGGAAATCGATAGAAAGTGAAGCGAAGAGAGGTCAATTAGAATAACATATTCGAGGAAACTCCAAAAATTGACCTTAATTGTAAGAAGTAAAAGAAGCTACGGGTTTATGGTAACAGAGGAAGATACTTTTACCTACATGAAATAAGAAATCGTTGATCTAAGGTAAACTAGGCGATATACATTCAGAATAACGCGAGCTGACGATGTGCTTGGGGAAGAGGAAGGGACGAAGGTGTCCATCACGGACGCATCTGCAATTCGAAGTAATTAGCGAGCAAGATTGAAGCTGTTTCCTAGAGACACGCAGATACTCCCGTGCGTGGTAATGGATCTGTGAGCCGCGCTTGTTGCGGGTAATGGTGTCTGGTCGAAACTTTGCGAAACGACAGCGCTCGACGTGCGGTTAACAACTTCACGGGGAACACGAATGAGGTCTTGACAATTGTTTGCGAACAGCAAGGGAAATCGAATTAGAATTGCGATCGATGTTACGTTCCACTTTGCGAAGAAGCGGAAAAATGTTGATTAGTTTGCTAAATTTCTCACTGTTGAACGAATGACGGCGAACGATCTGTAACATTGTCACAGGGTTTTGCATCTAATAGAAAATGTTCGCTGCTGCTCGATTTTACGCGTTACGTCAACGTCGAAATTTTATTCAACTCCTTTTCACACTTTATTTAACATTGTGAGAAACACAATTGCTTACGAAAGTATTCAAACGCTTATAGAACCCTTTTATGATTATATCATTTAACTTACTCGAGACGTTTGTAAATTCTATTAGCGCTATAACGAGGCTCGACTATCACGATGATATTAGCTTGCCCGGAAAGTGTCTTTCTTTCACAAACGTGATCTTTTACGACAGTGCCAAGAAACCAAGTCTGTGAAATGTCGCGGTGTTTATAAAACAAAAAACATTGTGCGTCTATTACTTCCTCATAAAACAAAAGAACCTTCCGGACAACCTAATATATTGGTAAAGTTTGAAACAAATCTAAAAGCGTACGTAGAAAGTACGATTTATTTGATAGAAATATATTTTTCAGAGATATATTTTACCGTGTGAATAAAGTTTCAAAACATTTTATATAAAACACACACTATGTGTACGTATATACGTGAAAGTTTTCTATAACAAGTACTCAAATACTTTCGCGAGTCATCACACGTAAGACGTTATCTAAAATTTGTCTGATATTCCTAATTACATCTATGAAGGTATTTGTAGCAGCATCTCTATGATTAATCATATTCTTTTTTTATCCACTTACGTACCGTCGGAACACTTCATTGCCTTCAAATCAAACCCCGTTCTCGGGGGCACAAAACTTTCGCGACACCGTCGAAATAAAACGTGAAACCTGAATACCTCGGATCAGTCTGACGCTCCGTCACAAGCGTTGAATTATTCCCGCGCTCAGAGCGGCAGAACGTTTCCGATTCCGCGGATGAATTTTTCAGTGTGTCGACCGCAGACTTTATCCGCTGTACGTGGCGTATCGTCGTTTTGCTAGGTTCATATACGCGGCGCCATTATCCCAGACAACTGTAGTTCGTGTATCCATTACCGCGTACATGACCATCCGTATATCGGTTCAGCGATGTAATTACAGACGCAGCAGGTTGCATCGTGGCCCGGTCTACGCTCTTCCGAGAACAACGTTTTTATCGAGACGAACTAGATATCTTTAAATTTCCCGCCACTCGAATCGAATCATTTGGAAAAATTTCGAATTTATCTGCTGAAAATAAACGCGCCTGTATAACCACCGAATAGTCTTCCGCAACGTTTGATAAATGAAATCGCGCGAAATTGCAAGTTAACATTTCTCTGTAATAAAGAAAATCTCATTACGCGTTACAAAATCGTTTCAACAAAATTTTTATTTTTCCCTGCTATATCCATTATATTACGTTTCATGTGCGATACGGCGGGCACAAAGTAATATATTCATTACAACAATATCGAGTCAGAGTACTGTGTACCATCGAAATTACCTCGACTATGGAATCGATACCGTTGGAATCCATACCATCAATCACTAATTTTTCCAAACAACCAAACCATTTTTTCGTAAGCCAGCCTATATTTCCACCTCACATTCCTATCACATAACAATCGTCCAAATTGTTTCACCGCCCGCCATTCCATATACTTCGATTCTTCGACTACGAATCAAATATTTGCACTCGATTCAAATATCGAAAATTTGATGCTACGTTACAAAAAATAAAAAAAGAAAGGGAGAAAGGGAAAACAAAAAATCCCGATTCTACTCTTCATTGTAAATTGGCTTTCCAACGATCCTGTTTAACTCTGCTCCGACTGGTACAAGGCCCAAGTCCATTGTTACGTTCGTGCAGACGTCCGTGTACGCGATAATGGATACGCGTGCCGTGAATGTCCTGGTTAATGGCGGCACGGATTATCGTGCAACAGCCATTCGGTTCGCTGTGTCGCAGTACATGATGAAAGAAGGTTCAAGGGAACAGGGAAATGTAATTTTCATCGTGATCACTGTGTTACGCTACCGTCGGTGTTATATCATCGGTTTGCTAGAAAAGTGATATAATCAAGAAAGGTATCTTTTTTTTTGTGGAAATCAATTTGAAATACAATAGAACACTGGAGTAGAAAATTACTAATTGTTGTATCATTTAATGAATTGTATCATTCGATGAAAAGGATTTTCTTTTCTCCACGAGAAGAGTCTTTTAGAGTCAATCTCCCTATATTATCTTGAAATTAATGATATTTCCAATGTGTAATTTTTCTTTCAAACCAAGATAACTATTAGTTATTACTAGGAACTCAAAAAATTCTAGGCTAACCCGAAGCAAAGTTGAGGGTGAATCTATTAATCAAAAGGTAACACGGACTAGGTTGAACGAAGATCGAGGAGTTTGAATCGTGATATATTGAGTTCGGGATGGATACGCGCACCCTTGGGGGACGATTCAGTTCTTAATGAAGATACGATCCTTTGAAGGAACGGGCGCTTAATTAGCGCTAACGAGTTCTATTAATCTTCGAGCAATAACGTAACCATATAATATTCTATAAGAATTAATATATTTAATCAATATACGAAAATATAAGATTAGTATATTTTAAGCGTTGAAAGGTATAAGAAAATAATTTCCTGTGACTTTATGGATGAGAACGAAAAATCAAACAGTCTACGATGGGAATATTAACAAAAATACAAAACAGACTACAAAAAAAAAAAAAAAAAAAAAGAAAAGAAATGAATCAAAGGAATAGCGACCGATGCTATAACACTTCATATCGACTTTTTCCCGCTCCAATTTTTTATCAAATACAGTTTCGAACCAGTACGACTTCCAAAGAGTCATTCAACGTTGACGAATAGGATTTAACGCTTTTCGAAGGCATTTAAGATTAACCGGTCGCTTCGATCCGGCTGCAGACTCGCGATAATGATTCCTCGTTGCGGCGTGAAAGCCAATCGGTGGCCAACGGCGCAGAAACACGGCAAATGGCGATCGAACAACGCCCCGGATCCTAACGATTTCACCCTCTTTAAGATAGCTCTGTTCCGCAAATCCTTGTCGGTAGCCGATTTTTTAGGTCGTCAAGGAAATACGTCGAAGCTAATCTCAATATCTCGAAGAGAATCTCGGGTAGAGGGGTAAAGGCAATAACAATGAAGCCTCTCGAACGATTACGAGCGAGCGGGCACACCATTATCACTTCCGGTCGATCGGGTATGTTATCGAGACTTCGCGATCGCTGATCGAGCCTGAAATAAAGTGGAACCACCAACGATAAGGCCGAGGATGCTTCGTGCCGACGATTGTTGTGTGCTCACCGATTAATCATGTCGAGGATGTACGTGATTTGCAAGATTTTTCAATGATTCGTTGATTTTCTGGTTTGGTTGTTTGAAAACGAGTTTCTTTTAACTTCTTTCTATTCATTGGTGCTTCTTCGGGTTCCTTTGAGCGGAAGCTTTTTTAACTTCGATGCTTCTCAATTTGAATTGCTCGAAAGTCGATATTTTCTAATTTGGGTCGTTTGAAATTCCTACAATCCAACTTGGATCGCTTTGAAAATCAATGCTTCTCAATTTGTATCGTTTGAGAACCAATGCTTTCCAATTTGAACCGCTTAAAAATTAATCTCTAAGAACAGTAACCCCGAAAATTGAATTTTCTCGGAAATTCATGGCCACAAATTCGGTTTTCCTCAAAATCTTCTGCCCCTGTTGCAACTAAATTCCATTCGAAATCGTCACAACCCCATTTTGGGAACCGCTGTTTGCACGCTCTGTTCAAACATACCAACGCGAGATCACGAAAAAAACATAGTCAATCTGTAAGGATTAACGAAATGTCGTTCAATTATCGGTTGCTCGATTTCTTTTATATTCGTGGGAAACGTGATTTTCGTTCGAATTATTCGACTAACTGCAATTTGAGTATATCGATACAGGCTCGGAGAGACTCGGTTATTCACAGAGACAGGCATCTATGCATCCCTGCGCCGGGATTTCCAAATGGAATTCCTGTCGCGCGAAATTTCGCGCTGATTGGTACGCACCAAAGGGAATAATAAACGGAGACGCATCTAATTTCGCGTGACGAAGACGAGACGGTAAATAATGCAGTAGCTCGTTAACAAGGTGCAAGATAACATACCTCGTACGTTGTTTAATTCATCGATCCGACCTGATAATATTTTAGGAATCACGATTCTAACTCTACTCGTGTCCGACTGTCGCGCTTTGTTCTATTTAAAAATCAACCACTGTTAGACTGTTGATTTATTGTTGATAAGCGTAAACGTATAAAGATGCAGGCACAAGAACGGATATGAATGAAACAATATATAAAATTCAAAGAATTAAATGAAATCTCACTGTCAAGAAATTTGATATTCATAATAGTATTCAAAACGAAACTTGATAGAAAGAAAAAGAAGTAATAACAGATTGATCTCTAATTTTTAATCTTTTAAATAAAACGTAACATATTTCTTCATATCGTGTGTTGAAAAAAATGCAGCCATCTGCAACGTGATACATGTACATATACGATTTCTAGCTTTCATCTGCTTCCACAAATTTTTCCAATCTTTTTTGATCTTTGTTATATGCGAGAGCTTTGATCGAGATTCGTGCTTCTTTCACAAATACATATAGATATTATACGTTTGCATCGAATTGTTAAATCTCCATTTGGAAACCGATCCAAGTGTTTTCTATCGCGGCGAAAGTCGTTCGAAGGGGTATATAGTGACCCACATTCGTACTACAGGCTCTAATTCGTACATGGAATCACGATACGAGGTCGCTATAGCGTAAGCATCGTCCCAACCAATCAGATTTCCCACCATCCTTGTTTTAGGGGAACATGCAAATTCCAAGCGCTATCGCGATCTTGCATCCTCGTTGCGTCCAACAGCTGCCAATTTCCTTTCTTCTAGCGTGCAAAACTGTTCGCGTGTCTTTTATATGCTATCGCATCTGCCGTTCGAATCTCTTCGCCGACGTTGTCCCTCATTAAGGGAACCTCGATCGACCTTGCACCACGGTGGAAACCAGCAGTTTAAACGGAGACTACTTGTTCCTTCGTTCCCAGTCATTAAATCGCCGACAGATCGCGACCGAATCTGTTGGTCTTCGTGATTCGCTTCTTACAGGTCTCACTTCCTACGGGTTGCTAGTTTATCTTATTCGACGTAGTCTCTCAACGTACATCGATTCTACTCAGGGGATGATAAGATTCAACTGTTAGCAAATATTTTATAATTTTGTAGTATCGGAAAAAGGATAGGATTAGGATAATTTAGGTTTGTAAAATTCTCCTAATACTATTTATTAAGATAAGTAAAAATAACAAAGATTAATTGGACAGAGGACGATGAATGTTCAACTTGAACTAAAATACAAAAGTCTTATCCCGATCAAATCACTCTCTATAACTCTCGTCTTCGGCATCCGCACTCGCACGCTCTCGCTTCTCAACTCATACTGTTCGCCTTTTGCATTCGTTCTCGCCGGCGTCTCAACTAACACCGCCTTTAGCATCTCTTTTGTCTTTTCCCGCCCTATCGCGCACGTGTCCCGAAAACGCCCGTGGCCAGGGTCACGCAGGCCTTCTCCACGAAACTGTTCACTTGAAAGGACCGACGTCACATTGATGTACCCGACGATGCCGCGGCTCTCGCGACATTGTTTACGATTCGGCCGATATCTTAGGCCTTTTGTCCACGATACTACAATTTACTTAATGACGATATAAAGACACTTTTATCATAAACAATTCAGAGTATTAGGATCAGCGTTAATCGTAGCTTTATATTTCATATTATAGTATATTATACGGTTGTCATTGTGAGAAAGCCAATGGTCCAAAAAATTATTCCAACCAACTATCCATCAACCTAATCCAAACTCGTATCATGACGTATGAAGAAGCTTTCAAAATTGTAGAAAATCCAATGGTCGGAAAAGTTAATCTGGCAAATTAATTCAAGCTGGGATACGTCACAACCAAGCTAAACTCAAATCATACTATCTTTAAAAGAAGAGCTTGGAAAGGTGTGAAAAACCAACTTGTCAAATTCGTCCATCGAGTTGATCCGAATTTAAAACAAAATGTCAAATGTTATCATCCATTTCCCCTTCTTTGCGTAAGACAATCTTTATCAAATATCGCTCAAGCAATCGACAACGCTTCCTATCACCCACGTATCCGATTCCAACAGGTTCACCGCACTTCATAATCAATCCTCCCCGGTTTCCTCATAACGCTCCTGTGACTACGTGAACAGGTTTCGCAATCAGCAAGTGGAAAGTTGTTCCGCAAAAGGAAGAAATGGCGGAAACCGTGAAACCTGTCTTATAACTGGGTTATACAGTCGGAGTTTATTCGCGAATGTAGGTCGACCGGTCGAATTTACGACGGAACACGCATATGTCCTCGCGATACTCGTGTGAGATAACCAAACATCCACCATTATCCCGCACGAATTTGTCCAGAATCGACAACAAGGTTTCTCTCGACGTTCTATAATTAACGAAGTCGCTACAATAATTTTCTTTTGACATCTCTTCTTGTTCATCAGTTCTTTTTTATTTAATATCACAGAAAGATAAAAGTGAATCACCGGAAGAATACAGTATTCTTCCAAAAGTCGCTACAATAATTTTCTTTTGAAATCTCTTCTTGTTCATCAGTTCTTTTTTATTTAATATCACAGAGAGATAAAAGCAAAGTTGATCACCAGAAGAATACGGTATTCTTCCAAACAGAATAAAAAATATTTTGTTATTATTCACTTTCTGACTCCGTTATCTCTCTAGCGTCAATTTTGTCATTCTGGTTGTAAACGATAATTGATCTTGTAGTCTGTTATGACTCTCGCCTAATCTTCTCTCTTGCCTTTGTAAATATTCGAGAAACATTCTCAAGAGTCTTAGAGTTTATTATGCATTCTGTGTTGTTATTCTCTGTTATTCCTCTGATTTCACCCAGTCATCGATTATTCGATTATTATACTGATATCCTCGTTAGGCCCAATCTGAAATATGCACCTCTCATCTGGTCTCCTTATCTTAGGAAACACATGCTGCCTCTGAAAAAAATAGATTTTTTCTGTGAGCCCTTGTGAGCAGAACGGGCCATGATTATTCGCCGATAATACCATTACTTAATCTGAGGTCTCTGGAGGAATATAGATGATGTCGTTGATCTGCATTTGTTACATGAAATGGTCATACAAACAATTTGTATATCTCTGCACTGATCGATTTTAACGCATCACATAGATCTTCAAGTAAATCGTTACTATTTCAATGTCACGCTTATAAGTCTAAGTATTTCCACTGAGATTCCCCAAAATCCTATTTCCTCCCTAGCCAGCGGTTTTCCGGATCGCATATATCTCTTCTCCGCCAGTGACGTGTTATTCAAGCGAGCGATCCACGATGCGTTATCTTAAATTTGCTGTACAACTATGCTTTCCTATCTATATTTTTCGAAAACTCATTTTTTCACGTATGTGTAGCCCCCACGTGCTCGCGTGTACAAATAATTAAATTAGAAAACGAAAACCCCGTTTTGATAGAGGAAATCGAGTTTCTCGAACGATATTCTGATCAACCGCGAAAATGAGTTTACTAGACGTAAACTAGAATTTATTCCGGGCCGTTTAATGACTCAATGAGAAGCAAGTTTGCCTGTTTTCTGGAACGATAGCCTGCGTTCACTGGTCAGTTCGTGATCAACGTTATCCCGATGAGTTTCGCGCGTTACGAACTTTCTTTCGACCTGCTCGATTCCATAGAATTCGTTCAACGATCGTGTACGAATTGAATTTCCCCGACTCCGCGAGTAAAATTTTCCAATTGACCACGCTCTTCGATGATTACCGACCGGAAACTCGTGAAACTTTCCATCGTGAGATTTCTGCACGTCCCTCGAGACAAGCCAGGAGTTCCGCGATTTTTCCCCCATTTTTTCGTAATCGCGAAACGTTAAACGAAGTGCAGGGGCGAGATCGAGGATGTTGATCTTTCGACTGGAAGTTTCAGGTAGATGGATTGAAAAGTTTGTAGAATTGGTAATGATTATTGACTAGAGGAAAAGAATTTACCGTCTGCCAACTGAATGCTGCTTTGTAGCGTTACCGACCATTAATCCCTTAACGCACGAATTTTATCTTTGCTTTCTTGCTAAACAGGATTAAATGTTTCGTTGTAATAAAAGCTAAGCGAGATCGAAAACGAGCATCGTATTATTCGTAATATTATCGTATTATTTAACGCGATATAATGGCATAAAATATAGTAACGTGGATCATAACATCGAGAGATCAATGGCTGAAATAATTAGTTAAATTAAAAGCAATCTAAATTAATGTGTATTAAATGATCAACGAGATGGAGGACGATTGAAACGAAATTAAAGGTCAAAGGGAAGACGATAAAAGTCTTTCGGAAAATGGAAATGAATCGAGAGAAGCTCAAATACGCGCGATGAATATTGCCTAGTGAATATTACAAATAGGATTTCATGGCTTTACTTCGATGTATCACAAAGTTCAAAGATATTTGAAGGTGTGTTGTAGCGGACAAGTTTCTGCAAATAGTATTTAACTATATTCGACAATGTTGACAACACACGCTAAAGCTTTACGATGCGACGATAGCCAATGTAGCAAACAGCCTGTGTAAACCTTTTAAAGCTGTACGAAGGGTTTCCTATCGCTTTGTTACGATATTAAACAACGTTGTAAATCGTTTCACGATATTCTCAACTTTTGCAACGATGTCATAAAGCGTCTTTTAGCTCTGCGAGGCTCCGCTAGACGTTATGTAATATCGTCTCGCTATCTTGCAACGTTTCCTGATCCTAGTAACAATGTTCGATATTATTACCTCACTGATACTTCCTCGCTGATTTCCCAGTTAGCTGACTCTATAAAAGCTTGGAAATAATTAATCGCTAATGGTACTGGAGACGTGATTGACGTCGAGCAAGTCAACGGTGGCGGAAGAACGCGAGATTTTCCTCGGGGAGAAACTTTGCTCGCGAGATTCTTCGTATTATACGGAGGCACACGATCCTCGAGGACCGATTAATGCAAGCAGTCGAGGAAAAATTTCATTTATCCGGCGAATATTCGACGTTCGAGGACTTCCGTTCCTCGAGCAAAGAAGCGTCGAAGCGTTCTTCCATCCTTGAAAGAGAAAAAGAGCGACGAGAAAGAGAAAGAGCGAAGGGACGAGATTTCCGTGGATAGAAATTTTTATTCCACGGAAGCTAGTCGAATGGAAATCGTTCCCTTTGGATGTCTTAATGGATTGCCATTTGTAAATTGTTAACGAGGGACGCAGTAGCGCTCTCTGACTTGGAACGCGTTTTTCTGGGGTAGCGAAAGGTCGGAAAGAAAAAGCGTAATTAATAATAACTATTGGTAATTCGTCGTAGACTGCCAGGCTCTTCGGCGAAATTGCGCGCTGTAATTTAAACTTCCTTCGATGATAGTTTGTATTTCTTCAAGTACGAGCAGGATAAGTTGTTTGTGAATGAATTTCTTAGAGTCAAGAGCAGAGAAACATTTGTCATTTTTCAGTTGTATTTGTTTAATACATATTTGTGGTTATTAAACGAGACAGATAATATTCAGGGAAATATTTAAAAATCAACTAGACTCGATAATTTACTATAGAACGTAATTAGCATTGGATCGTTTTAATTAATTGAAGAAATAAATATAGTGTACGGTATTGTACAGGTTTCTTCTAATTTATCGTAAATTATCAAGTTTTCCGTGAAGTTGTTTGCTACAATTAAAACTTCGCACGGCAGAAACCAATTATATATTTTGAAAATATAAATTGCCATTAACTTAATTAATAATATTCTCCTGAATACATCTACGCCATGTTTCTTTTCTCCGCATTCTCGTATTTAACCCGTCGATTACGCAGCTCCATTGTACGAGGAGAAAGTTACGCAAATACAAGCGTTATTAGCATTGCTGGCATTACATCAAGATCGGACACGGCACCCATATTTTAATCCCGTTTTCCATCGTCACGGTAGCGCTACTAATGAAAAGGTAAACTCAAGCCGGCGCGGTTCGCCATTTTTCGACCATACCGTTGTTGTAAAACCATGACTTAATGCGTGGCCTGGCAATATGCGCCGGTTTATCTCGCTTTAACAGAGATATAATACGGCAACATCGTCGTTACGTTATCCTCTATTTACCAGA
This sequence comes from Bombus affinis, assembly GCF_024516045.1. Taxonomy (NCBI): domain Eukaryota; kingdom Metazoa; phylum Arthropoda; class Insecta; order Hymenoptera; family Apidae; genus Bombus; species Bombus affinis. The sequence goes on along the minus strand of NC_066348.1, from coordinate 14,285,337 downwards.
GCAAAGGAAAAATAAAAAAAAAAAAAAAAAAAAAAAAAGAAGGAATAACAACGAAAAAGGGAAGGAAAAGAGGTAGCGAGGCCGGAAGCGTGCCTCACTTTTTCGTAGCAACGAGATAAACGCGGACATCGCGCGTTAAATTATAATGTTACTGCTCGGAGCAAACTTCCACAGAGGGAGGAACGTCTAAATCACAATGAAATTTGTCCCTTTATCAGCAAACGTGCCGTAAAATTCAGTGTCGAGTCAGACGTGAACTACTTTCCATCGCATCAACGCGTGGTGAAACCGCTTTTCACCATCGCGTCGTCGTTCAGAAGACAATTGGCGAGAAAAAACGAAAGACGGGCGCGAGAAGGAGATCGATCGAACGTCGAATATGCTGTTTGAGCGAACCAGGTAACCTTTTCTAGCGACGTCGACGTTTCGCCACAACTTCTCTTGCTGTTGAAGTTGAAAGGCGTGGGATCCTGCTTTCGGATGGCTTGGCGAAACGAGCGAATAAGAAATTCCTGGCGGGAGGGATGAAGAATTTCTGATCGGTCCACGGTGTGTGTAATTAGGCTGAATAAATGCATGAGCCGCACACAGAGGCTCGACGATGAAACTTCGCGTCGTTTCAGCCAGGAAACAGCCGCCAACGACCAGAGGGGAGAAGGGAAAGAGAAATGAGCGAGATAGAAGGGGATGAAAGAATATCCGATGTTTCTGGGTCAGTCGTGAGCGCTGCTCGAGGATTTCCATCTAAATTTCAAAGCCCCGCACGTCCCTGAAATCCCTTTAATTAAATATTTGTCACGTCGCGCGTTGCTTGCCCGCGTGTCTTTTATGATTCCACGACGTTAAAACGCGCGAAATAATTGAGACCGCCTGGGAAACACGGGCCTCGCTAACTTGCAAATGCTGAAGTTGAAAACGGTATCAAAAGCTTCCAGCCAGCTAGTTGCATTCGAGCTGTTTGAACTGGAAGGGGTGGTTTTGAAATTGTTCAACATTTACCACCACTTCGAAATACCACCACGTTTCCGGTCTCCTTCTTTACTTTGATATCAACCGGAAATTTAATAGTTTCTGTAGAGACCTGAAATCGCTTTGATCTTGCTGATATATCGCCAGATCGAAAGATTCTAGACCGATGTACTTTTCGCATCGTCGTCTTCCTTATGATTCTCCTCTTGCCATTTCCTCTTACAAAAAACGCGATCAATGACGTAAAAATGGCGCAGAGAGTGAATGGCGGCTCTTGGAAGATTTCTGTATTTCATCTAGTTTGAACGTACAATATTCTTACGGTCTTCGGTAACGATATAGATGTCGTTCATTAGACAAACTACCCTCCGAATTTCAAATACGAATGTTTTTCCTCTATTAGTCCCTTGCCTATATTCTTAGAACACGCAAGATAGATAAATCAATTAAACGATTTATTATACTACCGAGAACCAAGAAGTTAAATGATGAATAAAATTTGTTATTGAAAAACGTAAATTAAGTCATTTATATATTGCTTTATACGTACATATATAGGTTTTATATGGATATCGTTTTTATCGTTATATATTCAAAAGTACAAGAGATACGTAAAACTAATAAATAATTCACTAAGGCCACAACCGTTTAATTCAATTTAAGATTTTTAATATAGAAAATTTCGTTGAAAATAGGCGTCCTAAAACTTTCGAGCAGAAGTGAAAATTCGCTTAAAAAGACACTCGTCGAAAGCTTCCAATTCTAGGAGAAGTCCTATCCTTTTAAATCCACGAAAGGTGCCTTTAAAAAACAATCCCTTGCACGCCTCATCATCCGCGACAGTTCCCACCCTCATCCCCACGATTTCTCAAATCCTACCGATCCACGTCACCGTGGAGGAAGTTGCTGTCGATAACATCCGTAAAAAGGGCGCCGGTTCTATCTCTGGATATGGCTGGATATTCTTGTCCGTGGACTTCGGTTTCGATTCCACCGCGATTTCCGCATCCGCTCTGGCCAGCTGGGTCTGTGTAAACGTGGGACAAAAGGGAACCACGGCTCGGTCGTGGAAACACATTTATCGAAGGCAATAAAGGCCGTGGCGACAGAAAACGACGCCACGGGGCGCGATTGCTCCACGTCGTTTCTCCACCCGTCCCTTTCCTCTGTCGGTTACTTTAACCCTGCTACAACATCCCTTCGCTGGACAATAATGAGGGAGAAGCCGTACAAACACGTCGCGCGGCGCACCATTGGCCGGCGAACCTCGCCAAATTGCACGGTGATGTTCACGGTTTGTTAATTGCCCGTGAACAGAGTGCAAGTGAAACCAACTTGAGCTTGGTGCTTTCTGAATAATGAATCTGTTGTGATGTAGTTAACGATTGAAAATCGTCATAACGGTTTTTATACAATTGGATTTTTAGCGAATATCTTTTTGCATTGTTCAGTTATCGTTTAATTATTTGATAGCTTCGTAGTAATTCTATCGGAAACTTTTTATAAAATTCGTATTATATTAAATTATTTATGCACTTTTTACTATTTATCGTATAGCTTTAGCATCGCGTTTTCTTTTCATTTTTATGAAATTGACATTCTTTTCTTAGACGCGTTTCTTATCGTTTATTGGATGGCAAAGTTTTTGAATAGAAGGTTTTTCTGAAAAGTTGTTACACAAGTGGAATTTTACTAACTAATGTATTGTACTGTATGATATCGCGAATAATTCGTGTTCGCTATATCAACTATATTCGTAATATTTATATTTTACAGGTACTTCAAATAAAGACAAAATTACGGTCACAACCATCTCAACAACCAAAATATGAAATGTTACAAGTCTCACCTTGATAATACTACAATCGTGTTTCGCATGATTCGTGAAAGAAAGTCGTTTAATGGCGTTATCGATCACAATAGAAGGAACATTGTATTGCAACGGTGGTACTCGCGAATTGGATTTGCGCTCGGAACGTCTAGCAGAGGTAGCATTGCGGCAGCTCTGTATAATTAGTACTGGCAATTTCAGGCAGTCTCAATTAGGGGCTTCGTTAATTAAAAGTAATCAGCCGCGTAGTCGTCGAGTTCTAAGCGAGCTTTTCTACGTTTTCACGACACCCGATATACATGCCTGGTTGCGAAGCTACTCGACGAAAATCGAGGCTTTTCATTCCATTAAAACTGCGGTGTTTCGCCTGTTCCACAGCTTGAAAGTCAGTTGATTCGCATTGTGACCTGGGTGACGTTGCGTTTAACTCCGCCTCGCTATGAGCAAGCGGTTTGTTTTCTTATTTGTTCGGTTAGAAACGAACATATTGACATTTTGGCAGAGTTGGTTTTAAAATAGACGATTCTTCATTGTGAAAAAGATATTAACAAGTGTTATTGAATCATCGATGCTAACTGTTCGTTCGATTTATTTTTATTTAAAAGTTTGATAACGTTAATTGATTAAGAACGATTTATTGTTACCATGGACAAGTTGTTACGATCACTGAACATTAAGGGTTGCTAACTGAATATTAAGCATCGTTTGAGAAAGGTAATTGTGACGAGAATCTTGAGAAATAAAGTTGCAATTTGTTTGCCTCGAGGCAACACGAGAATCTCATAACTCAAGAGAAAGAAGATCAAGGCGAAAAAGACAGGGTCATCAATAATTGATACCACGCTGGCTCTGATCAGAGGCGAACGCGTTTCCAGTTCTTTTTATTCGTATAAAGATCGTATCCACAAACTCTTCTGAAGTCGAGTTAATTTATAATTCATAGAACACGAACGAGTGTCTCATGAAGCTGAATAATTTACGTTCGAACGAGTTTCTCACCGTATTTCTCTGGTCTATCTGCTTTAAAAGGTACCCGTTTCCATGTTTAGACCGCAGCTCCGCTAACTAGCCACGTTGATGAATTCGCGAGTGCAATCTTATCTCATTTTCCCTCACATATGCCTTGAATCGTCCGACGACAAAGCGCTCTTCTCTCTTCCTCTCAAAAAAAAAAAAAAAAAAAGGAAAAGAAAGAAATAAGGAAACACTGCCAACAAAAGGAGCAGCAGAAAAGACACAAAGAGAGGCTCGTCTCTTTCAAAAACTCTTTCTCTGAAAATACTCCACGTTTACACGCCAGGAAAAAATCGACGCACAGCACCGTCCCCAAAGACAAAGACGGGATCCCATTTAAGCGAAAGAATAATTCGTTTCGGCGACGGTCGAAAAACTCGCGTTTAGTCGGCCAGCCAAGTCGAGGGCGAATTAAAACCACCCCAGCCATTCAGAGACCAAGAAAATTACGCGGCTCCAGAACGTCCAGAGCCATCGAGCACGTTCGACGTCCACTGAAAAATATTTCACGGCAAACGACATCGTAAGGACCAGGCTTGTTTCGTGGATCTAACGAGCCGTCACGAGGAAGTCGACCAGGCTTAACGACTTCTGTCCGTGCGACAAGTTGCCGTGTAAAAACCGTGGAGAGCGTGAAAACGACGTTTTCGCTTGGTGCCTAATGCCTGGAAAATTGTTAATGTATTGTGACGAGAAGAAAAGGTGGAAAAGAGGGTGGGAGTTAAGAAGTTCTTGGCGCAATGATAATAGGTGGATGATCGTAGATTTCGATAAATTTTTTGAGTAGCTAGTCAGACTTTGGTTGTTCAAGTCTGGTTTAATCGTGGAGAGAAAAGTATGAGAAGTTTCGAATTTTCTCGAGTTGCATAAACATTTGAAAAGGTTCTTGGAAGTTGCGAAATGGTAATAGGAGGATGACCGGGGAATTTTTTAAACAGTTAGCGAGACTATAGTTCGTTGAGGTACCAGTTTGATTATGCCGGAGGCAATACGAGTAGTTTCAAATCGTATTAAATTTGTAAAGGAAAAATTATTATTCTTTATAATACATTAATGAAGAATTTTTTATCCTTAGGTAATAAAAGAAATATGTTACAAACAACGTAATATAGGAATAATATTTTATTATAGAAAAATTTTGAACGCCATTTATGAGCAGCTATTTGAAAAACAACGATAAAAATAACAAACGAAAAAATTACATATATTGCGAAGGTGAAATATAACTACGGCGCATCTGTACACCTACAGTACAAATATTTGTACATGTAAACAGGTAACCAGCTGGAAAGCGTAAAACTATAAAAGTTCCTGCCAATACCTCTGCGCTCTTCCATTCCGTTCGTCGTACCAGCAATTTTCCAGAAAGCTTCGAGCGCGCGAATCGATAGATCCCAGGTTCGCTAGTATCTAACTGACTCCCATAAAACCGGCTACGTATCATGAATTCCGATCCGGTGTCGTAATTCGAAATCCACCCGTTAAAATCTGCAGTCGTTTCCGAAACGTGCCTCGCCAAGGAATGCTTATTACCCAATTTTATTGCGAAACCCGCGGTGAAATCGCGCGAAGCGGATCCAATGCGCACTTTACCCCGTTTCCATCCCCTTTTCATCCCTCTTCGCTCCCACTTCTGTGAATATAGTAAAGCATTTCAAAAATTTCATGCCGAGCAATGAAACGGTCGTATCGTTTCATTGTTCCATGATCTTCGATCACAGATCTACATTTTGTATTTATGATATACAGGAAATACTTTGAGTTTGAGTTATCCAGTAACCCAGTAGTTTGGCCTCGTGGTTTCGTTCTATCTTGACCGATATTCTCAGATGATAGTCTATTAGTAGAACAGTTTGTCAAAGTTTGGAGATTAATAGAAAGACACGCTCCATTTATCAAACTGAAGATTAAGGTAGGATATGTTTTAAGGGTATATTTTAAGTTGCTTTGGATTTAATTGTTTAATTTTAATGTGAATTTATTTGAGCGGAGACTCGTTGTATCTTGAGAGAAACGAAAAGGAATTCTTTAATTTCGACGGAAATTAAAAAGAAGTTTTTTCTCTCTGGTTTAAAACTATAACTTATCAAGTGTAGGGAAATAATAAATACGTAGTATAGAGATAAAGAGTCGCTTTTTAGTATTATTAAAAGGATTGGATGATGGTTAAATAAATCCCATCAGTTTCTATAAATATTATTTGTGACACGGATTGGTAATAAATTCGTGTGCTAGGAAAAAGTTAAAACAACGTTATAAGGATAGGAGAATGAGAGGTTTCGATGGTAATGGCGGTAGCGTGTCCAACTACAATTACGAGGCTCCCTCAGTTCGATTCCCGCAGACAATAAATCTTTTTCTGACATTTCTACATTCAGTGTTTCTTTCACCGAATCGACTTGCAAGATTTCCTTTCCAATCTTCGGAAAAAGCTTTAACTAAACAAAGAAAAAACTGCTTGAATATCAACTCTCCACTATTTTCATGTAAAAAAAATGCTAAAAAAATAAACTCAGAAAGTATGTCAAAATATTTAGAAATATATCTACTATGGAAAGAATGCAAAAAATTCACAGATATCCATTAAAGAGATAAAATCGAAATTAATGTTATAAAATTAAGTTCGTTACCTACCAATGACCTAAAAAATGTCAAAAGTCGAATCAAAAAGCGTCAAAAACCCTTTCTCCGCGATTCCTTGGAGAAACACAGAGGTTCAAAGAAAAATGTGTCGTAGTTAAAGGGACAAAAAAGAGGAGGATAGAATCGAAAGTGTGGTCGTTAGGCATGCAAACGGGGTGCGAGTGATAAACGGTTTTACGTTCGACGCGGTAATGGCCGAACTCCGCTCGACTCGTTCTTCCTGACCTACATCCATAGGAAGGGAGGTGTAACTGCGTTTCTTCCTGCAGAACGACTGAAAGTAATTGCTTCGAGTTGCTAAAAAAAGATGGTTCCTTACAAAAGGATAAATACGAAGGAATGGGAGAAAGGTACCATCGCGAAAGAAACACGACTGTTCTCTAAAACTTTCCTATGGAACTATCGAGATAACTTTCAGCTCTCAGACTCTTTTATTCTCGTATCTCGAGGTCGATTATTCGATCGAAACTGTTCTGGGAGCAGATCGAACCAGACGGGGTGGTTTCACTAAAAATTTCACACGTTAAAGAATGTTCAGTCCGAGTTCCACAGACTTTTATGTACATACATTATTAGTCAAAAGTTTACAACCATTTTTCAAGGTATACCTATAATAAAAATAAAAGTCTCCTGCTATTTGTTTTATTAATTCAAAATTAACAATGTTGATATTAACGATACAATCTTGTTCGCCCGAATAGATCCTTCGTTAAAAATTTCTCCAAAAATATGGAATTCTAAGATAAAATTTTCTTTAAATGCTCGAGTTCGATGTAGAGGAAAGTTGTACGACTTTTGTTACACGATTTGTTTCATAAGTTGAAAGATACGGATCTGGAATCTCAAGTATATGATTTTGCACGAATTTTTCATAGCGGTTCGAAACTTTTGGCTGACGGTGTATATCTGGACGAAAAACGGTGGTCGAACGAATAGCCGATAAAACAGACTTCTCTTTGTCAGAGGACACCCGTGAACCAGCAGAAAAATCGAAGCGATCTAATCTGGAAATGGCCGACCGTGTGTTTCCCGTTTGTCGTCGATTCTTTTTCTGTTCTTCTCTTTCTTTCTCCTCTCTTTTTTTTCCTCTCGCTCTGTGTTCCCTTTTGTCCCGCTTCAGGTTAACGGAGATACATCTGTTTACCGTTTCCTGTGCGGCTGGTTTATTGATTATTCATAGCCGCGCAAATATACCGACGTCGTTCCGGTACGAACCGCGGCCTGTAACGCAGTCGGCCAACCGGAAGATCCAATTTTTCTCACGGTAGCTGTCGTTTGTGCGCCCTCCTCGCGTGTTCCTCTCGTTAAAAAGAGAGCCTGACGATCACGCGATCAGCCACGTTTTCCACGCGAACGACCGAAGACAGCTCTCCGTGTGTAACTTTGATCTTTCGTCCCTTTTTTTCTGTCTTTCTACAATACGATACATCGATCGTTACGTTACGTTCTTTCCTCTTTTTTTTTTTTTTACTTCTTTGTAGCAACGAAAGGAAAAACTAGTCGGTTCTCGTTTCGTTTCGCGCTCTCAGGAGGTTGAATTCCTTTGTCGGTGATCTAAATCGTTGGAGGGTTGTGAGATAAAGGTGGAAAAAAGGAGGTCGAAGTATACCGAGGAAAGAGTTGCTCATAGAATCGATACTAATACTGGAAGGATCGGCGGATGGGAAAATGTAACAATAATCGGATAGATTGTTATTGGAAATACGTCGGGTATCGTTGCAATACGTAGTACAAGCTTCGAAATGGATCAATTTTCTTCGAAATATAGAATATCGTAGTGTTCGTTTACACACTCATGGTTCTTATTTCGAACGCTGATAATATTCCACCTTTCATTATATTTCATTTCCGAATCTAGTTGTAATTTCACGTTTACTAAATGCCAATTCAATCACCAATTAATCAATTGTTACAATGTTTTAGACAATCGCTGGTCAGTCGTTATTGATTTTATTCGTTGGAAAATGCTGTTTTCCAACGGTAAATCGTAACATATGAAACGTCAGTATGAATGCTCCAGATTCTTCATCTAAAATTATAGAGAAGCGTATCATTTGTTTGCGATCTTTTGTTTCGTGTATCTTTTGTTTGAAATAATATAATTCATCTTTCTTTATGAATTTAGATTCAGTTATTCTGCAACAAGAGCCGTACATAACGTTCACATTGTTTCCACAGGCTGCTACTAACGAACCCAACGAATCCACCCTTGGTTTTCTGCATTTGCTTTTAAAAATACCAACTTTGAAAATGGAGCTCGAAGAAATGAAAAGATCGAAAACTGATCAAAATTTTTTATCATACGTCTTCAAATAATTTCGCCAGCCACTGTTGAAACGACTTACATTATTTCGTAGATTTGATTTTTCATTAACTCACGTCCATTCTTCCTCCATCGATGCATTAAAACATGTTTTTTTTTTTGGACCAACGAACATAGACGTTTATAGAGGATTTAGTCGGGTTTCGAAAATTTATCAAATGGCCGATAACGAGTCTTATAATCGTTGTAACTGGTTGTATCGGGTAACGTCGACGGCTCCATGTACACGGCCGTGTCTGCGGTCTTGTTCGAGCGGCGTATCGTGCACGACATCGCGCGTTCGAACAACATTGGCCCGTTTCCAACGGACACGGCCCAGCGCAACGGCTGACTGCAACAGTCTGATTCTACTTAACCGACTTGTTCTAATCTACTCGAATAAATTACGGTGACGCGTACGTTTCCATACGGATTACGCTTCTCCATAGAATCATTCACTTCGTGATTCTATGTCGGATACTCTTCGTACGAGTTCCGATTGTCTTCCGCGTTAAGTCAGGGTTCATAGATATCTTTGATACATAACGATACTTTTGTATTATCATTATTTTATTGTTGGTATATTTACGTTAATTTTGGTTACGTAGATTTTATAACGCAAGGGAATATTATAAGATACTTTCGAAATTTATAGGAAAATTAAAATTGTGCCGTTATTTCTGTTTCGATCGATAAATGCCACTACTGAAGTTTTGATCGTCATTTCTGAACAATTTAAATATATTATAAATTCGTATTTACGTCACAGAAGAGATTTAACGGCCAAAGGATATTGTAAATTTATATCTTTAAAATTTATTGACAAAATCGCCAGAAATATCGTTGGCATTCTTTCGGCTGACGAATTAATATTTGAAATTTGTGATATTATTAAATTTACTGTCCTACTATGAAGATATAATAAACGGAAACACTCGTAAACTGCGATCCAACACGACGAAAGTTTCCTTCAACTCCACTCAGAATATCATCAAGCAACAGGCTTTTGATCAATCAGCGAGACTTCTCGGCAAGATTCCAGCATCCGCTAATTGCAGACGCCTCGTTAATTAAGCGCCACAGAAATTCTTAAGGAACGAACATCTTCGCAGACATTTTATTTCGAAAGAAAGTCGAAGCACGTAGGAGGCTCGATTCATTGTCCCGTGAAACGTCTCTCGCGGTCGAGAAGGGATCAGATGGGGTGTTTCCATCTCTCTACCCCCTTTTTCTTACCTCGTCTTTGCCTTTGTCCTGTCTGGTACTCCTCCTTCTTCTTTCGTGGTTTCTTGAGCGTTCCTCACGATAGAAAAATGTCTTGTGCATGCCCAGGACGACGAGAGAAAAATACTTGAGACGTTTTCACCCCTGGAATTCGCCAAACGAGATGTTCGTACTTACCCCTTGTTCGCATATTGTTAGAGCTAAACGACGAATCGATTAAATAAGGTAGTTTAAATAAACATATAATGTAAATAAATCAATAGTTCTTAGAGAAACATATTGTATTATAAAAACGACACTGTACTTTTATTTGCTTATTCGATAAGAAGTTTATAAAATAAATAAAATATTGATTCTCAAGAGTATTCTATTGTAGCAACGACACTGGTCTCTTCTTTATTTAATTGCAATTGTAGCTTGTATTATTTTATATTTAAAGCGCAAAGCCTGGTTTGTACTGCGTTATTTTCACAGTCATATTCTGAAAGTTGTACGTATATATTGTACGAAATATCAAATAGTTGAGAAAATTGGGAAACAATTAATCGAAGCTGGCCGTATCTTTCGAAACTCGTGCATCCCCTGAAGCGGCTGAGCACTTTCTAAAGTTCTATGAGCGTCGTAACGAGCCCACGTTCCTCTAGCGATCGCCAAGCTGCGCCAAACAGGATCCACGCTGCTAGCTTTACGCAAACTATGCAACCATGTCCGATAAATTCGTTCCCAGCGAAACGAAATTCTCCGCCTGTCTTTGGACGTTCTACCAGATCTTTAATATCAATCCTACTCGATAAAAGCGACAAAGAGAAAGGACAAAGAAACTCGTCCAAGCTTCAACATCTCTTCGTGTTGATCGCTTAACCGTCTTTTACTCGTAAAACCTTAACGATGGAAATTAGAAAGCAAGAAAATACAGCTTTTAAGAGACACTAGAGGTAAATAAGCTCCAAAGTGATCCATCTACTATCTTTACAAGACCGTAGCTTATTTAGAATATTTCCCTCTAGGAAGCATGAAAATTCACTTGTTAACAATGCGTTCTTAAGGGTTGTTGTTAGTTACGTTACGGCCCGAAATTATTCTATTTCCGAACGATTTATGGTAAATAATTTCTCAAATTATTTATTTAGTTCTCGAAAATTTGCCTACCCAACCTCGTATCGATTATACTTGTCCGATTGAAAGTGATTCGACCACGCGCTACTCTGTCCGATCATTACAAGCTTCTACCACTTTTTAAAAAGACGTTCTACTTACGTTAACTTACTTGTAAGAAAGATCTTAAAAGTGCACAGAATAATCGCTATATCTCTCAATAGGATATATCACAGACTGTAAGATACCTAACAAAAACCATTTTATCCATTCGCGTCGGAAAAATGGTCGACCAAGGGTTACAAGAAAATCTCAACATCCACATTGTCCCTTACCGCAATCTGCCAAGCTGTAGGCTACGGTTTACCACAGAAGACGGTAGAACAAATTCATTTCCATCCCGGCTAGTCCAGCTCTTCCATTGAACCGATCCCAATGGGTCGTACCTAAGATCCAGGATTCACCTCGGTCAAGATAATTTCGCGTTAGGGAAAAGAAGCTAGTTAACGTTGGCCGGATATTATCACGGCCGGTCCCTGACACTTCCATTTCCCGTCTCCACGTTCGTTCGCCGCCTTGCCTAATCCCCTTCCGGCCAGGAACAAAGGAAGAAGCGAGAGAATCGCCGATCGCGCAGCTTCGAAAAAGAGCTACGGTGAAATGGGACGGGATTGGATCCCGAGGATTTGGCCAACGAGCAGAACGAATGGCCGACAGACGCGCTACCAAAGATATATCGGCTTCGCGAAAGACGCCCAGCTAGCTCCTCTTACCCTGCTTAATAGGAGCTGTTCCGTAAATCCGGCAGAATTTTTCGAATCCGAAACAAGGTGCTTCCGTTCTTAAGAAACCAACGGTCTTTTTTTTAGGATATGGATGGACGACGATCATTAGACTGCGGATGATCATGCGTTTTTGTAAAACTTAAGAATGCGCAAATTCATAGAATGGATAAACAGTTTGTAAAAGATCCATCTGAAGGATGCTCAGCTGTGGCGTCTTAAGGAGATTAGGTGCTCGTTATAGTATCTGAAGATTAAATTGATTAGTTGTAGTTGAATTTCATTTGTGTGGTTCGGCGGCGTTTGTAAAAATACGAATTTGCATAAACATTCGTGGTCTAATGACGGTGAAAGAGTTGAAGGGACGTGAATGGACATAGAGCATGTTTCTTAAAAAATCATTCTTCTTGCAGCTCCTGGTTCAGAATTTCAGCGATGAAGATGAATCAGAGTTTTGCTAGTTTCCGTATAATCCGTGGCATTGAAATGAGAATATAGGAGCTACTTTGTAAAGTATTTTATAATCTTTTTTTTTGTAAGTAATTTGATAAAGAAGTTTGTATTTCTCGACGTTCTTGAAAGTAAGGCTTTTGTAAGTATGAACGAGAAGCGGAGCCGAGATTTCGGGGTTTCTTGTTGATTTTCTTACTATCTGTGGTATATAAATGGGGCTTACTGTATAAATTTGTATAACCACCGAGATCGAAGTAAAAATGGTATACAGACAATTCAAACAGGATAAAGAAAACTAACCGTATGACACCACAGGAATTTGTATTTTCTGGAATTCTTGAGACAAGAATATATTCAGGCATTCGGAAGGAGGAAGTTTCCGCTATCTGGAAAGTAAAACTCGCGAAGTTGAGATAGAATAAAATTTCCAAAGAGAAAATCGAGTTAAACCTCTTGACGATACCGGTGAAGGTGAAGCACAATTTCTCCACTGTTACCGATACCCATATTGTCCTGGTTTTAAAGCTATAAGCCAAGAGATATAGGAACTACATATCTTCAGCCTGGTATCTCGTGATTCACACGTCTATAAATAGAAGCGTTCAACGAAGGATGAAGCCCGAATTATAATGATCGAGGTTACTGCGCAAAAGATATTCCCTGATTACTTCGACAAAACTCCGGCAATTAACCGACTCGCGATTAAAGTCGATCGATAACTAGTCTTCCTTTAAATAGGTCAATTTCGAGCCCAACAATCCATAAAAATATGTTTCTTCGAACAACTTACAAATACCGAGTTCCTTTAATGTTTAGAAAAAAGAAACAAAGCTGTACATTTATATATATCTTTGTCTTTCTTTATTTTCTTTCACAACTCTCCCTAAGAACAACATTTTTTCGAATAGAAACTTCGTAATTGCTTTGCGACTGTCTGCGCAAGACCAAACTCGCCAGTTTTAATAGAAACGGAAGTGCAAACAACTCCGTCGCGTCGTCGCTATAAAACATTTCCAGCCGATGAAGAACTCCGTAAGACGATCGCGAGTCTTGCGTCTCTGAGAAAGAAACGACGAGACTAGAGAATATCTTCTGCGGCTAATTACCTTTCTATCGCTTCGTTCGTGTTTCGAAAGATATGGCAATTATAGCATCGTATCGCGTTTCGATCAACTATGTCCATCATCCACAGAATACAATATCCCAAGCCCCAAGACTCCCAATAATCATCGCGACTATCCATCTTCGATACTAACCCTGTTCTTAGAACGTTAAATGTAACAACAATTGCAGTAACGAGCTTAATTCTTTGCAGCGTTTGATAAACATCACCGCGACCTATGGTTGTTCGCCGAAGGAAGAGGAAAATCGCCGCGGTCGAGGGGTTGGGTGGAAAGAGGGTTGGAGAAGGAAGTGAAAGGCATGTATCGTGGCATAAAAGCTCGTTCCATTTACCCGACTGTTCCTCTGCTCGCGTTTCGTCACGTAGACTCGCGCGCGCGTCTATTCGGTGCACCCGATGCCCGCAAACAATTCCAACCCCCGGAAAACGAGAAGAGAGAGGGCGAGAAAGAGAAGAGGAAGAACGCGCTCAGTCCACGAAACGAACGAATCCCTTTAATCCGTTCTGTCAGAGGCAAATGAACAGTACGCCTGTGGACAAAGCTTTGCCTCAATCCCATCCTCGCGCATCCCCCTCGTCGTCTCTTTCTCTCGCACGGCCTTCTTCTCCGTCCTTCGTTCCAGCCGCCTGTTTCCGTTACCCTCCGAGAAAGGCGTTTTATCTACGTCCACCAGCAGGTTGTCCTCCTTTTTCTCGTTTTCTCTTCCCTAATTTCCATTCGCGAGCCGAGAACCTCTTTTTTTGACCTTTTTCCCTGACACTCCGTTAGAGCATCGGAAGAAAAGCGAAAACGTTAGACAGATCCTTTTACATGGCGTAATAAATTGATGAAAGAGGGTGGAAAGGTTAATTCGTCGCAGGGGTGAACGGATAGGGGACGACAAATATTTGGAAGAGAATGCCACGGACGCGAGTGTTGGCTGACACAAGTCGGACGTTACTACTTACACACCGCTTCTCATTGCGTTCTTGGGACCGGGGAACGATTTAGCCAGCCGTGAATCGGAGGGTTGCTTTTTAGTGTACGAGGCTTCCATTGCGTCGGAGTAAACGTATTTTCATGAAATTGTGGCGCTAAAGTTGAACTTCTCAAAGATCAAAGTAAAGGTCTCTATTTTTTATAAAATAAAAAATGTTTCATTGCTCGATGCAATGCAATTAGTATTGAACACGAGGAAAAAGAAATCTTATCTTCGTCAATTTATGTGTCATAAGATAATAGCGTGAATAATTATAAATTTACGCCGTCGAAGTTGCTTTTCACGCTACCCGAGGTACTATGTTAAAAATTTCCCTATAATGAAGGAAAGACGGGAGCAAGAGCTTCTAGGATTTTTTCCTTAATGAATGGAAAACTTGTTGACAGCTCATCGATGAAGTACAGTTTTTTAATTCGCTTAAAAGTTGTTGAAATTTGCTTTCCACGGTACAAGGTAAAATTAATCGAGAGTTTAATGCACCGTAAACTCCAAGGAATTCAGTAACGCGTATTTGTATGGCCAGAAATAGGCGGATTTCACGATTATATCGAGAATAAAGACGATTCAACGACAGAATCCGGCAACAGTAAGCCTTCTGGAATTGACCAGTCTGCTTCGTTCTCAATGATAATTCCTTCTCCGTCGTTTCTGCAACCCTCTTATCCACCGGCATCGTTCTAAAAGAAAAGAATCTTCTGGTATTTCGTATGTATCGTACGGAAATTCAGCGAAATATTCCTTTCCGTGACGATAAAGCGACATTCGAATCAAAGAATCAACAAAAATTTCCTTTCAATGTCCAGGCAAATCTCCGTATAGGAAGAGCGAGCATTAATAACAGAAAATGGTCATTGACATACGCCATCAGTATCATCCCTATAGCCGAGAGCAATTACAACAATATCCACACGCGTGTCCGAGGTTTCATTGAATCGTGACTTTTGACAGGAATCGAAAGCCAATACCAGCTACAATCAGCTCGATATCGATCGCAAATACCAGTTACAATTTCACCAAGCTCGACAGCGAATCACCAACCCGATACGATGGTTCGCCAAACAATCGACCAACCCCGTACTTCGATCCACGTAAAATCTCAACAGTGTGGCACATATTGTTAACTAAAACGAAATGGTAACCAGGAACGCGCGCGTGGCACACACACGGTCCATCAGATTTAATGCAATGTCCGGGGTTCGTCGTGATTCGGTATGGTGAACGTACAACCCCAAAACCAGTTTACCCACTGGCCTAGCCGAGGATATTACGTGGCCACGGCCAAAAACTCCACAATACCGGTGGCGTAGTTTGCGCGTGGGCGCTTCCTCGATCGCCCTCATGGACGTTAATCCATGTACGCATGGACCATTAATAGTGGCCGACCGATAAATGGATTGCCGTCGATAGTGGTGGCGGTATAGCGACGGCCATAAGTGCCGGGACCAATAGCATGGAAACGTTTTCCGCTCTGGCCTCGACGTTCTGACGCGTGTTCGCTGTTGCTTGTCGTTAACTTGTTGTTGTCGTTAACTTGTTGTTACCGTCAACTTCATTTGTGGAAAGTTTCGCTTTTTCTACGGTGGTATGCGCGTGAACGTGTATTTATACACGATGCTGAAGGGTTGGTATATTGAAGTTGGATTTACGTGTTTCGGATTCGCGCGGGTTATTTTGGTAAATAGGGTTTATTTAGTGAATGGGGATTTACTACGATATATGTTTGACGTATGATATTTTCGTACAATTACATGGTGGCTGTATTATGGTCGATGATGGAAGAGCTCATTTAGCTTCGATCATAGCGAAGTTTAGGTGTTTCAGATTCGTATAATTTTCTTTGGAAAATGGAGCTTCTATTGGAAATTATATTTCAAGTGTATTTGTCTGCTATCTCATCAAAGTGTTCGTTACAACGAAAACTCCCCCAGAGACAACGTCCTTGAAAAAAAGCAGTGAATTCTTGTACAAAAAATATCTCAAAAATTATTCATTCAGACTAAATAAACCTTAATAAATTTTTGCAAAACTCGTACCAATGAGACGCTTTACGTTCGTTGGATACAATTCCAGTCAATTCGGAATCGTATCGAACAACTTGGAAACGCGTGAAATCCCGAACCGATTGGAACAACAATTAAACATTCTCAATTGCAATCGGACACCTAAATACCATGCAAACTCCCAAACGTTCCTTCATTTTCTATTCCCAAACGTTACGCGAAGGCATGAAACCAATTCAACCATTCGACTAATATTCTGAACGCTCGTTGCACAAAACACGTATGCACGATAGGATTTTCGGATCGGAGCTGGACAGAGTGATGTTCCAGATGTGAATCGCGATTGCTCGTTAATTACGCCAACAAGGTCGGATGGTGGGGTTGGACGTTCAAACAACCGGTCTACTAGAGGCTGCTAATTGAAAAATCCACGGCGCTGTTTGTACGCCATGGTAGCGATTAACGGAAAGTCAAACAAAGAAATCGAAAATTCTGTTTGCCCCGCGTCAGATACATCGTTAATTGCTCCGGCTTCTCGAGAGGAACGCGCGAACCACAATCTCGCGCTTAATTAAACGCTCATCCTCATATCGCGAATCAAATAATCTCTCCCTTTTCGTTGTATCGCCCTTTCATCAACTCTACTGCGATAGATTTATTAAATGCTAAATAAATTAAATGCCACAAAGCAGGCTTCTTTCTGTGAAAACGAAATTCTCAGATGGCGCGAATGTAAAGAAATTGCAAATGCGAATAAGTGAACGAAGGATTTGAAACTAATGTTGATATTTAAATCCAATGGCTAGAACAATAAGAAAGCAGAACAAAAATATCAATAAATAAATTTAGAAGATATAGTAACACGGCGAAATAAATTATAATGACGATAGTACGAGTCAAAGACACCTTCCTAATTCTTCGATATTTTTTCCTATTTTTTTCAATATCGAGATTTCAACTACATTATTAACAAAAGTGTGTACAACGAAAGAATGAAAAATTTTAAGAACGATGGCTAATCCATCTAATGGCTGGATCATACGTCGATAAATTTGAACTGTTTTTCTTTTTATTTGGAAGAATTTTACAATCAATTCTCATTGAGAATTATAAGTAAATTATATTTATTTATTATTAAAGACTATTTATCGTACGTTTGATTCTAGTTAAATCTAATCTAAAGGGTAATGTCTTTTTAGCCTGCGGATCTGATTCGTCGTGTCAAGTAATCGAGTAACTAATTTGTTTTGGTGGTTTTGGTGGTTGTTAATTCTTATATTATATCTATTACTGAATTTGGATATTTCTTCTTTAACTGTAGGTGTCTTAAGGTCGCGATTATATTGTTTTGTTGGTAACATACTCAGGTTCATCTATCAAGGATCTTTTGGATCTATTAAGGAGTTTTTGATTGGAATCGTTGAAGAATTTCTGTTGGAATTACTCGCTGTTCCCCATAATTGGATGCCATAGGTCCAAACAGGTTTTAATACGACTTTAATATGAACTGGAAAAAAGTTTGAAAGTGATGCTCTAAAAATCACCAACTTCCTTCACCATTCCTCTGAAACAACTGTTCGCACAGAGACTTTAGCATCGATGGACAGCAAGCGGTTATTCTCAGTTAGCACATTCGTTCGAATAACGAAATTGAAACACGATATACTTACGAGTTGAATGCAAATCGAGAAGCTCGCGAAGTTCATTAATCATTTCTCTCCATCGATTATTTTCACAGAAATTTTCGCCTCAATCACGGTACGAGAGTCTGTGTTAGAGGTAACACAACGTGGAGAGGGGAACAAAAAGAGGCTACTCGTGCCAGTTCCTCAGGTAAATCGAGTAAACGGCGGATTCTTGTACCGGATAGGTTTATTGAAACGTATTAAAGCCTGCTCCGGCTGGTTGAAACGGTGCTCGTAAATAGAGTTCCCCGTTTTTTTTCTTTCTCATTTTCTTCCCTTCTCTTCTTCTTTGCTCTTTCCTCTTTGTCCTTCTCTCTCCCTCTCCCTCTCCCTCTCATTCACCCAGCGGAGACAGAAGATTGTCGCGATCGAAAAACAGAATTAAACAGGATTTAATTTGGACTTTCCTTCGTCGTGCAAATTCTGTCGCTCTTCCCGTCTTGCTCCTTGAAAATGCCGCGTAATAAGCGAACTGAATTTTCAATCCATCCCAGCATCGATGGCTCATCGCCAGTTTATTAAACTCATCGTTCCTCTTCTTCCTTTTCTTCGTCCTCATCCTTTTGAAATCACCGAAATAATGAAAATTTTTTCGAAGCAAACTTTTCCTATAGGAATCGGTCAGAGGTCGTGTTAAATTTCATCTTCTTCCCTTCCGGAAACTTTCCAAGTGCTTGCGGTAGTTAAAACAGGTAAAGGATCCAGCGGAAGAAATTTCTTTCGTTATATTTAAAGAAAACTCGCAAAGTCTTAATACAATACACCCATAATAGTACCCAGTAATCGTTGGCAATTTTCAAAAGCATCGCCAGTGTACTTCTGCAATGATTATTCGTTTACGATACACAAGGAAACTGGGTTACCATGAGAATCTTCGTTGATAAAATTTTTCGAGACAGGTAATTGCCGCGAAACTTTCTTAATACTTGTTGAAAGTTTCCGCTGGACAGTTTCTCGTTCGTTTTTCTTTTTTCTTTTACCAGTAGATTGAAAATTTTTATGCGTTTATGGGAAATTTAGAAGCGCAGTCGGTTCATTATTTTCGAAAATAACGAAACGAGCTTTTTTCTCGTCTAATCTTTTTACTTAAAGCATAGCGTATGTAGTTAGGACAGTTTTTTTAGGATAGTAGAGAAATATATCGAGTAGAGAAACACGATCGGATTTATTTTCCTCAGGGAGAGAAACACTCTGTCTGCGATGAGACTTACGAACAATATTTGCGGAACGTGAGGCTACCTCGAATGCTATCGATCGTGAGTGACATCGAAACGATGGAAAATTAACGAAGAGAAAAAGAAGCTCGGAGGAAGGAAAATACATAAATTCCTAGATACGTGGTTTTGTTGATCGTCGCCGAATTAATTTAGCGATCTTACAATTAGTCTGAGTGGATGTAAGGGTTGCACTCCTAGAGGTAATAATAAAGTACTTTGTACCAGGAACTCACGTGATGGATTAGTAGCTCTAAACTCGAGGATTCGGAGAACTTAATCACATCAAGTACTCATAAAAGATAATATTTTGTAATTTTCCTAAAAGAAAAAGAAAAATAGTTCCACGATATTCTGTCGATTTTAATTCGAAATGACAATTAATCGAAAGCATTCAAATTTAGTCGAATATCCAAAAAGTTACCAATTTCTAACTTAAACGAATCTGAAAAGAAAACAAAGAGTTTTAAGACATTGCATCTTTTCTAATTATGAGATTGCAATCAAGTAAACGAATTCCAGAGCGCTCACGGTCCAATTAAAAAGTTTCCTTGGAGCTTCACAGTGGCAAGCATCGTAATTTAAAAAAAAAGAAAAAATATAAAAGAATTCATCTTGGTGTTTTTCAAGCTTCATAATACTTGCAACCCATTTTTCTCAACAACCTACAACATCTACCCCAACGACTCCTTATTTTTTTCTCCTTTCTCTCTTATTCTTTCTTTCCTTTTTTTTTTTTAATCAACTAGTGACAGTCAGCGTTTCTGAAAGTTGGTCGAGTTATTCGGCAAGCGTCTGAAAACCGTTGAATCGAGCCGAGCACTGAGAAAGAAAATACACATTATTTTCTGGATGGCAATTGCCAAGGCGCGCTCGAGGATATCTTTCCGACTCGAAAGACTCAGAAGTTCACGTTCGAGGCATACAGTCTTTCATTTTCTCTCTACGCTTGGGCTAAGGATTCGTCGTCGACCTTTTGCGCCAGTCGACCGAGTAGACGCGCTTTTTCGACCAGGTACTTCCAAAGAAAATCGAACTTCTTCCTTAGAACGTCTTTTATCTGGTTGTCTTTTTTGTTCTATTCGTGTCTTTGTTCCGATGATGAGCTTCTTCAGTTATTTGGAAATTTCTAGGGGATTGTTTGAAGCATTGGAAAGAATGGAGAAAATGTCGGTAACATACTTGGTCCCTATAATACGTAGTCTCTGTAATATCTTTACGTATATTTAGATATTTTAAATATTTTCTATATGCCACGATGCTCTGAGAGTTTTGTGAAATTTTAATTGATAATTTTAATACGCCAGATTGTACATCGTGCAACTTTAACGACACAATTACGAACGGCGGAAGTATAAAACCCTGATCGAAGAAATGAAAATGCAAGGAAAAGATCTTTACAAAAAATCATCCACGTTCCCAAGATACTCCGTTACAGATTTACAATATTTTAATGAAAAATTACAGATTGATAATTTTAATTACTCTAGCTTTAATCTAAAGAGAAAGTCCCACCTTCCATCGATTCGATCGAACCGAGCAAGTAAATCGACAGTTATCAAGAATATTCCTCTTCGATTTCCTACTTCCAACCCTTCGCGACGTTCATTTAGAAACTCGGACAACCATTAAACAAACTTGGGGGAACGTAACGAGTTTCGATTCCCAATTTTCCATTCCTACCATTAACGATTTAAAAAAGAAGCAAATAAAGATCGTCCCAAGACGAGTGGATCAATCATTTCCCGAGGAAGGACAATAGTTCGCACATAACAAAACATCAATTCCGCAGCGGTGAACGCGACGCTTTGAAATTAAACCAATCAACCTGTTTATTCATTAAACACATGCCAGTAAAGCGTACACAGAACACCATAGCTATCAATTCCCATCAGAGGGCGCGTTAAATCGCGAACACGCCACGAGCAGATCGCGGTTCAACCTGTCATAAAGCATCTGCTCCGTCTCATTTATGGCCGGTTGGTAAACGGCTGAAAAATTACGCGGCTGCGTCACCAACACGCGGCCGTTTCCTTCAATTTTCGTTGGCCATAAATCTTCTGGTTCGATGGAATTTCTAGACTAGCAAGCCTTCTTCGCCAAATCACGATTAATGCGTCTCGGTTGATCGATACAGCATCCGTATCGTCGTGACCATTGAAATCACAGTTTCGTCCATTTTACCACCATTGTTCTTGTTATTCTATGGACGTTTCGAATTCTTGAAATTGTTCCGGTCATACTATTTGCTTCCTTCGACTGGTACCTATCGTGATTGGCGGTTGTTAACTGATTCTAATTGCTCGTTAGTGGCTTTGCTTTCTCGTTTGAGAATTTGTGCGGTGCTCTGTTAGGAATTTGGGTTAGGGATGTATTGTCTTTTCTTGTTTGTGTTTGAGAATTGAGAAAAGGGAGAGAGGTAAGATGGAGTAGGTTTCGATACGCAAACGATTAGGTGGTGTAATTAATAAATTGTTTAGTAAGAAGCTTATTTGAAGATAAAACTTCAATTTAAAAATTGACTAATATTTTTTACTCGAACTAAACGACTCCAAAGAATCCGTACAGCGAATTAAATCGAAATTAAATTAAATATTCCCAAGAGATCCTTGAGAATATTTAATTTAATTCCGATTTAGGGATAGGGGATTTCGATAAGGGATCCAACCTTTCAGATCATCGAAAATTCAAGCTCGTTCAAAATAAATTCCAGAGATTGACGAACAAAGAGGGCAAGGACAAAAATGCGTTGCAGGACGTCGAACGTCGTGAAAGATCCGTTCCAGAACGTCGAATGCATGGACGCGTCGCCAATTATCAGGTTCGCGAATCCCTGAATCTCTAATGACCGCGTCGTCATCCGTTAATATCGCCAGCTCGTGCAAACTTGCGAGCAACCACAGACTGTATTGTCGCATCGACTAATTGGACGCGGAAGAGCGGGTCGGAAGAGACACATTTGCAAGCGTCGAGAGAGGTGTCCGGTAATGACGAACCACGTCGAGAAAAATCTATCCTTGGCAGTGGACCAACTACCATATTGTTATGTCACAACAGAATTTTTGATAGATTTGATTTGAGACCATGATATTACTCGTTGATACTTTTTATTTGTAATTAGTGAGGATATGGCGTTGAGTTAGAAGAACGGGCCAGTGATCGATTTGTATTAATTTTTGGGAAAGAATAGGGATTTTATGAAGACGAAGTATTGGTAGTTGGAGAAAATCGATTTGTTGAGTATATTTAAGAATTTTGAGGAGCAAGATATTTGTATACGAAACCGGCCAATGTACTTAAGAAATTAACGTGACTAATGCGAAATTGCATCGTTCATAATTGGAAAAATAAAAGTTCAAACGATATTTTTGTAGATGAACTCTTTTTTACGTCCCGATGTCTAGAATTGCTCACTTTTTTAACGCGTAGGAAAAGAGATAATAAAAAAGAATAAAATTTTGGTAAAAAGTGGATTTGTGTAACAAACGAATCGACACAATCTTTCACCCTTCGGCAAAATTGCTGACTTGTCAAGTTAAATTATCACAGCTGGTGCTTCAAAGAGAACTCTCTGTGTTTTATCAAATCTACGTAGCACTAAGCGCTATCTTGTACTTGTGTGGTTGTTGCGTATCTTTCCGCGAGCTTGGATACTTTCGTAATGTACAACAGGCAGGAGTTTCTAAGGAATGTTTAGATGGTAGAAGTTAGAAGAAGTTTGGAAAAGGATGTCTGAGAAAAAGTTTTTGTGAGAGTCGACGAAGAAAGTTTGAGCAGAGAACTTGGAGCTAAAGGTACTTATGATTGATACGTTATATTTTATCAATGACTTTTCGATATTAGAATAATTTTATTATACACGTGGAATATAAAACACCGTGCATAAGATCATTATCTTATTTTTGAACGTTGTTCAAAATGATATCCTGATATCTCCCTATTATTTGATAATCCTATTTCACAGATAGTAAACGCACGTTCAGTGAACAGAAAATGATTTTGAACAGTTCCTGGAGGATCGATACTTTTTCTTTGGCTGCGAGTACTGATAAAATTATACCAATGAAAAAATTTGCAATGCTTTTCGCTTAATATCGAACAATACTTGAAAAAGACATTTAATTTCATTGACTTCATCTTATCGATCTTGTGCTTCCATGTCAACGATGCTTCATCTCTTTTTAAGTATACTTTTGTGACGTTGGGTGTACTTTACTTGTAGTATCAAAATATTGACGCGCCAGGGACTGCTCGTACTTAAACTCAGAATACTAATGAAGGTTAATAGGGCAAGATCGTGGGAGGGACGATAAGCACGGAAAGGAGAACAATGTTCGTGATGTTTACGAAAGAAGCTTGCACAGGATCGGGGCAACCCGAACGATAAATATCGAGAGGGAGAAGCCGTACTTTTTATCAAAGGAACGTTTTCTCCCATTAGTGGCCGTTTCTTCTGCAGTTTCTCTTCTCTCGCTTACGCTCGTACAAAAGCGAATCCGAGCCCTGCAGCCCTCTACAAACTTCCTCTCCTTGTTCTCGTTCCAGATATAACTATATTAACGGAATTCTTTTAACTTCGTATCTTTGATAAATACGAGCAATGTAAATAGAATCTTCTCGATGTACCGTTCAAAGCAATCGGAAGTTCATTTAAAATTCCTAGCTCTTAATCGAACGAATAAGTGAAATCTTTCAAAAGTTCCTAGCTTAGATCGCGATTGATTTTCTCGTGGAAATTGATTAATCTACACGACCGTTAATCTATACGTCTTTCTCTTTATATAAAAGTCAGCCGATCGAGCGGATCGTGGTTATTCTCGTCGATGGAAGTAAACGAAGCCGAGAGTTGTACGGTGGGGTGATGACAAATGTACCAGAAATTACAGCAACCTGTGCACGTCTCTCCTTTTAACAATAATAACTGGCGGCTTTCCGTCGCGAGCGTTTCTATATTTAGAGGAAATTTCTCATCGTCCGATGGACGACGTGAAATCATACGACGCCATGCATGGGTGAACGTTTAATTTTAAACTCACTTTTTTTTCTTCTTTGTCTCCTCTAAAAGCCTTTTTTCATTTAGGCTTTTAGAGACTCACCTTTTCCAGATGTTATCGAAAATTCTTTTTCCTTCGTCAACGTTCCGACTTTGCTTTTTTTAACGTTCCTTTTACTTTTTTCAAGGGCAGCTTGTTTTGTTCCCCTTTCTATTTCGAGTTCCGCGCAACACAGCTTAATGCGTTACGTCTTTCGTGCATTTCTCATTTTTGTTATTCAGCGGAAGCAAAGTTTCGCTTTCTAAATTATATTAACCGAATCTACGTCGGGAGCAATTAAAAGTTGTTAGAAACACCCATAAGAGGGGGAAATTTGCCGTGCGCACATGTTGCGTCGGCATAAGCAACTATCATGGGCAGAGGGAACGTGACACCATGAGTCCTCGCGCAACCAAGGGTCGAGAAAAAGGAAGGAAGAAAGTTGACAGGGGAGCGACGGATAGAAGCGAGCACACGATATAATGGCCCTTGTCCTGTTTTCCAACAGTTACCCGGAAAATGCTTCAGCAATCGCGTTAGCGAGCCAGACAGCCACCGGAAGAGAGCAAGTTGCCTCGAAGGCTACCCTCTTCGCTACGCTTCACCGAAATATAACGATCTTCCATTAACCGTCCATGATCGCCTTTTGCTGCACGAAACAGCCAAACCGACACGAGATTCCTTCACGATCTTCGTCGAACATTTTATACCTATAAATTTCCAATAACCTAATTTTGGTTTTGCAAGAAAAGCTGATTTTTTTTTCAAGCGATTGTTGTTTTACAATTTTTATTCATCTTTCCGATTTCAGGTTTCGTTTTGTAGTTAGTTCCCTCTTCCACTTAAATCTTGCTAATCGTTGTAATTTTCTAAAGTTGGAAGAAATTGAAATGGATAATCACAGTATCTTTTTTACGCCTCGAAGATCTTGCGCGTGTCTCGAGTTACCCGCGACTGTCTTCTGTAAAATGTTTATCATCTTACGAATTCTTCGACGCTTTCACGTATCATTGGGCCGCTTATTTCTCAAAGAAAATATTTCAACCCCCGAAAAGGAAAATGAGCAGCAGTAAACAAGTCACGATTCCGCCTTTCGTGCAGCAGGGTGGAAGAACAATTCGTAGCTGGGGCAATTCTCGAAGGAAATTATTTCCAAGACGTGCAGCGTCGTCATGGCCGCCTCGAGATGCAAGAATAACGCGGTCCCGGGGCACGAGGCATGAAAATTTCAAGCAACTCGTTTGCTAGTTCGATTCGAGACGCCCGCCCTGGCTTGCATCGATGCGACGAATCGTGTGTACACGCTCGAGAAATAACCTTCCTAGTTTCTTTTCACCTGACGCGTAACTTCCTTTAAAGGTACGCTAGGAGTTTTCTACGGAAATAAGCGAGCCTAGGCTAAACGCAGGCAAGTTTTGCGAAAATCGATCGCTGAAAGGAGAATAAGGAAAGAAAGCAGAAGTAAGAGGAATATTTCCATGGAGAAAGATCACAAGAAGATGGACTCTGGTATTCGCTTGTGCAATCGTTCTCGCGGCTAATGGTTGCAAACATTGATCGGTGGAATTGGCTGTAAATTGGCAGTTGCGCAGATGGAGATGGCCATTGTGATTCACGATTGACGTAAGCTTCGCGACAAGATCGAATGATCGTACGGGCTCGCGAGTGTTGTTTTAAGATGTACAAATAATTTATAGGCAAATTTCCAAGCTTCTTATTTCCTCATCGAATTTGAAAATTAATTCTTCAAGTTTGATATTAATCTTTTTAATACGATTTTGTAAGAACTTTTAGAGGCACTACACAGAGATAACGTAGAAACAGATATAATTAGTTAATACGATATTCTGGATAGATATAATTAACCAATAGAAGTTCATTCGTTTATAATTACCAAGCATCGATTATATTATAGGTGATTAAATTTGAATTCCACGAGGGCAACGAGCGAATGTGTGCTGGCATGTAAATACATTAACAAGGAAAACAGTGAACTGTATAATAGAGAAACACAAGAGAGATAGTGAATCGATTTTAATTTTATTCTAAATAATGCAACTTTCGTTTTGTTAGAAATATTCTTACATTAATCCCAGAACACAAATATTCGATATTCAATAAATTGGAATAATAATTCGATATTCCTTCAACGCAAATATTCATCTTTTTAATATCAAATATTCATCATTTTTTTTCCAAATCTAGCGTTTATATCATGTTAAAGTAGGATAATAATTAAAGCCATAATCTTTATGTCGATATCGTCCGATTCCGGGGAAATTTCTTAACTCGGCCGATTCTCTAATTAGCGGCAATTTTACGCGACGGTGTAGCACATTAATCGGGGGTCGACTTAGCTTAACGGGCGTTCACCGGAAATTGTCAGACGACACTGTGAGCCGACGCAAATCGGTTCCGCGTGCTTCCTCCCGCGTGACTCAACTGAAAACGCGATCGAATTAGCGTAACTAAAGCAACGGCTCGCTAATAGCGTTACACCGAACCGGTAATGCAATCAAAGACGTAGATGTTGCTGCGATATTGCCAAGCAATTATGCCGGGAGACTCCGCCTCCGTATCGCGTCCGTTCTCTGCGAATTGCCGGCTGTTCTGTTGCGAATCTGTTCGATACGATCGATCCATTTCGAATGTCCAGAATGAGATATAGGCTTATCTCGATAGGCTCGCTCAAAGAGATACAGCGAAATTTACCTAGCGTAATTACTATGAGAAATTTATTAACAAAGCAGACTGTATCAACACATAGAGAGATATATACAACAATGTATATGTAAAATATTTGGAACATAATCACGATCGATATATATGGACCTCTCTCGAAAGACAAACCAACGAACTGTACCCTTTGTGAAGTTTTTAATTTCATTGCTTCAGTTCGCAGTTAATATCGAATGGATGGAAAAATAAATAACCCGTTTTCATAAATTTAGTTGTTTGGAAGAAGACGGTATAATAAATTGCGAATTTCAAGGTAAATATTGAGAAATAATATTTCTGATTGGTATTGGTATTTTTCTTTTAATTTCAACTTATGGACAGCAAGTCTTCTAAATGACTCGTATAATGGTTCTTCGGTATAGATACTGTTTAAAGACGAATTTGTCAAAGATTGGATTATTATTCTCGTATTATTAAGAAGAGGAGTATTATTTGTAAATTATCGCATTTCATATACGTTCGTTATAAATCTTACAATTTGTAGAATATGAAACTACAAATTTCGCTTCTTTAGGTATCAATGTCTGCAGAAATATGCAGAAATACGAATGTGCATAAACATTCTCATGCCAGTCTAGTCGCGAATATGAGTTACGAGTATGATTTACAAGATTGTGTGATAGAAACAGATAATAACTCATTATAGATTTAGAAGCAACGACGAACCCGAGGAAGAATATCTGATTTCTCGTTCCCGTTACCAGGTACCTTGTAGTGGAATGTTTGATTAAGTTAATGGCAGGCCTGCGTTCCTGCTGAACACACGGTTTGCTGCTGTTCGCTAATTCAATCACCTTCTGCCTTAGTCAAAGCTTCCCTGACTGCGTCTCCTCTGGCAGGATGCAATTCGAATCGGAACTATCGAGGAGCCGTGATGGAGATGCGGGCTTATCGAGTCGTCTCGTGATTCGAATAAGAGCCTTATCTACTCCGATGATCAGTAAAAGGATTCCATATATTTAACACAAAAAAAAAAGAAAAAGAAAAAAATCTGACGTTATACGATTCGTGAAAAGGGACAGAATTTACTATCGCAAGCAGTGTGTTCTAAATCCGAATCTTTGAACCCTGGAAAAATCAATACCGAGGAAAAGCTCTCAAACAAACAAATTCCATTTGAAAGTTTTAAAATTAATATAGAAAATAGCTATTCGAAATTAAACTACCTACGATAATCTAATTCTAAAAGACTCGAAATCTCTAAAAAGAATATTCGTTGAACGTACTATCAGTCGTCGACGCACTGTCGATTCCCAATGTTTTTCGATGCATCGATTATTACCGATCACGTGTATCGAAATATCAATCACTGGATCGATTTTCTCGTTTTCATCGTGTCAAAGGATGTGTCACGCGCATAACGCGATCTTCCGACGAACGTGTGTTGATATATATTTGCTTGGAAGCGCATCGAAAAGCCGATTCGACAGGAGCGCGTTGTGTTTCGCTTAATTGAAGAACTTATCAGCCGAAATTGCTTTCTGCGGCTTAACGGTCGCGCGATCGCAAAGGACATACGTGGTCCAGGAAGCTCACGCATATAATAGGCCAGGATCAAAGGAGGCTGCGACCATAGCTTATTCCCATTCGCCATTCGAAACCACCGAGTCTCTGTGAACTGCGTGTATTCCATCCCTTTTCGCTTTTCAATGTTGGATCGTCACGATGATTATTTAT
Organism: Bombus affinis; assembly: GCF_024516045.1. Lineage (NCBI taxonomy): Eukaryota > Metazoa > Arthropoda > Insecta > Hymenoptera > Apidae > Bombus > Bombus affinis. Next base: position 14,256,573 of record NC_066348.1, on the reverse strand, counting down.
GCAGCCGCATGCAAAGCTTCTTACCGAAGGGTCCGCTTTATCACGCTCATACATATATTAATGGCTTCGTTTCGCAATAGTTTTGACGAGGATCGTTGGCAAATGTTTGAACATGTAATAAGGAACGTTTCGAGGATGGATTTTTCGAGGATAATTAGTGGAGCAATTTCATAGAGCAGTTTAGAATGAAAAGTTAGTTCTGGTCAATGAAGATATAAAGCTGAAAATGAACAATTTTGTACATTTAAACCGGTTTCAGTGGAATTTGACGAGAATAGTTTGGAAATATTTGAACATGTAATAAGGGACGTTTTCGGGTTGAAAGCGATTTTTGAACAGCGATTGGTGGAAGAATTTTACAAAGAGGATACGATGAAACGAGACATTTGGACTGAAAACAGAAAACGAGTAAAAGCGCGATATTTCTATATTTAAATTGAGAAAGTAATTCGATGAGAATAGTTTGAGAATATTTGGACATATAACACAGCTTATTTTAGGGTTGATGTATCAAAATTTGCTTTTGATTTTATTAACTGTGTCTAAATCCTTCGCATTGCGTCAGAACGAACAAAGTTGCCCTTAGGAAGCAATCCCTTTCAGTTACTTCGCGCGAAAATCGCGGGAGACAAGCAGCGAGGGTAAAATATTTCACTTCTTGAAGTCCATCAGGCCAAAGGACGTTGAACCACTCGACTAATTCAATTCTGGCGTCGTTTTGTATCGTGGCGAAGAGAAACACGCGGTTTCATTTCTAAGAGCGCGTCTACATTCGAGTGGAACAGGAAAACAAATGCAAAGTGCAGTTCCGCGGCAGCGGCAGAAGAACAAATATGGACAGCAGCCACTGTACAAACAAATTCACCAATGAAAAATGGAACTGCTTCTCCTCTCTCTGCTAGCTATCTCGATCTTGTGCAAGCTCCTTCCTCAAACACTTCACTTGTCACCCTTATACTATCCTTATTGCCCTTCATTACCCCCTTTTCCTCCGTGACACACGTCATTTCTCGTACGTCAGAACTTTCAGAGGGTCAGAATGTTCGCTTCTCTACTAAAATTTACTTCAACGTAACGTGACTTACGTTATTTCTTCGAGAACGAGCAAAATACCGTAGAAACCTGCAAACATGCAAACGCGTGCGTTTTTCTATTGCTTCGAAGATTACATTTACGATTTTCGCGTTAATCTTTGTACTATAACGGCGACTTTACGACAGTTACTTCTATACAGAATTAGTTGCGTTACTGAAAGAAAGAATTTATATCGGTTTTACGCTGTGGGTCCCGTATAACGTGGAATTTGTTTAACGTGGAACGTATCTCCCATGTCGTAGAAAGTATCGCCGTATTTTATTGAGCAGGGCAAACCGTTTTATAAAAAGAAACTTGGTAGCCAGTGCCATGTTAATGGACCCAGCCGCGCTATTTGCAGCGACGATATGCATATTTACACTCACATTGCCTGGAGATGGTGCATCGATAGGAAACTTAATACCATGGTCGATAGTGACGAAATCGACTATGAACTCGCTTCCAAGCCTCACTTGCAAATACACTCATGCGTGTATGCATGTACGATCATTTATAAGTATTTCAACGCGTACACAGTAGTGAAACGTTCTTTTATCGTATCTTTAACATTGTAACAAAATTCGAAATTTTCTAATTACATAAACTGGGCATTTAAACGTTCAAAAAGTAGCAAATATTTTTTTATCCTATCGTGAATTTCAAAATAAGCTATTGCAAACAGATACACTGACACAAGAAACTTAATGCTTACTGTCGAAATCGAATTTGATTTCGCTTCTAACACAGATGCACGCATGTACGACGCCTATCAAAGAGGATCGTGCACGTCTTGGGGAACGTCTCTGTTTACCGAGCACGCGCAACGAATATTAATATTTAAATGTTTACTCGATCGTACGAGATCACGATATTAATGATCGAAGGATGGTTGAGCGATAAAAGTTACATAAAGTACGATACGGAGACATCGTGACCCTTTAATATCTAGTTGGAAATAAAATAGTAGATAAATGATTATCGGTGGTCGAAAGGAAGCGAAAACGACGAGGGAAGCTTCGTTTTAACTAATATTCCCGGATAATTGCACCGGGACAATTTCCGGTACCTGGTCGAATTTCCTACCGCAGTTTTCTCTTAATATCGTCGATAAACCCATTGTCTAGAACGGCCGATCCAATCCGCTGTTTCCACTGGAAATTCCCAACGAATGATGCGGTTCTTAAAGTTTTACGATTACTGTTTTTATTTGGTAAATCGTTGATTATGCTGATCATGCTGATCACTTCAGGGATTTTGTGTATAGGGAATACTCCGCAGTTTGCTTCTTTATACTTCTTATCACGGGAATATCCTCTTATTCTTTGTTTCCATATTGTGAGAAATGTAGGAAAAATACGCGAAGATTCTCTATTATTGTGAGAGTTTCATTTAAATTTATTTCAATCAGAAATTGTGAAGGTTGACGGTCGGACAAAAATGAGGACAAGGATTTTTAGACGTCTCTTTCGATGGGTCGTTGTTGAATTTTAAAGAACTATCGTATCTCTGTTTACCTTCTCCTGTCATCCATTGAACTGACACGATCAACGAAACGAATTATATATAAAAATTAATGGAACAGAATTAACGACGGTGTGTTACCGTATTGACAAATTTTCAATTATGCATCGATTACTTGCGACGCAAGTGCTGTTCGCAAATTTTCGTACATTAATCGAAAAATGAATAAAAAGAAAATCCTCCCTAGGTCACAGATTCTCCTACTTTTAGCAAAGTCTGAGATCGAAACAAATTGCTGCCTTTGAATCGGTAAGTTTCAACCGTGCTCCATTTCATCAATAGAGGAGGGACGCTCTATAGATCACAGATTCTCTGCTTTAAAATAAACAAGAAGATGCAAATATTTGAAAGAGAGCTTCGCTCTATTCCCATACTACACACGCCATCGTTTTTCCCTCTCTTGGACCGTGTACCTCGATATTACAACGTCTCAACATGCTCAACCGGGAAGCCCAGCGAAGAGCATCTTCCCAGAATAAGTAAACCTTTCGTTTACTTCGTGTGCTGCACTTCCATTACCTGGAAGCCTGGGCGTTTCTTCTTCCTGTCGCGATGGTGGACTCGCAAGGCGCGAGAAGAAGCAGGAAACTAGCGATGGTCCATCCAGACCGAGTTTGCACTCGTCGCAGTATTTACTCGCTCGTGCGAAATCGTGAAATACAGTGGCTTACCAAAGTATTTGGACACTCACGGAAATATTTTATCAATATATTACGTGTGTCGTATAATACATTTTGAAATTTCATAAGCAGTTCATAAACAATTTGAAATAAATCTGAAAATATACCGAGAAATTGCAAGCCGCTTCTAGTACCAGAAATAATCTTCAGAGATCGCAAAGTTATTTGAACGTATTAATTAAGCCCAATATTCAATGGATCTATATTGTATATGTTTAAGGCGACTATCCATGCTGCATATGTATACTAATTTTGTACTAAGCAAATGTTTGCAATTTCTACATCACATTTGACCAACAGTTGATGGAAATCGCGTTTCATTACAGCAACATTTAGAAATACGATGATGGGGTTCGTTCGAATTTCTATTAGCGGGTTAATAATAAGAAAACGGGACTAGGAACTAACGATGACCGGCGATTTAATCCGTGCCGCGTCTATGCGCGAGAAATTATAACTGCAGTTTGCGTAGCTCGTTCTGCCCGCGTAAACAAGCGCGCGCACGCTTCAGATTACCTACGACACACGCACAACACTCATTAATACGATATCGCGTAATTGTCAGCGAAACGTACGGGAAATTATGCGCGATCGTGTCGTCGATGGTTGATAGCGAGCGTTTAGGTAGCCGCGTAAGAACACGTTATGGAACATTTTCGTGGAAATTTAATGGAAAGGAAGATCTTCTAGGAGGAAAGGATTTTACCGAGATTTGTTAAAAAATTGGCAAGGCAGAGAAAAATCCGCGCAATGCGAATGGGGGAAAATGGGGGAAATTTTATGGGAATAGATGAAATTGACGGAGGAGAAAGAAGAGTTTGGTAGAAATTTTCTACAAAAATCATAACGATATGTCTATTTCTCTATACCACGTGTAGTTGTAATATTTTGTTACTTTTTAATATCGTTGAAATGATTAGCGATTTGTGTTTTGTTTCCAGACAAACGAGTAAAATATGAACAGGGAAAATAATAGAAAGTTTCTACGAAAAAAGACAGGTATAACAAGAATGGAGTAAATAAATTCTTCTAAACAGTATGTTACTTGAATATAAAAAAGAATAAGGACACAGTGAAATATGAAATGAAATTAGCTAAAAGAAAAAAAAATGAGAATAAGCTTCTTAAAAGTATACGTAATGTAACAACGTTTTATTGAATCATGTTTAAAGAAAGAACAGCATAAAGAAGACGGAAGAACCAAATTTTCTCGAAATGAGTAAATGAACATTAATATCCTATTATGTAATATTATATCGATCAAATGACGTTTGATTTATGTTTGATTACGAGGCAAAGCCATATCGGAAATGAGACAAAGCACTTGGCGTATCGCGTTAATTAATTCGTATCCGTTACGCATAATCAGCTTAGAAGCCAGCAAAATCGCGGAAACTATTTGCAATTGGTCGACGATGTTTCGCAAAATTAATAACTTTCGTGTACGCTCGTACGTCTCGATTTTCATTCCAATGGACGTAGGCGAATGCGGATAGCCTTGCAACGTCGATGATTGTATATTCAGCTCGCGATCTCACTGGCTGTCCTCGAAGTATTTTTCACTATAATGACGTTTCGTCCGTGTGTTCTGAGAATTCGAAAGAGAACCAAGATCGTAAGGATATCTTTCTTAGCCAGAATGCACGATGAATGAGAAATGAGTACGATGATCGCTTAACGTTGTTACGACGGATTTAGTAAGGTAGTTAGAGCGTTTGGTATAGTTGATGGCGGTTGAATTGATATTATGTAAATTGAATTTCAGACCGAAGTTTGTGTTTAGGGAACACACGCTTGAAATATTTTGTATTTAGGATATTCCGGACTTGGGATATTCCAGATTGGAATATTCTATGCCTGGAATATTCTATGCTCATACATGACTTTGGTATAATTTGGTAAAATGTTTGGATTACCTATACTTAAGATTATCTATGCTTTAGATTTCCCAATTTTTATTATATGCTTGGTATGCTTTGAACATCCTAAACCTGAAATCCATTCTTTTATTAAGATATTCTACACTTAGATATTCTACACTTCCATATTTTGGATATTTGACACTCTAAATAATCTACTCCGATAACATTATTCCATTGTTGGAATATTCTACGTTTGGGATACTCTATGCTTGAAATATTCAATGTCTTGGATAACTACATACGCACAATACACTACTGTTAGAATATTCTATGTTTAGGATATTCTGCGCTTAGTGTACGCTATTTTAGAAAATGTTATGCTTCGAAGATTGTATGCTTGAAATGTACCACACGTCAAATATTCTTTACCTATGATACTTTATTATTAGAAAAATCTATGCTTGGAATTTTATATATTTGATCCATTCTACCTTCGAAGTATTTTATGTTTAGAATTTCCACTCTAAATATTATATGCTTCAAATACACTATGTTCGGAATATTCTAAATTTTGAATATCCCACGGCTACAATATCAACACTTTCGCAATGTTCTATATTTAAAATACTCCAAATTAATGACATCTCATACTTAAATCATTTTTCATTTTCGACCTATCGCGCTTAGAAAATTGTACACTATATATCCCTTCAAAGTTTGCATTTTCTATGCCTTTAATATTTTGGATCTAACAAATAATTTCTTAATCGCCCGAGTCTAGTATTCGTTTAAGATTATCTTGGTCGAAAACATGCAGCAAAACCGAGACTCGCTGCATCCGAAAAAAAGACGATTAACTTTGAAACTCGTTGGACGAACGAGGGTAGAAGAAAGGGACGATCTATTCGAGGCACTCTCGTAGTTGCACCGAACTTGTTATCGACTTTTAAAAGTTGAAGAGTTGCCGACGAAGTAGGGTGGATCGTTACGAGGCTTTCGCGCGGTCCACGATTCCATCGCGATGGAAGGAATTTCATGCGGAAGAATGCGGCGACAGCTCGTCGGCGAATCTTATTACGCTAATGCGCGACCAAACGGGAAAGTCCAAGTGAAAAGAGTATCGGGCTTTACTTTCGAACCAGTTACTTTGGTAATCTGATATTATAGGCAAATTTCTTTCCGTGCGGTGAATCTGAACGCTACTGTAGAGTGACGAGTTCGTTAATTCGTTTGAATTTGGTTATTGCGAATGATTTTTGACGAATAACACCGTCAGAGAATTCTGATGAATTTAAAAAGTTTCGATAGCTTCGGGCAATTTTCGAGTACATCAGAGACAATCTTGAAGTATTGCTAAGCATCGTAAAGATGATTTTAAAGAATTTTCCAATTTCAGAGATCCCGTTCCAAAGGTAACATTTCGGATACGTCAAAGATAATCTTAGAATTCCTATCGACAAGTTGTCGTTCTGCGAAATTTAGGTCATCCCATAAGTTCGTGCCGTTTTTCGAGCGGTTATATATGTTAGGATTGTTTACATACCTTTCAGTTTCATGAAAAAATGTAATCCCCCTCTCGTTGTACAATGTTCTTCCCATTTTTCATTATTCCGTCTCGATAAAAGTTCTCTTGTTTTTCTTTAAAATATGAAATGTATACGCAAAGGTCGGCACGAACTTATGGGATGACCTAATATATTCAAAATATTAAAAAATGGTAATATGAATTTGTCTGTAGCGTATAATTTGTTGATAGCGCTAGAGAATTTCCAATTTCCACATTGAAATTTACACCGACAAATCATTGTTCCAACAAGTTTACTGCTTGCACGATAAAAAGGACCAATTTACAAAATCCAATTTCGACAAGCCCATGAAGTTCAATTATTTTCCTACGAAATTTCCCAGAAAGTCTCGAGGAGCGAACAGGGGAAGAAGATTTTGGACGATCGCGTAAAGCGAGTCGAAATTTCCGCTATCTATCCAGCCACAAGATGAAAAACTCGTGAACGAGTTCGCTCGTAAAGTTTCCCTTACGTTGACGCCATCTTTCGAGACGCTTGTAACGGTGTCGTTCGTTCCTTTCGACTGCGCCCAACTCGCGCACCAAATTATTATGCAAACTGTTTACCACGAGAACAGGGATGCGCCTGACACAATACTGTTCGCGGCAGGATCGTACAATGAGAACGCGTCGTAAAGTTTCTGCGAACGTTACGCGTGTACGCACACAACAACGTTGCACGATTGTTTGTGAAAATAACGATGAAGTTGTGGAGAAATATTTGTAAATACTAACAGATATTTAGAATAAAATTTCTGTTTTTATAGATCTGTAGTAGTAAAGAGTATTTCGATTAAAAACATTGCAGCATTTGTCAAACTCGATGTGCATTTGAAATAAAAGTTTTTTTACACGACATAGAAATTGTATCTGTGTTTTTTATTTCACTGAAGAAATATCTGTGAAAAATATGTAAACGAAATATTTTGATTAAAAAGATCGCAGTATTGCGATATTGTAACATTTTATTCCAAATTTAAACTGAGGAAAATCCGCAGAAAAATGGTAGAATTGACCGATCGAAGAATGTCTGACTACAGTCGGTCATATCCCCCTTATTCTTTTCAAACTTCTTCATAACGCGTGGATGTCTGTGTTATCGAGCTTCCAGGTAATATTTTTTCGATTTGAAGTTTTCATACCCAAGGCTGTTAAAAGTTACAGTTTCTCTGTGCTTTGCTCTTTAAAGTGGAAGCTCTCTTTAGCTTTTAAGGTCACCGATTTACTCTTATTTCAAGAATAGAGTTTTTTAACCCTGAGATTCCGAATAAAAAACAGTTTTCAATTTTAGTATACGAGTGTTGGAACTTCTCGTTCGTAAATTTAAAAAAAAGCGAAATATTTGTTTTACGCGTAGAATTTCCCAAAGCTTGAGACTAATTGGGTAAAGTTAGCAAGATCAAAGTTCTTTAATCTCGAAGTCATGCGTGCATGATCCTTCGAGCTTTCTCGACGACGAAGCTTTTTCACCTTGACTTTTCAACACCACAACTTTTTCATCTACAGTTTCCAAGCATAGAGATCTTTCACCCTGACCTTTATGAATCTCCTATCTCGATCTTGTAAGCCTACCTCTTTTTTAATTCTAATGCTCGCACGTCTTACATATAAATATTTACCACAATTCTCGCAGTTTTTTCTATCCAATGTTAAATCTTGCGTTATCTTTCATTCCATCTAAATATCACGTATCATATTTCCTTCGAGCAATTAAATCTACTCATTAACAAATCTTCGCATTTTCTTAACTATTATTTTTATCCTGAATTTCAACATGCTTTGCGAATCGTCTGACAGTAAAACCACGTTCTTCCACAATCAAGGAATTAATGTACATCGAATCAATCTGTCCATTGATAACTAAATAAACAAACCAATTAAATTTCTTCAATCCGTATAGCAATAAATTCTTCTTAACCTTGTCACCAATCAGTTTATTCTCAATTTCGATGTGTTCCACGAATCATTTACAATCGGGATCATCTTTTACTGCAATTTAACGATTAGATCTATTATAAAAAAAACACACACACACATATATATATATAAGATGCAAACAAGTCACTCAGGAACCCAATTGATCGATTCAATTTTCTGAGAATTTTTCAATTTTATTATTACAGTGCACAATCGGTGCTTAATTCTTCGAAAGCCAAACGATTAATTGTCTTTGGCCAACTCGATTAGGATAAAAGATACATCGGAAAGGGGATGAATCAAAGAACCAAGAGATAGCCACAAAACCAGTGATCCGCCCGAGCTCGTCCCAAACCGGCCAACCAGACCATTCACTTGGAAATTTACATTTCAACCAGCAGAAATAGACGCCGGTTGCTAAGTTGGTTTCCGGGTCCGAAGGAAGTTTCGTCGTTCCCCGAGCGACTCGTAATTTTTGCGCTGGTCGCTCGGATGCGATCCGCGCGGAGTCTGCGGCGGGTGTCCGCATTGCAGATTTCCCGGTCACGACTGGGGACCCGCGACGATAAACCGGAGCTCGTTGATAGCGCCCAGGAACGTCTTAATTTCATGCATTGAGAACGGATCGATGCGAAAGCCCCATAAACGCCGCTGCGACCGTTTGTTTTCGTGCCAGTTGCGCGCTTTTACTGCACACCCGGGAATCGTCAACCTTGTGACCAAACCTCGACGATGTATCCTCTCGCCGTGTGATGCCTATCGCTCGTTTACGACGATGCTGAAGCAGCGAACATCGCGTGAACGGTTGGTAACGTTAGTACCATAGAGCAGGATTTCCTGATTAATGGTTTGATACGACAGAAGAATGACGATTTTTATAGTGGAAGATCGTGTTACGTCGGTTGAATCGTCCATTGCGATGGTTCAAGCACCGAGTTGTAGCTTAAGAGAGCTAAATGAGTCTCTCAAGAGCCATGCTGATCAATTCCACGTATTGTAACAACCACGAACATTCTTTTCCAGTTTCCTTGCAAGTTTCAATTGTCATACTATCTCTTTGTGATGCTAAATAAATTTATGGAAATAAGATTTCTCTTTCGGAACGTCGTAATCTTGAATCTTAAATACCGTGTATTCGTTGTAATCTTTCCCAATTGGCTTCCTAGTCACAGCTTAATGATACCTAAAATACAAGTAAATCCAACTCGTTTCGATCTACCACAGATCCGAAACCTTCCGTGATCGTTTCCTTTTAAAGAGACTGGTAGCACTTACCATCGTTGCTTACACACGTAAAGCTCAGGGAAAATCTCTAAGTCAGAGCTTTTAACGATCCGTATGGAGAGACCATTGGATCGCGCATCGCGTTTCAAACGGGAAAAAGCGCATCAGAGTTGGAATCGTCGATTCATTGGAGGCGTTAGAACGAGAGACCTCGTTGCGGAGTTATCTTTTCGCGATCGTCGATGCGTGTCAGGCTGGTTAAGCCGAGTCGACGTTCGTCGATTCGAGACTCGAAACTTCTCTTCTGCGTACGTCCCGGCGGGATTCGTCGTCGCGACAGCGGAACGAGAAGAGGATGCGAAGCTGAGGGAAACGGCGCGCGCCACCGGAAGTAGAAAGAAGTAGCAGGCGACGACGCAGAAGTGCCGTCAAGTGGAATGCAAGGTGATGTAGACTCTCCTTGCTTTTGCCTGCTTGCACACACACCCCTACACCTTTTCCACTACCAAAGCTGTCCTCCCATTCACCTACGTCTCTTTCGGTTTCTTTCATTGCTCGTCGCTTCTTTCTACCTTATCTCTACTGATGTTGCTCGTTTTTACTTGTGTTCACCGTTCTTCCTGTTATCTTTTTCTCTCATACGTTTTTATCATATTTCTTCAGACTTTTTATATACCCCTTTTTACTGTTTCCAACCAGAGGTGAAATAACTTGTTCGTTATTCCGTTGGTTTCAATTTCATCGACTGGTTCCTATTATTTTTCGAACCCATTTTCCAAGTCTCTTTTCATCGTTCTTTCGCGCCGTTCGATACGTGTTCATATTGCATTTTTATCGAACCCTTCTCACGCCTGCTTCTAGCGATTGTTTTCGCTTCTATTTATTACATCTGTTTCAATCCGATTTTTCCCTTTACGTTAGCGCTACTAATACCAGCATCGTTCATCTATCATCGTCGACTAATCTCGTACTGAAGAAATCGAACGATATTCGAACAAATACATAGCGTAATCATTCAGATGCATAAAAATGTAGGAACAAAATTAACCGTAGGAAATCTCAAGAAATTTCTGTCAGAATTTATGAATCAATCTTTTCACCTCGTTTCCTGTAACCAAATATTTTCAATTTTGATGGGCAAAATTCCTCCTTCTTACCTACTTTCTCTACTATCATCTCGACCCATCTTGCCCTCTAGTCTCTTCTACCCTCACCACATAGAAACACGCCCTCTGATCCCAACTATTCTCCCTTAATCCCCCACTTTTTCCCTTTTACTCTTTATCATTCCAAGCTCATGCCGTTCGTGGAACGAGAAGAGCGACGTTACGTGGTCGACCGCTCAGTTCTGCTCGATGCATTCTTCATCCGTCGCCAGCCACCGTAACCACCCCTAGCTCGCAACTACCCCTTTTCTTTCTCCTCCCCATTCCTTTCTTTAACCTGCGTTCTTCGACGAGAAAGACCCGGTACACCTCTTCGTCCGTGATTTCTTCCCTGACAGCATTCCCTCGATAACGCCTGTCACGTTCCCTCTTATTGCGACACGCGGTCGTTGTACCTCCGACCGCCATTATTTCCTGTGTTATTTCACGCTGGCGGGGGAGCGTTGATCCAGCGACCGGATCACGGCGTCCGATCGCCTGGAAAGAAATCTCTGCGGGAGTAGCTCGTGCAGCTTCGAGAAAAATAGCAGGGAAAAGTGATTCGTTGTTGGTAGACGAATCGTGGCTCGTTCCGGGGCCACTGAATTTCTTCGGGTTTCCTTTCTTTTCCAGGAATGCGATTCAGAAAAATTTGAGGAAGTGTATTTCGGAATTCTCTTTGAGAAATCTTTCGATAGAGAAATGGCGAAATGAACAATTTGTAAATTTAGGGTATGGAATTTAACATATATTTTTTAACCATTAAGATGTGATTTATTGTAGGGGAATAATCAAAAATTTAATTTATGTCTAACTCAAACTTAACCGAAACTTGAGCGAAATCTAAACCACTTAGCTCGAACTCCATTCAAATCTAATACAGACTTGATCCAAAGAGCCAAATCTATTCCGAATCTATCTTTAGCTTAATCTGTATCGAGGATCAATTATTCTCAGAGTATTATATTTGTCTCAAAATAAAAATTTCTATTATTCAAATTACACAAAAGGAAGAAATTTTCTTGAAAGGTAAGGAACGTCTGAGTTTGAAAAGTGCTAAAACTCGTAACGCTACAGTCTTCGCGGACTATTCCAATCACGAAGCTCGCCCTTCGATTCCTTTACGAGCAAGAAATCACCCCGCACCATCTATTTTTTTATGTCGTTTTTACGTCACGTATAGAGTTATTGCGGCAAGGTTCGCGCTCCGAGAAACGAAAGGAGACAGAAGACGCGTCGTTAAAAATTGCTTTCCCCACGGAGGGTATTTCTCCAACTGTCCCCGACTCGACTCAGCGTTCGTCGCCCTTCCTACCAATTTCAGACGCAATCATCTCGCTCGTTCTTTTTCCTTCTGTCTTTCTTTTTCATTTCTATAACATAGAGCGCGCGTCGTATACATTTTCGATGAAACGCGTTACAGGCGCATGCATTTTCCTTCCAAACCACATCTGTCCCACGTCGTTCTCTTTGACGCTGTTTCTCCACTAGCAGATGGATTAGTTTTGAATGTCATATAGCAACGATCGTGAATTTCTTTTCTGAAATCTTTGAAATTTTTGATCGCATGTGCGATTACTCTTCGATACAGTGACAATTATTTTCTGTTATTTCGTGTTTTAACGACTATACCTTTCGTTTCTTAAAATAATATTTGAACGATCATTTTTTTCTGCGATAATTTCAGGAATAATTTATTATATATATATATATTATAATAAGAATAGAAATTTTCTATCGTTAAAAATATTATCCAATATCATTTTATTGGAACAGAGACTTTTTGAAATTTTTGAGGGAAGAATTTATTAGATGATGCTCATTGGACAGGAAGTTGGAAGTAATTAGACAGCCGTCAAACACGAACAGGAATTTCTGCGCGAGTGGCAGCAGTTCATGCCAGAACCTGCGTAAACTCGGAATATTATTTACTCGGCGAACTGCCTTCGGTAGCTGCGTTCTTTATGCACACGCAGTTCTACGCAAATACGGCTTCTTAATGCTGTGTTTGTTTTCCTCCCGCATAACGTTTTCGTAGCGCGAAAACTTTGCTCTCAATGCCGTAGTTACTTTTTATCATTAACTGCATATTAATTTCCTAGAATAATACACACAACTGTAAACTTTAATTATCCCGCTACGATATCTTCGAATAAAATTCGCGTAATAAAATATTGTTCAGACGCTGGCACATATTTTCATAGAAATATCTTTTCCATTCACCGCTTCGTCAGAACTTTTTCTTTATTTGCTGTACTTGATGTTTGACAAAGAGCGGCATTTTGTTATCGAGCTTAATTTATCAATAAGCAGTCTATCGCGTACGTTCGTGCTTTTGTGAGAAATTTAAAATTGCGAAAGTACGTAGGATAGATATAATATGCAAAAGCATAGAAAGTTTCTAAAGTGTATAATATTCAATAATTGAAATCAATTTCTGCTTAAATTCCACTTCTTTAACTAGTTTTATAAGAAGACGCGAGTACGAATTAACATCCGCAGTTTACTCATCGAATACATAACACAATTTTGTTCACTATTGATTATTCATTCGTCTGAAAATTTTGTATCGAAGAGAAGACAATACTCTAAGAGCAACGATATCGCGTTTCTATGAACAATATTAACACCACTCACCTGACTGCAGGAAGGAAAGCCGGACAGGACGAGGCTGGCAGAAATCTGAAACAACGCAAGAGGATCTGGAATTATGTTACACGAAATTTCGCCGTCTGGTTTTAATCACCGAGTTGAGTAATGATTCAGTCACGCTTAGACACCCGCGGATGCAATTTTCCTAGGAACCCATAGCTTGGAAATTCGTGGGAAAGTCCCAAGGAAAGGTCGGGGTATAGGGGTGAATTTAATCAAGTCGAAGTTCGCTGGAAAGTTAGAGGATAAGGGACCTCTCGTTAGACAAGGTTCGTTTTGTTCGGACGAAAGAGAGAATAGAAATGTTCGCGATTAGAACGAGATTGTCAAACAAGTAATTTTCAAGTTCTACAAACAACGATTAACTGTTTCTATTAACGTTATTTAAAATTCATCTCGTCGCACCATTGTTGAACGTAAAATTAACATTATAATTACAGCGATTATAAATGTCTCTGATGTGTAGTTAAATATACTATGCGTGAACGATCGTAATTACAGCGATACAACGAGGACAAGTAAACATTTACACGTACAATCGCGATTCTATTTGGATAAAAATAAATATCAATTTTACCAAAATACACCGCGGGTACACTATCTGCTATCTGAATAAAACTAAACATCACTTTTACTAAAATTATCTACGGTAGAATTGAATTTATGTGAACTCGTTAAAAGTGTTTCATCAAACATTTCATATAATAAGATTCTCCCCGTCACTTATAATTTTCCCTCGTATACAAGTTCACGTTCAGATTAAACGGATTCAGCTAAGACCAAGTCATGTCACCAGACTTCATTCGTACACGAGTTCACGTTGCGGTAAGTAGATTCAGCCGACCGGAGTTCATGATCAGACACTACACATAAACGATTTCCTTGCGATAAGTGGAGCCCTACAGCATATATCTTTAGTAACTAGAAAACGTCTACAACTCATCGAAATGCCTGACTCTATCGTTAATTACCAACAAGACCAAAAGAGTCAAACTCAGACATTTTTCTTACTATCTATTGGATTGGCAACTAAGTGATTGCGGATTTTGTCAATACCACCTAATGACAAAATCCGCAATCATTTAGTTGCCAAGCGAACAAATATCGTAAGAAATTCTTTATTTCGTATATTTTGCGTATTTTCGCATATTTCCATCTAAATGCATAAACGATCTAATCGTCGTAGTATTCTTTAGAATAAATCGGGACGCGATACCCAAAATTTTTAATAATGAAACTCTCGAGCTTCGTTTCGTGGTAAAAATATTAAGATACGTATAATTTTATGTGCTAGACCAGGTTAGATAGTAATGGTACTCGTATGTGAATATCAGTGTGTGGAAGTATGTGTGTACGCGGCGTCTCGAAAACAAATGAATGTAAACTGTTCAGTCGATTAACAGTCGGACATGGAAGAAAGTGCTGAGACGCGTGCAAATGTGTATCGATGAATATCTTTGAAATCGCTTATCAAATAAATATATAACTATCCTAATATGAGTTCTAAGTGTAAATTTAGTGTTCCTATACCATTATTTCGGCTATTAAGATCCAACATTCTCAAGACAAAAATACCAATGT
Source organism: Bombus affinis (assembly GCF_024516045.1). NCBI lineage: Eukaryota > Metazoa > Arthropoda > Insecta > Hymenoptera > Apidae > Bombus > Bombus affinis. The sequence goes on along the minus strand of NC_066348.1, from coordinate 14,241,353 downwards.
AAGAAGAACAGCGAAACTTTACATCGAAAGCGAAGTGATTTGTTTAAATCAAAATTGGCTGATCTGAAAGACCTTGATCGCAGGTTCCATGAAGCACGACAGTCTCGAAGCTCGATTGTTTGGCGATTAAAGGGGCTAGCACGAGCTTCGTGAAACAACGACGGAGAAGCCGAGGAACGCCCGGAACCTCGAATACATTACAGCGTCGCGTTAATACCTGGGCCGCACGCGACGTTGTTCCGGTGCATAACATACTCGATTTAACTGCGTTTAGTTTTAAAGCTCGCGGACCGTTTTCCCCCTCGAGCGATACATCGAGTTCCACTTGCCGTTTCCACCTAGCGTAGCATTAACGCCCGGACTATCGCTAATGTGCGTTCTCTGTCATGGAAACCGGCTTAAACCGACGTCCAACAATCTGTTTTCTCCATCGTGATCTTTTCGCCGAACTGCGTCCGCCCTTTCCCTTCCCCTTCGTTTCTGTACTTTTTGCTGTCGCGTTTCGATCTTTCGTGCGAGAAATTGGAACGAGACGACGATTCGTTTTCAATGTTCGCTAGAGATTCAACATGTGTAAATTTGGAATTTAGTTATAGAATATTCTCCTTTTTGGTATTTGATTTAAGAGATAAAGTTTGATTAATTAATGATTTATTTTCAGCGTTCGTAGTACCTGGATTTAAAACTAGAAATATCTGGGATTTAACTAAAATGAGATTATTTAATTTATAATGAAATTGAAACATTGATTGATTGGACCATTCATTCGGAAGATTGACAATTTAATTGTATTACATTCTCTTATTGGTTTTTTATTTGAAAAATCGGAATGTCGATGATTCTGTTCTTCGTGCTGGTTGAAGATCCAAAATTATTTCCTCTTCTAGTGTTTGGTTCAATAAATTGAAGTATGGATGAACGATTCATTTTTAATATATCCATTTAATCGTTATCATAGAATGTTATCCAGATTTAATCACTGATCGAACATTATAGAAACTAATCGTTCGGAATATACGTATTCCTAATCCTGATCTCTTCCCGAAAATTCAAACTCAAACTCTCTAAATCCTGGATTCAAGACTTCGAATCGATTGGAATCGCAATTGGCCTACCACGAAGCTCCAACTAGTTCCGATTTCACTACTGATCTTTGCCAAACTTTTCTCCGCAAGTCTCGAAGAGCTTTAAACCCTCAATCAGAAATTTTCGAAGGATACGCCTTGAAAAGTCTCGAAGAGAATCTAGCGGCTCGGGGAAAAAAGTTGGTTCTTTCTTCGTTTCTGTGGTAATAAGCGCTGGTCTAGTTTGATAACGCGGTTCAAGCTTTGACGTGACGGGTATAATTAAACAAACGAAGGAATGGAAATTATCCGGACTGGCGGCCGACTCGACAGGTCGAGATGAAAATTCCGCGGTGGAAGTAATTCGCGACATCTCACAGGACCTTTCGATGAGAATTCCACGAGCTTCGAATCCTGCAAAATCCGATCGATTGCGTTTAAGGAACCACGCGGATCATTTGCATTTCGAAGATCTTTCAGTTCAAGGAATACAGAAAAATCATCGCTTTCAAGTTAGATTTAATTTCAACTTTGATAACGCGATGGAGATATTATACTTCTGATTATATTTTATTTTGGTTCTAATCGGAAAGGGGTGAGATTCCTCTAGTGTCCGAGGGATCTCTCGTTGCCATTACCACGGAAATAAACCGAGCGCCTTTCGCTTCAGCGAAAAATCGCCGCGATAAATCCTCGCGACTCGTTTCGACGAAGTTATTTACGACGCCGACTTCACCCTCCTATATATTGTCCGATGCTGTTTATAGTCGGCCATTTTTCCGGTCGCTCTACCTCTAACGATGCGTCTAGCGCTTTTAAGCTTAACAGGTGGCAGATCATCGAGTCGTCTGTTCGAGAAAGATATTTTCTTCTCTATCTCATCGACGAATCAATTTCATAAGTTCCCGGTTGATTAGAATTTTACTTGTTGTTGTTGTCTTGAGTTGGTTCCTAGTTTCCGCCGATAGAATTCCTTTCGATGATTCAACGATTACGTTCTTATATCGTTATTTATTACGTCTCAAGAATCCAAATTATACCGAAAATTCGAATCTTCTATCTTCGTAAAGTAAACGAAATTTCCTATGAAATTGATTTGTCATTGTCTCTCGTAACAAGTTTATTTTGACAAATAAAGCGTATTTATTTTCCACGTAATTTCTATCATCCCTTTGAAATTTCATACCCCCGAAAATACGCCCTCCTCTTCTACCGGTTTCCCCTCGAAGAGCAATGTCACTTCAATCAAACTCCCTCGAACCGGCAACCCCCTGTTATATCCGCCCCTGGCAAGATTCCCAGTGTCGTGCCTTAATTTTTGCCAGTCGATTACGCGAAGCTGTTGCTCGCGAAGTGTATTTCGCGATCGCGGGGGTTAATTTCACGGCGTGGCGAGCCGTGCAACACGGCGAAACGACGCGTGACCCAGTTAACTCGCTCGTTTCCCGGTGCATCGACCCGAGCGAGCGTTTATTAAGGGTGGCAAAAGGGTCGCGAGTTACAGTTCGTGGAAGGAGGATGGGCCAACGTCGCAGAGTAAACGTCCCTTAATTAAGTTGTCTAGTCCGCCAGACCGATCCATCGAGCTTCTTTATCGAGAGAGCTGGTCCCTGATGCGAAATCGATGACACGCTCGCTCTCCGAGAGGACGTCGCCTGTTTCGTCCTCTTACTGTCTCTCTCTCTTCCTATCTCCTTTTTTTTTCTTCTTTTTTCTCTCCTTTATCGTCTCTCTCTGTCTCTCTCTCTCTCCCAGTCACGAGGGAGATGTTCAATAAAAATTCCTCAAGAGCCTCGACTGGCAGGAAATGTCGTCGGTGAGGCGCGTGTACGGCGAGATCCTCTGGCGGAATCGAAACGGAATTTCATGGGACCTTCGAACGAAGACGAGGGATCGGACGTGGCGGCTTTTTAGATTCTCCGCATAGCAGACGAGGACAACCCTGAAGGTCATTTCGTTCACGACTAGCTCGTGCATAGAGTTTCTGCTGACTATGGTATACTTAACGGAAATACTACTTGCTTCGGCAAATATCAATTTCAGACAATCAAATAATAACCGTTGTTACGTCCGTGACCCTTCGCATAAACCAAACTCCTTCCCTCGATTAAGGAAGATCACTAGACGTCTAAACATCTTTATTCGGACCAACAATAATCCCAAGGACCGTCATAAATTTTAGCATTTTTTATAATCAAGACCCTTAGGTTCCTCGAGTATCTTTCAAGTCGAAAGATTCCTTAGGGTTATTGCTCATTCCAGGAAAACACGAGCAAACAACATAATGCCACCCACGAGCGACCTTTGGTCTGGGGCGGCCAGCACCTACCAGTTTTTTTCTCATCCAATTGGCGACGATGTCTGTTGCCCTCGATTCCTTAACGAAAATTACCATTAACGAATCCGCTTGTCTCATACTCTAGACACATCCATCAGTGGTTTTTTCCTCCCCGACATCACCGTCACCGAACTACTTGCTAGTAACTCTGACATCTGAACACATCTGACTTGCTGTTAACATTTCGCTGAGAATACTTCTACACGCATCACGCACAAATACTCAAGTGTTCACAGTTATTGGAAATAAAGTGTATATTTAACCTGTTAGCTCAGTGTTATAATCATTCAACCACCCGTATTGTCCTAATCGAAACAGGGGATCGTCTGATTCGTGGCGTCGATTATCGTATCGTAACGAGAATTTACGACCCTCGTTGACGCGTTATACCGCGAACGCGTCTCTCCGTGAAACGAACGAACAACCGTGCTTGATAATAATCGAGAGTTACACGTTTGTGGATGATCGAACAAAGTTTAGAAGTTGTCTTGGGAAATGGAGAATTTTTTAGAACGGTATTACAAACAGAAGATTTTTATATTTAGCAATTGGAGACCACAGTGAAAATTCATGATAACTAACAGTTTCGTATGTGAGCAATTTTATAATCCAATGCTTTATCAAACGATTATTACTACGATTGTTCTTTCGTTAGATTTGACAAAATCCTCTCAAGTTTGTTGATTTCAGGTAACTCGAATAATCTGAACGAGCTTGACCAGCGCGTCTCGCCTTTGCCATAAATTCCACGTATTAAAAATGTTTTGATCTTTTTCGCTATGATTTTACACGACCGGTTCGTTTTATTTTTCGTTTGATATTTGGATCTTTTACGCGCGTATTTCCAGCATAAATTTCCGCAACATTTTTCAAAATTCACGTTGATACACGTAACCGGCAAATCGAGGCGATTGCTAATGCATAAAACTGCGTTTGTTCCCGCATAACTAAATTCGAACCAATATCGGGACGTGCAATATAAATTCATTTGGGTGGCTCAGTTAAATCGCGGGATTGAAAACGTTGACTCTTGAAATTTTCGCGTTTGCCAGCCTCGCCGTTAAATTACCGTCATTATATCCGTCAAATCACCAACGGGTGCTGAACTCGATTGCAATTTGGTCCTGCATGTAATTTTCCAACGATCTCTCGATGCTTGGCTTGCTGTAACGAGAATTATTCACAGAAGCGCGCATGTATACGCGTATTTCACCGTTGTGTTTCGTTTCGATCCATCAAAATCTGTACAAACGTACCATTCTTTCCATTAACCAAGAAGCTAATTGTCCCTTATGTTCGAATAATAACCGTCAAATCAAAAGCCAAATGGAGATTTCGAATTTCCTAGTTTATTCATCTGTTCAGCTTAAATATCACGAATTAAATCAGAATTTTACGCGTTCGTAACGAAGTGGCGATGAAAACGGATATTCTACTCATTTGGTGACAAAATGTTGTTCCAAGAAATAAACCGTGAAATCAGAATAATTCGATGTATGACAAATGTTTAACAGATTAAAATATAAGCACCGATGATTGAAATTTCTACCAAAGAAACTGCGCGATGTATATTACGCTTGTGTATTCAAATTTACGCTGTAAAACGGATATAATTAAATATTGATAACTTACATTAAATATATATAATACCGAGGTTTAATTAAAAAACTAAAACGTGTTCTAGAACTTCCGAACAAGACTCTGTATCATTCTAAATATGTAAAATTTTCATATAAGAACAAAAAAAAAAAAAAAAAAAAATAGCCATTGCTCACATTGCTCGTTCTCTACTACAATAGTTCTAGCATCGATAAATTTAAAAAGTCGGATTAAGCGAGTCGCGACGGAACTTCTGATGTAGTTAGCGATTAATTCGTTTCTTAGAAATCTCCTCGCGGTCGCCGCGAAGGTGCAATTAGTTTGACGAATGGTTCGAATTACGAAGGATCTTGTCCCGATAATTCAAACGAGCCGTCGAAAAATTCCTCTCGAGTATTCTTCGCGCAGAAAAAGCCAGACAGGAACGCGCGAGCATGTAAATTCTATTAATTCATCGTTTCGTCGCGTCTTGTTTCTCTCCGAGCGAATCATTTGTAACGAAACGTTTCGTCATTCTTGTTTTCGAGGACAGGTTGAAAGTTTTTTTGTCGACTAATATGCAGAATTCTGAAAGATATATGGTAATTTCCTCTTGCTTTCGAGAAACTCTGATTGCCATTACGTGGATGCCAGTTGGCGATTTTCTACCTTCGGAAAAGAAACTTTCTCTCAGGTTTCATGTAATGTGTGAAAGTAAGTAAAAATGGAAACCTATCGATGCTAAATTGATGCTGTTTGTACGTATCTTCGACGCTATTTAAGAGTGATTATATCTATTAGAGAGTAGCGTGATCTCATCTTCTTAAATGAAAACGTGTTAGACTTTTCGATTGAATTTGCTCGCGGATACTTATCGGAGAATGAAAAATCCGATAGCTTCTTCTTTTGATAAATTGTATGAACATAAAGAAATGTAAACAACGAAAGATAACGTACTGTAAGTAATAAAATATCATTATAAACAAAATTATTCAGCCTTGGAATACCAGAGAGGAAGACGAGACACGATGGAGTCGTCGTGTAAATTTCGCGTGACAGTCAAATTCCGAAGACGAGACACGCGCAATTTCCCGCAGGGTGAAATTACTGCTCTTAACGAAATTAAAGGCACCCTATGTCGCGCGCCGACGACTCTATCCTCCGTTTCATACGTCAAAGCTACGCTCGCGGTGAATTTTGCGCGCATAATCACAAGCAACCATGGAGCACGTGCTTTTCAAGATTCGAAACGCTAGAAATTCTCGATGGATCTCGTGGATAGAAACATCTCAATCGTTGGTAGTAGAAAAGTAGACGCAGAGAAGTAGTTCTTGGAGACGAGCCAGTCTCTGTCTGTCTGTCAGGCTTGGTTTATTTGGGCCTTTTCGATTAATCGGTTCGGTCGACTAAAGTGGAAAGCGGCCTCGAGCGTAGAGGTTGAGGGAAGGAAAATTGAAAAGCGTTCGAAGAAGCAACTGCAGCTGGATCAGAGGTTGAGCAATCTCCCGAGAACGTGATCTTACCGCTCTTATTATACTTTCTTGTTTTTTGCGTTGAATATGTTGGAGGTTAAGCTGGATAAAAAATTCTGATAGAAAGATCGTGAATGTTTTATATTTAATATCCTCAGTTTCATATATGTTACGACTATAATAAGCGTAGGTTATCATGGCGGGTCTTTAATATCGTGACAAAAGATATTCAAGGAAGTATATAATATGTACCAAGATATCGCAAGTAAAGAAATATTTTATGAGAATAAAATTCGCGTGTATAGTATATCAAGAATAAAAGAAAAACACAAACATAATATAGAGAACGCGTAAAAAGACGTTAGGAGTACGCAATGTAAATGTTAGACCTTGGCAGTTCAAGCAGCATTCGACGCTTTATTCCAGCTGATTTTTACTCGAGAAGTTACTTTCAAAAGCTATTCGTAATATGGATGAACTTTCATATTCTCAAGCGTAACAAAACCACAAATCTTCGTGCAATAACACGCACCTAAATCTTGCTGTAGTCGTAAATCATCTAAGCCATTTTTTATTTGCAAATCGTTTAAATCTCTCCGTATGAACTGAAATACGTACTACGAGGTCTCTGATCTTTACCATAACAATTCGCTCGATATCGAAGCTGCCTCGTAATCAAACCAAACGGCGCCGACAACTTGGACCTATCTCCGAGTTTAAACCGTAACAGGGTTCACTTGACGCGATGCAATAGTAAACTTCGAGTTCGACTTCGACGTTCACGACTACCGAGGCGCAGGTAAACCTCCTAATTGCCAGTAGCGTTTCAGGTACGCGGCATTATTCGAAGCCGGCTTGCACTCGATAATGAACCAGCAAGCCGGCGCTCACGACGTTGTAGCGAGCAAGGATCGAATCGCATACGTTATTGGGATAACAAGGGAATTAATTCCGAACCGTTTCGATCCTCGCCCCTACGCCCCTTCAGCACGTTGATCGACTCACTTCCGCGGAAACCTGATGTCCCCTGACAACATACGAATTCTATGCAGCTCCAAGAACAGAGAAATTTCGCCGAGACGCGCAATAATACGTATTCGTCGATGAAACGACAGAGAAAAGGATTGAGTCTATGAGAAACGTTTGATGATGAAGAAATGGGAAAATTTATATCGTGATATTTATTGGATTTCTCATATTTTGACAGTAGTTTATTGGTTGATTTTTTCTTGGGCGATTAGCTTTTTCACGAGTTTATGAATATTCTTGTAGTCGTTAAGAGTTTACGAGGTAGGAAGGATTTTATTCAGAAAAACATGGATTGAGAGGGTGAGAAACGTCCTTGGACAACGAGAGAGACGAGGAAGAATATTTATACACTGCCTGTTTATTAGATTTTACATGTTTTGGTTTTTTATGGGAGAGTATCTTTTGAAACAGTTTATGAAGATTCTCCTTTACACGTACGTTTCTAAGAAGCGCAATTTAACGATGGATGCAAAGATGAAAGGGACGAATGTTTATACTCTGCGTGCTTATTGAATCTCTAATATTTTTACAGCGGGTTATTTGGTTAATCTTGGGAGAATATTTCCCTGAAGAATTAATGAAGATTCTTCTTTGGATGGAATTTTATTTAAAACGAATCAATGGTATACTTCCTTAATTCGAAGCAAGAACAAGATTAGGCTTCCTCCTTGTGCTATTAAGATTTACCTTTTCCTTTTCCAATATGTTGTTCATAGATCTGAAACGTTGACTTAATGATACAAATTGTAATCCGCTAGAATCACTGCTAAATTATTTATCGATATATCCATAGCAACTTTGATAATAGAAGAAATTCGCGAAATTCTCATGCAATTAATACGCCATCTAATAATTGTCCAATTTATACGAAACTTATCCAGTTTCGCGTCGCATTGACTTTCATTAGAAAAGTTCTATGGAACTTGGAAGGATGCAGAAAAGTTGGCAAAAGCTACGAGACGGACAAGAACCGATCGAATCAATCGACCAACCGGAACGAGTAATTGCTAAATAAACGTCGGGCCGGCGATGGCCGCTCGTTAAATCGTTAATTTGCGATACCGGGAATAATAATGCAACGCGATGAAATATTCATACGGATATTCGTCGATGTTCTCGTTTATTCCGCGCATTGAGTGCCGATTATTTCGAAAACAGTCGGCGAGGACGCGGGGCGAAATAAATTTCCAAACGCAATAATCGACACCTGTTTTTTTCTCCCTCTTTTTTAAAGGTTTGCTTCTCGACGATTCTACGTTCCGTACGATCGTCGAAATTGTCGTAGGCCCATGGACGGTGCAAACATTTTCGTCGCTACGATTTTTATGCGGCCATTATAAATCGTCGTTTTAATGATTGAGAGGTATTTCATTCAGCGCACGGTGAATATGCGGTACATTAAGCGAGATACATTCTACAGGCTGGTTCATTATACGTAGAAGCCGACTTCGTCGATATATTCCACGTTAAAAAACGATTAAACCGCCATTTGAATGTTTTCGAATGGCCGCTGCCCATTTGTTAACGTTTCATTAAATCGAGTTGACGATCGAGAGAGACGTATTTCCATAGTGCACGCTTCGAATGTATATTGTATGGGATTCGTTTGACCGAAAAACAATCCAAGGGGAGATATGCTCAATTGCTTGTAGCGATCGAAAAAAATAACGTTACATTCATTTATCCGACATATCGGCATGCACCAGATCTCCTGATTCACGCACGAGATCACATATTTCTCTGGAAGCAAGATGATAGATATAGAAAGGACACGATCACGGAATATTATCGAAAAAGCTTCGCAGAAGAACCGGTTATCGAGCAGAAGATAGAGATAAGTAACGACAGATTGCAACATAGAAACTACGTAATATTTCAACCCTCTGTCAAAACGAGAACTTAACACAAATATACGCTCACATCTACACACCTGCTCCCCTTTTCCCCTTTTCTTCCGTCGAATTCTCCTGGATACACATATATATATGTAGGTATATATACGCACACATGGTACACGTCACGCGATATTAAAGCAGATTCCTTTGGCGAGCGGCCAAGTCGATGAAAACCGAGGTTATCGTCTGTGCGACGGCCGATTTCTTTGTAGAGGCCACAACGACACCGTCGACTACGCGAAAATCGCGCACACTCATTTTACGACGTGTCACCGTCATGAATTTTCAAGCTTCCTTCCATTCTTATGAATGGAACTTCCTTTAACACTTGTACGATTTCCTTAGGCCCTTTGTGTCTTTCGTATTGTCTATTCTTTTAAATTCATTCAAGGTTATCATAAAGATTCGTCCCATGGTGTTGAGACTTATTCAATGTTCGTATAGAAGAAATTCTTGACTCTTCGATAAATTTGATTTGCAGCGGAGCTTTCTTATTGGAATAGTCTCCGAGTTTCTTTTAAACTTCGTTATTCTCCGAGCCTCGCCGAACATATTCCAAAGTTCTTGCGCGGGAATGAATGAAGTTTGAACTTTGAAACTTTCATCCAGCTTTGTCAACGTTTATTAAAAATTGATTCTAGAGAAAGATATCGCGAGATATCGTTGAACAATTTGACAAACGTTACAGATTGATAAAGGAATAAGAATATAAGTAGTAAGAGACTATAATCGGGCGGACTTCGAATTTTATCTGTTACACTCTATCGCATGAAATATTAATTCAGTACATTGATCGATATAAGAATTCAACAGCGTCATATGGATATAAATAGAATAAACAAAGGCAGGTAGTGGAGAATCGTTTATGGTCAGACAGATTTCATCTACTCGGACTTAATCTACTAGATTCTATATTTTTCAACTTTTCTATTTCATATTATGTATTACGTAAAGAATTACGAAAAGAAAAATAAATTCGATTCTATTCCAGAACATTATTCTGACAAACACTGCCTAAGTAAATTAGTTTCAATATTTTACTGTCTATCATGATTGACGATACTTTTATCGAAGCGACGCTCACACCGCAAATAAAACATTTTACAATTTCAACTTTACCACTCGATATATATATATGTATCAATATTTAAATTTTGCAGAAAATTCTACTATAAACATTCAAAGTTTGATATTTCAATTTGACCATCGATTTTTAAAATTTCAGTAACACTCCCAAAGAATGAATCGAAAATGAACCGAAGCAGGAGCGATATTTCCGTGTGTTATCATGGACGCTTTGCAAGATAATGCAAGCACGATTCTGTTTACTCTGCATTCTGCACGCTGGTCGCGTTTTTGCACGCGTGCATATTGTTCCTATGGAACACGTCCAGAAGCATGCAATCAGTGTATATTCGTAAACACGCGAGCCGACGCGCGTGTGTTCCACACGCCTTCACGCCGGCATCAGTGCGCGGTCTGGAAATTCTATTTAGAATTTTTTTTGCGCCGCCAACTTGAATCGGGTTTCCTCGAGGTTTAATTACGCGTGCCACGCAACCTTTCTCATCGTTTCGCTCTGGAATTCAGGCCGGACCGCGCGAGGAAGCTGAACCTTTGCCCTCCGCCACGGTTAATTACAAGCTGACCTTTGATCTTACGAAACGGTCCCGCATGAGAACCGTGATTTCAGAGGACCGAGCAACTTCTACTGTTTTTTACCGGTTGAAAGAAGCGGAGAAAAATAATCGTAATTGCAAGTTCTCTGTGGCCAGAGTTTCGCCACGAAATCCGCAGATTATATTTTATATTCGCACAGAACGAGTGACTTTCGCCGAGAACTTTACCAGTACTTTAATCCATTAATCTTCTGATTCATTATTTTTCATGTAGTTTATTCGAGTCGGTATTGGTTATCTACTGGTATAATACCGTGTCACCTGCAAAATCTGGAAAATATTACACAATTTATAATTAGTTATTCTCTGCTTGAATAACAGAAACCGATGTTGAAATTCAACTTTGCGGCAGGTACAATTTGATTTTGTTAAATTACGATCATGCCACGACGATACTACGATATTGTAAAGTAAAGGGTTAACAGCAATATTTTATATGAATTTTTCCTAAAGAATTGGAAGAGTATATAAATATGTAAAACAAACGGTCACCCGAATCTTAACAGTAATTCTGACAATAATCGTTCGCTCCTCGTTAGAAAGAAATCCGTCAATTCCATCTGTTAATCCCAAGTTATCTCGATTATCCCTAAACATCCCTCTACCCGTAAAACCTACAACTTCTCCTCTTCCTAACCATAGCTGCCAAACTCTCTCTGTCTCTCTCTCTCTGTTTCTATGCATCGAAAGTTTCATGCACGCGAGAGTGCCTCTGCATGATACGAGCGTCGCCACACCTGCCACAACGCGTGCTCCCCTTTCGTTCACCTGAGCAATCTGCCGACGTCACCGCACGCGTACGCTTACACGAGTCAGGAACACGCACGGGGAAGGGTTAGAAAGCTGGGCCACGGTGGTAACATTCCGGAAACCAGGATCGATATCCAGACACGCCATCGCCAGGCTCGACAGTCAACCACCCTCTTCCAATCTTCTTCTCCTTCTTATTCATTCTCCATCCTTCACCCTATTCCACGTCTGTTTATTTTTCCCTCCGTCCCGTTCAGCCATCGTAGAAGGTTAATGGACCCTCGGGGATGTCTTTGGTAACGCGAACGTTCCGCGGAATTTTTCCTTTCTACCACCTTTGACGAATCGTCCTCGAGCGAAATTCCTCGAAAAGCGGTTGAAGCCGGTGAGATCAAAGCAGAACGGATGCTCCCCGACGGAAAATCCAAGCCCCGTGATTATGTTTAAGTTGGTCCATGAGAAACTAACGAGTTCTACAGGGTACATGCCGGTGATTGCCGGAGACTTTCACCAAGTGTTTCGCAGCAGGAGGAAGTTGTTAAGAGAAGAAGATCGGGGCTTGATAGTACGTAGGATTTGATTCGTGTAATTGGAAGCGGTGTTTAAAGGAATATGTACTTCTGCGGTGTTTTGCTTCCACTTTCTCCGTACTACTACAGCAGAGACTGTTTTTAAGATGTAAAATACCGAACAAAATATTTGTCGAACGAAATGTTAAAATAAAATATGTCAAGCGATATTTGGTGATAATATTACGGCGAAAATAATTTCACAATTTTGTAAATTCTCGTTTGCTTGTTTCGCAGATGCGTGGTTCGACGTTTTCTGTTCCATAAACATTGGCATTGTTCGGAAAATATACGTGAACTGTAATAAAATTATTTTACAATATACCTCAAAAAAAAAGAATGAAATAGGAATATAGAAATATAGCAAATTTAACGTGTAATTTTCCCGTAATCAAATCGCAACGTTTCATAAAACCAGGCAACTTATCCGAGCGATGCGTCATGTTGCGGAGAAGTCAGTTATCTTGTCGGCAAACTTGTTAACAAAATTGCAAAGCATCGTTGCTCGCGGCTAATGGATCATCCGTAAGTTTTCTAAAGTTTGTAGGTCGGCGAATTTGTCATCGAGGTGATTACGGTCGGCAGGTTGGTGGATCGGTCGCCGTATTCCATTCCCATGAGGATCCGAAAGCGAGTAAAAGCGGTCGAACGTTGGAATCGGGGTCGTCGAAGCCGGGATTAACGACGCTTTCCTTTTTCGCGAGCGCTTCTTACAGATTCGATTTGGCCCACGGCATTGTTCGCGTCGCTACGATCCGATCGCGAAGAACAAAGGCGGACGCATCGTCGTCCCATTTGCTTTAAACGTAAAAAAAAACAGAGAAAAACATCGGGGGACAATGCATTTTCGATCGACAGAGAGATAATTTGTTCGATAGGGAATTTTGCGAGGCGACTACAGGAAAATGGATCGACCAAGGTTCACAGGGTATGTGGGCAGATTTTGATAGATGGCACAGTAGAAGTTGAGGAATTGATCTTGGTAATGCATAGACGGTGAACTAGAAATCTTTGCGGATGAGAAATATGGAAAAATAAGGAAAAAAAGAGAACTTGTATAATTTGTAATTGTATTCAATCACTTGGTACATTAGATAGGCTATTGTAATAAAATTGATCATTTTAAGAAAAATATATAGGCTGTCTCGTTAAATTTCAGCATGTAAAAGTTGAATTTTTGAAAAATGCTTGAAAGAAATTTCAAGGAGCTCTTTCAAGAAGCGTATCTTTATAATGATGTGAATCTTAGAAAATATATGATACACCAACAATCTTCATTATCGTTCTTCATAAAGAAATTGAATAATCTTCGTCTTAAGTCGCTCTAAAAGTAGTAAAATTTGGACATTATTATATAATCAATAGCAAAAGCCGCGAGTTGAGCAGCGAGTTGCATGTTCCTTTATCCGAAGAAGGTAAAACAATACTTCTTGATAACAGGATCACGAAGAGCAGCGCAACAGCTGCTCGAGGAACATCGAATGCGAATCTCTCTTCCAATTACGAAGTCTCTATGATCATTAACATAGCAGCAACTCGTCGATCCTTTCTAATTGCAACATCTTGTTAGAGATGAAAAACCACCGAAAACAAAATTGACAAGCGCCTCTGTTACATAAAGACTGCAAGATACGTGTAGTTCGGATGAAACACACGATCATTATACTTAACCGCGTGCATGTTACGTTCCACCGCTCTAATTAACCAAGATAATTAGTCAACCGTTCCTGGTGTGACCACTCACGAACATTTTTCCTCTGTGAACAAGGTACGCAGGATGGTAGAACGATGCCTAATGCGAGAAAATCCGATTACGCGACGCGAAATGCACACAGCCAATAAAAGTTCGCAGATTTCGCGCTGGGAAAACGGCTCGCGCGCTAATTTACAGCGAAGCTGTAGCAGCGGCGAGCTTTACGATGCACCTGATACCGATAAAAGTACCGACGGGAATTAGCGTGAAAGATCGCTATCCTGATACGAGCAGATCGTAAACGCGACAGAACAACGATATGAAACGTTACTGCGCGTAGTAGCGTATCAGAAAAATTGCTATCTATGCCGCGAGGTGTAACCAAAATCCCATCTTTCCAGCTTCCTTGCACGATAATTTAAAAGCTAGCAATTAGACTATGGATGCGCATTTATGGCAAATTTAAAGACACAAAAATCTACGATCCTGTGCACATAACGTATAAAGATATATAAAATATTAGAAGTAAAGTAAACTCGTTATATTATTTAGAGGCTGTAACGGATCTCTTTCTATCGTATAATCCATTCCTTTATTTGTTTTTATTGAGATATGTGTAATTTTGTGTGCTACACTAGATTAGTTGCGTAGTAGTGACACACATATATGAGTATGAGTGTGCGGAAGTATGTGCATGCACAGCGTCTCGTAAAACAGATGAATGCAACTGTTTCGTTGGTAGTCTTGTATGGAAAATGGTGAGGCAAAGAAAATGCTGAGACGCGTGCAAATGTATATCGACGAAGATCCTGTAAATCACTATTAACAATAATCACTATTAACATTAAACAAAATTTGAAACTATTTTCATATCAATTCTAAGTATAATTTAAGTGTTCCTATACATTTATTTCAGTGATTATGATCCACAATTCTCAAGAGTTACGTAGTATCGTGGAAAAGAGCCCAAGAAATATCGAGTTAACCGTAAACAATGTCGCGAGAGTCGAGGCGCCGTCGCGTCCGTCAATGTGTCGTCGTTCCTTCGAGTGAATAGTTTCGTAGAAAAGGCCTACGTGACCCTGGCCACGGGTGTTCGCGGAACACATGCATGGTGGGGCTAAGAAAAGACAAAGGGATGCTAGAACAGGGAGTGTTAGTTGAGAAGTCAGAGAGTGTCAGTGGAGAAGCCGCAGAATGTGAGTGGTGGAGCCGGAGAGTATGAACCGGGAAGTTGAGAGCCGAGTATGATAATTAGACGTGCGACGATATTCTAATCAGTTTATTGTATTGAGTATTGCTTGTTAAACTAAAACTTAACTCCAAATAAAACATCATTACTTATCCTTAGTCTAAGACCCGTTTAAGATACTACAGTTATATGAGGAAAACATGAATTTTCATAAAACTCCGCAGTCTACTAGCAATATCAATAGATTGACACGTGACAGGTTGTAGTTTACAGATATTTTACGATATTATGTTAAATGGAATGATCAAAATAAATTGCATTTCGTAAAATATCACTTATCCCACTGTCAAACATGTTGCAATTATGATAGAAAATCTATCGGTGTTAATTAATTTCTAACTTGTATCCGATAAAAATGAAACCATAAGAGAATTACAATTTCCGAGAAATTGAGTAACGAGAAAATCCGGAACAGTATTCCTTGACAGAACTTTGCATTTTAGGCTATAAAATATTCATTGACGATCAGAGTAAGGACACAAGGTGATATACGTGCATCTCGGCGACGTTGAACGCGATTGTGAGTCCGATACAGAGGGTCGCGGCAACACGAATGGATCAATCGCTGAATGCGCGCTCGAAACTCGAAGCGAACGTTTGATATCGCGCTTCGACCAAGTGTTCTCGAAACCGGCTCGTATCGAGTGTAAATTTTGTTCGATATCGCTACAAGTAGTTTCACGGAAAAAAATCCCATTCTAGTATCCTTAAAAGTGAATTTTAAAGAAGCGGGGCAAATAAGCGAAACAAGAGAGAAAGAGATATTTCATGTTGTACGAGTTGTTTCCTTTTTTATTAAAAAAACGTGTACGAGAATCGCGAGGAAATATTTTACGAATATATTACATGTGCTGCATGAGAATTTTTAATATTTACTTACGACTATCGGTAAAATTTAAAACCAGTATAAAAATGTTTATAGAAGTTCAAGTATTTTTGGTGGATCATTGTTTATATAGACTGTAAAATATTTATAAACGCAAAATGTTTATAGAAGTTCAAGTATTTTTGGTGGATCATTGTTTATATAGACTGTAAAATATTTATAAACGCAAAATGTTTATAGAAGTTCAAGTATTTTTGGTGGATCATTGTTTATATATACTGTAAAATATTTATAAACACAATATGTTTATAGAAGTTCAAGTATTTTTGGTGGATCATTGTTTATATAGACTGTAAAATATTTATAAACACAAAATGTTTATAGAAGTTCAAGTATTTTTGGTGGATCATTGTTTATATATACTGTAAAATATTTATAAACGCAGAATGTTTATAGAAGTTCAAGTATTTTTGGTGGATCATTGTTTATATATACTGTAAAATATTTATAAACGCAAAATGTTTATAGAAGTTCAAGTATTTTTGGTGGATCATTGTTTATATAGACTGTAAAATATTTATAAACACAATGTGTATATATTTACAGATTATCTATAAAATTAAAAGAACATCGCTCAACCGAGAGTGGTTATAGAGAAAAAATTAACCGGCCGGTCTGACTACATACACGAATTTCGGGTATATTTCACTGCGTGCATTCCTGATGCAAACGCACAGAGAATCGAGGACGAGTACGCGATATCCCTTGACAGTCAACTCGGTGAAATTTCACCGGTGACGAATCCTGCCATTTCTGCACCATTAATTAGGTCAGCAAGATCGTTTCAGAGTGAACGTAAAATCTTCAGCGTGACGCAAATTGTGGTGCCTGTAATGGACTACTTAGACGTTGATACGATTACATCGATTACGAGCGAACGATTAGCATCGATGCGAGGCCGTATGAAACAGATAAGCGTCGACCTGTCCGACGAATACGTAAAATTCACAAAAATTGTCGATTTAACGAATGATCACGGTGGTTGAGTTTGCGTCTGTGGAATTGCTCGGGAAATTTCATTGCACGTAGAAAGTTTCGAAAGAATATCGAAGGAAAATGAAGAAGAGTTAGGAATTTTATACGCTTCGAAACTTTTGAATACCTGCAGGAAGTGAATGTGACTGAAATACTAAAAACGTCGAATAATAAAATTTGAATGTTCTCTATTAGAAAAATACAGAATGTCTCGATGAAAATTTTAAGAGTTTGTGGATTTATTGAATTTTATTTTTTTTCAGCAGAATCACAAGTTTCTCGTTAACGTAAGTTTTCGTTATAAACTTACAAAGTTTCATACGCTTCTTTTTGCAACGTTCCGTATTTCGAAATTTTATTTCTTTATCATACTCCATTGGTTTTAGTTGTAGTTTGGTTTTCGAGCATAGAGAGGTTGGTTAGGAATTTTTGTAAAACGTGGACCGTCGCTAATTTCAATTAGCCCGCGATGCGCCGAATGCATCGCGGGATTCAGCGAAAACAGAAAGGCGAACTTTGTTTTTCGTAATGGTGGACGTCGAGGTCAGGGCAACGAAAAATAATCACGATTTTCCGGAATACCGTACGGCAACTCCGACAAGCAGAAAGTTTTCCCCATTAACGTCTCGTTTTTGCGGACGCAAAACTCCACTCGACTCGCGCGACCAGAAAAGATGCCCGCCCACGTGCAGACACGAAAACCAAACTTTTTCCCAGCGTTTTCCCTTTTTTTCTCTTTTTCCACCACTAATTTTCCCGTTAGACTAATTAGTGAGGCCGAAATGTAACAGTTTTACCGTTTCCGCTTTTGCAAGCCTATTTGTCCTACAGGCTGATTCAAAAGTAGAACATCCGTAAAATTATAGGTACGTTTTTAATTTGGTTTTTAATTTAATGAATTGTAAGCTGTTTTTAATGGAGACAAAACATTTTCAGTGTGGAGAAAATATGTAATAATTGGTTATACGTAGTGACTGTTAATTTGTATGGTCTATAGATTGATTTAGCAGAGGATTTACGAGCAATTTAGCTTTTTATTCGTTCGTGGATCGTATGTATAATATATCAGCATTCAATCCTCTTTATTACTAATTGGCTTACGGAAATGAATGTCATAACAGCGCGACTGATTTTGAAACGTAATGCCTACTCTGATAGTTCAAATTGATTCTGTACATGTACAGGGTGATTCAACAACAGGTGCAACTAATTTCGAAATATGCCAATATCGAATATTATATAGGGAAATCTACCAAGCTAGATTAAGTAAAATATTCTCGCTCATAAATCCTATCCTATCGATTCTACAACAACGTTAGAATGCTATTCTTTAAACGCCACTCGTAATTCCTTCTCCTTCGAACTAACGAAAAATTATCGAAAACCGTCGAAGTTACAGCAAAAGGCCAGCCGAATTCTGCTATACCCGCATCCATGTACACCAAAACGCACTTCGACTGCTTCGCTCGGTTCGATATTAGCCTCGAGTGAATTAACAGGCGAATCGGGCCAACTGTTTCAACGCACGACATAAGTTTCAGCTCAGACGATGACCGAGCAAAGGGTCGAGAGTAGAAGCGAGAGATAGAGTGAAGAGAGAGGGAGAGAGAGAGAGAGAGAGAGAGAGAGAGAGAGAGAGAGAGAGAGAGAGGTCGAAAACGGAAGACGGCGGGAGCGGTTAAGGGAGTGCACAAAGCCATTTCTGTCGAGAGGGAATAGAGGCATGCTCTGTGCTCTCAGACATCGTCAAGCTGTATTATGCGCGGTGCACGCGATGCGTATAGACTGCCCAGGGCCGTATGAATCGGGCTATACGACCTCAGTGCTGCAGTCTCCATTTCTCTCTATTTCCTTCAACCTTGTCTTCCTGTGTCGTCTTCCTCCAACCTTTTGCATTCGTTGTACTTTCTCTCGTTTTACTTCTCCTTCTAAGTATTCTATATTCGTTGGAGAGAAAAATTTGCAAGGAGTCGACTTTCTGGGCCGAGTTCAACAGCCCCTGTAAAAGGTGCTGTCCTTAAAGGAATACCAAGCCAATGGGATAGAAGAGTCCTTCGAGGGGCAGAAAGGGGAAAGGTCGGTTTCTATCGTTTGCGAATCTTCTCTTCATCGCTAATAATCCATGTTCCCTCTTTCTATTTCTTTCAGTTTCTGATACATTAAGGTAAGGCTATTTGAGCGAAGCTAAGGGTAATTTAGCTTGTGGCTCGCCGAATTCGCTTACGAACAATTCTTTAAGCGAACTACGCTCGAAGATACACTGTTTAAATTAATGTTAATGATCTAATAAAGAGCGAAGGCACATCGTATACATTGACAGTTTGACAGCTTGACAGCCGTAGTTTTTTACGATCGTATCAAAATTTGTTCAACCAATATTAGTACTTTCAATCGTAATTGTCGTGATACAATAGCGTGTAGCGTTTGGTTCTGAAAGTTATTTCGTCGTTTATTTTATTAATTTCGTTAATTTATCCTTGCTTCGCTATATCTGCTTTCTTTTTGTAAATTGAATCGAGATAAAAAGAAAATAAATTCAACGGAGCAACATTAATCCAGAAGTGACTTTGGCAAGCTTTTTGTCCCACTGCAACTTCCCACTTTCCGGAACATAAATCCAACGAAAGGAGATTTACCGCGACGAGCACGCGGAAATCGAAGCTTCCTCTCGCGTCTTGAAACTTGGATCCGACCGTTAACGGCTGACTATAATCATTAAATCGCGTCTCCGGACTCTAACTGTGGCTACGAAACCGTCACTGATAAAACAATTTACCATTACATGCAGATAAAATTGCGACGTCCACGTCCACGTTGTCTCTCCGCAATTGTATTTGTGCAAGGTTCTTCCAGGGTATCGTTGGGCAAGCTTCTAATTGTAATTCATACCCTCAATGTCAAATCTGTAAAATTTTTACGAAAAACTACGAATTTCCTGTATTATAAATTCTTCGTAACCATTATGGTAGTTTGAGAGTTAACAAAAAATACGAATTTTATGGAACTTCGGATCTTCGTAACAATTCTTATCGAACTATCGAGACTGGTAACGAACTCGCCAAGATTAATCGGAAAATTAGTGGAACAAAAACGATTCGATCAGGCATTTCCTATTCTCAACACGACCTTATCGCCAGCGATAACACACGATCGAAATAATTCCACTTTCATAATTCGGATAATACTTATACCAAAGAGAATATCGTGTATCGTAATTATTCGTTTGAATTAGAACGAAACAATTCCATTGAAACTGAGATTAACATTACCGTAGTCTCATTCATTTTCTATGCTAATATAGAGGTCATAGTAGAATTAACTATATAAATGGGGACAGAAGATAGCGATATCGAGTCGAAGATGTCTGTGACGTGGAAAATTGAGTACAAGTGGGCGGAAACTGTATTACCTAAGGGTAAGTAGGTCTTGGTAAGGTTTGAGAAACTGTTGGAATATTAATTTGTTCGACGAATACGCGGGACTCTACGGCTCAATCCTCTTACTGCATTACAAAGTCTATGTCCCTCTGGCGAAGTGGAAAATCGATCGCATCCAACGGTCGAAAGGAAAATTCTTAGCTATGGGATGGATGGAAGTATGAAAAATTCTGGCCACTTCCCCATTGCAATCTCTCTACTACTTTGGATCGAGAGGCTCCTCGAGGTTTTTAGGTTAAGATGAGCCCCAAAGAGAATCGAAGAAAAATTGATGGCGCTCCGGATCGACGAAAATGGAAAGGAAATTTTGTGATGGAGAATGAACGAAACGTAGATACTCTGTGACACCGTCGACCAGGCCTGTGATAAATTTCAAACGAAAAAATATAATAAATGTTGAATCTTGGAGAAGGTGGAAGAAAATTTGATCTAAAAATCTAGTATCCTTTAGTAAGGAAAATTATTAAGTATTAGACTACGGGAGTTTAAGCAATTTCAAATTTTTATAAACGGTCGAGGAAATGGAAGTAAAAGAAAAATTTGTTTCGTTCATTTATTTCGTTCGTTAAATGTTACGATAAATAGGTTTATTTACTTTACTACTTGGAATATATTACTTTTTAATTAAAAAAGACTCCCTGTAGATATTACGTTGCATTCCATTTACGTTTGTTTAAAATACCAGCAGTCTATTAATTATCGAGAAAATATACAAATTGTGTACATATTTGTAAAAGGGAGTAACTTAACAAATGAACTTGTATTAAGAAAGTATGCTGCTCGTGAGTGACTGGGAGATATCGAGGAAGCCAGCCAAAATTTCCCCAACTTTCGCTTAAGTTTCAGATCTTGTAACGAGGCAAACTTCTCGTGAGTGACATAATACACATAAACTTCGGAGAGAATGAACTCTAATATATCGCTTTGTCTTACATTCCAAAGATACGTCCTAAAATACAAGTTCTATTAAACATTGTAATCGTACTTGAGAACGCACACCTGCAACACAATACAACTCTAATCTATCTTCTGTCTCAATTTTTATATCATAAGAATTGTATTAAACACTTAAAAAATGATCGCTTTTCATCTACTTTTTTTTGGAAAGATGAAACTTTGGTAGAAAATTTCAGACAGCAAAAAGAACAACAGGTTCGACGATCGAGGCGACCAGGAAGGATTGAATATCGCGTAAATAAGAAACGCGAGAGGAAGAGGCGGCCAGCCTCGAGTGTCCTTCACTATGGGAAGATGGAAGGTTGGAGGATGGAAAAAAGATAACGAATTAAGGCGATCTCGAGAGTGGCGCTTCTTGCTGGAAGCTCTTCGACTCCGGATAAAGGCTGTGCTCGATATCTCTACTTATTACCAAGCATCTCCACCGGAACGTCAGTGGAAGTGCTCGCGAGGTCGCCGACTTTGGTCCCGGAACCGAAGTTTGTAATCATGGAACGTTGAAAAAGGAGAAACGAGGAAGAAGAAGAAGGAAAACCATTGGAGAAGCTCGCAGAAGGACGGTCGATGTAACACGGTGCTCAAAAGCTCTTTCTTCTCTTTCCTTTTGGCTGAAACTTCAGCCGAGAACGCTCGAAAACCGAGCAGGTTCGACGTGTTAAAGGGCTGGGCACGTTCTTCGTTTACCGAGCGAAAGATCCGGCGATTCGTCCATCATCGGCAGAACCGTAAATAAACGAGCCAGCTGCTCTTTGAATAGAGGAGAATCTTTGCAGAGAATCAGAAAAGTTCAGCATTTCTACGAGCAAGATAAAAGTAGAGCGATGTACACACTCGCGGAGATGCGACGCGGTGTAAACTTGGAGGAAATTAATTGCTACGGCGAAGTTCGTGCTTCCACTCGAAATTACGATTCCTTGGGGATAGCCTCGAGCTCACCCTCGACCAAACAGCTATTTAATTAATGAAACGTAATTCCATTCGATCGAGCCCCCGGCTATTCATAATTCGAACACGCCGCCTGATAAAACGAGACTGCTGTAGAGCGTGGGGCTCGAAGCTCTAACTTTTCAGAGAAGCATATATTCGAATGCTTCTTCGACCAGGTCGGAATATGAACAGTTTTTCCATTCGGTACTCCCTGGGACATCGTAGAACGCGGCAATATTTCTATTGCCGTGGATATATCGCGATATTGCCTTCGATCCGTCCACCGAGAAAATATCCACGGCTGACTGTAGAAACATATTGCTCTGGCGACTGTTGAAAAAATTACTTTTTCAATTGCACCACCCTACATCGACAGTCAATTCTTAGTCGGCAGATAGTGTGTCCATTTTACAAAGGAATTTTTGTCGCGGTTGTTTACCGAGAATGTTCCTCTTAGATACTGCAGTGGAGAATTCGTGAAAATCGAGCAGAGATCGTGCGTGACGTCTCGTGGGTTCGGTATTTATGTCGGTAAAGTTGAGTGCTCTTGCAAGAATATTGAATTCGACTCCCTCGGAAAGCATCGATTTCGAAAGTGCTCGTTCTCGTACTTTGTATATAACGTGTGCCCTGTAATTTTCATACGTACAAGTTAAAAAATAGAATTTAAAACGTGGATGAGACGATATTTCAAAAATCGCAATTTTTGTACGATTTGTAAATTTCACACGAGCGTAATAAAATTTCAACTTTTGAATATCGCAGGGTGATTTTTGCGACGAGGCCGTAAGGCGAGCTACAAAAATCTAGAAAAGGCTGGATTCCTGCCAGAATGGCAGGCGTTCTTGGAAGCTCCATCGTGTCCGTCTGGGAGCTTTATAGGTTCCTATCTAACCGTGTATTCCTTTATATTAAAATGCAAAATGCGAAGCATCAACTGGCTAGCCAGGTCAGAGAGACGAACGGGTTAATAATACAGAATCCGGCGCGTTTCAAAGCGACGCGATAACAATTACCGGTGTGTTCCTTCTGCGAGATATTCGACGCGGTACGCGGCTATTGTGTGCATGGAATTCTCTTCAAAATCCTGCCGCCATGTTGTTGCAACCTCCATGGAAACACGCAACTATGATTTCGGAATTCTCTGTGAAAATTCTCAATATATGCACATAGGAGATACTGAATAATCCGTATCTGTTACATCGAGTTAATATATTCCTTTTTAATTTTCTATTATTATTTGGAATTTATTGCTCTTTATATATGGAATACTACAGTTTGTTTTAATTTTTAACAGATTTAAATCATTTTTTGACCGACCTAACATGACTGATGAAATTTTACTTGTTACTGATTCTCATAATCGTTGTATACTGCTTTTCAGTATCAGTAAAGTAATAAAAGCGTAATACCGCGGTATTATTAAAGTTTCGAAGTATCATGCTTTTTAAATCTTGTTTGGAACGTATTTTAGTTGGGCATTCGCCATTCTTTTAACTTTAAATGGTTACTGAAATTTTACAAGATGTTACTGCATCGCTACCGATTATGTAAAATGATATTGTTGGAATTCACCGCAGTCGACAAGATTTATTACTTACAACACGGAGAAACATGGGGAAACATTATATTATTGCATAACTTGACGTAAATCCGGCCTGCTACGAAGTGGAACAGCAGGAACGGTACGCTTAAGGTTGTACGTAAATTTCAAAGATTCATATTCAGAACCTAGTCTCCTTGCTTCTACTTTTGCTTTACGAAATAATATACGAATCCTAAGAAATCATTTTTCAAAATTTCACTATTTATTTTACTATTTTTCTTATCTATATACGTTTATCGATCTCTCTAAATTATCAGCAACGTTTCCAGTCCGTATTCGTCGAGAACAATGTACAAATTCTAAGGATCGATTTTCCAACATTTCTAGAATTCTCCTTAGAAATGTTACAATCTCTCGTTTTTGATTTTCAAAAATCCACGAACCTAGAACAAGCGACACGACAAATTCTCGATGAGCGCAATTTGTTTTTCCTTGTTCCGAGCTATCTCGTTCCTTGCTTCCATCATTTTACGTAACCTGGAAACTTCAGAAACCCTCAATCCCATCATATTTTCTTCAAAAACTACTTTCATCCACTTCTCTGAATTATCCCGTTGACGATGCAGTGTATCTTCTCGCTGTGCACGCCAAAGTCTCGGATTAATGCACTCTTGGAGCACGAGCGCGTCAATTCGTCTGCACATACACACAGACACACACACACACACACACACACGTAGCCAGTAGCCACTTTAATTAAATACACCGTGTACGGACACGATATACGAATGTTGGTGGTTTTTGTGTGTGGCCATCGACGAGTGCCATGCCTTTCCTTAACGAAGCCAATCTCAGGGTTCGTCCCGGGGTCAAACGAGAGACAAGACCGATTTCAACGCGCCGCTTCAATATGGCCGATCCGATTGATTCTCGTGGATCAAAGTGACCAAGAGTGTTGGTCAGCCCCAGATATCGAATTCTACTGGTTTCACACTTCTTCGAGACTGCTTTACAAAGAAACTGTACCCAGCTCACTATGCACTTTCTCCATCAAACCTTGTACTTGTACTTTTTGTTTTACAATTAATCTGTATCTTCAAGTATATTTGATTTTTCTTTAATTCTGTTTAATTTAGAGTAGCGTTTGCTTTTGGAAGATGGCAAGGTTAATTTGTGTTTAACACCAGAATTAGTACATTCACGTAGAAAGTTTATATGGAAGGAAATTAAAATGGAGGAGAGGTATATGAATAAATATTCGTATATAATGCAGGAGGGAAGATATGCTTGTCTCTAAATACTTTACAAAGAAACATTGAAATTCCTAAAAGGACATTATAAATAAAATTTCTACGAGAAATCACAACTTGATCGTTATAATTATTCTTGTTAATTCCGACTACTCTGACTCGTACGAAGAAAAAGTAATTTCAGATATATTTTGTTGCTAATTTCTAATTATCTTCGCTGATTTAAGCGTTCATTAGAGTGAACGTAATCTAAATAGTGATTCATCTTCCTACCTGTTGTTATAATTATCATCGTGCAACTTGTTGTACATGCTCTTTGAGAATTTATGCATACTTCTGCACGAGAACGTTCCTTTACGATCATTTACGAAAATAATTTAGATAATTCGGACAAGCTTTCGTGATTTTCTAGTCTAACAATCGTATTAAAGAAACATCAGCTAAGCAAACATTGTCATTATATTATCTTTGTAATAAGACTCAACCATTCTCCATTATCCTCTGACCTATCATCTCCGCTCCATACTCCAATTCAGACAACTGGCATTTGTTCTCACAATGGCGCACGCGTTTTTACATTATACGAGAGAAAGCGGTCGTGTCTCGTAAACAGGTAGGTCAGCGTTCACTCGTGAATTCCGAAAAATCGGGGCAATCGCCACGAGGAAGGAAAAGGAAAAAGAAAGAGTAAGTACGCGTATTCGAATTACCTTTCCCTTGTTATTACATTTTCACTTTATACCTGCACGGTTCAGTTTGTAGCTACAGTTACACGCAACTCCACTCTTTCCTACGATTTCATTTCCGCGAACTTCAACGCGTTCGTTTACGCGTTTCGATTCAACGAGCTGACCCGCGACCAACAAACGGTCGGTTTAACGCGCCAGTTCACCAGCTCCGAGTTGCCCGAGAGCCACGCACTCGTTCCTAGGCAATGTATGTTTGTCAGTAGGCCAGTGCGAAATACGTGTCGTGCGCATAAACCGAAAATTCATTGTTGAAAGTAAGGAGCGTCAAACGCGTTATTTCCACGCCGGTAAATCAACTGACGTTGCTGTCGTAAACTTAAACGCTGTTATTAAAAAGATTTTTATGATCGTTTCTAACATCCACGATTTATGAAAGAAAACTGAATGAAAATTGCCAGCTGTCTCTTATTCCCCGTAGGTTACTGGAAATTTGTCTCGTTATGTATTACAGTGGCAGTATTTTCGTTACTATTTTTACGAATGATTCTTCGTTGCTCTTTCGTTGAAATTTAAAGAGATTTCAGGAATTGTAGGATTTTGTTAATGTCAAGGTCTTTTAATATATACAGAGAGAGACAAGAGAATCGTACATATCAATTTATAACATATTAAATTACCAAGGGCCATTCATACTTTTCCACTTTGTTCGACTGTGTTCGCTCAATTACTCGTCAACGAGAGTAGTAAATTCTCATCTCGATTAGCATCGGCGCCACGGATCAGCCGAATCTCCTATTTCGATTAAGACGATAAGGATATTTAGATAGAATCTGACAGAAGATTTTAACGTTTATTTGACAAAGAGCAACTTGCAAGACTCAGTGTACGGATGAATGTTCAGTGTAAGCTAAGCGGTATCGTTTTACTGTGTTTCTTGAGCGAAGAGCTGAGTGCGAGCGAGGTATCGGTGATGCATGTGGAAAAGATGAAAACTTGAAATGGGCCTGTTTAGAACATAAAACAAGCGGATTCGCCCTCAACATTGTGTTGCAATTTTCGGTAAGGCAGTAAGGGTAGCGGTCATCGATGCTAATTGATAGGAAAAACTGGTAGACAAGATGAGAACTGACCATTCCCAAACTAACGGTCACTCGAGGGTACGGAATGTTAACGTTACCGTTAATAAAGCGTTGTAAACTTTAAATATATCATTAAAGAATGCATCGTAAAACTAAGGGACTTAAGGTAAAAGCAACGATTAACTTTCGACACGGCAGTGACGTCTTCTTGAAGATTATTGCTGATCCGAGTGGGCATGTTAAGGAAAGCGTGGACAGAGAAATAAAACTGGAAAAAGGTGTATACAGCTGCCTTAGAATATCAGAAACTTCTATTCTCGAAGGGTTGTTGTGGATGAAGAAATGGGCGAGCGTGTAATGACTGGGTCTCTGTACGGAACAAGCTTAAAAAAGTCCAAGTTGCCTTATCAAATAAGCGGCACCAAACTTTTGGGCGGTAATATAGTATTAAAGGCGATCTCAGAGTCGTGCAGAGAAACGAATGGCAATTTCCAGAAAACAACTTTTCCTTGCGATCTTGATTCTTTCTTACAACCGGTTGTACCGACGTGGAAAGATCGCGATTTGCTTCGGGACGTTAAATGAAAAAGCGTGTAAAGTTATCGTTCGAATAATTGCTCGGTATCGCGCTATATATTTCGATAGCAACGCGCCACGTTCGAAAACGGCGAATGTAGAACGATGAAAATTACGATTGGAAAGGTTAAACTGTGGAAAAGCTCGACTCACTGATGAAACTTTACTATTGCAGAAGGTGGAAGCGCTCAGGGGAGGTTTTAGAAGCGTACAATTGCGAGAGGGTCATGGAAACGTCGAAACTTTAGAACTTTGGCACTTTGAGAGGGCGTATGACGCTCTTGTTCTCAAATTTTCCACTATCTCGAGTACTACTTTATATAAATATTATTTGAAGTATAATAGAACCTTCGTTGTTTGAACTAATAGGAAGACAGAAGTGATATTATGCGTTTAAAATTCACTTAGAATATTTAGGTTAAAAACTCTGTGCGAATGAAATACACACAGGTGAGCGTTCCAGTTTAGATTTAACTTTTCTTGGATATAGTGCGAGGTTCGATACTATCTTATTGAAAAAATAGCTTTCTAATAGTTTCTATTACTTAACCACTTTCAGTATCCAACTGGTAGAAATATTTATTCCAACATTTCGTTACTTGAAATTTTTAAAAGCAGGTGTCTGGATTCTATCGTAGTTTCTTAATAGACAAGAATTTTCCCTGTTTACGCTGTACAGCATTTTCAGATCGAAAAGTCGATAGACGGAGTCGCCGGCGCGTCGATTGCCTGGCAATCGAGCGGACAGATTGAATTACGGAGCAGTCGAACTAAAAGCGGGGTAACGAAGTTCGTTTCTTTTTCAACGGGCGATGGTGTCGATAAATCATATTCCGAAACGAAGGCGGCTAATAACGAGCGACCAACGAGCAAAACGACTAACGACCCGGCGTGCCAATTAGGAGAAAAGCACGGCAAGTCTAATAAATGGCACTTCCTTTTCATCAACCACTACCACCGTGGCCGGTGGGTGGTTCACGAAACGCCGTGGTTGCTGATTCCGCCCAACGCGATTATTAGTGGATAGCATTCGTACAAATTCCGTGAAATATAACCTCTAATAAAGCTTCATTATCTTTTTTATGACTTACTCCTTTATCGTGAAAATGAGTAATCAATAATTCTTCATATACAGCGCATTGATAGTCTTTCTATAAGTCGATTTCTATAGCTTGATAAATTCAAAAATCATAATTAGGGAAATTATTGCCCATGAATTGAAATATATATCGCTAATATCGATGAAATATCACAAAGTAATACAAAATAAAATAGATTAGAAGACATGTAAAATATTCCATAAGATTCACGATTTCAATTTTAAACAATTCGTTAGAATTTCAAAGTTCGACAAACCGATCGGAATGATTCCATTTATTTGTCTATTAATTGATAGGGGGTGTAGCGACAAATTAACCGTCTACTATTTGCGACAAAATTCCGGCATTCTTTTTTACGAATTTTCCCGAGCTTTTACAGACGTCCTGTATTTTCCGCCTTGTCATCGCGACGTACAATGAAGCTCATTTTTAAATCAACGGCGCACCCAGCGTAGTCAAAAACGGCGATCGCTCTGTGAACCTAGCATAGCTTCAGGGTATACAGGGTGCCCTAAGGTTGAAACAACTAAACTTCGTAGTATATTCAGGCCAAAATGTTGTCTAAACATAGGTAATTTAAAGCCTTATTAGTGAGATTATAATTAAAGTACGGAATACAAAGGGAGTAATAAGGAACTTACGGTTATTATGCTATCAGACAGTAACAGGTTTACGATTAACATAATTATTAACAGCTAATACTTCATTTCAAAATGTTCGTTGTTTCTATCGATACGAAACTGGTAGCGATAAAAAATTGTCTGTATTTATGTAACATTTTTCGCTCGATTATATTCAATGTAGCGGAAAATATAGCGAAACAAAGTTTGGCTGTCAAACCCTAGGACACCCTGTATATTTGTATATACGTGTGTACGCGTGTATGTGTAAACGCAAGGAATGTTTGCACGGCCGGAGTTTAACAAAACTGGCGGGTAACAAAGCCATCGGCGCCAATCCACGTGCCGAAATATCTGTCGCCGCTGCGCCTCCACCCAACGATGCACTTTTTTCGCTTCCGTTTCATACGCGGCTCGACACAATGCGTGACATCGAACAGTGCATCGACGAGGGACAAGATAGAAAAAAAAAATCTGTTACCCGGACACGAAACAGGAAAAAAACTATTCCCATCGACGGCGCACCGGATTTTCGCGAGATTTTAGTATACCGCGTGGTTAATGCGGCTAATTTGGTTGCCGAGGCTAAACTGCAGAGGAACGCTGTGTACGTTGAATTGTGCGGATATTTTTCATTTTCACGGAAATTGCTTTTTTCGTTCTATTTTAGTTTGGCAGGTGGAATGGCTACGCGGTGTTATTTTCGTAGTATTCTCATACTACTACAAACACGTATCGAAGCGAGATGGAGAACTGGATAAAGAAAAACGCCTGAAAAATAAGGCTGTGTGTCGAAACTTTCGGTTCTTTTCCATGGGATTTTATATATACATTTGCTATACAATTTCGATGACAAGGAATATTTATACGTAACATAGGCAGGAACAATCTTCAAGTAGCTGGAATAAAATCTATCCTTCTATTTTACCTACGATAAAAATGGTAGTAAGACGTAAGAATGAAACAGTTGAGCGCATAAAGAGTTAAATCGAGAAAGTAGATCAGAACGAGAAGCAAATATACATTTAAAGATATCAGTGAAACGTAAGAATGAAACAATTAAGCGCGTAAATAGCTAAATCGAGAAAGTAGATTAGATATACGTTTACAAATAGACATTTCTCTCAATAGTCACGTTCTTCGTATACGAGGTGCATTAAATATTTAAATCACGAATTCTCACAACACGTATATATACAAATAGAGTCGGAATATCGAAAATTGGGGATGTGTTTTGGTAAAATCGATGGTGGAACCTTGAAGAGAATTATATTTACATACATCGCGTAATAAATTATTCTGACTTAATCTCGTAATACGTGCCGTGCTAGCAATGGCACAGGATATCGCATCAAACAGGATCTTGATAAGTCGGTGAAATTCTTCAAGTCGCTAGCGTTTCCTTGAGGAACGGTCCTGTTGCTCCGACTTTTACTCTTATCATACCCTACATTACACCGATTTTCCACTCACGGAATCCTTCATTTCAAATTCAAATTTATATATCGATAAATGCATCTACAAACTGATCACGCATGAAGTTAATCGGAAGTTGAGTGAAAACGACGTGTTCAGTGCGGAAACAATTGATTTGAGATATTTTTAGAGATACAAGGACTTCCATCCAGTTTCAGGGCGGACGCGGAACTGTTCCTTTCTTTCACGCTCAAAGATATACCGAATAATTAACGATTATAAATTGATTTCTACTACTATAATAAAGCGATTGCAAGCCACAGGCAAAATGCGTAACAATTTTGAAATTCAATAATCGGCTCCATTTCTATTATACGCTTTCAGTAAGAAATGTTTGATCAGTTGTAATACATTCGCTGCAAAATTGAGAAATGTTAAAGCAACATTAAAAGACACGGGGCGATGTAATTTATACGATAAAGGAATGATTTTGAAAAATACAGCATGTCATAACACTTCAAAGACTAAAATGTAATTCTCACATTTCTATAAACGCCGTAAAACAAACTGCTTCTTTCCATCGACAAAATATAGCCCCGTCGAGCCATAGAGTAATCAAACGTGCAATTTGCACGAACGAACGAAGAAGGAGAGAATAACAAACAGATAGCGGAGCATATAATAGGATGCATCGATATATCATAAGAAACGAGGCCGTAGCGGAGGCGCATTTACCTTGCAGATAATTCCAGGAGGGTGGATAACGTTCGAAGGGTTGCTCAAGGGATCGGCTCGTAAATTCTCGGCAACCCCTTTCGCGGACGCAGTAATTGCTCGTTTCCCCGGTTTAGACCCGGGGTACTGTGGTACGTAGGCGCCGTCACTGACCCATTGTGGTCAACGCGGTCTACGTATAGATTCTAACTGCATTGTGGGTAATATGCCGCGGGTAATACGGCAACTAGCACGCGGTCTCTGCTTCTATCCCTCTTTCTCTACCTCACCTTCCTACTCCAGATCACGTGCATTAACACGAACTTCGCCCCGCGGGAATCTCTGCAAAATTCGTGACGATTTTTTGGTAAACCGGAGGTACAGGGTATTGCTCTTAGTTTGCGCGTCTCTTTAAATTTGAATATTATTGGAGATTTTTTGCAGAAAGAATTATCGAGCCGAGATTAGAATTTTTAGGGTTGGAGTTTCCACGTAGTTCTTGCGTTAAAGTTTGAAAAATATCGCGATTTGAATCGATTATGAGAGGAACGCGGTTTTCTATATATTCGTGGGGAATTTAATGATGCAGAAGGAAACAGAATGCACGTAACGTTCATAAATATATCAAATATGTTTGCGAGTATAACACAGGAATGTAAGGTTTGTATTTGCAACGATGAAACGGTATTTGCTGTGCAATATTAAGTTTAGAATTTTGGTGATTGTTTCGGATTAGTACGTTTTGTCTGGAAGTTTAATGTGTACTGAGATTCAAAATAGTTTCCATCGATTTTCAAGAAGGTTATTAAATATTGGAACTACGTTTCTCAACTAACAATAGGCTTATAACTTACAGCTTATAACTCATGGTCGTGTGTAACAAGAAGTGGATGAAGGTGGTTTCCTGGTTCTTGCAGGGACCTTTACATCGCCTTAAATCTCATTAATCACAGGACGTGAAAATCCTCGTAAAATATTCTTCACGACCAAGAGTACTTGAAGAACATTGATTATTAAATTTCTTTCTTCGCGGAATAACGTATGACTCCATTAAAAAATAACCCATTTTCCAAACTTCTACGAACTGGCAGAAAACGACAAGCCTTAATTTCTATTTTATAAACATTTCAAAACCCATACTTTCCCCTATAATATTTATTATATTTATATAAACTTATTCCCCTAAACTCATCTGTATTATTTCCATAGGAACCTTAACGCGCCACAACTTTTTCGAATTGCAGAACGATTCGCTAGAGCTTGAAATCGCGACGGAAGGATTATCGCGATCATTCTCGTCGACTCGTTTTCCACATGGCTGTTCTTTTTCGTCCGCTCAGAAATAATTCGTTATTGATACGATCGCGAGGACACGCGCGAATTTTCAGCGCTGTGTATCGGCGCTAATGGCTCGAAATAGCATCGGCAAACTGCGTATGCGGTCAATGGATGCGCTAATGCAGGCTGGGTTGCCGTGAATTTTCATCATTTCGAACCTATCCCCATCCGCATGAAGGAGTGGTACCCATTGCTCTCCGTCGTGGATCGACGCCACGAATGAAAAATGATCCTACCGCTCTTTGTTTAACGAATTGATACTGCACTTTGCAAGATGAAATCGGCCGAGTTCGTTCGAATTCCGCCGAACGTTCTCGTTACGTCTAAATAATTCCATCGAAAATACGGTAGCGATTGCTTGTGGAAGTTGGATCGGCAAGAAGGGCACAGAGAGAGAGAGAGAGAGAGAGAGAGAGAGAGAGAGAGAGAGAGAGAGGTAGAGTAAAAGAGGGACGAGAAACATGCAAATTTCGTTCGAATTACAAGCACTTGCCGAAGATATTCCGAAACGATAGAGGTCGATCGGGTCCTCGTATGAATATTCCAGGCGGTATCGGGTCTGACTACGAGCGTTCCTAACCACTTTGAATCTCGGTGATAATCGATTGACGCTTCATGGCTGGCGGGACTTGTTTTCTTCTACTCCAGACTCAACGACCAACGTTCGCAATTATTTCTTTGAAACGTATATCAGCTCTTCAACAACGATATCGATCAACTTCATAAACGTAAAGAAATGTACAATACGAGAAGAAAGGGATAATCTTGCTACGAAGTTATTTACTTTTTGAAAAATTGAAAGCTAATTGTGTACTTGGCAATAAAATACACGCAGACTTACTAAAATCGCAGTTGATCAATTTGACTGTTGGAAATCTCCTATAACGCTGACAGTGACAAATACGAGATGTAGAAACAGAGAAGATAGGTATTATTTTAATGGAAATTGACCGTGGTTCATGAAATTCAAATTAGAAAATGATACTATCGGATGGTTATGGGAAGGTAATCGAGGATCCAAGCAGAAGTTTGATCGAAGCATCTTTGAAATTTTTATTATAGATACGTTATACGTTTATTATAGATGAGTTTTTTTTATTCCTAACAAATTTCCTCCTTTTGCGTAAGATTGAAACACGAAGCTTCAAAAACGTGAACAGTGTTAAATATACTGTCGTTTTCGGATTTCGTTAATCTCGCTGGAAATACTACAAACGAAATGTGCCTCTAAACAGAGAGCCACGATTTCAATTCATACCCGAATTAAACTGGCAACGCCTTTCAACTACACTAACGCCAACAAGTAGCACAATAATCCCTTTCCTTTGAGCATCTACAGAGCACCTCTGTCCAAGCTAAGCTTCGAAGCTTAGGAACACTAAGCCTCCATTGCGGTCCATTACCATGTGGGATCTGACTAACGCGTTACACGCCATAGATACGTAGTAATGAACGTGTATTAATATCCTCAAGCTCTCTAATTACTAAGATCAACATCAATCGTCAAACTTCTTAACAACAATATCTTTTGGTCGATTTGACGATTCACTTTTTGCTACTCAAAGAGTCCAGGGAAGAGAAACGAAGTTAACACTTTTGCAAGTTATAGCGAAAGTTTATGTTCTCTTCTTCGATGCTTCTACAACTCCAACACCCAAGAAACACCATGGTCGCGACTGTTTTAATCGTTCAAGTATGAAACATAGAGATGAATGATAACGTGAAACTTTCGCGAATTTAACCAAACAGACGATAAAACGTCCCTGAACGTAATTGCTGATCGAGATTCGTTCAATTTGCTAATGGTTCGTAAAACGTGGATGCTCTTCGACGCGATCATGCGTTTACACCGTTATTAACCCACTTCGTTATTGGTCGATGATGGATTGCCAGGGTAACCGACACGAGGAAGGAACGAGTCATCGGTAGATCCAGGAAGCAAACTGGTTGGGTTCGTAACGAGCCGATACCCAGCAACGATCACGATCATCGTTCTGGCAGGATGACCCGAGTTTTCAATAGTTCTGTTGAACAATGGTTAGGAGCTACAACGGTGAAACGGTGGCCGACCAGGGTGGATTACAGAGAAAGAAGGTTGAGCGTCGCCGGATCGTGGAAAGAGAGATTATACGTGTGCACGTGAGAGGAATGGACGGCAACGAGTGCGATTAAAACGAACGTTAAGCGGACCAGGGGAATGCAAATGAAGCCGATTACTCACAGATTTGTTTTGAATTTGTTTACACGGCATAACGGTGACGCTGTTTTATATTCAACGCGGTCGCGGATAGTCGATTTGGGGTTGCTTATTCCTCTTCGCCAGCGTGCGCGGGATGACGCGAATATAATAGCCGATTGGAAATGTTTCGTATTAGTTCGAACGTCCGTGGATTTATATTATTAATTGAAGCGAAAGTTCTGACGCTCGGTCAGCTATGAAAACACGTTCAACGCGGATAAAACTCGATCCTTTGTATCCGTGTTTGAGTAAATATTACTCGTATGGTGTATCAATGGTGAGAAGTTTAATTTCAAATTGAGACATTTATTCGTCCAATTCAAGTTTTCAATCTTCTTATATTGCGCGTTATATGAAGATTTATGATGTAACGTACAACTTGTTACACATATATCGTTATATAATTTACCAAATTATTCGTATCTCCTATTATAATTACGTATAATGCGCTTCATATTGTACGTATATCATTATACATTTTATATGATAAACGATATAGAAACTTATACAGTTTGTTTATAATATATTATACGTAGAACGTGATGCAGGCTTCGCTTCCCACAAACTGCCTCCACATGAATTACCAATCTCCACATGGATACACGGTGTCAACCGGTTTTCTGTGACATTCACTTCCTACCGTATCCTTCCTCCACTTCCAACTCTCCCCCTCTAAAACCGAGTCACACAACTAAAACTGAATCTACAAACTTGCTGTTGTTGTGTCTGACTAATGACCGTCTGGATCTACTAAGAGTTCATCCTACTGGTTGACGCATCGCGATAATTTTAGCAACAAGATTCTCATCTACTTGTTAACTATGAGAACTTTTACGTATTCCTAATATTATTATACATTGAAATATCCTATTTCAAACCTATTTCTAGCCTAATCAAACCTATTTCCATTCTTCCGTTTCACATTCCATGGATGGTCATCGAGCAATCCCTGTCATTCGCCACATTGTCGCTTCCTGGACCATTTCAGGAAGATCCATTCGACGATACAGGATTAATTCCGCTTCACGGTATCGCACGATGCTCGATCCGTCAGGATAGTGCGCTTTGAAACGTTCGCGTGTCCTAACGACGAATTGTTCCAAGCGGTTATTCCCGCCGGTCGTTTTATCTCCGACCGAGGTAAAATCGGATTAATTTAGACGACGCACAGGAAACTGGAGCCGCGTTTGAGAATCGTTCGACCTTGACGAGTTCTACGCCCATTCTCCAACGCGCTGCGTTGCTTGGTGGGAAAAGTATCGATCGAACAGAGAAGCGGTAACGAGCTCCAAGTTCTTATCGTTAGCTCGGTAAGAAACGTGGATTCCAGTCAGGTTGGTCTAAGGAATTTTCTTTTAGGTACATCCCATTCTTCTGATTCTCAGCTGAATCGTTCCTTTTGTTCGAGTGTATTATAAAACGGTAGAGCAATTAACTGTGGGAAGATGTGCGTTTCAATGGCCCACACTTTTACTGAAGATGCAGGTAATTTAACCGCACGCAACAACTGCCTCGATAAAATTTATTAAACTGTTCCTTGCTTGTCACCCATTGTGTAACACGCTGCGTGACATCACGATACTCTTGTTCTTTTAAGAAAGAACTACGCAATTGCTGCTTCGTACTTGTTAATTCACCTTGCTTCGACATTTCTAGTTGTACGTGTAGTTACTAGAAAATTAGGATAGTAATTTCGTAACGGTAAATTTGGCGACACGAAATGGACGAGGTTAGCATCATTGAGCGTTCAAGATCTTCGAAAAATAGGGTTAATTCTTGAGAATATTTGTGAGATACTCGCTAGGAACGAAATGAAACCTAAATAGGAATTTGTTTCATCTACAAGCTATTATTATAAATGTAACTTTGCTTTATACATCTTATATATTAGGTCGTCCGAAATGTTTCTTTCGTTTTATAAGGAAATAATAGACGCACAATGTTTTTTGTTTCATATTAGTTTATTGAATTATGCACGAACATAATAATAGAAATAGCATGAAATGGATCATACGTAATTCAATAAAATAATATAAAACAGAAATTGTTGTTCATCTATTATCACCTTGTGAAACGAAAAAAACTTTTCGGACAACCTAATAGTTTCGTACATCATTTACGTCTTGTATAACTGTTTCACCTCTCAATTTCCCACATATAAATTCTCCTGTATCAAGTAAAATTCCTTATTATCCTAAGCCAACATCTCGACTAATCTTACTTCGATATCGACACCACACAGTGTGTGCATAGTAACAGGATACCATTCTTTATACACTTTCGACCAATCTATACATAACTCTGCCTTAAAATAAGAATGTAAAACAGAGAGATGTATTATTACCATAAAAGTTTACACGGTCGACCATCATCCACAGAGACGATCCTCGTGGTGAATATGTTTGTTGGCCTTGAGAGTATGCAAACTCACGTAGAACGGATGAAATCATTCGCACGCGATCCCCAGCCAACTCCAGGGATCTCTAACTGCACGTTGAAGGAGAAAAGAGAGCTTTACAGCATGCACACAGAGTGCTCGCGTCGTTTTCCGGGAAATTAATTGAAGTACTTCTGATCCGTCGTCCACTGGTTTATTAATCGACTGGCATTCATTCTCCACGCGATTCATAAGCGCTGCTACGATTCTATACCCGATGCTCGTTATCGTTCTCGTGGTCTACGCTGAATATTTCGATGGCCAGCTCGCAACCAAATTCGATACGTTTCCAGCGAGCGGGCACGCATTCGATGTGAATATGTTGGCAAATTGAGTTCGCCTGAAAAACCAGGCCTGCGAGAACTTGTCAATCGAACACGAAATACCAGTTGATTCCTGACTCCAATTAATTTCGATGACCTAATCTAGCCCGGGGATCAGCTTGATATTATAATTATTGAAGTTTTCGGATGAAATCTGGTTTCAGGACCTGTCAATATATTTGTGATATTTCGATGGATTCGTCCCGGAACAGATCATACGATTAGGCAAATGAATAGTCATATTTGGAAAAACAAAAAGCAAATATATGAAAAACACCGTTGATGATGTATTTATAACTGGCAGAGAAAAAGAACTGCGCGTCAAGCTTCGAACTTGTTTCGTTCCGAATACGCTCTAAATATATCCCTTGCTTAACGATTAATCGACCTTCTGGCATTATTTCGCATTAGAAATTTGTAATTCTAACAGGCTTGGCGCAGCTTGATTGCACGTTTCACGTGGTCGATTTCGCGTCTCCGTCCGATACGTGGATATTTTTGATGAATCATCGGCCGATAATATGGAACGTATCCTCCGTGATCAAACGCCGGCGGCCACGAAACAAGCGAAAGAGGAATGCGGCAGACGCATTGATTTTTTTCTACCATTGGCCGAGTCGTGGTTTAAACGGTTCGTGTAAAATTCCTCGACCCGACCATTTGCGAGATTACAAACCAGCGAGGAAGTCGCTGTGCAACACGGCAGAGTGGAGGGTGAAATCCAGAAAGCAACGCGACCTCGAAAGTTTTCGCAATGTCGTCGTCGTGTCGGAAGCGAAGTTTCCGTTTGCTCGCCGCGGACGCCTGAGAACCGGCCGAAAAGTTTTATTACGCGCGGCGAAGTGCTCGAGAGGAGCCTGTGTCGCGCGATATAACTGCACAGTCTTTATTTTAAACAAATTCGCCGAGGACAAGGTTCTTTTCTGACGCGATTCGCGCTGCGCGACCGACTAAAGAGGATCGACTTTTGTAAATACCTGGTATGTTCCTAACGATAAAAATACACAGTGACTACCTACAGTATAGTGCCTACAAAAAGTATTATTTTGTAAAATTGTTCCTTTTTTCTTATTTTTGAAACTGCCACGATGCTACATGGTATACGTTGTTTTAAAATAAAGTAACACCGAGGGACTTTTTATAACGTTTTTGATCATTAACGCTTAATACACTGAAAGCACCGGGCGCACATTTATTCTACATACTTACGCGTTCAATGTACGTGTATAAGCGAGCAAGGTATCCCCGGCAAATTTCTCAAAGTGGGCGTGAATGAACGTTGAATACTTTACCGCCAACGGAACGCACCTGGCTGTAAACTACTATTAAATCTTGCCTCATTCACAACAGGTACTATTGAAAATATTAATCCTGGAACCTGTCTGTTCCTTCGAAAGAGCAAATCCTTGGAACGATGTAGGCGATGAAAAACAATTAGCGGGAAGAAATGTCATTTGCCCACACGGATACAGAGGCATCGAAGTTGGCCTGAGAAATATTTTCGCTATTCGCGAAACGTGTACCGAGTAGGCATACGAATTAATCTCTGTAATAACCTATCTTATCTTTGTGGAAATATTTCTGTTACTTGTTGCTTTCCCATACTCGATGTATTAATTTTCCCATAATTAAGTTGTCTTTCGACGAATGAAAAATTGCATTCGATGTAAAAACTACCAACGAAGCCACTTCAATGTTCCAAGCGCTTCGTACATCCCCGGTTACCCCTTTCCCCGGTGATTTATATTCGTCCAAGAACGAGATCGGCGTATCTCGGCGAGGCTTTCGATAATGGAAACGAAAAGTTGGAGAGACGTTGATCAGTGCGGTCCGATGGTAGGGGTATCGATACGGCGAAATTCGTCGGTGGATTGGCAAATGAAAGTTTTAGTGGCTCGATAACTCGTGTCCCTCCGCGCCCACTCAATTCGAAGAATACCGTCTAGCCGAACGCAAGGTGAATCGATAAGGGCGTTAAAGCGAAACGTTGCTCGAGAAAGCGATTCGTCGGTCGATACGCAAAGCATCCGTATCGAAAGTGACTTCGGTTGCCTCGCATGCTGCCTGGTCAACGAGAAAATCGTTCTAAGCGAACAGACGAATAGCAGCATTGTATAAAACAGATCGCTGCGTCGACAATTCCGTTTGGAGGACCATCTATTTCCCTTGGCAAAGAGTTTCCGACTAAACGCGATAGTATTACGTTAACTAAAAATGCCTGTGACGTAGATTGCTATAACATAAGTGAGACGTTAATAGTAAAAGCGAACTCTGATACTTGACGAAATGAATAATTCGCTGTCTAAAATAGATGCAAAAATATTCATAAGATCGACGTTATTTATATAATTGAAAATTGATTCGGATAAAATGAACGATTAATGCAACGTGCTGGAGTAAATTGTTCAACTGAAAAGCCAAATTTAGAAAGCCGTCTTTTAGTTCACCTTTTGACCTGGATACCTAAAATGTAAAACATGTGTACAAAATTTTCGTTTATTATCACGGGGAAGCTAATTAACAAACAAAATTTTTGCCAGGAAAAAGTTTTCATTGATGATAGGAATAACGAGGTTTTATACTGTTTGGACTTTTTCATCGACCAAATACCTTTTTCCCTGTGACATTTTGTTCCTCCATTATCTTCTACGGGATAATGAATGAAAATCTTCGTTTTTGTGCTTACTTCATATCAGACTCATGTGACTTTTTCATATGTCTTATATTCATATTATAACATTTTACATCTCAGAAAGTTTAGTGCAGATACCAGTACTTTTAGTAAAAAATTTAATGTTTTTAATTATCTAAATACGATTGCGTTTTATCAAAAATTGTCTTCCTTGAATAGTATTCGGTTTGAGAGGATTGCTATTATTCCAATATCTATACGACCTTTCAGCAGTATTCAGATATCATATCTTCGCAGTTTTATCATCGATATTATGTAATAGTTGGATATTTAGTATACAGGGGCACGTAATAACACGAATCGTGGTAACGAACAGTGTGCTATTTGTACTCGCGTCTACGTAGTAAAATTTCCATTATTAATTAATGGAAATTTATGGAAATGAATTGCTCAACTTCCTGTTGTCGCCAACGTCTACGTTTACAAGGATTAAAATCGTAATCGTGAATAACTTCGCCGTTATAGACATAATCAAGTGTTGCCGACTTCTACAGCTTGTTGTGTACGGTACACTGGCTCGCTTCAAGGATTACTATCCTTTTGCGTATAAATTTCGTCATTAGGCAAAGCGTCTTGTACTGTTTGGTTATGTCTGAATAAGTCTTTGGAAAGGAATGCTTGAGCTCTTCCATATATGTTATGTAAAAATAAAAAATAAAAAATAAAAAGAACATTTAAATGTTCAGATTTCTTATCCAACTGACTACGCAATTTATTATAATTCCATCTAATCAACTTACTTCTACAAATACTTTTCGTAGCCTCAGTATGCACATACGTATATACATAAATGTTCGACTATGTTCCCGGGGAGTCGCGTCTCCAGTCTCAGTGACTCGTCGACGAGAGCCGTAAATTCTCGTCTCGATTAGGATTGGCGCCACGAATCAGCCGAATTTCCTATTTCAATTAAGATGACAAGGATATTTAGATAGAATCTGACACAGGCTTTTAACGTTTAAATATAACTATATATTTAACAAAGAGCAATTTGTAAGACTCAATGTACGGATGAATGTTCAGTGTAAGCTGAACGGTGTCGTTTTACTGTGTTTCTTGAACGGAGAGTTGAGTGCAAGCGAGGTATCGGTGATGCATGTGGAAAAAATGAAAGCTTGAAATGGGCCTGTTTAGAACATAGAACAAGCGGATTCGCCCTCAACATTGTGTTGCAATTTTCGGTAAGGCAGTAAGGGTAGCGGTCATCGATGCTAATTGATAGGAAAAACTGGTAGACAAGATGAGAACTGACCATTCCCAAACTAACGGTCACTCGAGGGTACGGATTGTTAACGTTACCGTTAATAAAGCGTTGTAAACTTTAAATATATCATTAAAGAATGCATCGTAAAACTAAGGGACATAAGGTAAAAGCAAGAATTAACTTTCGACACGGCAGTAACGTCTTCTTGAAGATTATTGCTGATCCGAGTGGGCATGTTAAGGAAAGCGTGGACAGAGAAATAAAACTGGAAAAAGGTGTATACTGAGAATAGAATATCAGAAACTTCTATTCTCGAAGGGTTGTTGTGGATGAAGAAATGGGCGAGTGTGTAATGACTGGGTCGCTGTACGGAACAATATATTTCTAATAAAGAACTCTGAAGAACTTCTGATAGACTCCTATAAGATTTACTACCTTCTATTACCATAAACAATCATAAATTCTACAATAAATTTTGAAAGAGCAATGACTTCGTAATATCACCACTTTTCTTTACATTTCGATATATGCAGTTGATAAGTGAAGCTTCTCAGCGGTTCATACGTAGTCACTCGATCAACGACACACTGGAGTCCATCGCATAAACTCTCGTGTTACATCCAGAACGAACACCTTCGGTGTCAAGAACACGCCAACGTAGAGGATAGGGGAACGAGAGACACTCAGTGTACCCGGTGATTAGACGAACGGAGCTCTCTCGCACTTCACGGGAGAACAGTGACGTTTTGTCGCGCTTATCACCCAACCAGCACGTGTAGACACGTGTGTGCATGACGCTGATAAGGGCCACGCTACGCGACCATCGTCGAGCGACAACGATTTGGTTCGCTCGTGTGCGAACGTAATCTCGAGTCCCTGCTCGATCGTAGGCAAGCGTGACTGTCTCATCAATGCGGGTCGCCTTTATCATCAATCCACGCCGTTTAATGTTTCTTCCCTGGTAGTAAAAATGTATAGCGTCTTGAAGAAATAAAATTTCTTTCCGTAATCCGTCTATAGAATTATAAGAGTGAATTTTACAGAGTGAATTTCAATGGGTCGTTGGTAAATTGAATTTGATCTCACCTGTTATTGGTTCTTCTAGGCTTTTGCACGGACATAGCACTACGTTGTTATACAGAAGCAAGAAGAAGAAGAAGAAAAAGAAGAAGAAGAAATGGAAGCTTTGGCTTCTACAAAAGTTGCTCAACCTGTTGGCTGTTTTTAAACGATTTCATCTTTAAAGCTGGCAAGTTTTCATTTTCAATTATGTTATATTAACAGTTTTCTGTTTAGTCACATGTAACATTAACGCAATTAAGTAACATCAAAGTCAAGAAATCAAGAAAAATGTACTTGTCGTGTTTTCCTCCTATGATCTTCAATATGTATGGTTATCGAAAGTTTTTTTAATTTAAAATATTTACTTTTCTAAACTTTTCAACTGCGAATAGCAATTTCGATTATTTAAAATCGCTACACGTCTTTTTTAATGGGCGACGTCAATATAGGGAGCCAGAGCGTCGCACCTATGCAAACTGCAACGTCGAAGGAAGTGCATCAAGAGTGAAGG
The DNA here is from genome assembly GCF_024516045.1 of Bombus affinis. Taxonomy (NCBI): domain Eukaryota; kingdom Metazoa; phylum Arthropoda; class Insecta; order Hymenoptera; family Apidae; genus Bombus; species Bombus affinis. Next base: position 14,198,056 of record NC_066348.1, on the reverse strand, counting down.
GCCGTGTTCGCGTCAAGTGGCACGATGCACTCTCAGGAACCGCAAATTACGTTATTGCCGGGCACACGAGCGAGTAGCGGCGGTAATCGATAGAGAGTAACGACGGTATATTACGTTGGTCTGCGTCACATTTTTCAACGATCCACGTGCACCAGCATCGTAAATGTTCTCCTCATTGGTAAAGTAAAAAACTCCGAAATATACGGCACGATATTGGAATTTTTTATCAATTGCATACTGTGCGAGCGTATAAATAGAATTTCTAGAGAGGGTTTCCGAAGGAGATACAGCATCCATTTCCTCGGCAGAATATTACGAAAAATGTTATTTAATTAGCAATAAATTTCGGTAACTTCAAACCAGATACTGCACCACAGGCTCACGAAATTATTCGAATACTCGCAGATACAGCTTATAAATATATTATGTGCGTCGTATGAAACATTCTGAAATTTCATTAGCACTGTTCTAAGATTCGATTATATTATTTATATGTAAAACAATTCTGAAAACACGTATAGAAATTACAAGATATTTAGTACAAGTATATATTTCGCAGAGGTCGTGAAGGTACTAAAGCAGTCAGGTATACATTATATTAATAAACCTAAATATTTTGGAAGATTATATTTAGAATTCACTATATATGTTTAAAGTTAATTTTCACAAAATACGTATACGTGTAATAAATATCCTGTATAGTGTTAAAACAATCTGAAAATGTATTCCATGTACGATAGACAAAATTTACAGGTTGTTTTCAAATTCAACCAATATAATCACGATAGTCGTGTCTCGTAATAATAGTAACGAAATTTCAAAATGTTTCCTGTGACACGTACAATATGGACATACAAGTTTTCTATGGTAAACGTTGAAATAGTTTCACGAGCCAGCGTACGATCTGTCGTTTCACGATGCAGCGAATGAAACGAACGAATATCGATTCTTCGGTGAATTCAACCGGAGCACGGGGAGAGAGGTTGCTTTAGTGCTTCTTTTGGTAAGGTCCCTGCGATGCAACCTTGACACCATAGAGAACTGGAGCAGCTACGAAAGCTATGGAATTATCTCGTGACCATCCCGTTACGCTGCATTTCATTCTCCCCTTGAACAATCTCTCTCGACCTATGGATTTTTCATTCGGCTATAGTAGCCTTCGATTTTCCAGAGAAATCGATAAACGTACTATATCCATAGAGAAGCAGTTCTGCGGAACGCGATAATATATCGTCGATTTTTCGCCCGAGTTTCTGTTTCGACTGTTTTATCTCTCTCTCTTTCCCTCGTCTTCTGCTTTCTGTCGCTCGATGATTTATTTTACCGCTTTGTCCTACATTTCTCCCCGTAGTCTTTCGAACGAGAGCGAACAGCTTGAATATACATCGTTTCACTCTCCGTTTCGATACGTATCTTTTTTTCTTCCTTTTTTTTTTTTTGTCTCTCCGATCGCGTTTCTTCCCGAGACTATCGGTTTTCCATTTAAGCTCAGATAGAACGGAGTAATTGCTGAAAAACGAGGAAAAATGCGGCCGTTCAAAGCGGTGACTTTTAAAATGGTCAAGCTCGTCTGGGAAATTTGTTGCATCTCGAAAGCGATATATTCGTGCTTTATTGAGGTAGAAATTATTGAGATATCATTTTTTTTAGTAATAGGCTGTGCGTATTTACTTATGCAAACCTGAAGTGTAGATATAGATAGAACGTGTATATGAATCTAGAGGTAAACGATATAAAGCTGACCTTTCGTATATCTTTGCTCGTGAGAAATGTTGATTATTATAATGTCAAACATATCCTTAGTTGTTTAGAAAATTTCATAAATATCATTCTTCGTAAAATATCATCCGTTTGTTTTTCAGAAAAATTGTACTGCCTTTGAATGCAGGAAACTGTTTCTTTTCCAATTATCTTAACCATCGACTGATTTTTTGTGTTATTTATACAGAATTATTGAACAACGTTAATGACGAAGAAGGAAGGGATGAAAGAAGTACGATCATTTGAAGTTTTACATTCAATGTTCTGTCAGAACGAGAAACTTTCGCTGCGTTAATAGTGTTGCGATCTTGTCATTATCGATTCGATTGAAACAAGGCAACACTAAATACATAGTAGAGGATTTTGTTCAATGGAAGCCAGAATGGATAAGGTTGTACTAGATTAACGTTGAATGGTGCAATAGGCTACGCTTTCTAAGCAAATTTCCGCTATTCAAGAGGAAAAAGGTCTTGCAGATATAAGAAAAAGCTTGACTTATCTAGGACAACGTAAAGTCAGCAGAATATTTAATATATGAAAGTTTCCCAACAAAGAAAAACAACATGGTACAACGGATCTTATCGAAGTTCGTCTCTATCGACGTAGCAAATTTCTGCCACTGAAGAGAGGAATGATTTTTCAATCATAAGAAGAACTTTGTGCTGCATAAAGTCAATAGAATATTTAAATTAGCGTCCGAGATGAGATGAAGCAGATATTACTTCGTAGCAACGAAGATCGATACGGAATAATTAATAGTTTCGTCAAAGATGTACTGTCTCATTTTTGTCACCGCAGCAAATATTAATATGACGGAAAAATCACGCTTCACAAACATCAAAAAATTACAAGAATTACTAGGAAACACAAATGGTTGAGCGAATTTATCAGTTTATCGTCCGTTCGCTAGAAGTGTAATACAGCCCGAAAGTTCAATTTGAAAGTCAATTATGATACGATATAATAAAAATTAACTCTAAAACTCGATTGGCAATTCATCAGGAAAAATTTGCGATCGAATTTCAGAAACATTTTCAATCTTTTCGCGCTCTATGTTGCAACAATAATATTGTACGCGGTAATTAGAAAATAATTCAATACCGAACGCGTTAATGTAAATTTGTTTAGGTAAAGAATTTACGATGTTGAAACGGTTTCGTATATTACAACCTAATAAACACAATATGATAAAAATTAACTCTAAAATTAGATTGGCAATTCATCAGGAAAAATTTCCAATCGAATTTCAGAAACGTTTTCGATCTTTCCACGTTCTGTGTTGCAACAATAATATTGTACGCGGTAATTAGAGAATAATTCAATACCGAACGCGTTAATGTAAATTTGTTTAGCTAATGAATTTACGATGTTGGAACGGTTTCGTATATTATAACCTAATAAATCAATAATTAATCGCGAGATCCGCCATCCATTTCCGTCTTTCGTCTTTTCCACGTCTCCATTTCCCATCGGGGATAGAGAAGAGCCAGAGGCTGGTTTTTCTATTCGAGGAAGCAGAGAAGCACGTTCATTTTGCAGCGAAAAGAGACGAGAATTTCGAAGGTGCACACGTGAAAAGGCTAATATCGGGCAGATTTCGATTCGAGCAGCGACTCTCTTCTATAAAACCTATACTTCATTCGACGAGCGTCGTGCATCAACACGTGGGTGCTTATCGGCGTCGAGCCGGCCGCTATCGGCGGTCTTGGAATAGCGAAATGAAGTCGCACGCTCGGCCAGGGTCGCTCTCATAACACCGACCAAATGTAATTCCCGTTATTGCACCGGATCTCCATGGAATTCTCCGGATTCTTCCCGTCGCGATGCGACTTCCGGTCGGTTTCTATCATTAACCTCCTGAGAACGCCGATATTCGCATGCAGACCGTTTCAAAAATATTCCTACGCTATGAAATTCTGAATTATATCGTTGTACTCTTTAGATAAATATTTTATTTGTTTCTGTATCGCTGGCTCTTGCAAAATAATTTTCCATTATCTGATATTTCATTCGAACCGAGAAAACCATCTACCATCAGCTTCAGTAAAACAGTAAAAATACTCGTCTCTCGTTAGAGTGAAAAACTTGCGAATAATTATATCCGTTAGCGACAATAGTAACTTTTATCAATTTGTTGATGTCTTAAAATAACGCGACTAATTTGTCTACTATTAAAAAATGCTGAGGATCTTGTCGATGAAAATTATCATTTTTCGAGACTCTACGAATCAAAACAATACTATCTTGCGTAGTCTTTTCGATATTAATGTATCAACATTTCACGCTACTGTCTATCAGAAACTTTCTTGAGCTAAATATTCATCACGTATTAATTTTTTTTTTTTTTTTTTTGTCGTATAAGAAATAACCAACTCTCTCACCAAAGACGTGGTTGTATTTCATCGTAAAGGAGCACAAGCATCGCGCGCCCATTACGGTGTCATTGCTCGCGGGCAATTAAACTTAATAATCGAAGCAGAGAAGCATACGGAGGGGACGCGCGAATCGCATAAATACTCTGTGCAACAGACGCATGTGAAAAGAAGGAACAGTAGACCGATGAGAGAAGAAAATAGATCTGGCCTCATACGGTGAAAGCAGCTGCGTAAACGCAATCGTTAATGCTATGCGAATTGCTCGTAAAATCAAGTATCGCCACGGTTACCGATCTCACCTGAGACTGCCACTTCCGCCGCGAACAAGTTCCAAAGGAGTTTCGAAACTCTATACCCGCCTATACACCAGCATTCTCGGCTGTCGAGTCGCGTGTATGCACACAAGAGTTGAGGGAAAGAGAGAAAGAGAGAGGGGCACCATCGCCCTGAATTCTCGTTTCGCGCGTTCCCATTTTACGAACCTGCATTGCAACGAAACAGGGGAACGTTGTCGATGAAGAAGACGAAAAATAAGGAGAAATGGAATTTCTGTAGCAGCATGGAAATTTTCTACGGCCGACGGTTGTCAATCATTTCGAGACCGATTTTCTTCGAAGAGTAGTCGTTGTAATATGTGTATATATGTATGTGTATATATATCTATATAATAGCGTGGGTTGTAATTTATTCAAATTAAAAAAAAAGTATTAGATTTGGGAAATTTGCAGCATTTTTGTCAGTCGATTCGTTTTGTTATATTCCGTATATCGCAAATTCGATGAGACTTAGAGCCATTTGTTATACACTGGAATATTTATTTGCGACTGAATATGTAACGCATCGGTTAAGTAGAGAAATGTGGTATTGATCGGTAGGATGAGTATCGTGTTTCAAAAAGAAAAGAAAGCCGTATATATCTCAGTAAGAAATAACAAATGTCGATTATTCATAAGGAACTTATCCTATTTTATTCATATAATCAATCACATTTTTCTGGATGCCCGGATGCCTGAACGCTGTCAGGAAAGTTATAAGAATCTAACAATCTTTTTAAAAGTTACTTTTAAAGGATATCGTTCCATTAGTCTCGAAAGAGTTAAACGAGTTCCTTGTCGAATGCTTTGACTTCCAACGTATTTTGTAGTTGATTGAATTTAATAGGAAGAATTCATAGGTCAGAGAGAATCGTTTTAACGAAGGATCAAGAAGGTTCACGTAGCAGAAACGAGTTCTCTAAGCGAGAGACGATTAATCATCGATATAATTTCCCTTTTCTTACGTGCAATTTCCCGTGATTCTCTCCCGAGAGTTTTAATTCTTCCGATGAACAGCGAATGTAGCAGTTGTTCGACGAACATCGTTTTATCCCAAGTTAATATTTCAAGCATCTTCTGGTAGATGTAATGGCCATGCCATCTTGTTCTCGCATCATAGCGCACGCTATCTAACGATCGAAAGAAAGGAAGAACAATCTTCATGAAACTAAACTTCTGCTCCGGCGCTCCACATAAAAACTAGCTGGAAAGTTCGCTGGTAAGAACGAAGTTGCGAAGTGCTAAAGTAACGAAGTGAGAACGTTGATCGAGTGCATAAGAGACACGAATATTGTTCGCTACCTATTACGCTATATACAGCAGGTATCTCGCAACATTTTTAATAATTATAATGAAATCCACTTTAACATATTTGTTAATATATATTTTTTACTTAACATATTTGTCCAACAATGATTGAAAGGTCGTGAATTTTTATGCAAATTCATATCTTTATGAATAACAACCAAAGGAAGAGAGTTTAAATAAAATTGCATCTAGCAAATATCGTAACAAATAGTCTACTTTGTATATTTTTAATCTTAATTAATCGAACTATTAATCTTCGTTCGTCATTTTTCTAACGTGATTTTTCCCTTGCTAACAAATTAATTCGATGGTAAGAAATTAATTTGACGAAGGGATAAGAAGTGGAATTTGAATATTCTTTTACTAAAAATAGAAAAAGTCGTTATTTATCAGAAACATTATTCGCAACGTTCATAAATAATAAGTAGCGTGCAGAACATACTGTTTCTCATTTGTCGTAACATGTCAAGTTGATTAGAGTATTGCACGAAAGTAATGCAATCAAAGATTTTAAAATCCTATAAAACGAATATTATTACGGATCGCTAATGTTCTTGATATTTTTTACGAAAATTTTGTTTACAAAATTATTTTTCCCTTGAAAAGAAAAAGTTAATCGACAGAGTCTTCTGTGATCGTTCGTGATCTTTACATCATGGAATGTTCAATCATTCGATGCAGCAAAATCAGTCGTTCCTCAAGCGTTAAATCTGCAAATAACGAAATCCTCAAATTATAGAATTTTTAAATAATACAATTTTTAAGTTATCGAATCTTCGAATCATCTACTGTTTACAACTACTTCCAAAGAATTACGTTACTTTCGTTTCATCCTATGGATCCAGTAAAAACTCGTTCAGAGCAGTAACACTGTCTGTAATTGGTAGGAGGGAACTGAATTAAACGTCGGACGATTTTCTCCGGGCCTCAAACTCGATCGTTCCACCCCAGGAATAAAAAGCTGGATTTTGATTGCACAGAGCGGATCGACGAGTTGGAAAACCGCTAATTTTACCTCGGTGCCGACACAGAGAGGACGAGCGCAAATTATGAATCGATTACGAAGTCGACATTGACTTGCAACGTATCGTTCGCGAGGCTGTACCTTTCACGGTCCCGCGTGTGTCCGCGCGCGAGCAGCTGCGTCGCTCGTACAGGATGCAACAGCTTGCACACGCCGCGCCACTCGTTATGTCGCGCCTATGGCCACGCGGCTGCCTGATCGATACCACTTCTGCTTGTTCCACGACCAAGCTAAAGCGTTTTCGAGCGTGTTGTTACGTTTCGATGACCTTTACCTTGTTCTTTGATATCCTTTTTTAGAATTTTCTGGCGCTGAGTAGGCGGTACCAGAGCTTGCAGGGGCATAATTTTATGGAAATGTCAAATTTCTGACAATCTACGAGATTTTAGATTTGCTATATTTCTATGAGATTAGAGGTTTATTATACCTGATACAAGATTTTTTAAATCCCTATAATTTTTAGAATTAGGAATTAGTACTCTAAGATCTGGGATTAGGAATTTTTTAATATTTGCGAACGAGGTACTTTCAAACAGTGCATTAATTAATCTTATGGAAATTTGAAACTTCCAATGAGAATAATAACCGTCATAAAAGAAAAAAGATTCGATGGAACAGGGATTTGGTAGATGATTTATGAAATCGAACTTCTGAATATTTCCGAATGGGATAATTCCAGGTGATATTATGGTAAAATCTAAAAAAAAGAAAAAAATGACGATTGGAATATAACGAAAGAAATTCTAATTGCTAGTAGATTATCAGAACCTAAGACGGCTCAATCAGTCAGAAAACTGGTCGTCGGTACTTACGAAGGTACGAAATTCCTCAAAGAAACCTGCATTTCAACGATCATCACCCTCTTTACGATTCAATCCAGTCTGTTATCGCTCAAACAGTTCCGAAATCCCATCGATCGTATCAGAAGAATCCTCTCAACTCTAAACGCATCAAAAGCGAAAGGGAAAACGGTGCACTCGCGGCACGATCTTACGTCGAAACGAACAACTTCATCGGTAAAGAGCATCCCCAACGAGGGTAGAATCGTCGACGCAACGCGAACAAACGCAGAGAGCGACGAGGAGAAGGAAGCGGCCGTGCAGCCGGTAAGAACGTGCTTTCTCGCCAGACTGGCAGCTTCGCACCGCTTAAGCCGGCTTCCAGCCCGATACCTCGAAACGAAGTTTTCGCGAAAAAGATGGATTTACGCCGGGAATTCTTCCCCGACTATTTTCCGGGGTCGGGCGCCCTTCTCTTTCTTCCTTTCGCTTAGACTCCCGAGCTCGAGGATGGAGAGATTCGTTCGTGTCGTCGCTCACGGTCGCCGGTGGAATCAGCGGGACGAGATATTCCGGGATTTCGCGTTCATCTTCAGCGACTTTGCGCTCCCCTTTTCGTCCTATGGGGGTCCTGGTTACTTTGATTACCGCTTTATACGAACTGTTACGTGAAATACGGACACCAATTTGCATAAACACGTGAAAGCGAGTCAGAGATCGTAGAGTAACAAAGGATAAGCCGTCTTTTTCGCGCGTTTCAATCGCGGCTACGCGACATAACCGAGTAGAAAGCTGTCTTACTCTACTTGTATAGACGATAAACAATGTAATGGAGAAGAAGGAAAGCGGAAGTGGTCCGCGAACATGGAAGAATACAAGGAAGAAGCAAGAATGCGGCTGAAAACGAATCGAGAGTAGCTGTTTGCTTTGCTACAAGTTCGAACAATTACCGTTAGAAGGATAAGGCGAATATATGAAACATAAAAATATACCGAACTTTTAAAAACTCAGATTTAAGTTGGTTTATGATTTTTACAACAAGAATCGTCTAAGGATAGGTTGAACGTATGGGATTCTTAAAAACTCGAATTTACCCTGATTCATGATTTTCCAGTCATGCACGATGCATACGATTTATATCTATCCCATGCACGTAGCTTTTCCCGAAAATGTCTGGATATTCGTTCGACGAGTTATTCCTCCTTTGACAGAGATTTTACGAGGATCGTGTCGAAGGCGATCAAACGAAGCTGCGTTGCGCGTTTGCATAGATACCGAATATCCTCTCTCTTTCCACGCTGCAATCCTCCTCGTTGTTTTAACGTCGTTATTTCGCCTTTGGACACGGCAAAGGAACAACAGAGGAGTTTCACGATTACTTCGTAGTGTACGTAGGTGCGCCGTAATTTCGGGTAATTTCATTTCGCTGGAGAGACACCGGCTGGCCTGATTACGGGTTGACAGAGAGACCGACCGCGGACACTAAGGGCTGATGCGACGAAGCTACGGTTCGCTGTCGGTATTTCCGTGGAAAAATGCCAGTTACTTTGAGATTGCAGTCTCGCAACGCTGAGCATATCGTGACCGGCATTACTGTTATTATTTGCCTCATCGACAGACGAGAGGCGAAATCGACGAGAGACGATCCTTGCTCGTTCAACGACTCTTGTTCGCGTGCGAGGACGTGGAACGTTGGTTTCTCAAAAAGAAGAATCGTGGCCAGATCGATTAGAATACAAACTTCGGTTTAATGTTTCGTGAAGTTTGCGAATTTCTTGCGAGAATTCGTAGAAACGTGGAACGGAAGGTGAGAAGTTGAAGAGATGTCTCAAGTGTCTGCACTTAGGACAGCTCGAGAACAGCGCGCAATTTGCGGGTAGATTCGAGAAATATTTCTAAATAGCTAATTGCGCGGTAATGTAAAAGGTATTGAGAACTTCATTTATATAAAACTTAAATGTTTGAATTACGTGTCTTTAAATTTGCAATTATGAAAGAAAGCGTATGGCGCGGTATAATTAATACGTTGGTTTTATGCTGGAAGAAAAGTGCAAACGATAAAATCTTCAATTTAAAGATATTGCGGCTAAAATTAAACTTTGATAGCAAAATTTGAATGCTACTAAAAGGTTTAAACATGTTACTGCGTATTAAAAGTTTCAACATTCGTGACTAAACTCTCTAAAAAGATATAGTTTCGTTGTTAGAAAAAAGAAAAAGAAGGAAAACGTATATTTGTACTACTTTTCCATTGAGTCCTACCTGTACGAATTATTCATTTTCTATATATTCAAATTATTATAATCATTTATTTATAGGCGACATTGAATAAAAATAATTACTGATTAACCAATTGCTTCCCATTCGATTCATTTCCAATCAACCTCCTATATTTCTCCCAGACAAACATATTGACAAACTTGCTATAGAAACATTATAACTACGACGTACACCACTCCAATTACAGGGAACGCCTGGCGAGCTCCGAAACGATATCAAACAAACGCCCGTCTGCCCATAATTTTAGAGATACCGCGTGGTCTCGTGGGCGTATCGTCGCAAATTTCACAGGCATTAGCGTTATAAGATTGCATACCTACGTACGCTATTCCTATTATTATCAATTGAAATGTCCTATTTAGCATTCAAAAGCTGTTAGTAAATCGTTAAGTTGCACATTTTTCAAGACACTGAACCGCGCTTCTAGCTAAAGAAATTGAAAAATTCAGAAAGATGCAGTTAATCAAATTCGCGTTTCAGTGATTCGTATAACTTCACCTAAAAGATGAGAAACGTTAGACGGACAATTTTTCAACGAAAGAAGGCAGTGTACTAATCAAATCCGAATCTACAACTACGCCGACCCTCTACATTGTCCTGAGACACGATACACGCATTTCACATCGACGATAAATTTCATTAAGATAGAAATAGCGGAGTCGTTTGATAGATAAGAGTCGATGGTCATCGATATCGTGACCAAGCCTTTGACATTAGCTACCAGTCCCTCAGAAATCCGGTCGAACGTGATCTGGAACGTGAACAAAAGAGGAGCGGTCGAGTCATTCGACTTCTTGCTCGACGACGATCGAGCGCTGTCAGCGACCGACGACGATCTTCGTACGATCGAGAAAGACCTTCTGGGAATACCGGTTCCACAACGACAGCCGAAACAGCTCTGTTTTTTGCTGGCAAAGAAAAAATGAATTTTCTGCTTGCGGCATCGCGCCCAAGCGAGGAATCGAAGCGGAGAAAGTTGACTCGTCGCGAATTTTACATTGTTCTTGGCTGCAACGTTAATTCACAGCTTCTGTTCTCGTTTTTGTTCCCTAGTAAGCGTTATTAGGTGAAGTGACTGGCTTTGGCAGCTGATAACGAGGCTGTCGTTAATAATGGAGAGCGCGTTAATGTATCTTTTGATTATACAAGTTGCGAGCCAGTTGAAAATTGAGGATACGGAACGGAAGTTTCCCCTCGCAATTATTACCAGAGAATTGTTTGACGCGTCGACACTAAGTTAAGGTGCTTTAATGTAACGCGATCTTTCTTTCTAGAAAAGCTAAGATTCGTTAACGTAGGTACCTTGTACCGTATATTTACGCCAGTTGCAACTCGGAGCTATCGGCAAAGTAAATAGAAATTTCAAACAAAAGAGGAAATATTTCACTTGAAAATTTTCCATGAGAATAGAAATATTCTACTTTTATATTTTTAAAAATGAAAATGCGATATGCAAACCCTCTTATACCGGGTTGTAACGTAAATTCACCCTGTTTTTATGTATATATTACGTATATTGTAGTAAATACAGAGACAGGATGAATTTATAATACATGAAATGTATTAAACAGGATGAATCACAATATATTCCTTGTGTTCTTTATATTTTATCAAACTTAGGGGTAACCTATACTTTCAAATAAAATAATTCCCAAAGATTCTGATAATTTCCTAATGATTTTCCACGTTCATTCGATCTTTCCTAAATACTCTACTGCTTCTAAGTAAAGATACAAATAATTAAATTTAAACCAAGTAACAAGGTTTCAAATAGGATAATTAAAATTATTCTTTACAACTAACGAACGAAATTTTCTCGGTAAACCGCTACACGTTTCTCGCAAACACCAAAACACAGGACGCTGAAACGGGGTTTTTCTCTTTTCTGTTCATTAACCGTTCGCTGACAATTTGTTTCTTTTCACAGATATTAGGTTATCAACGTTACACGCTGACGAACGTAGGAGACGACGCGAGTCGTTTTTCTGCCGGTATGTCCAGCGACGCGTTAATCTCGCGATAAATACGCGGTAGATAATAGCCGCTGCTGCAACCGCTAATCAATGCAGAAAATACACGCGTTCCTATTTATTATTCACGGCGATCAGCTTCGACGAGCGAGTCGCTCGTACTTAGTCGATCGAGCAACGCGAAGACGAAGCCTCAAACGTTTACGATGCCGTTGGAAAACGCTTGAACGAGGAGGACGTATCGATAAATCGCCGTTTGTTATGAATACAACGTCCTTTCCTGCGCGAGAAGAGATAAACGCATTATACGGAACGAACAGCGTGTATTTTCCGATCGGAGAATCGTCAGAAAACGACGTTATTAATCGTTTAACGCGAACGAGCAGATTCAAGCTGGAACATCGCAATTACACCGCTCGATGATTCATAGGAAATCACGGCAGAAAAGGAATAGTCTCGAATCGACCGCCAAATTTGAATTCCATCGGCTTTTAACGAGAAAATAAGCTTCTGAACGAATATGAAAAGAGTCGAGTCCGATAATCCTCGAAACTAGTTTCTCAACAACGTACGGTATTTTAAGACCCGAAACAGTCATCGTCCATTGTGTAGACTAACAAAAAAAGTAACATACGTTTTTAGCAAAAAATTAAAAAATCTACAAATTACAAGATAGCGGTGTATAGTAGTATACATAGTAGTATATATAGTAGTAATAGCGATTCGAATAATTATTCTTAAAAAACTCAATTATGCGCATTTAACGGTCGGCTATTTGTGAACGCGTCTGTTCAGAACGATCGTCAAATTGTAGTCTCTTTTATCGCGGAAGTTCGAACGTTACTCTACAAAATTCGTAACACACGAAACAATTTACTATAGATATTAGGTTTTAAAGAAGAAGGGGCATCGTTTGGGAAATGGTATTCTTTAAGACGACGAACATTACCGACTTCCACGTACCCATTATCGTAGTTACATAATTTTTATAGGTAATTAACGTTCTAATTATGAATTATTGAAAATTTAGAAACTTAAATTTCTAAAAATATCACATGATAGAAACTGAATGTTATATAACCTTTGGTTGGCTTCGCAGTCGTTTGAAAACACGGTATGACGCATCTAGGCTCGCGAAATGTTTTTCCAAGAATTATGGGAGTAGAAAAAAGAAAAGAAGCATAGGTAAAAGAAAGAAAGAGGTTTGTAAATATCGACGCCTCGACGAACAACGTTTGATAAACATACGACGACACGTTCCATTCGTTGGACAAAGGAACAGCTCTGACTGAATATAGTCGGCTGGGTCCGTCTCGGCTACAACTGATTAAAGCAGATTGATTTCCACGAGGCGCCACAGGTTTCCAGGAACGTTAAGAGTCGCGTCAAGATCGAGACCATGGAAACGCGGGACGAGCCGGTCACGAGACCAACGATCGACGATATTCTCGAAATCGAGAGATCATCGTGCCGAGGTCACCAAGGTCCGCGCGAAAACAGGAAAAAAACCGAACCAGCCGTGGACCGGCTGTTTATTCATGCACCTACACGCTCGCGACACTGCACTCGAATACGAATGAACCTGTGTCTAAATGTTATTCGAGATACTTTCAGATTTTGTCCGACAGATATTGAGAGAAACGAATATACTGTTCACTGCTTGTCGACGACTTATTAAACAATTGTCTTGACGCACGCTTTTGCGGCGTTTCATAATTTTCCCCTCGTGTTACGAACACTATGTTCCGCGAGGCACGATACGATCAATTCCAATTCACTTCTAAACAGTAAACTCATTTATTAAAGTTAACGAGACAAACGTAACAGGAATACTTCTCGACCGTTCGAACGAACAACGAGTCATAAACGTACACAATCATGCGCGCGCGAAAAGGAATTTCATAAAGGAAAAAACACGCATAAAAGAATTTTACGTAATAAAATAAAAAATATTTGACTCACCGAAGAAGCTCCCCTCCGCACAAAGTTCCCCACGATTTCGAGTCCAGCTCCGAGAGTTGGTCCCCCGACGACACAGATCACACGTTCGTTCAACGCTCACCACCACCGGTCACTGCCTAATCCACACAACTGGCAACAACCAAATTACCGAAGGAATCGATCGATGACGAATCAACAGAGGCCGTACAATCAACAATAACGCAAATTGTAACAACAAACAATAACACCGTCACGAGAGTCGCGAAAGGTGGCTCCGAGAACGAAACGTGTAGTAAAATTTCAGTTATCGTGTTCAATTTGTTAAGCGTATTTATACATACACACACACCGCGAGGGTGGAAACGAATAGAGGAATAGAAAGGGGGGTTGGCGAACGCGGGGGTGAACACGGTCGATGAACGTGAACACACGGTCCCCTCGACGAAGACGACGAGTCTCGAGGGTACACGATACGACACGGCCGATCGTTGGGTCGCGAGTCGAGAAACTGCGTGTCCGAGTGGCACTGTGGCTCGCGCGATTCTGCCGTCGGTGGCTCGAGTCGACCTTAAAGGCCGTTCCGCAAGCGCTGCGTCGCGACGCGCGCAACATCGCTCCCGCTCTCGATGGAACACACAGTGTGCCCCCTTATCGCTGCCCAAACATTCCCGTTGCTTTTCCTCGCCTTTTCTACCTGCCCTTTCCACCACCGGCGTCACCACCGCGGATGCGGCTTGTTTTCATGCCAAGCTTTTGTCGCTTTCCGAACCGGAGGGATGCTTTTCAAAGGACGTGAATTCGAATCGCGGTGGAATAAGTTGACGCCTTCCTTTTTTTTCTTTTTTTTCTGTCGCTTTTTACCGGTGTAGCCAGGTCGAATTTTTGTGCAAATATATATGGGCGAGTTGGTAGTATCGCGTGGAAAATTTCACGAATAGATCGATACGGGAATCGAAGGTTCGAAAGGATCTTCTCGTGGAAAGATCGAGCGATTGGAATTACAAGTATTAAAATTTTCTTCGTAGCTTTGGGAGAAAGCGGATTAGTCTTGACGTTTTTAATCCGAGGTAAAAGTTTAAGAAAATTTGCAGCGCTTGATGGCTTGATGTGAACTTAAAATCGAAGCTTCGTATAGGTTTGCGAAGGTAAGCTTAGATTCGAAGCTTTTAGGTTTCTTCTTCTTTCTTCTTTCTTGAGTTATTTATCTCGATATTTATCATTTCTTTTCATAGAGTTCTTCCAGAGTAGAAGCATAGAGGATCTTGCGAATGAGTTGATAGGATACTTGAAGATTGGAGAGGATCGTTTCGTGGAATGTCCGAAGGATCGGAATTAGAAGTTTTAGGATGTTCTTGATAGTTTTGGGAGCAGGTGGATTGATCTTCGTGTTTTTCATTTCTTTTTATATCTACTCTTCTCAGGGTCGATGTTTGAGGATAAAAGTTTAGAGGATTTTACGAACAAGTTGATGTAGAGTTGGAGTCGTTGGTTTGATAGATCCTTTCGGATACAAGTTAGTAGTTTTGGTATCTTTAATCCACTTTTAGCGTTTACGGGATGAGAAAGATTTAATAGATCATTTTCAAAGAAATATTTGAACGATACTGGAATGGAAACTTTCGTAACTGTACTTTTTATGCGGATTATGATGTTTTTAGTTCCCTCTTACAATCGTTTCAAAATAGAAGTTCGAGCATGCAAGTCTGGAGTGTGAACAAACTTGCAATCGAAGGTTTGGAAGATCCTTCCGGGGAGAATGTTTGGATGGTTTCAGGACTGCAACTTGGAAGATGTTCTTGACAGTTCCGGAAGAGGCTGACCAAGTTCCACGTAGTTGTGACACTTTTAGTTTCTTTTTATAATCTTCGGAGTAGAACTTTGAGAATTGAATAGTTGGGAGTTTAGCCAAGCCCTTTATCGTTTGCGGACAGATCAATAATACATCCTTGCTATTTAATTATTTGCCTATTCTTCGAAATTGTTTTGTTTCAACGGAACATCAAATAGCAATCACAGTCTATGAAAATAAAAATTCCGAAATAAAAATTCACAACGTTGCGAAATCCAGAATTCCAATCGTCGATTCGACGGTCGAATTTTTTTTCTGAAAAAAAAAAAAAAAGAAAGAAAGGGAGAACCGAATTCGAACCCCACCGGGTTATTTGGTTCGGAGGGTGAACCGTGCCGCTGTCCATCGACGAAAATTCATTGTAGCGGTCGTTTTAGTTAGCCAACCGCATTCGTTTATCTGTATTGTTAGGAAAACTTGATTACATCGGCCGATATTGTCTTCAACGACGTACGTAACGAGAACTCGACGTGTATAATTGCGTTGTCAGTGACACACTGATGCGCGCCAGGATGCAAATGGAATTAGCCGGCTCGGTGTGCACGTTAAAATCTATAATAAACGAGTATCGACTCGAGCGAACCCCAAGCCGCGACAGAGTTTCGCGAATCGGCCATCCTGAAAGCAGTTTCGCGTGTTCGCCGTTACGATAATGTCTCGAACGACGTTATGCTAGCAAATGTGAAATATCGTGTTTCTTTTTCCTTCAGATGGAGTTTCCCTAATTTCTTAATTTAAGAAGAGTTTCCTTAATTTAAGTTTGTTACAACACGATAATCAAAGGTGCTGGCTAATAAAGCTAACAAAGCTTCGTTTCGTTTGTAAAGGATCTCGTTCTGAATGTCAAAATGTTTGATTTAGACACTGAATTAACATTTAAGATGTGAAATGTAGAGTAAGTACTATATGACTACACTGTGAAAGATTTAGAGTAGCTACTGTACGACTACACTCGAAATTCAAAGTTCGCAGAGGACGTTTCATATGCACCAACCTAATATGTACTCCGTACCCTACTGGCAATTTTAATTCGATAACCGGCCGCATTTCTGTTATATAATGGAAGTTTTTGTATAGAGTTTTACAAGGATGAGAATTAATGGACAGGAGAGAAAATAAATCCGACGAATAATAAATCCTGGAATAAAATCATGAAGGTAGAATATGAGCACATTCGATGATTTTTACAATGTTTGATATACTATCAAACTGAATTCGATGAATGAAATATCGAGATATTTTTATACTTTGCAAATGCGAGTTCGACTTTTTAATTATGCGTTTGAAACGTGAATAATACTGTGAATTTTTGAAAGATAGAGAGCCGAATGAAACAAAAGAATTGAAAGAATTAAAACGCAATCTGCGATATACCGTATAAAGCAATGCAGGAGATATTTCAACCAGCGTTTATTTTATCACGTCATTTTTAATTTATTTTCTAGGTATTTCTGCGCCTGCTGGATGGTATTTACATATTTACCAACGTTTTACCGTCTCTTTATGTTTCATGTGTTTCCCGCGTTTTGCAACATTTAAAATAAATTCGCTCAAAAATTACGGTGCAAGATGTCGATTATTTTAATGCTGCCTCGCAAAATTATAATCGCGAAATAAACTATATATATTCTTTCTCGAATTTACCCACCGGCATGGAGAAAGAGAGTGAGAGGGAGGAAAGGGAGAAAATGGATGATGCAAATAACCTCGTAACAGCTTTCCGATACGTCCCAATTAAAAGCCATGCTAAAAAAAAAAAAAAAATTTGTTTATCCCAAGATAATATCGCAAAACGTCAAAAGTAGTCCGGAAAAATGTCCAATGAATTTTTCATTCGACATGCATAACGACGGTACGTCCACGATAGACACGTATTCCGTCCTGCAAATAAATTTCGTGGCGGATTAACGCCGCGTAATCGTCGAACAACGCGCGAGAAGAGGTCCGCGTCGATAAAAGTTTCAAAGTGAAA
Source organism: Bombus affinis (assembly GCF_024516045.1). Lineage (NCBI taxonomy): Eukaryota > Metazoa > Arthropoda > Insecta > Hymenoptera > Apidae > Bombus > Bombus affinis. Next base: position 14,180,483 of record NC_066348.1, on the reverse strand, counting down.
ACCGACTCTGTAATAGGAGCTCGCTCGAAAGTTGGATTATTCATTTCCGATGCATGCACAAACACGATTCATTTCCAATGCGAGCCATCGTTGGACGGAAAAGTTTTTCCAACAAAAGCCATCGCGCTAACGTAGAAAAAAATCCAGCATCCGCGCTATCGTTTTCCTTCTCCGTTCCTTCCGATTCGATGCTTTCTTTTAATTACCGTCATTGTTCAAGAAAGATGATACGTACTTGTAGTTTCGAACGAAATTACCGTACTCAGAGAAGATCACGAGAGGGATCGACTAGTTCCTTTTGGAAACGAAACGATTATCACGTTCGTTGAAGGAAATAAAATTGCAAAACAGTTGGGTAAGATATGTTAAACATATGCAAATGATTAGCGAAGACATGAATTTCCATGAGAAGATACAAGTGCATATTTTTCTCCGATTGTTTGTTTCGAAGTTAGACACGATGGCTTCGGAATTTTCCCGAAACCATTTGCATTTGTTTGAAGCTGAGAAGTTGAAGAACGAAATGAAAGCGTAACATGTTCCTTTTAAGAAGCCTTGAAACTTCAAACAACGACAAGACTTCTCTGCGCCTACTTGCTGAATATTCTTACGATCAATCTTCTGTCACTGTGATGGGTGCCTCTAGCACCCTCCGAGAAAAGGTAAAAATTTGCGGACACGTTTAGGTTATTCATAAAGATTGCGAAACAACCTCTGAATATAGAATTATTTCGAATATTTTACCTTTGTACATTCCTTTCGACGAGACTTTCGATTTTTAATCTGTTCTTGATTATTATATGAACATCAATGCTCCTAACGATACCAAAACAAGAATAAATCTGCTTTCGTCGTACGCTTAACATAAAGACGCGTCTCGTTCCGTTATTATTTTACGCCGGAAAGGAATTCGTTTTTCCTTGAGAAAATTTCGTCGCCAACATCATAAATTCTTAAAGATTTACAGTATCGTTGCAAAGAACAACGATTGAATGGCACAGACACGGTATCGATCGCAATCTATTCAGAAGATCGGAGAAAGAGGGTCGCAGCGATAGAAGAAGGAAACGCTGTTGTAGAATGTGAAAGGGATACGATGTGCAACGTGGACGCGGACGGTGTTATAAAATACGTGACGGAAAATCGTGTCAGCCGTATATATATAGTCGCTGCTGCACAACTTTCTCGCGTGGATACAGCAGCTTTTTTCGCGTATCTCATGAGAGAGAGAGACTTTCACCAGGCCCAACGACGTTCGTTTCTATTGATCCGCCTATACGATTCGATAAGGAGACGACGCTTCCAGTCTTCCACGGAATCCTTCTTTCATCCTCATTCTTGGTGCTAGACGCGTTTCGCACCCAACCGAACGCAGAGTGTAAAGTCGTAAAAATCATCGAGGGAAATCTGGTCGATCAATCTGAAGATATAAGGCGATGGTCTTCGTCGAGGGTTAGACGTTTTTACGAGAGATGGAATAATTTCTGGTATATTGATATGTTTGAAAATGTCTAGCGATTTTGAGTGTGTATCATGCGTGATTATGTATACGTAAATTAATTATTTACTACCTTAGCAAAATATTAAAATACCGTACACAATTTGTAATTCGGTAATGTAATGATTCAGCGATCCGTGGCTGTCGTAATATTGAATTAAAATCAAAGTCTGATCTGCCCCGATCCAAACGTGACTGGATATTATAATGCAAGACAAGAGATTAATGAGAATACTTTCGAGATAGAATTCCACTTTCGAATGAGAATCTACAAAAACTCGAATCTACATGTCTGATACGTGAGACTACTGCCACAACCAGTTCTGCTATCCAGGTTAAAGCACCTACTGCCTGCATTGACGACTTCAGCGATACCTGGCTACCAGCGAAATTCCAAACCCGATCGGGCACATCGCGTTTAACACGATGATTAAAAACCTGAGATCACTGGATGAAATTTTTCACTCGATAAAAGAGGAACACAAATCTTGCGATCTTCTTTCAAACTTTTGCCAATATCGAAGAATTACGAAGGCTATAACTACGTTGCTTAATTACGCAGAAAAATAGGAACGATTGAAAGAATCCCAACCTCGCTCGAAACCTTGAAGCGTGTTTCGAGCGAAGCGAAGTAACAAACTCACATCGATAAAGCATCGAAAATGATTTGAAGTCAATTAATTTGATTAATGGAAACGAGGATAAAAATTCGAAGATATTTCAAGTATGAACAAATTTACATCGATAAAGTGTTTTAAATGACTAATGAAAACGTCGCGTGAAACTTACAACAATGTCTCGAGTTGAATAAATAAGACATCCGTACGGATTATTAGATATAGAAGAAATGTCAGTCTACATAAATTCAGATAACTCGACTAACTCAAACAAGACGTAACTCCTACGGTTTGCGATTGATATTTAAGCACCAGAGTCAATCATATATCACTTTCATCCACCGGTAGTTGTCCAAGAAAATACCATTCCCCGCAGAGAATAACAAAACGTGAGACGCGTCAGCACACGTGGGACGAATCGCAATTTCGCGAGCAGCTCGCGGCCGATTCCGTGGAATATCACTTTGGTGTGCGGCGAACACTGACGTGGGTCCCTCGTCGTTCCATAACTCAACGAACGTCGGCCGATGATAAAGCGATATTGTGTTGTAAATTTATATGACGCTCGCCGACCGGCGGCCAATGCGTTTCGGTAATGAGATTCGCTAACTGAGGAAATGCGGCGAGGCTTCGATCCGCGAGACACGTTCTCCGCACCCTACGTCCGTACAACGTGGCCTTAAATTCGCGTTACGACCAAAACCAGGCACATCGTACGGCTTAAAATATGAAGAAAACCAAGAATCACGAAATTAACTTGATTGCTTTATTTTCGACGAAATTAAACTTGATATTCCATCAAGTATACCTACGTGAATTTGTCCAATTCCAACTAGACAAAAATATACAATCGACAGGAAATCATTCAACATGGCAGAATAAATCGAAAATATAGAATAAAGGTTTTCATACGGTTGGAAAAAGTGCGCTACCATTGGTTTTGTTGAAATCGAACGTAGAGAAAATTGGTTTATTGAACAGATCGTGCGGGTAAATTCGATTAGACAGATCGATGTATGTATTTCTGTTATCTTGGCACATAATGCATGAACGTTGAGTGGGATTTATTAGATTGTGTGTTTTCTTTATGCGATGGTTTCTAGTTGAACAATAGGATTAGAAACAAGCTGTAGTTGTACGTATCGGTATGTGATTAATGGTTAGTATTTGGTTAGATGAATGGTTAGAGATATTGTAATTAATTTCACTGTTGAAGAGTCTTATAGTATTACTACTTGTAACCTGATCGAGGATTTGTCTGTGCATTTGCCTGAGGCGCGTGTATAAAATCTAGAAATATATAAAACGTTTAGAGTATAAAATATAAGAAATACATAGATGTAATATATAAGGAAGTTTAATTTCGCGCGATAACAGCCACCCATTTACCAAATTTAATCATCCCTTGCGTCGCGAGAATCAAAAGCCACCCTTATAATCCGACATCCGTCAGACAAGCTGCGTCTACTCAAATACGCCTTTTCTTCTCTCCAAGTTTCCACGTTCTATGGAACTCAATTCGCCAGGTTGGGATTTATTCGCGCAAAATATTTGCTGGGAAATGAATAACTCACAGCCGGGGATGGATTTAAGCGAACGAAATGAGGCATCAGAGAACAAGGTTCCGCGAATCCGCGAGATATTTTCACCAGCTTGCGAAAAAACCCGGTGATTTAACACTTTTACCAAGCGTTGAACAAATTCCGACACGCGACGCTGTGAAATTGCGCCTGGTTCGCGACTGTAATTTATACGAAACACCGTGCTTACGAGATCGTCGCATCGGAATAATAAACAAAGTCGCCAGTGGGACGAATCAAAATATTTAAGATATTCTTTTTGCCAGAGATTTAGAAAATTGGCAGATTGGACGATTGAAAGTTACTTTTCTCGAAGATCGAAGGAGGAAATGATCGATTTCCGATCGGAAGACTGAGCCGAGCGTTTTGGTTATTCCGACGAGGATCTAACAGATTATTGAGAAATTGATTAAATTTAAAATTGAGAATTTTTGTGACAGCTATCTGTTTTCGATTGTTATTCGTCTATCACTCGTCTGCGAAAAAAGTTGCTGTAGAATTTCTTCGTGTTCCGAATTATTCCATTCGTATCCTTTACGACTAGATTATTAACAAATATTCGCATTTTCAATTTTTTTTAGATACTTGAAGATTCTTCGTCTAACACATACAACGCGTATAAATATTGTTTACAGTTAGTAAAACATACAAAGTATCAAAAAAGACGATTAAAGTGTATCTAACGAAAGACAAGTAAAACGTGTAATTAAGTATCAGTTTGAAGAACGATTTACTAACATCCGTCGTTAGCAAGAAAATGAAATTTCTACGATCAGACAAAAGAAGCGAAACCTCGAAAATAGCCATACATTCTGGAATCCAGAGCAACGAAGCTCGATTAATCATAGACCGCGAGTTTCCTTGGATTCAACGTTGAACAATTAGATTCGGAACATGGAAAACGATGGTCCATCGGTGGCAAAGCGGTTCCTTTGGATTCCGGTCAGCAGAATTTCACCGACACTGTCCTACCTATATCGATTGCAGGAGGTCGATGGTGCGCAGGTCAGTTCACGTAAGTTCTGCTTTCCCTAATTGTACTTGTTGCACTTGGGGTCAGGTGCACACGAGCCAGGATTCGGCAGTGTGCCAAACGTTTGACAAACGGCACCCTAACACGCCGCCCCCGTTCCCTGCATCTGAAACAGATATTTCATATCGTTTCCACAAGCACGGGGCTTATCCTTCGTTCTCGTCTATCCCCTACTTTCATTCATGATCGAAAATTTCTACGAAAATCGCAGGAAACTTTGCGAATACGTTTCTTTCTTTTCGACCTAAACATTTAATCAGCCGCAAATTTCAAACTTTTCATTTTCGAGATACTTTCAACCCACTAAGGCTACAATTGCATCGACGCAATATAAATTCGTTCGAAACGATCCAGGACAATTTTCAAACAAATAACAATGCACCTGCCGAAAGATTAACGCGGAAACTAATGGCACTCGAGGTAATCGTTGGTGAAATTCCTGCTAGAAACAGTCGGCAACGTGAAACATAATTACAATTGCACGAAATTACAGCGCTCATCTCGCGTGTTACGTACCGTTTACAATTATCCAATCCTAGAAGTACTAACGTAATTAGTCAATCGCCGCTTTTTACCTGATTTCTCTTCACCGATCAAATCTCATTCCCCTTTCTTGTACTTTTGAAGAAGATGAGAAAAGTATTCACAACGTACTGCGTCTTACAACTGTAAAACTATCCTAACATTTTCTATTTTTCTCTTTCTTTCAGCGAATACAATGTTCTTTTCGAAGAAGGGAAAAATATGTATCGTGTTCTTTCCCAGTGATCTTCGTATTTCAAGGAAATAATTCTGTGAAAAAAAAAAAGAGAAAACGATTAGCATCACTCGATCGAAGATCCGATTAATTGACATGTAATAAAGGATCGTGTACGTCCCACGAAATACTCGAAACTCATACTACTGCTCGACGTAACACGACGTCGTTACGAGAGACGCCTTTGAAGCAGAAATACGTATCGTTATGAAGCATCAACCAGACGTGCGTTTAATTAAAGGCCGAGTTAATGATCGACTGAACAGAATTCACCACGTGTCCCCATAAATTGCGATGGCTCGGTGAGTTGATGTAAGGGCTAGTTTGCATTTTGGTCATTAAACGTTATTATGACGAAGCCGACCGATTCGATTGCGTTACCGTCTGCTTTCATTATCGTTGGAACGCGGATATTTATCCAAAATTCATATTTTTATTGAGAAAGTTAATCCTCTTGGAGAATGAACTTTTTTTTAAGATCGGAAAGAAATTAATTCATGCGTATGTGTACAATAAATTAGGAATAGTTATATATATGTGTATCTTTCAGGATATTGAACTGAAAAGAAGTCTGTTCTGAAAAGAAGTCAGATTATTTTGTCCAAAAATCAAAGAACGAAAGGAACGTTACGACGAAGCGAATAAATCTATTACGGAATGAAGAATGAAAACAATATTTTATATGCAGATCGCAGAGTGTCGATGGGATCGTGAGAGAATATTTCCTCCGTGAATCGCAGCTGGATCGAAAAACGACAATATGCAGAGCGATGCGATGATAAAACATTCCATTAAACTTGTCGATTTCGGTTGCGAGTATGGCGGCAGATCGAGCGCGTCAACTTTTCATCGATTAGTCTGTTAGCAATAAAATATGGTGACGAAGATAAAATACATTAATGGAATTCGAAATAGAAGTTTCATTTTGAGTGTTGAGTGTTTGCGACAAATTAATAGCGTGAGCAACTACGTTACAAGTTGCAACTCCCGTGGCGTCGACCTTTCGTTTCACAGGTTTCGCGTCTATAGAGAGTAAAATATCTCGCCCAAGTCAATGCGTACCATTCCGAGAACATTTCCAAGTTCCATTCAACGTGTTAGATGGTCTGTCACCGTAGAAGGTTACCATTGTAAACTATCGTATTGTAAGCTGTGCGTCGCCCAACTTCCGGTGTTTAAGGGAGACGTCACGATGAGACATCGCTAGTCAGTTTTTCCACATCGAGATGTCTACTATTTCTCTATCTTTCATTTTTAACATGTCCCGCGTAATTCTCTCGTATTTGCTTCTTAAACCTGATATATTTCTCAGTCGTTTTATTCTGGTCGCGTTATTTGTTTTCCAGTAATCTCCTATTAATTCCCTAACGTGCAGAAACTAAATTTGCTGAATAATAGATTTAAATTTGCTTGGGGTATTTTTGATTATAAATATTCATAAAATTATGTTATCCAACCATTTAAACTCTATTTTGACTGATTTCCATGTTTGAAATATTCAATTTCTAGATAGAGTTAGGAACGTAATTTCGTCTACATGAAACATAAATCGTTCAGAAAGCAGAGAACTGTTCAAGAATCTTTATTATCATCCTTATATAATTTTTATATTGTTATCCTATTTTATTTGTATCTGTCTCATACACACTAAAATATCCACGAACCAAGAATCCTCAATTTTTATCTGAATCTTGGTCCTATAAATCTTATATGAAACAGAACTATCCAGGGATCTCTACATCACCAACAATCGTTTCATTTCTATCTCACCATGAAATTTCCACAAACGAGTCTTCACTTTTTATGTCAACCTTAGCCTCGTAGATCGTTCTTAAAATAAAACTGTTCGCGTATGTTTATGCCAGCGAGCACTATTTTATTCGCTATCTTGCTAGAAAATATGCTGCACGATATACGCAAACAGGTCTGCACACTTTTTCTCTTCACCTCGCTTTCACAGATCGTGCATACAGTATCGATATCCTCCAACCTTTTTACTTGCCTTTTACTGTCCCAATACTACGTTTCGTTTACACCACATACGCTGCAAAATATGCAGAAAAAACGGCAAATCCAGGAAACGTTCGGTCTTGAGGCAAATATTTTTCCATCCACGACAGCCTGCCAACCGAGATACACAGCGAATCCCAATGTTTCCACAGTGTCCGTCATATTCCAGGAAAATCACAGAATCCAGTAGCGCAGCTGAATCCAAGCTATGGCAAACCTCCCCGAGGATTTGTTTGACGGCGTGTCAACGATTCCTATTATTGTCGATCCTTATTTGCTCTGTCAATAACGAGGCAGCGAGGGGAGGTTTTGCAGCCGCGAGTCTGCAGCGTCGTGGCGGGACGAAGATCGTTGTTACTCCCTCGGCACAGGAGCAATGGTAAATCAACGAGGCTGCAACGTCGCGTTTCCTCGAGTCCGACACGTGAATTTCCTTTTTCGATCGCCAGACCCTACGCTCTCTTGCTATTATTTTACTATTTATCAAGCTACGTCATGTTGTCGTGATTTATATCGTCGGTATCGCCGGCCGAGATCACTTTTTTCAATATGGGCCAAAGGAAACGCGAGCCGATGAGAGTATTTTTACTGGCTCAGGAAAACTGAAGGTTTAAGAGGCTGAGGGGAAATGGAACGGTGCATCGATACTCTTTGGTGGAAATTAGCGTATTTTTACTGGCTCAGGAAAACCGAAGGTTTAAGAGGCTGAGGGGAAATGAAACGGTGCATCGATACTCTTCGGTGGAAATTAGGGTGTTTTAAATATCGGAGCTAGGACGAAGATTTGACGAATAATTGATACGTAATTAACACAACGGGAAATTGAAAGAACACGGTTTAATTTCGGGACATAAAACGCGGTTTATAGGCCAAAACGTAAAGCATTGGAAGCATCAATAACGAATAAAAGTTTTCACAATGTTTAACAATTATTTCCTTGGCGACTTTTTCAGTGACGTCGTATTCGTATATATTTTAAAACACAAAAAGTTCCGCTCAATTCAATAATTTGACTGGCACAGTTTTGTAGTAGCGTAATAACCGCAATTTACTGCAAAATAGCAGGAAAAAGTGGAATCGACCACGCGAAGAGGAGACTATCGTGTTCGACGATCGTAAAAAGGAGGATGATCGCTCCCGGCGAACATCGAAAGACATACAAGACGCTGTTTAGGGACCTTGAATTTATATTACGGTCTCTAAAAATGCAGAACAATGACTCCCGATGCGCAAACACGATAAAAACCTGTATTCCCATGCCACTGGATTACGATAAATATTTTAATATTCGCGAAAAAGCATCGACCTTTTGCCGAGCAATCAGGAAATAGTAACGCGAACGAAAAGTAGTGAATAATTCATATCGATGCTATCACTATCTACGTCCACGATCAAACAGTAATAACTTTAACGTTAAATCGACTGCTGGCTGCGTGACGCATGAACATATACGATCCCAGTGATGTAATTTGCAATTTGCAATTGCGATGGCGACCCATTTAACTTCTTTTTCACCTCTTCTGTTTCAGAATTTATTCCAACGTTTCGTTATTTGACAAAAACTCGTAATAAAAATTCTACCAACCTTTTGAACAACCCAAATTATTTCTAATTTGACAACTAAATCGCAAACGATATTTATATTGGGTTGGCAACTAAGTGATTGCGGATTTTGTCGTTAGGTGATATTGATAAAATCCGCAATCACTTAGTTTCCAACCCAATATATACGAAAATGTATGTCACCTTTCTTCACTGTTTTCACGTCTAAAATCGCACATTATAAATATCATTTTGTTTGTGTGTCCTGTATAATCCACGGTGTTTTCGTCCTCGAACGTGTGAGGGAAAGGGGATAGTGGAATACGACTGAGGGCCGTTGCGTAGAAACAAAGGCAGCCAAAAATCTAACGAATCGTTGAAATAACCGGAAATTCTCTCCCCAGAGCTCGAACAATTCCCTTAATAGTTACAATTAGATCAAGTAGCTCGGCATTCGCCGCTTAATTGTCCTCTAATTGAATCAACATCCACCTCTGTTTTCCATCTACGGCGAGAAGTGGATTAACGTTAAATAATACATCGATGGAACGCACGAATCGATCGATTTCCGATTAAACGATCGCCGAATTAATTGCTAGAATCGAATCATCGTTTTTAAATTTCATATGTAGTTCGGTATTTCGACGAATTTTTAAATTTCGTTCGCGATATGTGCGGTTTGGTATTTTGATGAATTGTTTAATTTCGAATTGTAATGTATGTAGTTTGATCATTTTTTTTTTTTTTATCTTTCTTTTTGGAGGATGAATTTCGAGTGGTCGACCCATCGAAGGGTAAAGAATGAAATAATACGCGAAAATTTTGTAAATCTGACGTTATTGAAAAATGTAAAAATGCGATATATTAACGCAACTTTGACTCTCGATAGATTAAACAATAGAAAATGGAAATTTGCAGGAATGAAAGAATTTTATAAATCCGTAATGGCGATAGGTCGGGTGTAATAAAACATGTGATGATTTGCAAATTAAGTGATCAAATTCTCGAAACTTTCTTTCATTATTCCAGTGACGATAGAATAAAATACAATAATGTAAATTAACTAAAAAAAAAGAAAAAAAAAAATTGCGGATGAAACATCGCGATAACACAACGTTGACTCTTAATGTGTTAATTCTTTTGGTAAAAGTGTTGGTGGGGAAGTTGGTGGTGAATATTTTTTTTCTCTAATCCGCAACGCATCGGTAATTACAATGATTTGGTCGAATCGATGCGGAAATTATTTCACGGACGAACGAGGAAACGTCAGGCATAGTTGTCACACCAAGCGGAATGCGTACTGCCAGCGTGTGTGTGTGTGTGTGTATGTGTGTGTTTCGACATTGCCAATTTTAAACATCAAGAGCAAAATTACGCAATTCGTTAGCAGTAAATTCACCGTTATCGTTAAACCTTCGGCTTTGAGCGGTTAACTCTTTGTCGACACTGTAAACGCAATAACAAACGCGGCTGGTTTCGCTGTTTATTCGCGTATATCGCTGTGGAGTAGGAAAAACGTTGGAAACGTATTCGGGATTCAATTTTAAGGGATAGGTTACGAAAAACACGATGCTTTGAAGCGAAACTAAATATATCCGTTTTAATCCGTGAGAAAATATAGTGCTACATCAAAGGTTCCAAATTTTTGCCAGACAGTCGAAACATATTTTGTTCTACGTGTTATATTTTCCAACAATCGGAATATATCACGTGCTATGTATGTAAGAAATCTTCTATCACGAGATACGAAGAAATATATTACTCTATCGAAGACATTCTGTAGGATGTTTGGCAACGGTTGTCGGAAAATTCACGAGGTGGTTCCACGAGTTAAAGGAAGATGAAAATCCTGAATAGAAATATGCATTTGGGATATCGTTCTTTACCTGTTAATATCTACGAATCGACCAAACTATCTTTGGGATCTGAAAAATTATATTATATTATAAATACGATACAATATACAGATATAAATATTAAATATAAAGATCCTCTGATGTTACATGTGAAACAAACAAATACGTCGAATATCCGAATCTCATTTGCATTCAATGAAACAAGAAAAAAAGAAATATACCTCTTTTGATAACTGACCAGATCCATGGCCAGGTAGCGCAATACTACTGTGCACAAAATTCAAGCTCTAAGAAATCACAGCATTCGATATTTCCAACGTGCCACAGCACAATCACAATAACTCGTATCTTTTATGAATTACACCACACAGAACCACGTTATCAGGCTGTGATATATTAACATCACCTTACAAATCATTTAAACTCCCCACTCGAGTCACGAAGAAGAAATTGCACGTACTATAAAGAAACAGATTCTACGATACGATTCGAGACCACAGAGAAATTCCCATTGAAGTATAGGACCGTGATGCTCGTCCGCGACTCAGCCGTCGATAAATCAACGGAATTTCGCGAGCAGAACCACGATTTAATCGGAAACGTTGCGTACATACATCGTACATCATGCATCATCGGTTTGCCGTTGCGCGTTTGAACGAGAGAGGAACGAACATGTAATTAAAAAGCCGCCGAGATTTCGGTTTTTTTCAACCGGCGTTTCCGCAATCCAAACGATCCTTCTCTCGCTCTATTTCTCTCTGGACATGGAAAACGTTTGCGCTTTTCACAAACGGAACGCGTGCGATTCGCCTGATCCTCGGATCACTGCTGTTTAATTAGCTGGAACGTCTGGCTGCGCGTACGAACGCGGATGAAAATTTTAATTCGAAATGGAGAGTTGCACGCTTGAAATTCACCTCCTTCCCCTTACGCGGCTCGTTTCATTAATCGTCCAGTTTTTACGGTGGATTTGTAAATTACTATCGGTCAACGTAGAAGGAAAATTTAATTCTACTCGGCGAGTTTTGTTAGATCGGCAATGAACGTTTAATGGGGCGCGGTTTCACGTGCATTTCTGAATTTTGAGTATTGAAACCGGAATTCGGTTTCGATGTTTAATTTCATTCCGCGGAGGGACCATTTTTCGTCCCTCCTGAGGGAGAACTCGTGCTACGGTGATTAATGGCAGTCCTCGAGTGATTAATTCTAATTTAACAGATTGTGTAACAGGTTGTTTGCAAGGGGTATAAATTAATCGAGAAATGCCATTTAAGTCGACGGCTATGTGAGATGGCTGGAGACTTTCAAGAGTAACCTATTACCTCACCCTCTGCCTTTAATACCCGAGTTCATTGACCTATATTTCCGTAGATCTCATTATAGAGAAATTTTAAAACTCATAGGAAGTTCAGTTCGCGGGTAATACAAAAGAGAAAATGCCAAAGTACAAGCCCTCGAACGTCCAAGCTGTTTGACCATGCGAAATATCAAAATTAACACGTGTAAAGTAACGTTATACGTAAATGTAAAGTAAATAATTAAGAAGATGATTGATCATTACTAAATAACTTAACCAGAAGAAACAGTCAGTTGTTTGCGGAATTTTCTACGGAGTAGACGTATCGAAACGAGTATCTTAATAATAATTCAGATTGTATATAATTGTACATGTATAATTGTAAATAAAAGATGTGAGTTTACCCGAAGTTTGGCCTCGTATTTAACAAATATCTCCCACTTCGAATTAAAATCTTCATAAATAATACTAATTACCATCGCAAAAAGAATGATATTCCTTAAAATCGACTGAGAAAAAAAAGAAATAAAATATCATAATCTCTCAAAAGAGAAAAGAGAACAGTAGAATAACGAAGGCGTTTGAAATTCCATCGTGGCCAAAATTGGGAAGACGAGGGCGTAATATAAGCGGCAAGAAGCGATTCCTCGGGCACGGGCGAAATTCCTCGAACTGACGGAAAATTATTGGGAAAATCTATCGACTGGCGGGCGCAGCGAGGCGAGCCAAACTGCCGCTAATCACCGGCGAAATCTCGATTTAATGGTCGACGGGGAGTTTGGCCGGTACACGTGGAGCTGGTGGTGCGCAACGCCTAGCCGAACAAAAACCGTCGTCTGGTTCGCTCGCATGCGTCGCGACGATAAATGCCATCGCGCCTCGCTGCATACACACTCCGTTACGTTTTATGCAAAATAGCCGAGCCGCGACGCCGGCCTACGGATTTATCGACGAATTCGCGCGTGCATTTCCTCCGTGTAGACACTTTCGTGATCTTCGCTTCATCGTGCCTCTTGATTCGAGTGCAGCTTCTTTCGGAGGACCGTGCACGACAGTACTCGTTATTTCGAGAGAGTCGAGCGGAATTTTTCGCTTTATCTATGAGAGGATCTGTTCGAATCTCTTTTCGATGATGAGATTGTAATTAATTCTGTTCTTCGGCTGTGGAGTATAATTTTTTGCTTCTACGAAATATTACGTTTCAACTGGCATCGTTCGATCGCAGATGATCGTAGGAGTTTTGATAAGATTGATTAACTTTGGTGTATTTAATTTCAATTGTATTTTTATCTCATATTTCATAGGATAAATTGTTAATGGTTTTGATACGTGTAGAAGGAAGTGAATTTTAAAATTAGATTCTTTAACCCCCACTTGATTGTAGATTATGTACGACTCAATGACACAAATAGAAAAACGTTCGCTCTAATGTCTTTATGAAAAAAACATACAACGCACTTAATCGAAAATGCTGATAGGGTTGATAACTTGTTGAAGGACACTATGCATATATGGAACGCGAACCTTGAGCGTGGAAGGAGCAAGTATCGATAACGTAAGAGATAGTAATTACGATAGAAGAAAGTCTAATTTAAAAAAGCATTTAATTATCTTCAATAAATGCAACTATCCAGCTGATACACTTAATCTAAAAGCCACCACGGATCTACACCTGTTCATATAAAAAGAACCCTTCTATCATACCACTCTCGCGTATTCTACCACCTATCATGTTTCGTGCTATCATATTTCGAAAGCAATATCTATATTCGAGTCTTTCGATAATGCCTGATCGACAACTTATAAACCCTCTCGCTCTCGATCTACAACAAAAAGCAAATGGAAAGAGCTAACTAATAAAAGTTTAAAAAAAAGTTACCATCAGATTCAACGAACCTGTCGGTCATCCCTAGCCCGCAAATGAAATCGAAAGAAGAGTTGGACGTTGGCACCGGATGAAAGGCCGACGCCAAAGGCCTGGGCCATCCCCTCTGTGGCTGGGTTCTTAAAAAGTCAATTTCACAGGACCGAACGGCCAAAGGGGATCGACAGGTTGATCGCACGAATCCTCCCTTGTCCGTCCCGTGGCGTAGTTTTTACGGGCGTGGAGGGAAAACGAGAGCCGAGCGTTGAAAAGCAGCGTAAGCGAGCGCCACCGCTTCATATTGATCGTAGCCGGCTGCTCAACATGGCGCCGGGGGTGGCGTTCGCGATCGGCCTGATCCTCGTCGTCGGACAGCTGAAGGAAGGGCCGAGCACCCTTGCGAAGACCTTCACCTTCCCAGAATATCCGTACAAGGAGACTACCAAGAATGTAAGTCGTCCTAAACGTTCGTCGAGAATCCGCTCGAGGTACGCGTCTCCAACGCTAGTACAGGTTATGGTCGAGCGAGGTCTTGTTTTGGGGGTGGCGCTTTTTACCGTACCGGCCTTACCTGGCACTAGATTCCACGTCGAAATACCAGAAAGAATCTGTGGTGATCGAACTAAAAAAAGAAAAAAAAATAAAAATATCAGAAAGTACCTCGTGCTGTTAAGCACGTCTTCGGTATTCGAAGAAGTTCGAAAAAAAGTTGAGTTCGTCCTTTTTATTTTTTCTTTCTTCTCGATCGATGTTGCGGATGTTGAATCGTTCGATTCGATATAAATGGGACAGTAGTATAAGATTTTACGAGTTGGAATTTTTAAGAGATCTCTGTGATACCCGTCAGTGATGCGCGATACTCGAGGAGGATTACTTCGCGTCGATCCAACATTCCCATAGGGGACATAACGAAAGTACGGGTGATCTCGCGATTTTGTTATGGGGATAAAATCGATTTGGCATTAACCCGAAGACAGTCGAGATGCTCCGGGGCGTACTTTGGTATTGTCGTTCGGTGGTACGAACTCGTATCCAGTGGTGTCTTGAGAAATTGGTGTAAATCGCGTATGTTCTCCATGAGGGATTATATTTAACACAAACGTGATTCTTTTGTTGTTGATTATTTTATAACGTAAATATAAATGGTAGGAGTTTGGTATCGGTGAATAATGTTCAGTGAAAGGGAACTATCTTCAAAGAAAATGAAACGCGCCGGCGGCACCAGTAATAGAACTCATACGAGCACTAATTGAGGTTAATCTTTCAACACGCATGAAGCAATTGTTACGCTCAATTTTATCCCGTTATTGTGCGCGAGAGTCGGCTGTATTTCCCACCGCATGCCACGAGACTCTGTATCAATCGAATTCTCTATTGAAGCACATTTTAATTCAATTCCAATGTCTTTCTAATACAACACTGGTCGCAGGAACTTCTCTTCAGGCAATTCGAGCAGACTTGCGAGGAGAGCGGCGCTTGCAAGATGCTACAGCCAGAAAGGAGCGGTATCGCTAAAACTAAATGCATTCGCGAATGCGTGTCACCGTCCTGTTACAAAGAAATCTACTTGTTCGATCAGGTATTTCCATCGATTGGACTCTTTCAATTTTTCACTGTGCAAAGCAATGTCCGAATGTCTGATTGCAGCTAGAGGAAGGCGAGATCGACGTGAGATTAAACTCTTTCAAGGGTTGCTTCATGCAGCGCAACGGACGACCGAGAAAATAACAAAAAGCTCGCAAGCGAATAAAAGATGCTGAAAGGAGAGGGCTGAGGCCGGCCTGAGCGACCTGCTAATGGCGGCGAATACAAATTCTGAGCGACAGACGCACCGCACGAACCGCGTCCGACCAGTTGAAAAAAATAAAACAGAAAGAAATCACAAAAAAAAAATGACAATTTTGAAAATATATTATATCCGGCCGGGGCATTTAGAGCGATGAGAGCAATCAAGCTATTTAGTGAACATACAACAATAACAGACAGAATAATACTATATTTCAGGATCACGCTGAAGCGCACGCGTTAAAACCCGCGGACGAATTAAATTCGTCCTCGATTGATCTTTTTCTACTTTTTGTACGCACATATTAACACGTTACAATGTTATCGAGCAATGTTGCACGGATCAAATAAACTGTTAAAGCAAAGCCTCCTCGTTGTTCGTGTCATAAGATCGCCCTATCTAATCCTTATATTGCGACAACTAGAAACAACACGTTGCTTTTATAGATCAACGAAGAAAATATCTTGGTTGTTAAAACACTCACCGCGTAGAGAAGATTATAGAACGCCGCGTCGTTTCTTGAATCGTTTACAGTGTTAACGTAGCTCTTGATCCGATCCAAAGTCTCCTCAAACGGTGTCTTGCAAAGAGATCTCGCGTTCCATGGTCCTTCGTCGGTACAATATCTTCTGCGATAGCGGAGCCAGGTTGAAACGAAATCCAGAAAATGGTAGGTTACGCGACGTGTCTGCAGGATGCTAGATACGATATCATAGTTGCTCATCAAAGTGCAGATATGGTACATCAATTTCGTGTGCTTATGGCAAAATTTCAGGACGCCTTGGAGGCACTGGTATACAATGTCTCTTTGCGTTGGGTCACTCTGCGAAAGGAAAAAATAATGAAAAGCGTTAAAAATAACATATAAGTAATATAAGAAATTCTAACTGTTATAACAAGTTCATTTTTTCAGCGGAAATTTGTTAAATTGTACGCTTCAAAAGCGATTGAATCAAAGATCTCTAGAAAATTTTAAATTATAGATTTCCTTTAAACCAGAGCATTCTACGTTTCAATATCGAAATGAATTCCAGTTAAATATACAATTGCTTAAAAATCAACGAGGTGTCAACGGTCGATAAAAATATCAGCACTAACTCTTTCGTGAACGATATGAAGGGTCTCGTAAAGATTGATCACACCCTCGGCCCGATCGGCGGGGATCTCGTCCAGCCTGACAGGCGATCCGTCAATATTTTGAGTTAAAAGTTCCAGCGCGAGTTGCATTCCATTGATCGACGAGTGCACGGCCCTCCTCGTATTTAACAGCAAATCGGCTAAGCTCTGCACGTCAATCGTCACCGGCTTATCACGCTGGAAAACACGTCGTTCGACATATGGCTGACGGTCGACAACGCGAATCTATTATTTACGGACGTAGTATTCTCGCACCTGTATCGACGATTTCTCCTGACAGTGTACGATAAACGCGAGAAGCTTCAAGCAGACAGCGGACAATTCTGGCGTTTCTAAAGAGAAACCTTGAACGAGCAACTCCTCCAAAAAGGTCGGCGTCGTGCAATACTTCTCGAGAACTGTTGGGAAATGAAGAAGAAGGTAGAAGAAGCCTGGCATTGTTTTCTTATACTTCAGTTTCTCTTGGTACTTATCGAGCGAGACACTCGTTGAAATATGTACTCGTGAATGGCTTAATCGTCGCGGACGTGACCAGCAACGCGTACGACTGCAATATTGCTAGTGTCCTCAGCTTCAAGTCCGCTTCCCGGCGTAGAATAATCGGTATGAGACTCTCTGCGCATCGAATCCTGATGATCCATGATAACGAGCCCGGGATGGATACGTTGCTTAATTCTAACACGGCTTTCACTTGCTCGTCTATTAGGGATTCTTTATTTTAGCATTTTTCAGATTTTTTTTTTTATATGACTGGTAATAACGTGATCTATACTTTCAATCTTTCGCAATATAATCACGATGGTCGAGTGTCGTTACGATGTTAATGCAATTATGCAATACGATACGTTCATAAAAAATTCTATCAATGTTCGAATAGCTCTTCGTGAGCTATCGCACGTTGCATATAAGAAAAATACCTTTGGATGGTTGATAAGTAGAAAGAAGATTAGGCAACATGTGCCAAGCAATCTCTGCAATTTCCTTGGCATTATCCAGGCGTATCATCTCTCTAATTCCTTTCATCGCTAAGTTGATTATCTTATCCGAATATCCAGTTTGTATGACAAGCTATTTCCCAAATGATATTGCATCACATTATAATGCACCATTCTTACGATTTCAATAGACCATTGAAGCGAACGTATGATTAATTACCATTAGATAGTGTTGCACAACTTTCCCGCAATCTATGGCCAGCAACGGTTTGATGTCTCCATCAGACTCGACCAACCACAAGTCCATCGCTCTGTTTCGAAGATCCTTTGGGAATTCAGGGCAATTCAAGCAATAATTTAGCAGATCTATGTGATGAGTGTAACAGTCGTTCAGGTTGGAATATTGCAACGCAGCTGCCAATCGTTTCACGGCTCTGTCGTAATCCTGTTCCGAGCACGGTGATGGATGCGATACGGACGCGACAGCAAACAGAAACCATAAAACTTTTAAAATTTGCGCCGGTGTCTGCTCGGATTTAGGGAGATTGACAGTCCTCGCGATCAGCAATTTCAAGCATATCATATAGGTCCTACAATATTTCTATTCAAAATATTGCCACGGTATACAAAAGAAGAAATATCAACATTAATTGATCCTTAAACGCTATCGTAGGTGAAATTTTACCCCATATGAATTTTGTTTTAACATTCCCGCCCCGTTGTAATATCGTCGCAGTGTTATCTGCGACTACCGTAAACAATAGGTTTCTTCTCTCTTCATTTAATATCGAATAACAGTATGACGTGAAATTTCACTTGTAATTTCTTTTGACGACAGCTGTTAAGGATTAACTTTGATTTCGTACTCCCTGGTTCCGTGAAAGTGATAGTAAACCAACGTCATTAATGCAATTGCTCTGTTTCCCCGATCATGAGCTATGATATTCTCCCATTGTTCAGTATCTTTTGGTAGATCCACCAGTCCTCGGTGTATTAGATATTCGAAGCTTGTTTCCCGATTTATAGGTCGGTAGATTGGCATGGATTTATCAGCTAAATTTGCTACGATCCGCGATAACAGCAGGCAAATGCTACGTCGTAAAATTTCTCTAAAATATCAGTGACGGAAAATCTGACGTTGAACGAAGTGAATGTTGGAAGGTATGGCAGATATGACATCGTATCAACGAATAAATCCTAGACCATTCGCGAAACTTACGGAAGTCTGGCAGTTAACAGCAAGAAGTACTTGAGATATCCGTTGGCGGTCAAGTGGTTTGACAAGTTGTCGCGGCCGCAGCTACTACTCAGCTTGTAAAGGTTGTTCAGACAAGTCACGAGGTTCCTATGGAATTTGACCCTGTCCGTTTCGTTTGACTCCGCGGTCTGCAGGACGGGAATGAAAGGACTCTTGTTGCTCGCATAATTAAATATACGTCGCATCTCCGTCGACGGCGTGTATCGAAATGATCGAACTTACCTTAACGTAAGGTACCAACGTGTTCATCATCACGATGCGAATCGTCTTCAGCGTTGTTGCTCTAAGTTTCGAAACTTTATTGAACGATTCTTGACTGTCGTCTTCCGCGACGCATAATCTGAGGGAAACGAGTTTTTTGTATTTCCATTTTATGATCCTGCATATTGGCTCTCTCGTTTCGTTTAAATCACTTCATGAGTACATATTTAGATAACGAATAGACGTATCACGTTTGGGGAATTCCATGTGTAATAAACGTTCGAGTCTTTTGAATGATACGAGAATTTACAAATCGTAATTGATATCGACCAGGTCATAATTAATTTCAAATTTTCGATTATAGGATTTTATGTCTTAAAACATTAATTTCGGCAACAGTGATATCCAAGTAATTTAAGTATTTGTACAGCGAATTGTTATTCCATGAACTTCTACAAACTGAACATCTAATGAATATTTGAGAATTGTCGATAACGTACAGAAATTCCCAAATTTTTACTATACCAGGATGAAACATGGTATAATCATGATTAAATTGAAACTTTCGATTTTGTTTTATTTCTTATGGCTAGAATCTTTTGTCCAGCAAAAGAAGTGGAATTAATATTAGCAAGCTCATATACTCTCTCAACTTATGAAGCTTTAACTATATAGAAAATATATAGCCTCACCGTGTGACAGAGGCGCAAACAGCGCACAATGCATCCGCAGCAAACGAAATCGAGACGTCGTCGTCGCTATACTCGACGATCTCTTTCATTAAATTGAGAGCTTTGTGGCACAGTTCATATACCCCATCATCCCATTCGTCTTCAGCGTTAACGTTTTCAACAACAAGATTCAATAGCGTAACGGATGAGAACTTTATCTTTTGATTCCAAGAATCTTCCAAAATCAAAGATTTCAAGAGCATCAGTACTTGCCGTGGTACACAAACAACGTCGAAATTCACGTGAAATTCTACCGCTCTAAAAATCATTACGTTCGCACATAATATTTTGTTTCATAAAATTATTTCAAATTTGATTAATTTAATTAGAAATTTTGGACGAAACGTTTACCTGTGAAGTATATCGTAAATGATTGAAATAAGTTTCTCTAATAGTTCGGTTTCTTTGCAACGAGACTTTGCGACGCAAACTGTAACTTTCAAGATGGAGTCCATGGCGTCTGTGGCTACGTGACTTTCGTAAAACTTTCGATATACGATTACTAAGTCCAGAAAATTGAGAATACATCTATCAACAAGAATTATGGGAAGGTTTTAACAAGAATTATTAATTCTATTTGCGTATAACGTATTGTGTGATACATACTGAAGTAGACGATCACTGGAAGTTTGTAGAAGTTCGAATATAGTTGAGAGTATGTCGAACTTGATCAACTTTGAAAGTGCCGCTTCTGTGTTCGCAGCGCCACCACTTTTGAATAAGTTGGATATTCGTTCGATACATGTAATCTACGAAGTTTTTCATTTTTTCTATTTCAATTTATGTTTATACTAATGGTATTTGGTAATAATTATAACACATTGTAGATTCTGATTACGTCTTTTAGAAATAAAGATAGCAAAATCTTTTATTCCAATAAAATTCTAACCACATTCTTTTTCCACTTCATTATGCTTAACCAAATATATTTAAAATTCCTACACTAAGATATATTCTAATTGAAAAATAAACATTTCTAAGATATCCGAAGAGCTCAGTAATGTATAATTTTCAAATAATGAAAGTTCAAAGCATACTCGTATGACAAGCGGAGATCATACACGAACTTTGAATCTTCTTCTCACGATACATACCTGAGAATATTCATCGTGCAGCATTAACCTCTCTTTCGTGTTCACGAGCAAAATATCGATATTCTCAATGTTTAACTGGAATAGAGGTTCCATTTTTCACAAATAACTGAACTTTCATACGTACGAACACGCGACGCACCGACTAACTACGCGTTTCTTTCAAACTGGAAGTCTTTTCAAGTACCTGCGCATGCGCATAGAATCTGCGCGCTAATACAAACAATTTTAATATCTCTTTTATTTGGTTCCGAATATTTGAAGCAGTTTCTAATATATACATAAAAGAAACAGATTCGTTAAACGGATATTCACGTCAATGGTTACTATATTTTATTTCAAACGTTATTATAAATTATGATACAAATACAATAAGTATAATTGTAATATATTATAAATGTTAAACAATCCTGAGTAATTACTCTACATAAGAGATAATGAATCGTATTGTTATCGATAATCCTCTTCTTTTTTTTGTTGTAATTCGCTTCTGTCGACACAATCAAGATGTAGTACGACATCTTCGCTAGAACGCGTCAATATATAATATAGAATACAATAATAATAACATATAATATAAACAATCCATTTTCATATGGAAGGGGTTAATTCTAGGCTATTTATACTTTCTTGCTTCTTAAATTGAAAACGTCATAAACTATACAGTATTAACATCAAAAAATGATATCGCGAACCGACAAAAACATTTACACAATGAAAATATGTGGTAATACACAGTGCAATGTGACAACGCCGTATTATATTCAATTATGTGCAGAATCTATACATAACAAGAGCATAAACAAACCATCAAATTCGCACGCGACCAGACCAGCGACAAGTCATGGTTCTGCGCGTTTCCTCGTAAAACGATCGTGTAAAATTGGATAGAAAACGATCCAAAAAGAAATAAATGCCAATATCCACGGTCAGAAAAAAGATGACTCATATAGGGCGTAACTCACACTCCTCTAAAACGAAGATTCTATCCAAGAAAATTTCGCCTTCAACTGGAAAGGAAAACGCGCACTCTTCTAAAACGAAGATTCTATCCAAGAAAATTTTGACACATTGAGAGGAAAACGCGCGTCTTTCCGCGAAGCAAGCGTACAAATATTTTCAACTACGAAGAATTAACGAAAAACAGTGCAAAATAGAAAAAGAAAGTAAGTAGAGGGGAAGAGCAAAGAAACGATAGAAATAGGGAATAAATCTTACGCCCCTTGTCTTCTCTTGCCGCGACAAAATATCATCGTTATTTTTTCGCTTTAACATACTAACTCATCTTTACAAAACAAAATAATAATAATAATAATAATAATAATAATAATAATAATAATAATAATAATAATAATAGTCACGAACGACTTGTCAACAAATGAAAAAAGAAATAATTGAAGCCTCCCTAGAAGACGAACTTTGAGCCGATCGTCGATTAAAATTAGCCCCCTCGTAAAGTCACAAGATGGCGAACAACAAATCTTACGATTGTACAAAATCATTTCATCGTTTCTTTTTCTTTTTTATTAAAACGCAAACGCAACGGTCTTCATGAATTATTTGTCAGTACACTTTCACACCGATACATTTATCTGTTACATTGCGTTAACTACCACGACACTTGTATAAATGACTCACAGTACGGTAGATTGTTAATTATCCAGACTTTCGATCTCGCTGATTCGGATATGTCTAAAGATTTCTATATTCGAATCTCTGAAGTGAATCATATCTTGCCAATTTAATTACTGGTAATTCGTTCGAATAATCGACATTCTACCGTACTTTCATTGCATCTGTCGCTTTCTTTGCCGTTTCTCGTCATTTAAAGAATGTTCCATGAAAATATTTTGCCTCTTTTAGATACTTACTTTAAAACGATCCCAGTGAAGATTCAATTTCTCGATATATTCAAGCGCTACTTATTGTAATTCGAATTTGAACTCGAAACGCTAAGAAAAAGTCATAGAGAAATTCGAACAAAACGGGTTCAGACACTGATTAATAATCGCATGACTTCCTTTTATGCAATGATGAATAAAGTGACGAGAAATGGCAGACAGCTGAAATAATGCCCCAGAAACGCACGTCGCTCGCGAAAGTCGATCGAAACGACTACTACTCGGTCCTACGGGAAAAAAATTCACGTATCGAGGACCAACCTCATCGAGTGGTGGCCTGATAAATGATACCCGGTAAAAATTCTATCGATATAAATCAGAAAAAAGACAGTCCCTTCGAAAACCACCTATCGTTCGCGATAGGCGTCCAACCGTAAAGCAGAACTCGCGAGCCTCGCGCGGGACCCGAGCCTCGTTTCGGCTATTGAATCATGTTTACTTGATAAACATGCTCAATATCGTTACGTTACGACGAGCATGATCCCGGGCGACCGTATTAATTGACACGAACATTGCTCCATTTTATCATCGAAGCTCTATTTGCTATGGCAGTGACGAAATGCTTGCAAATTGTCATTGGAGAAAAATGAAATAAAATGAACAGTTATTTCAACACTAAAAAAAGAAGGAAATGCTTTAAAAATGCCGTATGTTCAATATGTGACAATGCAAGTCGAAATCCATGGGTCTTCCTTGAGGAAGATTTTGAACGAGCAACTATCATAGTTTAGCACCATTTGAAAACGATTCGTACGAATTAATTTGTGTTTTCTTTTTACATGGAGTTACTGCCGATGATACGTTCGACGATGCGCGTAATCTTGATATTTCAGCAGACCAATAGGATAGTGATACATTCTTAATTAGCAATTCAGAGCTCGAAACGTTTCTTCCTCTCGGCGACCATGCCCACCGCTGGTAGTGGAGGGTGGAGCGTATGATGATAACTCGGCGTGGGCGTTGGAGGCAGGCTGCGACAACTTCTGCTGGACCACCTCACGGCTGGAGACCTCATCAGCTCTGCAAATAGAATTCTATCTTATTCATTGTCCAGTTGACTGATTTCCTTTTCACCCGTGCTACCCAGAACACTAAATGCGCGTGGAGATAGAAATCAAAGTACGAAGGCAAACTTAGATAAAAAGAGCGGTGCATATACATACGATCGGATCAGGTTCGTGTATGTGCATCAGCAATGTATAGCCTACAATGTACAAATAATAAATAATACAATTTGAAGTAGAATAAATAAAATTAGAAAATTTAGGATCAATTATTTACCATTTGAATACACATAAATGAACCTGTACCTAGACGAAAAGCTGGCAAAGCTGAAACTTGACCCAAGCTACTAAGCTAGCAAAGTAAAGAAGACCAAATCAAAGCAACATTTTGAAAAGAAAAATGAAAAAAAAATATGAGATAAAGTGCGGATAAGAGGCGTGTCGAAACAAAACAAGCTGGTGAAGTGCATTGACGATGAATTCGTTGAATGATTTTCCTTAATTGGCAAAAAAGAGAACGGACCTGCAACGGAGAGAGCTGGGGGTTCCGGGGTGAGGCGGGACGCGCGAGGATCGTCGGCATGGAAGCCGTATGCCTCCGAGTGTTGCTGTTTTTCGATTTTGTTGCTGCCCTGCCAGCCACTGCCGGCGCTGTCGACTCGCACCTCTGCTGTGCCACCTTTCGTGTGAAATACAATTTTTTCGAAATACGATTAACCCGGTTTGCACAATCCATTTACGCGTGTATTTCACTTGTTTTTCTTTCGTTCTATATTTTTTTATACAACTTAATTACGAATTATTTTCGAAACAAATATAATTCGAACGAACGTTCTGGATTATTTTGAGATATTTTTCTAATTATAGAATGATTTCTGAAATTTATTAATTTTACTACGTATATAGTTGAAATTTTACTTTTCTTAGCTACGCTCGTAGATTTCTCGTATTCATCGAGTAATTTAAATATATATAAAGGAATTTTGGATAAACTCAGAAACCATGAAGATTGAAATTATATTTTTTTCGATCAGTCTTACTGCCACCGATGTCCCTTAATTATTTTCAGACGATACGACGGCTAGAAGGGTATAATGATTTCCTTAGAGTACCTACTATGTTCCCAATAGTGAAGCGACGTTACTCTTACAAATATATTCGCAGAGTTTGATGCTGGTGTTCGGAAGCACGTAGAAATCTGTGTAAAAAACTTGGCATTTCGACGCGTGTATACTGCAGATTGCAAAAATAGGATCTCCAGTAAGAAAGTGTAAAAAGTTGTATTAAAAAGATCCAGTTTATAAAAGTTCTGTAGTAGAGATATATTCCACGCGCTTCCAAACCTGTTAATAGTACAACTTGAAAATTATTATGCGCACAGATTAGACATTGAAAGAGTACAAAATCACATTTATGAGAAGGCGGGGTTACTTTGCGTTACACCGTTAAAAGGTCTCTTGGTTAGCAATTGGTTAGACAACTTTCGAGTAAGATTAATATCTGCGCTTCGTATCGCTGCTTGAACAGCGATCGTACGCTTGTCAAATCGAAATACAAATCGTCGTCGAGAAAAACTGGACGAAACAATCCGCATGAACATTCGAATCTCGTCGATACGTTACACATGTAAATAACAAAACGATTATTGCATAACAACGCGATTGTACGCGTTAGTCGTTGAGAATTTGGTCGATTAATTCGATTCGACGACAAACACTAATAACTATAATAGAATTAATATGTTCGAAAGTGGTTAATTTATAGGAGAAAGCACTCGGTTAGTCTTACGTTTCCCACATCTCTTTCTTGGTAACAAATTTCAAAAGCTTTTTCTTACGAATTGTTAAACAAAATACAAAGATCTCGATACTCGATTTAGCTAGTTTTAGTCATGCCATAGTCCGCTAAACCGTGAACGAACGAATCGTCGAAAGGAAAAAAGCAATGAGACAAACTCGACTTGATGTCCATCCAACGCGTATGAATATCTCGTAAGCCGAATGCAGCTAGTATGCATATTAGAGAGAAGCAGGAACGAGTTCGAGGAAAAGGAGGAGGATCGAGAAACGGCGGCGATCCACCAGAAGCGTTTCTTTCTTTTTCTGATCGGCTTCTTTCTTTCCTCCCATTTCACCTTTCTTCTGTACCTTGATACTGATGGGGCAGTCCGGTCCTTGGTCTCAGGCTGTCCCAAAGCGGCGATGCCAGGCCGTTACGCTCCTGGCTCTTTTGCCCTAAGCTCACCTCTTTCCTATCGTGCGACGGCACGCCAGAACTACTGCCCGGCCTAACCAAGTTACTCGAGTAAGGCAACGACACTGACTTAACGCGTTCAAGCTTGTACGAGAACGCGGCCTGCTTGTCCTGCGTGCTCTTTTGCAACGTGGACAGCGAGCTTCTCGGCCGTTCGCCGGTCGTTCTCTGCTCCTCGCTGCTCGCCGCTCTGAGCAGCGGCTCGTGACTACTCCGGGCACGCTGCGGCGAGTAGCTTAGCGACGGAGATTTCGATGACACACCGGACGTATCACGAGGAGCCTCCCCATGCTGTTAGTGAAATATCGAAAATATAATGCGTCAGTGCGGCTGGTATATGGGGGTGGGTTAACACGATCGTTGGAGATCGATGCGCGCCGGGGCAATCAATTATGGGCTACTCACGATCGATCAGATAGGTACAGTAAAACCTCCGTCAACGCTGCTCCTAATAAGGATCTTGAATATCTGCTATCGTTACGTATTGTAAAATATTAAATCATTATTTTAGGGGTAAGATGTGTTTACTTTTGGTTACTGGTAGGATGGCAGCAATTTTAGCGTTATGTTAAGTACTTCAATTAATCTAGTGCCTTTATATTATGCCTTTAGATTGGAAAAGATATACAGAAAGTAGATATATTTTTGATGATCAAGTTTATAACTGCATAATATATGAATGAGATTTTAATTTTGTTTTAAAAAGGCACTCAATTAATTTATAATACATTTGTATATATTTTATATGAATAAATCAATATATTATAAGCGATCTTTCGAGGAACAAAATTCATTGAACGAATGAAAAGATCTTAATAAGCATGGGGTTAAAATATCTTTTTATTGCTTGCCTATCAATCGAGGATTAAATATTCGCGAACGGTTAAAGCCTGCGAACACAAAAGCTTTTCTGTACCTAACTTCGTCTTTAGCTTATGACTACTATTTATTTACAATTGTCAGTTCTTTTTCGTTATCTAGAAGCGCTTGCTCGAAACATTCGAAAGGGTTGGGCGCCATAACATGTAACTGCGGCGGAGTTAATTAATTTAGTATCGTACATTTTTGTTAACCACATCTACGCTGTAAATGGGGCACGTTCATGGCGACGAGAGCTATCAAAAGTTTACCTTCAACTGTTGTAGTCGATGAATTTCCTCTCTCGGCTCGACAATCTCGTTGTCCCTGCCCCTCAACATTTGCATATTGTCGTTGGTCGTACCATCGTTCGTTTCTATTACCAAATGTGCCCTCAGCTGTTTGTTTCTCGCGTCTAGTTGCATAATGTGCTGTTGCGCTTGAGCAAGTTGTTTGGTAAGGGATCCTACTTTTTCTTCCAGGGCCGCAGACTCCACACACTTAGAGGAATATTTTGCCGATAACGAAAGAATTTCCTGTTTTATCTCCTCCATCTCTTCCCTATAAATTGATAAATGTTATTTAATAGTCAGAGATATTTAAATTAAAAAATATATATCATCATGATAAATTCATCGATTATTCAAAATTTAGAGATATAAGAATGCATAGATTGCGTATAGAATAGGAATTAATTACATACTCGTGTTCTTTATGAAGCACGCCAATGTCCTCGCGTGCCTGCATTTGTTTAATAAATTCCTGCTTAAACTTAGCTATTTCCTTCTGCACTTCGTGTTCGTGTGCCTTTCTCATAGCATCAAGAGCCGCCAGAGTGGCCTGAGTTTCTTCCGATAATGCCTGCTCTTTCTCTACCCTCAGATTTTCCAATTCCTGTCGATGTTTCTCTTCCATCTCAGAAATAATGCGTCTATGAGAATTCTCCATTGCCAGCAAACCTTTCTCACACAACGCTCGCAATTGCTTGATCTCTTCTTTATATCTCTTTCTTGTTTCCGCATCTGTGTCCAATTCCGCGCTCATGGATCGTTGATAAGCTGCTCTAAGTTCGTTCACATGAGCAGAGTGCTCAGAATCCATAGCGTTCAGTCTATGTTCTAATTTCCTCGCTTTTTCTCGTAAACTGGCCGCTTCCTGTTCGTACTGAGATGTTAGAGATTGTCTCTGATTGTCTAGTTCACCTTTGATGTCCATCAAATCCCTCTCCTGGTTGCGCTTCAATGTCTCCAACTCTTGATTATGCTCGGCTGTTATCCTATCGATGGTTTCTTGCAATTGGCCACACTGTTTGCAAGTCACGCTATTCATGTAGTCGCTCAGCTTCTTAATCTGCTTGCGCAATTCCGAGCATTTTTCGCACACGCTCGACCAGTCGGTGATGGTAACCGTCGGCGACTTCGTAGGCCACAGAGTATTTTCGTTATTTTCGCTCGATCTGCCTCGGACGCGTTTGCCCAATTCAACTAAGTCTTCTTCTAGGTAGTGCAAACTCTGGCCAACGTTCTTCATCTGATCCTTCGAAGCACGCTTTGAACCGGATATCCTTTCCTCGCAGTCCTTGCTAAACTGTTGATAAAGGTAACTGTACTCCGCGTCGAGAATCGGATTGCTTTGGAACTCGTGGTCGTCCGCTTCTAGCAGACTTGAAAGGACGTCGTCGTTTCGGATTAGACTAGATACGAAAGTCTCCCCAGGGAAGACCGTCAATTGTTTCGTATTCTCCTGAAGAAGCCCGATTCTGGCGTCTATTAAAGCTTTGTGCGCAATCACGTCCGCGTATTCTGTTAACAACTGCCGGGACTCGTACTTCGATTCAACTATCGTCGACTTATTCTTCTTCAGTTGATGAAGGCATTCCTCGTACACGTCGGATAGCTCGCGAGTAGAAAGTTCCATCTCTTGACGGAGTCTGGCCTGCGCGGCATCGATCCAAGATTCCAACGTTACGTTCTCCACGCCCTCAAAGTTGAGACAAGCATCGGTGATGCTAGTGATGTTCTGTTCGTACATTTGGCCGCAACGCACGATCACATGAGACACTTCAGCTTGTACCAACTCTTTGCTGACCGTTTCTTGAGCCAACACCCACGCTTCGCGAATTCTTCGATCTTCCAGTAATTTTTTATTCGAGTTGGTCATCTGATGTTTATTCAAATCTTCTTGCTCGGACATGCTCAACGTTTCGGCAGCCAATGCTTCTGCGAGCTGTCTCAACTTCGTTTCTTTATATTTCCGTACGATCTCGTTCACCTCGCATTGTTTTTGCAGTAGGAAGCTCAAGCTCTCGTTACGAGCTGCGGACACCTCCTTGGTCGTCGTCTCCGTCGCGGCCACGCCACCTACTAGTACTAACTTATTCGCTAACACTCTAGTAAGATACTGAATGTAACTGGTGTTTTGGTACGTTTTGGGCTTAGTTCCGTGAATCTTACGCATTAAGCTTGAGGCAAGCTGACTAGTTTCGACCAATTCACTGAGAACGGCACTCCGGTCGAATGTCCGGCCGATCGCGCACTTGATCTGTCTCAAAACGATGAACTCGAACGCCACTCTCTCCGCGACCAGCTTCATCTTCTCTCTGTCGTTTAGTTGGCCGTTCTGCTCGAGCGTCTGCCGTCTCTTCGTGAGTTCGCTCAATTTATCTTTAAGTATAGTCTCTAGTCTAGATACCACTACGCCTACTGACTCGGTCGCTTGAGCGCTAGCTTGATTTTTCTTACATTCTAAACACGAGTCCAGGATGTCGTTCACCTCGCGCAAACACTTCTCCGCTTTATCCTCCGCTTGTGTCGAACCTAAACACTTCTCCAGCCTCCTCTTTGACTTTGACACCACCCTCTCCAATTTCCTTAACCTCGCGATGATCTCCAATGAAACTTCGCTGGTGGAGGATGCACTGATCTCGCTACACTCGCTGGAGTCTTTCTCAGCGTCACTCGCCATATTTTCTGTAACGTTCGCCACCTTCGTCTCTAGAGTGCTGAGTCTGATCAACACTTTCATCGGTTCGGAACTAGTTGCACTATCTAGCGATTTTCTTCTTAATCTAGTACGATCCAGACTCTTTCCGTCCCTTCTCTTCTCCTTCTTTGGGTTAGGACTCGACTCCTTCGAGCTGCATCCAGTTGATACTGGCGCACTGGTACCTTTTCCACGTTCTATAGCACAGATCTTGTTCTCCAGATCCAGCAGCTTGTCCTCCATCTCTTGCGAGATCTGGAAGGACTCACGACCCTTCAACGATAGCGATCTTCTTTTATCTCTACTTTCAGCTTTAGTCAACTTCTGCTTCAACGTTCTCACTTGTTTCTCGCTAGCTGCAAGCTTGTTCGTCAAATCTTGAATCCTAGCTGCCATTAACTGCAGCTGGGCCTGGTTCGTCTCGCTGACACTCGCTGCGTCCTGCTTGTGAGCGAAAATCTCTAGCTCCAGTGCGTCCTGTATCGCGTGCGCTTCACGGAGTTCCTTGCGCATCGCGCGTATCTCTAGAATAGCTTTCTCAAAGCGGCTTCTCAGTTCGTCATATTCTTCTACGATTCTACGGATAAAAGATGCAAAAGATATATACGATTTTCAAACTACTCGTAACTATATACAACAATTTCAGATATATCTTTATTACCTTTCCTTATCAAGAGTATTAAAGTCCAGGTCTAACTCAATATTCGTTAAGTCACTGAGAGAGTCGAAGCTCCTCCCGCGCTCCCTTGAAGAAGATAGTCCCCCTTTATCTTCCAATTCTCTAACTTTGCTATATAAACGCTCGTTTTCGTCTATTCCTAAATAACAACACGATAAATGTATAAAACATATAACGACATTGTAATAAATGATATTAACACCACAACAATTTTATTTCAAATTGATCATACCTTGAGACAATCTGTTACTCAATGAAGTAACCTCCGACTGCAAATGTTCAACGGTTCGATGACTCGATGCCAACTCTTTAGTAAGCATCTCGCACCGTTCACTCGTCTCCCTAAGAATAGCCTCTGTCTCCAGCAATTTGCACTCCAACACCTCTTTATCTCTGTTGTACATCTTCTTCATTTTCTCCAAGTCTTCTAAATCCTTGTTCCTCTGTTGCTCTGTTCTCTGGATGGTATTCAACAGTTCATCGACCTGCTTCTCCCTAATAGAAGCTTCAGCCTTCTGTTGTCTCAACCTGGACAACTCCTTCTCCGCACTAGCAACATCCGCTCTCGCGGCGTTCAGCTGCGACTTCAGACTCTCTATTTCATTTTCTTGACGCTCGATAATGACTAGTAGCGTGCTTGGGTGGGATTGATTTTGATCCAACTGATCGCGCAACATCGATACCTGATTCTCCAACAATTCTACGATCAAGGGACTCTCGTTGGCGCTCGAGAGGCAACTATTGTTCTGCATGTGTCCATTATGTTGATCCTCGTCTTCTCCAAGTTCGCAGCAAGCCATCATTAGATCTTCCGACCTCACGCTGTCCAACGTGCTTCTTCTTGAGCTTAAAGGCGAGCTGCAGCTTCTCTTGTATACTCTAGATCTGGAGCTTGATCTGGATCGTGCTTTTACTCGGGATAAAGCTGTTCTTGTTAACGGTGGTGACGGGGGTAATTCTGACCATTCGTGGTTTGCTGAGTCTGACCAGCTCGATCCCTTCAGTCCACTGGGCCAATCGCCGTTCCTTACGAGAGGCGGTGACACTGGGACTTCTGACCAATCACCGGACTCTCTTCTGCCACCCTCGGATGCTGTTCGATATTCCTCGTCCGAAGAGAACAGGACTGAGCGTGGCGTGACCGAGGTCGATGGAACAACCGAGTCTCTCTCACGGTCCGTAATGGATCTAAAATTCAAATGTGGACTTGAATAAATTTCAAAGCGCTTTAGACTATGGGTAACGCTTGGAAGAATTTTTATAAACAGTGAAGCTGATCAGTTTGGCTTCTAAGAAGTTCATACGAATCTTTTTCCCTTATTTAATCAATGATATTTCGCTTGACTTACGCAGTAGGTGACTGAGGCGTGTTATCTTGCTGTCCATCTTGACAAACAGTCAGAGAATCATTGCTACTGTCAGGATCCGGTAAATTGGCAGCCCTCCGAATGGCCGACATCCAACTGGCTCGTATACCGGCGGTGACCGCTGACAGCACGGTCGATCCTCGATCATCCCAGGCCTTGAAAAACGCGCAACAACCGGACTAGAGCAAATCATCGGATAAAACAGAGCAATATGAAAGCAGGTAACTGAAACGTTATCGTCTATGTGGGCCAAACAGCGGGATACAACGAATGACAGAGATCAGTGACACAAATAAACGAAGAGTTTCAAGATCTGTTCTAGCGTGAAATTGAGTTAGTGACTTTTTCCAGCCACTCCCGCCACGGAAGTTAATTCCGGCGATCCAATTGACCAACCAGCCTCCGGCAGATTCATAGCTAATTATAGCTTTCGACGATCTAATTCATGGATTCTTCAATGTTACGTTACGTCCTCGCTGAAGCAACAAGGAACTTTTGTTGCTTGTCGTTGCTGCATGTTCCAAACGCTGTTCGACAAATATCAACTTGTGGAGATATTTTGTCCATATCGAAGCCACGCAATCAGAGGAATATTTGGTTCTTGTTTCGATCTCAAAACGATGCTTGTCATTATGGAACATTATGAATCGTTATGAAACATCGAGCAACAAACAATAACTTTTTCAAGAAACACGAAACATCAACAAAAAGTTCGTCGTTGGTTTAGTGAAGACGAGGTCTTACGATTTTTCCTGTTACACATCTCGCGAAGCTACCAGACGCTTAAAAGTCGGTCCAGCTGGTAGACAATGTAAACCAACTCGTTTTGTATTGTATTTGCCTCTACGAGGATGAAAAAAAGGATGAAAATTGCAGCTGCCGTAAGGTCTGTAACTGGATTTCCGTTGACCGATTCTTTCTTTCGTGCGGAATGTTAATTACCGTAAATCACCGCGTGCAAATCCACCGGTCACACTCACCACGGTCTGGAATCCATAATTTCTTGCGACTTGAAGGGGCGTGACGGCGGTAACGGTATTCAGATCTATGACACCGTCCATGATACCCTTATCTTCCGCGCAAGGATCACGGTAGTACATGAGACCGCAACCGCGCAACACGAACCAATGCTTGTTCCATTCCTGAAGAATACACCATTCGTTACGTATATTAACCTACATTCGATGCTACCGTAAGGTTACACGAGAAATTGTCACGTTTGGTAATATACCTTGTTCAATCCTTGCTTCATTAGCCAGCCTTTCTTGATGTTTAATAAATCCTCGGCAGGTAGATCAACCCTCAGTTCGGACGTAGGGGAATATCTTATCCCCGAAATGTCCAGGCCACATCCATCTGGGTCACCTCTGATCTATATATGGTATTAACGACGAGTTTCTATTATTCTGACTGCTCGTAAAAGACATCTATATCGAAGTTATTTAGAGTCATGAGGATTTAATCGTCCGCCTTGTCATTAAGTTAGACTAGAGATTGTACGTCCTTTATACTTTTCATTGAATCCTATCCTAGATTCTGAATTATATTCTACATTCTCTATTTTGAGCAACATATCTTTCATTGAACCTTAATCTATATCTTTTGAGCAATATACCTTTCTTTGAACCTTGATCTATATCTTTTGAGCAATATATATCTTTCTTTGAACCTTGATCTATATCTTTTGAGCAATATATCTTTCTTCAAACCTTGATCTATATCTTTTGAGCGATATATCTTTCTTTGAACCTTGATCTATATCTTTTGAGCCCTGTCCTGTACTCTATACTTTGAATGGTAGTATATTTTTCTTTCGAGCCTAGTTTATATTTTAAAGCCTACTCTTGACTGATATAATAGTAATGCTTCTTTTGAAATCTTAAAAAAGAAAACCCATAACGAATGACGATGTAAAATGACAACTCCAAATCCTTCAACAGGTATAGAAACTCGAGACTCACGAATTTGTCCTGATACGCCGCATTAGCTGCATCCACCACGTCCCTAGTTGGTTCGGACGTTCTCGGTTTGATCCTCCTGACGCGTGGCTGGGTCAAAGAGGCAGCAATATCCCGCAATTTTCCTTCTCGTTCCCTCTCGTGCTCCAGGAGGATTCTTCGACAGGCGTCATCGTCTGAAACATACGTCGAATCGTTCACCATTTTCTGCTCCATTCGATAGAGTCATTCCGCGTCTCCCGTTACGAGACGATAATGACAGGCTAGCCGCATAATGGTCATGATCAAGCAGCAACGTAGCAGCAACAACGAGAAACGCGTTTCCGGGCTTCTATCGTTCTCTGGCTGGCCGTTATCGAAAATGTTCGTCTTCGACTTAACGAATTAAGTTCTTTTCAGTTGGAGTAAAACCTTTAGCATGTGGCGATGTTGCCAAGGCCAGACGATCGCTCGGTTAATTGACTGCCGACTAATTAATAACCCAGTCCCCCTTTCACGTCAACGACCAGGCGAGAACGCTTATCGCCCTCGTTTATCCGCGTTTCTATCGACCCATCACCCATCGAATTCTAACCGCCATTACTATGCTAATAACAGTTTTCTGCCAGCTACCTCTCTTCGTTTCTCTTGACGTTAGAGAGCATGACGTTTTGACAGGGTGGAAACAATGGGGCAGTTTCGGGGAAAATTGGCTTCCAGCGATTCATCGCCCGATGAAAGATTTTACATGCAGCGAGCGATGGAGATATTCCACTTTGGTGAAACAATAAACGAAGATTCTTATGATATTTGCAAATCGAATGTCTAGAGAAAATTTCCCGTGAAAAATTTCCCGCAAGAATTTAAGTAATAAAATAGATCGGATTCTTCTAAGTTTTATACGAGCGGAAATAAATATTTGTTGAATACAAACATTTGTACAATATAATTGAGTACAATATTCAGGAAAAATGATTAAAAATGATAGCATAAAAATGATCGGGAAGATAGCAATTTCTCAATACTCGTCGATTATTCGTATCGATCGCTCAATTATTCGGACGAATAAAATTAAAAGAAATACGTAGATGGAGATTCTAGATTGCACGGCAGCAATCCTGAATTTTACTCTGTTATAAAAAAATTCGCTAAGTGTATCTTCCCAAGTATTTCGTGGATATCTTTGGACAATCGGCGATCGACATAAATCTCAGGAATCACTGGTGAAGCTGGGCAACGGGTTCCTGGACGTTCGTTCGACGCCAATCTAAATGAAATCTACGGATCAGACGGGAGAGCAGAGATCACGAAGCACGCGGCGAGGAGAACCGGCAGATTTTCTCGTAGATTGT
The DNA here is from genome assembly GCF_024516045.1 of Bombus affinis. NCBI lineage: Eukaryota > Metazoa > Arthropoda > Insecta > Hymenoptera > Apidae > Bombus > Bombus affinis. The sequence goes on along the minus strand of NC_066348.1, from coordinate 14,144,957 downwards.
GCACACGCAATTACGCAACGAACGGGAAACGTAATCACACCAGGCGAATCCTTTGGAATCGAAGCTAACTATGCCAGTTAAACCCTTATAAATCTCGAACGCTAGATTCTTTTTTCGGCAAAGAACGTATTGCTTAATCCTTTTTCCTGCCAATCGGTTGATTCACCGTTTAATGACGAATTTCCGTATTGACGTGTCTATCACGTTTGTTCGGAGTCATTAAGCTAATAGGAGATAATGTCGATCGATGAATTTAGGTTGCAAGAAGTAACATTGCTGATTAATAATTCACTCAACCGGTTGAATCAAAGTAGAATATGCCTGTTTATCTTGTTTATTTATGAAGTATCCATTAAGCTGTCTAGTTTCATTTCTTGTTGTCTGATCTATTGAGCAAACGTATGTACGAGCATCTTTAAGAAGATTCAACTCCGATTAAGAATAGCTATGATAAATATATTTAAATGTTGCTTCATCAAAACCCAGCTTCGATTAAGAACTAAATTTTAGAAACGGCTACTTTCATCCCTTCGGTGTAGACAACTGTCGATCAAAAAATACGCACCAGATATGTATACATCGAACAGCTGTTCCAGAGAAATTTCTTATAAAGTTAATTAATTTTATGCATTATATCTTTTTTCGTGGAAACGTCAGAAAATATGTATTTCTACTATTAATGGAATTAAAAAAGCGATTCAATCCTGGAAGCCCAGATTCGGTGTGTTTCTTTGTTAGCACGAAAATATCGTGAAAATCTTACGAATGTAAAAGACATATTCCACGGAGATACGTAAATAATTATACAAAAACATTGTTACAGAGATCGACCATAAAACCTATGAAACAAATAAAAAGAAATCCTAAAACCTATAAAACAAAAGCCTTTATCATCAGAATTCTCAACTGACCCAAATCTAATCTCTTAAACTATCAATTATCCCAATGATTCCTCGAGAACGCCAGTTTTCAGGCTTCCAAGTCTGAAGCCCCGTGTTCTAAACCTTCGACACACCGTTACTAGTTGAACATCCTTCGTCCTAAACGACGAACCATCGAGACAAGTTCATCGTGAAGCAGACAGCTGAAAGATATCGTTGTCCACGCGCGTTCGATCGGAATTAGGCTTTTTCACGTTGGGATACGCTAATAAACCGAGCGCAAGAAGCTAATTCGATAATGATGCGTGAACAAATTGCAGCGGCTAACGGTGTAAAGCACGCGCAGTTAACGCGGGGCGATTGCACGATTTTTAGAAAAGGATACACCGTTTGCCACAACCGGTTCTCCATCGACGAAAAATTCACTTGTGTTCTTCTTCTATCGATTAAAACACGGCGCCACGCTTTTTCGTTTATTCGTTTGTTTATTCGGCAAAATTAACGAAAAATATAGAGGCAAGTACAGCAAGAGTACAGCGATAAAAATAGAGACACGTTCCGTCACAAACTAGCGTGTGAGTAAAAAAAGTTAAGTGTTGCGACCTTTCAACCAGTTGGCGATCACTTAAATCGTAACTGTTCGGTGGGGTCGCGAACCTTGAACGATATTAACGCTCAAGGTGAAGCGTTGATTAAGAGTTCCAGTACGATAGTGATTTTCTTGAACGTTTATTTCGAAGTGTCTTATTCTCTAACTTGTGCTGACTCTAACTTATGTTCCAGGTGTCAGTGTGGGTGGTGTGTTTTCGTTAACGTTTTCTGCCAGGTGGGAATTTATGTCTGTTCGATCATGCGACTGTCGAAACGTCATGAGCATCTCGCAAGTTGTGCGTTTTTCGTCGAGGGTTCGTAGCGTAACGTGCCGTTAGTGACATCGTCGCGTGGTCCATTGTCGAGTTCCCAACTGTTGTCAAAGTTTATGACACGTTGTTTGCTATTGTAGGGAGCCGACGAGCGCTCAAAATGCGAATTAAGTCGTCCACGTGGTCTTAATCGTAAACTTTATAATGTGCAATGTGAAAAAATTCGAACTTGTCGATAATCACAGGTGTGTTGTCCGTGTCGTAAACTTGGGATAATCTTCTACCCTAAACATCGAGAAATTTGCAGAATTTATTGAGACGAGTAAATACACGGTTGAGGCTGTTAAACTGACCATAAAGAGCCCTATACCGTTTCTGACGTTAATAGCTTATGATCCTTCTTGATCATTGTAACTAAATGGACGGGAAAAAAGACAGTTGCAGCGTTTCGAATCGGCTGGTTCGATGAATTTCTTTCATCAAATACGATTTAACGCCTCTTTTCTACATAATGATGAGGATATTGTTATTGCCTTTTATATGAAATCATCAATCGCAGGTTTTATAATACCACGCTGGATATTGTAAATTACGGTTCGCAATGAAATCTTCTTCATATAAAATCATGCTACTGAGTTATAGTAATAATAAACTCGCTCTCGCTTTGGCAAACACAGAAGGTCTTAAATGTTTTAATACAAGAAGAATATTCTTAACGAAATACAGCGTTATTGAAATACAGCGTCAGTTCCTACAAATTCGAAAGATTTTGTCGCCTTCCAAATGTCTTTAAAAATACAATGATCATATTCTCGCAAGTAGACAAAATATTCGATATTACCTTAAAATCGGAAAATAAATTGATACGGAGGAGGATACGGTACGAGAACCCTTTTAAGCAAATAAAGTTTCACAGAAAAATTGTCAGGGAATTTAATGGGCAGACAAAACATCCGCTCCGTGTTTGAAGTTGGCGAACACTCGACCAAAGAGTGTCTCTGTCCTCGATAACGACGCGGCGAGTGAAAATTGTTAGCGAAATTAATCAGCAACTCGTGGAAGAGCCTGCTCCCTCGAACGTGATAGGGGATTCCAATTAAACGAGCGAGGGGATTTTCTCTATGTTGTTCCCACCATCGGTATCTCCTACGTGCTTTCCAATCGACGATAAGTTAGCCTGTCGTTTTCAGTGAGCTACGAGCCTTTAATCGCGATATGATTCCCCCTGGCGCTCACGTGGCTACGATTTCTCTGCTTCGTTGCGTTTCTTCGATACAGGTTCCAGCATTAGAACGAATGTCCTGTGTTTCTTGCGTTATTAGAGAATCGTTGGATGTTCCAAGTAAAAGTGAAAGTAACAAGGGGAATAGTTAGTTCGTCGTTTGTACCTTAATAACCACACACCTATAATAACAACATTAACCATTTCTCGTATAATATTCGGTCACGTCGATTTCCTCGTATCAAAATTTCCTTTTAACTTTGATTTTGCTCTTCTATCGCAGGACTTTAAATTACCGATTACGTTTGTCTATACCGTTTCAATTTTTATTTCAAAGCTCCTTCGCTCATCCTGCGTTCTGTTCATCATTTTCCACTCAAATTTTCTAGCATTAAAAATTATCTCCAGTTTGGAACAATATCTGGATACTGAAAATGGGAACTTGTTCCTTGCCGCAAAAATTCTTGAGATTCTTAAGACTCTATAAAATACTCCTTTTCTATGAAAGATTTTATGAAACACGTCGTGATTGCGTGTCTTACGCGATTTAACAAGTAATGCACAGTTTTGACCTTGTTCGTATATAGCAAGCTTTCGATCCTAGATTCTCGTCGAGCCACTCTTCCTGTCATTAAAACACAAACGGTAGCGAAGCTTCCCATCGAGATTGCACTGTACGATAGAGCAGATAAATGACTGCCAGGGACGAATAAATTCGTGCGGATAGAATCGGCTGGATTTTCACACGGACGGTTCTCTGTTGCGTGGACACGCGCTAACTGTTTTGTTTATGCCGTCAATTGTCACGAGGGAAAATGGGTCAGGTACGATTTAACGCGGTCGCGCGAATCATCGTCGAAGAGAAGAATAGTCGTCGACGACCCAGTTTCCTCGTGCGATTCAATGGGACGTTGTATTGTTGGTTTAAAACCGAATCGCGTTAGCAGATCCGCTTTGCGATCGGGCAACGCAGTAAAATTTCTCTCTAGGTGCACGACCTAATAACGTGGTAATTAAACTCGCGTAAAACCGATTCATAAGCACTTAAATCGAAGAAAAATAATTTACGGTAGAGTTTTATGAGAGTGAGACTGTAAAAAGGGAGAAACCACGATACGAATAATTCGATATATAATTATCGTATAAATTTTCTATTATTTTACACCGACATCAATTAGCAATTTCAGTAATCGTTTAACTATATTTAGATGTCGTTAACGATCCTGCTGTGCCAATTACAGGGATTAAAGCTTCTGCTCGATAGGACCATGAATAAAACTACGCAATCGGCGGTGGGATGAATAAAAGATGCGGTCGTATCTCGTTAAAACGATTTCGACGAGTAACGACTGTAAATGACGATCCAGCCAGATGTTCCTAGGTCTGACTCACCGTGTTTGTCAGGTTGATCAACAGAATAAACACAAGTTTAGATTTACAGGCTACTCTGTGCTTTTTAGTTCACTTGGAAATTCTATGCTTCGGGTATATTCTAGAAAAAAAAATCATTCAAAAGTACTAAATTTACCCGTTCGTTACTAAAGAGCCTTAAGAACGTTCATTCGCCTCGTTAAAAATTCTTCAGCAATTTTTGACAGGGTAAGTGCCCCTAATACAGTTCGCTATCGTAATATATTGAAAAAGAAAGCACTGGTAAAAATCGGTATTTTACGTACAGGAAACGCAAATAATGTCTCTTTCGTTTGAGAGTGGTTTGATACAAAGATGTCTCCTACCTTTTTGCTCGAAACTTGATAGACGATATTAGATGCAATTACCTTAGCACAAATTTGCACACCATATGCTCCTATGCATTGCATCGCCAAAAAAAAAAAGAAAAAATTATAAACTTGCCACATTGTACGGTTCGAAAAAATGGCTCGCTCAGAAAATCTACAAAGCTTGAAAACAACGTGATCGCGATCCATGGATCATTTGCAGAGGGACTAAGCCAGTCCTGGCGTCAATTCGCATCTCCGACGGGGATCGCGAAACCAAGGCCACCGACATATTCGAGTATACCGACCTAGTTTCTCGCCGGAGCAGGCTGTCCCGGCTCGTTCTCCGTGCTGATTCATCCTGCGTCTGGCCTTGTCCTCCGCTCGAAGCTTGTCCCTGGTCGGAGGGGACGCGCTGCTCGCTGGTTGATCCCTATAGCTCGATCTACCCTCGTTGGGTACGATGGGTGGCTTCTCTGTCAAGGAACTGCTGCTTGACACGGTCGTTGGCGTCGACGTGGTTGAATACACAGTGCTGGACACGCTTCCGTTCAACGACGAAGTGGTTGAGACGGAGGATAGATACGTAGAACCACCGTTCTCCAGGGGTGTGCTGGTTCTTAGAGGCGACAGGTTGCTCGTTCGATGGTCGTTGTTGGTTTCCGCGTTCCCATTGCTCATCGTTGTATTGCTGGTGGTAGTTACCACGCTGTTGGTTACCAAAGATGGTGTGGAAGAAAACACTGGTGGACAGAGGTCGGAAGGGACGCTCGTTTCTGGGATCCATGTGTTGCTGCGTGGCTCTGAACGACAGCTATTGAAACGAGGTCGCGGAGGATTCGGTGTATTGCCTGTAAGTGGAGTAGGTTTAGCGTTAGATAAAATTTCTATTGACTTAACGTTAGTCTGGGTTTCGTCTTTGGCAGCGATCCAGAGTTATTCGACTTTCAGACTCTTTCGAGTTTAGGTGGTTGAATGATGGGACAGAGATTGGATTTTTATCGCGTGATACAGAACGGGAGTGTAATAATATCTCGAATGGCGATATTTTAGTATCTTAATAGTATCTTCGTAATTTCGTATAAAGAAAATTAATTTAAAGATCGATGACAGTCGATTAATTATTCTCTAAAGGAGCAATCTGCATTTAATTTATGCTTAAGTGGCGCCGCAGAACGTTCATTTAACATCGTCGAACTCTCGAATTCAATTAACCGCTCCATTAAAAATAAAAACGTATCAAGCGTCTGCCATAAGCAAAACGTATTTCGCAACTTAGCTTGTACGGACCGATCAATTCGAACTCTGATAAAAAAAGAAACATTATCAATTACTTACTTCTGATCGTTGGAGTGACTTGAAGAATGGTAGTCTGTCCACCGGGGAACGTCGCGTTCCTCTTATGTCGGCCCTGAAAGTTATTTCAACTTCGATTAACCGTTTGTTCTCTAATTCTTCGGCAATCAACCACCCATAACCAAATCATTTCATCGACATCGATCGATCAACGTTAAAAGCTCTCTAAATCCAAGGTCTAAGTTTAAAGACTCATGTACCTCGAGAAATGGTACATTTATAACGTAAGAACTTTATGTAGCAGTTAATTTAAAACGATAAACTCTTCGTAAGGAATCTTTTTTGGAAATTTAATAATAATAATAAAAAAAAGAGAATACTAGGACTTCGACGTCGACCGATCCTTCAAGTATTGGCGTATTTTCTCACCGCGTATAAAGGGCAGACTTGCGTCGATTAAAAATCGCTAAAAAAAATAATTGTTATCTTCTCGCGAGTCAGACGGACGTCGCGACTCCATGGTGGAATGTCGTAGAATTTGTACGTGGGCGACGGTACGAGGGCAGGCGTGTGCACGACCAGGTCGCGGTAGGCGGCCGCAATAACGGCAGATAACAGCGAGCCTGATAATATTCCGCGAGGAATACGCTCTTCTCGCCGTGCATAATTCATAAGTCCGCGGCCCGTGTACCGGCCAATGCCAGACAAATGCGAACACGGACGATTCAATCGGTCCTACTAAAGCAAGATCTTCTTAGAGACTCGATCTTTCGATGGAGGAAGAGGATTTCAACGCGTATGTATGCTTATCGGGGAAGTTTCGATTATGATAAAGGAGTTGGTGGGATTCGTTAATACGATCTTGCGCTGGAAATAGTTTTTGGATTAATCTTGCGAATGAAAAATAATAAAATGTGAGCGTAATCTCTACGGCAACACAAAGATGAAATAATGCGAATGTGAGGTATAACTTAAATAAACTTTCTACGGTAATATTCGAATTGATACAATATCTGAACACCGTAATAAAGAGTCGAACAATAATTATAATTGGATATTTGGATCTTCCTAAAATAATTTACTAATTAGAAATATTAACGGACCGATGATTAACAAATTATGAATTACAGACTTCCACTGTAAAAACTATTTTTACAATTTTACGTAATTTGTAAAATTCTATCGATTTGATTGTTACAAACTTATTGACCCTTCTAAAATCCTGCCAATAATATTAATGCAATTATGCAAGAAGCTAATAACTAGACAATCTTGGGAAAATAAATCCCACAGTGAGCAGTCCTTTTCTTCTCGTCTCAGAAATCTCCTACACGACGATCCTTAATATCCCGATAATCGATCCTTTCGAAATATCAAATACGATTACTCGATCAAATAATAGAAACGATCAAAGAAACCAACCTCCCTGTCACTTGCCCCTTCCAATCTACTTTCCTCTCAACCTTCGAAACATTTCGCTGAATTAACCGAAGCCTTACTCGATTTAACAATCGGACAGGTGAGTTAGCGATTTTTTCGCCATCGAAACGCGAAATAGACGTCGTGCAACATTTTATTTCGCATCAAAGGACTGGAGCTGCCTTTACGAGAGGCGATCAGCGAAGAGAGGAAATAAGAGGTCCGTTTCCTACGCGCGTTCACCAGCTTGTAAGATCGTGTTGGCGTACGTATATGTCGCCTTGGCCTCTTAAACGTAATCGTACGTCTACACCGAGCTGCAGGTCCGCGCAACGACGAGCCGTTTCCATTTGCCGATCGATCATTTCTTGCGTAACGGATTTGATGCGAACAATACGCCAGGGACGATCGATCGATCGCGACGCCACATTGGCGACGATCTTATAATCGAAAGATGCCCCTTTCAGGATACCGATGGGTCATTGGTGTTGAGGTCGTATTTAGATGGCAGATACGATTGATATTTTGTTGGTAATTTCCAATCGTGATCGATGATCGATCGATCTTTTTACTTTACGTCCTGTAATAACTATGTAGCTTAGATGTTACGTGAATGTGATTATGTTTTTTAAACCTGATTTTATCTGTTCATCGGTGTTTCATTTGATTTTGTTAGCGTTGACAAATCTACGTATTTACAGCAATTGTTAGTTTTTAGGTTTCTAACTAAAGTAAAAGTAATTCTTCTTCCGGTGATTAAAAAATCTTCTATTAAACCTTCTATTAAAAAATTGTCTAATCAGAAGTGTGGCGGTACTCGACAAGCCAAAATACCACCACTCGACACTAACTGGTGTCGGACGACGGCAGTGCAGTGGTTAGCGCCTGATCGGTACTTTTGCCTGAACCACCCCACAACCAGAAAAAAGACAGAAGAAAAATCAGCAGTACCCCAGCAGCGACATCTACAGCCCCTAGCAACAATTACTCCGGACGAGGCCCAGCAACTACACTATCACGATCAACATATATTATTCCCACCTCAGAAAAGATTGAAGATTCCAAATTGCTAGCTGCTAGGTTTCCAATTAAAATAAAAATTGCGTTTCGAGTTACGTGGCATCTTAAGAAATCGATATCATCGATCGTATCGTAGTTGAGCTTTGCCAAAGTATCTTTATCCTTTCAACTTCGACGATAAAAGATATTCAAAGTTAAGAATATTCGTATCGCCAATCGCGAGTCTAAATATTCCTCGAAGTCCGCACACAGGCGAACAACCATAAGAATAATTCGTACGTTTAAAAGCCTCGTCTGATTTTTATCTCGTTGAGGAGAAGCTACTCTACCATCGATCATTTGTTGCACAACGCGCCATTGTCGAGAGCCTAAGTAACGTGGCAAAATGACGGTCTCCCGACGACAGGCTACACGATTCTCGAACGGGCGCCTTGATCTATCGGGCGATCGCGAAACGCGTAGATCACGCGGTAGATAACATCGACCAGGCTCTTTTACTGTTTCGACGTCGGCGTTAATTCATCGATACCCGCGTTTTCAAATATTCACCGTAGCGAAGAACAAGTTTGAACGTTCGCGCGGCGATTATTCAAGGCAGTCAAAGGTCTGAAATAGATATGACATTAAACGGGGAGGAAAAATTGGGAAAACGATTGGTAAAAGAAGTGTTGTTCCACCTTAATTCCATAATTATTCTTGCGAAGTATAATGCAGTTGAACGTGCAATTCTTTCGTCGTACGAACATTCGTCGTTGCATTAGATTGTCCTAAAAGCTTTATAAGAAAGTAGCAGATGTACAACCTTTTTGGTTTTATATTATTTTATTGAATTATGTTTGATCGATTTTATTCTATTACTGCAAAATGGCTCATACATAAATCCATAAAATAATATAAAATAAAAAAGAAAGAAACTTTTGGGACAACCTAATAACATCGTTACAAGTGGAACCAAAATTACAGCTAAAGTCGACAATCCAAATATAAAAATCGACAGTCTGAGTTCTATAATTGACTGAAAAGTTCGAATCGATAAATTCACACCTCCCAAACTACGTCCCCCGAAACAAACCCCGCGACACACACCCACAGCGGTTCGGCGTCGAATCACGCGCAATTAAAATTAATTGAATCAATCTCAACACCAAGGCAATCCCCCATCACGCTCGTGAATCCGCTCTGAATACCTGTCAGTGCCTGACCTCCCTCTCGATCGTTCGAGAATCGGATTGAATCGTCGCTGTTCACGGATTAACAAACAACCGGCGATCATCCGGCATTGTTGCGCTGTTACCAGCCGGTCACGAGCATAATCGGCTCTATTCCCTCGAACGACGATAAGAAACCAGCGAAGAACTCTGGCGAGGCACGCGGAACGATCGAGTGAATCGCAGAAAAGCGGCAATCGACGCTTGGCTACGGTGCAATTTTGCCCAACGCGGCATTATTTCGCGCAGTAACGAGCGTGACGCGGCGACAGCGCGCGCTAATGATCGAGCATTATCGCACTTTTGTCAGACTCGTTTCTTTTCTCGTCTCTTTCCCGTGCCCGCCTCGTTTACCTGTCGTCTGCTTTCGCTCGTTCCGCGTCCAGATTAACTGTACGAGCTCGAACCGCCGCGCCGATTCTCCGACGATAACCGAGAATTAGATGTCTGTAGTGGTCTATCCGATTTATATACGTGTTGCTCGATTCCTATGGTTAAGTACCGATACGGTTGCGATTGTTGGATGGACTGTTGGAAAAGAGAGCAGAGTTGGTGAGATTTTTGTTTGGCGCGTAAAAGGGTTGGAGATGGGCAGGTAGATCGATCATGGAGATACTCGTAAATTATAATCGTTAATTGGGGTATCGGAAATAAGATAGATGGGTATAACAGCAAGGCGTGAATAAGACGAGAATTTCATTGATAAGGATTTATTATAATAGAGATAAATTTGAGAATATCGAGAAGATAAGAATAAGGGTTGAGGATTAATCGGCAAGTTGATAGGTCGATTAACTAGATACCTATAGTAATTGGAATATTGGAAATTCCATCGAGATAAATTCGTTAATGGAAATTTATTATAATAGAGACGAAGTTGAGTACAGTGAGAAGATAAGAATAAGGACTGTCGTGGATTTATCGTCCGATTAAACGATTGATTGGCGGGTATATATACGTATAGTAATAAATTGCAAACGTAATTGGAGTGTTGGAAACTTTATCGAGATAATTTCATTACTAGGAATTTATCGTAATAGGGATAAACTGGGAGTTAGAGTACCACTGAACAGGTACCGCTTCCCAGAGGTCTGCAATTAGAAAGATACGTAGTGGAAGAAGGTTATCTATTAAATCGGTACTAAAACATTCGATTATTTGAAATTAAAAGGAATTAAAGGAATTAAAGTAAAGACAATCGTTTAATAAGAATAACATGCTCCTATTAGAGTCAATTATTAAATCGCTAATAAGAGAACTTTCACCCCGCTTTTGAATCTACCCAGTCGTTAAACAGCCCGATCAAAACGTTTCATACTATCGTTAACAAAGTCATAATTAACTACATTAGCCCTTTAGAACGGCACGTGACTTGAAAATTACACGTACGAAAATTACATGTACGTTTCGTGTGTATTTTTTACGTTCTTAGTTAAAATTATACTACACAAACTGAAATAATGATTATGTACTTGGAATTGAATATGGCATGGAACAAAGATGGGCTTAGTTTTCTGCGGTTATTCCAAAATAACAGCGTTACCTACATTGGTCAGAGAATTTGAAAACACGACAATTACTCGCTACGGAAAAAACATCGTTACATGAAAAGTAAAAGATTTTAATAACGACGAAGGACCTCTGTGGTTTCGATTGGGAAAGACAGGATAGAGGAATTCGCGTAGGTCGAGGCGCGGAAAATCCGCGGGCGGACACGTTTGTCGCGATTCGTTTGCCGCGAGAACGCGAACGTAGTTTCGAGCGTGCGATTATTAAAGCTATTTCCGCCGGTGAGACAAGTCGACGCGACTGGTATTACTGCACGCGTAACAAGTATGACGCAGAAGGATGTAGTAATGATTATGCGAGCACCGCAATCAACGAATGACAGCGGTCCCCTCGCGTCAGCGTCACTTCTTTTTCACGTCGGACCACGCGACTCGTGAAACGTGTAATTCGAGATTCGCCGCTTCTCGAACCCACCCCGGCTTATTTGCCATTCGATGGCAATTAAATGTAACTCCACCGAAATTTCCCATAGAATTTTAGTCGCTTCAGAAAGATCCTTCTGTTTTCGTTACTTAAAACACTGAACATTCTTTGGTATATATAAATTGCAGGGATTACAGTAGGAACAATGCATGTTCATACTACTGCATCATCTATAATTTGTAATAGCCCGGTAGTTTTAATTTCGTCTAAATAGATTTCAATTTTGTCGAACAAACGTTCGTTCCACGAGTGTAATTGTAATTATATAATAGAACAATTAAGTTGGCAAGTTGGCGACATTACCACCTAATGACAAAATTCGCGATCACTTAGTTGCCAATCCAATATATTCGGTGAAATGACGAAGTTCGAAGAGAGAAATTATTAATTGGTCATTTTGACTATTTGATAGTCCTCGCATAAAGAATACGATATTCTGTTTCCATTACGCAGGTAATTTTGTATTTCCTACTTTCAAATTTACCAATTTCAGTGACGATTATGGAATTAAAAGCTACTCGATACACCTGGGCTAAAAGTGTTGCATTCGAATCACATTGTGTAAAACGACGAGTATAAATCAGCCAATGCTCGTATTAGGTGTAATATATTTTTGAAGCAAACCTTGTTTCTCGAGTAGACTTGCAGCACGTCAGCCCACCATCTGGTTTCCTCGCGGCACGTGCCTTTTACGAAGGTAACTCCTTCCGGCGCGGTGATCGCGAGGCTGTAAGGATGTCCAGTGATGTCTTCGGCTGCAGCGACCTCCAACACGCGGGTCATATCGATCCTCGCTTGAGGAACCGTCTCTGGCTGCAACAGAAACGTCACGTAACTCGTTAATCATCTATAAATGTCTTTTATATTCGTGTAGCAGCTGGCAATTTCGATTCGACGACCAGCCGCTGATTTAATCGAATAATGTAATCGTTTAATAACGAACAACGCGACCACGAAACGTTCTATTTCTCAAGAACGCGCGACGAAGACCTAGAAACACAGAAATGCCAACCGGGTCAATTGAGATGCAATTTAATCACACTATCTGGAGCAACGTTCGTTCTCCATCGATAGGAAGCAATTAAAACGTCGATCGGCCATTGATCGTATGTAAATGCGGCGATATTTCGAGGAACTGTCAGTGGCTTGGATGGTTCAATTAAGGGTTTCATTGAACGTTTTCCACAGCCTCGAATCAGCTGCTCCACTTTGTTTCGATTAAGAACGCTCTTTAAAGGTCAGGTGGAAGCACGCTCGATAACGCTTAAGAGGATCTGCTTTAGTTTAATTAACTTATATCAGTGAGCAATAATTGGAAATTAAACGAATGCTCCTTGAAAGATATTAATTCCTCGACGAAATAAAACACGCCTAATTCTAATCTGTCTGGTGTCTTAATAATTGTAACGTGAAAAGATTTTACTTAACTCTATCGGATATTTAGAAACTTTTGGCCTTTTTTAAACACATAATCTAATAGTACTCACAATTGGACGCATTAAAGTCTTAGTAAATCAATAATTCGAAAAGTCTCAGATTTTCTAAGAGAATTTTTTAAGGATTCGATGTTTAAGCGGTGAAGATAAACTAACAAAGTAGCTAAATATTACAATAAGTCACATGCTCAAGCGTAACCGGTTTCCCTTTGACAAAACAGCGAATTAAACAACGGCGTTCCCTTCTTAATCGATCGAGCAACTACCAGGAAACGTGCGAGCTAAACATCCAAGCTTTTTACCGTTCGTTTTCGACTGGTATCGCGAGCCAGTGTACCGAGCCAAAGCTAAACGACCGAGAAAGACGGACGTTCAGAGCAGAGAACCAGGTTTCACCGTAATTTCGCGTTTATTTGTTCACCGTGGTGTACGCGCGTCCCGCAACGCGTTTTATTGCAAACAGGATAATTTAGTGCGCCGTATACAGGCGACAGTAAAAACCGCGTGACAGCGTGGCAAGGTGGAACGAGTAAAATCCAGCCATTGCCACTTTGTCGCCGATTTCGGCCGCCACGGACCGGAAACGTAGATTTCCCATCGGCTTCACTATTCCGCCAGTCGTAAAAGCGTCACTTCCCGTGGAATAACGTCGCGATTACTACCAATTCTTGCCTCGTAAAACAAAACTGACAATTGCGAGGTCATTTCCACCTGGAGACAACTCGGTGCTAGGTAACTTGTCTACAGTAGGATATTCATGTCGAAAAGTTGATCGATAAACGATTTTGACAATTTTGATTCGTTTCCAGCAAGGATTAAATCGATCGGAATACCGATAAATCGAATTAACTTTATCAAGAAACGAAATATTTTGTCTTCTTTACTTTTTGTACAAGCGAACCCTAAAGATATAGTAGTTGGTTCGAAGAGTATCGCTTAAGGGTTTCATCATCATTTTTTGAAATATACTAATAGTTTATTGTAGGATTTATTTATTTATTTAGAATGGATTAAACAGGAAACGATGGCTATTTAACGTGAACTAAATACAGTAATGTGCTATAACTAAGACAATTAAATAATTAATTTACAACTCTCGTCACCGATTCCAACGCTCCCTTTCACGCAGCCCATCCTCCTGGACAACGCTGACAACACTGACTTCTCAACTCACGACTGACTGGTAATTCGTCTTTCTCCCTTAAGCTTCCCTTTGTCTTTCCTCATACCTCCACCACGTACCTGTTCCGCAACCGTCCGCGGCGATGGTCACTAGGCCCTTTTTCCGCGTAACCATTTGACTGGAAGGACCGACCACATATTGATGGGCCGCTCGGTCCATTGTATTATAGTTTCCAGACCCTTTTGGCCTGTCGGCATTTAGGTTTTCTCGCAACATTGTTTATGGTTCATCCGATATCTCTTAGACAATCTGTCCATACTATATAACGTTATACGTTATAACGTAACACTATATAACGTCATACGTTATAACGTAATAGCATATAACGTCATACATTATAACGTAATAGTATATAACGTTATATGTTATAACGTAAGAGTATATAACGTTATACGTTATATGGTAATACTATATAACGTTATACTACATTACTATAGATTTTATCTCATTTATTTATTATTTTTATATCACTGCAGAATAGAACAATAATTGTACGATTTCCTGGAAATGGCCGATACATAAATAATCTGATAAAATAGAATAATACAACCGAATACCATCGTGACCAACTGTATACATGTATTGTTTATTAAAAAATTGTCTTGCTTATTCTACATAAAAATAACCAATTAATTGAACTGAACGTGATTTGTATACAAAGATAATGCTGTTCAATATTTCCATATGTATAATATATTATCTCACCGTGCGCCAGCTAATTTGATTTGTCGATGCGAAAAATGGCAAGAATCTTTTCAACTGGACTTTTTTATTTTTTACATTTGGACTCCCTAAAGTTGCTATTTACCAAGAATCTAAGAGGAAAAGTTTCGAATTGCTACGGATATTTCGACTTTTTAACTCGAGTAACATGTGGATGAATTATTACAGGTTGCGCAAACTTTTTCATTGGATATCTTGCTAAGCTGATACGAGTGATTGGTAACCAGGGATGTGTGACTGCTCTCATTAATCGCGTTATTTAGGTTATCGAACGATTGGATGTTCTGTGAATGTTAGCATCGAGGAGGATGCTGTTTCTGATAAGTCTGTGGAATAATTATACGCCTGAGAGTATCGAGAATCCGAACGGCAATAATGTATCGAGATAAAATTCTACATAATCCTTCTCTATACTTAACAATCTCCGTATGATCGCTTTGAAGATACCGAAATAAAGTCGGGATTCGCTAATATTTTATTTTGTATAGATATCTACGTATGTTCCTAACTATTATACAGCTTACATGTACTTAACGCAACCTAATCTCTTGAAGAATATCGACACATGTATACGTTTAGCTTCTATTTACTTCGAAATTAGTTTCAAAAAATTTAAGGAACATTATCGCGAATAAATATTTCTGGCTGTATAACATTCTTCCATGAATAGTTAATTTCAATATTCAATGGTTCTCGTACACCGTAACACCGTATAGCAAAGCTATTTCTATCGAAATAAAACCCCATTGAATATTACCACTGAAGTTTAATGTACTCGACACGATCGAGGCTAATTAAACATTACTTTTATAGCAAACAAGTGACACACTTTGCTACGAAATAATCGTCGTTTTATACATTAATAGACAAATATAACATTCCAAATAAGATACAGCTTATTTCGATAAACGACAGATCTTTTATAAATATTAGGTCGTCCGAAAAGTTTCTTTCGTTTTGTAAGGAAATAATGGACGCTCAAAATTTTCCGTTTTACATTATTTTATCGAGTCACGTACGATCCATTTTGTTCTATCAAAATAAAGATCACAACGTTCGACAGATTAGGTTTCATGTTTGTATAAAGATGCGTCGTTGTAAAAGACGTGTCTATAAAAGAAAGACACTTTTCGGACAATCTAATAGTACGCGCAAACACCCTAACAAATAACTGTACGTACATATTATTTCACAAAAGAATAGACGAAAATCGCGTATTTCTTTGACCTCGATAGATTCTACTTTTCTGTCCAGGCAACGTTAGCCATAAATATTCATGAGCAACGCCGCTCGAGATAAAATAGCGATATTTTAGCGTAGAACTAATCGAGAAAACAGAGCATCGTCGATATTTCCAATCGATTACCCGTCGGCTACCGGTTGCGATCGAGAAAGATGAGAAAAAAACGGAGCTTCCTTATTGGCCATAGAAAGTTGCCAGCTTAGACGAAAGATCCGTGAAAACGACGTCGTGAAATCCAGCGACGACCGCGATTCGCGTAGCAGGATCGTGTAATCGTCCGCGGAGAAGGAAGCCGGAGAAGAAAAAGGACCAGGGTGACCGTGGAAATCGCTCGGCTTTTAAAACCGAACCGTTCGTGACTGCGACAAAGTATCATCTCGAAACGGCGATTATCCTTTCGAACGCGATTGACGTGGCCGGTAACGTGGATAGCCGGCGTTCGACGTTGAAAACTGGCCGCCAAGATGAAACGAAGGAAAGTTGAAAAGGGTTCTTCGTGAAGGATCCGGGATCGAGGGGAATCGAAGTTCGATGGAGAGGTAGTTATGCCGTCCCGTTGAATTCAGATCGTACGTTTGATTGGCATGGAGTATCCGTGCTTGTTATCTGTGCAGTAAACTGTGGTGAATGAAAAAAAAAAAAGAAAAAAGAAAAGAAAGTGAAAGAGGGAGAAATTTTGCGTAAGCGAAGTCGTGAATTCACAACGACGAAGTCTCTTTTGATCCTTTGAACTTCAATTTTTGTCTGTTTCTTTGATAATTATCCGATGATTCAATGGCGCATCACAGACACTCGATAATACTAGGAAGTACGTGCTGTTTTTAAGGGCTCACGATTTCATTCATCAATTATGCTGGCAAAATGTGCGCGTACGATTCTTCCTGAACGTGGCTTGCACCTGCAAGCTCCGAGTAACGATGTTCCTTGCAATTATATCGCATATTGTTATACGTTTATGGTAAATTCAAAGGCGCATAAGGAACAAACTGCACACAGTATGCAGAAATAGAAAACATATTCAAAGTGAACTATTTGTTATAATATTTAACGAGTAAGGTAAATCTGTACGTATGTTTCATCTGCTTAGTTTAGGTCCCAACAAAAATACGATACTGTGTAAAAATTCGCAACCTACTTATGATAACGCAAAGTTCTCGACTAATTGTATGAAAACCACAGAATGCATACTTTATACTGGGAAAGGGTTAAAGAGTATCATCACCTACTACCGTAACGATCCCAACAATTTCTCCGCCGCGCAAACATGGTACATAAAATTCCTCGTTAGCGTTTACAACTCATTCCCCACTCCAAGCGAACTAACCTTAAAAAATAAAAATAAAAATAAAATGCGAGTCGCATAAAACGAAGAAACACAGCGATCAAGAAGATCGGAGAACGACTAGCGACTGTCCGTTAAGGCGGAAGAAACATCGCGAGGGTTACGCCTTAAATTATCCCGGCCGGTCGTTTATTCGGCGAGCAGAAGTCGCGTCGCATCTCAACCAGGGGGGGAAATTTGTTAAATGTAGATTTTTGCGCGTTCGAAGCGGTTCATTAGCCTGCTCTCGCGATAAAAGAGGCTGGTAACGGTAAAGGTTCGTCAACGACCTCCTATACCGCTTAATCAAGCGACGCGCAAGGAGTGAGATTCGTGTTCGCGCGGGCTAACGCTTTAAGCCGCGATGTTGCAAAGTTCCTATTAAAAATGTTAAAAGTCACAGTTTTTCTCCGGATTAATATCCGATTGTTTTTCGTAGAATGGTTTCATCTCGATCAAGAAGCAGCATATTTCTACGCCTTATATCGAGAAACTCGATGCTTTTCCTGCTTTTCTTTGCTCCTTGAATTTAACGATTATATTTATCAGTCTATGCGATCGTGACTTTTATCAGACAAATTAATTCTTCTGTCAATTTACTGTAATATTAAGCGCAAACATTAGCCGCATCTAGTTTCTATTTATTCAAAATATCCTTTTCTTTTTCAATGAAAACTAATAATATTGTACAACAGGACGAATAATTTACAGATCTATCTATAACATGATCGTTGATTTAATATCAGTATCGACTTCGATAATGACAAAATACGATAAATCAGACAAAAGTTGAAGGTTCTGAAGGTTAAGGGTCCAACGCGCTACTATTTGCACGATCCGAACACCGAAACAGAAGAAGGAAGGAAGGAGAAAAAATGTGGTATTCCGCGGTTAAAATTCAGTAAAGGCGATCGTGTTTCGAAACAGCGAGCACGACGACGCGGACACATTTGTAAAATGTAAATTTTTCGCGTGCACGCGAGTTGGCGCGGTTTGAGAAATGTATGGACACGGAAAAGGTGAACGCGCGAGTGAACCAGTCGCGGGAAGCAGTTGGGAGAGTAATGTCGTTGTTTGCACGAGTTGGATGAAAAATCGCGGATGGCCCGAACCTGTACGTTTCGAGTTACATACGCGTTTAACGTCGCTGAGAAACCTGTAATTTTGAATCGTGTTGCGACTGTCCACTTTTTATACATATCGAGGATGCGTTTAACGAACGAAGCTTGGAGCTCTGGAGAACGTAATTAGCGGAGAAGTTTGAAGTAGCGTTGAAATTGTGAGCGCCGTACGAGAGATCGAATGCCTTCGCGAGCTCGCACGCATACTTCGCATATTCCTTGTAATAGATCGATTCTCTTTCACCACCTTTCCTGGAAAAACACGTGGCAAAGCTGGCGTCTGACGAGATGAATTTCACTGGGTGCCCGTGGCAAAAACATCGAAATTTGTTTTCATCGGCATGGAAAAGGAATCTGCAGCTGGAACTCGCTAATCCGGTTAACCAACTGCCTTTGAACACCGATAGTAAATCTCGCGGTGAAATAACACGAGCGACGTTGTTTGATCGAAACAAGCGTGCCGTTTAGACTCCGTCGCTAGATCGGCCAGGCCCTCGACCACGAAAACGTACGATCGAACGTGGCCAATAAAATCCGCGATTTAGAAATGACCGACGAAATTCCAGTCGGGTCCCGGAGTGTCGAGCACGCTACGGCCGCCGTCTTACTTTCTATTATCCGCGTTCTTGCCACGGCTGAATGGAGACCGTACAATTAAGTACACTTGACGTTCGTACACGGCGATCCATGAAACGTCCAACGCTCCCGGTTCGGTCCGCTTTGTTGCACGGCGGCTACAATTTGTTATTTGTTTATACAGCGTCGCACCGGCCGCGAATATTTGCAAGCGAGTGCGTGGGAGGCGTTCAGGCAAACCTACGATAAAATGGAGCGCAGCCACGTACTTCCACGTTGCGTAAACTTCGAGAGTTGTATAGAGACTTCGAATAAAACCAGGGATCCATCGGAAAGCCAAGCTAAACCGTGCTGCACAGATTTTAGCTTTTAGTGGGAAAGGTTCCGTATAGGTATATTTATCCAAGCAAACATTTACAAACTCGGCATTCCATAGCGTAGCGTAGCTTCACTTTTCGATGGAACATCGACCAAAGTACGTTACTTGCGCATTATATACCTACTCATCTAAAGTCAGGAAAATAAGACGAAAATGAAGAACAAAATTGCCAAGAAGAATCCAAGTAACCAAAAATCCTACCAAGTTAAAAGATCCCTGCGAAGCTTTCCGCTTCGAAAGGCATATCGCGTTTTGGCGACGCTACGGTGGATTCGATCTGGCACGACCGTTCCGCATCGGAACTCGCTGCAAACTGGCTTTCGGAGGCCTTCGACGCGTAGCTCGAAAACGGTGAAACGTCCAGTACAACCTAGCGATCTTGTTCAGTTAAAAAAAAGAAAAAGAAAAAGAGAAGGAGCCATGCAAGGACAGGAGGTTAATTAAAACAACGATTTATGCCCGCTTTAAATTAAACAGACCGCTCTCGAACGGATCGTCTCTGAGTCTCGAGACGACTTCCGGTTGGCGGCAATCAGCTTCCGGCAGCCTCGAGGATCGACGTCGAATCCAGCCAGGGAAGATCGAGCAATTATTGCCAGAAAAGGAATGGATAGAAGAGAGGAGAGGCTAGGGTCGGCATAAAATCCAAGATATATTGAGTGGAGAGCGGCACGAGCCTCTATTAAGCCGCCTCTCTTGGTTCCCATGTGCTCCACATAGTAGCGAACGGGATTATACCTGTGCACACACGATCACGGAGACGGTGTGTCCACCAAGAGCGATACATCATGGTCCGTGTCCGGCCGTTATGTATACGAGACCGCCCTGCTCCGCGTTTTTGTTCATACGACGTATTTATTAGCGCGGCACCGGCGTGGCTTTCTTTCAGGACACGCTTCTTGATTTATCTCGAACGACCGCTTCGGAATGTCCATTAGCACGCCAGGCCAGAGGTTCGGGTTCCTAACGAGAGGAATTTCGCAGCAATTGACAGTTTAATGGTGCGAATATTTGGAATTTGATCGAGTTAAAAATACGTTGGAGGAAACGAGTGAACAAGAAACCGTTAAAAGTTTGGAGGAGGGGTCAGGGCTACGAGGGTGCAGGGTTGAACGTATGATACGGAAAATGAAATTTAGTTGGAGGAAGTTCGAAGGAATTTGAATGCATAGAACATGATGTCAATTGGAAGAGTTATTAAAATTTAAGCACGATTTTGCAGGTTTCGTTGACTTGGAGTGGATAGAAACGAGTGAACGAGCAAGTAATGAAAAGTTTTGAATAGGTGAGCAGGGGGTGTAAAATAGCGCAACTAAGCCAAGTTGGAAATCTGTAATTTCAGAAAATGACGAGTAAGAAAGATAGAAACTGTCCTAAACAGTAAAAGAAAATCAGAGGAAAGGAACACAATGGGGAAAAGGTGCAAACGAGAGAATAAGTAGCACGAGAGATCGCCGTAAAAGAAAGAATCTCAGAATATGTCGTAAAATAAAAAAAAAAGGAAGATACATAAAAGAAAAAGGAGAGGGTAATGAAACAAGCGGGAAAAACGTGTAGCGAACAAGGTGGCGACGAGCAAGGCGTGTAAAAAAGGGAACGAGCAACCGAATGGTGCGACCAGGTGGAATGTCAAAAATAAAAAGATATCTGGTTGGTCCAGGCGTTCGAGGATGCGCAAGATCTGGTACCTGGCTACATCGTGACCCGGTTGCAGTGTCCAGAGTGTACCAGAACGGAGATAAGATCCGCGCTACTTATGTAAAACACGAGTCGTCGCGCCCCGTGGCGGTCTCTTCATCTTCCTCCGTACCATCCAACCTTCCACTCTCTTTTTTCTCTCTTCATCTGGCTTCTTCACTCAGTCTCTTTTCATCGGAGTATCTTCAATCTCTCCTTACGTGAAAATAAAATTCAATGAAAAAATCTCGAACGCAGAAGCAAGTCGTTCGTGATTCTCGTTAATTCTTTCGAGAATAACTCGAAAGAAGATCTTTCAACTTCGTCTTCAGCTAGAGGCACTGGCTAACCTTTCATCGAAGCGAAGGTCGTCGAGAGCGAGCGATTCAAGGCTGCCGCGATATCCGCTTCACGGTCGAAGCTCGGCTCTCGATCCTGGTCTAATTAATTGCGGCAATTAAAACGTAACGCCCTGGCCGAGTCGCCGGCGAATTTACGGAAATTAGCGACGCTTATCGTCTCGTTGTCGTTCACAACCGACTCGTCCCTGTCCCCTCTCTACGTGGACTCTAAAGCCGATACTGCGACAGATAAGCAGGATTCTTGCTCCTGTAATTTACGAGACGAACTTTAAAGATGCGAGGTCCTCTAAAGATGCGACAGGGAAAGCTTTTTATCAATTCGTCGTTGCATGCAGAAAGGTATCGATTAAGACTCGACGCGGACGTGTATCGTCTCGCGTTCTAGTAGTCTGGAATATGGAATATGGGAAGAAATATACCGTGCATCGCTCAGAAGATGGCATTTCTGAGAGCATAGGAACCTTATTTACAGATGTTCCGGGCAAAACACGTGCCAATTTTTACGATCGTATCGTATGGCGAAAGTACCATCGCGCGCGCTATTTTCCAATGGAACTTCTTCCATTTCATTTTCGTAGTATCTTTGTGTAATCGCACGCGAGTGCTGCCAAATGACACGAAGTTTAATATACGTACTTGGATCTAATTAATTAATATGCAAATGCTACGAAACTAGCATTAATTTATTGCTATTTGTGTATCTTTCTCCGCTGAATTATCCTTCGTGGCCAACACGTGAGAAAAAATGGTTCCACTGTATCGAGGTTTCGAAGGAAGACGAACGAGGATTCGGGGCAGCGATCGAGAGAACGTGTCAGGGAAGCAACGAACGACAAGATCAAGCAAAGAGAAACTTCTTTCGGAAGAGGCGCGTGTTCGCGATATTCTGTGCCGTGTGGTTTTCGCACGGTCGACCAGTTCCATCTGGAAAAGCAACGGGGGTCTGTCGGGCGTATCGTACCGCCGTTGCCAGTCTGAACGATCCGGTAACTTTTCATCGGTGAAAACAGGTCCCACCGGTGTGTCCGGGGAGGCTCGCCACGAAAAACGATCGATAAAACCGGAACCCATCGACGCACGAATGGCCAACAGAATGGCCAGCAGAATGGCCACCGACGCCCTCTCACGCGACCAACCTCATCGCGACAAATAGTCGCTCAATTGCTCGCGGATAATCGAGGTTGAATTAGAACGGCCAACCAAATCGATGATGTCCGTTCTCCAATTGCTTACAGGCTTAAGTTATCGCACATGGCTATTGGATCGTTCAAAACGTGTCCGTAGAGAAATGTAACCCTGCTGCGATCCTGCAATTTTTATATTTGCTCTAATTTTTGCGATCAACGATTTTCAATATAGTTTAAGAAAATATTCGACGTAAAATTATGAGGAAAAATTATGCCTGAGAATAACGACGTTTTCGTATTATGTTCCAACTTGAGATTGATTCTTTAACATCAAAAGAAATACAATCGAGTAAAAAATGAGAGCAGATCGTGGTTTGGCCTGTAATTTTGTAATTAAATCACGTTAAATCAAAGAGGCGCAAGCGTCTAGCTACTTTTGAACCCAAGCGTATGTACGATCAAATTACGCATAGATTCGATTTATTCGCCAATTTACGATCGTTAGAGTTAGATCCAATCCACTATGATTCAGCATGCGTTTTCGTTTAATTCAAACGGGTGTTGTGGATGATCGGTATTATAATTGGATTAAGTTATGCTAGCCGTAAGTTATAGCCGATCAAGCAACGCTTCGACGTAAACTTATGCAAGCATCTACACGGTGTAATTTCGTCTAAATCGTGATTGGATAGGTCCTCTTAGACAGCGGCGCACGTATCTGATACCGTGATCTAAATTACGCGCCGTCTCGACAACTTATACTCGCGATCTAAATTATATATACGCTCGGATAATCCTAAGTCACACTTGTATGCGGCAGGTTATACTAGGGACGGAGCATCGTGCTCCAATCAAATTGTATTAAGCTGTAATTAGGCTTAGTTCCGACGTACGCTGTCGCATCGACCTCTAATCCATTCGACTTAAATCCTGGCATTAAATTCTGGGTCATTTCATTGATGATCGATCAAAGTTACTCTAATGCTTGATAATTGTATGATAAATTATATGACAAGCTACGTGATACATAAATATAAATAAATTAACTGACGATATAAATTTCAGATCGATTTGAACGTTAGTATACTAACAAGACCGCAGTTGTTTTTGAATTTGCATTTGCGGACAATTTAAAGATGTAAAAATAGGCACTACTGCGTTATACTATGCAAAGTGAAGTACTTGCCAAATATTATAACAAGCGGTATAAATTCAAATTTCATTTTAGAAACTGTGTTTATAGAAACGTGAATTTTCTTCAACGAGGATGACAGGTTAATTTTGGTGAAACTTGGGACCTTCATAGTTTAGCCAATTAAATCGACAAACACAGTTACGGGGTGAAAACAACCCTTGAAGAGTTTGGGATTAAAAATTGCGCCAACTGACGAATTTCGTATCTTTGAACTACGATTACGGTTGTACAAACAGATTTCCAGAAATTCTATCGAAAGGTATACGTAGGGGAAAAGAATCCTTAAAATTAGAATAGGGGAATTATATTTGTATATGTTTGAAGTGCAAATATGTGGCTGTGGAAACAGATCTTGAAAGAATCTATTTTTTAAAAACGATATTGGTATTAAAAAACATAACTCTCCGTGTTAATTTTTCTCGCCAAAATTTATCGATCTCGCTATGGATTTTTAATTTCTTTGCCTAGATTATATCTCGTATTACAGTCCATTATGCAGTTCACGAAACGATCGATCGAATGTGCGTTCGATATTCCAACTCGTCGACGAGTTTAATATTCTCCTAATGATTATTACGACAACCCTGGACTGGCAATCGGCCGATTTCTCCGAATCAGCTTGGTCGGCCGTACGTTCGGAGATAGGGGGCTAGAAACTGATTAGAATACCAGGGATTTCCTCGCGGCGCGAGCGACTCCTCCCCTGCAACGTGACGGAATGCAACGCAGGCCGAGCCTAGTGCGTTCCGCGCCTTACACGCGAGATGAGTTTACACCGTACACCTTCCATGGAATTCCTATCAGTCTCTTACTAACGAGACCAGCCGACACCAAATGGGATCGATTTTCCATACGATCATTCGCTTTCAGCCTATACGCAAGTGTAAGAAATCACGAACAGTCTGTTATTGGATCGTGAACGATGACGAAGGACGTACTATAATATTTTCGGGAGAAGAGTGTCGAGAGGAACGGGGAAATTCAAATTATACTTGAAATCTTATTTTATTGGAAATCTATGAGATAGACGGAAATATGTATAATTTCTAATAAAATCTGGCAGTGACATCGAGAACTCACAGTTAGCACGTGATAGCTGTTCTAAAAGTACGTACGAATGTCTTGCAGATTTTGGGAAATATATCGGAAGTGTCGATCTCGATCATATAGTCGTCATTTGTAATATTTCGATTAAAGTACGAGTAACTTGAAAATATTACGAGACAGGTATATAAGGTCTGACTTTCGATCATCCTTACGATCGCATGTACTTCTTTGCTCGATAAATATGTATTTGAAATCTAAGAAAAGACAGGCTTATTATTATATACAAGGTATTATAGCTCATAAACATTCTCTTTTGTAAAATAAAAATCCGTATGTTTAGTGAGAAAAGATAAATTGGCGAGCAATCACCAAGCATTGTCAAACAAACGAACTTCCATCATCTCGCATTATCACAGACACACCTACTCGCTCCATTAAGCACACGGTATTACGTCAATTACAAATCACCGACGACGTACATACAAACACTTCGCTATCCTCTTGCCGACTAATTTACGATCTAAACAATCAATCAGCCGGATAAAACCACGCGTACTCGCCCATTAAAAAATACCAAAGCGGCGTTGCGAGGTAATTTACGAAAGGTTAAACTGAAAAGGTTAAGACGAAACGCGTGTTATCCTCTTTTCCCCTATCCAAGCAATCCGCCAAGATAATCCGTCGGTTTTGCAACTTTTCAGAAACGCACGGCGGTGGCTCGGCCAACTAGCGGCGTCCTCGTCCGAGATCAACCGATAATTTAATCGACGGTGATCGTCAGTCAGGCTACGCGACCTCCTGCGGACCTTTCGATGATCGCGGCAACGCGTAGCCCGTCACACGTGGAAATTTCGTAATTAATAAATCTGCACGGCGATCTAAACTCGCGATTCGATACCTATCGTCACGGGGTACAATTAAATTAATGACCTGATGTCCTTATTAATTGACTTCGCCCCGGTTACAAATTACGAGCGCTCTCGCGCCGTGCCGGTGGCTGCTTTCATTAAAGCGTGGCGGATAGCGTCAGCTCGCTCGATCTTAACCGTGTGCTAGATCGACCCGAGCGGTACGATTCGATTACGATGGCTTATACAGGCGAGGAAAATGTAGCGGAGGATTTGCGATCGAAGAAATAGAGTTTGGGAAGATTTAATTACTTTTAATTTGTAGGGGTGTATGGTTTTGTCTTTAGCTTTCAGTCAGAAGGTTTCAACGATTTTTAATGTGAAATAGTCGAGAGTGTTGTAGGTTCGTAGAATTTACGAACAGTTCGATAGAATTTCGGGATTTTTAGTTGACAAGGGTCGAAGAATTTTCAGTTTAGAAAAATTTTAATTTGGATTTTTAAATAGTAGATTTTTAAATATAAGGGTGAAAAATACTTGATCAATAGCCTATTTATTAGTAGTAACAAAAAACGATTATCTATCGCTCTCATAGGCGGCAAAACATAGTTTCAAAAAAAGAAAGAAAAATACAACACGTCATTGAAACCGTAACACGAGCGTGTAATAGTACTAGGAATGGATTGGAAAGAATCGATGACTCAATTAGAATGTACAAAAGTATTCATCAAACATCGGATATCTTCGTAGATCATACAAAATGTTCGCTTTCAATCAAACTAACGAGGAACGTTTATCTACTTCGAAACAATTTCTATGTCTAAGGGTTGCTCAACCCTCTGACCACTTTTAACCGAAGAATCCATGGTCTGACGCTTGTTCGGTTCTCGAAAGTCGATTAATCGTCACCGACGATTCTATCGCGATTGCTGTTAACGTTACGTTAAGAAGATTTATCGATGACGTAAATAATATGCAGACAGTCGGTCGAAGTGACGCGAGCGTTTGCTTATCTCGTGGTCGCGGCAAGATTAATGCGCGTGCCGACCGGCGCGTGTACGTCGGTTAATAAACATTGCTCGCAATAATAGTGCCACCATCCTCTAAGCAAAGAATTAAGAATCGCTCGAGTGATGCTGTCTGCATACACAGGAGCACCGTGTCGAAATACCTGACCGTAGGTATGTACACTTCGAAGCGACGAACAACAATTCGTATAAAACTGATTAATATCAAACTTTACTATTTCCTATTCGTTTCTGTTAGCGTGCATCAGAAGAATAAATCTGAATCTAGAAACAGGTTGTTGCAACGTTCCGGATAGATCTGAGTGGAGATCTTAATAATTTAAAAATTGAATAATTTAATAGTTGGAAGATTATCCGCGAGTGATAAAAATGACAGAACTTTGTGTTTTAGGACGAACCTGGGAACGACAGGCTGTTACTCCGATAAACAAAATTCCATTGCTCTCTTCAACCTTCTACGCGAACTAGCCAAGTAAATAGTCACACGACGATGACTCCGCCAGCATTCTACGTTCACGATCAACCACGTTCCACGTTCAACACGACGCTTTCCATCTGCTTGCGTTCTCTCCTCGCACGAACGACAAAACGTTACATAAGATCGAGAGCATCGACAGAAGGATCGAGCGCGCTCCTCCGCGAAGGAAAATGTCGAGTGAATTGCGCAAGCGTAGAAAAGGATCTCTTCCTTCGAAGAATCGCGCGCGCTAGAGGATCCTCGATCGGCGTCCTTGATCCTCGGCCTTTTTCTAGATTTCACGAACGATCAATCGGCTCTCCCCTTACCTTTTCCTGGCGTAGATCCTCCGCGAAGCGTGGAACATCGTTAACCTTTGAGATCATCCGAGCGCGAAACACGCACGCGTGCGTCGCGATGCATTCCACTACAACGTAATCCCTTCTCTCTCTCTCTTTCTTTCTCCCTCGTTTGCGTGTTAAAGAAACGCGGTGTACACGGTCCGCGACGAGTAACGGGACCGCGAGGGATCGATCGTGGCGGAGATCGAAGGTCCCTCGAGAGATTCGATTCGATCGTGGAATGGCGAAGGTCGCAGGCGAAAGGGATATACCGTTCGTGAGTTATCGATCCGGCTGCGGAGATCGATGGACGGAAAAACGACGAGACTGCGAGGATCCAGAAGTTTCGAAACACTGTAACGCGGATCGGTGATATTGGCACGTGGATGCTCACGCAGGTGCAAATATCAGAATCGTCGATGAGATATGGAATAGAAGGAGGCTGTGGTTGAAAGGATATCTAAGTCCAAAGATCGCAAAGTTAATAACTCGCGTAAGAAAAGTTTCGATTGGGTGATTCGAAGAGGAAAATGAGGCGAATGACTTGAAGATAATTCAGATTAGGAAAAGTAGGATTATCATGGTATCTAAGGTATCTAAGGAATTTGGTAGAAACGTAGAAACGAGTCGAACATCTAAGATAAAATTCGTTGATTCGAAGCTTCGTTCCTGCGAGAATCAAATTTGAGAATACATACAACTACTCGATCAGGCCACTATACAACGATGCAAGAGGGAAATTATCTAGGGATCCGTAGGGATGGTCTGTGCACCTACGATAAGGGTTAGTTAGTTGGAGATTTAGATTAGACCGTGATTGTTTAGTCTCGTTCAAGCGAAGTAACGAAACTTAGAAACTTAGCTTGCTCTCGTCCCATTATATACCAAATATACGGTAATTCGAGTTTGGAATTAACTTGAGGATAACGTTATCCAAGTTGCCAGGACCTTGAGGGAATTCCTTCCCTCGTTCGTTTGATTGATGTTAATTTATGTGAGAAGCGTGTGCAGTGTGTATCCTAAATTCAAAGCCAGCTCGGAAACATTACTATCCAGGCTAAGTCTTAGGACCTTAGGGAAGTTTCTAACCGCCTTGCTATTATAGCGTAGGAAGGTTGATGCCACATTATGGCGCTACGGCGTGTCTCTAAAATTGCGGAAAATGATTTCAAGATGAATGTCCTCGGGACGAGGCACTGTTTCGCGAACACGTTATGATAACTCGTTACGTGGGAATTCAACCGAACGTCCAGGAAGAGAAGTATTCCTTGGTGATTTTTGAACTCGTCGGATAATTTATGGACCGTGTTCAACTGTATATTAAGGCTTCGTCTCGAGCGCTTCCCTTAAAAGTAACCAATTACTTACTGGAACACAAAACGGCCTGTAACGCCAAGATGAAAAGTAAACATTCATCTTCGGGACTCGACGCCGTTCTTGCGTCACCGTACACGTAACGACACACACCTGTACGTATGTTTCGCTATGAATAACTGATTGAAAATCTGGGACAGTTATCTCGCTCCTCTTTCCTCCGTCGCACAAAGGATCCTGTGGCAAAAGTAAATCTAGACAGGATAGGAGTTTATTTATAGCTAGATTCTCTCAAGTAAATTGAAGGGGACAGGATAAAAATTAATCACTGTCGAGAATTGACGCTTGGTTCGTTTAACACCTTGGAAGGTGTTAATACGGTGTCGAGATTTATAGAGAATATAGTAATTTTAGATTGCCAAGCCAGTGAGCTATCGAATTCTTTACCGCGTATTATCCAAATATTCTAATTTGCAAGTTTTCTAAACTATCGCGGCTATGAATTAAATAAATTCGATATTTATTTGTTTTATGAAATTTATTAAATTCTCGAGTTTCGTTATCTGAAAATATTCCATACCCGTGCTGTCAGATTGATAAACTTCAGGACTCTACAACGATCAAATTTCCGTACTTAAGATTACTTCAAACCCCATAAAAGACGAAGTATATCCAACCATATCTTTGCTATATCCCATGCTCATCCCCTGAAGAAAGACAAATCAAATCGAGGCTACAAACGACTGTGGACAAGCATGCAGCTCCAATCAGAAGCTTCGTACTCAGACATCGTGGATCGAGCATAAATCACTAAAATCCGTGAAAATTAATTTGGTTCACGGTGCCCATAGGCCAGAGTTCGTTTGACTCTGCGTCCACCTTGAGCCGGACGTTTGCTTCGTTATTTCATTATCCACGACAGCTATGGTCGGCTAGCATGAGAGCCAGGAAAATGGGTTACCGTGGCCGCAAGATTAATGGTGCCACCTGCTCGCAATTATAGTCGCGTAGCGAGACTCGCGCGCGTGCTAGCGCGTGGATTATCTTTCTGCCCCGGGCTCCACGGGAAATTCCTGTCCTCCTGTTCCGCTTCTGTCGAAGGTCCTTAGAACGTACGCTCTATGATTATTCTATATGCAGTTACTCGCGAAATCCTGCACGTATCCCTTAAATATAAACTATTATAGTTAGCTCTACGAATTACTTTGACACATTAAGACACATATCGCTAATGGTTTCGACATTTCTGCTACAGCGTTTTCCTAAGATTTTATAAATTGAACGTTTTAACCTTTCGAATTGCTTTTGAAAATACCTTAATCATAATTCTATCGATATTTAAGTAGAAATAAGTTTGTAGCAAATTTAATCTACTGAAAATCTTTCTGCGCAGTGATTCAATTTAAAATAACGAAAGAGCAATGACGTTATTGTACTCCAAACGATTCTATTCTTGTCAAATATCCGAACCTCCATCAAAATGCTCAAAGTACAAATTAAAAATACTCTCTCTTTTTCAACATGTTCCTCGTTGCACAAGCTGCATGACCGCCACGTGCGGTAGCGTATGAAGACACGAGACAGACGCTCGAAACGTTTTCTTTAATCGTTTACAACTATCGTGTTCGTGCGACGTTTTGTACTTGCCTTTGTACGCAGATGGACACGAATTTATGAATCGCTGTGTACAACGTGACCTAAAATCTACCCTCGTAGAGAGCCTTCCTATCATTTCAAGATCAAAGATCACAGATCGCACTGTGTAGAAACCACGCTACTCCCCTACAGGCACGTAATTAACGCGGAAGTTATTGAAAAGCATTATGGTCTCGGTCACGTGCAGAACGCTTGCGAACAGCTCTTTTCAAACGACGGAGCACACCGTGGCGTCGCCTCGTTCCACCCCGGGTTAAGTGAGTTTCATTTAATCCCGTCATTAGCTATTTGCCGGCGGAGAACGGAGGGCGAGGCGTTTCACCTTCTTCCTTCTTCTTCTTCCGGACGAAGGCACGACCTCCTCCAGCGCATCATCTATCTTGTATCTTCTCGCTGTAGTCGCGGCGAGAGAAGCGGCAGCAACACCGCCGCCACCGCCCGTGGAACGTCTTAATGATAATCTTCGGGGTCGAGCTCCAGGAGAATAAAGAGCATGCATTACGCGGGGCAACAACGAGCCAGCGAGAAGAGAACCTCCACTGGGTGGCTGCCGTTGATGGCCTGCATCCACCGCAGTGGATCGATCGGCCGAACGGACTTTGAAACGATTAGTCGTTGGAAATTGAATGGCCTGGATCGTTCCGCCAGACCATCGTTCCCGTTTACGACCGCGGTGATTGTATTGGATGTTCCGAATGCTCCTCTGATAACCTCGTGGGATGATAAGATACTGATGCGCCGTGTCATCGCTGTTTTCATGGGTGGGCTAGGTTTCTGCGTACAAACGATGGAAAAATATAGTGGATTTTAGGAGTATCGCGTATGTAGACATTGTATTACGCATTTAGATGTGGTAGATTTCTTTGGAAACACTTTGCAACTGCTATTCGTCAGATTCAAGAATCGAAAAATGGGGACAGATCATGGTGTTGTACGAAAGCATAGATCTTCTTTGCCTTGGAATTTATTTTTATCCTTATTCATACCGATTCCTTGCAACGCGTGAAGTTAGGGAAGTTAGTTATTTGAATTTTGATTTGGATTATTATTAGGAATATTAATTGTGTATTCGAGCAATGAAATTGAGAAATTTACGAAAGGTGTGGTTTATGGAGCAATTCTTTTTGAGAAGATTTAGGTTGGAAATGCGAAACTTTTAGATTAAATTTAGAACTTGTTCCGTGGATAAGCGTAACGAAGAAACGTGGAGAATTTTGTGAAGGAGAGAAGATCTGATGTTTATACGAATGTACAAGAGAAACAAAATATTAAATATACGAAATCGTGAAAACTTTCATCCGAGTATCTATGCTACTTTTATAGATGGATATAATCAGAAAATGTACAGATCTTTTTCGATTATTGAATTTTAGAACAATTCAGAGATGGTTTGTTTTCAGAGATTTAAATTGACGATATGTTATTTTTAAGAAGATGAGAAGCTGCATACTAAATAGACGAGATTCTTCGAATATTCACGTGCAAAGTATCTGTGGTATTTAAATTCAAGGAACGCGCGCATCACGCAGTCGATTTCTTCTAGTAATGCATAAGCTTACTCATTGTCAGTATGCAAATCCCTGCCACAAACAAGCGACTGTATTTTACGGGGAGACGAGGTTCTTTATCCGAAAAGTAAGTAAAATCTACTTGCCGTGCTTTAACCACTTACTTTACTTGAAAGCACGCCTGCTTCTTTCATCTTCGCGAAAGAGAACTCTGAAGTACGGCTTTTTAGTTGGACTTCGTCAACAAAGCCTAAAGCCAGACTTCTATTCTTTCAAATGCGTCCTCAAGGAGAGATGCCGAGGTTTAGAAACTACTTGCACTCTTCTCAATTCTTTCCATCGCAATTTATTCCACGTTCAAATTGCTTCGGCTGCAGTTGAATCGTTCAAGAGTCACATTGATCAACTCCAAGATTGGAGAACAGTTTTTCTTTTAAAATCGCTTTGAAATTTGCCGCTATTTATGAACAGCGAACAAACCTGTGGAAGTAAATTGGTTGTTTCTTCGGTCGTGTAGCTATACAATGCAATTGAAAAATTGATCATTTTAGCTTCTGAGAACCTCGATTTATGCAAAAGATTTCCAACCTTGGAACAATGCGTAAAGAAACCTTCCAATTTTTCCACTCGCAGCTTATTATTAACTGAATCGTCCAACTGCGATTCACGCAAAACTCGCAGAATCCGAAATATTCATTCTGAAATCTAACTCCGCCCTTTCTCTGAATGTTCGTAAACCGCTGAAGCTTAATAAGCAACCCGAAACGGTTAATCACGGAACAACGCCCATTTCCTTCCAACTATATTATCCGGAGATCCATTACAATCGAGGAATTCCAATAATCCCGCGAGACCGCCGAGTACCACGGTGATCCATCCGCCAAAGGAGATCCAGTCCACGTATATTCATATACCAGCCAATGGAACGCCAGTGATGTCCAATACGCGATCCCAAATGATGCACAGGCTGTACGATCGCAGTGTACGCGTATTACGTACCTGCACGAGTAAGTACAGTACATAGAATACACGTAGACGCAGGCGTGCTACGTTTCCTGGTTGCTCGCCTATGGTTGGGCGTGTCGCGATGCAGGCTGGCTACGTGCACGCAACGCAACGCAATCTCTCTACGATGTTCGATTTTGAAGCTATTCGCGTCATGTAGCTTCGATGAAATGTATCGCATAGGTTGCTCTCTTCCAAATATCTCGTATCAATAGAAATTTCATCGTTTTAGCGATTTTAACGAATGAATGTTTGTTCTGTCGCTGAATTTTGTAATTACCATTTTACTGCACATTGAAGTACGCATTACGTACACGATATTTCTTATTAATCTGATTGGCTCGTTTTAAAGATTTCTTAGAAAGTCTTGAAAGAGGAGTAAGATTGAAAACAATACAAATTCAAAGATCAGGATTAAGGATACGATAATACGTGGTCCTTAAGTATCGAGGAAAGATAAAAGTTATTCGCTGTATCGTTGCATCCATAACGAGAATACGCGTCGGACATTTCTTAAATCAAATCCTTTGTCACACGTTGCATTTTCAACGTTAATATCGCTCGATTACAGGGAAATTGGTCGGAATTGTAGCGGGGCTCCCTGGTGTACCAATTTCGCCATTATATTGTTACAGGCAAGGTAACCGGCAATAATGTTCGCCAGGGTAACCTTATTCGCCGACAGTTTCCAATGCTATTACGCAGTTCGGTTTCACGCGGCGCACCGTTATTCATCGTTCTCGCGATCGTTTACTTTGCCGTAACGACGCTGTTCGCGGCCAGCCACAGAGACACAGAGAACCGTCCGGTCTCGGCGTGCAACTAGCTCGAGACACGGATAAACGAGCCATTGATTCGACCGTACCGCGAATTCACCGATGGACACGTCCGGCTCGTATCCAAAATCCTATGTAACAAGGATAGTCTCGTGAATAATAACAGACTCGTATCCTGTCTGATAACAATCTGAAATATTTATTTACAGACTACGTTATCGCAAAAAAATACTCTTCGCATTATTCAACATTTTTAAAGAGGTTTACAAGATACAAAACATCAAAGACTTGGCCGAATCCTGGAACAATTTCAAAACGAACAAGATCGTGCATTTGCGAAGCGATCTGTCGTAATTTCGACCGTACCATGAATTCACAGATGGACATGTCCAACTCGTATCCAAAATTCTATATAACAAACATAGTCTCGTGAATAACAACAGACTCGTATTCTGTCTGATAGCAATCTGAAATATTTATTTACAGACTACGTTATCGCAAAAAGATGCTCTTCACATTATTCAACATTTTTAAAGAGGTCTATACGATATAAAATGCCAAAGACTTGGCCGAATCCTGGAACAATTTCAAAACGAACAAGATCGTGTACTTGCAAAGCAATCTGTCGTAATTTCGCGACTATTTAACCAAGAACTTACGCAAGTTCTTATCTCTGTCTCTTTATCTATCCTTGAAACAAATGCAACACACACGCAGTAATGTTCATTCGAGTCTTTATTTAACTGGAAATAACATCATTTCGACATCCCGTCTTTTGTTCTCTGTTGAATCTCCGCTTTTTTTCCAAAAATAATGTGAGCAGCATATTGAGAACACGCGAGGATGAAGCACGACCCGAATATACTATAATAGTTTAGTCTGCGAGGAAGTAGTAAAAGTGAGTCGGCAAGCATTGGGTTTTAAAGCACGCATTCTTCAAACATAATAAACGAATTCTTCGTAGTCTCGGGATATGCGTACGCGGAACTATAAAACAGGTATTGACGTTTTTGAGCAAAGGCTATAGGTGACGAAGACATCGCAAAATCAATTTAAACCAGTCTTATTATCAATATTTCGTATTTCATTCAGACATTCATTGATCAATACATGTCGAAATTATAAATTAATAGAAGCCGAAATGAAGGATTTCCATTGAATAATTTTTTAATTCAGATACCGGAGAATTTAATCTTTCCTTTGTTTTATAGGAATTTTTGTTGTTTTCGAAACAGTGTAAAGAGCAGAGGTTACGCGTTCTAACGCTCAAAACTCAATAATTCGCGATAAACGGTCGCTCAAAATTCCCATTTCCACAATTTGGAAGTGAAAATTATCGTATAAACTGGACGAATTAAATTTCGAATATCATAGACGGAAGGAAACGCGCGTTTCCCGGTTCCTGATCGGCCAGCATCGAGTTCGAAGAATAAAGCGAACGAAAGGAAATTAACGCGAAATCGAGATTACTTTCACCCATTTATTTTTCCAATTACACCCAGGAAGAAGTAATTTACGCTTCACCTTATATCCCAGCAATATCGAAGGAGTCACGAAAATTCTCTCCGCTGACCGCGGAAAGAATTCTTAGTTTACCATTTGGTTAATTGGCGGGAAAAATTGCAACAGCAGAAGGAGAAAAAAGCTGCCGATGAGAATGATTTCTGATTAAATTTCAAATAGCATCGCGGGTTTATCAGGGTCAGTATCGTGCGGAGGCACGCACTTTCTCATTCCACACGATCGTTTTGCTTTCGTCGACTGGTTTTTCACGGGCTGATGCAGAGACGAAGTGGAACGGCGGTCTCACGTGCAGAAGCGTCATGCAAATGAGACGGAGCCTTCACAATGATGCTTTTTGTCTCGTGAAAATGTTGCGACGACGATGGAACAGTCGACTTATAATGCCGCTGGGATTAAGCTAAAAGCGTACGCGGCAATTAAACGGAAATTGTTGCTTTTGCCGCTAAAGACCGGCTAATTGCGGGAAAAACGATGGAATGCGTCTGTTTTGCTAGATAATCGAGGTAGATTATCGGAATTTCAAGAGGCAGACCCAATTTACTAAGCAACGGGCTATGTTAGGCGTTTTGGTTAATTAAATGATGTCTTTATTAAGTGAAAATATTGGTCGTACATTTACAAAGTTTCACCTTTTAAATTCCACGTCTGCTTTTAGAAGCGCGAAATTCGAAATGGATTCAGAGATTCGAAAAGACCAACATCCACATCCTATTATGCGAAGTTTAGAGTAGAAAGAGCGGGATCCTGTTTTTGATTCGGAAATCGATATTTTAGATTTCAAGATCCGAATTTTCTACAGAATCTGAATCTAAGAATCGAAGGTCGGATTCTTAGAATCGAAAATCGAATCGTTAAACTCGTAAGCTCTAAACTAAAAATCTTCCAACTGCAAAATTTCTATTACCGCACCAATTGAGATTCTCAGTACGCGAATGAAGCTTCAAAGTCCAACGTCCAAACGATCATTCCGACAGATTTATTCCGTGTCTGTCATCATTATCAACAGGAAGGGGATGCATAATTCCTAAATCGCCGTTACAACCGGTCGTTTCGGTAATTTTCGTGCCATAAATTTTCCGTTCTCTCGACGAGCGCGGCTACGACCGGCAAAATGTTCGGTGCAATTTTAGGACAGGGCGATTCCGCGAATAGACCACGCAGGACGAGCGGTAATCTCTGACACGCGAACGACTCCTGCGTTCGTTGCATCGTTTAAACCGTTTCTATCGCATGCTGCCGCAAAGAGATCGTTAACCTTTGCCAGCGCGATGCTCAATTACGCTCTGTGCGTTACCTTCTTTACGCGCCGGCTACTCAACCAACGTATTAATATAAATTTACCTGCGACTACTATTCTACTTTTGCTATCTCGAAACGAACGAGCACGTGAACTGAACATAAATGAGACTGCAGTCGTAAATTTTTAGAGGCTCATCGCTGGAAATACGCGGAAATCGATCTTTAATCTTACGCAAACATACTTGGAAATTTTACATTCTCTAGGTAAATTGAATCATTTACACGTAATTGTTTTACTACTCTAGGTTCTCGAGAGATGACTCAGACAAATTCTAAGATTCTTATCGATAGACTTCGAAACGCATAAACGTATGTACAGAATATACAAACGCATGTAAAATCGATGTAACGTCTTGCTAATTGTAGCGTCAAATTTCTGCAAGAATCGACGTATCGACGATTTTATTACTCTTAGCTCTAATTTGAGATTTCGATGTGGAAGTCGATAATAAAACGCGAGATGTGTATTTCATTATGGTTAAAGTAAGAATAGATTGTACTGAAATGTCGAGAGTTTTAAGATACAGAGCCTAAACGCGGAGGCAAACGTCTTCCGTTCGTTCGTCCCGAACAATTTTGTATTACGTGCAAGCGTTGCGATCATTACCCCCTCGGCACGGTAATGTTCGGTAATCAGGTGTATTTTAACGAGTAGAAGCAGCGGTTTGCGACTTACTAGATGCCATGAACACATTTGCGTGGCTACGTTGCGCAGGTGTACGTATAGCGGCCGCTGAAATGCCATTTCTGAACGACACGAGATCGTTGCACTCGCTCGGTCGAGAAAACTTCCTTCGACGGCCAACAAACTTACCCATTTCCTTTTTTTCCTTCCCTCTGTGTAACGTTATTTACATAATACTGTAATTTCAGGAACATTTCAATAAAACAATCTATAATTAAATCTCGGTTTTATAACACACCTTGAACGACCGGCTGGCTTTACATTTTTCTTTCTTTCTCTCAGATTATTCTGTCAGAATTTCTGAACAATTCTATTCGAATTCTCCGCAATTAACGTATATCTCGTTCTTCCAATTCAATTTGGCTATTGACGTGATTTCGATTTTTCTTATTTCAAAGACTCATATAACCGCGATTCCAAGTATAAATAAATCTTCATATTATATACACAATTTTTCCGGGATAAGCTTCCAGTCTAATATTTTACGTTTGAATTCCATTTCTTTAATTTACGTCGAATGGCCACACATTCTATAGATTCTCATTTACATACTATCGCAATTTAGGAAAATTCTGTTGAAACGATCTGTAACTCGATTCAATTTCTCTCCAACCAGCATCTAACTTTGCGATTTTTCCAACATTCTTAATTTCAATCTTTCAAACCATTTCTACATCGCCCGAAACCATAGCAAATTAAACGTGAATCACGTAACTCTAGATATAGGAGCAAGTTTACTTCCTTTCCTTTATTTCTCTGCTCTATGCAATCTTATTCGCTACCGTATATTACTATCATATATCTATACACGTTATATACAGACACCATACTGTCATAATGTTAAGAAAATTCCATCAAATCAGTCTATAATTCAATCGAGTTTTTCTAATTTCAAGCTTTCCAATTAACCGCGTTTCCAGACCGAACAAAACTATAACGACTGAAATTTCACTCGCGTCTAAATATCACCACCACTGAGCAACAATTACGTAAGATAAAATTGCCCCTATCTATACCTTTCTTTCGTCAACCAATAAAAGGCGACTTTTTTGTATTTTAAATATTTTCATATAACGGGTTAACCGTTAGATACCAGGTTTATGTTCGTCCAAGGAAAAAGCAAAAAAGCTGTGATAAACGTCGAAAAATTGGCGAGCATGCTGTTTCACGGAGCAAAAAGCGTTTCATAGCCAGGGAAATAATGACGGCAATAACTCGCCACAATAAGGTACAAACGGCCCGTTCTGCTAATTAGGAGTATCGCGTTAACAGTTCGACGAGCAGGAATGTATAACCGAAGATACGGGGTCGTCGACACACGACTGGCCGCCCCGTTACAATGTAAATATCGTACGCAACACACACGCAAGGAACGTGCTCCTATTATACCTTTCTCCGTCCCTGCCAACCTCGCCTAACCGAAGCAGTAGGAGTAATTAATATTAATGCACGAACGTTGCATGGCATATCTAGCAAAATGCTCGCATTTTTCCACTGATAACCAGTCGTAACGATGTTTCGTTACACCTAGACTCGACAATTTTTCGGTGAATTTTTCTACTTAACCCGTTACATAATACTTTAATACATTGCCACGTGAAATTTATACGTTGTCGTAGAAATCACGATACATTAAAACTATTAACGTAATGCTTCATTTTTCTCTGACCGTGTTATCTAATTGTATGTCATTTACGTTTCGCTGGAAAATATTTAGTCCGCGCAGTTTGTCTTATTTTAGTCACTCTAGAAACTTTAGTAAAACGTGGCTCACCGATGACCACAGCACAGTGGTAATCAACGTACTGAGCAGCATGCTATAAATGAAACATTTTTACGTCTGCTCTGAGCAAGCGAACTGGAATATTCACGAAACGTCGGAATAAAACGCAACGTATCGATGGAAACGCAATCGAACGTCGAAGAATTAGAAACATGTCAAATAGGAAAAGTTGTTTAAAGACTCGACATCCTCAACAGCTTTAATCGCTACACGGAGATCGTACATCACCGAACAGGAAGAGGAGACAATCGGCCGAATCTCGATAAGTCTTGAATGAAACGACCACGTTCGCGGCCCACGAGTCAGACTTGTTCACGCGGTCCTGTGCACGTGACATTGTGCTAGGAACGGAACAGCCGTCCGTCTCGACGTGGTTTCCATGAGAGCGACGATGCGTTTCGAAGTGTGCCACGTTTGTGTCTGTCCCACAGTTAGCAGCGTGGGTCGGCCATTGTTCCCGTAGTCCACGGACACGCCGTTTCCCAGCGAAACGTACTCTCGACTGCGAAATCTTATTTGCGAAATGCGATTTACGCGCGCGCGTGTACCAATGACACCGATAATCGCACGGCGAACCTTTGCTTTCTCCTTTTTTTTTCCACGGGAGCACGTCAACCGGGAAGCGGTTGTACTGTGCTGTAGCTTCCTTTCGAGACGTCTGCCGAGTTCTTGGAGGTTTTCAGTTGTGTGACCCAGTAAGTGGATGCGTCGTTAATGATTCATCGTTTCATCTTCCGTTCTGAAGAGGTCTTGCAAGAAACGAAGAAGCGCCAAGCTAATTCTTTCAGTCTCTCGGTAAACTTTTAGTCTTTTGATGCGAAACCTTAATCGTATTTTGCTTGTTACGTTAAGAATTTACGCGATATATTTAGCGATACGAACGAAAGATTTATTCATCTTCGAATTAAATTTCGTGATTTATTACGACGTTCTTTTTCGATGGTACGATTCCAAGGAACTAATCATTTCTTTTAATTTATTCCTAGTCAATTTACATTATTCTGCTCTGTTAAATTAATATAGCGATTACGAGGAAGAATTCCAAGAATCTGTTAAGTATTTTGTTCGCTGTTATTTCTCCTTTCAGCTGGATCCTATAACTTTACGAAGTTTATGAACATTCGTAACGGTGAATGGCTAGGAACGATAAAGAAGATGATTTAAAGGAATTAATGGTGAATCTGTTGCCATGGGGAGAACGCATTGCCGGCAAGCGAAACATTAATTAGGACGAAAAATTAGCGTTGCGGAGTTGGTTTCAACCGAATTCCATATTAGAAGAGAAACGTTTCGAGCCAATGACGCTCGCCTAATGACAGTCGTGTTAATTACGCTCTGCTTGCCGTTAATTACATCCGTATGCTCGTGTGCGTTTTCACGAACGAATTGGGATTACGTAAAAGCCGATTCCCAACGAAGCGCCCCGTTTCCTTGCGCAAGAATCGGATCATCAAGAGGAGAATATCAGTAGCAAATCAGGAAATTCAATTCCATCGTGTTAATCCAACCCTTCATCCGTAATACTAAATCTTAAACGCATAAAACTGCAACTTAAATGCAATTAAAATACAATTAATCGTTGGGTTTGTTTCTCTAGTGAAACCATCAGAACGAAAGATCAACGACCAAAACGATGAATTATTAACCAAGTACTCTAATTTTTTACGCGAGAATCAAATTATCGGAAAGAAGATACCGCGATAAATCAAACAAGTAAATTGTATAGACTCTACGATCGTATATCAACCAAACACTAAACTATAAAGTCATAGAAAATTACAAATTAAATACGATCGCAACTTGAACAAATTTTTAATAACTTCCAGGTTATAAACTATCTACGAGGAAACGTGTGTGACGATTATAGGCGCCAAAGTGAAAAAACGAACAGAAAAAAAGGATGGGAGTTCCAACGAAATCTGCCTGGCGTTCAGGTTTTCTTGCCTGTTCCTGGAGAAACCCAATCGCCAAGGATCTAATGCCTCCCGATGCACGTGAACGGAGAAGCATCGCAGGGATTTCTTCCTTTTGGACGCGTTGTATCGATTTCCGCGTCGCGGAAACCGCAGAATCCCCGAACAAGACCGGCCGGTTTCGACCCGAAACTCTGAAACCTGAGACGCCCGATGTCTCCTCCGAAGGAACTACGAAATAAAAAGGATCTGGCGTTGCTCCTGCGCCGACCACCAAACCAATCTTCGTCGTTATTTATTGTTCGTGAACTTCGAGTTACATCTCAATCCTTCTCACATTGTCGCAGAAATTTATGTTTACGTTCGATTAAATATCGTAAGGTTATATCGCTCGTTATACACGAACTTCAAATTACATTTGAAACCCTGCAACAGTCGAAAATTTATGCTTCGATCGGATTTGAAAGGAGATTGAAATTTTGATCGGAGTTTTGCAATAAATAACTTTTAAAATAAAACAATTTCGATAATATTCGTTATCTTCGATTGCGTAACGCGACACGTATTCCCTCGCCATTTCTCACAGATATCTTCGACCACCGAAACGTGAAAAAGCGCGTCCATCCGGTTCCTCCGGTTCGTCGGCGGTGCATGTCCCAGCAATTACGCCCACGACCATTCAAACTTAATTTCTCGTCAATTGTCTAGACGGTTCGGTTCTCTCTTGTCTCGCCATTGCGCCGATAAATCAGATTCCATGGCCGTTCTCCATGGGACCGTTTCTATAAATTTATGCGTGGCTCGAACAGACGAGAATTCTCTGTCACAAGCCGCGACACATCTCTTTCTTTTGTCTCTTTATTTTTTACCCTAACTCTTCCTGAAAACCTCGCTCTTTCTTTACTTCGCGCAGATACGCGTAGTTAGTCGAGTTTAGTATCTGACCACGTTCCAGCTAATAACGAAAATAAGACGAAAACGTGTGCGCTATTTTTAAGATTCTACTACGGAAAATAGTACCGTTACGTTCTTAAACCAATCAGTTTCTTCAGCAATTCTTTCACGAACTAGCTTTCCATCCAGGAAGACACGCGATTATGTTTGTGGAAAATGGTTCCATTGCGTTGCAAGCCAATCAATTTCTTCTGCATCGCTTCCGTTAACTGACTTTTCAGCCGCGAACGAACGATTACCTCATGGAAAATGATCTTGTTACATTACGAACCGATCAACTTCCTCCGCGCCTCCTTCCATTCGCTAACTTTTCAACCAGGAAGTTTTCTTACTTCGACGCGACTCGCCACTCTGAAAAGAGTCTCCGTCTGAGAGCCGACGGTGGCGTGGCACGAGGTGGCGCGGCGTGGGACGAACGCATTGTTCGACCCGACGACGGCCTCAACGATATACACCAGGAATAAAGAGTACCGGTTAGTTTTCATGGGTGCTGCCACCATAAACGCCAAACGCTATTTGCGGATTATAATTTGTGCCCCGATAATGAAGGATAATAAAGCGCCGCGTGGGATTAGCGACTTCGGTCTAGTCGAGAGAAAGCCAGAGATGCCTCTCTTTCTCTCGTTTCCTTCCTTAATTCCTCTTTGTTTATTCTCCTTCCTGCTTTATTTTTCTCTAACGTGACATTACCAGGCAATTCGAAATTACCAACTCAAGTAGCCGTCTCTGAATCGTCTCGGGAGCCGAATCAGCGTTGCTCGATCGTCGATTCTATGAATAAAGAAACCGCTAAGCTGGGATCGTCTGAGTTAGCTTAGGGTAATCGGAGGATCGGCCTATGAGGAGTAACGGAGTGGTTCATGGATCGATTAGCTCAGAACTGATTCATTTTATTCTTCTTTTATTAATTTTTGATTAATCTTCTTTGAGAATCAGAAAGTTCGCAAATGAGACTTTTTCCGGCTATATGAACTTTGAAATTGAGATGGAAATTTATTTTTCATCGACTAAATTAAAAGAGTCGAAGCAATGTTTTCTAAGGAACGACGGGACGATTCGGAAATAGATGAAATTTCTCAAGTTAGAAAGTGATATTTTACGAGATCCAAGCGATACTTCTATCGAAGCTGTCCTCGGTTCCACGAGCGTTAAAATTGTAGAAAGTCCGTCTTGAGAAACAATAAAATGGCACCAAAACTTCATCGCAGCAAGTCGTTTCGTACTCTGAATCGCGCAATTGAAATATCCCGCAGACATTTCGCTGCAAAACCGATATTATGATCAAAGGCGTTGCCACTCGGTTCTCATGCGCAACACGCGCATTGTATGCAAACTACCCTCTACGAGCCATAATCGTCCAGTGCATTCTACTTCTTTTCCGGCTATCCGACGCGTAATTAATATCTTGTACAAAACCACGAGGCGAGAAACACGATTCGATCGTATAATCGCTACGAAACCGGATGCATTCGTTTCTTCGTATTGTACTTCGTGATTTTCCTCGATTCCAACGAAACTGTTCGTTTCAAGCTAGCAAATAATTAACACCGTATCACCTTACAATTTCTTTTCCAGGTGAAACCAGCGAACGATCGGTTGTTACAGATGATCGATAGCCAGGATATCGATATACGCGATACGAAACGAGATTTTGTAAGGCTGATCCGAGATCAGGGTCGAGGCCGATCGTCCGTGATTTGCAACAGTGTAGCACGTTGCCGATCTCAATTAAAAGATCCGATGCGTGGCACGTCGTTATCGCGCCCAGCCAGAGTTTTATAGCCGACGTATCGGAAATTATAACGGTCGATTGACGTTCGTTTAATTATCCACGCGTCGCTTCGTTGCTGTTTGCTGCCCTCCCACAGCCGGAAATTAAAATTAATCGCGAGACTAGGGCGAGAGACTGCATCGATGCGATTAATGAAAACGAGCTACATAGGACACTCGTAGCAATACATCGACCGTTATTGCTGCACCAATACTCTCTTTCATGCCGATCGTAGAATCGCACAATGATTCTATTCCCATCGTTTTACGCCCGATATATTTCCATTCGTTCCTTTTTTACGTTCTTCGTACAGCGTTTAAGGAGTAGGTAGATCGGTT
Source organism: Bombus affinis (assembly GCF_024516045.1). NCBI lineage: Eukaryota > Metazoa > Arthropoda > Insecta > Hymenoptera > Apidae > Bombus > Bombus affinis. The sequence goes on along the minus strand of NC_066348.1, from coordinate 14,100,748 downwards.
AAGAAATTACGTGGAAGATGATCAAGTCGATTTACACGAAAGGTTAAAGGATGGATTGTAAAGCGTGAAAAGTAGAACTTCTCGAGCACTAAGATTTTCTCGAGGAAACTTTCACGTTTTTACCTTTCTACGGCGTAATGAGATGTCGAAGAGAATAAACGACGTAGAAAGTAATTATCGTCGAGACTACCGTTCTGTGTTTCTGCCACTGGGATACAAAAAATATGTACAAGTAAAAGGAGTGATTAATCGATGCAACAAATGTTCTAGACGATATTCCACGTTCCAGGAATTTTATTACAAATTTCCTTCTTTGTGTAATGTGTCTTAAAAGTATACGGATTTCTCTGTAAGGGTAGAAATTAATGATTTCATTGCCTTGTGCAACGCTTTTCCTCGGAACTCGTCGATTAATCCGCGCGTGAAACAAACAGCAATAATTTGCAATCGTACGGCTATTACAGATAAATTGACGAAGGTTGTCTGAAAAGGTACCTGTGCTCGTACTTGTCAGCGCATAATGTACGACCCATTATGCAATCCACGGCCAGGTTGCCCACGTGGACGGTAAGGACAGTTACTTGCACGAGGCGAGTTTTTACACGCCGGTTTTTCGGTGTCTCAGTTTTGACGTAACGCGTGTGACTTTCACTCGCGCGATCTCGACCGCGTATCTTAAGCTCGTAATGGCTTCCCTATCGGTTTTTCTAGATAGCCTAACGCTTTCCTTCACGAGTACAATAGGATCCTTTGTAACACGGCAGATACGTTCCGCGTTATACAAATTTCCCACTTACTTGCGTTTTTATTTATTCAGTTGTATATTCGCAGGATAGACCCTTTGGTACAAAGATTAATTTATTATCGATTCGTATTCCTACATATATCATTTCGATCGATCTTTAATTCACGCAACGTATGTGTAAGAGTTGTCGAATAAACTACGTATTCTGAAGTACAAACCGATTACGTGTACCGAATAACGCACGACTGAAATGCCAGTACGATTTCTATTAGACGCGATTTATGCTACACATGGACACGTATCTCACGATTGAACTGAATTCTAGCGACCGATAAGTCGGCTCATTTGTCCGACCAACGATCGTGCAATTGACCGATTATAAAGCTATAAGTCTGGACTTTGAAGCGAGCGAGTGAAAAAATTGATTATCTCACGATCGATATGCCGATTGATATGATTTGAATGCCGTAATGCGTAATTGAAGCGCTTCAGATTGCAAGAAGTAGCAGCATGTTACGAAGCATTAGCATTTTATCGAGCGGGGAAAGCATCGCGGTACGATTACTGCAACGACCTGTAAAAACTGGTAAAGGTTGTATAATTTATGTTGAAATCGATTTGTGAAACGTTCATTTCGGCCATGAAATCAACCTTTTCGGTAACAAATTGAATCCAACTTGCGATAATTTCCCATCTACGATCTACAGCTATAATTACAAGAGCGAAATTTCTGCATATGGTCCTAATTCGATGTCCAGAGGCAACAAAATCATTATACTGCCGTATCAAGCGACTGTTTACAAAAATCACGACTACCTGCGATTGTTGTAATCACAGATCGCCATCGGTTTACGACATTTTCACTTATCACGTAGCTGGGCCATGCGGATCCGCGGACAATCTCGCAATTAGAAAGTATGCGCGTATCCGCGCGTAATCGTCGCCGTGAGATAATATCGCGGCGAGTTTTGCAAGCGTAGAAACGCGTACGTACGTGTCTCTTTTCCCCTCTCTATCCGAGTAACGTTAATGGCGAAATTACAATGGGCCCGAGGAGCGGCGACGATTAATCGATAAGTCAGGACCACCTTCTTGTCGTCTGTTATTAGACGTACGTGGACGTCGCGGACGGTAGGTGAAACGAGCCGTTTCGACGCGATACCCTGCAATTGAATTGTTCACGGTATCGCGGAGGTTGACTGCGAACCGGTGGAAAACAAATTGACGCCCACGAATTCGAGTCTCTTTTCAGAGATCGTACGGTAAGAGTTTAGAAGTCGGTGAACAGCTGGTTAAATGATCGAGTTGCTTGGGTAGGTTGTTATCCGTCGTGGCTACTATTCACAGGATAAAGCTACAGTGATTTATTTCGAGGGAAAAGTCCAAGTTACCTGCTGAAATCCTGGCAAATGTTTTATGCAGTGATTTTACGCAGTGCCTGCTCGTATGAGAGTGAAGACGCATGAAACGACTAGATAGAACGACGCACCGAGAAAATTGAATTTTTATAAAATATACGTTATATATATACGAGTTATTAGTCGTTGAATTTTTCATTTTGGAATATTTTAGCTAGTTATTTATGTTATTCGGAATTGTTTTCTCTGCCATATTCACCTTGCCTCGATCGTTCTAAAATATTTAGAAACAGCGGTAGGCAGAGTATTGTAATTATTCGAGTGACTTTAAAAGCCGATAGATATTTCATAAATATTAGGTAACCAAAGAAAGTGTTGCGTCATTGACGTTAAAAAACCTACCTACCATTATACCAAAGAATATTCACTTAACATATAGAATTTAGAAAAAAGGAGCTTGGATCGTTGATTCGACGGCAAAAACACAAGCAACTGGCCAAAGTGGAAAGGATGGTACCGATTGATTTGGTTGGAGCGAGTGGCAGCTCGAAGCTCGAAGCGATTCGAGAAAGTGGCTCGATCCTGAAGATAATTACAGTTATTACGTGACTTTGTTGAAAGCCATCGTCCTCCATTCGCTCTTATCAATAATTGTACGTCGAGAATGTAAATGACGAAAGGATCAAAAGTCTCCTTCTCTCCTTTATCCATCTTCTTATTTCTAACGTTGTTTCCCATCTTTTTATTCTTTCTGTTAGTAGCCGATGATCGAGTACGAAAGGATCGTTGAAAGATCGAGGAAACAGGAAGATCGAGATCTCGGTTGTCTGGATGAACGGATCCTTGGTGAAGGTCTTCGGAGAGATCGGAACGATTTCATAAGATCGATAGGAAGTAACGATAAGAAAATGGTAGCCTGCTACCCGCTGCCATTTTCTCACGTACGTTAATTGTTATCCAGTTGACGAGTAGACGTCGATTTTGACGTCTCCCAGACGATCGAATAACAGTGTTCCCGTCGATGGCGTCCGATTTGACTAGTTAATCGACTTTATGGCGGATCCATTGGTGGAATACCAATTTCCTTTTCCAACTACTGTGGATCTCGTTCGCGTGGACAGCAGGTGACTTATAGTCGTCGTAAAGTTTGCAACGCGAAAGCTGCGACTATATGAGAGTCGAAATATTCTTGGAGAATTTTCGAACTACCAGAAATAAAAACACGATCGATGTAATCACGGCCATTGTAATCACGTAAACGTTTCATATAACACGTACGACGTATTCGTAAAAAGTGTTCGAGTACTTTCGCGAGCCTGTGTATTTTCCAGCATTGGGAATGACGAAAAGAGACGAAACCGAGGTAAAAGAAAAAGAAAAAGGAAGATAGGCAGTAGGTGGTCGCGAGAGAAAGACCACGTCAACAAAGAGGAGCCAAGAGAAGGCGTGACAACGGCCGCGCTTAGCATAACAATATTTACTACTAGAAGACACTTAAAAGACTTGAATATTCTATGCGCCAAGCCTCGCCCAGTCCTTGCACAACTACCAGGTCCGTATAATTATGTGCCGAGGATGGGACAGGATCGTAGTGCTTCGTCGAGAGAAGATCCAAGACGAGGATCAAACGTATTTGATAGCCGGCGAACGCCAAGGGAGGAAAACTCGGCGTCGACTTTCGCCAATAGGGTTTTAATTGATAGCCGCTATTCAGACGTCAGTCACTCGATGATTATACCGCTATGAGACTACCGATGGAGTCGTACGTGCAAGTAGGATGATACTTTAGACGAGTCTTCATTGATTCTGACGTTATTGAATAAGTGGAGAAATTTGAGACACGGAGGAATCGTGTCACGCGTGGGAGGATATATTTCGCTAGGAAATTAATATAAGTGAGGAGTTTGTAGGATGTTTCTGGTATGGAGGAATTTGGTATGGAGGTTTCTGGTATTCTCGTTCTATCGGGCGTAGAAGGTTGAGTTTGAGAAAAATGGATTGAAAATTAAATTAAACTCGATTTTCAATCCCCTCACGATCATCGAACTTTTATACTTTGATCGTGTTCCTGCTTAAGCAAATTTCTATAGAACTTGTAACGTTTGAAGGGAAAAATTTCATGTAAAATACGAATGAAAAATTACGAATTGCAATTCTTTCGTATTCGGTTCGAACTCAAAACTCTTGTTGGATCGTGGATAAAATTGTTTCGCGAAACATCCAGCGCCAAATCCTGGCGCCTGAAAATAAGAAAAGAACCTGATTGCCCGCCTCAATTGGCTCAATTACTCGATCAATCTTCGAACGTAATCTCTGAATCGTTTCAAGGCACTTGAGCGCAACATTGTGCTTCGATCTTACCTCGATCGAAACGTTCGGCTAAAAATCACGAAACAAAAGCCAATTTACTTTCCACGCAGACTCGGATATTCCCGTGGAGCACGTAGCCAAAGGATAAGAGGTGATGCAACGCGCGTACACGAGGATGAAAACGAGCGTCGCGAGTCGCACGACATTTGCCCGAAAGCCAGGAAGAGACCAGCAGAAGATTCCACCACCTCTGACTATCTCCGATTGCGTAACGGTGAAAATAGGGAGCCGTGGCACGACCTGCGGAGAAACGGTCCTGTCGCAGGTGCTCTCGAGTCTCGCGAGGCCGGATGAATCATCGATGAACCGTCTAATCGACACGCGCGATCTACACCTCCTAATGAACGGAATTCTCCACGAATTCCACAGAAAATTGTGCAATATCCTCGTTCGTAGTGAGACCAGAGTGCCATTTATAGTGGGAATTGTTGTAAGTTTTTACTTTAAGGTAAAGGTAAAATTGTCAACGTTTCGCTGGATGTTAAAGAAAGCGCGAACGTAGAAGGATTTATTCGTACAGAGATTATTGGAACGAATGGTGTTCTGATTCGCGTGATTATGCACATTATGGCAAAAGCCAAATTAGTTGCAGTTAAAGAAATACGTAAGTCAGACGCAATTCTGATTGCACAGCTGTCACTTATTGATATACGACATCAAATATTAATTGAAACTTCGTGTAAAAAAATCTATGGTATTTTATTCGTAGAAACAAAATTTGTAGACAAATATTTTAAGAAACAACGATATTTTGGAGATACACAAATCGTGATGAAGAATATTCCAAATATCCACAAACTCATCAAACGAACACATCAACTAAAGTTGACAAGTTCAGTTGATACTTCTCGGGAAAGTTTTCAAGCAATTCTGAAAATTTCAGTCGACAGTTTATCAAAAAGACGGACCTTACGATTCACTGATAAACCGTGTATCGAACGAATATTGTGAAAATATGAAACGTCACAGGTCACGATCGGGAATATACCAAATATGCACAATCCCATCGAAATGAGACACCTGTGAAGTCACGCGAAATCCGCTCCTAAAGATAATGATCGCATTTACGAAGGTGTCGTAACCGCGTCCTGTCGTTAACAGGATCGGCCAACGATCCGTCGTTTTCGATACGCTCTCTCGAGAATCCCGGCCTCGATCATCCTCCGCTGCCGCGTAACAAAAACCTCGTCTTTCCCTCGATCTGCCTCTATCTACTACTCCATGGACTAGAAAACAATGCTCGGCGTAGAAACTCTGACATCTTCGACGGGTGGCTAGAGAGAGCGAGAGAGGCCAGGCATTCCCGGAGGAGCCGCAAGAAAACAGAATTCCACGGTCCGCCTTTCTAGGAGGTGCACAGACTTCCTGCTATGCCCAGACAGTTTCGCCAGAAAGGCGATCATCCCGGTGTTGGCGCGTTACGCCGCCGTGGAAATCGTTTTCCACCTCGCATCTCCCAGAGATGCCGCGAGACTTTTTGCCTTCGAGAATGGAACACACCGAGGGAACCGCCTTGCGGATCGAACTGTTCTTTCCCAGAACAAGTGCAGCTCTTTGAACTCTATTCGCGAACTGAGACAGAAGACGCTGATCTGCCACTCGCGATGGTCACCGAAATATTTACGCTTATTCGCTGTCTGTAGTTCTTAGGTAGCTGGAGTTTTTACGTAGGTGAAACGACAATTTTGTTCGCAGAAATTCTCAGGTTTTCAGTTTTATTCTAAATGAGCGAGCGTTGCCTGACGATCTGGATATCCTGACGAGAAGCGCGTACCTTTTTCGTTGACCTACTAGAATTAATTATAAAATTCAGACGTTTGATATATTGCGCGAAGAATTAACTCTCATCTTAAACTTTCATCTATTGAATAACCTGCCGCATAGCGCACGAATGAAAAGAATTGTTTTCTGTACCCTGTAGACTCCGAGATATTCGAAAAAATACATTTTCATTCTTTCAAAAAATGTCTAATAAATTTAAATTACCGACAATACCCAATACCTATCTTTCATATCAATATTATCAATATTCCCTTTTTCGGTGTTTTCTTTCCACAAACCGCACATAGAACAGGTGACTTAAAAAGGAAAAAAGACCAGTCGAGAGCAATTCTACGATATTTCCATAAGAACACACGAAATGTTTTAAAGCGGAAATAAGAAAAATTGCAAATGCCTGGCAACGTAAGAGCCAGAAGAAGGAACAGGGGCGAACAACTGCTGAAGAAAAGTATAGAAGAAGAGCATAATACAGGGGAAAAGAGGACTCGCGGAACGGATAAGCTTGGAGATAAGTAGCGCGAACTGCGTGGCAGTAGGTAGAAAGAGTCTAGCACCGGCTTCGGGCAAGAAACTAGTGGCAATAATAATTTACAGTACGCTCATTCCCCTTCTATCTCTTTCCTCTATATCTTACTTCTTCCCTCTTCGGTTTCTTTCCACCCTGTTCTACCTTCGACGTGATGCTTCGTGGCTTCCACGGTGGTTGTTGCGTGCAATCCCATATTAGGAGTCCTGCTGCTCGGTTTACAGAGATGCGCGTCGGCCTATTGAGACGTAGTTACCCTTGCTCATCCTCTCTCTGCTCCAATCCTCCCGCTGGGACCAACAGCAGATGGAGACGAGGATGGAAAGACGCCAAGCGATCGCCTTGTGAAAAGGGGGAATCGAAAAGGTGAAACCCGATGGGGCTTTGTTGCGCGCCAACCGATTCGCCAACGAGATGGAGAGTGATTCTCCTTCAGGGAGATTCTGGATGTACACGCTATGAAATATGTACTACCTCGACGGAGCCTTCGATCCACTGCTCCGGGTATTAGAGCTTTCTGTAGGTTTTACGACGCGGAATATGTTATCTGGTGAGGCAGAGTCGAAGATTTAGGTGTGTTACTTTCTGTCCGTTAAATGGACGTCTTGGTTCTATTTTAGTCGAGGTTTCAATGCAGTTCAGAATCTCAGTTCACCTAGGCTTTAATAAAGCGATATAAACTTTTGCCGATTTATCTGATCGTTGAAAGAATGTTTTATGTGTTCTGCGATCGTGCTTAAACGTTTGTATCATTCTGCTTGTACATTTTTAACAGGCAAGCTATGCAATATCTTATATTATTCCTTGCATCAACAGTACAAAACTAGCAAACATTACAAAATGAGGAATTTCAGTCTGCTCTTTTCTTACGATGACAAAAAGTACGTTGATGGTTGCATTCTAATTATTTACACTCTATAAATGTTTTGCCTATTTCATGGTAATACTATCGAATCAGTAACACTGCTTATTTCACGTATTTTATTAGTATCGTCTATATTAAAACGATAATTGGATTTATAAATATCCTATCGTACTTTCGTCTATCGACTAAATAAACTACACGCGTCAACCAACTTCACTCGGCATCAACCTGTCGTGAAACTGCGCAATCGATGTTCCAGACATATTATCCTTATCCCTTCGAGCGCACGTTACAAGTATTTTCCCAACATGACGTCCTGACATCCCAAACCAGTGCACAACAACTCTGGTCAACCACATTAGATGCTGAGGTACATAGTTCGTGTAAACTGTTTCTATAAATTATCAAGGCAAAACATGAAGGTGAACTGACGCGCAGGTTGCTGAGACACGGTTGTGGCAATAAATCGCGGTCGGCATTCCTCCGTGCCTAGCTGCTGACGAATTTTCCAAGCCAACGAGCCAGCCCTATCGCTCTCGTTTCAACCTATCTTTTTTCCCTGCGAATAACAAGAGATGCTACTTTGTTGCGCTCAACTGGAAACCTCTTCTTGCCTGGCTTCTCCGCGGAGAGATGTTCTTTCAGCCGAATAACATTGTGTCAACATCGGACACAAAAAGTTAGCGTACGTCGAGATTCATCGCATTCACTCTTATCAGATAACGAGCTTTCTCTGAATGAGTTTTCCCTAGTTTCTTTGTGGTCAAGAATTTCTTCCATCTTGGACTTTTTAAGGCGAAATAAAAAGAAGAAGAAGAAGAGGCATAATGTCCTTTGACGTCATTTTCTTTTTTCTTCTTTTAACGAATCCCATTAGAGCGGCACAATTGAAATGCGGTAACCAGAGAAATTTTAGAAATCACAGTTCACAAATTATACTAATAGACAGGTACCAATAGATCTTCTTATCTAACTGCAGTAAGTCTGGTAATAAATCAAGCGAAATTTTGCAATCAAATTTTCCAATTACGAAATTATAAGAGAGAAATCTATAACCTATGGGTTGTAGCTTCGCGTTATTTATTAACGTTTCTAATAAATAATAATTCACTGTGTGAGAAAATTCAGATCAGCCGGTCTATACTTATCGAAAACAACCTAGTACTTAACTCACCGTCCATTATCCTATCTAGGAATCATTTTATTACAAGAAGTTTGTTTCTTAAATGGGATTTAACGTGAATTAATATCATTTATAATAACGTTCCTCGATATTTTCCGAAAATAAAATTCCACAAGATTCTCAACGATTTTTCACGAAAGGAAGAAAAACGAGAAAAAAAACGAAGCATGAATGAAACATGATTTCAAAAAGTACGCAAAAAATGTTCAGCAACATTAAACTCTGTAGCCGAGGTGATCAGTGAGACCTCATCATTCATCAGAACCACCCTATGTTACACCGAGAGAACACCTGTTCTCGATACCACCAACAAACCACTTGATAACCAGCATCCATCGAAAGACTCGCAGTAGTCGAGCCACGGGGACGCATTAAAAATCAAAGAAAACCAACAAGTGGTAGCGGGGGAACGTCGAATTAACGAGTGACCGGGACGAGAATTGATGAACGCGCAACCGGAGCTCGCGTTTAAAATCGCATCTAAATACAATCAAAAGTGTATTACACGCGATCACCTGTTTTCCCCGGGGAACCACAGTCGAGAAAATAAGTCACCGATGATCAATCGAAGAGCCGACATACACGCGAAAGGGAGGCTGAAACGCGGCGGTTGGTACTACTGCTCTTAAAGGTGTGTCTACACCTTCTCCTTTCTTTAAATTGTTTATTTACATAGGTCGCATTAACAACCAGATCATTAGCGATCACATCTTCATACAAATAACGATCTTTCTACAATAATTTTATACATTCTTATAGTAAAATAGTACACTGATAGGCAATAGTTTGATCGATACGATTGTTGCGTATGCTGAGGTCTTATCAACTCTTTGCACTTTTATTTTGCAATTTTATTTCAATCTCGTTAACAGCAGCTCCCAACGATTTTAAGTATTTTATTTGAAATTTACTTTAATTAAAAAATAAGACAATTTGAATAAATAAAGGAAGAAACTGTTGAAAATTGTGGATCTTAATTGCCGAAATAAAAGTAAAGGAACACTAAGATTACACTTAGAAATCATATTAAAATAGTTTTAAATTTATTTAATAAACGATTCCCAGGATCTTCGTCGATGTACATTTGCACGCGTCTCAGCATTCTCTTTGTCTCACCATCTTCCACATCACATTGCCAACGGGATAATTACATTCATCTATTTTTCAAGACACCGCGCACACACATACTACCACACATTCATATTCACATACGTGTGTCGCTACTACGCGGCCAATTTAGTCTAGCACACAAAATTATATATATATCAATAGAAACAAATTCACTTAAATACCAGTTTTATTCACACTATTGTTGTATTTTGTAATTTTTAAGTGTATGATATATCTTGAAACAATTTCCACGATGCAATCCTGGTTTTCTAGAGCATCTATTGATTCGAACATGAAAGAATATCGAGTGGCACTCGACAAAGGAGCTTCTGAGATAAAAACTTCACACTCGACGTAGGAATGCAAAGGGTCAAAACAGCGTATCAGCAACACGGGTAAGCATTGCATCGTTGCGTATGAAAACCTGATACTGTAGCGCGGATGCTATCGATTTCCTTGCGCAATTATTACTATTTAATTATTATTATTTACAATTTTAAAATAATAAATCCGGCACATACGCGATTCTCCTGATTTCGATAATTTTATCAGTAGCTTGCGTTTTGCTTCGTAGTTTGTTTCTTCAGAACAGATCTGAAAATGAAGGTTTCGTGTCAGCGTGTTTCTATCTACATCCTTGCCGTGTGTATTCCTCGCCAGTCAGATGGAACGACTTTGACGTTCGATGACCGTCAAATAGTCGCAACAATACAAAGATACGCAACAAGTGTACACGCGCCTTAAAATATCGCCTCACGCGATTTCTTCCTTGATGGCTTGGCAAACGAGATATTAAGTGGCGGACAGTAAAATATCGCGACCCGACCGCTCCACCAATTAGGATACGTACAGTAGTATCGTCCAGGTACTCTCGATGTTATAACCTTCGGTTGGGGATGCGAAATGAGAACATGGGAGGGGGGAGGAGATGCTGGGAAATGATAATAAAGGGGTATAGTATGTTGGCGTGGTATTTATAGCATTTAATGTTGGGCATGTTAACGTTTGTTTCTTCGGGGTGGAAAAATACGACAATTGTGACGCAGTAAAATATGGTGAGCTATGACGACGACGAGTCTACTTTATGACATTGTGGGCGGCCCTGTCCCGAGTAAATCTTGATCGCCTAACGGTGAAATGTTTGGTGAACCGGCTTTAACTCGCGCAAAAGTGTAAATAGATGGTTTTGTTAATCTAGGAAGAGTTAAGACCGCAGGCAAAATAACAATGAACCCTGAACGATTTTTCGATCTTGTGCCATAAACGATCTGTCGTCGAAAGATCGTGAACTAGTCAAAAATAAAGATGAAAAGGGAACGAAGAACGAGGATGTGGACGAATATCGAAGAACGCAACGGTTCTGTAGAGATTTCGAGTTATTTTAAATAATCGTAATAATTTGTAAAATCGTGAATAAATGAAAAAAATAAAGCCGTTGCGAGAAGAAAACGCATCTATTACATTTATCTGCCCGTTGAGTATTAAACTTTCAAATTGCAATTACTTTCTCGTTATCTAATCTATATCTCGATCAATTACTTCGCTCGCAAGCGACTGATATCCCGTATCCACGTACAGTACGGAGAAAACATTAACATTATACGCGATGGTATTTCAATCTGCTGGCACTTGCTGATGTTTCTATCAGATTCTACGAAGGCAATCTACCTTTGCGCATCAAGATCTGGCGATTTTTCTAAAGTTAACAAATAGCATCCGCGTTTCTTTTATTTTTCTGTCTGGTTTCATTGGCATGCCGGCACAGTCACGCACGATTCTCCACGCGTAACTATAAAACGCTATTCAAACAGTTCGACGGCGACTCGCTGAGATTTAGAGAATGGAGAATCGAGGGGCAATAAATATCCAGTCACCCTCTCCTTTTCGACGTGACACCATCGCGTTGGAACCACGCCGCGTTAAACCGTCGTTAAAACGTCATTAAAGTATCGCTGTCGATTAATACTAGCACGCGAATCGCGAGCCAAAGCCTTTTATCTCCGCGCTCAGTGTTTCCCAATAGTTGGTTGAAAAAAACTTTCTATAATCCTACTAGATACGTTTCAATTGATTGTCTGATCCTCGAATTTATGTGGTATCGAACGTGGCTTATGGTGAACCCAGTTCGTTCGTAGATTATCGGTTACTTGTGCCACACTGGTAATTAGGTCGATCCCAAGTTATACCTTTTGCATCTGGTACTTGATTCGTATTTGAATCGATATCTTCAAATTAAATAATACCAAACGAGTAACACGCAGTTAAATATCTTATCTTTATCTAAAATTAAAACGACAGGATGAAAATAAATAAATATATGGAGCTACGTTTCTGTCTCGATAAAATCATCAGCAATTCCGTGGGAATCGTAACTCTGACTAACGTTACACCGTTAGCCTTCGTTCTCGAACATTCGAGAGAACATCTTGAATATCTAGCAGAATAAACAAAGATCGCAAGAGTAAATCATCGACTCGCAAACCTACGAACTAACGATCGAGACAATATCTAATTTAACTTACAACTACTTACTTAACTCGTAAACTCTTCTATGTAGGTACTTGGCAAGCATAAACCAAGACGGAGCGGAGCGTAGGTCTGCAATGACCCGGATCGATTTCATGGATCTCGCCGAGGAGACGTCGGAACAACCGTGCGTTCATTTCGACGACCACCCACGACAATCGGAAATGGTCCGCGAAGCGGTCGGGTTGGCAAGCACTGATCTAGGTAAGACGACTCGTGTGGACCATGTAAATAAAACGAAAACGAACGCCTGCAAAAGGGGCAGAAAAGATGAAAATACGCGGAGGCGAGGGTGAACCAGAGTTGCAGAGTCTACGTGATTACCGATTACCAAAGCGATTTGCACCGTACGCCGTGCAGGCGATTAATTTCTGTAATGGAGTCGTACTGGGGATAAGATCCTTCGTAGTTGCAGCTGGCCATTAAGTCGATTCTCGATATTGAATTCGCCTCGATATCGAGCCACTCGAACATTGGATTTCGCTCGCGTGGTCGCCTCGCGTAATTCTCTACGATACGCCCCTGTAATTTGTTAGTTCACGGTACAACCAGGTTCCTCGAGTTTTCAAGACTAAGTAGCGATTTAAAGACGAACTTTCGAATTCACCGTGGAGTAGACATGGTCAAGTTTGTGATTAGGTTTAGGTAAATGTAATTTAAACGATACAGCCTCACTGGGATCCAAGGTTTCTTAAATACACGATTAACACATACGTATCTGGTCTAAGTGTGTGTTAGCTTTGTTTCGTCCTAATTTTAGTCTAATTTACAGATTATTTCTCTAGACTAGGTTTAGATAGTTTTACGTTTAACTTTCTCCAATGTTATTCTAATGTAAGTTTAATTTAACTTAACGCAGGTCTCGATGTAGGTCTAACTTTGTACCAGTCTAACATAAACCTGACTCATTCTGGGTCCAATGAAACTAAATCTATCAAACTTTCCACCGTCATGAGATCAGCAGAATATGTTCGCAGATGCAATACGACTGTGCGGTAACCTACATTAAATCAACCTCGTTTCACCTCAATATTTTACCCTTACCTTCATCTTTTACCCTAATCTTTCGTTCTAACCTAAGTCCATACCTGAATCCATCGTTCGTTTTCATTCGCACGAGAGTCTCAATATTCGACGTAAAATCTCTTCAACTTGAATTTACCTCTGCTCCTGTGTAACCTAAATTCAAATTAAACCTAATGCAATAAAACAAAATCTATCGTATTTTATACATCGTTTTACGAAGAAACGCCCACCGTGCAAGGCAATCTTCTCATCGATCCGACCAAGTTCTACCCGATGCTAATTCGTATCGAACTTCGTTTTCATCCGATAATAAGTAACTTCTGAGGGTCGAAGGGAGGAACGGAATAATTCCGATGGTTTCTTGCGGGCAAAGTACGCCAGGCTATACGACCCGAAGTGCTTTCCAACTATATGCACCCGATTACCAGGAACAAGACCGGCCTTTCTTGTTTCCACCGCAAGCCAACGAGCGTGTTCCGCTCTGACGGATGATGACGACGGACCATCTCAGCGGGTATCTGCTCCACCTCGATATCCTCGTGTTCGTCGAAACGAGGGACGAGCCACGTACACATAAGAATCGTACTTGGCGTGCGAGAATCATCGACGAGCCACGGTGACACGTTTCGTGCGATTATCCAACAAAGTTATCGAATTCCGTTCGCGTAGGCTAAAATCGCGCGATTTCCTATTTCGTTAAGAATAAAAGAAAATAGCGATTTGTTTATGCGAGGTCTCTGGTCTTTGCGATAATCATCGTACCGTGTTTCTGTGATAATAAAGTTTGTAGGAATATATTTTAAATAAATGCGTCCTATCCCAATATTTAAATATCTTTTTGCTAATATCATATTAATCCTATAGACTTGTAAATGCACAAATAACTGGTTTAATTATCCGCTATAAATTACAATATTCTTATTTTATCGAGTTTTCAAACCTTGTCAAATCTCTCAGAAACGATCTCCTCCCTTTCATCGAGTTCCATTTACGCCGCGAATTATTCTTTCAAGTTTTCAATGTTAGGAAACCTAGACGACAAGTTACGGTAAACAAACTTAGAGTTATCGTTTAGCACTACACGGACATCGGCTACGAGAGTGGAAGAAGTTGTGTAATTTAATTTAGGATTGGTACGAATTAGATGTAATTTAATTTTCTTAATTCAGGCCTAGACAAATGGGGTCTGAGAGTGGAAGTTAACTTGGTACAGGCTCGCACCAAGAGTTTCTGCTTAATTTAATCTAGATATAACGTGGGCTGGAGGATGATAGAGCTTGGATATTACGAGCTAGGTGTAACTTAGGTTTACCGTAGTTTAGCTTTAGTAGGACTAGATTTATTTACCAGTTAAAGAGTACTTGTTTCCGAGGCTCACTTTCACTGCGTCTCATCTATCTTGCTCATCTATCTCGTCTATCAATCTCGAAAATTATAATGATCTTTCTGATGAAGGGGTGCTTGGAGGAGTTCGAGGAATATAATTCATTAGAACACCTACAACAGACGAGAATTCAACGTCTGTGAGCAAACAGAGAGGATTCCCTCGCAAATCAACTCGACGCCTCGCAATCTCTTCCTTCACTCGTCCCATCCTCGTAGCCAAACCATCGAAATATATTTTTCTCTACTCCATATTACTCGAAAAGATATAGTGAATCGATTTCTCCAAAACCAAGTGCCATTCTACGCTCTGATTTAATAAAATACGAATAATACAGTAATAAAGTGGAAGATAAAACGACAAATATTTATCAACTCATCGGACGTCCACGTTTAAATTTTACTCTAATTCTGCATGTAATTTACGAAAAGGAACGAAGCAGATGACAAAATGATCTTTTGTTTTATTTTTTTTTTTTTTGTATTTATTTCTTAAAATTCACAATTTGTCCAATTTGGACATTTGGTAGAATTTTTTTAACAGTTATATTAACATGTTGATGGCTACCCCCAGCGGGGTACCATCCTCGCGTTTGCTAGGTTATATCCTTTGTGAGGTCTGCTGGGTGCTTCCTTTTTAGTCTTAAAAATGATTTGAAGAGACAAAGAAGCAATATCACAAAAATTCCTGACAATTCCAAAGTTTCAAATCGTAAAACCACTTCTTCATCGATACGCACGAAAGAATCTGTTGTTCCTTGCAGAAATCAAATCCCATAGATTTACCAGCACAGTTGTCATTACCAGCCTCGAGTCATTAAACGCGTTTCTCGTTAGCACCAGAGACGCTCTATCTGTCAACATAATCGTGAGAAAACGATCTTTCTGTCGTCGACGTCTATCGAAATAATTCTCTTTCGTTTCGATGAAATACGAAACATAGCTGAAACCGGTCGTCAGAAACGCTATGAAGTTTCCGACAAACCTAACACGATTATTTATCAACAAGAGGAATCCCGGAAGAATACGCGTCGATGCACTTTCACGAGCATTTGGGATGCGTTCAGCCCCGCGTCCGAGCTTCCTCGTCGGTCCCTTTTTATCGGTGGCGTGTCCACGGACGATATTCTCTTCAACGCTCGCGATTATCCGCATCGCGCCGATTCCGCTACCACGAGGAACGCGGTAAAAAGCGTCGTTGGCGGATCTCGTCGTTAATTGTCCGCGAGCGGTTTCCTCGTTCACACTGCCTCGATTGCCTCGCTGGATTCTCCTTTTTACCTCGTTCCTGGCTTGCTTCGAGCACGTGTGCTTTGAAGATAAATTCTTTCAAATATTCGACAAACACGCTAGAGTTTCAGTGTAAATTTAAACAGTTCGACCAGAGAGATCAGTATCTTCCATAATACGATAGAATTCTGATTCTGACGATGGCTAATTATTGTCTTAGTTTCTCACGGCTATTCTTCGATAATTCATCGTGGAATAATAACGTGCAGATCTTCGATTGAGAGATCAGACAGACGTCTGAAATAAGAGGATTATGGAAGAGAAGTGCGAGAGTTTTCCATTTCGCAAGGGATGCGGCAGAGTTGAGCGAAGTGAGGCGAAGTCGAAGAAAGCATCCAGAAGACCATTATCCGACGTTGTGTGCGTTCAACCCGAGCCGGGACCATTACCATTTATTCTGGCAACCATGTGCCGGAATCGGAATTCGTACTTTTGCGGAGAACGAATCGGCTGAATTTATAATAACAAGCAGCCTCCTTGTTCCACGGTTCGCAATCGGTATCATGGCCTGCCGACGATATACTTTGGAAGCTGAGTGAAAGTTTCGACTACACGTCCAACGCTATGCAATTTGATCGTCTTTCCGTGTCCGCGTCCAAGTTCTCGCCAATTTACGATCTATCGGTTGCTTTTTGTCATTTTTATTCGATTTTGTTACGTGGTACGCAACATTTTTCACTCGGATATTTTATATTATTTTTCACGATCTATCGGCAAGTTCGCCCCTTCGGGCAAACCACCAAAGTGTTCTACGTTTTTGCTATTAGGTAGACTGCGTTTCGTAACTTGCCAATATTATTGAAAATCAAATTCTCTGCTCTGGAATATTTTCAAACGCGAACAAACGTAATTTCGTCTCGTCGATTACAAACTCTGAGACGCTTTTGCCGAACAGCAAGGAATTCTACACCTTCGGCATTGATCGGCAAACTCGTAAATTAAAATACTTTCCACGATCTTCCATAACCATCCAATGCCATTTAAAATTCAATGCTCGAGGCTGAAACGCAGGCAAACATCGTGAGAGGCGAACAAAGGTAAGTTCGTCCCTTCGACATCGAAACGTTGGGATATTTGCCTTAAACGGCAACCGGAAGACACGCAGTGGCCGTGCATTTTTCTGGCCGCGTGTCGGTACAGCTCGACAAGGTATCGAAGGGAATCGAAGGTGGAGGAGCCAGGAGATCCGCGGCGGTGCGTGAGCATTGTCTCGACGAGACCGTAAATACTTCAACCCCGTCCTCGTGTGCTCGTCCTCGTCGTCGTCGTCCTCGTCGTTGTCCAGGAGGGCCTGTGAACGCGTCCGCCAGAATTTTTCGTCCGCCAACACCGAACAATTCTGACCACCCAGAAACCGGCCAACGATACGATACCAACCGGTGTACGATAAAATATCGATTTCCAGCCACCAACCACCACCGCTGCCAGGTTCCTCTCGTTAATGTACGATTTACACGGAACCTCTACTTGCTTCGAACGATCGCTTCGAGCAAACGCACGATTTACGCCAGCCAAAGGGTAATTAACATTGGGCAAGGAGAAAGAACGAGTTGGCTTATGGGCTGGGAAATAATGGGCTTTGCAATTGTGGCAAAGGTGAAACAAATCTCGTAGCTCCATAGAAAGTCTGAGTGGAGTTTCTTCTTTCGTACAGATCGATTTGAAATAGAAAAGTTTAAGCTATATAAATAGATGTAATTTGAAAAAGTAGAGCTATTGTTGGGATAACGGGGTGTTAACTTCTGAGCGAAACTTGTTTGAGTTTGTACACGCAAAAGAATTACAAAAAGAAACCAGAACAGTAAATTGGAAGAGAATTAGAACAGTAAATATTTAAAGAAAGAACTTGAAAATTGTAAAGTTGTTAAACGTAATATTAGTTGAATTATAGAACGAACTGTAAAATTACGAAATAGGAATAAAATCATTAGAATTTAAAAGGACCATTACATACTATATTCCAGAGGATTCCTTTTTTTCCAGTTCAAATCATATAGAGAATTAACGTGCGATATAAAGACACTGTAATAGCGCGATTATCTGAAATACAAATATATCCGATAAACTCAAAACTTGCACAGTAAACAGCCATAACCCATAACGCAATTTGCTCCCCAACAAATCACCCACCCTTCCCGAACCAGCGCCAGATCCCCAAGCAACAGGAGTTGAAAAAACACGAAAGCTCCCCCAAGCCTAATAGCGAAAGAGGAACACGAGCGTCAGGGACGTGGAAAGGCGTGATAAATCGCGTGGCAGTTGGCGGAACGAACGGGAGCACAGGGTCAAAAAGCACGGTCATACGTATACGCCGAGCCTTGGGCCCTTTGGTCGCCGCGTACAATCAGAAAAGCGCGACTGTTCTCGTCGGCGACCTTCTACTTCTCAAGATGCTATATGACCCTCTTAATGAAGTACGACAGATCGCGAAGTGCAAGCACTGGTGAAGCATGGCGCGAGGCTCGTTGTACCGCGATTGTAAGGGACACCGCGGTTCTTCGATACAAACGCGAGTAGGCCACGCAAAAAAGAGAGAATTCTTGCCGAAGACGATCTTGAAAACGCGAGCTGAGATGGCGAGGTGATAAATCTGACGATTTTTAACTCCTTTGTACGACAAATTCCGGTGAATATCGCTGGAAGGGTTGGGATGAGTTATGTTCGGCTCGAGAATGTATTTTGGTTTTTGAGAATCTTCGAGGCGTGTCTTTGTGATTTATTTCTGAATAAATAGGATAGCTAAATGCATGACTTTTCTAACGAGTAGAATCTCTTCTTCTTTTCTAACTTATGGAGAAGAAGTATATATAGGACACATAGAGGGATGATTTTTCTAAGGGATAATTCCTAGAGTTTGTTATTCGCGAGTTACGTGGCCTGGGGCTATTGGATGGAAAAATGAAGAAAACGGTAAGCCTGGTTAGAAAAATATTCGTATTCTCATGGAAGACTCCCTTCAAAATGCTACAATCCCTGTACCGTTACGTACCTTACACGATTAATCACTTCGTCCACGATAGAGTGGAAACATTAAGATGTACGACCCTCCGCGTGCATCAATCTCTTTGAAGGATTAAACACCGAGACAAAAGAAGTTACACTCTAACCTCCCAGAACTTGGCATTCATTTTTCTTCTGTCTTCCTGTTCGCGAAATGGAAATCCGACATTCCAACGAAACAAGTATTTAAAACGTAAGTGTGTAGAAATAAATTTCAATAAATAAAGAACCGTATAAACAAAAGAAAATCGCCGCACGGTCGCGTGTATACGCTCGATGCACACGATTCTAAGCCGATCTTCGAGCTTTCAATTAACACCGTTCTCAACGAACTTGTCTACGTGCTCTTCGTGTTTATTCCATCGAATAGTGTCGATTAAAAGCGGCAATGCTAATCTAATTCGAATGCAAGATCCAGGTCAGGCCGACCTGCTGCTTATACCTTGATCAACACCAGCGACTACAACACGGTCCTCTAATCTAATTAGATGCAATTAGAGAAGCCGGTAACGCGACCAACCACTGATTGGCCATTGCTGCTACGTCTAATTCGACTGGCTCTGCTGGTAGCGATCTCGTGTCGGCTACTGCTTCTCCAACCTGTTCGTCCTCCGCTAGAGTTTTCGAGGACAACGCGCCATCGACGATTGACTCTCGACCCGTTACACTGCTGGGACAATGGTACGAGTTAACGAAGCCGATTCGGCGAATTCGTTCCTGTTCATGGAGCATTGCATTAATTTGCAGCTTCGTAATTACGTGTTCGACCGTGGAACCGTTTCTCTCGAGGGATGATATGAATGGAATGGCTCTCTCTCTCTCTCTCTTTCTCTCTCTTGATCGAGCTCTGTTTGGTTGTCACGGCTCGAGGGAGAAAGAGAAAGGAGAAGTTGCGATTAGTGGAGTAAGACGAGCTTTCTTCTTGGATATTCGAGGGAAGAGTATTCCCGCTTTAAACTATAATATTGGATCGCCTTTGTTTTCGAGGATGTAACGATTGTGTAAGATGAGAGAACAATAGTGGATTCTTCTTTAGAGACATCCCTGGGAATATCGTAGTGAGAAGAAGACACGAGATAGAGATATTCACTTTGTCTAATTATGAAAGATTAGATAGAAGTAGGTAGTAACGCAATAAGAATATCACGGAAAACTAAATAAAAATCAGATTTGCCGTGCTCGACAACTTCAAGACGTTTATTATAGACAACTGTGTGTCGTATATGATAGACGAGCGATTGAATCCAATGGGAAGACGAAAGGACCACCAACTTGTTAAAAGTTCCAAAAACCAGCAAAATCCAGGATAAGACAAGACATTCTGTCGGAAATGCCGGCTCGAGTGGATCGCGATTCGCGCTCGTTTCTTCGTCCGCGTCCTTTTTCGGTTTCGAGCTGGACATCTTCCCGGAAGAACAAACGGTGCATTTCGATCGAGCAGCTCACGCACGAGCGCGAGGCGGCGCGATTTAAACCGAATTCACCGGCTGCCAACGAACGAGTGGCAGCACAAAAGGGCTGCTAATTTGCCGAGCCGCTTCAGCAACGAGGAACACGCGGACTCTTTTCAGTTCCGCGCATCAAAGGAGCCTTGGAAAGAGGACAAAGAGAGAGGCAGAGACAGAGAGAGGTTATTTTCGTGCGACGCGATGAAAAACCAGCGCTGTCACCCCGACGCAAGGAAACGCGACCTCTTTCATCCTGTTTTCACGCCCGGAGATGAGCAATCTGCGTCGAGGATTGTTTCTAGACCGCATCTCTCTATTCTCTCTAAACGCCCTTCTTTTCGGCCTCTTTCGAGTTCATTGAACGAGGAAACTCAGACGCTAGTAACTCTGCTATAGAGGAAATTGTTCGAGCAAAGAGCGAATACAAAAAGTAGAGGGTTCTCTTTGTAGGTCAGCTTTTACAGCTTGAAAGAATAATCGCGGTGAATGTTCCGTTTCTTAAATCGCTTTGACAAGGATGCGAATTTGCACGAACATTCACGGCCTGATAATAATCCTATCACACTTCGTATCCAAAATCCTTAAAAACCTGTCTAATCCGCTACAAATCGATTTGCCACCTTGCTAAAATCGGATCGATAGCGTCAAATTTATTCAACGTATCTTCCAAATGCCTCACCGATCCACGCAATCCTCTGCTGTAACCTCGGTGGGTCATCGATCACTCCTTATACAGTGCATATAAGCAAACGTACCTACAGGTGGATCAACGTGTAGGACTGAAAGGATCGCTTTCGTCAAAAAACCCGACCAGATAGAATCAAAGAGGACTCTGACCGAGGCGGTCCTCTTCAACTCGCCGGAGCCATTCTTCGTGCTGGGCGTATCTGACGTGCACGAGGAACATCAAGAAGGTCTCGAAGACGTGCGCGTTTCACGCAACGCGGGGCCCAGCCTGAAATTATACCAAGCAGAGAGCTCCTCTTTTATCTAGGATGATCTGAAGGTCCGGCCCAGAGTACAGAATTCGCAGGAAACACACGGCCCATCCTCGTCAATCTGGACAGCTGGTAAATTGAATTTTTTCGTGGCGTGGCCGATCCGATTGGCCGAATCATTCGTTCGAACGATACACGAAACATCGGAATGGAACGAGCGAACATTTCGAAATGTATATTGGGCTCGATTATTTTTATTGGTAACTATGCTGCAGGTTGTCATACGCCTCAAGGGCTAAACATATTTCTTAGAAAATGACAGCTCCAACTTGTCCAATGATTTAACATTGGTTATTTGCTTCTCTCTGAAACGTGGTTCGGAAAATTCAGCCAATATGATAAACCACGGAGTAGAGATACCATTTGAAAGCAAGTTGATCAGCGTGTATTATTTTTACAAAAAGGAAGATGAAGCTTGGTCGACTCATTGAATCATGCTGTGACTAAGGACTATGGATTGAAGTCATTACCTACCCGCCAAATACGCAAGATATATGTACACCCCAAAACCAAAATTGAAATGTGTATCGCAAAGAATTGCGTACGTCAAATCTCAAGATAGCTTCTAGCTGTACCCATATAGAAATATATCGAAATATATGGAATATGGCATTTTGAGTAAATTGTGTGTATTATTTAATGCTCGCAATTTCCAACACCAAGGCCAACGAGACAGAAGCGGAACTCTGAAACACAGGTAATAGGTTATTTGGGTTCGTTTACTAAACGAGTGATTCGCAGCGTCTCTCGATAGAAGATACAAGGATTGTACGTATTACAAACGATCCTAAGTTATACCTTTGTATATATACCTTTTTCTCTCTTCTTTCCTCTCCTAACGTAAGATATCATTGTAATGAAAGTGAATTGGAATGTTTGAAAAGATATAAAGTAGGTGTGAAGGAATTCGAATCATAAACTCCGACACTGCTAACATCTTAAGCCAAGAATCTTAAGCCGCATAATCCTAGGATTAGCGCTCGATTCTGCAACATAGTAGTCTTGTAGATCTCGCATAGCCTCGTGCTACAAGCAATGAAAAGCCTAGAAAAATTAAATTTACACCGCGTAAATAAGAAATCAAATGCGAAGTAGCAACGTTAAACTCCACCCAATCCAACGCGAGTTACCAAACCCAACAAGAACAACTCCACGTTCAAGGACTACGAGGCCACGACAAACTATCGAAAAAGCAAAGAGAGAAAGGGATAAAAGCGTCACGCGGGATTTATCATGGCGGAGATCTACAACTGTTTTGAACGGCCGCCGTCCCGACTCGTAATTCGTCGCCGCTCCTGGCGTAGTTTCGCTCGTTGTAAATCAACCGATTCCGCGAATTTTCACCGGTCGAGAGGCAAACGATCGAGGCACCCGTAGATCCAGAGGAACGCGCACTTCGATCGGAAATTATGCGACAGGTGGTTGGGTGCAGCGCGTGTCGGCTTAATCTGAGTTACGACGACGTTGCGTAAAGCCGAACTGCTTCCACGCACGATGGTCCTCATTGACCAATTTTTTACGAGTTCTGCCTCGCCTTCGGCCAATATATACCTACATATATATATATGTGTGCGATTTCGAAAGATTCGCGACAAACACGCTAGGTCAATTGAAATAAAATGATTTTAGTTAACGATGTAAAGTAGATAGATTTACAGTAATGGTCAAAAATTTGGAATTACTTCGACGATTACATCGTATCAATCTTTCGTTGGTTAGATGTGTTGCAAAGAAGTGTGGTTAATTCGAGACTGATATTGTCAGATATCAATGCATGCATACGCACAATAATAATATAAAACTAATATAATAAAGGTGAAAGAAAGCGCAGAATGTATATGCATAACATGTAGAAATATATAAAATGATAATAAAATGAAATACATAGGTACATAAGTTGCGTTGTAATTCCGAGGAAAGCATTAGGATTGGTATAATATTAGCGGGAGAAAACGTGGAAAATAAATTGTACGAGTGATTCGCAATCGCAACAACGCATCGGAAAGTCCAAAGTGCTGCATCATAATTTTCTGAGAGTTTCGGATATCGTTTGGAAGTTTTAATATACCGAATTAATTAAGTTTAAGACGCTAAGACGTAAACGTACGTAAAATTCCACGAATCTCAGGATAAAAACAATCTACTGCCCCAAGCCTCCTCTGACTGAGTCTTCGCATACGCCACATTGAAACCTACACGATCAGTGATTATACCGCGAGACTTCCATCCTAATCAAGAACCTGTTACCAGGTCGCAAACATTAAGCAACATCGTCAAAGCGTGGTTCAGGTCGAAAGTCGCGATACGACCGACTAAAAGGGGCCTCGAGGGTAAGAAAAGGAGGAGGTGAAGAACTTAGAGCGAGGAACTGGACAATCAGGTGCGTTTAGACGGGCCGTTTTGCATCCTCGCGTGTTTTCGCATTCAAATGCCTGGCCGATGCAATTTAAAACTCGTTTGGGCGCCACAGTGGGGCCAGCTCTCACCGGTAAGAACACTTCACTGATTTCGTGCAGCATCTGGACCAGAGAAGACGAGGAACAAGAAGGAGAAGAGGGACAGGAGGGGGAGGAAAGAGAGAAAAGAGCAGGACCACCAGGCAAATAAAGCCCTGGAGTGGCTGAAGGCCAGTTTTCAAAAGGAAGATGAACCAACGTAGAAAGAAGCAACCTCTCATTGTCCTAGTGAACAGTCCTCTTTCACGGGTACAAAACCGACGATTCGTGAACCCCCGATTTCGTTTCGTCAATGAAATAAAGAGAAGAAAGGATTCGCTCGAGGGAATTCGCTTCGGGGTTCTTCGCTTCTTTGATTCTAACAATTTCGGTGTCAGGAAATTTTAGAGAAACGTCGGATGGAGACGTGTTATTTTCGGTGATCGTTGGGCTTAACAATTAGAGTTTCTGATTCTCGAATTTTTGTTTCGAGTTTCTCGAACCAGAATGACTTTCGAACTCTTTTCGTTTACATCAAACAGGATACCGCGATCCTGTCCCCTCAATCGCTATATGCAGTGAAATTAGCAATTAGCGATTTTCTTCGATAGGCTCTTCGTTGAAAAGCGTTCCGAAGAGATCGAATTGTAAATCAACGTTTTCTTCAGAATTTTAAGCCTGACGAAATACGTGGCGGTTGCAAGCTTCTAACCGGTATTTCTACTAAATTCGTCTATGGCACAAAAGCGTACGTTGTTCGTGTCAAACCTGAAATCCACTCTCTCAACGCAGAACCACAGGGCCTTAAAAATCTGCATAAACTTTTAACGTGCCATCGCCACTATACCAAAGAAACCCCTAAAACCGGCGGAGCTCTCCGAAAGCATGCAAGAAACAAAAACACAGCGAACCACGGGCAAAGAAACGGAGAAGCGAAGGAGAAGCTAGAAGAAGGCTGTGGCGGGCGAAACGTGGCTTCGAAGGGTGGAAGAGCGTTCCACCGAAGGGTATAGATCGAAGTCAACGATAGCTCCACGTAAATATGTACGCCGTGGCTGGTAGATACACCACCGCCTACCAGAGATACGTCTGTTTCGTAGCAAAGGTCGAGCCGGGAGATCGATTTGCATGTCACTGATAGGAATCCGCTCGAGTAACGACGTATACGTGGCTGTGCACGCTGATCCGAGCGTGCGCGCGCGCGCATGCTCGCGAGACCCAGTGACGGAAGCGGCAGACAGTTCGAGACAAACGATCCGATATCTCCTCTGTGCACACACGCGGGGCAATCGAGACAGCCAACCAAGAGTGCAAGCGGACGCTCCGGCCAGCAGACGAATGAGAAAGTCATCCATCGTAACACGATAATTATTATCATCGATGCTCGCGGCCGGCTGGCGAGCGAGCTGCTCTCTGCCTCGACCGCTGCCAACGACCGCGAGAATAATCGCGACCGTGCTCTCGCGGAGAAGAGCTACGGGATCGTGAGCAGACGCTACACGTATAGGATGGCGAGGAGATTGGAATTTTTCAGAAGGTAGCACGAGGGTTTGAGATTTTGGGAGATTGGACGTACGGAGATGGAAACGATGGTCGAATTTTTCTCTTTCTAAGCCTGTAAACCTGCGAGTCATTCAATTCTTCGATGTTCGAATCCTTAAAACCTGGATCCTTGAATTTTTTAATTCTTCTCAACCATCAAACTATCGATGCTTTGAATTTGTTAATCCTCGGATCTTCGAGTCTTTGAAAACTTTTTTTGTATTTTTAAATCGAGGATGACAACCATCCATCGACCTATCGACAACTTCGAAAAAGGTTTTCCCTCCTTTCCATTTGCTGGATACAGCAAGCACAGGGAAACAGAATCTGCTGTGTCTGCGTGATTGTGCGTTCGAGGAGAGGTAACGGAAAACTGGCGATCCTGGTATGATTCAATGATCCCGTGGGGTCACGTACATTCGTTCATGCGCGACCGGTCATCAATATGGCGGCGAATAACTGTCGCCGCTAGAACGGGCCCTCACGAGGCTATCATTACTGATAATTGCGGTTGGCTGACACCTTGTCCCACCCGAGGATCCCCTTATCCACGGTCGCCGTGTGTTTCTTGCCTCGTCCACGTCGGATCGAGCCACAAATGGACGGGAGCAATACGACAACAGGATGTCTGCGGGAAAAGGAAGAAGAAAAAGCCAAGACCAGAGGTCGACCAGTCTTCTGACCGGTCGGGTCTACAGAAAATTTGACAAAGGCCGTTTCGAGAAAGAGAACTACGACCGATAAAAGATCCAACTGCCTTCTGGATCTTTCTTCCTTGGATCCTTTCTTCTGCAGATTCTTTCCAAGTGTTTGTGATTTCTGAGAAAAAAGAGCGTAGTATTCGAGAGGTAAGATTTATCGCGAGGATTTCCACAAATTGGATTTGTCGTCGATTTCTTTGCACTTTTTATTTCACAGTTGAAGTTCGACGACTGTCGTGTCGCATACCATAGATTTCCAGATCTCCATAAAACTTTTTACCGCGTCGTCTATCGTTTCTTTTTTCATTTTACAAGATGCGTCGAAATATTTGAAATTCCTCGTGCTTTACTACTCTAACTGGTACAAAGTAATAACTAAATATCTTAAATTAAATGCAGAAAAACGAAAGATGGTGGAAAGAAAATGACAAGACCCGAGTTTTATACAGCTTAGAAATGGTAGATGGCTAAATACAATTTCCTCGGATGTTACAGATTGGTTTTCAAGCTTCGAGAACAACGATAAGAAGTGCTTGCAAGATTAGCGTGGTACAAAAAATTGAAAAGAGGAAAGAATTCGAATTAGGACCAGCGACAAGCCCGGAGGACCATACGGATAAAAAGAAATTGTAATTTATACGTCGCTGTGCCGTCAACGTGGACAATAAATCCGCTGGCGCCTCGGATGGGTTTAGTCGGTTGGACGAAAGATACCCGGGCCGCCTAGGGTGTCCATTATTCCCAGATAATTACATACTTCTCCCTCAGGAATTTTTGAAATGAGTTTCAGCCCCGCTACGTGGCCACAGCTTTCGTCCGGTCCGCCTTCCACTCTCGATACCTCCGCCAATAAGCTTTTCTCCCTTCGTGAAAATCCCGCAACCTTCTCTAGAAATCTCGTTCGCCGTGGAAATTCGATCAGCCACGCTACTACCGTACAAATTAGAATTAAAGGAGAAACGCAGTCGAGTTTTCCAATTTCTCTTACGTTAATGCCGGATTATGTAACTAAAATCGTTAGTTTAAACACGCAAACAGTGATCCTGAGCGTCTTAAACTTTTCGATCTATAAAGTAACAATCCTACAAATTAACATACAACGAATCTAACTTTTTTAAAATGTATACATAAACGATACATCTTCCTAACGACCAAACGCCTCGTAGACTAACAAAAATTAGTCTAACAATTGCCTATCTCCAACTAAGACCCAACGAGTCAAAAAATCGCGAGATGCTCGCTTTAGAAAAATATATCGTTAAACGCCAAATGTTAGGTCGTCCGAAAAGTTTCTTTCGTTTTATAAAGAAATAATAGACGCACAGTGTTTTTCATTTTATATTAGATTATTAGATTATGCACGCATTAATAATGGAGATAGAACGAAATGGGTCATACCTAATTCAATAAAATAATATAAAACAGAAATTGTTGTTCATCTATTATCACCTTATGTTTACCGTATTATTATACATCAACGTATTTCCGACTATCATTACAAGTATCTTCTGCAAGCCGAATATTTCGTCGAATCGACAGAATCGATCCGATGGTCTCCGATCGCATTCCATTGAACCGTAAAAGCCAGCTTCCGTGTTCCGGCTAACTGTTCACCGTGAGGGCATAGCGTCTAGAAGGACGAACACGAAAGAGAAACGGAGGAAGACGTGGAGTTAAAGGGACCAACAAAGACCGACGACAGAGGGGAGTAAACGTTGCTACAGCCCGTTAAGCTACAGTCTCCCGTCGCTGGTTCGGTCTAGTTTCGAGCCATCGTCGGACGTAGAGTCTCGCGTGAGCCTGATTGCGGTTCGAACAGGTTGAAGAGTTGGGTAATGGACGCGCCCACGTCTCTACGTTAGCGGTACCAGCTTCTGTTATCTTCGCCGCTTCGAATCAGCTTCGAGCCGACAGTTTCCGCTGGACGATAACGGGCTTCGTGGAATAAGGGAGGATTAGGGGCTGTACCAGACCACCGGAATCGGGTATTAAACCGGTAGATACTCGGCGCGTTATCGGCAATGGGCCATTGATCCGAGTATAGGGCAATTCGTTGCTTCGCATTGGAAACATATTTTTGTACATTGGAGAATGGGGAATATTCCGAGGATGTTGGATAATCGTAGGATCGAAGTTTAAAGATTTCTATCGCCGAGCATGAAGTTTCCGATATTTTCTATCGTAAAGTATGGCTTTCTTACCAAAGTTTTCGTTCGAGTGGATTTGCTAGCAGATTTACCGTGAATACGTTGGTTAGAATTTGAGACGTATGAAACTCCGGCGTACATAAACTATCCAATCATTTCTACCACGTAAAAAATTAACGATGCAATTCAAGTTGCGTTTGCACCTGCTCGTTCACCTTTTCCGGTTTCGCTTGACCTAAGATCGACGCGGCGGCGGCAGCGTTGCGATGATAACGGTACCGTTTTCCCAAAAATCTAACGTTATGGCTGCGTTTCAGCGCGATAAAACGCGTACGAAATACGATCGTCGCGGCTTCGCTTTATCCGCTTCGAAAAGGACGTAGACAGTCGACAGCGTCGAGAAATTAACGATACTACGGCGTTTACAGCTGGTGACTAAGGTTCGTATGTGATTTTCCTATCGACGTAAAACATCTGGGTTTCTATGATTTGAAAGACAGATTCATCGAACTCATCCTGTCTCACTGATCGTATTCTTCCTCTAATTATACATATAATAAATATTCCACGTTGGATCTGTTGAAGTAATTACTTCTAGGAAAACTCTACGTTCTTCTGTTGTATACCTATTACCCGACACATAGAATTTAGTGAAGTAAATAAAAATGAAAAATGGAGAGGTTGATATTATTGTGCCCTTGAATATGAATGTTGTTTTGGGTTACAAGGTCTAGAAACAGAGAGCTATAAGTAGATTTTTATTGCTGTGTCTTGTAACTTTCAGCTAGAGTTACACAACAAGGTTCATTTTTTTGGTAATGTCCTTTGCTGTAAATGTACCAACATGCTTCCTATCACATTCCATGGTAATGTAACACTGTTAGAGCGAGGATCTGGATCAACATACACTTGCACTTATTTCTATATATATTTCTACAGATTCATCCACGCGTTCCTCCTTATCTAATAAGATAACATCAACAGGATCGAAGCGTTTCCTTGAGCAATTATCTAGACAGTACAAGATCAACGTATCGATGCACCGTTATATGTGCATATAATTAGATACAAGAAAAAAATGTGTAAAAAATTCAAATCACAGACACGCTGATTATTTTCCCTATAGAAAGCGAAGAGATTCGACACAATGACGTCTGAATGCAAGCGCTTGCTCTGCCGACACCGCAAAGCCTCTTAAATTCCAAAACCACCTTTTATCACGATGTCATAATACAAAGCAACGCCCCTCTTGGTTGAAGAGGCGCAAGATCGCGGCACATCCCATACGAAGGGTGCAGCCAGGCAACGCTTAATGGCGCAAATCGTCGAACAAAAGTCTCATCGAATGGATCGTTTTCACGCTGTCGTTAACGTGATCGAGCCGTCTGAGGCCGCGAGACTAATAGGAAACGTGTCGTCGATGAGGTAACGTTGCAGAACGCCAGAACGACGTCGAGATGACGAGGCCGATAACGACATCGAACAAACAATGCGAACCAGCCATCGTCTTCTCTCTTTTTATTCTTGCCCCTCGTGAGGCTCTGTATACGTAACTACTCGCTCGCCTAAACGCCAAGTTAATCAGCTGACCCCAATTAAACGATAGCCATCGGCCAGACCAGGCGAGACGCAACGGTTGCGTCGTCGATAAATGTTAATGAACCGTGCACGTAATAGCGTGGAGAATAATAACCGGGGGAAAACGCGGCCATTAACGACGCCTTTGTTCCACCTACGATTCTACCGATTATCCTACCGGTCGCGTTAATATCGTAACGGTGTTCCAGCGCCAATTACAGTACAGTTTAATTGCGAGTAACCGTAAACCCTGCTGACCAACTTGTTCGCAAGATGACGTTAGAAGAAGGTGATGGTTTTGAAGAAATTGTTATATACGAGTGAACTGCGTGTTCACAACTCTGTACTAGAATGTTATTTGCGTTTCACTCTCAAAATACGAATCAAGATTACGAATGATCATTGACACTTTACGATCTACAAATTCTGCTAATGCTACTAAAGAAACATTAGCCAAGCCAGAGTGTTCGTCGAGTGTGGTACTTTCGAGTTTCAACGTTCCGCTCTGTAAGATCATCCCGGGAACCATCGAAATATATTATAAAGAGGCTACGATCGACTCGTAATTTACGCCGGTGTCAAGTGGCTAATTCATTTAATTAGGCGCGCGTAAATCAAGCGGAGCGTAGAAGCTGGTAATCGGGGCGAGTGATCAGCTCGCCTCGAGAGGCCATCCTCGGCCATGACGAAAGAAAGCGAACGGATCGAGAAAAGGAAGAAGAGACGCAACAACGACGACGACGAAGAAAACGAATCGTTCGCGCTCTCGCGGCTTTATCGCGAGTAAGTAAGTACTCGTGGTAATTAATGGCGGATCGGCCGATCCAATTTCTTTCTTCGATCTTCGGGCAGAAAAATCGCTCTGGCGATAATTGCGAGAACCGCATCGATCGCTCGCGTAACGCGGCTAATCGTTTCCAATTCAAACGACTAATCCCCCGCGCTTCGGTTCGTCCTTTTCCCGTAAGAGGATTTGCATAATTGGCCACCGGTGGCCATTTCGCGTAGATACGCGGCAGCCATTCGACGAACGAACAGGTAGCGAGAGGAGTTCCCTTGAGAAATGCCAATTCCAATTAACTATCGATTATTAGGCCCGCGCCAGCCCTATCGAACGGATTACGCCTGTCCCGTTCAGAGAACCTTGATAAATGCTCGCGACGGGACGCTACCATTCCTCGTTTACCTTTTTCGATCGGTGATTCGCTGGTTGCGACTTCGCCTGGAACAGAGGAGAGAGAATTTCGAAGATGCTGGGCTTAGCGAAAGGAGTTTTCGTATTTACGTGGTCGAACAAGATGCAAGTGATCGAGTATGCTTGACTCTGCGTACATTTGTTTGACGAAGGAGGATTTCGATATTCCTGTTTCTGAAGTTTCGTTAAGTTTCTATATTTACAATCTTATTGTCGTTCGACCGTGGACGTTTATGGAAATTAACGTTTTTGTTGATAAAAAAAAAAAAATGGAAAATACATAGAAGATTGCTTTACCTATGAAACGTTCGAAGAGCGCTGTACTTTGAACATCTTATACGTAAAATATATTTTCGCATGTTCTATACACACAAAGCTCGCCGTCCACTAATCGTCTACTTAGCACGAATATATTTTTTAATCTACTCGAAAAGAAATTTTATAGGAAGAAGTTTAACAAGCAAGATAATTAGAATTTGTGTAAATAAATTATGAATAAAACGGAGCAAGGTTGTTGGCAACATTGTACAAAGCGCCAGCAACGTCTGGATGATTCCGACCTGTTAGCCCAATTTCACATTCCATCTCAAGGACGCCCAGAACGACTCGACGAAGAACAGGGCGAGAAAGGGACAAGACACGCATTCGCCGTACGTAGCGCATTATCTTTTCGCATTTTTCGACCGAGATTATTCTCGAAACGAATGGCCCTCTTAAGGCCCGCGACCGAACCATTAATCTGGCTTCGGTGATGGCCAAGTTGTCGGGCGCGCGCGCAAATCGGCCATTGCGAATCCTTTAACACCGTATCGTAATGCCATCCCCCATCAAACGTCGTTATTTTAATTTCGTTTTCGCGTGTCGTGGCGCCGATAATAAACTACGGCCCGCCTTGGTATCCAGTTAAAAGTTCGATCCTCCTCGACCAAAGGAAAGTGACAATCTCTGTATGGCAATACATTATCGAATGCATAATATGGTAACGTGAGTCCTTAAGATCGATGTTGTTGAGGATACTTAACGTCGGTTCGTCGAGGACTCTTTGTCGAGATCGATAATACGCCACGAGATGATAATTTTATTTTTAGATCGAGATCAGCAATCGTTGTATGGGAAAATAATATCGAGACGGAGACCTTGAAAGGTGGGATAAGATTGGTTCAGGTAGAAAGCTGCTGATATTATTTTCCCTTTTTTGGTCAGTCAGTCGACTTTGATTTGAAAGCAACAATTACAAAGTGGCGAAATTTTTAAATCGATACGTGTTTCGCAAGAAACAATTAATATTAAAAAATCGGCTCGATCGACTCGTGAAAAACTTTGATAAAATATCTGATAATTCCTGATCGACGATGAAATTAGATTCGACGATTAGAAAAATCTCCGGCTATGTTATACTAGAATTCCATAATTTTCATCGACGTATATGTCTCGACCAGTGAACGCGTAAGAACACGTCTAAATTTACAATTTAGCCATTCAGAAACATTTGCAAAAAGATTTCCGACGTATCTGTCAGGTAAAGTACAATGTCCATACCGTTAAAGAAAACCGCGGAAGACACAGTTTACGGTCTTTACTCAGCCATCAGTCCGGGTTTAAATCAATTCTGACGGTTTCCAACGTAACCACGGTCATCGACGTCAAAGAGGAAGAGTCTAGCAGCGAGATTCGCGTCTATTCCGGCGTCCACGTCGGCCTAGACGATGTCGATGGTATTGATGGTGCTGACGATGGCCGTGCTCGGCCGCTAACTACAATTGACTCCGACCTCTGCTGCTCCTAGACTCCGAGGGAGCCGCTTCAAGGGGCAGCTTTTGATTCACTGCCTGCCATAATGTTCCAAGCCTGACAGTTCACGATTCCTCAACGATGATAACCGTCCGCCATTCGTGCCGCGCCGCTTTGTACGCTCTGGAATATCGCCTCTTTGCGTTAGAATTTGCAATAATATTGCCGTGACTTGCATTTCCCATTTTTTCATAACTCGATTGCGTTCAGTTAGTTAGGTCGAACGAACGAAATACTTTTGCAATTCCATCGAATTCGGTAATAAAATCCTTTACAGCGAATACACGGTAGAAATTATGTTTGGGAATTTAATAGACTTTGCATATCAAGCTTAGGACATTTCCTCAGCAATTAAAAGAAGTTCCTTAAGGAGTTTAATTAATTAAACAAATTGTCACAACGAAGGACAGAAATATTTTGGAGAAGAATAATTCGTTCGAATCGAAGCTTCGTTTACTTACGAGTAAAGGATTAGAAAAAAAATGGATTAGAATTTTTCGCTTTAATCCAAGTATGGCCATTATCCTTGCAGAAGGACGACCGCATAGTAATTTGCAAGAATTACAGAGTGTTAAACAGCGGGAAGAATATTTAAAGAGTGTCTAAATCAATGGACTTTCACTCTCGACATGGCTGCACAATGAGATTCCTTTTTGAATGATACGCATCTGAACGTCCTTCGTATATCGAGCACAAAGAGCCATTATGATCGTCATAAAGCAACGCAGACAACGTTCATTCCGGTTATGACCGTTCGAGTGTTAAAGAAAGACCGGTGTTTCGTGTTGTTAACGCGTTCGAGTGGTACGCTGAACGTTTCGTTAGTGGAACGATCATTTTCGCTGAATGAAACCGTATCAGGACGCTAAACGGATCTGTCAGTGGCAAAGTGGATTTCGACAACGCATCGATTGGCCGTTTGCAACGAGTGTATCGAAACGAGAATTTGCGTTAAACGATAATTTAACGATACTCACGTGCTCGTCCACCGAGTACGTCAGCTCTCCATCGTCGTACAAAACGAACCATCTTCTCTGCCATCTCTGAAAAATAAATTAACAAGAATTCATCAGTGATATATTTCGCGAACAAAAATGCGATGCTTGTTTAAAATATTTACGACGAGTACTGCAAAATTAATAATTCTTCTAATAACTTTGCAGAGTTACGTACCATCTATGTAATAATACAGGGCAGAAATTTGATTGTTTCAGGAATATATGACAAAAAATTCTGCAAAATCGATCGTTTTTCAGATTATTTTATACATCACGGTGTATCTTTCACGCAAGTAGAGTTTCAGAAACTTGGAAGCGTGTTAAAAGGAACGATTAGTCCGGAGCAAGGGACAAAGAACGCGAAGAATTCACTTTCGATGACACCCGGTCGTTTTCGTGGAAACGCTTATTGCATCAAGTGAAAAGAATTCCGCTGAAACCAAGGTCGGACTTGTCCAACTTACATGCAGGAATCTCTAAGTCTCTGGACGTGGCAGCTGGACAATTAGCACGCCGCGGCCGTTAATTAGGAACGAAGCTTAAGAAAAGAAGCCGTACAGCGTTTAGTCCGTCATTCGTCGCGAGTTTCCCTCTATTTTGTAAACTTGCCAGGTTCTTCCCGTCACTCTCAATCCACGTTTCTCAAATTGAAGGAAAATACGAAAGGATCGTAATCAAGAAATCCCTTTCGTTCGTCGCAACTAAAGCGAGATTAGATCCAGAAAAATCCAACAACTCCGGCTAGTTCGTCCAGGCGCTTGAAAATTTTCGCACTCCACCGACGCTCTGTTTCACTTTCGATTATCGCGTTAACAGTTCACTGCGATCGCTCATTGATCACCTTGAGGTGCATAGTAGGTCGGTGATAGTGCTGCTGCTGGTATATGATTTTTGTCTTCATCCGGATTGTCTTCTTCTCAGTTAGGAATCGTGGAGGAAAAATCGGTCTACCAGTGCCAGGAGTTGAACCTGGTCTGGGCGTTAACCACTGCTCTGCCGTCGTCCGGTCATAGTTTGGTATCGAGTGCCGCTACAACCTACATTTTAAGGGCTACATTTTCCGCGGCTTCGCGTCCCACCACGCTATCTCAACGATATCGAAGCGATAAGCGTGGGCACGTAGAATGAAGCTATCCGGTGGACACTTAACCGCGTAACTGTGACTGGTTTTCGCCGGCACCCTGCAAGCGGTTACAGTTCACGAGGGGTCGATTCTCGTGGGTTGATGATTCGCGAAGGGACGGCGACATCGTCGTTGTCGTCGAAACAGGCAGCCTAGGTACCGTTGCAAAATCCTCCTCCATCCGAGAACGAACAGAAGAAGAAGGATAAGAAGAGGGATACGAAATAAAAGAGAGAAAGAGAGAGAGAAAGGCGAGATTTCAGCCTACACGAGGCGGCGGTATCTTCATCTGGTAATTATTCAGCGGGCCTCGTACGCGAGAGCCGCGGCACGTGCGTGGGAAGATCTGTTCGTGAAGGAAGAGGAAGAAGAAGCGGACGAACAATGCCGCGGGATTGAGACGGCGCGAGAGAAAGCACGGAACGAGCCCGTAATCTCTTCCTCGTGGAACGCTCGCGAGCTAGCGAGCTGCAACGCTTCTCCGCGCCGTGGCTTCTCGCTTCAATAGACCTCGTGGGGAACGTGCGAAAATCCGCAAAATCCCTCTCCCAGTGGTGCACGCTCGGCTACCGTGCCATACTTTGGAACAGTTTGCAAACGCGGCTTTAGATTTACGACTGCTAGACTGCGGATTTTTCTACAGTATCATATTTTTACGTTACTTTCGCTCGAAAGTTTCTAACGCGTCTATCTACGTTCTTCTGGCGTCGCTTGAAAATATTCATCGCAATCTGAATGCCGTAGCAGAATCGTGTTAATAGCGACATTAGAAACAAAATATTCGTTTGCTTAAGGAAGTCGTTGTTTCTTTCCAAGTTCTAACACGCTCTAAATTTCCAAGCGGCTATGCATGTGCGCGACAATAGGGGAAGCTTCGTGAATGAAAAGGGAAAGGGATGACGAAGTAGGGTCTAATGTTAATTTTAAAATCGGAATTGGTGTTCCTGTTGCTCGCACTGATTTAGTGTGATCGATGGCTCGAACTCCTTTGAATGTATAATGGTAGTAGTTATATTCTAAATAGAAACTGTTTCGGATGAAGGAGGAAAGAAAGAGATAAAGTAGGGTCTCACCTTAAAATTGATTAGGTCGATGGTTTATACCGTTTGGGTGTATAGTGACGTAGACTGTGTGTAGGTTAAATTATTCGTTAAATTCTGCGTAGGATGGATCGCGTTAAATATTTAAGGATGAAAAGAAGAAAAAGAAGAATTGGTACTTTCGATACCAACGATGTTTCCGTAGATGATCAAAATTCTAACTTTCCAGACAATGGATGTATTTAGTAAACGCTGAATAGCGTGGCAAAGAAGCAGAGAAAAAAGTAGTTAAGGTGATTGGTAATTAAAGTCGGTCGACGTTGTGTAAGAAAATAGGTCTGTTCTCGAGCGTGCATCGTAATTTCGTGCATCGAGGGACCCGCATATTCCTGACCTACCACATCTTCCTGGTTTGAACAGCCGGTCGTTAACACCGCCCACCAACCAGGCTGTTTCTGGTTCAACCCGTTCTGTTCATTTCGATCATCGATGAGTAAAATCACCGACGTTCCAACAGTTACGACCGAGATAACGACCTGGGCTCATTCTCTTAACACTTGTATCTGTCCCGCCAAATGCGTTTCTACGAACGTACCGCGATAAAGAACAACAGGAAACGAGATTTGCCTCGTAAGATTTCTAGATCGCATCTTATCTCGCGATCCTAGAAAATCGCTCGATCGAATACGAATGAATGGAAGACGCTGGAATATCAAAAATATTATACGGTTTATGATACTTTTTAGCTTTAATTCGCTGAAACTACAGGGTAATCTCTTAATTTTCAATTACTCGGATTAATTTATTATAAATCGCCGTGTTGGAAGAAAAGTAAATATTCCAAATAATCAGAAACAGAGAAACGTTTCGTTGAATGATATTTCTTAAGATTATAGGTAACTGCAGGCACACTGAAATACCGAAACTTGTGCAATTTTTTATCAAATAACGGTAACGAATCCATGGACAGTATCGATCGGTCCAACAGAGGCAACTTCGGAACGCTGACCTACCGCACCTTCTTCCGGGTACAGCGACGATCGTTTTGCATCGCCCACGGATCAAGGACTTCTGGTTTCATCGGCACACCAGCGTCGCGTCGATCATCCGGGACGGGATGCTTCCTCGAGGGGGAAGCTGGATAAAAAAGGTGAACATACCACTTTGTCACCGGTGACACGCGGAATTTCGCATCGCTACGATCCAGAGAACGCTTAGACACGCTTTTAGACACGTCTCTAATTTATGTCAACTCTATCTCGCATAATATAGATTCGTACTGACGCGTTTACGAATGAGCACACCATTATTGACAAATTTTTTATCATCTTCAAACTTTAATCCTTCGTCTTATGATCTTTTATTTACTATTTCGATTTTTCGAGACCTCTTCTTTTTCTTCTGCTTTTTTTCTTTTTTCTTTTTTGTCCAAGTAATTACAATCACCGCTAATAATACACTGCCGTATCCTGAATAATTCAAAATTATCAAGCGAGAGATTAATAGCATGCTCGTTAAGAGCGAATTTCAGAATATTGAAATATATCGTTGATAATACGTAGTCTTTGATGCAAAAATCTGCCTGTAAGATTTGAATAATGATTCGTGTCACGAAAGCAATGAAGTTTCGCATAATTAGAAGCTTCAGCTTCCCGCGTACTGCACACCGTGTACAACGATGCACAGATAAGAGAAATATAGCAAAGTCATAAAAAGCATCAGAGAACGAATACAATAGAACGTTTGAGTATGATTCATGTATCTCGTTACGTTCCTACATGCAAATCGTATGACTAAGACAAAACCGAAGACACGATTTTCTTGAGAAACTACGCGTCGCGTCGTCTACACTGCTTATAACGCTTACAGCGAAAGCATTAATCCAAAACATCCGACTGTTAAACCTAATGATCACTAAACTCACACTATACGTACTTGAATTTTGCACGATGTCACAAGACTATACACAATCGTTGCTGAACTGGCTACATCGTATGTCAAAGTTTCTAGTCATAGAAATTATACAAAACGAATGCAGGTAGTGTAAATGTTTCATGGAAGAGAGATTTTAGAATTTAATATGTTATCAAACAACGTCAATTCTCTAAATTTGATTTTGATTAAATATATATATGTCGAGTTAGCATTGGGGTTATGGGTGTTTAACCCCTTAACCTACAACTATGGATATAGCCTGTAGTAGGTGATCGAATCAAACGTAAATATTACGGGCATAGCCAGTAATACGTACTACACAAGTCGTGCGAATAGCTCGAAGGCTGCGCGAGCTTGTTTACGTTTTCGGCCCAAAATTCTCGAACGCAAGTTGTAGGTTAATGGGTTAACGAACCTTCAATTGGATTAGCCATTTTTCATTATACAATATAGACGATGGTTAACGGTACCAATATGATTCTTACAGAATGAAGTTCACCAGCAATAAACAATCTCACTACACAATAATAAGTTCTCACTAAAGACTTCTATTATATTATAATAACAACGATTACTCAGTCCCTAAATCAATATAATAATAAATTCACAAGGTGATTATATGACTATTACAGAATTTGACAATTAACCGTGATTATTAGATACTCGAGATGCTAATGACGATAATCTTAGGTTCAATAACGAATTGTCAACAGTCCAGGTGGAACTGAATTTATGTACTTTACTATGTACCTCTCTGTACTCCTTGGGTCAATTCCACTTTTAAGGAGAGCTATACAACTATGTCATACCTCTTGTTAGGTAAAAACGTCCATCCCCTGACTGTGGCTACTTTTAGCGACCAGATGTGTCGCTTCGAGCCCAAGCCTGCTGTCATAAATCTCGGTCAAACCTAATCGGATTGAATCGTAAACAGCTGCTTCTAAGTTTTATTACTTAAGTACAGCTGCAATAAAAAGTTTAGACTAAAGTATTGAGAATTTTGCACAAAATTCCAAAGGAAAAGAAAGGGTTTCTGTCACTCTTTTCAACATTTGAAAAATATGAATAACATCATGATTGTGTCATAATTTCAAAGCTCTTTTGATAAAAACGCGATAAAGAATGACGCTTTTCAATTTCAACGGTTTTCGACAAAGAAGAAATTAAATTAAAAGGGTTAGAGAGAAGTAAAAATAAGGACGGCTGGGTAAATTAAATCGACTAATAAAAAATAAAATTCCCTAAGAATAGCTTTAGATAAAAATGCAAACAACATCACAATCTGCATAGTGAGTAAAAGGATGGTGGCATCGCGAGCTTATTTAGTATTCGCCGGGAAGGTTTCCTCACCGAGCGTTGAAATCACCGGTTCCCGGCCGTTCTCCGCGGCGTTATCGCGTCGCGATCGTTCCCTCCGCAGATCCATCGATTACGGAAGTTAGAAAGCGGTCCAGTCAGCGGGCACCGGCTACGAGGAGGCGAGTCGCGCTTCCAGAACGAACGCGGACGAATTTATTATCGTCGGAGCACGCGTTGATGCGCGCTGATGTTCAGCGCGAGGATGCACGTAACGTCGAGCGATACCATCACGATTTAGAGCGGAATGGTTGGCGCGAAACCGACGTACGTGTAACCGAGGCGATCTTATTGGATAACATCATTAAAACGTATATACAATATTCGATAAAATAAATTCCTGAAAAAAAAAAGACAAAATTGAAATACCAATAACGACAATAGTCTTGAGTTTCGCGGAAATTTCAAGAAAAACTTCAGGCTAATTTAGTATATTGGTAGATCTATACGTTGTTGTAGACACGTTATTATAACACTACAAACGTTTGCAAAAGTTGTAATATTTTATCTCGATCGTTATTCTTGACGAAGAAGATGATGGTAAAAAAAGAAGCTCGACGTTATTCCATAACGTGAGATTCTAAGAAACATCTCTTAACAAAGATTAATAATTATCACGCGAAGAATATCGGGAAAGAGGGATCTTTTAAAAGAAGCATAGAAGGTGTTCGTGACATGGTAACTTGGCACCGAACGTCTCGACTTCCCGTGCGACTTCCTGGTCACCGATCAGCTTGTATCTTCTTCGACTCCGTGTCCGTGTTTACCTCACGATTCTCGCGTGGCGTGGTCATAGCGTAGCGTGCTACCATGCATAGGCTGCCGCTATCACTTAAGCTCCCGTGTACCAGCTGAGAATGGGCGAGGTTGCTGAAGGGACCAATCTGACCTCAACGGTAACGTGACCTAACGATACTGCTGGCGATTTCCCTGATCAAACAACTACGACTCTAGTCCATCCTATTTCCCGGTGATCCTCGAGGATAGTCGTGCCGCAGGAATTTCAACATTCCCTTCCACGCCAATTCAGTACCCCGGCTACCTTGTCTGCTTCGATCGAGTTCTCTCACAGATTCGCAACGTTAAGTTGAAACGGTACAGGAGCATGATTCAATAATTACAGTTCCGTTTCGATAAAAGTCGATATTAATTTTCCCTAGGAATTTCAAAAACGATAAAATTTGATAAATCTTCTAGAACACTCAATTACGTCTGAATTCAACGCCTGTTCCTGCGTATCCCTCTCTTACGAACACGTATCATAAATTTCTATAAAGTACGACAAGGATACTTCCAGCGAGACAACGATCCTTCCACATGATTGAACCCACGAATAAAACGAATCGATTCGCGGCGTTTTCATCGACCTTGCGAATCAGATCTGTTATCCACTGTTGGTCCGATTCAGAACGTTCCAATTTCACCAAGGTACTTCATGGTTATCGATTATCTTCGACCACCTAACCGTCCATAAGGAGTAGCGGGCACCGAGGCCAACGTTTAGTCACGGTGTCTTATCAAGAATGTAGGCTACCGGCGTGGTTTTCCTGTTGCGCGAATATATCAATTTACCGTATGTATCGCGCGGCGCGATCTAGCCGGCCCATCGGTGGCTGGAAACACCCACCGTCATCGTACGCGTCGGAAATCGATCGATCGAGCATCTATCGTGTCTCTCCCTTCTCAATCGTCTTTGTCTCAATCGTTATCTCGTCTCTTCTATCGGACGTGTATCGATTCGTGCTACGAGACCAACAACGATCCATTAATTAATCATTACCG
This sequence comes from Bombus affinis, assembly GCF_024516045.1. Taxonomy (NCBI): domain Eukaryota; kingdom Metazoa; phylum Arthropoda; class Insecta; order Hymenoptera; family Apidae; genus Bombus; species Bombus affinis. The sequence goes on along the minus strand of NC_066348.1, from coordinate 14,059,515 downwards.
CGTTTTTTCATCGGTTCATGCCTGCTGGCACCCTTGATAGAATAATCTACGACGAGATCGGTCGTTACGGCTTTACGTGCACTTCCTAACGACTGATCATCGTATCCGTGCAATCCGTCACGATCGACGCAGACTCCGGTCATGATACGTTCTCGTATCGCGAATCGTCTCAACATCACGACACTGTCGACTCGTGCAGGTTTTCGATGCTTTTGCTTTTATATAATAGCGATCGCGTGACGCCGGATCGGAACATCGATCGTTTTATGCGCCATCAATGTCGATCGCTTATAACTCTCGTTGATACGATAGGATACTCGCAGAAGAAGAAAAAACTTGAATCAGACAGATCGTGCAAAGATCGTTGTTTTTAATTTTCACGGGATTGAAAAATCTAATTCGAACTCTACGAACTCTAATTCGAAAGTACCGTACATAATTGGCCAGATTTCTATTACCATACTCTGTACGATATGATTCTTTACAATTGAAACTTGCAAACGAAAGGACCGCTGTATGGAAATCTCGAATTAGAGTTGGTAGCGGATTTTCGTGAAGATTGAAAACAACGATTTTCAAATGAACTTTGCCGTACATAATTAGCCAGATTTTTATTACCATACTCAATACCATATGTTTCTTTACAATTGAAACTTGCAAACGAAAGGACCACTGTATGGAAATCTCGAATTAGAGTTGGTAGCGGATTTTCGTGAAGATTGAAAACAACGATTTTCAAATGAACTTTGCCGTACATAATTAGCCAGATTTTTATTACCATACTCAATACCATATGTTTCTTTACAATTGAAACTTGCAAACGAAAGGACCACTGTATGGAAAAGTTCATTTAAAAATATTTCGTACAGTATAACACGCAATTAAATACGTTCGTAGAAGAAGCTGTGTACAGGTGTTCGGTCTACAGTACTTTCATAATAAGCCTGTGCACGAACAAAGGCGTCATCTATATTAATAAATCACTATTGCTACTTGATTATCGCCGTGCAGCCAAAGAATTCTCCGTGGAAGAATGGGAAATATGTAGGAGACAAAGATCTACTTGTTCTCGTAGGAGGGAACGGCTACCGTTACACGCGCGGCTCTTTACGTGGAATCGATCTCGATCTCGTTGGTCTGTGCACACAGGTGCGAGCGGTCACGTTCGACGCGCAATCGATCCGAAATGCAACGAGCCGATCGAGTCAACACCGTCCGACCGCATTTAATTAAAGCTAGACAGGTGCATCGGAGAAAGCACCGGAGGACTCTCGTCGTCGAGTGAAAGTCGCCGGCAAAGTCAGCGACGAATGTCCCGTGTACTCTGTGAACGCTCGTGTTTGCTTGTTCAGTCGATGTCTTGCTAATCGGTTAACGTGTGCCGGGCTGAACCATTGTGAGGAACGGTTAGGATAATTTCAACAGTACATAAACATTTATTGGCTGTGAAAATGGATGCTGCAAAGAAATATTCCGACGAATATCGTTTCATTGTCTAGCTTTATTCTTTCTAGGTTCTATTAAATATTTATTGAATTAAATGACGAAAGATGAATAATCAAACGAAATACTCTGACGAGTTAAATGCAGACACATTCTTTTTAAGCTACGATCGAAACGATTTAATTGCAGAATTTTTCAACGACAAAGGAAAAAGTTACGCAATGCGTTAGCACTCGAAGAATTTGATCGTTGTTATTGAAAGATTCGTGTATCACGAGTTTCTATTCACGCTGAAAGACCATAGATGGTGTACGTTTACCTGACCTATACTAAACCGACACAAAGCATATTAGGGACCGCCCCCGATATCGGGAAACCTATAATTAGACCGGTTTATATACCTCTCACCTATGAATACAACCCTGAGGAAATCTCATAAATGCTAAATACAAGAATAGTAGGCCATTAATACCAGTCAATTTCTTGAAACTTAAATACCAATAGATTCTCTCCTTTCTGTTAAACGTATTTAGCCTGTATTTTTCTCTGCTCGATAGATTTCCAGGCAAATTACATACCGCTAAATTTCTTCAACTTCTAGTACGTGTTTTACACGTACAGTTCCTACGTGCTCTATGATTTCGACTTTATCATCTTCCCAAAAGGTACGGTATCTTTTCTAACGCTAATCTCTTAAAAATTGAATGATTCCAATTCTTCCATCCTCTACGGATTAACATCTTCCCATTAATTATCTGCAAATATCATATAAATTTGTCAATTTACCGATTATCTAAAAACGAAAATACAAAAATTAAGATGCGCGTGCAACAAGAAGCAAGTGGAAAGAATAGCAGTGTCAGCCCGTTTCTATTTCGACTGGCGGAGAAAAGAGAAAACATCGTCTGCAAGAGAAATCAGCGAGGTTGTTTAAAAAGCAGGGGAATCTGGAGCCGTGTGGTCGGGAGCAGGTTCGACGTTATCAGCCCGCGTATGCAAGAGTCGAGGGAGAGAAATCCTCGACCTTGATGAAAGCGGCGCGTAGCCACGGTGACTAACTGGTTACAAAATATCTGGCGTGTTCATCTAACGCGTTGAACGACGGGGGGACGTTTTCTCTTCGCGGGAAAATCGGCGGCCTCTCTAATTAAACCGTTTGTTAAACGAAACGCATCGAGGGCTCAGCGCCGCGAGAGCCAGCCAATTAAAACGATGCGATAAATCATCGTAGAGAAGGTCGCGCTCGCTGTGTTCGGATACCCGATGATGAACATTCGAGGGCTCGATTATCGAACGTAGCCTGATGAACGGGCTGGCGAGTCCTCGGGGAACCTGTTCAACGCGAAACACGATTGCGGAATTCGAGTCAACGTGGCCGATGAAGGTTAAACAGCATATGCAAAAGATGATCGTTATTCGAGGGAAATGTGGCTGAAGATGAATATTCAGACTCCAGTGTACGAGCTTGTGATTAACCCTTCGACAGTGTAATAAAGCGACGAACAATTTGAAGAAATAACGATTTAGGAAATGTTAGAATTATTAGGTTGTCCGGAAAGTTTCTTTCGTTTTATGAGGAAATAGTAACGTTCTTTGTTTTATATTATTTTGTCGAATTACGTACGATCCATTTTCTTCTGTTGAGATAAACACCGCGACGGACTTGGTTTCACGTTTGTATGAAGGTGCATTGTTGTGAAAAACACGTTTGCGGGAGAAAGACACTTTCCGGACAACCTAGTATTTCCTTATCGTCGAGACATCTAGCATTTTCGTTAAATATTTAACGATTTGATTGCTTCAATCGTTGATATCTCTTAGAAATTCGAGATAAAACGCTTTATACCAACCCTTCGACAGCGTAACAGAGTGGCGGAAAATTTCGAACGAATTACTTAGAGAGTTATTACTTTCCTACGTATCTTACATTTTCGACAAACATTTGGCAGTCTGCTTGTCTCACTTGAGAAAGATAAGAGAGGCCTGGAGCGGATGTAAGGAGGCAGAATTTGAATGAACGTAAAAGATGAGAATCACGGACTCGCAGCGAATATAGAAGACGGGTTTGTGCAAATCAAGCGAACCCAGACCTTGAAAAATTACAGCACAGCTCAAGAAAATGTGAGTCACGGCGATCCAACGAGTCTACTAAACATGCAAAATAAAATTTCTTGGATTCCAGGCGAGTCTATAAATGAAACATCACACGGGTCGAAACGGATAAACACGTAAGTCGTAAAGTACAATATAGAAATATATGCACATATATACATCTGCAACAAGCGAAAGGACTCGTTAAAGGACAAATTATTAAAACAAGAAAATATTTAACCCAGATTTTCATACAAATTCCCGCGTTAACTTTGTTTTCAAGAAAACGATGATTAATTTTAGAGTAGCTACGATGGTAGATCTCGGTGATTATACAAATTGCAAGAGCAATCAGCGATCCTGTTAAAAAGAAAATAAAAGACCGGCTTAACAAGCAATTGAAGAAAAGCAGGTCGTCGATCATTGTTCGTTTCCACGCTGTTAGCAATCGTCGCTGGAATTTCCAAGCGGGTTACAAACGACCATGGAAACGATATGGATCTGTTTATCCAGAAACAAGCAAGTGGAGTCGCGGGTCACCGCGTTTCTGGCGCTATGGCTCGCGATATGGTTGAAATAGCCCGCGAATTCACCTGAGGCGAGACGATGATCAACGTGTCGACGACTCGTTAATTTTTACCTTCACGGTCTGCCGGCCGTGTACCGCGATAATTCGTCGCTTTACGATTATTTAACCGGCCACACCTACGGGAAAGATCAAACGTGCCGATCGTTCGCAAGCTTTCAACGATAATTGTACGCGCGCTCAATTTTCTTATCCTACGATGTTTACTATTTATTGCGATATTTAATGGAAACATTGTACTGTACTAACTTATACTAACATACTTGTACTAATTACCTAAAAGAATAACACCGTAATAGAATAATATACACGCAAAAACTTAACTTTATTTTCTTTAAGTTCCAGTCAAAAAAGACACTACACCTACTTAAGTCGTCAGAAAGTTTTTCTCCGACATATCGCTCTTGAAAGTGCAAAAAATAGTAGAAACATCGGAGCAAATATTTTGCAAATCACATGGTTTGCCCGTCAGATTAATTTTCTTTATCCGGCCGATATTTTTTATTTCGTTTCTACTCGGATTAAATTGTACACGAAAGTATTAAAATTGACCTACGTGAAATTGACTTTTCATAAACATTTCACTTCGTAATTATAGAGATCTCCGGTTGACGAGCAAAGTGAACGACAGGTTAACATTTTTGCGGTAGAAAGTGCACCGGATGTTTCTCTACTCTGCGCTTCCGAATGAATGTCGCGTCGCGTGGTTGCGTTGAACACGGCTCGATAACCTTTCACCCCGATTTCCTTTTCCGGCTGCTTCCGAGTTCTGTCTCGGATGTAAATTCGAAATTTCGCCATGGAGGCAACATTCCGCCCACGTGGGCTCAACCTCGACATCCACCTTGTAATTTATTCGCGCCAAATACGTCGGATTTACGAAGCCACGAGGACGATGACGCGGAAGGCCTCGTAATTTTCTGCGTTGCCATAAGCTTCATAACCAACACGGTGTACCGTTATCGTAGAACAAGAGAGAAACCGTACAACACTTGACATTGAAAGAGTTATATATCGTCCGTATCTTCGCGCGAATCTACCATTTTGATGCTTGCAAATTGTTGTACTTCTCTGAACAAACTACTTAAGAAGCTAAATTTAGAAATCTACGCCGCATAATGGAGAAACGTATGTTTGCAAGCAGATAAAAGTAGCAACCATACGAATTAGAAACTTTCACTCATACATGCCTGGATCGTAAGAAGAAGACAATCCTTTAATCTTTCGATTCCTTACGGAGATTTCTCTAAAGGTCTCCGCGAATACTGCGTCTGCGTTTGTAAACTTGTTACACCACGGTAATTAAAACCTCTTGCTCGGTATACGGAGGTATCCATTTCCAAAATGTCAACGCGAGTAAATATCGTTTCTCGGAAACTAACTCCGTGCCTTGTATAATAACAATTATACCGTAGCTATACGAACCACGCTAGAAAACTCGTTCAACTGCACGAAGCATAATATAATCCATATTTTTATGAACGCGTCTGAGAAAAAGTGAAAGCCAAATAAGAATTTCTCTTATTTCCACTAAACGTTACAACGAACGCGATCCTCTGGATATTTCGTACGAATTTTCTATTCTACGCGTTCCGTGTATTTTCGCGTCGTTAAATTTCCCACAAACGCGTAAACCACGTCGGTCCAATAGTAAGTTTCCGACGAGATATATCGCGATACAAAAAGCGAGAAATTCTCAGAAAATAAAATAAATAATCCTTATAAAGCGAATAATCGTAGTACATCGACGAACGCAAGGACAAGACCGTGAAAATTCCAGTGTACTTTCCTCGCCTTCCGCTTTGTCCGTTTCTCTTCGCCACAGCTAATCTAATTAATTCGCAAACGAAATACGGTTACTCGAGGTGTGGAGCGGTCTTTCGATTTGAAATTAAAATATTGACGCGCAGAAGCATGAAAACCAAATCGAACAAGCTATGGCCGTGTGCTCTCTCGCTTGATATATTGGTTCGATTTCTAATCTTCCGCGGTCTATGCTTCCGGCCCCATAAAATATCATTGGTCGTACGTCACGGCCGAACCGTGTCCACCGCTGTAATTGGTATTGCATCGCGTGGCAACTTCCTTCGTCGACGTCATCGTCCATGGTCGCCTCCATGGCCGATCTGCATAGACGATTATGCGAAAATGTCGGCCGAGATGCTAGGACCGGTAATATAGGCAGGATAAATGTGTCGCCGACTCGTGTTTTCTGTGCGTCTGGCCTCGGCCGTAGAATTATTGGCTTCCAGAGTATCCCTTTTGCCTCGTCACGTTCGGAACACGTACGGATTAGTCGAGCTGCGCTTTCTTGTTCGTTCGCTGTTAGTAGGAAGTGAATCAAGGCGATGCCACGCTGTTGTTTCTTGCTCGTTCGATACAGCTACAGCGAAGAAGATGGTCGGTGTTCAAGGTTGCTTCGTGCCGCTATGAGTCGCGCACATGTTGCCACGGATAACAAGAATTTGATAGTTTCTTCTATTAATTATTCTTCGATAATATCGCTTTTGCGTATTATGTCTCGGAGGATGGAGCACCGGAATGAATGGTCGACTCGTGGTGAAAAGTTGCAGCCTCGGTGGATTCCTAACTTCGTTCTAATTTCAATAGAAACTGGCGACCATCGACGCGTAAATTATGCACCACGTTCGATATTTGTTCGGTTTTAACTTAGCTACCGGAGAGGATCGTAAATCAAAGCGTAATAGCGAAGATTCGAAGAGAACGAGAAGGAATAAGAGACGAGGCGAAGGAAGTAGGATTCTTGAGTCGTTGATACATCCAGCTTCGTTCGCGCTAGTTGCTCAAACGTCAAGTAGCGCTTCAAAGTATACGCTTAGTGCTTGTAAATACTTTCTTACAAATACTCGTGTACGTACACTTTCGCGTTCAAATCTCGGTTGAAAGAACGATCCTTGTGATATCTCTTCCGATGATGCATCTGGCCTGAGAAAGTCGAACGCCCTCGTTCGAAGAATCGAAACAAAACAAAAAGTATTTAAAGTCCCTTGTCCCCTTTCGTTCCCGTTCTGCTTCCTTTGGATACTCTTCGTCTTGTTTCTATTCCGCTGCTGGCATTGTCCTCTCGGCGCGAGGAGTAATGTAATGGGATCCCGTACGAACGGGCTACGCCATTGTGTCAGGATTTATTGGACGCGGCCGTGGACAAAGGTTTGTCATTGCAAATTATGATTCGTGCACGCATCCCCTCTATCCCCGAGAAAATCACCGACCAATTACCGTTCTTCTGCTTTACGATTGCGAACCTCGTGCCCCGTTAAAATTGAATTTTCTACCTCGTTCGCAGTAAACTGTCGATACTTGTGCAAATTAAAATCCTATTTTGTCGAATCTATTTTATTTCGCTGAAATTACAACGTCAAACTAAATACCACAATTGTGGCTATACCTTGGACGTTTTACTTTTCCCTATTGCGAGTGTATTACGCGTATTTTTCCTCTTTCGAGTATCACATAATCGCATAAAAATCCGCGGTCTACTCGTAGAAGAAACGATATTCCGGCAAACTATCACGATGGAATAGCAATTAAGAAATAGATCTGGAAATAGATCTTTGGCTGGGAAAAATTGATAAAACTGAAGGCAGCGAGATGAGCTCGTTTACAGCGGAAGGGAATAGGATTTTGAAGCGTTCTAGCGAAACGCGAGAGATCGTATACCGTTAAATTAATAAAATCCACGGTGCACGCAGCGGAGCGCGCGTTTATGCAGATATGGTGCACGGCCTCCGCTCGTAAGCCGCATTTCAAGAGAACTGTAAACAAAGTCGTAAGACACGTTCCACGCGGCCAAAGAGAAGCAGGTATATAGCTGCTGGCTTAATAAAATGCCACCGATCGGATTACTCTTGCTGGCTGCTGGCTGTTGCTCCGTAACTCGGCTAACATTGCTCGAAACGAGCCGTTACGCAACGAATATTACGAAAACAGAATGGTGCGCCGGCTACGTCCTGGCTTCGTTCTCTTCGTCGCACACACGGCGAACGTGAATGAAATCCTTCATTCTTTCTCGACATAGGGAACGATCTCGCGAGAATCGCGCTTCCTTGCGAACGCAACGCTCGTTAGAATTGCGTCGCGGACCGTGGAACGATGCAGAAGTGGATGCGAAGAACGAATGGTCGTAAAAATCCGAGATCGAAGGATTTGACGAAAGGATATCGTACACGTATGATTCTTTCGGTATTCTTCGATTTATTATTCTTTTATTAACGATTCTTTACTCTTGTACGTTTCACGCTACTGTTATCGAGATGTTCAATTTACGCACTTTGGAAACTTCTAGCCGGATACTAAGGAAAATATTATTTCGATGCGTAAGCGTGGGAGAATTCGATGTTGAGATGAACCAAAATTCTCGGTATTCGCTCCGCAATTGATTTCGCTAAAACCAGATACCACGGAACAGGATACACTAGAGAATGGTAATAGTCATAAAAATGGATTGCGAAAAGTACTTGCCAGAAAATCATCAATTTCTTAGAATCCATTCTTATTCCAACTTAGCCGATTCTCGTGAAGCGTTCCACGAAACGTGTCCCATTTTCCCTTTCCACCAAACCTCCATCCTCGACGAAACGCTTCGATATTCTATTTTATCAAACTCAGAATACGTCAGAATACGTTAGTACTAACCAAAGTATAAAACTACTACGAAAAATTAGTCAAAGGGAAATGTATTTGAAAAGATCCTGCAGCTCGAGAAGAGAACCGAGTCTATATTCATATACCGTGCTTCAAACATCCTAAAGATCCCTAAAACCACCGACAGATCTGACAAATTTCTGCGAAAACTTATTGTTGAGAATTATGGATCTTAATTGCCGGAATAAAAGTAAAGGGACACTAAGGTTGCACTTAGAATTCATATTAAAATAGTTTTAGATTTATTTAATAAACGATTTCCAGGACCTTCGTCGATATACATTTGCACGCGTCTCAGCACTCTCTTTGTCTCAGCACTCTCTTTGTCTCAGCATCTTCCATACCACGTAACAGTTACATTCATCTGTTTCTCGAGACGCCGCGCACACACATACTTCACACACTCATATTCACATACGCGTGTCACTACTACGCGGCCAACCTAGTCTAGCACATAAAATTATACATATCTCAATAATTATTTGTACTTTACTCTCGCAAGTCGCAAAAGAAAAACTGTACGTTTCTATCGAAACAAACATCGAACAGTTCCACAGAAGGAAAATTGTACATATACATATCGAACTCGAGTAACGATCGGTGGCGGGATGCAAATTCGACGGGGAATAAAAATTCGGTACGCAATTGCCGACGTTCTTTATGGGGACGAAACTAGCCGGCGTTCAACTGACCGGTGAAAAGTGGCCGCTTATCTGTCCTAGCGGACAGGGTGCAGAGTAGGGGTCGTTATCGCGGCAGGATGTCCTGCGAGGGGACACGATCTAAGTAGCAAAGTGTGTAAGGCATGTCGAACTATCGATTGGCCGACGTATCGCCGACAACGGAAGGTCGATACGCGGGTCCCTGTAGTCGAGCAGAGACCCACATGAGTCGTCGATAAAAGGACGACTCTTTCGAAAGAAAAAAAGAAATGTCCACAGCTATCGCGCTACTACCGTTAATTGAGGATACAGGGAAAAGCGCTACTTAACGATTCAGATTAAAGGAACGCATTTTTCTACTTCTCGAAACAGAAATTCCTCGAGTGGAATACCAACTGTGTGTAGCTGTTTGGTTCGTCGCAGTGCTTTCCAGATAGGTACACGAAAAATATGTTGCTCGTAAGAAATTGTATGTGTTGAGTATTGTGGATCTTAATTGCCGAAATAAAAGTAAAGGAACACTAAGGTTACACTTAGAATTCATATTAAAATAATTTTAGATTTATTTAATAAACGATTTCCAGGATCTTCGTCGATGTACATTTGCACGCGTCTCAGCACTCTTTGTCTCAGCATCTTCCATATCACGGGACAGTTACATTCATCTGTTTTTCGAGACGCCGCGCACACGCATACTTCCATACACTCATACTCACATACTCACAGTTTGTCACTACTACGTGGCTGATCTAGTCTAGTACACAAAATTGTACATATCTCAATAGTATGCTTCGAAGGGACGGAATTTGAGCGAACGAGAAATAATCGAGGATCAAGCTGAAGCATTCGTTACGAATAAAGAACTGTTCCGAGAATATATTACGTACGTATAGGGGTTGGCATACGCGATACCACGTGGCGATCATGATCGATCGAGCGTGCTAAGAATAGTTTACTGTGCGTGTGAAACGCTTAAGAGTGAAATGCGATTGAGAAGCGAGAAAGTTGTGAGAGAATCGTTCGATTGTGAGAGTCGATCGGAATCGGAGTAAAGAGAGAGAGAGTCTAAGCAAATGTCGTTAGATATAAGTTCGGTTATTTATTAAATTGTATGTATAATTACTGTAACTTCAGTTATTTATTAGAAAGTATCGTAGGTATAACAAATGTATTTATTTAAATCAATCGTGTAGTTAAATCGTTCGTGAAATTAAATTCTCGTCTTGTATTAGTTGTATATTTAAATTGCTGTATCGTTACATTAACGTGAATTATCGAATTATCATCGCATCGTTAAATAGGTTAAGCGAGTCTTTTTACCGCTTCATCCTACATTTTACGAATATTTCCTCACATTCCGACGATCTTCTCGAATAAATCATCAGAGGCTGGAGGAAACGTCGAAGGTTGAAATTTACGTAAAAGCGATAATAGGCCTTTTAAATGAAAACGCTCACAGTCGAATGCAGCATCTGCGTGACACCTTTCAACAGGAATGACGTCGCACGGTCTAAAGACTGTGATTTCAATCTACTCTGGCCGACTGATTTGCACGTCGTGTCTCGTCGTTCGGTCAAGCAAAGAGCGTAGAGGTTTGCCCGCGATCAAGTCGCTTCGCGATGGTTACGTAACGCCTGGAGGTTAAAGGACGTTACCGAAGATCCCGGACGTTGGAGCGTGACACACGAGAAACATGGAACATAGCAGCACCTTGAGCTGCAGTTACGCAACGGATTACGCTGCACAGGCAAATACTCGCTAGAGTTCTAACGAGGCGACCTTTCAGGCTCGACTACCGCGTGGAATCAATCAAAATTAGACATTCCTCGGTATGTGGTAATAATCGGAGAAAGTAGAACCGAGAATCGCACTGAAAATTTTCTTCGACCAACTCGATCGATTCGACTGACACTTGCTAAAGTTATCGATCCTGCTAACTTAACCAACGCCATTAATTTCTTCTTAATCGCATCTGTCGTGTACGTGTATCCGTATTATACCTGTTACAGCATCGATATACGTGTAATTGCATCAATTTTTTTAAACAAAAATGCACCTACTTTTCCGTTGCGTAGTTCGAATCTACGATAAAGCGTTAGGATAAAACGCTAAGAAAATAAAAATTAGTTCATGCAACATTTTGAATAAAATAAAAAATTCTCGTTGAATCCGCGAGAATAAAAATGGCGATGGAAACAAGCTAACGCACAAACTGAGCGAGTGTAGCATCCAGACAACTACCCTAGAAACGTCTAACAAGTTATCTGATGTAACTTCGAGACGTTCCTAAGCTCCATCTAAATCCATTTCTCCCCGAAGAGAATTAGCGTGGAAGGAAAAAGGGACGAACGACGTATCAGGTTCGAATTAAACCAGGAAACAATGCCGTCGGAGTTCACGTAGCTTCCCTGTAACCACGCTACGCCCGAGCAAGGGAAAACAAGGTAATTCCAGGCGAACGAATTCTCGTGGAATTTGCGGGTGAATTCTTTGGCGCGCTGCCGAAGCTGAAGCTGGCCTGGCGGAAGGGGGCCTGGAATTCCTGGCGCGTTAAATAAGGTCGCGTTCAACCTGGAAGCACCCCGCAGCGGCGCGCAGAAACGCGGACGTCGGGGCTGCTTGGAAATTGCCTCGGAATTTTCCGCGGTGGAATGGAATTTCGCGCGATTTTTATCATTCAACGGCGACTAACTTCTACGTCTCTCTTCTCCCAACCTGGGACCAGCTTCAGGCTGGAACTCGACGTCGTTAACGTAGCCCTTTCAGTTTCCACGATCGAGGTAATTAAGTCGAAAATGAGACGATCAACTATTACGCTCGATTTTCAATGACTGGATCGTGCGATTAACGCGTGGAAAGCGTAGTTGGTGCAGGATTCTACAGAGGTTGGTTACGAGGGAGAGCACGAGATTTTTTAGAAAAGTGGACATTTTTGTCGCATCTCGTGTTGCGACACGAGAAGTACACGAACGAAAATTCTCACGACCAACGAATCTCCGATTTTTCAGAGTCATGTTCACGATTATCCTCGTCGTATCGGACTATCTTCGGTACGTTCGATCGACGCGAAAACACGGAGATAATGACACGGGAGAAGTACCAGCAGAAGAGAGTCTGACGATGAGGGAAAAATTGCCAAAGGAACAAGGCTTATCGCACGATACAAAACGACGGTCACGGCTCTGACACGTAAACTCATTTAGATGCGTTACACGCCGCGAAATAACAGTCCTTTAAGCTCGTGGCGAGCCGATTAATTGTCCGAGCAGAGATTCGCTAGCCCCCGTTACGCGCGAATGCAAATCGACCGCCGCTGCAGGTGGAAATTACGATTGCGTTCTACGTTCTACGCGGAAATCAGCCGGCCTCACTTTTGAACAAACTGTCCTGGGGCCGCGTGAAATCTCGCAGCCAAGTGGATCGCTTCCGAGTTACGGTTATTTCGGAGAGTTTGCGATTTTCTTCTCGGTAAGGAGTTTGATATGAAATATCGATTGATATTCAAAGTGTGAAATCGATTTTCTTACGTGTTTCAATCGAACAGATTGGTATTGCGAAAACGTCACATTAGAGTGGTTTACAAGCAGAAAAGCGTGACAAGAGGAATACCGATAAGAGTAGAGTGCACTTAGAATATTGAGAAGAGATAATCGAACGATTGTACCTATGGTACGATCTATTGTTGTCTGATTGATTGTACCTATACCATCGTTGTTAATCGTTATACAATTTTTACTAAAAGAAACCTTTATAATTCTATTATATTAATTGTTCTATCGGATCTTCTGTCCCAAAAATTCGTAAATCATCCCTGTCCAAATCTTTCAACTACACCCCCACTCTGATGAGACTATAATCGTGTTCGTTTCTACAAGTTGTCTCGATAATCGTGACATTCGACTTATTATCGATCTGGTACTCGAAGACGAAGTAACATAAACATAAAATCGCATCCTACATTTTCAATTTATTTTTTCACATAGAATCACCACGACCATCGCGGGATATCCTGTACAAATTTGTACATACTACTGTACATACAAACGTACGCTAAGATACGTATACTTTTCACACGAGTGGCAAGCTTCGAAGTTTCTCGTGAACGTTCAACGGCAGTCTCGAACGTGGAAACAAAAGGTGTATTATATTATCGTCGTTTAGCTCCTTCTCCGCGAAGAAATCGCGCGAAGCGGGTAACCTTCGACGCTCTTATATCCTTCACGGCTGAGATCCTGTCCACGGGATCTTCTTTCCTCCGCGGCTCGTTATGCAACACGATTCCATTCGACGCCGGACCGTTAATTTAATTCGCGCTTTCCACTTAATTAATCCCAATTACGCGTGGCGTCGAGGTATAGCAACGGGGCTCGTACTCGACTCGCGCGATATCAACCTCTCTCTCTCTCTCTTTCTCGCCCGTTCCACACGCTCGTTCCACACGCTCGTCCACCTGAATGCCCCTTTAATCCGCGAATACCCAGGCTCTCTTGGCGGGCCTCGCGCGCCGCAGGCCCGATAAATTAATGACTGACGGCGGTTATTGGCCGTTAAGTCGATTAATAGTTCCGGGTTAACGAGCCGAGCTCGTCTTATGCCGAAAGCGTGGCGGCGCTCGCACCTCGTTGCGAAAACGCTGCAGAGCTTAATGCCCTCTCGGTTAATACGGCTCTCCTGATGCTATAAGAAGGAACAAGCCGGACTACGTTACGGACCAAAGGTTTCTCGGAAGTTGCACTCGGAAGTCTACTGCTCTTCGTGGAAGTACAGTAAAACTGCGTTCATCTGAATTTGTTTATTTGGAAGGGAAACAAGCTTAGTTGCAACCAGTGCTCGAATAACAACAGTTCACTGACTCTCCTACGATCTTTTCACGTGTGTCCATTTTTACGATGGTATCGAATCTGTTAAAACCGCGCTCTTACAAAGACACACGGTTCCAACTTTGCATAGTACATCAAAGTATTGGGTTGTCCGGAAAGTGTCTTTCTTTTACAGACATGTCCCTTACAACGATGCATCTTTATACAAACATGAAACCTAATCTATCAAACGTTGTGATCTTTATCCTGATAGAACAGAATGGATCATGCGTAATTCGATAAAATAATATAAAACGGAAAATGTCGTGCATTCATTATTTCCTTACAAAACGAAAGAAACTCTTCGGACGACCTAATGCTTGTAAAAGATAAAACAAAGAATATTTGTTACATTCTGAAGCTGAAGGAAATCTCGAATAAGTCGCTATAACGTCCATTCCAAGTGTACGTAGAAGCTATAAATAATCGATAGCCAAACTCGACTATTTACGTAGCCACTGAAAACCGATATTCTTGCAACACGTGGCTCTGAAAGAAACGCTAGTTCTACTCGCGCGATTGAAAACGCGACTGCAAGAACAACTTAGGACTCCCTTAACAAAGGAGACAACTAATTGCAAGCGATTACGAAAGAATAGTCAGAATTCCATCGTAGGACGACTTTTGCACGCAGCAAGGTTGGAAGTCGGATGGCCAAGCAGTCGAGTAGTTTTGCTTCTGCAACGGACACAACGAACACGACGAGACGAACTATGGTTGTGCACGTGCTCGTTTTCAATCAATGGCACCCTCGTGTAAGAGCACTCGACATTCTCCTCGCACGTGCCGATGGCAGTAACCTCGAAGACAATGACATGCCGACGACGAGCGCGTCGCCGCATGTAAATGTAACCTTTTGTAAGCCCGTGGAAGACGACGCGCGGCTGCCAGAGAGAGAATCGCACCGAGTGAAAGGTGCACGACGTGTCTCGATTCCGACAGACCTAGCCCCGTGCTTAGACTCCTCTAGGGATTAGGAAATGTCAGCTGATGCCACTGCACGAAAACATTCCGACGTTACTCCTCTGTTCCATCCATTTATCTCGTAGTTCGTTGTTCCGAAGAAATAGAAGATAACGCGGTGCGAAATGAGAAAACTCAAAACTCGATTGTAGTTTTATTTGAATGTACGCCTGAGATATACAAATTTCTCGTGGTAAGGAAAGGAAGAATCTTCGTTTGAAACTACCGGAGAAGATAACGCGCTGAGAATAAGAAGATTTAAGGAAATTTTCAAATGTCACTTTTCCTTACAAATATGACACAATTTAATTCGTACGAACGAGTTGGTGATCAACTTTTAGATACGTACAGGCTACCGCAAAATACGTGACAGAACGTACGTACGTTGTATTTATGGGAGTCGATGCTAGGCATCGAAACGATGGAACGTGCTCACGCACAAGAATGTCGCTTGAGGTTTATCGTTCGAAGTAAAAACAATTTGATTTTGCGTCAGAGACACGCGGTTATCGAAAAAGGAGAATTAAAATGAATTAATTAGAAATCAAATTTCATTAATGGTGTATGAAATCTGCTTTAAATCGTCCAATTTCCTCCTGAGACGTGACAAACGAGGCTGTAAGCTGTCGCCGTATTAATCAGGACTCCGAAAAATGGCGTACAACACTTCCCATAGCCTTTACGCGTCTTCTACTCGTTTTCTTGGACCGTATTACGCGTGTCGGCCGATTATTCATTCATCGATGAATTATCCGAGGCTGGCCGAGGGACGATGCTCGCGGCACGTTTTCCACCATGGCGAAGAATTCCATGTTCCCGTGGGGGCTGCTAGCGCGGTCGGTTATTTATCGTCTAATAAATTGTTCACCAATAAATAAAAGGCTCATTACAGGCAACAGCGCGTGAAATGCGCGGTGTAGTTGGAAGCGGTGAACCGACGATCGTAATCGACCGTAATTCGACATCGTGCACCCCGCTTCGGGGCTCTGGGGCAAAATGGAAACGGAAACGAATCGCCGTGATTCCCGCTCGTCGCAAGATCCTTCTCCTCCTTACGATCCTGCGATCACCGATCATTTGTTACGTGTGTCATCTTATCGCAGGAGGAAACAGAAAATGAAAACAGCGTTCGCGTAATATAGAATATTAGTGTACGAACGTTTACGTAGTAACAATTTATACGGCAATGAACAAGCACGCTATTCCCGATGAATGAATGATACGTATCGTTTCGATTGGAGATGAAAAATTGAGAAAACTAAGAAAAGTATTTGCTTATACAGGTATTCTTAGATTCCAATGGAGCGCTTTCTTATCAGATTCTATTATGTTGTCCGAAAAGTTTCTTTCGTTTAATAAGGTGATAATAGACGAGCAACAATTTCTGTTTTATCCATTTCGTTCTATTTCTATTATTATGTTCGTGCATAATTCAGGATATTAATATAAAACAAAAAACATTGTGCGTCTATTATTTCCTTATAAAAGCGAAAGAAACTTTTCGGACAACCTAACATATCTGTTTCATTTCTATAACTTCAAATTGTTCCAGTCACCTGAAGATACTATTAAACGATACGCGCTTCTTATAAACTCGATTACGTTATACATAAATACTTTGAACGTGCCACTTCAGTCGCAACTATTTACCTACATTTTATTTAAGTACGTATTGGAAAATGTTAATTCTATTTAATTGTTGGTACGCGTGTGCAAGGAAGAAAAAAAACGAGATTTAAATAACACAGGTATGTACAAATAGAACTCCTAAATGATAACGACTATTCGACGTAAAAGATAAAACATACAAGTCAGAATTAATTATTTATCAAAAGCTAGTTTCAGGCTGGCGCTCCATTAGATAGAGGTTTGTTGATCACCGGAAAAGGGAATGGCATTTCCTTTTATCGTTCCTGCGACCATCCAATTAATTGCACTGGTCGCCGACAAAAGGGTGCAATCGTGAAAGTAGCGACTGAACCGCGTGCCTCTCGGCCTTAGAACGGTTCCAGCCACCGGACCCTCCGATCCACCGGCAATTAAGCTAATTAAGAGCAATAATAGTCATGCGATAATTACGGGATCGTGCGAGTCTCTTGGTCAACGAATCGACTTTCCGATAATCATCCTCCACCGCGATAACTCAAAATCTGGGTGAATTACGACGATGAGCATTTCTAAAGAAGAACTAGAAGAGACTGGGAGACGGAGCACGAGAAAATTTGCACGAAATCCAAAGTCGAAGTCAGCCATCAAGGGAATGTAAACAATTCCTCTAAAATTGCTCGTCGATCGTAATTTGCTTAAGCAACACCTACTTTTCGCCGGTGGTGAAATTGCACAAACGAAAAAACCAAGATTGCCGACGATTTAAGAAAGTCCCCTTTCCCGTCTTTTTTGTAGCTGGGAAAATCTGGATTCCTCCGGTCGAGCCAGTTTTTTTTCCAACTGCTATCATTATCTCGCATTAATTCGCTGGCCTTTCACCGTCAAACTTTTCCCTCTTCTTATTCGCTTCTTATCGACGCCTCTTTACGGACAACAGGGAGAGAAAGTCGCCTTGTCTCTGTCCTCCTTTCAATTATCGTAACAGTACACGTCTTACGATCGCGAAGAATTCGCCTAGCCGTTCCTTTTACTTCACCGATTTATAAAACAAACGAAACGTGCTCGAATAAAAATTCCCACGATAGAGTCAACGCGATTTTCTCGAATAACAGTGGTCGAGGGTTATACGAAAAATGAACCGCTATACTTGGCGACACAAGGAAGATATCGGCGATTTATCCAGAAAATTTGTTGTCTCTTGTCGCATGACAAATTTCTATCGCTGCACATTGCTGTACGATATTCGCTCGTTACTCTGGTAATTTTCCACGAATGGAAATGGAATTGTCGCGGTGCTTTTCACGGAGAAAGCGCCACGTTCGGACCGTTTCCATGTTTTCACCGCGTCCGAACAAGTCGCGCCACGGGTTCCGACAACTCGGCTAAACCACTGCAATTAGCCGTACAATCGACGCAATTAGCGAACCCTCCGGCGTTCAACCCTCTGCTTTGATTCGATGCTCGTTTTCGTACGGCGCTCGAAACTCTGGAAACTCGGTTAAAACTAATACGATCACTTCTAAATATAGCGAGTAATTGCGAGTGACGCGGCCAAGAGATTGATGGCTCCTCTCGCGGCGGACAAAGAGGCCGTTACGCGATATCGAAGTCCGCGGAATTTTGTTAAATCGAAGTGGATAAAAACAGACGAGTCGTGCCGAGTCATAGGTTATCCACGAGGAACGTTGATTTAAATTTTGCTGCTCGTGATTGCTGTTTTAAGTTACCTTGTTAGATACGTGGTAAAAATGGCGATGAATTTTCAAACTTGCCTCCACCTTCTCATTTGTTTCTTACGATTCCGTTGCCAAATTTTTAATTCCTTTGGAAACATTGAACCGTTTGCCGACTAACGCCGTCACTAACATATGTGTTCCGCATAAATCATCCATCTGGCCGATGAACTCATACGTGCGTTCAGCGAAAACAACCGATAGATATGATACGGGTGTAGTAGACGAAATAGATACGACTTTAAGTACAATCGACCGTCTAAGAAAATCAATGAGGTCGTAGAAAAAATATTTTTTTCATCTACTAGACTTATCGATATGTGAGGCTCACATCGTTTACAAACGAATTACTGGCAGAGACGAAAAATTTAGCAAATTTTTGAATTTTTGGAAGAAACGCTATGGAAATGCTCACAGCATAAAGTAAATCAAACAGCGATGGCTGAATCAGACAAAGATACTGATAATTTTCCTTTTCCGATAACGGACAGGCATTTCGTATCAAAATGTCTCAGTCTGGCCGTCTCGGTCACAGACTCAGTCGCAGTCGCAGTCTCAGTCTCAGTGTGTGTGTGTGTGAGGGGAGTCTCTGCTACTTTTGTACTTCTACTGTGCTTCCAAATAAAAATACAGTTTTCTTGAGCGTTCTCATTTGACAGGTGGAGAAAGAAAAAGTCAATTACAAATTAAAAATAATTGAGTAGGTTAGCGAGGATATTGGAAATAATGGGAAGATCAACAGGTGGATAGTGGCAACTGTAGAAAAACTGGACTCGCGACTTCATTAGCAGAAGCCGCGAACACTTTCGCCGACATACGGGGAATGCGCTGCGGTTGTCGATAATCCGCGAAGACGACTCGCAAGGAAGGTAAACACGTGGAGATTGCAGCCAATAGAAAAATATAGAGAGTTCTCGGAGAATAATAAAAGCGTTTCGAGGAGAAATTCCACGAAACGTGGCTGAAAGTTTCTAGTATTATTCACATGGTAAAGCCAGCAATCATTCCTAGAAAGCGATCGTATCGGCTGTCGTATGACAATTTAATAAATTCTCCTAATTATGATTCTTAACGCTACTACTATATAATCATCGTTTTATCGGCGATAAAGTCAAACGCATAGCAAACAATCTTTAATTTGTGTACATTAGCTCACTCGAATTCCAGTAATTAGGCGAGTGCAATTTTCGCGGAACAAGGGTAGAAATTTAGAAAAGAAAGAACGATAACTCTAAAAAGAATGAGTAAATAACACCAACTCTAATATGAATAAAAAAAATTATAAATTTTACGTATAACGTAGTCGATAGTTCGTCAAACGCTATAAAACAATCGCGTCAATGCTATAAAATTAAACAGCACCTGTAGAAAAGGGGCAACAATCTCACCAGATATCCGAAACCTAAATCCCGTGCTCTAATAGATCTGTAGATCAATAAGAATATTATACCATACTAATACAAACATTATCGCTCATTTCAAAATAAATTCCCATATTCCTGAAACACCATCGAACCGATGCCTCGCGTCTTAGCCAACCAAGTCGTTGCTGAAAAGACCTAATCTAAAAATCACCGTCGTTAATCCTAAATATCCTACCTTATCGGATATAAGGAACAACTGGGCCTCGTATACGCGCGAGTAGCGAAGAAGAAGCAGAAGAGCAAGGAATTGCGGTGTGTCGCGAATGTAGAGACGCGCGGCAGCCTGAGTCGCGGCCGAAGCGAGGAGAACTCTCGAGCAAAGGACGAAAAGAAAGGGAAAAGAGAGGCGCAGGAAGGGAAAGGAAAGGCAAGGAAAGGGCAAGGCAGGCCGGACAGTGGCCAGAAGCGAGCAATGTGGCCGGCGCGGTGCGCAAGCAGGCGTTCGTCTCGGTTCGTCGACCTCGAGTGGAAAAAATACAAGGCATAACCTACCGTAACACCACCACTAGCATCACCAACGGCACCGACGCGTCCATCGTGGCCGTCCACCGGTCCGCGCGAGAGAACCACCTGCGAACCAACCCTCCTCGACAAACGCAGTCCTTCTTTTTCTTCGTCCATCGCGAATGACTCATCTCGCGTAACGTGTCGTCCACTGTTTGCCAGGTGATCTCAAATACAAGGTACTCTTTCGAAGGCTACTGGATAGGCAGATGGCGAAGATTATGCAGGATTCGATGGGTTTGGTTTTGATGGTATTGCTGAAGACTTTTGAACAGGTTTCAATTTGCGTAGGTTTGCGTTCATCCTTTGTGCGTTGATAATGAAGTATCGTTACTAGGAATGTGAGATCCGCGGATTGTATTTCTCAGAGTCGAGACAATATTCTCTAGATGCAGTCGTCCTTTAGGTTTCACGAAGCGAAAATATTCTTGGGAAAAGATACCTTTGGATAGAGAAATGTCAAGTGATTTTAATTTGTCGGCATACGACGACGTATAGAACCTTCAGACTGAGAATATGAATTATAGATGCTAAGTTAATGACACTAAATGAAACATTATGGAAAGGATTAACCGTAGAGGAACATGTGGTTTGATTAAATTTGGTCGTAATCGAGGAAGATCGAAAGAGAAAATTCGCTGAATTTCGAAGAGTGGGATGTATATCGTTTAAGCTCGGGGACACGCAACATTGAATTCTGAACATGAAAGAGCTGATAGCCCAAAACAGGTTCGCCCAAAGAGTACATTCCTCAGGAAATTGTTTGAATTTGAATTTGAATTTGAATTTCAAATCTTACCTTTGAATTTTTATATCGAACGTATTAAACTATCGATCTATATCTCTTTATCGACAAATCTATAAAAAGTAAGTCGTAACAGTCTACAAATCCAAAGAAAAAAATCATTTCCACGGTTCTAACGAGTTTCAGTTGCGCATACAACGAAAAGGGAAGAAATGGAGGAGAAGGTTCTGCAGGGAGAGAAAAAGATGGCCAATCGAATTACGAAAATTCCACGACACGCGAACGTGCCACGGCAGCCAGAACCTTCGAGGTGGTCTTATCTGTATAACTGTACCTGTCCACGGCAGTCCGCGATTGCTCACCGCAACGACTATTAGTGATTCTCCCGTTAGGATAAATACGTGCCAGGCGCCACGAGATCGTAACGATTAATGCCCGATTAACCTGGCCAGCCGCGCACCGACGTTCCAGAATTTCACGGAAAACCGTAGTTAGAAATTCAAACGGTCCACTCCTCTTCCGTTTATTGTTAATAACTACGTACGATCGTTCATTTACTCGAGAAAATTGCACATCTCGAGCCGTGCAGTAGTTTTTTCTTTTATTCTTCTGTCTTATTTTTTTGCTCTTTGTGCTCTTGCTTAGAAAAAAGGTCAAATATAATTGAGCAGAAAATCTTAGAAAATGACTAGGGTCAAGTATCGTTACCTTTATCAGTCTTTTAATTAGAATTATAAAGATCTTTCTGTTTAAAGTATTCTTTAAAAAACGTTATTTTTGTCATTTTATTTTACTATCATATTGTGCGTACGTATTTTTCCTATAATTTAAAAAAAAATGGACATGACCGTGAATTTAGTTTCCGTTTGCCAATTTACATACGAGAAATCCGCCCACGCGTTTCATCTATTCTACCTCGAACCGAATTTAGAAATTTTTGTCCAATTCAAAAACTGGTTTTTCAAAATTTAATTAATTAAATATACAGAGCCTATATATAACACTTCATCCTGTTCAATGGCATTTCTTCCTTTATTCTCTTCGTACGAACTTCACAAATTTCCCAAATACCCCAAACTTCTTAATCCTCTTTTTCCAAACTAATACAAATTCCAGCGGCAAACTTTCCTCCGGGAGAACGAATCTGCTTTGCTTAAGAAATTTCCGATGTAATTGGAGATTAATTAAGACACGGTATAGCGAGGTTGAAACGCGAGCAAATAGACCAGAAGCCCAGATACTTAAGGCACTTTCTTCGCGCGCAACAGTTTCACTGAATGCATAATAAATTTCGCCGGACGTTTAGCATAACGCTGGGAGCCAGTTCGCACTGGAACTTTCGCAGAGTAAATTCGCGAGGATCGATCTCCACGTGGCGTAGGAATTTCGTGGACCGACGATGATCGAAGCCGATGACGATGAAGCTGCCGGCCAACCAAGTATACAGTTATAGAGATAAGACCCACCTCGAAGGATCACGATTACAAGCTGCCGCGGCCCCATCGTTCAACAGGATCTCCAACGGATCCTACGTATCTCGGTTATGCCGTTCTACCTAATTCCAGATCCTGTTTACAAACGGCCAGCGATAACGGGGTATCGCGTAATAAAGTGTTACGTAAACATACAAAAAGTGAATTTTCCATGGATAAATTATGGCTGAAAGGTCAGCCTGTATGACAGTTCACAGAGTGAGTTTCCTAAGTTCATTAGAATTTAAGATTCTAAATAACTCGTTTGCCTACTGTACTGTACTCGATGATTAATGAATAAAAAATTATCATTTTATTTAGAAGAACGTAAGCTACCTTCGCCTTGCATTAACTCCTAAATTTATTCATATATAAATATATGTACACTGTCAGATATTATGGTTTTTACTTTGATTTCTTGTAATCCTCTATAAGCACTTTCTTCTGCACAGTATTACTTTTGGAAATATTCGGTTGTCTGAAAAGTTTCTTTCGTTTCATGAGAAAATAATAGAGGCACAACGTTTTTTGTTTTATATTATTTTGTCGATCCATTTTGTTCTGTTGAGATAAACACCGCGACATTTCACAGACTTGTGCACTGTTGTAAAAAACACATTTGCGAAAGAAAGACACCTTTTGGACAAACTAATAGATTAAAATTACACATCCTGTATATACCTGTAAGTTTTATGCATTGAGATATGAAAGTACATTGAAAGAAAAGATTGCATGCTGTGCAAAGAGATATAATTGGATAAAATTGATTTTGTATTATTTTTATCTATTTTCATTTATTAAAGAAAAACCCCATTCGTCAAGAAATATTTATTTTGATCGTTTTATATATCGAATAATTTGTTTGTTTCTCTCACTCTGTATATTGTCTCAAACCGACTGCCTTTTTAGTTGCGCGTTTTTTTCAATGAAAAGAAGCCAACCACCTTGGCGGTTGATGGTAACCTACTTGTACAACGACTTGCTTCAGTGACTCACAATCGGTTGTTTCCTAAAATATCCAGTATCTTTTTGCTTAAAAAAGTTGATTTCCCGTAAAGCGTGCGACTCATTTCTAAATTAGATCACATACATTACATCATAAATTAATAAAATTAAATTAGATCATAAATAAGATTCATTCGTCTGTCGCCTAGTTCTAGATCCTTAAAAAGCTCTTTTCGATCAAGTACAGCTCATTTTCATACTTCAAATCGTCGAGTCACGTTTAGATCAAATAAAGCCATCGCTCCCTAAATACAGTCAAAGCATCTGCAAGTCCGTGAAACTTAGTAAATACCGTTTCCACGAGTCTCATTAAGTGCCTCTCTGATTCTCGGGACACGAACCAAGGGGCATCATTTTTCTAAGCGTTCGTGGAAAGTTCGCGCGCAAATTCTTCCCGTTAGGCCCGTGCCTAATTGCAGGATCGAGGAGGCGTGTTTGAAAGAGCAGGGGTTACAATATAGCCTAATGACCGCGCCACGGAGCAAAAGTCCATCATCAGCTTCTTCAAACGCGCGTCTCTCTCTCCTTGGTTGTTCGCGAAGCGGTGCGCTGACCGGAAGTCTCCGGGGCACTGCACTTAAATATGCACGTACACACGATGCACGAGCTTCCAAGTCCTCCAGCTAGAGAGGAACATTAATGGAGATTCGCTTTCACCGTTTCTCGTAGCCGACTATGTCTATCCTCGTCGTGAAGTTTCGCGTTCGTCGTTAGCGTTCCTCCTCCTCTTTCAACGATTCTTCCCTCTTCTTCTTCTTCTTCTTCTGCTTCTTCTTCTTCTTCGACCAAAGAGATCGGTGAAACTGGCACGACCTTTCGCAGCCACCTCCTTGTGACCTTTTCAAGGCAACGTTCTAACGACTTACGTTCTATGTGATGTACTTGTTTCTTGCTATGTGGAGCGAATCTACTTCTTCGCTTTACAAACATGTCACTCTGAGCTTCAAACTTCTGAGCTTGTCCTATCACGTCCATTCTGTTTCCCAAATCCTTCTGCTTCTCGTTTCTAAGGTTAAAGCTAATTAGATTCCAGTCACTGACTGCCGATCCACGTATAGTTAAATGCAGTCCTATAGTTATAGCATTACATCCGTATAATTATCGTCTGTTTGACTGTTTGAAAACGTTGAATCGTCGGACAAGGGTGAATACCATTAAATGGATTAATCGTGTATCCGATATCCCTGTGTATTCCGATAGTTGGAAAAGTACGATCCATCAATTTAGTTTCTTTGAAACTCATTGATATATATGTACATATGATATCAAAAAGCTTACAGCAATTAATAAAAAACAAACGATTAAATGAACGCTCATAACCTGTTGTAGGAGAATTACGTTGATCAAGTAATAAAAATTCCTCTACGCATCAGACGACGATGAGATACAGAGTATGTCAACATTTCTGATAACAATGGTTGTTACATCGCCACCGATTCATTATGTAACTTCGTTATTGTTCGCTCGCTGAAACGAATTTTTCTCGGCTGGGCCTATTTATCCTTTGAATGGATTACAATTGCAATATTACTCTGTACAGGTTGATCCGGAGATCTTTGTATCTGGTTTGCAATTGTGACTTTGAATCGCCGGAGTACTACAATATATACGAGAAATTCTCGTTCAACGCGTTGTTTGAGGAGACGATGTGGATCGACCTTCCCTGCTCGATTCTTTGTGATGTAACACCACTGTAGCATTATAGCAGCGTAGAGTGGTTACGTGGATCGGTTGAGTCATTCATGAAAAGTTCGTGTATGCCTATGTAGATACGGTATAATACTACTGCGTTCCATATCTTCCTTTCGACGTAGTAATCGTGACTTCGTTCTTTCTCCTAACTCGTTTGCTTTAGGTCTAGGTCTGAACCTGTTCTTGTCTCAATTTTTAGATGCTCACCTTGAAACAGGAAGTATATACTAGACGATGTCTGTTCTTCTAACAGGCGATTCAAAATTCCTAAAAGTTTAGCGTGGAATAATTTCTCTTAGTTTTCTGTGTTTCGTAGCTTGAAATTTACTCGTTTGGTTTAAATTCGAACGTTTTTCCGCGCTACACAAGTTACTTTCGTGGCCCGAATCGATTCATAATCCGATTCTCTTTGCGATCCAACGATTCCAGTATACAGTTTTATAAATAAAAGTTTCACGTTCTCCGTAAAAAAAATTAATTTCGTTTACAACTTAATTCCCTGTATATGTCACGATTCAACGATTCCAGTTTTCTGTCTCTCGCTACAGCAATTCTCGTATTTCAGAGATGATTTTACGAACGAATCGAGAAACCTGGAAGCCTTCGCGTGACGATTTGCCGCAATCAAATGGTAAATACGAATCTTGCAAGCGTGTTTCATAAAATCGCCTGTAATACAAGTTGATAAGCTGGACGATGACGCATGAGAACGGAGAATCCGTTCTCGGAGAAGATTGTCTTGCAACGAACGTTCGATATTGCAATAAAATGAGCAAAGGCGCGTAAAGAATTCGCGCGTCTCTGGTTCGCAGGTCGGATAGTTTTTTCGCGAAATCGCGCTGTATCTCAGCCAAGTGGAATGTAGTCCTGGATCGGGCCGTGACTCAGCCTGTCATCCGAATCACCTTGACGAAAGCGATTCGAGAACGACCGGGATTCGCTCTCGCTCGCGATCCTTCGCATTCCAGGTTAAGATCGCGACACGACATCGCGGATCACGCCTCGTAAAAACGTGCGGGCTTGTTAAAGAAATTAGTCGAGCCACGTTCCCGTGACACGATCGTCCAGCATTTTCCTTCGAAAAAGTAATGCTAGATCGAAGGAACTTCGGTCTTTTCTACTTCCATGCGTTAACTCCTTGTCGTGACGATGTTTTGCTCTATGAAACTACTCGGAAGTTTGTAATTTTTTTGTACGGTGTTTCGTAATTTGCTTTTTGGATTGCTTCGTGGAATGACGTAGACGACGATCGTTCGGTATATGAAATATCACTTTCTAAAATTCAAATTCAAGGAATTTCGCGTATTAAATTATTAATCGTATCAAGAAAGGAGATATTTGTTATAAACGACGATGAATATAGTACGAGAATATTTATGTCATATTTCTTTATAGACTTAAAGTTAGATTTAATATTAAATACGCCTTTGATCTCATCTAGACAATGTTTTAACGCGTATTATTTCGATAGAATAACTTTGAAAAACTGCGTATGATCAAAGCCCAGTTACGATGCCAAACGTTCTAACGTCCCATTCTATTCCAATCTACCTCGGAAATTCTATGCTTTCAAGCTTGCAATCTGCACGGAAGAAACACACGAAAGAATTTCCTCCCCCTACCAACTACAAAATACAGTTACATCACGAAGTTACATCCTAACGTCCCATTCTATTCGATTTTACGGAACTTTTCCAAATTCCACGCTTCCTACTTTCCACGCCTACGCAGAACGGCGAGACATTCCTTGCGACTCTCCTTTTCCAGACGCGAATCCCGCCATTGCCACGCGGAATATCCTGCGGCACCATCCGAAGCGTCCACGGTGGAAACAAAGTAGCGCAATGACTCTTCGGAAGCACGAATTGGAGTGGACTGGTGGAACGATGTAATATTGTAAAAGGGTATGGCTCGCGCGCGGCTGCTTTGAGAGCCAGCCAGGAAGAGGAGGCAGCCGCGAGTGAGATCCTATCGGCTGATATTCAATGCGATATAACTCATTCTAGGTATGGACTATCCTGAATACACAGACCTTGAATATTCTTGTATATGCACGCAAGGATTGGTTGTGTGATAGGATACGGTTTATTCAGTCCATAAAGCTGCCGCGATGCGACTACACGATTTAATTCGAAATCGAGACAAACTTTCGTGCACCTTTCTTCCTCGAATTATATCAGAGACCGTAAAGAGCGAGTTAATTTGGATCATTGGTTTCAACGTTTTTCTATTTTTTTTTTTTCTTTTTTTTTTCGACGCGTCAATCGAATACGATTTGTCCGAAATTTTGGAAATTGCCGAGTTACGATGTACAATAGGAAAAAATGTAAATCGATTCGGTTCGCGCATAGCGTTTCAACTTGTAAGTAGAACGAGCTCTTATGCGCACACCGCTTATCTCTCAGACGAGTCTGAAGTTTTTCACATTACTTTGTGACCTGTTTGCACTTGCAAATTCGACCGGTTCGTGTCGATTTTCAACTAGTTTGAAACATCCTACTTTGAAAGTTATATTTATCTTCAACGTGCACCGTCCATTTTCCCAACTTCTTTATACCGGAATTATACCGGAATTGTACCGGAATTATACCGGAATTATACCGGAGTTGTACCGGCGTTGTACCGGAATTGTGCCGGAATAATACCGGAATGGTACCGGAATTGTAGCGGAATGGTACCGGAATTGTACCAGAATGGTACCAGAATAACACCGGAATTGTGCCGGAATAATACCGGAATAATATCGGACTGGTACCGGAATAATATCGGAATGAGGCCGGAATAATACCGGAATAATATCGGAATGGTACCAGAATAATATCGGAATAGTACCAAAATAATATCGGAATGGTACCGGAATAATACCGGAATGGTACCGGAATTGTACCGGAGTTGTACAATGATTATTCGTAGATAAATATGGGTATACCTGGAATATTTTTAATGGTAATATATACCTGTATACAGATCATAATAGAATATCAGGTCTGTGGAGTTATACCGGAATTATACCGGAATTGTGCCGGAACTATACCGGAATTAAAATTAAGGTGCCTTTTCAAATCATCGAGAGAATCTTTCTACAACGTAGAAAATTTTATTTTTAGCTCGCTGTGATTGTAGTACTAGGTTGTAATACTAGATTGTAATACTAGGTTGTCCGAAAAGTTCCTTTCGTTTTTTAGGGAAGTAGTAGATGCACAACATTTTTTGTTTTATATTATTTTATCGAATTACGTTTGATCCATTTTATTCTATTACTACAAAATGGATCATATATAAATCCATAAAATAATTTAACATAAAACACGTTGTGCATCTATTATTCCACTTACGAAACGAAAGAAACTTTTCGGACAATCTAATAAATAAAATACCAACATGCAATGCAACAATGCAACAAGCGATGAATAGTTCAGACTTAAACACGATGGAACTTATAAACCAATGTATCAGCTTTATAACGAGATCACTAGATCGTTCAGAGATTTATACGAGTCAAATATTCTTCGTGACAGATTCTAGCCTACATTCTCTCGAGTAAAAAACATGCGTACCTGTAACCACAGCAGATCTATTACGGAGTATTTCATAATTATACACATTCTCCCGGTAAAATATTCAAACCGCTCGATTAAAACCTCAAATCACTCGGTCATTTATACCCTGGAAACGTAATCGAGCTTGGTAAATCGAGAGGTAACGGTTATCACTGTTGTCTCGCCTCCTTTCAAGTAGCTTCCCTCGAATGTAATCCGTTAGTGGCCCAAATAAATGTCATTCGCGAGTCCCGCGAACCGATATGAATTAATTAAGACTTGTTAATGTTGTTCGACGAGAATCGAAGACGGACGCCACTTTCCAACCGTGTCCGTCTCCTCCTCGCTACCGTTACTCGATCCGAATTAATTCCGACCGTTCCAGCTGCCTCTGGCTCAATTAGCCTTCGATATTTCAATTATTCGTCCCCCGAGGACCTCGTGTCCTTCTCCTTTTTCTTTCTCGCTTCGCCGCCTTCGCCGATTTAATTGAATGTCAACCTCGACCTAGTAACGATCCATCAATATTTTCTTCTTTATTTCTTGTCTTATTTAATTGTTTATCTTCTTCACGATGCTAATTAACTATATTGATTTTTCTCGACATCTAGGTGGCTTGGGATCAAGCGAATTTTTCGTTCAGAAAATTTAAGCTTAGATCGCGCTGTAATAGAAACTACCATTAGGTTGTCCGAAAAGTTTCTTTCCTTTTATGAGTTTTATATTATTTTGTCGAATTACGTACGATCCATTTTGTTCTGTTGAGATAAACACCGCGACATTTCACAAACTTGGTTTCACGTTTGTATGAAGGTGCATTGTTTTAAAAGACACGTTTGCGAAAGAAAGACACTTTCTGGACAACCTAATGCATACACGTAAGTAAACAGTTAAAAAGTAGCGACGCCCTATCGTATTTATTATTTATTTACATATTAATTAATTATGTCCAAATATATGACATTTCGTATCGTTTACTTATACTATCGTATAACCACAAAAGTTTGATACTACGTTTGATATTATGAATATATATCTATATATGAAAATTAATTAATACACTTGAAAATAAAGGTACGTGGAAATATCTTCTATAGTCAGCGCAGTCTCTAACGGTCGCTGTAATAACCTCTGATCCCTAAAATATAAAATAAACCACACAGATCACTGTTCTCTTATTTCCTACTCTCATCCCTAATTCCCCTAAACGAAAACTCACAGAAAACACCTCAAGACCCTAATCGTGCAATACGTAATCGCAACCAACCAAACTTCGCACAATCAGATAAATGGAACACCACCAGCTGTTTAAGAGAATCATCAGACACGAAAAACTGAAATCACATCGGCTAAAACTTCACCCGTGCCTTCACGAAGCTTCGAGATCGAGGCCTCGCGTCGATTACATTCTATTTCCGCTTGGGACACGCGTGCTCGTCATTTGCGGCCACCTGTTCGCTCGTCAAACGACGCACCTCGATAAGGACGCTCGATCAGATAATCCGCGCAGCATCGAGCGCACACGATTCTACGTACGCGCGCTCGTGATTAGCAAAAAGTTCCGTTAACGGGCCTCGACGAGCACGGTGACTGGACGAAACGAGGAACAGCAAGAAATCAACTCGAAAAGCAACTCTTGGTTAGAGGTAGGAACCTCGTGATAAATGGCGAAGGTGCAGCGGTGGCACGTGGCTTGCGAAACGTTGACTATCGCGTACTGCTACTTTGTTTTACGTGGAATGTCGTGAAATGGCGTTTGGCGACTAAATGGTCACAACGCGTTCGTTGCCACATCCATCCTCTATCCAATTATCGATTCTATGGAATATCGTGCCTCCACCAAACACTGTCTCGCCAAAGTACTCGAATCCTTATTGTAGGAAACATTTATGTCGATATTGTGCGTGTTATGTGAAACGTTTTGAAATTTTATCGCCGCTGTAACGACATACGACTGTCAAGATTACGTTGGCAAAATTTGAAAGCGATCCGACTATGTATATAGAAACTACAGAATATTTATTGCAAACGCATACGTATATATAGCACAAAATTAGCATACAACACGAGCAGCGATCTCGAACGTCTAAATATTTCATAATTTCTGTGAATGCGTTTTTCTATTTGTTTCCAACTGCACCGTGTCTCTTGGTCGTGGTAGTCGGGTCTCGTAACGGTGTCAAACATAATTTCAGAATGTTTCGTACGTAACATATTCGTAAAAAGCCTATTCGTGAAAAGTCTGCGAACGTTCGAGTACGTTGGCGAGTCTGTACAAGCGCGAGGGTGACACTGGTGACGAAAGTGAATTTTTAAAATCGGGGTCTCCGGCTCGTACCGCGGAGGACGTCGACCTTAATTCACTGCTAACGACTCGATTGTTGCCTGCCTACCTTCTTCCATTACAAATGGCAAAACGTTCTCCGCCAGGGGATCCTGAAACGCGTTCTTTTTTCGCGTTCTCACGGTATTCCGCGCGCAAGTCAGTTTCTCAAGTGCCGTCGGATCAAGTGCAAATTATGATCCGCGGAACAACAGCATCACGCCAGTGCAATAGGTTAACTCGGCTCTGATCCTGTTATCGCCGCTGTTCGATCTTTGCGCGATCATGAGCTTTCCTATTGCCACCTCGTAATCATGTTCAACCACCGACACTCCCGTGTTTTTTTTCTTCTTTTTCTTTCTCTTCGACCTTCTTCCTTTCACACCGTGAACTTTTGTCTCTGCGAGTTTCGACGTCTCGTATTATGAATAATTCCCTTTTATATCGAAACGTCCGATCGTTTCAACTGTTTATCCGATCGTTAGACCTCGTGTCTTTAGATTTGATTATCGATGGTTAGAGTACGGGATTTCCCTAGTTCTCCTGTTAGAAATCGTACTACCGCTTGTTTAGCGTGTTGCAAAATAACGATCCAATGGCGAAAACCGATTCTTCTTAACATTTACATATGTCATTTGCAGAAAAGCAGAAGAGTACTATAGCCTCTTTAATTTCTGTTTCAATTTTCTGTTGGAAAATATTCATCGAGTCGTATAATCGTTATGAGCGTGCCTATATTTATATCGTAGAAGAATTCTATTTAATTAAATCACGAAACTGTGGATGTGACGATAGTTGTTTCTATGGAAGCAGATAATTCTCGTTGGATAAAAGTTCAAGACACGGATCATTCTTATTCGTAATTAATTTTTGACTGCTAGAATTTATTATTATTATCTGATTAGTTATTATCTTATCTGAAGAGTTTTTATCTGAAGAGCTTCTATCTGAAGAGTGGAAGATTTGAGAAGGACCGTTTCTCTTGCGAACTCTTCGATTTCTACGCACAATGATGAGAAATTGGAATCACCGTGCGCGGTTCCATTTTCTAGTAAATTTAGTAAAACTGTCGCGTTAAAAAGAACGTCGTTATGTAAATTAATTACGCAGTTTCATAACGTTTAATTCGTCTTGTTTTTTTACACTTTGTGCCTATCGTACGTGTGTGAGCGTGTTGGTCGTGGGACAGTGCTCGCGTATCCGCGAGTTGATCTGAAAGAGCAAACGGTATGCTAATTAGATTTCCACCTGCCAGGGGTTTAAGGCGAGTACGCGAGACACAGAAAAGCACCGCCCGGAACTGGTTACTCGATTACAGTCGTGCTTCAAATAGGAACGTTCGACGTTCTACAAATATTGAAACAGTGGAATTGGCAAACGGTACTTGAGACCATTTTAGTGATGAATGTCTGCGCATGACGCTCTTCGTATATTAATTTAGAGCACATCGTGCTGTTAATTAAACGGTGTGAAAGTAGGCCATAGAAGCAGATTCGTGAAGTAATTATAAAGTACGATATATATTATACCAGGTTATAACATATAAACTGATTTGCTTCTGTCAATTTTTTAAATCTTTATTTTTATACATATAACAACGTAGAATTTCCTTTCATTTGTATAAATAAAATATATGAGCTTAACTCTGTAATTATTCTGTAATTTGAAACGTTAATGTTATTGTTGTCTAACCGGAAACTAGAAAAGCAGCATTTGTGCCACGAATAGTTCGTATATGCAAAGTTCTGCCGTATTGCTGTCCGTGATATAGTTAATAAATACAGGAAACTACTGATTATTACGAGATGTCGCTGTATCGCCGATAAAATCTAGAGAAAAAACGTTAATCGTTCCAAGGACGATAGAAAACGCTAGTTTCAATTATCCGGCTACCATTTTCCAGCCGTATAATATATTATACGAATGTTGGAGCGTGGAACTCGTGGACCCTGTACTCTCATCGTAGCGGCTTCATTAATCACATCACAAATGTAATTTCCATACCCGGTTCAAAGCGTGATTGATTGCGCGTATGCGAGAAAAATCCGCATTAGCCGCAAGTTCACCCGTCTCATTAGCCAACGCGAAAAATCAACCACCTCGTGGTAATCGTGCGATCAAGAAGAAAAATTCGACCAACGTCAGTCTCTCGATACTCATCGTTTTATACAGAAAATCGACGTGTTATCTCCATAAACCTGCCGTTTACCAAGTATACTTTGCTATCGAGATCGTATTATCGACTGTTCCAAATTTTCTGAATTTTCTAACTTTCCATCTACGTTTAAAAAATCTACGTCAATCGGTCAATCGCTTCGAAACTCGAAAGCCTATAATTAAACGTGTCAACCGGGCGAAATTCCATCGATTCTCGCAAACGTCTCTTCCATCGTCTTCTGGACTCGTAAACTCGCTCTCGTAAACTCACCGTTCACCGAGTACAGATTTTCTATCGAGATACCTATTATTCGACTGTCTTGAATTTTCTAAACTCGTTGAATTTCCATTCAGCGAACTATATCAGTCGATCGGTTCAAACTGAAAACCCCAATTAACTATTCCTTGGAAGCATAAATTTCATACGGAGATATTCGATCGCCATGAATATTTGAAATTTCCATCGATTAAAAAACTATATCGATCGACGTATCGGAACACAAGACGCCGACGAAAGCGTTCCAATTCTCGATGCTCGCCAACTGAACATCTCTCTGACTCTCGTCGTTCGTACAACTAACTTCCCACAAACCCACAATCCTTGACTGTGCATCGAAGAGGTGCTGCCCGATCGCACGTGTTCCACGTGCAGGTTGGATGCACTCTCGCGGGAAAAGGCTTTCGAACGGTTTATCCTTGCGGTTTGCGTCGGTCGAGTTCGTAAATCGAGGATCGAGACGGTGGTCGAGTGAGACTTGTCCGCGAATCGTCCAAGCTACGTGCGGCGATAGATCGCGTTATCGGGCCAGAAAACGGCCTCTCTTCGAGCGAAAGATCGAACCGTGGCGATAGAGCCGAGGAGAAACGGACAATTACAAGCGGCCTGTGCTCACCGATCGGCCGGGTTCCCCGCGTGTTTCCATCGACGCGTGTCCTTTTCGTTTGGTCGTTCAGTGACGCGTAAAACGCCGTGCGCGTTTTATATCACGACCGATCGAAGGAAGGCTCTCGTTCAGATCGTTTTCCATGGACGGGAGGAACGCTTTCGCACGCTCTTCGCTCGGCCTCCTCTCCCTTTCTCCGGACGTCGAGCCTTTTTTTACCATGGGAATGTGTGCCAAGTGCACGCTCGCGGAACAACGTTTCGGCGGATCGCGATTTCTTCGTCCTCGAACTGCTCGCTACGATTTTATTCGATGACTGTTTCGACGCTTTTAACTCGTAAGCGCCGAGCTACTTGGCGGATTGAAAATTACCGAGGGTTTTCAGAATTTCACTGCAACCGCGTATATTTATACTCTCAAACGTATCGTCCTTTGAGTTTTCTAATTAATTGAATTCTAATTTTATTCAACGTCGCCATACATTTGTACGAAGCGAAAGGATGTAACGAATTTTTTGCGATAATACAAGCAGAACACATTCTCAGCCAATGATCTGGCGTGAAAGTTTTATTCGTCCGAGGCTATGGGCGAGATGTCGTTTATTTCGTGTAAAAGAAAGATGTGGCAAGAAAGTGGTTTTATTACACGCGTGGAGTGGATTATGGTTTAATTACCAGGCTTCTTCGAGGGTTTTCGGCCTCAAACATCAAGATCGAGATTCGGCAGGATAACATTTTATTTAACTTTATCCAATGGAACGTATCTCGTGTTTTAATTAGAAAAAAATAAGAACAACCATCTTTTCGACGACCAGTGGTGACCATAGCGTTACAAAACATCTCATTCAAAAGGTCACACGAACGACATTCGATAGCAAGTAAGGGTTAAGTATTTATCGATCGAGAAAGTAAATTTAGGTTGAGTATTCTAGATGGATACGAATTTAGGACTTGCTCGAGTCAATGCCCTTCTAATCGATGCCTATTCACATCTATTTCCTGTCTATAATAAGCAAACAGCACTGCATACCAGTACGCGTCGTGTTCTAGCTAATAATAGTCGGGATTCAACGATGAGTATTGACATGTCGGCTTGTTTCAACGCTATTGGATTATAGTCCGGAGGAAATCGATTCTCGTTACTATAGTTTGTTGCTACAACGTTCACTGTCCTGTCGCTCCACTTATTTTCAATCGGAGTACACGAGGAACGAAGCAGATTTCGGAGACTGTCAATTCACAATTTTAACAATTTAATAGAAGAATTTAAGAAGAATTTAATAGCAGTAGGGCGAAGAAAAAGGAAGATACATATATAATAAAGTTTCTATCGTAATAAAATTTAACATTGATTTTACCTTTCTCTCTATCTAAAAGCATGGGAACTCCTGCTAGTCGTGAAATACAAGCGCCTGCACGACACTTATCACGAAGAATGCAAATTTCACTCGCAAGATCCTGGAATCACAAATTTCTCCCAATTACGAAGCACAAGAAACGCAAGATGGGATTTTCTGGAAATGCTGCGAAGCAGAACCGAAGCAGAGTCGGCGATGCAACAAAGAGATAACATCGAATCGTACGCCATTCACCAAGGAGCCGATCCTCCTTGCCCTGTTACGAAGGTTTTCTTCTGTGGCGTTCTTCCGGGTCTTCTTGCCACTTCTCCCGGCTCGAATTACCGATCGAACTAGTCACCGAGTCCAGGAGACCGACGGCGATCGTGTCGTATTAACGAAGAGGTTTTTGCCTTTTACCCGCGCCAGAGAAATCCGACGAGTGGTTGGATTGTGCAACGAAATTTCTGCCTCTCTCGATTTAATGCCGCCTTCGCCACACGAACGCAAGAAGAACGAAGCTGAAAGAGGCGGGGACAAGAAACCTTAGGGACCTGCCTGTTCTTCTACGAATTAGATCTCTGAAAAGTCGTCTGTCTGAGCCGAGCAGAGTTTACGCAATTTCCCGTTCTTCCTGCTACGCGTTTCCGGTTTCCAGAAAAGGTCACGGGTCATTTCAGACAAAGAAGAGCATGAGAATCGTCTTCGAGACAGATGCGGGTTAAAGGGGAGCGTGCGTTTCATGGAAGTAAGTAAGAAAGTTCAAGAGTTGCTCGAGAGTATATTTTGAAATATCGCACATGACATCGAACTTCTCGATAGAATGGTATTCTATCTTTTCTTTTTTTCTGAC
Organism: Bombus affinis; assembly: GCF_024516045.1. Lineage (NCBI taxonomy): Eukaryota > Metazoa > Arthropoda > Insecta > Hymenoptera > Apidae > Bombus > Bombus affinis. The sequence goes on along the minus strand of NC_066348.1, from coordinate 14,022,971 downwards.
GTTTAGAGATAAACGAGAGGTTGCGAGAAAAAAAATAGAGAGAAAAAAGCTACTAACGCGATGGTACTGATCGAAGTTCAGAGAATCGTGGACAAGATTGGATTCTAATAGAAAAGTCAAAGTACTAGTAAAAGACAAGAGATAGAATTAAATCGGTAGTTCCTGAATCGGTGTCGCAACGAACACGAAGAATTTTAATACCAGGCCGCGACAAAACGTTGTAGAAAACGATATCAGCCTGCCGATTCGCGGCTCTCTGTTCCCTTCTTTTCACGATCGAATTACCGCAGATCAGATTCGATCTTCTTTGCTCACGGTAGGTGCCAGGGCTCGCGTGTCTCGATATTTCATACGCGTACACTCCGCAACAGCAGTTCTGCCTGTACGATCGTAACTTTCATCCTGATCAAATACACCATATAAATTATTCCGATAGATCGATCGTACGTTTTAACGCTAAAATCGACGAATGTTCACAAAATGTCAACCGATCGATTTGCCCGACTCGCTTGTGTTTCTGCATCGACGTAAAATCATGTCCGGAATAATTCCTCGGCGGCATAAATCGTCGAAAATGTTTTCTTGGTTAATTCCGTGGTGAAAGGTGGACGAGGAACGGCGGAAAAGCGAAGGAGCCAAAAGAGAAGAAGGGATAGGCGAGGTCTATTCGTAGAACAATAGGCGGCATCGAGGTACCAGACGATGAAGTCACGACACACTCGTGTTCCGACATTGTGGACATTTTGCCGCGGCCAAATAGCGCCGATTTAACGCGCAACACACAGTTTCGCGACTGGCCAACAACAGCGTCCTGTATTCGCGACAGCTACGAGCATCAAGAATCGACTTGAACATGACCGCATCCCATAGAAAATGCCAACTACGTGGAAACAGAGCGTGTCCTGGTAATGTCGCGACACGAACTCGCAGAAGCGCGCGTGTCCACGAGCACTTGTTCCTTATTCGCGCAGGAAATTAACACGAGCAACGCGAATGTAAGGTAATTAGTGGACTACAGATGTTTATGCAAATTCGTATCTTTTACAAACGTTATCAGAGAAATAGACTGGAAAGTCAGGGAGAAATAGAAAACTCGAAAAATTCGTGCATGAGATGTTTAATTAACGTAGCAACCATGTAGCGAAGTTTCCTCTGCAATTTTGTTACTTCCCCCTCGAGGATCTCTTCAACTCGTTCCGCAACTTATCAGACTCTGACATTCTGTCAGGTGTATTCACTAGGAAGTACCCGAAGAGCAGAATTCTCTTAATCACGCGAGTTTCGATCGACAAAGTTGCAGTCGAGTGGACGAAATATTCTGACCGCGTATCAGCCGTTACCTGAACGGATCGCTTGGAAATGCAATGCCGATTCCAAGGGAATCGACGGTGACTCGAATAATCCCGCAGTGCCCGACGAAGCCACGCAGATGAATAAAGTCCTCGTAATTGGCTGAAACGCAGCCCCGGCACGACATTTTCACTTTCCGCAGATCGTTGCCCCGATAATTACATCTTTCGCATACTCTGTCGCGATTTGTTCCGACAACCAACGAATTGCGATCGAACGAAAGCAGCAGTTAAAATTGCAAGATCTTTGGTTTACTAGCGCGAAGCTTCTCGAAAGTTAAAATTATTAGATTATCCGAAAAGTTTCTTTGGTTTCATAAAATGATAATAGATGAACAACGATTTCTGCTTTATATTATTTTATTGAATTAGGTGTGATCAATTTCGTTCTATTTCTATTACTATGTTTGTGAATAATTCGATAAACTAATATAAAACAAAAAACATTATGCGTCTATTATTTCTTCATAAAACGAAAGAAACTTTTCAGACAACCTAATAGAACTTTGTTCTCCGAGTGAAGAATAAACAGTATGTTTAACTTCTGTGTTATCTCTTTTTTCTTGGAAAGGTTCGACAGTTTTGATATTTCAGAGTTTCAAAGCTCTAAATTTCTAAAATTCAAAAGTCGCAGCTTTTTTAATTTTTAAGCGTAAAAACGTTGTCCCCTAGAATGTCAGAGTAGAAAGATAATTTACACGGATTTTCTTTTCTCGAAACTTTTCACAATTCGGACAGAAATAAGCATGCACGCGATATCCAGTACCTGAAATTAAGACGATCATTTTGTAAGCGCCTAAGCGCCTCGCATGAAATTATGTCGATCGGAATAATAACCAGAGTACAGAACCTGACAAAAATCCAACTGAATCGCATATCGAGGACTTGATTTATCCGTCTGTTCGCGGTGCAAATTAATCGCGTTGATTCTACCTATCGATCGTTTCAAGATACCTGCAAAATCACGATCGTAAAATTCATGTTTCGAAGAACGCGTTACTCTAAAGACATTCCAAGTATTCCACGATTATCCAGTCGTGTCTACGTGATTTCAGATTATTCGGTAATGAACATAAATCTCCCGATTATAGTTCAATCTCTTTCGCACTTTTCCTTGCGCTTTTCGACACAATGGAATATAAGTTCCACCGTCGTATGCCTCCAGGTTTCTCATTGCATTCCAATCGTCGTTACAATCTTACTATCGTGAAATTTCAATATATCGGAGGAAAAGTGGATCAACCTAATTTCTAAGTATCGCAAAAACTAATCGATTCTATCACGGAATTACAAATCGTACGTCGTGGCAAAGCTCTGTTAACCCTTCGCTGATTGGATAAAACAATGGCGTACACGGCTCGCGGCAGTCGTTTACCTGAAACCCTTGCGTACCACTACTCTATACCACGCTATCGAACGTGAAAATATCGAGTTACCCAGGAGACAATGAACCGAGGCCCTCGCCAATTATCCCGACTTCCACGAAAAATCCTACTTCGGAGAACGTGTATTATTTCTTGAATCAACTCTAAAGACAATCATTAAAGAGATCGATGGGAACCTTTTTTATACGATTTTCGGCTGCCAACCGAGCGATTGCGGATTTTATCATTAGATGGTAATGACAAAAACCGCAATAACTTAGTTGCCAACCCGATAGTTTCCATTAAGCCTTCTATTAATCGACGCAACGACAAGACAGCCGCGCAACGAATCTAGTTTCCTTGAAATTAATCATCTTCCTTCGGATTTAACTTTCTCTACATACGTACGAACAATCGATGCATCCGTGTACCAGGTACTTCATTTGAAATCCTCTTTCAAAACCAACACACCGATCATCGGTGATACTATCGTCAATCAGGTCGTTCGATTAATACTTTGACTACCACGTTGTTCATAAAAGACCGGCCACGGTTTCTCCTGTGACGCCACGGTGATCACTGATGACCAGAGTGTTTGAATTTTTTACAATTGTAAAAATTGAATGAAAATTGACAGTGAGGACGTTTTGAATATGACCGATAAATAGAAGATGCTTTGAAATAAAAAGTGAACGATTAAACATTTTCGTTAGAACATCGATAAAAAAGAATGAGAACAAATGTTGCATTTAACGGTACACTGTGTTAAAACACTGTGGCGTCCTGAGCGAAACATGTGATTTGGCAGTCAAAGTGTTTTAACCGAAACAACGAGCGAACAACCGTTCGAGTGGCATTTCCTCGAAATCGCGATCGCATAGGTAACACGGGCGAACACAGCGCGGAACGACAATCGGCACCTCGGGTCCCAATCGAAACTGCTTTCTCTCGTGGCCGGGAGGTTGGCATTACCAGAGAGCCGTGCAACGTTCCAGAGATTGATTGCCTTATCGATAATTAGCTTAGCACGAGCAACCGTGCCGGACCTTTTGTTTCACCGTCTGACCTCAACAACGCCTTCGTCGGACTTCTGCGACCACGAGAATTCCTCTCATGTCGAGCCACCAGTGGCTCGCTTATCGTTTCGTACGTGCTCGTTCGAATTTCGTCGTCGAATCTCGCGAATCTGCTCTTACGGACTAGCTGGCTGGTAATTTTCGTTTCTCACCGCGTCGCCATTTATCAAACGGCGAGTTACTAGTTTGCAGAGTGACTAAGGCGAATGTTTCCACGAGCCAACCGATCTGCGAGTCTTCCGACGATGGAAAGCGAAACGGAGACACGGACGAACACTTGCCAAATGGAGAAGCACAGGCTGCTTCTTAAGGAAAATTCAGTGAAAACAGGTTAGATTCGATGGCTTTTCCTGGGCCGTTCGAAGGAAAACTCGAAGAGGGATCTAGATCGATTCTAGAGCGGCGGATCGAAGTTTCTCAAACGAGTATTTGCGTTCCGAGGAATCTCGTAATGTTCTCTGTTGCGAAGCGTGGATTGCAGAAGACCGAGATTTCTCTGGCTCCTTGGATCGACCAACGTTTCGTCAAAGTAGACGAACCTATAGTTGTATGGGAAGTATGGTACTATGGTTCTGGAGCATGGTGTTGCTTAGGATCTTACGATATTCCATACTGCGGAGAATGAATTACGAAGAAGTAAAATTCCCCGGAGATTTGCGCGACATTTACAAACAAATTGCTGCTTCGTCGAGGTAAACGAACCCGCTGAAGGATCCTAAAACTCGGCATTCCTCGCGATCTAGCAACGTCTCGCGTTGCGAAATCGAAATTCCAAAAATAGCAAGATCTCGGCGAGACTTCCACGGCATCTTTGACTAATCGGTGTTTCGTCAAAGCTAACGAACGCTCCACGGTGTAATTCAACAAACAATGAACGCATCGATTAGCGGACGCGTAGGTGGAGACGAGGATGAAGGCGCATTTGCACGTGTCGCACGTCCCTTGGGCGCCGAGGCGACGACGGAGAACCTGAAGGTAAAAATACGGGAGAAAAAAAAAAGAAAAAAAAACGGCGACGAAAGGAAAGAGGTGGAAGAAGAGAGGAAAGCAAAAAAGCAAGAAAAAAGAAGAGGACAGCGAGGAAAAGAAGAGAGGGAAGAAAGGAACGACGCGTGCAGGAAGGGCCGCCTTGAAGCTTTAAGAGGCAGCTCACAAAGGGTGGAGGAGAAAAAAAAAGAAGCAGCGACGTGCGTACGGGGCATAACTCGCGAATAATGCGCCGTTTTATACGGGCGTACGTGAGCGAGCCGTAAGCAAATGCATTTTGCAGCAACGGGCCTTAAACCGCGCTCACATGTACAGTCCGTTGCATAAGATCGTCCATGCAAATATCTCTGTATGGACATTTTTCTTCATCCCCCTTCTTCTTCCTCATTTTCATTCCCCTTCCCTTTCCTTTTCCGTCTAATTCTAATATTCACTTCCTTCCCTTCTTCCTCCTCTATTTTCCTTCTTTACATTACCTCCCTTTCTTCTTCTTTCCTTTGCTGTTTCCTTTATATTTTTTTATCTTCTCTTTCTTCCCTCGCCTACCCTTTCTTCCTTCCATCTCCATCCTGAGCTTTCAATCTGCGTAAATCTTTACGAAAATAATATTAATTTTCACAAGATCTTCCCTTCCTTCTCCTTTCTTCTTTCTCTTCTTTTCGCCTTGAACTTATGTTACGTCGATACGCATAAACGTTTGTGCAAAAGAAAGAAATTAGTTTTCACGGGAAGAGACAGCAAATTCACGATCTTGCGTCGCAGATTGTACACGTATGGCCCGTGCTCGGTAACAAAATGCGATCGTCCTGTTCGCCGTTGTGATAAAAATACGCTCGTTAAAGCCTCGTGCGATGAAAGTTGCACGAGTTCCATCCACGGGAATGTTTAACAAGAACTCTTGAAAGACCACGATGACTCGTCTTCATTCAATATTGTTCAATTAAAAGCTCGTAAAGTTCTTTGATACGGGGATGGGGGCACGGTCGAGTGGTCGGGTTCCGAAGATCCGCCCTTATACCCCGGATAATCTTCCGTGGAATTACAGAACGATTTCACATGATGCCAGCAATTTCACTGGAAACGACGCGGCAGAGGAGATTCATTTCTTTCTTTTTTTTTTTCTTTTTTTTTTTTTTTTTTTTTTAATCCGAGGATTACGCTGCAATTTGGGCGTCATGGAAAAAGACGATAAAAGAATAACTTTGCTGGCTCCTTTTTCATTCGAAGCTTGTCTTATGAATATTCGTTGTCGTTTTATTAACGATGCTCGTAACTCTAATTTCTCGTAGATTGGCTTATAATTTTAACATCTTGTATAATTGCCTCGTATAGTTCCATTTGAATTATAACGATCATGTTGCTATTCAGGTTAACAAGTCTAGAAATTTCCAACATAAGTATAAATGTTTCTTTCGTTAAATTAGTATACGTCGTTCAGCAAGGCATTCTCAAATCACTGGCTCAGAAAAAAGAAACTTCTGCAACTTGAATAGTCGACGCTACAGATTTTCTACCAATGATAACAGAATAATCTTCATTAAAGAAAGATTTTTTCTGTCAAATATTTTCAACGCCCCGATAAATCTAACATCCAAGGCCATTGGCCTACGAGTGACGCGATCTACTTGGCCCGATTCATAAATACGATAGTTTCTTTTATTCAAAAGTCTCTGTTCGCGTTTAATATTCATGTTCACGGAATAACTGAAAATGAACCATCTTCCCTCGTACGAGTACAACGTTAGCCATCCTTTAGTTTAGCGAACAATCAAGATTCTGTATAGACTGAAATACCATAAAGGCATAAAGGCAACGTGTAAACGTCCCTTTCTCCAATTTAAAACACATCGTTTACGAAGGCGTGGAACGCGACGTCCTCGAATCGCTGGCTCGGAAAAAACGAAACTTCCACGACATAGATAGCCGATGCTCCGGATTTTCTACGAATTAATATGATTAGCCACGTACAGCCACGCTTCTATTGTGACTCCCATTTGCAGTGAAAGCATACCATTAGAGACGTGCCACTTGCTTTTCCTCGAAGTCGAAAAAAAAAAGAAAAAATAAAGAAAAGAAAAGAAGAAAGATAGAAGAAGAAAAATTGGCGAGCGAGGACGAAAAGAATGGGCAAGAATACGAAGAAAGCTCAAGAAAGAGAGAAAGAGACCTGTTGCGATCGTGAGGGGACACGAGGTCCGTCCATTATGATGCAAATTAACGTTACCCGAGGAATTTTACGCTCGGCCTCGATTTTTTTCCCGCGTATTGCAGGTTCATTAGAGTGTGCCAATTTCTTCTGGCGTTTCTCGCAGAACCGTCTGGGAAAATATCTTTGTGCGCGAATTCCCCGGCTCGATCCAGGCCAGTCCTGCTCGCGAGAACGAATTAAGCCAACGTGCACGCGTTAATTGGCTAATTAAACGGGGCCATGGCGTAACATGCGATCGGGTTCGATCGATTTCGTCGGTTCGATCTCTCGATGATCGTTCTGGACGGCGACGAACAACGTACAACTTATCGGAGATACAATAGGGAAAAGGACGATTCGACGAGCGAGTTTAACGAGAGTCGGAGCAAGTGTAACCCAGATCGGAAATAGCCTGAACAGAAACGGTTCTAGACTTGCTTTAGATTCGACTTTGCTGGTCCCGCGTCACTGGCTTTAATGGATCTTCGGCTTAACGACGTGCGATCTTCTTTAACTGGCCACGCACAAATCGAAATTTGCATAATATTCGCATGCTTCGTCCTTTACGATCCTACCTTGACTGGCTCGATTTTTTTAAATTACTCTCGACTGAGAACTTGATTCGGCAGAAATTTCGATATAAGTGGATCGTTGGTTAGGAAAGTATAGCGATAAAAGCAAATTGCGAACAGTTTTTGAAAGGAAATTGTGAGAAAAGGTGAAATATGAGCGAGGTTAAGAGTAATATAAAGTTAAGTAGTTAAGAACTGCGCGAGTCAGACATCGCGACCTAAATATGTGCCAATTTGGTCCAAGTCCGGCGTCATTAAACTCATCGAATTAAATACAACCCACGTTCATAAAGACAACTTTACGTGACACGAGTGTATATTCCGCTTGTTCTTAATATCGTCCATTAAACCTGCACAAAGATCTCAATCATAATGCAGCGCAGAATTATCCTACGAGATCGCCGATTTACCATTTTCGGAACTTTCTACGCACTTCATTCGAAACACAGATCTCGAAGTAACGTAATATGGAATTATCATAGGCGATCAGAGCGGATACGAGCGGCCGTTGCTTGGCCAGAGTCCTTAGCGGTACGCACGCATGATAAACCATAAATTCTGTTATGGCGGTAAGTATGCAATTCGCGTGGGATGAGGCCAACCGACAAAAGGAAAGCGCTCGTTCTTTCTTCACCTGATAAGACCGTGTTTTCTCTGCTACAAAGAGCCCAGGCTAACAATGAGGTATGCCAGGGTTACGCAATAGAACGCGTCTCTGTATTTATACACGTTTATGTGTGTTTGAGTACGTACGACGACGATTGTGCAATATGACGCCGGTGTACTTAGTATAACGCAACGTTCCCAAAAGAAACACGAGCAGCGTTCTTGTATCCTGATTGCGGCTATTATTTAACGATCGTCGAAGCAGATACGGGAAGAACCAGCAGAAAATCGGTTGACAAACATCGACACGTGTCGGCGGTTCCGTGGTGTACGGCCACCGATACGATACGCAACACGTCGACATGCTGATTTAGCAGGTATTATGCTTCGTTTCGATGCACACGCTGTGTCATTATCGTTATGCAACTAATCGTTGGTAAACGACGGATAGGATATACAGCGAGGGACGAAATTACATATTCGTACGGTCGGAACGTGGAAATAGAAGAAAAAAATATGTTCGATGCTGTTAAATAATATTGGATAACGCGGTTCTGAAAGATCGAAAAACAACGATTATTTTCTTAATTGTAATCGTACGATGAAAAAGGCATGGCATTGTGATCGTGTTATCGGTGAAGTCGGCGTCTCTTATCGTTGGATACGTTACGATACCGAGGCCACTGCAATATTCGTTTACTTTATTACGCACGCGGTATAATGTGCCCGATGACTCTACAAATTCGTTATCGCGATTAATGCACCGTTGTTCCCAGTTACGCAGTTTTATGCGGACTCTGCCTTAAATACGAGTCGAGTTTCTTGTGCTTTGTCGACGATCAATGCGTCATTGATAGCGTTTAATTTGGATAAAAGATTGACGGGGAAAGACGCGGTCGGTAGCTTCGAAAGAAAGTTGATCATTCTCTAATTAAAATATTGGACGATCGTCTAACCGGAAAGTTCTTTAAAATTCCAAACTGAAGCTAGTCTACGCGACAAAGATTTTACAGCCAAATGATTGAATTGCCGTTGAAAAATTCGGAGAATATAACTCGTGGAAAATATTGGAGATCGAATAAAGGCAATAACGTACGCAAGAGAAACGTACAGATTGGAAGAAAATTCGCTCGATCAAGGAATCTCGTGACAATCGTGCACTAATTGTCTGTCGTTATCTAGAGAATCGTCAAACTGAAAAATTCTAAGCAAACAGGCAAATCTAGAACAAATTCCATATCTAAAAGTACAACTGCTGGAAAAAAATTCCGTAACCGTATCACGCAATTCGCAGAATATTCCCAAAACGTAATGCTAACGAAAACAATAGTATACGCAAACAAAATGGACAAACTCGATGAAAATCAACATCGCTAAACGCATGAATTAGCAAGATCCACTTAATTAAGGAGTCTCGTCACGATTGTGAACCGAGAGAAGACGGTTGTTACGCACCGTTCGTCGTTTAGGCTTTAAAGGCCTTTAAGGCCTTAAGGCGCCTTCTAATTATTCACTTTCTCCGACGTCTCGCGGTGAAACGAGCGAGATTTACAGGCTCGCGTCTCGCTCGATGTAATTTCCACGATAGTTTCAACCTATTGAGAACGACGATACACAGAGCCGCCGATTCCCACCGAGCTTCCGGGTTGTTCGTTATTCCATGATGCCCTGTTTATCGGCCCGTATAACGATCGGTGGTGCCTACGTTTGTTTTATCCAGCTTGAATCGTTTATTTTCATACTCCTATCGAACAGCCATTAGAGAAATAATTGAATCGTTCGGAACGATAACGCTGATCGCGACTCCGTAAATTGAGAAGCAGAGAAAAATAACGTTCGCGAGGTTATTGTTTCTAACCTGCCGTAAAATTTGCTGTTGTTTTCTGCCATTTCTTTCCGATAAATAGGCTATCCATAGGTTTGTGCAAATTTATATTTTTATAAATCCAACTGAAAGAATAAGTCGTTTCGCTCACGAAATTATATTTCGTTTTTCCTGTATTTTGTGTATTTCATGGATCTCGTGTATTTTCATTTCTTAATTTCCTACAAATTAAAAAGTAAAAACGTACCACTAAATCGCTCGTTTCTCGAAGAACGAGCATTAATCGTGTTACCTGAAAAATAAAATTGAGAAACTCGCAAAAAGCAGAGTTCGTCGGTTCAGCTTCTAAGAGGCTCGATTAATGCTCGTTCTTACGCTCGATTCGATTAAAGTGCGAATTGGGAATAAATCAGAGGCTGAAGGTCGACGATGTATTATATACAGGCATCCTTTTCATTACACGAAACGATAGCGGTCATCTAATGAGAGTAATTTGGGGAACAGACAACGCGAACTCTTAGAATCAGATGTCTGGCTTTCGAGATGATATATGATCGTTTATGACGTAGAAAAGATAATTTGAACGCTGGAGGACTTTTTTTATTGTAATTATGTAACGCTAATCATATCTTTCTCGTGACGTCAATACACTTCTATCGATCATATCACTGTGTTACCCTTTTTTGTTTCTATTACATTTTGTAATTTTGTCTTTATCGAACATAGAATTATTGATTCTGTATCACTTTTCATCTAATCGTCTTTTTCTATAATCGTGAGAAATATAAAGAAATCGTTAATATAAGCCATTCCTCGTTTCCATACTGTGCAAAAATATTTTTCAATTTGTTATCTCGCTATTTAAAGAAATCGAAAATCTCTCTCTTTGTTGAACAACGAACAAGATCGAAACATAAAGATTTATAAACCACGATAAAATTGCTGAGAGAAGAAGAGGGAAGAGATAGTTTGATCGACGAACTTGTAGAATTTAGATCAGAATTTTTGCAGAGGGAAACAATAACGAAACAACGACAGACTCGATGATTATAACGAAAGCGACACCGCGATCAAGATACTGTCATACTCTGTATGGAAGAACGTCTCCCAAGGTGAACGATGACTGCGAACCGGAAGAAGAATTGTCATTATTCGCGGGACAGCGAAAAACTCGCGGAAGAGCAGTCACAGCTGTCATAGAAAATCAAGGGAGAGTTTGTTGATCGAGGCCAAACACGGCCATCCATGAAACCGCTTTCTATTCGTGCGTTTCTCGACAACGGGCTCCGCAACGACGCGTCGTACAATTCGATAATCGATCGTTTAAACTCGCTCTTCACGCATCTATTCGACTCGTTGATCGAATCGCGAAACGTATACTATAATAACGATATACACGCTTCTAATCGATTCATGCTCTACGATAGCGATCTCCGGCTAAACGATCCTACGATTTAACAAACTGTTCCAAAAAGAGCGTTACGACTGACGAGTTCGAAAAGCCAAATTTCTCTTTCACTCTTATTTCTTGCTTCTTTTTCTTTCTTTTTAATATAGATACATACGTAGAACGAAATTTCGACCAACGCATAATGGATTCGATAACATATATTCGTTAATTATTGATGCGAATCGTCGACTAAAGAGCAACCGGTCAGGTCAAACCGATCGGTCGATACCTCGAATGAATTAACGCTCAAGGTGGAGCAGGTTTAATATATCGAGTGTTAGAATAATCCAGCACTGCGTTGAACTTGTATAAACGTAACGTGTGATATGATGCACGGCGGTGGTAAGATCTTGTTGGGAGTGAAATATTTAAAATGCGATGTCTGATGATAAACCGTCCTTCTACGTTGCTGATTCACCCTACCAGCCGTTGGGTTTCGTCTGTCCATCGTGCCCTTCCGGCTGGTCCTTTCCAGGGATTTTTTACCTGAGCTCGGAGTCGTTAGGTTTACAGCTCGGGGAGAATATGCAATTCGGAATTCCCTAAAGAAAGGAATGTGCCTGTCCGTGCCATAATACTCGATGACATTTTTAGATCAGTTTCTATCGTTGCCTATTTGTCATTGAGTTATGATCGCTCTTCATCGATACGTATAAAATGCGAGATATCTCGCCGATGGTCTTTGGCAGTGGGATACAAAACCTGATACAACGACAGGCAAGAAAGCTCAAAAGCTATAAGAAAGTTATACAAAAAAACTATATCGCCAATAAAAGAATCGGAGAACGATCGTAGACGAATAGACGAGGAAAGTTATGGTTCGTATAGGTTGCAAGTAACATCCTGATGGTATCGTTAGAAAATTCGCAATGGAATTTCAGCCGTGATAATCTTTAGAGATTAATTGAAAATCTGTATCCCTCGTTGAAACATCGGTGACTCTTGAACACCTTCGTACGCGTCGATCTCGCGGTATTTAAGCTTAGGCTGCGGAAGCGTGGTAAAATGATCGGAGGTGGAGATCGGAAATGCCGCGTCTGAGCCATCGATCACTTCCGTTTCGATGCCTCGAGCTACGTGGCGCGTTATCGACAGTCTATGATCGCGAGATCGTGTTACAAGATCGATCGAACCGCACAATTTTCTCATTATCGAGAAAGCGAGGATAACCGTGCAACCCTGCGCTCGATCTCGTTGTGGATCCTTCGCAACAGTGCTGAAACGATCGATACCATTGCCTTCTCCTCGAGTTTCCAATTCCATCTTCCCATTCTCGATATCGCTTCAACGAACAAATGCTATTTGATTTGCCACGACCACCGAATCAAAATTTCTATCAATATACGAGGCGTCGATATCAAAGGATGATAATTACGATCGCAGTACCATTGATGACTCTGACATTCTCCAACGATCAGGTAGCGATTCGATAAAATTTTAACAATAAAATTTAACAAATAAATTTTCATCGAATAAATGACAAAACACATCGCAACATAAATTTGCTATTTTACTCTATCGTTGAAAGTAGAAAATTTAGCAAGCTTACTCTTATCGATTTTATTTTTTACATGCTGCAATTCTATTCCTGTTTTTATAACGCACAGACAGAATGACGTATGAATGACGTTTTCTATAAAGTAGGTGTCCAAACGCTTCCACAAGACGCTATACCGAAACTTTAAGGAATAATAGAAAATGATGGAAGCAGCCGTTCTCGAACAACGTGCGACGTACCTTTTCCCATTTTACGGTAACTGCTCGCGTACGTACGTGACTACGAATTACAAACAGTTCTCGCTGGTTACCGATCGTCCGGTTTTTTCTCCGTTTTATATTTACGGCCGCGAACTGCGAATCGGCCGTTCCTTTCTAAACTTTCTCCGGCGAACAGCGACGCACGATTCTTAACGCTTCGTATCGAATTTTTGCCGCGTCCAGATCGATAAGAGAACCGCCGATTTCGCTGTCCTCGCAGCGCCTGGTGATCTCGGCCACCGCCGCGAGTCCTTCATCGAGACCGCCGAGATTTATGCCGATCGTGAGCTCCCATTCAACACAGAACTACGGGTATATTAATTTCCACTCCGTTATCGCAGCGATTCTTCTTTTCCGCGTGGTTGTCGCTAGCTTGGCGCTAAGAGAGAAATCGGTGTCCTCGAATATGTCCTCGAATCGCAAATCTATTAATCGTAACTGGAGAGCGTCGTTCGCTTCGTCGATTGGAAATTATTTATTTTTCAAGAATTTCTTCGGGGCAAAATATTTGATACAATGGTAGGAATAAATTTCTAGCAAATATTTAGAGATAAATTCGTTTGCGGCGCATAATTGTTAAATACTAGAGAAATTCCATTATCCATTTGTTTATTAATACCTTAGACACCTTTAGTTGATCAGGTGTAGTAGCAAACAGAAGAAAGTCTAATCCTACGACCCTCTTTTACTATCGCGAGATTATTCGTAACCGACGTAAACAATCATTTTCCTAATCTTTTTATTCGGAACTTTTATCCAAAAAACGCGTACACTGCAGCAAAATTTGATAAATGGTGGCGTTAGCGTAATCTTCTTCGACGATAGGTTTTAACGGTGAAGTGGAAAATTCGTTTCGTTTCTCTTACCTTCGTTCGATTCAGCGGATTCGAGAAATCCCAGCCCGGGGCGACGAACAGGTACCCGCATTTTGAAATCTTCCTCGTTGCCTGCAACATAAATATAGATCGTGTTTAATTTTGACGTTGATCGATACTAGTAGCTATCGTTAACTCTACAAATAGCCAACAGGCTGATTGGTATTACGTTATGCCAGATAAAAAGAATGTTCACTGGATCGAAGTTATAAATGTTTATAGATATAAATGCAGCGACACTCGATGAACAGCGTTGAGATAGTACAGAGCTAGTACAGAGACGGTACAGAGAAAGAAAAGTCAACGGTTGGTGAGATCAGAATGAATCCAAAGAAGTCACACTTCGTCGCGTGCATTATGCGTTTCGTCACGTTGCATTGAACTTCTGACGTCGTTATTATTTCTATCGAGTACAAAGACTTTCTACGTAGTTTCACGTCGCGCTTATAGAACTCCTCGGCTGTAGGCGGACACCGGAGAAATATGTACTGGCGAACCAAAGAAATATGAATATCGATGACACAGATTGGACATTGTAAAGCGAGACTTAACCTCGATGAATATAAACGAAAAACATATACTTGTAAATCTATGCTACGTTTTATGCAGCAGTCTCGTTAACTTGTTAACTCGTTCCTCTTCTTCCACGTCCCTTCAACACCGCTTTGATAATATATTTACACTTCGATCTTCCAACGCGAACAATAGAGAAACGTACGTGAAGAAGCAAACATGTATCGAACGAAAGAAAACGTCGTTTCTTTCTTTCGTGCGTATCGACTTCATTAATTTTCTATTTTATCGCTCTCGTTTTCCGAATAACACCCTCCAGCTCCATCGTAATATCAACGACACTCGAAACTTATAAATACATAATAAATACATAAAAAAAGATACATTTCTGTTTTATATAACAGCTCATTAACTGTCTAACTTATGCAACTAGTTCTCCACCCAAACACTACCAACCCCGC
Source organism: Bombus affinis (assembly GCF_024516045.1). Classification (NCBI taxonomy): domain Eukaryota; kingdom Metazoa; phylum Arthropoda; class Insecta; order Hymenoptera; family Apidae; genus Bombus; species Bombus affinis. The sequence continues at coordinate 14,007,947 of NC_066348.1, read as the reverse complement.
TATAATATCCACGCTTTGACCCTCGAAACGAATGGGAGAGAGAGAGAGAGAAGAAGAGAGAAACTATGAAACGAGATAATTATTAAAAAAGTTCCGGCGGTGTCCATCGTCGTCGACATTCCAGAGAAAACATAAGCGGAATATCAACCACGAAAAGCAATCTCCCGTCGCGTTCATGGAACGAGCTTCTCCATGCAGCGAGCTAATCAAACTTTCCAACAACGCCGCGGCTGCACGCCAGATCCTCTTCAAACTCTATTATTATGTTTAGAGGAAGATTTAGGGGCTACCGTCCAGGGATAGGAAGAACGAGAAACAGTGAAGGAGAGAGAGAGAGAGAAGCTAAGGAGGATTGGATCGAAGGGTTCGAGAAAGAGGAAGAGAAACAGAAACGGCGGCCATTCAGATGGAAAGGAAAGTCACGTGAGCACGTACAATATCTTCGAGGAATCTTAAATCGGTCATTCATCAGGAGCAAGCGTACGTTTCACGTGTTTCACGTGTTTCTCGTAGTATTTCCTCGACTCATAGCGATATATTTATTTCAACGATCGATGAAAGCCACTTTAACTAAAAATTCTCTTTCCACAGAAAATATAGACTGATCGTACGTTTGTTCTTTTTGACTGGAACTAGGATTAAACTAGGATAAAAGCGTAATAATTGGGAATTTTCGACTGTACTATTCGAGAGCTCTTATCTGGAAGATCGAATTTATTTATTGGAATTTCTCGGGAGGGAAAGGAAGAGATCGTACTTGGAATGAGCTGATCGAGAATCTGACATTTTCTTGTATATTCGCCTTTGTAATTAGAGAGCCCTTTTATAACAGTAATATCCCAATGTATCCATCCTGATTTCTTCTTTTTTCTTAAATAAAAATTGCTCGTTATAACCCTAATTCCTTGTAAACTCCTCGGTTGTGGCTTCATCATATTCTCATTACACGTCTAAAACAACGTATATTTAAAGAAACAGCAAGGTTTTAACACATACTCGTTACCGAGCGCATAATTTTCCATGTTTTCCCCGAAGGAGCAACTTCGACGGATCGTTTTCCTTGGAAATATGATAATGAAGCTCGCGTGCACCTCTTTCGCGTTACATTACTCCACGGGAATCGCTTCCGTTGATGCACGGAAGCCAGTTTCGATAGCTTTACACCGCGCTTTCCAAATATCTCGAAAAAAAACGCGATATATCGAGGGGAAACAAAACGACCGTGCGTCACTTTCGCTCGTTACGAAAGTTGCATCCCGAGAAGGCAACGAGCCACGCGAATCAGCGAACGGTTTTTCCTCTCGCTCGAGAACTTTGTCGTGGAATTAAGTATACATGTTCGGGACGATCGAGCGATCTTCGACAGCTGAAGAAATTTCACCTAGAATGACGCGCGACGACCCAGATTTCCCGTGCTTAATAACAACCCGTGCATCCAGTCGAAGGTAATCGAAGGTAGTGGAATAAAAAGAGAAAGAAAGGACAAGTACAACTTTGTCGATCTGCTGATCTTAATACGGCATCGATTAAAAATGTTTACGATAGGAAGATACGAGGTCTTTTTGGAATAGATAAGAAATCCGTGAAGTTTAGCGAAAATATAAAACTAATTAATGTATGGAACTGGATTAATGTATAACGATATCGATTTTATTACACGAGTTAGGAATTGGTTGTGGAAGGTAACTGTTGAAGGTTGTGGAAGAGTGTAAGATTTTATAATACAAGATACCAGTGCACGGTGGGCTGAAATATGATAAGTAGCCGTGAAGTACTTCATATGGAGGCTAATTTCACAGCAATTTACACTTTGCAATTTCTTCTTCGTAAATTGTTAGTGTCTCCTCATTTAAGATTCTACTTTCGTAATTTCATAATTATATATAGAATATAATGGTGTAGTTTCTAATATTCGAATGTTCGTTCTTTTTCTTTTTTTTTTCTTTTTCTTTTTTTTTTGTAAAATGTAATTACACGAATGAAAGCGTGTTCTTTTCCTTGCGTTATACAATTTCATTTCGATTTCCTTGGTGCAAGTTTCATATTTTAAATTCCTTCTCACGGAAGTCTTACAGATTTATCAATTTTATGGGTTACATATAATTTCCCATGTTTTTCTGTGATATATAATCCATAGATAAAAATGTCTTTTTCTCCTCGCAACGTACAATTTCATTTTGATTTGTTCGCTCGACAAGGTTCGTATTTTAGTCGTCGCTCGCTCTAACGTCAAAATCGAGACTTCTATTTAAAAGAAGAAGAAAAAGATAAGAAAGAAACAAAAGACGCTTCTACCTTACATTCGCGAAACATCTTTAAAATATTCGACATGTAAAACCGAAGGAGCAAACCGTAAAGGAGCTCTCGCGCGAAGAACAGGGACGAAAAAGAGTCCGCAGGACCTGTAAGAAGAGCGATACGTCTTCGTTCCCGTGACTGACGATCATTTTCCAGTGCGTGGCAATCACGAAACCAGGCGATCATCTGGCCTGCGCGAGCAAGAACGAGAATTCACTCGGCTTTATGGAGAAATAAAGTCCCTCGGCTCTCTCCCCTGCTCCGTGTTCCTCGCGGAAAGAGGAACGCCGTGTTGGCGTTCTAGCCGTGAGCGCGTCTTTCTTTGCAGAAAATTATGGTGTACCCTTGTATGGGCTAAACAAAAGATCACGGACACCGGCAAAAAGCCTCGATGCCTAAACATGCGCGCGCCACTGCGGAATTCCACTGTGAAATGGGGTCTAACAGAAACCTTGTCCACGATAAACTAATTTACGCCGCGAGATCTCTGCCGTGAGCGCAATTACGCGCAAGATAAATGAACGGCAACGCGTTTATTCTGCTCACGGTCGAGAAACGCATCGAACTTTACGCTATAGCGTAAATTAGAGAAGCATTTGGTGATTTTGTCTAACGTTTCGTAGCATCGTGATTCAACGAAGATCGAAATATTTATCGTTTATAGATACAATTTGTGTCGTTATCTTTCGATATGTTTCGATTGGCTATCGATGATCTTCATAGCTGGAGAAACGCATAAAGCGACGCGTGTTGTACGTATAAAGAACGTTAACAGTCAAAGTTATACCAATCCGAGTGTATCATTGTTTAAATTTATCTGTTTCTTAATTCGCATTTTATCTTTCGTATGTTTAATTATATGTATAATTAATAAGAAGTTGTCTTACTGATTAAATTAACATTGTAATGAAAGATACGAAATGACTATTCTTGGATATTCCTCGGATAGGATGATAACAGACGTTCAAAGGGAATTTATGATTTCGTTGGTTTTTGACGCTGTTATTATGTATCGTTACCATGGTATGCAGTGCGTAATCGTATCATCAATTAAGGATCAAATACGATGTTATATCGCTGATAATTTGTAGCCACATTCGATATTGGCATGTACTGCGTTTTACTACAACGAGTACTAAAATTAAGGTCTGTTACAAATTAGTGCACGCTGCAGTAAATCTAGCATAACATTATGTTTAATTCTCGATGTGATCGACCTGGAACCCGTTTAACCAATTACGTACCAAGGATTTCGCCTTATGTACCGATCGAAGGTTGAGCATACTGAATTCAATTACGCCAAAGGTAAAATACGAACGTTGCTGCAACATCTACCACGATCCACTCGTCGGAGCGTTCAGCGAAATTTAAAAATATATCAAACGTACACGCGGTACGCTGCTGCAAGATTTTCACGACGAATGTTCAAATGTTTTCAATATGATCGAGAAAGGATCGAAAACTTTTGCCTCGTAACGTACTTATATGGCGACCAGCATCGAAGAAAATGTCGGATCGATTTCGGTATTACGAAAACGAAACAAACGCTGGTAATGCGGCGTGATCTTTCTTTCGCAAGGAAGGAGAAAAGTATGCATAAATTGTATATCGGTGTTCCGGGAACGAGCCAGTCCGGATTCACAGTCCAGTTAGCTTATCGAGGACGATTAGAATCGCGATTCCACTAAGAAACAAGCCAATAAAATCGCGAATTCCTTCGTGGCTATGGCTACAACACACCTCTATGTTCGATCTATCCACCGAGATAATTCTAAAGATCCTGTATCTTTCTCTCTGTGGACGCTGTGCTTTTTGTCCGGTCGAATCGATCGCATCGAATCTACGCTCTGTTTAACCGCTTTCCGTCCGGGCGTCCGCTGATTTCCTGTCGTCCGTCGCACGTTCACAATTGACTTCCGGCCAGCCGACTCTCCCCCACGCCATACTATCTCGCATCTGGACAAAAGCGCGTTGGAAAACTACCGCAATTATTTTGCCCGTAAACTTTATCGCGTTTTATGCGAGTAATAACATGGAATGGAAAATTCGTATAATATAGAAATATACAGAAAGACGAGGATTTAGCAACGTCTTTTGCATTCGTCACCTAACGATTACCGAATAATCTTCCCAGAACGATCTCGTTGACTTGTAACTTTAATATATAAACTTCGATATATAACTGACGTAATAAATATTGCTAAATAAGCAGAAAGATTACAAGCGTTCGGCAACGCCTTTTACATTCGTCGTTTCGCTAAACAATCTTCCCAGAAGGATATTCGCCGTCTCTGTTCAGCTGACCTAATACCACGAGATCCCACGAAGAACTATAACCGATATTAATTAACATCGTAATCTCCATCGATGTTTCGATAAATCATCTCAACGACAGGCTCTGAGAAACATTTCCGCCATCCGTGGTGCCAAACTTCCCGACATTTGCTCGGATCAACGAACGTCGATGTACTAATCCAAAGCTGAAAGATCAGTCGATGACCTGCCGTAGCGTGGATTGCGCAATCGAGGGACACGTTCGTCTCGGCAACTGGCAATAATTGGACAACAGGTTGATCGTTCGAGGCAAAGAGGTCTCTCCTTCTCTCGTGGCTTTCTCGCGGTCGTCCTTGACACGCTTCGACCGAGTCCTTGCCAGTCCTTAAGCTCTAAACGCGACCGAGATGCGGGCCCACTCGAGATCAACCGCGCTAATCTCTAATAAAGTCAATCACGGAGAAGGTGTAGGTGCGCCCCGACGCCTCTCAACGTCTAAAAGGCCAGCTTGAAACATGGCGAACAACGAACGTCGAAGAAACAAGCCAAGCTTTATGAAAGCAATTAAAAATCTACCGCGTCAGCCAACTCGTTAGCCAATCAGACCGTGTCGTAGGCGACGCCTGGCCAATAAAAAAGGTCCCGTTGAAGCGTTCTTTATTTTGAGAACGTGACAAGTATGGTAATAGTCGCGTTTCTGGCGATAGTCTGTGAATTTAATAAAAAGGACGTGTTAACGAAAACTCGATACTACAGAAAGGAAGATTCTCTAAAATCCAATCTTTCTTTCCTGTATGATCTTTATCTTTGCATGGATTTTCAAAAAACATGTCATCGAACATTCTGGATAAAATGAAACAAAGTCCTAGAATCATTTTACGTTATTTCAAAATCAACAACTTACGTTATCCCGTTGATGCGATAATCGAAATACGAGATAAAATACATATAATAACGTGTCGCATGGCAAGCAACGTTTTAATACCTAGAAACGTTACTTTCCGATCACCTTTTTATAAAGTTAGAAGACCATAACTTTAGATTACCTATTACAGCACTTATCATCGGTAATAACACGCTTTTATCTGTAATTTAATTATTACATTGCATTGTGTAGAAGGCAGCCAGGTGTTGTCCGGATACTTTCGTGTGGTGGTGTACATACACTACGTGATCGTATGGCCGGCGCACGCTGTCGGAATACAGGAAGCCTGGCAAGATAGATGTCCGTTTAGATTCAGTAACGAGGCGGATCTCTTATTAGAGACGGTTTTCGTTCAGAGAGAGAATCAAGAGGAGGAACGGCGAATCGTTAACGTTCTATCGCCGCGAATTCATTTCTTCCGTGCGGTAATCGAGTGTAAATGCGATTCGACGATTCCCCCATCGCGGAACTCGCCCATGAAATCGTTCGCGGGCAAACCAATTTACATCGTCGAGTTTCTACCCAGCAACGTAAATCTGACGTCTTTCGAACGCAACAGGTATTGCCCTCTGACTGTGTCGGAACAGAGCGACGATTAGACTAATGCCGCGTTAACTGTTCGTCGCTATTCTCACCCTTTCAAACTAATTTCGTGATGCACGATGTTTGGCTGAATTTCTCTCCTCTGAATTTCTTATTCCAACAAAGAAAACAAAAAGAGGAATTCCGAACGAACCTGAAAAATAATCGTTTCTACATCGTTGAAATATCTCGCGTCTGTGGCAGAAAACGACGTATCTTAATTTCAATATTGCTAAGAAACCATGTGTGTCTTGATAATTGTCCGGACAAGATCTCGACTCGTGACCATCTAACAAAACAACGCCGCGATTTCCTCTTAATCGCGATTAATCGATGCCGTTTGAAATTCCCAACGAAAATGTGTTAACCCGTTGGCGCAAAAATATTTTTATCTCCGGAGATATTCTCAATTTTGATATTGCTAAGAATTCATATATATATATATATGTGCGTCTTGATAACTCATCGTACAAGACGTCGATCCGTGATCACCTGACAAAACAACGCTTCTACGATTTCTTTTTAACCGCGATTCCAATTCCCTTCTCCCTACGTCCACACAGATTCCGTTCACCGAGCGGTGTTTGCGGTACGATCGACGATTTGTCGAGGCAGCATCGAGACTTCTACGTGCAGCAACTGAACACCAAGAAGAGTCTCACCTCGTCGTAGCTTCGTTTCTCTCTTACCGGTCTCGAGACACGAAGAACTCGCTCGCGTGCATCACACGGGGAATCCCACGCATCTCGTCGTCTGCATATCCCACATCCGGTGTCCATTCTGGCCACCTCGACCAACCCTCGCTCTTGCATTTCTGCTTTCCTCTCTCGTCCGAGAAACCTGTCCCCACCTAGCATCCTGGTATCGAGATATTATCGCGACAAGAAATCGATCGACGAAAAGATTAAAGAGTGAGTTACGTGTCCACACGTTCGTTTTCACCGCCGCAGAGAAATATCTATTACCGATCGGTACAATTTTTTTCTATTTTTTAACAGCCTAGGGGATCAAGGACGAATCGGTTCCACCTGCGAGATCGTGTTAATGGAGAAACCATAAAACCGCTTCTTGAAGAGTTTCTGTTGAGAATTGTGGATCTTAATAGCGGAAATAATGTTATAGGAACGCTAAATTTACACTTGGAATGAATATTAGAACAGTTATATATTTATTTTACGGACGATTTCTAAGATATTCATCGATACACACTTGCACGCGTCTCAGCACTTCCTTCTATACCCGACTGTTAACCGACTCAACAGTTTACATTCATCTGTTTTCGAGACGCCGCGCACACACGTACTTCCACATAGTGATACTCACATACAAGTATCTCTACCACGCATCTAACTCAGTTCAGCACATAAAGCTATACATATCTGAATAGTTTCAATACGTCGATTGCCGGTTGAATTTCGTATGGCTGGATCGTACGAGTGCTTCTTCCAGCGTGAAATTTTATCACGTATTTCGGCACGACACGTTATATAAACCTATCGAGAGATTCGATCAGAATTTTTAGGTTCTCATCGCCGTGTCTACGAATTTTCGTGTAATAAGAATACGAATTGAAATAAATGGATTTGTAGCCTTTAGCTACTGGCGCGTGTATATAAATAGAAATAAATATATAGGTAGTTTATATATACCAAGTCGCTGAAAAATGTTTTTACTTGCCGTTACACTTTTTCAATAAGCTTACGACATACATCTTAGTAACGAAATATCGTCAAGTAATTTGAGCACACCTGGTACGTTACGCCATTGCCATGGTAATAAGTGTGCTGAATTTTGCAAATATGGCTATTTCTTTAATTCAAACACTGAGAAATGTGGCGCCTGTCGTTAGTAATTTTCACAGCGTTCGACTTGTTCGTGCAGACTTTTTTAACTCGCCACGACATTCAAATAATCCACGGACGATTAACACGTTCGATTCGAGCTAACGCATATAGGAAATGTTTTTATCGCCTGTACGTCCATTGGACACGGAATCGTATCCCTTTTTATCTTTTAAATTGTACTCGATTCTAGCCTGGTTTTGCCAGGTATACGTTACTTTTTGCCTGCAACAGGTAAATCGACGTAAAAGCAAGAAACAGGCATTCGACACGATAATTGAGAAGCAATGTGAACGTGAAAAATCCGCAGCCTCGATTCCAAACGACCGGACCGTCGAATAATCGATTCCATCGACTAAATTGATGACACTAGCTCCACCGCGGGGCGTCTCTATCCGCCTCGACGTTTGACACGCCGACTGATTTCCAGTTTCAGTGGCTTTCTACTCAATTAACTTAGCGACCGCGTAACAACCGTGGAAAACCTCAAGAAACTGGTGTTGCCCTGCGAATTCCGTCACGGAGGAGGCCATCCTATCACTTCGTCGCGTTTCAGACTCTACTTGCCACGATGAGCCACATTTACGGCCTCTTTGCGCCATCGTCGACAGAATCACGTCAAACGATCCTTTTTAATCCTATCAGCCCTTCGGTTGGATAGTCATAATGATAATCGTGATGGCGCAATAGCTACCGTAATAACTGGCTCCATTGCCAGTTTTCATAAGAAGAAAAAAACGTGTGTACTGCATCTGTTATTATAAGAAGTTGATTATACTTTTACGAGTTATGAAAACGTGTTACGGCAGTACGAAATTAATGGGACGATGCGTTTAAATGATAACGGAGGTTACATTAAGGTTAAACGATCGACCTAAATGTACCTATCAATTATAGGAAAAAGGAAAAAAGGAGGGAATTCGCGTTGGAATTGCATAGCGTGAAAACCATCGTTCATGAGCGTAAAAGAAAGTATAGGATCGTTCGAGAAAGAACCAACGATCGACGCTCGATCGAGCAAAAGCGAGCTTTACCTAGTTCCAGATGCTCGGTTTTCGTTCTCAGCGGTTCTTCTCGTCTCCTTCCCACGACCGGTATCCATCGTATTGCTCCGTTTCTACGCGTAACCACAATTAGCGAAGAGTTTTCAACGCGAATCCTACCATTAAGTGGTCGTTAAACCTCCGCCCGGGAAAAGCCATCTTGCTCGGCCGTCTTGACTAAAGAGGCCAACCTGACGTTTCCGTTAATCGATAGGTGTGAGAGGAACCATGGAAAAACGAGCAGAGGGCGAAAGAAAGCCGGAGAAAACGAGGAGAAACGTTTTTCAGGTGCACATTGTGCACGTACGGTGAACCGAAGTCGAAACAATTTACCAGTTAATGATCGCTTACCTGGTCCAGCAGGACCACGGGTTGTGCAAAGATCGCAGAACCATCTTACGTGTCTTGTTTTTAAACGACGATTACGTGAAACGGATCAAGGAGGTCCCGGGGAAAGTGAAAGCGGGGCTAATCGATTCTTAAACGTCGCCGACGAGATACGAAATTTATATCGGAGATCGATACGACAAGATTTTCCATCGTATACAGGAAATAACGTAGAGAAGAGACCGCGAGCTTCTTTAACTTTCCGACGACTTAACGTTTAATATGTAACGTTTTCGACGTACTCTACTATCCACAACGCTATTCGACTCGATAATCAAATCCGTCAAAACTAATCTTTCACTGTTCGATCGTCATTACGCGCAGACATGCCGTGAATCTCTTAAAAACTACCCTTTAACGTCTGATCAACAAATAGTAATATCCAGTCACGGTGCGCGGTTTTTTTGTGCCGGTGAACCTCTCTGCAAATCCGCCAGCTTGAAAAAAGCAAATCAACGTACGATCGAATGCCCCATCGGTGGGGCAGTCATTATTCCACAATGTCCCCTGTGAAACAGAGAAATCAGAGAGGGCTGGCGAGCTGTGGGGAAGTTGCTACTACGCAGCAGGCAAGCGTAGAATCGCAACGTATCATTATCATTGTAAAGCATTCGTACGATTTACCATCATCGATCATGCTCGGGACGCAAGAAATCGAAAAGCAGCGGCAGCACCGGCAACAGCAGCCGCATCGTACCGAGAGAGAATCATTACGTTACGCAAGATTAACCCACCTCCCTTGTCTCTCTCCCTGCCCTCTCTTCTCCGCCAGTTCCCTCTCCTCGCGTGTTACGTCGATTACCCGCTCGCATGTTTTGCAACAACAATACAGCTGTGCATACAAATGCATACAAATAACCCGGCTGGTTAACTTCGAAAGAATTGCCCAAGAGAAGCGTCGAGGAGGTCGAAGACGTGGGATCGAACGCAGCCTGTGTGTTTCGTCGTCGTTACCTCGTCGTTACCTCGTTGTAGCTGGAGGAAGAGGTAATAAGGAGAAAAAAGAAGCAGAAATATAGAAGCAGGCATGTATGAAAGTACAGGGTGTTCCTAATTTTTCTAACCAAACTGCAGAAGCGTAATCCACAAGTGGAAATAGGGGCAGAACGTTATACAGGCTGTCGCGAAGTACGTAGGGAATATTTATGTTGCGAATAATTTTTCTATACGCCAGGAATATTCTAGTTTCTATTAATCAGCTGACGAAGCTTTTTTATTCTGTTGGATTTATTTATACGACGTTCTAGTCAGTGTCTGATCGAATGAACTGTTGCCGGCTGAATCTTACTCGTCGCAACGTGAACTCGTATGTGGACCAAGTCTGACCTGACTGCTGTTGGCTGAAAACATTAGAAACACCCTGTATATGCGAAATAATTAGCTACAGACTTGTGTTGTACACCATTGTTACCAGTTAAATCACTAACGAACCTGCGAGTGCGAGCTGAGAACACACATCCTTCGTTCGTGGCTCGCGCGATAAAAATAACGAGGAATCGTTGGGAGAGGAAGGGGTGGAAAAGAAGAAAGGAAGAAACACGTTGATCGGGTACGAGGCGGTTCTGTCTACGTGGTTCATTATGTAAAATGCTATAGCTGTGTCGGTTATTGACATTTCATGGATATTACGGCCCTCTGCTGCGTTACGTGGCGTTCACCGTGAACATTCCACCGCCACGTAACTTCTTGTTTTTCGATTTTCGAACACCGACAGGTGTTTGCGACATTCGACGTGTAAGCATGATATAGTACATAGTTTTGCTGAAAATTCAATATAACACAATAGAGCCTCCTATGTTCGATTTAATATACGGACAACGGTATCCGAATAACGAAATACCGAAATAATAGAATAATTACTTTTTCGATGCTAATCAGCTAACAGTGGCAGATCTTAAACAAAAACTGTACAGTTCATTAATAGGAATATTTCATAATAAAAATGTTACAAATGTATACAAAGTACATATGTAAAATAAATACTCGTAAAATAATCACCGACTTAAATTTGCCGTTTGCGACAACTTCGCGGTCGCTAATAGACCCACGTATGTATAATTACGCGAGGAAGATCTAAATAATCTGTTATCGTTCGAAGGTGTTTCTATAACTGGTTATTTATCTGGAATTATCTTGCCTACAGATTAACGTCCTTCTCGCCGATTGCTCCCACGAGCTCGAATTAACCTTCTGCGATCTCGTATCGAGGCGAAATCGACGACATACGTTTCCTTCTACACTTTCATTCCCATTTGGCCGCTGTTTGTGTCTTTAATAAACGTACGAACGTTATTAAGAAACCCTTTTACACGGCGACGTCGCGAGAACATGAAACGTCGCGATACTATTGCTCTGTGTAATCCTTACGTACAATTTCAATCTTTGAGAGATCTTTAATTTTATTAAAGCGTCCACTTTTACGTCGAAATATTAACGAAGCTCCCTCGACAAAGTCTTTCAAGTTATTCTAATTATCTGATGATCTTTGTGTCGAAAATGACAACGGCAGTTCGCGCTCGCCATCCATATGCAGATGCGCTAGTTACAATAAACAGCAACTAGAAGATAGTTCTAGATACAATCAATAGATTTAATCGATAGGTTTACGATGTTCTTCCGTTTTTATCCCTGGTCCATGTAAGAAGTACGATAAAGGTTGTTTCAGCTGAGAACGATGTGATAGATTTATCCAAAGAATAAAATAATAGCTATTGTGATCCTACCTCTGAATACAGAAATAACAACAGTTTGCTTCAACGTCGAGAATCAAACGATCTCGTAAACGATGCATTTTACTACGATTGATAAATCTTCGACCTGCACGGCCCCAATAAAACAATCGTGTAAAGCAATCGTACAAAACACAAAACCAAAAAACGGAGCAAACTTGTAAAGAGGCAAACATCGAAATCGTGTCAAGGTCAAGATGTTCACACGATGCAACATTATGGAAGAATGGTGAGGCGGACGGTTTCCTGACCTGGCTCAAAGTCGGAACCAACTGACCAACCTCGAAATCCCGTGGCCCGCCGTCAGAGAGATACGAAAAGCGGACGTTTAAGGTGGATAAGCTTGGAAAACGTGGGTGGATGTAAACGTAGGTGTATAGAAGGTAGACCGATGTCGTGATGCGCACTTGTCGAGAATGACTAGTCGAGCCTCCCGCTCGTGGTTGCCCCAGGGCAATCACACAGGTACAATGCGCAACTGTAGGGTTCCGTGTATGCCCCGTCGTGTCAGTTCTCTACCTCTTTCTCCGTCTTTATACTCGGGTCAAACTCTTTTTTTTACCTTGGTCTTCGTGCGGGTACTTTCTTGCTATCGGCACCACCATCATTAGGAATCGCTAACAGCGATCCAAGTTTCTCTTATTCGCGCCAACTTTTGACGAATACCGGGAAATCTATGCTTGGTCGGGTATCGCAAACGAGTACACTGGGCAATTTCTAAATCTGAAATCGTCGTGACGCGCGATTCTCTGGTGTAAATTACGTGCGACTGTGTGTAACGTAGGATCGGATTCATAGAAACGTGACACGTTTCGAGCATCGTCAACTTTAATAATTTCTGAAGTGTTTACAAATTGACGGAATATTCGTAAAAATTACGTGTACAAGAAATTTCGAGAAATGTTCTGAGAGAGAAAAACCTACGAAACTTGGTCAAGCAGCGAAAAAGTAAGAAGCGTAGGAAGCAGCGCCGGGGATGCAGAGAGGAACGTGCGCGGACTTCGATTCTCTCCAAAACAAGAAAATTACCGATAACCTGACGCACATGCAGAAGAACCAGCTCGTTTCTTGCTTTCGTACGACGAACCTCGAATACCAATATGTCGGTACCCACGTTGTCCGATATCGGGTGAAAACAAATCCTCGTTGCACGAACGAATGAGCTTTCCTTGACTGGCGGCCAACAGACGGCCAACTTCGATTTCACGGTCACCCGGTCGTTGGAATTCTAATAAGAATTTAATGGACGAAACGACGCCAATTCCAGCGTAACTGGCCTCGGTCTCGGCCACTTTCCATCGAGGTCCGTTCCTTCGTATCACTTTCGTCTGGCTCGCCGACACTTCCTGCAACCAGCGTTGCTGTTTGTTCGGTTTCTAACTTTGACCAGCTTCGTCACATGGTTGGAGAAAATTCCAATTTTTGAAAAGGATTTAGCTTTACGGCCACTTGGGTATCGACTGTCGGATGGTACGTGACTCGGCGAAATTTTAACACATTTAGACAGCGTACAGTTTTACCTTTCGATTCATCGTATCTCGATAGAAAGTGCGTGTGTCATAAATCCCGTAGTTTCGCCTGACAATTTCAAATTGCCGAGGGTGACTCTATCCCCCTTCTAGAGAAGAAACACACGCTAAAGACGTAACAGAAGAGAGAGAGCTCGAGTTACTAAAAATCCTTGAACGTATGAGAGAAGACGGGCTTGCTAACAAGGTTTGAACGAGACATTCGTTCAACGTTCCAATAGCAGTGGACTGAAAATAGATTTAAGAATTAGATTTAAGGACCAAAAATTCGTCGATTTTCTTCGCCATCCCAATAACTTCAAATTTTTTAAACGAGCTACGGATCTTTGGACAGCAGCGTAGAATATTTCCCGAGCCTCCGGACAACCCTAACGCTGTAGCTCCACCGATCGAAACGAATAACGCCGACTTTCAACCGGCTAACGACCTTCCAATAAAGCGTGCACGATAAAATAGCGAGCCAACGGATAGTCGGAGAACGCGTGCACAGATAAAACAGTTGAATATCTGCGTTCCATCTGCGAAAAGGTCGTCGACGTCTATTTTTCGGTGTTCGTTATTGTCTCGATCGGCACGATCGAAGGCTGTTGGCGCGTAACGAGCCCTAAAATGTCGCAATATAATTCCGCTAGTGTGTATGGCCGATACCGGGCAATACGTTTCATTGTCATTAGCCTAAGGGTCGCCATAAGAGAGAAATGGAAATCGATACGGAAACAATCGAGCACGGTAGCTGGGATAGCAGACCGGCTTCTATGTACGATATGCGTGAACCACCGGTACCGTTACCAGAGTTACATGCCCGTTCACCTTAACTCGACAGTTGAATTCGTTAGCGGGCTGGATTACGAGTAATGTGACGCCGGAATATTCCCTTTTAGAACCTGGAGAAACGGCGCGCAAGAGCGAGCCCGACCAGAGGGGAACCATGCAATAGCGCTTGTTTTCGCTGTACATGGCGATCGTTAAAACTCCTTTTCGTTGGTCGTCATACGGACGATTATGGTGGTTCATATTTTCTAAAGACGGCTCTTAGGATGCTGAGTCGGTTCTAACGATTCCTAGAAAGTGAAACTTTCGCCAAGTTGAGCAAAGACGAAGTATTTGGATGGTATTTCCATTACTGTACGACTCGTAGAACGAAAACCGATTCCTATAAACCGAAACTGTATTGCGTAAGAGCGAAAATTTCTATGGAATTCGCTTGAAATTCTGACTCGTTCGCTCCACGATGGTGTAAACTTTGCCGGATCAATTAATTGAAGCGCGACTCATCGATACCTATCCTACGAATCCAATGGAATCACAAAAAGAGCAGAGATTTGCGTTACGTGCCTTCGTTTCTACCAGTTCGCTTTTACTATTACGACACAGAGTGTTTTGTCGTTAAACAATTATTACGTTCAACAGGAACAAACTCGTGCCTTAAGTTAATATCGGGGGAATTCAAGTGGGTGATAATGAACGAGCAAATGTTTACGTTAGAATATCGGTAATAAGTAAAAGGCAAATAAAAGACCTACCGTGATAGTCTGTGCGCTATAAATTAGTATTGCATAGGTGTTGTTTTCGTGTATAGTAATGTAACAGGAATGCAACAAAGGCAAAGTTTAAAATATCTTCTTTGGTTACATCCCTGTCTGGTTATTTTGAACACGATCGTCAGGCATACCGACGTGTTCGATGTGAACGACACGCATCGTAAAACATTTGGACGCTTTTGTATCGAGCACAATGGAACGTCTCCCGTCCCGTTACTTCAAATTAATATCGATCTTCGTTCGATCGATCGTGTCAGAACCGCGTGCATACGGTCACGTTCTCGCCACGTGGGCGTTTAAACGAGCAACGAAAGGACAGACCGCGGAGTCGACCGAGCCGCGCCGAGACAGAAATAGTAATTAGGCAGGTCAAATTAGGTTAACCTTGAAAGGAAACGCCGCGCGAGATGTTTCAGCGCCAAAAATGGTCTCGAAAGTGGTTCGAATTGCCTGTGGATGGACGTTCACCCGATCGACGCGAACGATTTTCCTTCTGGACGACGTCATGCGTCAGAAACTCGTTCTTCTTTCTTCGGGTTTTTCATAAAGAAAGTTGGTTATCTTTAAAGGTAAGATTTTCTATACGAGTCGCGCGTTATTTAGTTGGATAAGTTCGTACGCGGAGATCTTTTAGCGACGTTAAATACTTCGTTGAGATATATCGTAAATGGAGACTAGATTTTTTCAAACGCGCGTATTTCGCTTCATTTTCCTACTAATCCAAAATTCCTTCGAATTCTGCTTCGAGAAGATGACAGATTCCAATCGTATCGAGAGAGTTAATACGAAGTAATAAAAAGACGCGGAGCTCTTAAATGCCCCCAAGAGAATCGGACAAATTCCAAATATTTCAGAAGGAAAGAAATGGAAAAGAACTCTCTGCGAACGTTTAAGAATCGCGCAAGGGAACAAATTTTGCAAATCTATCATTCGCATTTTAGTATTAAACACGATTCTCGTAATATTTTTGTACATTTCCCAAACAAAATTCTGCTTGTGCGTGTCTCGAACGGATCTGTAACTCGATGGATTCCCACAATTGCCAATTGGCCAGTTCCAAAGTCGCGTTACGATCTTCCTAAAACCATTGACACACTTGCCCCTATTCGCAAACTCTTGGTCGACCCACTGAGCGTGAAAACAGCGTGAAGAGCTGTCGCAGCATCCGCCGGGTACGGGAATAGAATCGTTTAAGCTTTGATACCACGGCTAGTTAGCGTCGACCGTTAACCGGTTAACAATGTCGCGACGGGTCGTGACGGTTCGACCGGGTCAATGAATCGGGTCGAATTCAATTTTGCTCGCTCGACGAGCCGACACGCGGTCGAAACGAAGAAAGTCTAGCTCTTCGATACCGATATCGATTTTAATCCGGCCGGACGAGTAAACAGAACGAAAGTGACCCGTGGACGCTGCCTGGTGAGTATCGACGTCCAATTTCTCACGAGAGTTTCTCGAATTTCAATTTCAGTATCGGTCGAGAGTCAAGTTGGGCAACGGTTAGCCTCCCATCGAATCTTTCCATCTGTCTGTCCCCCGTCCAATGTCCCTCGAGGCCTTTCACTCGAAAGACATGGACCTCGAAACAGTCTCTGTACGGATTCCTGTCTAGTACACGGTATCCAGATGTCGTCACCGAAATACGTACAGCGGTTCACCAAAGTATCTAAACACTTGTAGAAACTTTTCTTCCGAATATATTACGCGGCTTGTATAAATGGTTTTGCGCGGCATACGATGTGCTACAGTCATCACGGTCACATTGGTAAAGTTGGAAGCAAATAGAGATAGAGTTACGAGACACTTGTGGCGAACAGGCGCTTCAGAAAAATCATAGAATTATTTGAACGGTCGATCGAGTCGCTTGGACGTTCGTGCCGATCGACTGTATAAATTAAAATTAAATAGAAAGATTAAAATACACAGAAAAATGACGATCAGAGTATATTTAAAGAAATTAATAGCTGTTACTCGTAAGCGAAAACAATTTCCATAATCGATAATGGTTGCCGGCAACCAAACAAATTGTGGTTGTTTATGACTGTTATTTCTGATGAAAATCCTTTCAATTAATCTAATTTACGACTGTTATGTTTTCTGATATTTTCTATGGCAAGTATTCAAATACTGTGGCGAGTCACTGTGTACCTATCCGACAGCCCGCTAAATTACCTCGATGGAAATCAATGGCTCCAGGGGAAGAAGGAAAAAAGACATCGAACTCGCGGAGGTTGTGAGAAACGTCCGACTGGAGGAAACCGCGATACCGGAATAATTGACACATTTCAAAGCCGAGAGAAAATTCGCCTGCTACACCGAACATCGATAACGTCCAACGTCTTGATTGCACCGAAATTTCGAAAGCGAACCGTGACTTACGTACCACTTCTGTAATAGTAATAGTGAGCAGCGAGTTGAATGTCGGAATTTTTTTCGTTTCATGGGTTCTCGGTAAATAACAGGGTTTGATCTACTGCCTCGTAATTGAGGGTAATTCGTTTGCCCTTTCCGCTACGTGTCTTGTACGTTTGAGGTACTTGAAGCTGAATATCGGATAGAATAACTTGGTTATTGAGGAGAAAAAATACCTAGCTTCTTAAATCCTGAAGATACACCATCGAGCAAAAGTTACGAGAATCTCTAACGCTGTTTGCATCGAATCTTCTTGTCAATAATCTCGTAATTACTTCGAAATTAATACAACGAGTATAAAAAGCAATTTTCTTTGTATCGTTAGACGTTTCGCAGAATAGTTTGCCAAAGTAGCACAGTTTTAGCCAATTATCTTTCCCACGTTGTTGCATTCTATGGGACACGTAGCGAACGCGTAGAATTTTCTGAAATTCTTCGATTCGACGCAACATGTGGCCTAATTCCAAAGTATTGGCCGATACCGTAAATATCAAACCACTCAAAGATCCAAAAAAAATATTAGAAATCGTAAATTACAGCTTGTCAAAATTCTTTTTCTCGCAGACACCAAAACGCTTAAACGAAGAGCTAGAAGAAACGAGTCAGGTATCGAAACACGAGCTTACCTACACTCGTATCGTCCCTTTGGCTTATTAGGTGCTCCTTAATAAGGCCTTGGTTGGGCAGGTGCTTTCGAGGACTGTTTAAAGCTCGTTACGCGTTAAGAGGTATCACGTAGACGGGTCGTGGGTCGCGACCTCCGAGGCCGAGCGTCTTTTACGAGGAGTACTGTTACTGACACAGTGGCACGCTTAAGCACGACCTCTCGACCGTCTCGCTATTCTCGAAAGCACCTGCAGTCGCATACCCTGAAAGGTACCACGCCTTCGTCGTGTGTTAGCCCGAGATACGAAACCGGACGACTGGTCGGTAATGACACCTCGCGAAATGGTAATTGCACAGGAAGAGAGGGGAACGTCGGGAAAGAAAGAAATCTCGTTTTTCGCGACCGGTCTGTGTCAACGTACTCCACGCAGCCAAGTCGAGTCGGTAAAGTCTCCGGTACGAGTAATACGGACAAAAAAGGAGGAGGAAATATGAGGCGAGAGATGTGCAAATACAGGCAGTTCCCATTTTTTCTGTACAAAGTGCAAAAGCATAATCTACAAATGAAAATAGAAGAAAAAGTTTGGTATAAAATTTTGCTGCGAAACGTGCACAGAGATTTTATCTAAAATATTGTACAGAGTTTTGCTGTAAAAATTCCTCTTCTTGTTCGAAAATCACATTCGTCGAATGAAACGATTAGCCAATTACAAGTTTCTTTTTTTAATACCAACTTATTAACACCTATTGTAACATCGATTACGAACCTTATCCTTATCTCGAGGCATAGTAATTGCGGATCCTTCGCTATTCCCTTTAAATTTTATATTTTTCTTATGAATTGTAATAGAGAAACGATATAGTTTAATATAACTTATCTGTGTAGATATGTATGATACAAGACAAGTCGCTAAAGTCTTCGATAGAGCGCTCATGGAGGAGGCGAAACAACAGTGACGAAACGACGACGCGACAAATCTCGCATTGAGCAACCATCCGCAATTGTTAGGCGCTCGTGAGACGTTCGAGGGGAAGGCATTAAACGAAGAGGACCCCTTTCAGCGAGTCTTCTCCGAGTAAACGAACGATTACGCAAGAAAGAAGCTTTCTTAACGCGGAATTAGATTCTCGAAATCGTGCGAGGGAAACCTTATTATCTATGCCGCCATCTTATTAAACGATTGTCTAACTCTCTGCCTTGATTCGTCTTTCTTTCTCTTTCTCGTATTTCGTTTCGAGTTTCATTATGGAAGACGATTTCATTACGAAAGCCTACGTACCGCACAACTCCATTTATGTAGATTTGTCCGGCGGGGGATAAATATTTTATATAATTGCAGTCCATATAATAGAAGTCTAACGATCATAATTTTCCATTCTCTGTCTCATTTTTGATATTTCTTCCTATCTGAGGTACACGATATTTTCTCGTTCCTTCGTTATTACGTTAAAGATTAATGGCGCCTCGTACGAGCTCGATTCTTTTGCGCAAAGTTCGAATAACTCTAGCTTACTACTGTACTATAAAATAATTTGGACGAGATTCACGCTACGCTGGGAGTTTACGTTCGCGTAAGTGGATTAGGAGTACTGCAAGACTTCGTTTAATCGGTCATTCACCCGTCAAGAGCCAAGCAATAGTTTATCATAATGCTACAGATACCTGGATACTTTTAGGTTTCATAAAACAACGTTGGCCCTTGAGCGATTAAGTAAAATTTCGTTCGAATAAATACAGTTCATATAAACGGAGTTCTATCGTAGCGCTGTGCCATCAGCGTATACCCATTATCGAGTTTTCTAGCCATGATAGTGAGTAAATCGTAGTAGAAACACGAAGAACCAGTAGCCAAGATAACTTTTTTAATCCGTCGATGGAATAGCTATTCTTGAAATTGCCAGTTAACAACCTCTGTTCGGTTATCGGCGGTGAGAATCTTCAACGATTTTGATATCGAGCGTTATCTTGGCATCGTGCCAGAACCGAGACGCTGTGTCACGCTGTATCTTTGAAATTATTAAGAGAAGAGTCGATTACCGATAACGTTGCTTCCGGCACACCGGATTGTTTATTGTTTATTGACCGTACGCTCGAATCAAATTTGAAGAAGCCAGAGAGATACCAACGTGATCGTGTACAATCGTAAAAGGCTGCATCGACACGTTCATCTTGCCTTTTACGATACAAACGAGACAACAAAAGAGATCGATAATCACGCGGCGTGACGAAGAAATAGCAGGCTGCCACGATGCATCGCCGAACGTGAACATCCACTACCCTTCAATTTGCTACCAGTTTCGCACGTTTTCTGATTTCATTCTGATAATACACGCAGCGATGCTCTTCTTATCTCGCGTTGTTAGACGAAAAAAGTAATTTCCGGTAGCCATCGTATGGCTATGGTCTGTCGGTATTTGGAACGTGGATCGAACGATGTTTGCACATTTTTGGTGTTTGAATAGTTTCCGGAATGCGATGTAGACAGAATTAATTTCGCTGGGCGATTATAGATAGATCGAACATATTTATCCACTTACGTCTACAATAAAATATATAAAGTACACATTGTAACGTTTACCGCGTGGAACAAACCTTCTACACGCCGGACGTACGTCGATATCTATGTAAAAAGTTTATTATTTTTATAAGAGAAATCGCTCGAAGGTTTAACCCGCTTATACAGCAATTGGCAAAGTAATTGCAAAGTTCTAGCTGATGTACGCGCATAACCACAACTTCTACAAGCTTAGGAGAGATGCGTATCATTTTTCCAACTAATTTACTATTTTTTTAACCATTCTAAAATTCCTCCGAGACTCGAACCGCTCGTGTTGCATGTACGAACATTGTACACCGGATGGGAAACTATTTTCTCTCTCGCAAAAAAAAAAGAAAAAAAAAGAAATTATCACGTGATCACACGCAATCTCGAATAACGAACGTTAGGCAACGTGTCTCTGTTTAATTGCATTCAGCTTAGCACGTGCACCCTGCCATTTTGTAACATGTTATCCAAGCCTAATGACGCGCAAAACGACGTTCTCGAGAGGTCACTATAGTTGCAGGCGGTGGATATCCCGGAGGTGGAAATACCAGCGAACAAGCGACGTGTATACCTCTGGTACTGTTCGCAGGGGACCCCATCGTCGTTAAGGGGGTAAACTAGCAACGATTACGAAGCCTGCGGCACGCGATGACGTAAGAATGCAAAGTTTATTGCACCGGCAGTTTTCGTGGCGAACCGTGCGCGCCGCCACCGTTGCAATTTGCCACGACCCAAATGACGAAACTAAGTATAAACGCAAAGAAACGCCCACGTGCGCGGCCAGAAGGGAGGTTGACACGTTGGTTTTCCCCGATGAGCGTCTCCCTGTTCACGTATTCTTGGACTGCAAGCCGGAGAAAAAGAAATCCGCACCGATTCCACGAATCTGTGGCGGAATTAATACAGCCTCTTTTACCAGTCGTTCCGTGTTCCCAAAAGCCAAATGCTCGGAGAAATAAGTCGAAAAAGAAAGCAGGAATTCGTAGATTCATTCGCGAGTGACGCGACGCCTTTTCTCTTGGAATTTGTATCGCTTTCGATGAAGAATCTCTTCGTTCCACGTAGATCTCCAAAAATCTATCGAATAAAGTCATTTCCTGGTCCGTAGTCGTACGCTTCGAAAAACCAAAAATAGCCAAGTATTCGTAATGCTAGTTCCTTTCAGAAATGTACGTCGCTTTGAGCGAAGAACGCTCTGATTTCTGACATAGCGAAAACAAAATTCCAAGCCTACCAAGTAAAAGAGCGTGCGCGTGTATCGGGGGTCTTCGATCTTCTTGCACCCTCGAATCAGCCTATGCTTCCTGGAAATTTTGCAAAAACAAGTGGAGGAAGAGTGGAAGGAATTTATAAATGCGCCAAGTGGCACGTTGCCTTTGGAAATATCGAGCGTGTTAACGATCGTTGATTCACCGACTCGATCAGTTCCAAACCTGAGCGTGAAAGAGCCGGAGGAATTGGATACGCTCCAAACGATGTTTCTCCAGCTGTCGCGGCCGAAGACAGACGTCGCTTTCGAGACGAAAACCGCGCACGAGCGGAAATTTAATAACATCGAGTTGGTCGACGGCATTAATTAGAGATTTGTCACGTTGACGCGACACGTTGAACCACGATGTGACGCAAAAATCGAACCGGCTCTCCGGCTGGAGAACACGCACGGGCAAACGCGTGAAATTAGAAACGGAAACGCTGCGTGCCGGCCGAGCACGTGATCCTTCGCGACCATCAGCCACGTTTTTATCGGCTTTCGTGACGCGTTAATTGCGCTTAATTGCTTTTCTTCCACGCCATTCAGGGTTAACGAACTTTCTTCGCGAGCAGCTTCGAGATCTGGTTTAGAAAACGATAACCGACCGATTTAAGCGAAGTTGCAATATTTATGTTCGTGGGAAGCCTGGTATTTTGGGCACATCAGGGCGAAGAGGATTTTTTCGAGAAGTCCGTGTTGATTTTCAACGTGAATAACTGCAAAGATATTTAGGACGAGTGACGAATATGTTTGTTCCCAACTTCTTTCTTGGAACGAGAAAGCGGTGTTCTGTTTCCTCTTTTCTACTACGATTGACTATCAACGCATATCTTTTGCTGTTACTGTATCACGAGAAATTTTATCGACAGTTGATAATCAACGTGTCCTAGGAATCATGATTAATTAGGAAAAATCCGGACAATATATATGAACGATAGATCAAATGGGACTAATTACTTACGTATTTGTAAGTGAGCAAATGCGAGGAATGCTAACCACGAAATAAGCGAATCTGCTTCTTCGGAATAGGTAAAATTGTTTCTCTTAGAGGATAATAAAGTAGATGCTACGTTATCGATTCGACGCATCATAGTTTTCGATCGTGTTCGAGCCACAGAAGATCGAATTAAAAATTCGATTGAAAATTGATGAAAGTGGTGAACAGCTCGTTAGAACTAGTCAATGGTTAGGAATTATAGATAGCGAAATTTCGAGTAGCAATAAATGCCAATGATAGCAATGGTGTTGATACTGATAGTGGACTTGTTGATATAATAATCGCGGAGATAATCAGAAACGACGATAACGATGACGAAAAACAAATATTATTGTACCACAGCTTTACATACGAGGTCATAAAGAACTATTCTAATCAGAAGGGAAGAATTGAATTAATCCGCTAAAATAATTCGATTAGTTCTTCGAATCCGAGTCTTCTCTATCGATTGGAATAATAAGATCGGTGTTCTCTACTATGTGAAACGTTGAACGTATGAAAACCCAACCTAGAAAAATCTGGATAATCCACGGCAACTTGCGCATAGACGGCATGCGTGGGTCATCAACGTCCCGCAGGGTTGCACATATCCACGCGTCCCTCCAGCGAGGCCACGTCTGCCCTCTCGCATCGGGTTCGTTCGGGGATTGATTAAATTAGCGTCGCCCTATGCACGCGAGACGCAGAGGCGCACCTGCGAGCGCGAAGAAGCCAGTCGAGCTAGGGACGAGCGAGTGTCATTGCCCTATGCTACGCCGTCTAGTATAGATGGTACAGGAATAGCAGGCTTGGCCATCGGCTTAGACGTTGCACCGCTTCGTCGTCGTACCATCTACACGCGCGACCACGCTTCTCTCTTCGAACCGACTACAACGTTGTCCCCCGATTGCGTGTCCGCTATGTCGCCATGGACAAACTAACAAATCAACAGCGTCTTATCGCGCCTTCTCGTTCACCTCTGTCAGCTGATGGATGAACTTCATACCAGAGCGCGCCGAATTCCTGACATTTTTCTAGTATAAAATTCTTAAATTGTCGTTAGATTCGTAAATATAAGTTTGCTAAAAGTAGTCCTAATAGTCTGCGATATAAAAACACATATCTTACTCGACAAACCGAATCTTAACGTCGCTTATCGTCGTTTTTGCTTCTTACGTAATTTCTTAATAAATCTTCTCAATGGATCTTCTTTAACGAATCTTCTAAATGGCGAAAATTTGTCATTTTTCCCAAATTTTCACGAGAGATCCACGATACAATGCTGGGTAAAATTTTCATTTAGTCTGTTTCATTTAGCCTTTTTATTCGTCTTTCTTATCCGCTGCATATCCTCTTACCCAAAGGACTGTTAGCGGAGGCTGGCTGTCTTCGCGAACTGTTCGTTGCTGTCGAGGTGAAACGATTTGCTCGGGACGCTGTGGCGAACAGGACGTATGATCAAACAGCACTTGACAGCCTCGAAGGACAACCGCAAGTGTGTGTAGTGTGTACCGTCAGGCTGACACTTCGCGGAGCTCGAGATTAGATATCGACGGTAACAATCAGCGCGGCATGAAAATCGTCGTGCACCGTATTGCACGGAGGACCGGTATAAATGAAGGTTTCTCTCGCCGCGCCTATCTTATCCGCCTCTAATACCAGTGTAAACGACTCGCCACGCTAACGCGTTGCTCTGTTATACAGGGTGTCACGGCATATGCGTGGGATACTTAACGGGTCAACTGTAAATATCGAAAAGATGGAAAAAGTTCGTGCACAAAAATGTCGTTTGGAACTGTTGAGGTTATTAGATGAATAAAGAGCGTGGATAAAGTGTAAGGTACAAAATATATATATTTAATTTAATAGGGAAGTGTAATAACAAGTAGGAATACAATTTGAGCTGGTCCAGATCCGCACGCTAGCAGCGTTACCTTATAACTGAAAACCCCGAAGCCAACGTCGCCTGTCTACTGTTTATAGTCTGCCTTCGTGCTAGTCTTTTGTCTATATGCTGTCGATGGCTTCAGCGCTTGAGAAAACTAAAAAGACCAGATGTAGAGTTTTCGTAGAAGTGGTGATTACTTCAACAGGAACTTACTTTTCAAGTTAGATAGACGATGGTATTTTACGCTGATAGCGTATCGATATCGACGAATCGGCTGACGAACCGCTTCGTGTTTCCGCTCTGACGAAATCGTCGAGATCCATCTAGCGCGCAATCTATCCATTTATTTCATTTTGTCGATCTTAGAGCGAGAAAAGTGAAATTTGAGTGAGATATGAGGAAGATATTATTACTTACAACTTGGAAAATAAGCCTGAAACGACAGTTCTGTGTACGAAACATTTTCCATCGTTTTGATATCTCAAATCGACGGATATAGGCGTAAATATTGCCGCATATTTTGTGACACCCTATATCGTAACACACCAGCAGCAGCGTGTGCCCGCGCGAGCGCCTTCCTCCTAATGTGCGCATTTCAAAGCAGTTGGAAGAACGAGGCGAAGAGGAAGAAAGAGCCAGGCATGGATAGAGCCTTTTATTACAGATTGTAGAAGCGACATGGAACTGACTATTAAAACTGTACCATAGGATAACTGCACTTATATCGGTAAGCTATAGACTCGACAATGTCGGGGTCACGCGGGCAGATCTGCTTTTACTGGACGATAGCAAGCCGCGGCATACTTTTAACCAGCTTTCGTATTGTTGTTTCTGTGATAGGAGATTTTATGTCGAGATCTAAGGTTTTAACGATCGTGGACTCGTTACCATACGGCGAACACGTGCGACGAGAATGCAACCATGAAAAATGGAAGTTGAGAGAGACGGTTTAGACTGTGACGTTTGAACGTATTAATTTAGAATTATAAGAACGTGGAATCGATAAAAAAAGTTTTACTAGGAAATTTCGAAACAATGTACGAGTTTTTATTACACTTACAGTATAATTACCGTTGCAAAATATTTATGTGATTATTACAAGGATCCTGTATGACCCATTCGATGACGAACAAAAGATTTAGCGACGAATAACGACGGCCGTGAAAGGGAACCCAGAGAAAGGGCTCGGGGACTTTTGCTTTCGCCTCATGGGCTCGACTGATTGCGATTGATGGCAAGATTAAAGCAACGTGGAACGCGACTGCGACCGCGATTGGAAAACCTCACGAAATGTTCCGCAACGACTCTGTTACGCGTTCCAAACCGGAGCCCACGATGTTTTTATCCAAGCGAACAGTACACGTCGCTCCGTGACTACTTTTTCGATTGCACAAAAGCCTTCTTTTCACGTGAAAATCACCAAGAACCGCGATATTCCCTCGTATTTCATAGCTGAATCGCTGTAACTCGATTAGGAAAACGATCCTGACGTGCACCAATATTAGACGGAACCTATCAATTTTCTATGTTTTATCGAACATTCGATAATTGCCAGGTTTCGAAGGACAAACGAGAGCAACGATTATCGTGACAAACGTGAGCAGAGATAGGATCAAGTATATCGCGAATAAGTTTGAAGTTCATTGAGAAAATTAAAATATGCCACGTGCGGTCTGAATATAAAAAAGAATATCTTCAAATAGACACGAATTTACGTAGATGTTATTCGATGTCTAAATGTTACAGCCTCTTACTTTCCTTAATTTTATACAACTCTGCGGATTACGTGAATTTTGTGCATTATACATCTCTAGATTCCTCGTAACTGCGTATAAAATCTACTTATGCGTAACAATTCAACCCTGTAAATTGGAACTTTTGAACTAACATCGACTTAGGTTCACGGATTCACATCGAGATTGATCTCTGAACCATAGAGGTCCGGGTCAAGTTGTGTCGCTTGATATAAGTCTGTTTGATCGATCCAGTTCTCGACGAGAGAGCACAGGTGCTCGAGAGACTCTGCAGCGGGCTGATCTCGTTTAGAACATTCTAACAAACCCCTTTTCCTCTTAATCCTCTTGAAAACGACGTCACGAGGTATGTGGCGCGATGCACGAGCACGATAACGCACGCTCACGGCTTAAAACGCTCGCGACAATACATATCACCCTCTCACGAACCGAGAAACCGGCGGAGACCCGTGTGGCGCCTTTGTTCTTCCCTCGAATGCTTGCTTGGCTTCTTGCCACCGTTTATTGCCAATTCAGTCACGCAAAAACGCTTCCAGCCTCTGCTGCTCATGCGAAAATCATCGAGGGTAAACATCTCAAAATGGAGCCTTTTATAGGTCAGGCATTAAACGCGGAACATTCCGGGTACATTTATACGATAATAGACCCCGGCTCTCTGCTTTCTGCAAATAAGACTGGCGCATGGTTCAGCAGAGAATGATCTTTAAATTTATCTCGGGTCCAGAGAAGCTTAAACTCTCTGCGTTATTCGGGTCATTTTTAATGTTCTCTTTCCTTGGAAGATCTTTCACGTTACGACTACAGAGGCTACATTTTCTGAACGATTAACGTTCCGACGATTACGCCAGAACGATCAAATACGTAGATCCTTATCGTTCACGGTATTTCATTCGTCAAACATAACGCTTAGATATTTACTAAAACAAAGTACACAATACTCAACACCTCCGCTTCGCTCGTTTCACAGTCATGCCAACCTAACTTTGAAATACCAAAAAAAGAGAAAAACCGCAGCTGCGTTTGCACAAAAACCAGACTCTATTTCTCCGGAGTAATTCCAACCGATAACCGATTTCCATTACTCGTTTCTAAAAAAACAAAAAACAAAACAAAAAGAGAAAAAGGCTCGGAATACCTATATCGATCACGAGAAATCAAATACCCCGGCCAATGACGTGATATCCAGCGGTATAGCGAGGGAACGATCGATCGAACGATCAAAGGGATCGGATCTTGGACTGCCCGAGGGGCTCCTTCCGATTCCAGCTCCAATTTCCAGCCACCCTTCGCGACGCCGCGGTTTCTTCGAGGGCTCGATATTACAGTGATCTGTGCTACCGAGCGCAAACTCGAAAGGGGGGTTGGGTGGTGAACGTCTATCGATCGGCGCGATCTACGTGGCCAGAAGCCAGGGTGGTTGACGATCCACGGGATCGGGATTCCGCGGATCCGCGGCCAAGCAAAACGACCAGAATGTCCAACGACGGGATAACCATAGGCCTTGGCAGCTGCGAACAGCAGAGTGACATGCTTCTCCGCCAAGTTTCAGATTGCATGCCGCCATAGCGGCTCGAGGAGATTATAATCAACCGGCCCGGACTGAGGACTCAGATCCACCGAACCGTCGCGCCGCGTCCAACAGACGCAGTTCTAGCTTGCCACCAACTATGCCTGGAAGCCGCGAGACCACGAGTCCTTTCTCCACGGTCATCGATCACCGTCGTCGATAGACCAACCACGGAACTTTTGGAATTTCCTTTGGAATTCTCCGGTCTAGTATTTTCGGCAAACGAACGTCGAATTGCTCGACGTCGTCGGAGGATTCTTTGGAGCTTGTAGCACCGTGGATTAGATATTTGTTGCGAGTGACTTATGGATGGTTTGAGGGCGAGATGAAGTTTGTAGCGTGGTTCGATTATCGGACGAACGATTTGGGAAGTATATTCGACGATCGAAAGCGGAAAGTAGAGAAATGTGAGTATTTTTGACATTTATTTAACGCGAATGTACGTACTTGTGCGAGCAATGCAGTTATTTTTGGAGAATCAGAGACGAAATTGAAAGATGTATGAGAGATACAATCGGTCGGATGATAAATTGAAATTCTTATTTCCATATAGTACACTGTAATATTCATTCTAATTCATTAAATATTATGTAGCGATAATTATTAATTATCGATAGCGTACTTTTCATTTTTGAATTTTATCTACTCGTACGTCATTCAATATTTTCTGAATAACGTTCGTATCTAGCTTAATGATATCTTCTTATATCGTTTATTAATACTTACTGGTTACTAATATAGCCAGCGTGCGTTGATAAAATATTTATAATATTTACATACATACAGATAACCGTTCTAATAGATTCTCTGTTCTAAACGTATACCGATGGAATATCAAAGTGCAACTAGCTATGCGATTAAATTATCTAGGTATATAGATTCATAAAAAAATAGAATTACATGCATCTTATCTTGCATGCTCCCTAAGCTTTAACATTCCGCATACTTATCAATGAAAAAACGTCGGTAATTACTGAAGTTCGTATATTCAGTAAACGCTTCCTGACTTGAAACGTGCAATAAAAAAAGAATCGTATTACTGTACCAGTAATTAACGTCTAACTGTGCACCTTGTTGCAGTTGTCTTATTTAATTGCTGGTAACGATATCAGTCGGATAACACGAGTGTATCTGAGTCGGAAATACTTAACAAGAAGGAAGCGATGTAGGGAACGTGTTTCCGTGTTACGCGCCTTACTACTCCGACTCTATTCATATTTCTGACAATTAATTCTTGAGAGAAATAAACTAATAGATTTCTTGGATCGATGCATAGCGCAGATATCGTCGCTTATCTGCGAATATGTGTGGATTTAACGAAGTCGGCTATTATTAGCAGAATATGAAAATTTATGCAAATTTATATCTTTAGTATTACAACTAGAGACGTAACCTAAATAGGAATTCCTTTAATCCTTTAAATACTACGATGTATTAGTTTGAATAGTTTGGATATTCTTTATATTACGCGTATGTATTTTGTACATTTTTAAATATTTGAATTTCATATATCTTTATGATTGCAACAAGAGACGCAATCTAAATACGATTTTTATCCCTTAACTGACTTACGTATTGTAGTAGATGCACGTAACAAATGTATCCAGTGTATATGATAAATAGAAGCACGTATTATTTTTGTGCGTTTTAGCAAATAACGTAAATGTATACCGATTCCATAAGATAATAGTAAATTCAGCTTTTAATATTTAATTTCCATTTAATTCGTGCGCTCAGGTAAAATTCAAATCGAAGTACCTGGCTCCTTATGAACGGTAGTGTAGGTATCGAGGATCGATCGATGTGGATCCGAATCGTGGGCGTGGCTGATAAGGCTTCATTATTCTACGATACGAGGCAAGAGCAGGTTTTCGCCCGCGATCTGCAAGTGGAATTTCTCGTAACGTGACTCGTCGATAACATTAATAACGGTAGCAACGTCGTAACCAATTCCTGTTTCCCTAGAAAAACAGGCTGTACCAGAAAAGGGAGAGAAACAACTCCGAAGACGAGTAAACGAAGAGCAGAGATTCGTCACGAAGAAACCACAAGCTTCTGCCAGCTCTTCATTCAAACGAAAGTGTCGTAGACTCGTTGAGTTTTCTATTTGACTTCGTCCTACAGATGGAAACCGCTTCTATGAATCTACAACTCCGACAAAAACCCGTAATTTCTACTTGATGATAGCTCTTATAAAGCTGAACTACTTTGCACGCTTATAAAACTTACAAAACTTGAAGTCGGAATACGGTGGCGGACAAAAGAAACTTTCAGATGTAATCGCTAGGAAAAGCACGGTAATTTCACGAAACCGGATTATAATTTGCAAAGACTATGAATATGATATAATTTTCAAAGTGGAAGGCTGTTAAAGTGTAAAAATTGTCTAACAGCTAATGGTTATTTATATGCATACACACGAGTATCAATTTTAAATTTTCTTTCGTATGTTGCCACTATGTTTAGAAAACGAGGACTAATTCCGTAAAATCCTACATTAGAGTTCCGTAATTCTATCCAAGCATCGTTGAAAAACCTTCGAATGAATTATGGAATCTGATTTATACAATTATTATATTTATCTCTTCACGGGTGTCGACAAACGACGAACATGGACGAAACAGAAATTTAATTTCGTTCTATGTAATTGACGAAATTATCAGAATATCAAATATACGAGTACTGTATAGTACAAAATTTCAACTCGGACGATCTTTATTAAAACTTTTTAACAATCAACCAGGTTAACCCAATTCTTCCATAATGTCAAGACCCTTATAAACGGCGCGTACATCTTTCAATTTATCCACCGTTACAGCGTCGTCGACTCGACTTAACCCTGTCAGAAGCTCAACGCGTAAATTTACGACTCCTTAAACCTTATAACGCGTCATCCACGCGTCGCTAAACCGTCCTGTTGACGGACTAATCCGCTGCATGTTTCGAGGATCTCGCGAATGACACGGCGACGAAACGATCGAAACGCGAATCGTTTGATGTCTCTCTGCAAAGAGGGGTTCGAGTAACACGACGCGCTGCCCCCGACGCGGTATGGGTGCAAATCGTTGCCCGACACCCCGTACAAGGGGCCGAATGAGATGAGAGAGAAGATTATACGGTATGAAGCAGCAGGCAGGGGCATCCTGTCTATCAAGGACGCCTTCTATCTCACTGGCTCCTCCTCACCTTCTATGATCCACCTTCTTTGCTCTCTTCCACCTCTTTTCTCCGGCACCCTTCTACTTCTTTCTCTCTCCCCTGTTGCAACTCGTCCCACCCTATACAGACCACGCAGACACGTCGCAGCAGCCTGCTACCTCGTGTTACTCAAAGGTTATTTCTCCCAACCGCTCTGCCCCTCTTCCTTCATTCCCATCGATTCACCAAGGGAGCAAGGAACTGAAAGCTGGCAAGGATGTCTCGAGATCACGAATCACCTGACCATTTCTTCCCAGGATTCAGCTTGATTTTGTTGTCGTCGTCGTCGTTGTTCTTAGGAGCATTGAAAGTTTCGTGGTATCGAAGATATGCGAGTCCTCCGTGTGATACGAATGTCGCGTGAAGTGAAACTGGTCGATATCTAGGAGTTAAAATCTTGAAGACGTATGGTGCATCCTACTATTTTAGGGTTGTTTGCGATGATATGATTATTTATGGTCGAGGATATTTCACCAAAAAATTACGGGTATTAATTGTTATTTCTAGAAATTGGGAAACGAGCGAGAGGAATTCTAATACAGACATGAATTGCCCTAGGTTCTAGAATCGTATCTGCTAATTTGTATCTCTGTCGGTTTCTTTCTTTCGAAGCGTATTTTCATCTCTAGGATCACGATCCATGTTATAACTAATGCCTCGGACGATGATCGAGCCATAAAATCAAAGGTTCTCAGCATGGTGATCTAGAGAGAGCAATTATCATGCTCTAAAAGAAGTTTACATCCAAATTTCAGAAGACTTGATACTCCAAAAATCGCTTGAAACACCAAACGAGAACGACTGAGGACTACACGTCATCTGCGACAAATTGATTATTTCCGTAACTGATTCTTTTCCCCAAACACGAGATTTAGAAGCAATGATTACGATTATTAGACGATAATCACGGTGAGATAGGCATAGTTCGTACAACGATGTCGGAGTGTGTAGATACAAATCGTGACGCTTTAAAGAGCCGAGAAACGCAATCGTGTTCGACTAAAATGCAGTCACCGGTAGACGCACACGGGGCCAGGCCAGAGCTATCGATTACCGATCAGATCTCCTATCTATGTCAATATTGTATTACCAGTGGACGAACAACATCGCGCGGGGATTAACTCATAAAGAACACGCTGTTTAAAACTGGTTGTCGCGCCATGCACATTGCCCATACACGAACGTTGCGTTTGTCAATCTGATCGTCGAAAATGCTTCTATAAATTCGAGGAACACCACCATCTATAGTAGAAATATTTTTCGGACAAAAATAAAATAACTTTTCCAATAAGCTTGTTCGATTTCGTAACCGCACGCTGTCATACGTATATCCTCCGATAGCTAAATTCTAAATAAAGAATTATATACATTTTTCGTAACGGAATCATCGTATAAGCAATAACACTCTAGCAATAAAAAGGCAACTCCAACATTTGTAAACATCCGCTTAGATCGTAATGGAATTGAACATGCGCCCAAACGCGACTATTGGCGCGCTTTTCAAACGCTGTTCGATTGGACGTTAATGGTGCGGTGGATTTCATCAGTTACAAGCAATATACGACTCGATGCGTTCGATGTTAAACCAACCGATCGTTTAAGAATCTCCTCGACGCTCGTTCCGTTTCTTTCCCCGCCATATCAGCAGAGACTTTTCGTCCTTACTTTCCCGTGTAACGGCGATGGTAGATGCCGGTTTTATGGACAGGACAGTCGGAATAGTAATAGTACTTAAGCGAGTTCCGTAAATGCGGTTTTCACTGGCAAAAACGAGCCACGAGTCGAATGTGAAACGAGAAGCCGTGCGTTTATTTACGTTTAAGTGCGTTGCTCCAAGGGATTATGAAAGAGGTTGAAATAGGTACGCTGGAACCGTTTTCCACTTGGAAAAATTCAATTAAAATGCCGCGGCA
Source organism: Bombus affinis (assembly GCF_024516045.1). NCBI lineage: Eukaryota > Metazoa > Arthropoda > Insecta > Hymenoptera > Apidae > Bombus > Bombus affinis. The sequence continues at coordinate 13,974,686 of NC_066348.1, read as the reverse complement.
GGAGAGGAGGATTTTTTACGCACTCTTAATCCTTTATCCTTTTGGGATACAGAATCGTTTACTCGGCGTGTTTTTTTATCACACGTTGTAACGAGCTTTTACAAGATTTCTCTCGTCCCTTACATTCTGAGGAATGTTCCAAAGAAGATTTTGAAGATATCTCAGGGACAAGATATCTCAGACGCTTTAACTCTGTCAGATCGTTTTCTACGTTTTGTACAATAACATCGAGGAAGTGTTTCGAGCTATAAAATACGTTCGTGATCTGAATACGTTTACTTTATACAGATCATGAACAAATGATGCAGTAGAATGATTCAAAGACACGAGCTCCGATAATCACGAACGACGAAGACACCGATCGTGTTATCAATCCAGTAAATTGCAAAAAATAAAATATTAAATTTTCCAATTGGCAACAAGGTCCGAGGTATACGACACATTTTTATTAAATGAAAATGACAATGAACAAGGCGTACGTGAAATCTTGTCCATGTGTAAAACGAATTAATTCTGAGGTGGTGTTAGGCGTAAGTGCCCAAGAAATACTCTTGATGTTCAACAAAAAAGGTTTATTTAACCATTAACAGTCAACAATCAACGATCAACGATTAACAATCACGCTTCTCGAATATGTTTGCTTCGCTGTTACGCTAGACCCTTCGCACTTCGCAGTTCGGAACGGAACGAATCTTTTGTTCGAAACCAAACGGATTCTTTTCTTTGTTGCTCCTCGATATCCCCACTACGCACGTTTGTTAAATGTCCACGACGGTTGCCGCGTATGCATTTTTCCGAATATTCGGCGAAAGAATCGTAGGGATATCGATGATACATTAGGTTTACGCTTTAATGGTATAGCGCTTTGTGTCGCGAAGCCGTCGAAAAGTTCCGTCGTCGAGTGCCGTGACAATTCTATCCCAAATAAAAAAAGAAAATAAATTTTGTTTGATTTAAGCTAGATTCGTCGAACGAACTGAACCAATCGCAAAAGTGAAAAACAAATAGAAATATTCGATTGAAATTGCATCTGTCTTATCACCGATTGCGATACAGATTTACTTGCCTTGCCTCGAATTCCCCGTAGCATCGTCACACCTTGATTGCTTATCTATTTATCTCTACAAGGTGTTCTGGTAAAAGGCACTTTGGTCATACCGAATTTCTACTCGCGATTCTCCTATCTGCGTGCTATTTCAGGTGGACAGAAAACCTGAAACTTTTCTATTCTCACGAACGAACTAAATACGTAAGGACGATCATCCTCATCTGGTTATTTTCGATCGGTTCTTCGAAGAATCGATTGTCACCGGTCAATAATGTGATTCGACGACGATGAAACTGCACGGATCGTGGAGTATTTATCGGATGATTCAGTCGTCGACTTCGAGGGGATCGGAATGTTCGGGGTAGAATTTTCGAGTCGTGACTTGGGAGCGTATCGTCGACAATCGGCGTCGACGGAATACAGAATCTTCGCGTGCTATAAATACGTTTTCCGCTGGCAAGATGGCAGTCGAAAGACCTTAAAACGAGCGTGTGACGAGAGCATCGTAACGAACGAGGGAACCCTCGCGTCGTTCGCCTCATTCCTCGAACGTTTCCATTGAAATCACTCGCGGATAATAGCCGTATTTTCTGTTTCATCGGTCAAGCGACTGGAATCTCCATAAAGAATTTGTTTATCTTGCAGTATACTGCAGCAAATAAAATATCCTAATTTAACTGTCGTATTTCTTCAAGTTCGTAATATCGTAGGATCTAGATGGAAGAAGAAATACTCGCAGTAAGTGTCTTAAATGAGCTAACGAAATTTCAAAATCTTTCGTACAACATAATATATTCACAAAGGACGTGTACGAGTATCCGAATATTTTCTTCAGCAACTGTACATACTCGTCATCCGCAATGGTTAGAAAAAGTATTTACGCGTATCCTTGTTCTCCGATAGAGCGTTTCTTCTTATCGTATTCTACGTTTCACTTCCGTAGCATGAAATTGTTGCGATCGTACAAAAGTACTACTAAACGACGCGAAGTCTAATACAATCGAATCTAATCGATTATTGTGCGATAATAGGTGCGGTAGAAAAATACTTTTTGTAGCCACTGTACTTGCGACCAAAGAACAAGCCACCACCGTGAACAACCTGCTGATACCGCGTGAGAGAAACACGTCGACCAACGTCCTGCGCCGGAGAACACGATCGATCGAGGTCTCTGGAACAACGAGAGTGGACGAGGGAGCAACGTGAATTGATCGAGGTCTCTACGTCACCGTACCAAGAACGATCCGTCCGCTGTCATCGCTGGGCCTCTCCGAGGAAATATGACCGTGGACAGCGTGGAAGGAAAGGCGCGATCCGCAGAGAGGGCAAGATCAAACGCGTGCCGATCGCGAGAGCGCGAGCGCCAGGAAATGACAAAATGATCATTAATTTTCACCAGAGGCGACACACACTTCGGAACGAGACGGAAAGTACACACATTACATATACGCTGGCTGATAATAATAGTAGCGCTGATGATAGTGGCCAGTAACGTGTAACAGCTACGATAAAAACGTGGTACGATCTTATGGTTTCCCTCGAAACGGAATCTCAGTAAATAGAACGAGCGATGCTTTGGAAACAACCATTTCACGGACGGTAATCGATTTTTTCAAGTTTAAGACGTTCGCAGAAGATTTTCTCCATCGATCGACGATTCCACGAAGCTTCGAAATGCACAAACGTAAGAATTTCGTAAGAAAGATATTCGTAAGAATTCTCTATGATAAATGTCCAAATATTTCCGTATGCGGAGAAAAAATGTCGATACAAAGATGTTTTCAAAGTGGACGATAAAACTGCCGGAGCAGAAAAGTTGTAGTACAGCGGAAGGAGAGTGGAAACCGAGCCACGAGCTTGTAAAACACTGGTCGATCTCGTGATTGGTTCTGGCTGAATTATCGGGCTCATTGGAACGGTTGCACGGAAGTGTAGAGAACCGTGCTTCTGGCCGCAATTATGGTAAACTACAATTAGGCTACTGTCCAAACAGGGACACGGTGTCGCGACGTACAAACCGCCCCGGGAGAGAAAACAGTGCCCGATCTGGAACACCGACGTGTAATAGCCGTGATTTTATTCCGTCGGTAATTTTCAACGGGTTGTTCATGGTAGACGTTGCGTTATTATTCTCCGAGTGGAGAAGAGACACGGGGGAAGCCTGAAATTCGCCTTCAAGAACAAAACTGCCTATCGTATACTCGTGTTACTGTATTTTTTTTAATGGTTATTGCGGTTAATGGGGGAATATGAAAACAGCCTACCGAACTCTCACGCGTGTTCCCTTTGTGCGATCTTTCGAGGATTTACGAAACCTTGAACTTTGACGCTTCTTTGAACTTTGATTGGTATAAGTTGGGTATTTATTGGTCCATAATAGAATTTTTATTGAATTCATTGATTGTAGCTTGCGTGATAAAGAGTAAACAGCACAGAGTATAGAATATGAGTAGAGATTGCAATTCGAAACCAACGCTAGTAAATACTATAGAAAATAATCTAAATATATGCATACATATCCTAAAAATACGGTAGTTAAATAATTAAAAATCAACGATTAGCCGATAAGTTCTAATTAAATAGCTTAAAATTAGTGAGCGATCGATCCTACCAATTAGCGGTTACCATAGAAGTACCTTGAGAAACTACTCTGAAATTGACAATTAATTATCGCAGAGAAGCAATTTAAATGCAGTCCCAATCGTTACAACCGCTCACAACACAAGAACATCAGATAAAGATTAACATCTCGAGTCTCATCAACAGAATTCCAAACTAACCGGAGTATTTCACGCGAATCGTGTTCGTCGATTAATTCCAAGAGATTCCTGGAAACGTGATAATCCCTAATCCAGCGTGAGACATGGCGAGAACAGAGAACGGGATTCAATAAAAGTCAGCGAGTCGTTAATTTACGCGGTCGTTTCGACGCGAGGCTAATTCGCCACTTCGTCGAAACAGCGACGATTGCGCAATCCTCGACGCAATCACGCCAAAGAGGAAGCAAAACGTAGGCGTGTTACACCGGTGCACGACCATCGTAAAGCGACTCGTAAACGGTCCACGAACGGTTGTCCTTTCTCAGGAGGGAAAAGGACGAGACGAAGGGAAAGACTCTCGCGATTGCTCACGACACCAGATATTTCCGACAAACTCTATAACGGAAACACTCGATGATAATCATCGAACAGGTCGTTACGGGAATTTATTGGCGACAGGTGCCGGAGAGATCAATAAAACACGATGGAAATAGCGTGCGCCTACGGGGAATCCGAGATATACTTTCTAACTTGGCACTGACTAATTAAGGGCCTCCGGTGCAATAACGTACCTGATGAAACAAGGTCCTAAATTGACGCATTAATTAGCCGCAACGATTTTTCGCTAGAGAGTCGACGCTTTAGTTGGAAGGATGATCGAGATGCGTTTCACCACGCAATTAAGATTTTCCTGAATCTTTAAAAGCTATTACAAGCTAAAGCAAGTTACGTTCACTTTCGATCGATGTCGTCGGTTATGGTTGCGTATAATTTTTTAATGGCCTATATCTTAGACGACTAAGATTAGCGAGATTTTGCTTCATATCAGGGCACGTACAGTCCCGAGTAAAAAAACATATGCTAATTTACTAGTCATCTGTTCGGTATTATAGAGCAATCTAAAAATCGAGGATAAATGATAGTAATATTTTTGGAAGTAACGGCTAGTGTTAGGATCAGCAAGTGGAACGTTATCTGTGATCGTGAATGGCTAAATACACGTCATATTCGATCGAGTATTCCGGTCTTAATAATTTCCAAAGAAATCTCCACGCCTTTCTCTTGTCTCCGTTTAAGAGAGTGTTGCCGGCCGATGAAGTGGAGCAGGAAGTGGCTCACCGGAGAGCCTGAGAACCGTTTTGCCCAACAGTTTCCTGCCTGGGACTGCGAATAATTTTCTCTGCGCCCCGGCAAATCCCATCAAAGTCCCGATTCTTATCGTTTTCCAGCTACTCCGCGAGTTAACAGTGTTGTAAATTTTAAACGTAGATCTCTTCAGATTAAAAACGTAAATAAACTTACTTGTTGTTGAAGCGCGGCCCGCGGAAAGCATTAACAGGCTTTTGAAATGTAAGTCTAATGGAAGAAGGGAAGCACACGGGAAATGGATATTCTTATTGACTCGTGTCATTTATTTCACTTACCTTTTCTTTATTCCTCCATTTATACGTACAATTTCCCCGACCCTTTTATGTATCCCATGGAATATCGTATTTTGGGAAGTTAATTAATTATAATACGATAAATGTATTTATTTTTGAAAAAATTCATCTCATATTGTAGCGCTCTATCGAGGGTACTCTCTCTTTATTTCATTTACTGTGTTTTTAACATGTAATCGAGTTATTTGTACATAAACAGTTAAACACCTAACGAGTTGATGTTTTATACAGTTCGAGATAAAAAGGATTTAAACGTGAAAATTCTAATTGAAGTTGCCGGATAGAAATTACCTGCACAAAATCCATTCTGACGATGATTTTAAATATCCACCGGGTGTTGGCATTCCGTAGCGTGATTACATTACGTAACAAAGGTGTATAAGGAACTAGCAGCTATTGTAGAATAGCCAGGCTCCATTATCGAATATTTGCTATGGTTTTCAACGAATCATCGTCCGGCCGTTTCAATAGGCGAACCCCGGTAAATCTAGAGGCTGAATAGCCGACGATGTCCAGGCAGATGCTAAACATATTACGCTTAATGACTCATACGCTTTACTATATTGCGACTTAACAGCTAACAGTACCTTCGCGTCTATCGAGCGTATCACGTGAAACAACTCTTCGTTGCTTCAAACTCATTTACGTGTCGAACTTTCACGCTCGTCGATATCTAATCGATAATAATTACTTATATTTGAAAATCATCGTATATTATATCCACTCGTTAATCAAAAAATAAAGATACAGATACGATGCAATCGTCCCTTTTTCGATATCGATACAGGTATATGCTAACTTTCGACAAGATGTAATTTAATTATGAAATTATAAATCGATAAGACCGTGCCAAGATTCTATTTTCTATTGTTAGTACAGTAGAAAAATATTTGTAGAAAGACTAATTGTAACATTAATTAATACTTGCTCCAATTAATTGACGCGATGAGTTGGAATTTAAAACGTTCTCATACTACAATTTCCTTACACGAACAAGCGGTTAATAAAGATCATTTTTATATTTTAATTATGTGCTCATAATCCTCTTAAAATATTCCAACGCGATTTATGAATAACGATATAAATCGCTGCTTCTAATTGCTTTCCTTCCTTTTCGATCTAAAATTCTACGCTTTTTATCGAAATCCTGTCTAGGATCCCGTAAAAAACAATTTATGAATCATTCGAAACACAGAAAAAGATGACAGCCATCGTCCACGAATTATAATAATATTCCTCTTCGAATATCGTATGTCGGCGTTGTGCACGCACGACCAACAATCAAGTAGCGCTCTGGTTCGCGTTACGCAACGTGCGTGTGTACGCGTGTGCGTCAAATCACACGTGGGAACGCGTATCGTAGGCGAGGATCGAGAGTGGCTCCCATAGCAAAAGGACGAGAACGCAGGAACTCGTCTAAACCGATAGCAGCCTGCCAGAGGAATCGCACGGTCTCTTCCCTTCCCGACCACTTTCGTTACGATACTATTATGAAATTCCGTAATAACCCTGACTATACCAAGATCGTTGCCTAGATTCCGTAAGTTGTCGCTACGTCTTGTTTACGATGCAACCTAATGACTTCCAGACCTGTTCAAGCTCGTGTACGTAACGCAATTGCTTCCTGTTAAAAGTGCAGCCGAGAACACGACGATGCAGTTTACGAAAGGCTTTAACTCGCGAATGCGATGACGTTATTGAAGAGTCTTACGGTCGTTACGTCGATACGTAATTAAAAGGATAATTCCTTTAAAGTTATCTCTTACTTTGTCATCTTTTAAATAATCTTTAAGGGTCGTGCGTAGTCTTCGAGTTACGTTCACAAAACTCTCGAAGCAAAGAGAAGAATCAAATGAGGTTTCCCAAGAAAAGCTGCTACCACTGCGACTGATAAAGGAAGAAAAAAACATTCTCGTACTTCGATAAGCGAGTTAAAACTTCCCACATAACCGCGCCATAGAAAACTTTGATAACCATAGCAGCCGTGAAAACCTCGAAGCTATATCGTAGAAAACGATCCGCCTGCGAGATAGCTTTTCCAAGCAATGTAGCATCAGGGTGATCTTACAGCAGAAGAAGAAGGTTCCCACCGGTGTAAGAGAGACAACTCAAGGTTTCCTCGATGCACAATCCCTTTATGGTTCCTTTATCACGATGACGTGCCTAGCCGGAGGAGCCACGGCCACCGCGAGCGAGGGCCGCTCACTTTCTCCAATTTGTCATTGGCGTATGGGCAACGATATTGCGATATTAATTAATCTTCCGTGGCGGTGCACGCTCACATACTCGCCCTTCATTCACGCCGCAGGACGTAAACCCCCGTTCATAAGTACGACACCAGAACAATTAGAACAAAATAAGATAAGCCTGACCGATCCTAATTAATTTTAAAAGCTTCGAGAATTAGTTAGTTCAAGAATTGTTATCGTTATATGTTATGGTGATGTATATACGTTTCGTATTATATTATTCTATCATATTTCTTGTATCATAATATACGCGGTAGAAGAGCACGTTAAATTACATTTCCCATTAAATTCAATACGTTGCTAATTAACACCGTGTTAGCAAAAACTCTTCTTACTTTTGGGGCATTGAACGTGTATTTTTCTACCATCCGTAACAGATTGCCGCAACGTTAAAATGTCGTAAAATACGATGATGATATTCTTACGTCGTCCAACTCTTGTAAATGATTTTCATCGCTTTCTACCGCGTACTTTTCGTCGCACGAATACGGACTACTATTTTTTATTGATCGCTTTCTATTGCGTGTCGTACGAATTCCTGGTAAGTATCCTAATAATTATGAATGGGGGTGTACATCAGGAGCACTGCGTACACGTGCACTTATGCATCACTCTCTCGCGTTTCATCGTTCGAGATAAGATCCAGAGCAGGTGGAACGTCTCGTGGTTCAGCACGCTGCCGCGTCGTAGTACGCTCCCACCCCACAAACTTCGAACCTGTTGAACCGCAACCCTGAACGCCGAAGGACGACCATGGGCGACAATAATTTGTCATCGTGGAAATCCGTACTCTACGCTTACGGCCCGTCACAGCGACCCGCAGAATTTGTTTCTCGAGATATTGGTGTAAAAATTACGAACGGTGATCTCAAAATTGGATCGAAGAATTTTCATTTCCGAGGCTGCGACATCTTTAATAACAGTAGATACCTTGATTTATCGGTTGATTTACATTTAGAAATTCCATGGAGATTTATTGTCGCGTTGACGTTGATCAAATTTTGTTTTATTTATCGAAACTTTACTCGTTCTTGTTATTTTATCAGATTCGTAGAAATATTAATACCTCAAAAAGGAAATTTGCTACTACTGTGACCTATATTTTAAATGACCGAATCTCTGGTAAAAAGAAATCTCTATATAATAATCTCTACGTAATCCGAAAGAATAAATATATTTATTTGAAATTCCAATGTCTCGTATCTTTCTCCTGAAACTCGTTACAATAGATGCATTTCTATTGTTAATAACTAATAAACAAAATTTTCCATATCTGTGAAAAGACCTCGTCCTTTACGAGGGTTAAGGAACACTTCCAATGGTGAAAGAATAAGAAAATGCTTGTTTCGCGTATCGAAACGAAATTTAATCGTTGAAGAATAAACTACGATGAAGGATTCGGTAAAAAATCTCTCTCCTAGTTCCGAATCTCGGGGAAAAATTCCCTGTACGCCAATTCGTCTCAATTTCACCATGACTCAGATCGATTCACTGAATAAGACCACGCGTATCAACGTCGTTGCACTTTCAGCCATGCATCTGGCCATTCATAGTAATGCACGTGCACGGAGAGCTGGGTCCGCGTGTGCCGCTCAGACTTCACCGACCTGAAGAGATAAGATCGAGGACAGGTGGAAAGTTCTCGTCGGCTCCCACGCGACTATCCGTGTTTGACCACGTTCAGACACACGGAGCAGGGACAACAAGCATTTACCGATCCGGAGGATTAGAATTGGGAATACGTTGGTTCCATCCCGCGGGGATTGGAACGTAGTCGAGAGAACAGGGACGTGAGAATGATCGAGAGCCAGCGACGAAACTGGGTCGAGACCGTTGTCAGAAAAATAACCGAGAACCTCCCGGTGTACGAAAGACTCGCGAGGGGAACCAGTTACGGCATTATCTTCTTGCTTTCGCTTCACGCAACAACCGCCATCGGGAAAAAAAAGCATCTTTACTTCGTTCCACGCCGGTGAAGGATGCAATCAGCGTTTTTACGCGTCGCCTACGTGTCTCGTATCTACGGGTTTCTGTACGTGTTCGAATTATATTTGAGAATTTATATTGTATCGTCGATGACTGGACTTTAATTGGATTATCAATCACTCGGCCTATCGCCACCATCGATCGAACTTTGAGCTTTCGTCACGCCGGCCTAATGACTTTCATTATTATGCTTCGCGAATTACGAGATGAAGTTCTAACCGGTAATGCGGTAGAGATCAGGTAGGAGCCAGCAACATGATTCTGCGTGTATCCTGTTCAAAGAGTTCAAGGTACAAGTAAATAAAACCGAGAAACGATGAAAATTTATCATCTACATGATATTATATGAAACAGAAATCATTCGAGTAATCGTCTGTCGTGTCTCGTAACGAAATGCTTCTACGTGTAAAGGTAAAAAATATGTCATTTCGCATAGCGTCATATAGCGTAACCTTTTTGCGGTCGGACAGCCGTGTTTAACACACCGTGCGACGTCTCCTTTACTTTGGTGACTTTGTGATCGCGGCAAGACCATCCTGCGCCAGGTCAACGCGATCCCAGAGACACTCATTGATGATTTTGGTCGGGTCCAAACGTCGTATACTACAAGTCCAAGCAAAATCAAGCCTGTTCCTTTCTTGCGTGCATTACGGTACCAGAGGAGCCGGATTGTCGTCCGGATAGGTACTCGACACGCAGACGAGAATCGACTTTTCGCCGGCCGGATGAGTCATTACGTTGAAGCAGTAGTAGCTTATATCGAACCGCAAATGACGCGAAAAACCGCTTACAAAGCTGGGAAGACGTCTTGCTCCGGCACATCGGACCGTGAACGTTTTTGCGCGTAAAAATTGCCCCCGTCTTGGACGATTGACCATTCGAAATGCGAATACGATCGAACCCGCGAACTCCGTGGTCAGACTTGTAAGCATAATCTCGTTTCTTCGTTGCTTCGATTAATTTTTATGCGACTATTTTTGGTAGACATTCTCGCAGAGACGAAATTTTTTCTCTTTGCGTGCTAAAATTAAGGTACTTAAACCGCTCGTAACATTAAATCATCCTCGTAACGAACTGTAGTGGACTAAATATAAAGCGTGTAATAGGAAGAAGAACCTGATTCTGCATCTTACTGACGAATCTCTGATTGAATTTCAATTTTCGTTTCGATTTATAAAATTAAAAATCGTTATCATTTTCGTGCTCTTCCATGGTCATGGAAGTTTGAAGTTTTATCTGTGTATTTACGACATACTGATCGTGATAAGTATTTATACGTGGTAAAATGTTATACGAACAGTCTCCAAGTATTTAGAATCTAAAATAAAATCTATGTATCTAGCCTACCTAGAATAAAAATGGAATAACATATAATAAAACAAAATAAGAAGTAAGAACGAATTAATGGAGACGGTTAAATCGTTAATTCGAGAGAATGAATTGAAACGACAGGCAAATGTACTTGGTTCGGCGGCAACTTTCTTCGTACAGTAGCTTTATAGCCTATTCCACGAACGAACGACAAATTTCCTGAAGTGTTGCACGTTCGACGAGTTATGACAAGTTCGTTTCTTTCGCTGGAAAGCGCGCGCGATTGGCAAGACAAGTTTTCCTTTTACTTCCCGTCCTGCTACCGAGAGAGCCTTCTACGTTCTTCTGTCCACCGTGGCTCGTATCATTCCTCCAGGGCAAAAATGAAACAGAGAGCTTCCACTGGCTGCACTTTCCTTCGTCGAAACGTTTTGCAAGAACTATTAACAAAGAAAATTCCAGTCGACCACAGAACCTAACATCTCGCAAGAAAGATATCGTTTGATCGACAGCCAAGAACAGTCGAATAAATATCGTTGCAACCCTTCGACCGCCTTTACTTTGATAGATCGCCTATTAGAAACTATTCTTCCAAGGTAACAGAATTCTAAACCAATAACTTCCTCGCGTTTTCAATTCGATATATTTTTGTAATAAATATTGGGTTGGCAACTAAGCGATTGCGGATTTTGTCACTTAGTTGCCAACGTAATATTACAATTCCTACGGTAGGGAAAGTTTGGTTGAAAATTTTAAAACCTTTTGCTTTCTCCGTAAGACGATTCAAGATGTTATCGACTATCAGGAATCGTCAAGATTGTAAAATTTCCAAGCCAACTTTTCCCGCCATAGAAGATATAATATTTATTATGATAAGAGTAAATATAAGAAACGTATTTGCAGCGGTATAATTTGTCAAAGATAACTTTGTTGCCGAAACTGTTCAACTATAGATTCTCGAAAGTGGAGCCAGAGTATGGCGAGAGAGAGATCTGTATTTCTGTTTTCCGCGGGTCTTGGATCTTGTTCGACCTTGCGATCGGTGCATAAGCGATTTATAAATAATGTATGTGCGTTTATTTATACGTACGCACGTACGGGGCCGAGTAGTCCTGCGCGAACTGGGCCGTGCAAGGAGCGTCAACGGGCAAAAAGAAGGTGTACCGGAGTGAACACGGGACCGACGAGGGAAGGGACATACACGCGATTGCCCGTATTCGTTTTGGTCGGACGTGATTCATTCAGATGTTACGTCCGTACTCCCTTTAAACCGGTCAACCGATACCAGAACGTGTAGTCCCTGGCGACAGGAAGCTAAGAGGTGTTCTACCCTCGGAATCTCGAAGAACCTTTAAATGCCTCGTTTGTAACGTGGTACTTTCAATTTTCTATTTTATTATCTCTGCTTCGGTGATTTAAAGCGCTCGGACTGAAGCATTTCGAAACTTTTAAATCCGCCGCTTCTTTGCGAAAGAACGTTCAAGCGTGTTATTACAAACTTTCGAAACTCGAAAAGAAAATGACTATTACGATATCGCGAATGTACTTTACGATGAACGGTTTTAAAACTTTTCGAACCTTCCGCTTTCGGCGGCTGAATCTCAACGTTCCTACGTTTCTCGGTGTTTATCCCAGAACATCGATCAAGCTCGATCTATTCTACGAAATTCTTTTCGAGGATTTGTCCGGTCCGTAGAGATTCTCAAAATACACGAGAAGAGAGGTGCCGACCGTCGCTCTCGAAATACCTCGACATTTCTAAACCTGAATTTCGTCGGAGCTGTTGCAAGTTCAAGGCAACCGATCGATCCCGAAACATCCGATTCACTAACAAACGCAAGAGACGTCAAAGAAAGCAAAGCTTGCCGTCTCTTCTAAAGCCTCTCACACTTCCCAGAACCCTGTTTGTACGCCGAAAAAGGGAAAGAACGACGGATCGAGAGAACGATGGCCGAGAATGTGCTGGAAATTAAAACCAACCACGCAGACGGTTTCGGAAAACGTAAAACTTCATGACGCGATGAAAGAGAAGCGGACCGAGCAGAGAGGTAGGTATACTGGCTCTTACGGCGTAGCATAAACACCGGACGTTTACAAGCGCAGACTCGAAAGAAAAGCGTAAACGAAGCTGATGGAAGGGAAGCACGAGGTAGAAAGTACGTACATTGGTATCGAGGAAAACGATACGTGGCAGTACGTTATGTCTGTTCGATTACAGGTAATCGATGCTCAACACCGATCCAACTTCATCGACCTATAAATCGACACGGGGAAGCGCCAATGGATGGTAGCCGGCGATCTCTACCTGATGAGATATCCAATCGCGCTAGGCGTAAACGTACGATTATTCTTTTGCGGTATACGTGGTTCCGTGGATGTATGAAATTCCGTTGGCGAGGAACGCGTTAATCGCCGGCTATTGCAGATATCTCCTATCGACAATGGTTATCTCGCACGATTTCTCCGTTTCTATGTCTCTACGGGGATTTTTGAAAGCTCGAGACGAGATAGATACATGGATGTAGTTAGGATTTAATGTAAGTTCGAGGAGAATGTATATAATCTACATTAGCACTGATAAGTTTCACTCTCTGCGTCTTCTACATCTCGTAAAGCTTTGGCGGTGAATAAATTTGTTAATTTTAGAATTTTACAATTCTTAACGTCATAAACAACATTTCTATGCGATAACTGCGCTAAATATTCTGAGAATGATATTGTACGCGTAACTTTTTACACGAATAATTACCCGAATGAACAGCGTTGCAGAACGTTTTACGGAATTGTTTAGGAGATTTCTATCGATCGTAGGATCGAACGAAGGACGATCTTTGTCTGCTTCTTTGTAAAATCTACTTGATACGGTAACGATATTAAAAGAATTATATCTTCGTGTAAAGTGATTCCCACTTCGTTATTGGATTTATTATTATTGGATCTATCTTTGGTTATCCGCGTTTAAGCAGACACTAATTTCCACTAGACACGGCTTACAGCCGGAAGCCTTAAACTGTAACAACTCGTAAACCTTCTAAACCAACGGAAAATCTAAAATTCTTGGTTTCCCGATAAAGCTCAAAATTCTGCCTTAGTTTACGTTGCCCGGTCATCTGCGGTCACATCTGGTGCAGGTTTATTCTTAACACCGTCATCCTCCGCCGTTTCCCTTCGTTCTTCGTGTCTCTAAACTCAAACCAACCTTAGCATATGTATATATGAGTGGTTCAGAAGTCGCATTAGTCAGCTGCATAAATCGAAAGGTACAGTAAAGCGATGATTAGACTGCGAATGTTCATGGGAAATTTTTCAGATGCAAAAACGTACGGAATACACATAATACGATACAAATAGATAATAATACAAAAATAAATAGAACGCTGAAAATATGCTGTTATTAGCTGCTACGCTCATATCGAATAAACGTTCGCAGTCTATGAACGACCTTACAAACGCCACCTTTCTTTCCTATAAATATATCACACGTCAGGACTTATCGTTCTCGTCCTGTTCTCGCGACTAACGAACTTACGCAATTAAGTAATTTGTTTCTCAAACGTTAAACATCAACCAATCGAGCATCAATCGCGTACTTGCGTAACGAGATTAAGGAATCGTTAAAACGTGGAATTAATCAATTAACATCCAAGAGGCTCGTATATATCGCCTGAGACAAAACCTTTAGCCATCCACGTCCTAACGCTTTCCTAACGTTCTAACGTTTTGCCAACGAAGAGGATCGAAAAACGAGACGAGAGCAGAGAAGCGTGCGGCGTAATGAATTGTCGTTGTTCGGACAGATTCACCGGGAACATTAATCAATAAGTAGAACTCAATCAAGGGCCCGGATGATAATGGAGTTTCTGAGGACGAGAAGGAAAGTTACAAAGACGTCGGGCCAGCGGCGCGATCGCAAGATCACAAATTATCCATCCTGTAGCATGAATGTCCCCGCTCCTCCTCCCTTCGATCATCGAGCAATATCTCATAGAGTAGCCGACCTGTGTTTAGCCTATCACGAAGTGGATGTCCTTGTCGTGACCGTGAAGCTAATTGCCGGTGGTCAGCGGGAGGACGAACGCCGGCGGAGGATAAATAGCGACGATGGTGGTGACGACGCACAAGAAGAAGGCGAAATATCACGCTGATTCCCCCTGCGATAGAAGTAGAAGGTGGAGAAGGATGTCGCCGGAACCGGAGGCGAGGGGTTCGGTGCTTTATTTTCTTCGCCGTTTCACCATCCATCATCGAGGGTCCTCCGAAAGGACGTCCCGAAGGTTGGATCCCGTGGCTTGCTCGAGAGCCGACGCTGACGCTCTCCTCGCTTATAAGCCGAGCGCGGATAGAAAAGATGGATGACTCGACTTGTTGAGTTTTTAACTCTAGTTCCTCCTCGGTAAAGGATCTCGGAGGGCTTTTTGCCAGGTGCGATGCGAAAAAGCCCGAGAGGATCGATCCAGCAGACTTTGTCACGGAAATTGGAGAGATTGCATCGATCTTCGATACGCTTTCCATCGGATTTAATTAATCCTCCGAAACAATTGCCTACATTATTATAGAGGAGCTATTATGGCAGGAGCAAATTCAGTAAAATCAAGAAATTCCTGCGTAGAATATATTGGACGTCTCGAATGTCGCGAAACGCTTGTTCTCGAACCTTTCTCAGTCTCGAATTCAAATGATCGTTCGAGTTCTTATCGTTTTCTCGAGTCCTCGTATTCGATGTTTCGTTTCTTTAAACATAATATAACTTTAAATATAATAGCCGAAAGGTCGTTGGTCGAAAGCTTCCATCTAATAATTGTACAAACAGAAGATATATTTTCAAGATATAAAGAGATAAAAATACCATTGACAGATTCTTGAACGGGGAATTTTCTTTGCCGACGATGGAACGTAATCCGAGAATACTACAAGTCACGCGACCGATTATTAACGGCAGGATCGAATGGATAAAAATCCGAAATCACGGCCAAGTAGTCGAGAGGAATTGGAAGAGAAATTATAAACGGAAGGTTTATCGGGCGGAGAAAGAAAAAAGACGAGTCGCAGGGACGGGCAGGTAAGTTGCTCCGCTTTGTAACTACGCGGAAATCGCGTTACCAGGAACGAGGAGTTCTCGTTAAGAAGGAACTCCGTAAATGTAAAGCCGACCGGTACAGATCGTTCATTGACGTGGATCTATCTGGGTTTTCCTGGGAACAACGCCGGTCGTTTCGAACGGCTCGTTCATTGAAACGTTTTATTTTTCCATTAAGAATAGACCGTTTAGACGTATGCAAAAATTCCCATTGACAGGATAATTATCCTCGTTAGACCGTCAACGAAGAGGGAAAAATGCGCGCCAGCGAATAGATGAAGTTAATTATCGAACCGTATTTTCCGCCAGAGGAACAAGAAATACGCGCATCTCGCGAAAGAAGAATGGAATTACAAGAAATTAACCCTCGGCGATATGTTCCTCGATCCTTCGAGCGATACCGCAGGATTTCGCGGAAGCAAATGAAATTGGTGCCTATGGTGTTACATGTTAATGCGTTCTTCGACTCTTCGATGCACGCTAAATTATACGACAAAGAAGGACAACTAATAAATCGTACAAAATCTCCCATGCAGACTAATTAAACAACGTTAAGTAAAATTCACCGAGAAATTATATGATTCGCGTGGATAAATTTCTTTTTTCGAAGGAAATATTCGAGACGCGACTCTACCATTAAGAAATACCGAAGATTACGTCGAACTAAATCCATAAGCAACCTTCGATCCATCAAAGATCCGTGCAGATCTGCCAATTAAAACACCCGACGTCCCAAACATCGTTGTCCAGCGAATCCTCGTTTCCACTCGGCTACTCCAATTGACTAACGATACAAACCAAGAAGGGTACGACAACAACCCGGCAGTCGAAGGTTGGCCGGACTGGAGGCGAGCGACAGGCGCGTTTTCAATGAAGTCCTTATAAAGGCAAGGAGCGTGCGTGCGACGGCTTCTATGGCGAGGTAGAACGAGCGGAGGTTGCGCGAGGAAAAACCGCGTTTGATTCGAAGGAAAGGAGGAGAGTGGCCTCTCCGGCTTCCCAGATTCGATTAATCGCCGCGGGGCTATCGATCCAGGATGAATGCGCCGCAAGGGAGGCCACCGACGGTGCCTCTCCATTCACTAGGAACGACGGTAGCCACGAGAAGAGGAGAGCTTTCGTTTGAGCGTCGTCGCCACGTCTGCCCCAGCGATCTCCTCTTTTCCTCTTTCTCTTTCTCCGAGACCTGGCTGTTGCGTACGGTATACCGTTACAACTGGATGCCCCCGTGTCTTTACGATTTTCTGCGGCGATCTTTTTGTCGCCAGCCACCGGCCGCGGATCGAGATCAACGATCGCGACACGCTCGATTCATAACGATCCACTGCTCCATCTCTCTTCGGCTCGTGGTCCCGGAAAAACTGCGCCAATACGCGTTAACTTATTCGGCTTTCCACGCGTTCGAATCAATGAGTTGTCCCTTATAGCTACCTATAATTATAGGTTGAGCTTGGTAGCGGTCGAATCATAAAAATGCAACCCTTAAGATCGAGCTACGAAACTTAATGTTTACATATGGTTTGCGAAGATGGCGATCGTAATGAAGATGAAGGAAAAAGCATTTCGACGACGCAAGAAACATTGATGTTCATGGAGCAGAAAGAAGTAGTAGAGATCTACTTTGTGATGGAGTTACGCGAAGAAGATGATAGGAAGATGATAGCGAGATTCAGGAAAGAAAATGATACTAAACGATATACTATGATACAGCGAACGAAGACTTCTTCTTATGCCTGATGCTGCTATAGGCAGCGCATTAAGTACTTTTTGTAAATTGACAAGTGAGTCATTTAGCGTATTCATTAGGAAAGATCAAAAAAATGATAACTTATAAACTAAGCGTGAAATCTGAAGAGACCGAAGAATCCAACACCGTTTACTCGCCAGAAAATATAACGTGGAAAGGCTAACTTACATTTACAGTCTCCACGTCGTAGTACGAATAAACCTCGATTAATCGTTCATAAAGCTGTCGTTCTTAATCGCTCGATTTTATCATCTTTTCGCACGATCCAACCGTTTGTAACAATAACTAAACTTGCCTAAACCTAAATTTCACGAACTGAAAAGTTTTCAACGATGCGACCGATTTATGTAACGCTGGCAGAAAAAATCTAATATTTTGCAAAAATTAGATCTTACGGAGCAGTTAATATTCCAATCTATCGCTACTCTTAGGAAAAAAATACAACATGCTCGAGGCGAACCGTTCGACGCGTGGCTTATTTTTGAAAAAATATAAAACTACGCAAACATCCGCGAAATATCTATAATCAAGCGTAACCAGGAACGTCCCTTGACCCCTGAAGTTCAGCTATTTGAAACTTGCGAGACGGTAGCAACGGTATTTCGCGTGTCACGTTGTATTTCGTTTAATGGGGAAACGATCGTGGACGAAAACCGTGGTGTTGGTTAAGTGGCAATTTAACGGGGATGAATAACATCGCCGAAAGTGCCGCGAGATCGTCGTTTCGTAAGGCGAGAAAGAAATATCAAGATCGGTTGGGCGATACGTCATACGAGCACCACCGGACATAACAGTACTTTGCTTATGGCCGGCGTCGTAAGCAAAGTAAATATATGCGGCTAACAATGGACAGGTTACGCTCGACTGGTCCGTAGAAATTTTGTCCCACAAGCGTGCGACACAAGAATAACCCGGGTGAGACAAAACTTGTACGTCGACGCGACGGCGAGCCCAAAATTCTTGCCACGACGACCTTCTGCATACTGATGCCCTTTAAAAGCGGCGCCATATCGCTACGAGCATCGTACGAGTTTCGCATCCTCGCGCCAACTTTTCTCTTAACACGATCCTTGCGTGATGCTGTCGATTCTTGCGTGTTTCAAGCTTTTTCTATCTGGTATTTTAAAGCTTAAATGGATTATCGGAGAGTTTCGATTACGATGGTTCTGCGAGTTCTTCGGCCGGTGTCTTCGATATTTCAGTCTATCGCCAAATGATACAGCGAGAGTCTAAAGTCTAAAGAAAAATAAGGTTCGTACAGTATCGATTTACCTATGTTTCTCGTTATTAACTTACATCTCTACATACTTTGTATCTTTGCTTAATTTTCAATTATACGCGCAACATTGTACGTGAAAGGTTCTTGAGTAAATTTCGTACCTTCGACAAGGTGCACGTGTAACTATCTTGTAATTTCTATACGTATTTTCAGTTTGATTTCAAGATTGACCAATGTAATCGTGATAATCGAGATCATCGTAACGGTACCAATGAGATTTCAAAACGATTCGTAAAATAATTCATAGCGCAATTCGTAAAAGCATGTCTACGAATATTCGAGTAATTTCGTGAGCCTGTGTATTATTTTTATCCACGGCGCATGAAAGGATTTATGTTTTGATATACAACGATGGAGAATTGAACGTGTGTCGAAGAGCGGCGAACGCAAGAAGAGACCAGGACCGTTCTATGTTCCCCGCGAGGGCCGTGTCCGCTTGAAAACCGTGGCCATTTCTTCCCGGTGAACACAACGCGAACAGGTATTTGAAGGTTTTTGCGATGTCGTGTTGCACGACACGACCTTTCTGTGAAGCGAGCTCTCGATAACGATCTCTATTGCCTGTCCATAAGATCATCAATAATTTGTCGTGACTTGGGCGAAAACGACAGCCCTTTTTAAACCGATGAAATTTATGCCAGGTTGGCACGCAGAGATCGCGAGCGTTATCGACATCGCGCACCGCTGTATACGCGCTAGTACCTACAGATAATCATCGAATTATAAATTGTATCGAGGGAAGATACAGCACAGTGGAAGTGAAGCTGAACTTTTGCTAATGAGCAGATTAGATCTTCTTTCGTTTGGCTTTAAATTGGAGATCGTGAGCGAAGGGACGTTTGAGAAAATGCTCGTGGAATTCTGCAATTTCCCCTGCAAATCTGTTAATTTTTATCGATAAAACTTCGCCTTAATTAAAGAGTTCGCTAGAGTCTACCACATGAATTATTCGTCGATATTATCGTAATTTACTTTTAGTATAGTCTCTCAGACTATACTAGAGTTCTCTGTTATAAAGGTAAGAAGGTAAAAGGTAAAAAAACTCTATTATAAAGGTAAACGTTAATTTGCTGAGATATAGAAAAATGTATTTAACCTTTAAAATGTTTTACCTTTTTTAAAAACTGCTGGCACGCGAACATTTGTATCGGAGAAGAATCCGAAAAGCTACTTTTTCCATAAATCGTTGGTAGAATCGTTGTATGAAAGTTTACTCGTTGTTCGATAAAGATACGAAAAGAAAAGAATCGTAGGAAAAATTCGCAATTTCCTAATGTTAAGGAGTCCGTATCGAATTCGATACGCTACATACACTCGTGTCCCGTTATCAAAACGGGCTGATTTCACCGGGAAGAAAATTGTTACAGATAGTTGCGCAATAACGCACCTTAATTGCCAACGAATCGAAGAATCAGAAATTACTCGGCAATCACGAACACCGTTAATTAAATGAATACCACAGCACAGTGATGCGCATTGGAAACAAACGAAACAACGTACGTATCAAAGTAGCCAACGGTAGAAAGGTATCTTTTTGATCCCAAGCTTGCTTGGCTTCGTTTCGAATAGATAAAAATACAATGTATCGATACGCGGATAAACTTCCGACAACAAGGTGCTTTCGTTGCTTCAACTACCTCGCGCTTGCGCCTCCTCAAGTATACATACAATAACAAGTACGTGATTTGCCAGGTACATTTCACATTAAACTTGCACCAAGCAACTTTCTCTGCTAAGAAAGAAAACCGAGTTTATACCAAGTGCAAAACTTCCCTCGAAATATCTTTTTCTATAGAAGAATTTAAATAAGAAATTCGCTGTTCCTTGCTTCTCTTAGGATAAAAATACTCGAAAGCGAAGACGACATTGGCGAAAGATCGTCTTACGCAGACTGGACGGAAGAAAATTCAAACTACCGACGATAAAATCCCGAATTATGTAGAGTGTTTTCTCTTTCTACGGAAGAATTTAAAAGCGAAATGCACGATTATCCGCTGCCTAAGGTATAAAAATATTTCGAAATTAAGACGTAGGAAAGGAAAGGTTTCACGGTGAATCGTGGACGCGTGTTCGCGCGAGCTTAACATAATCGATAGCGAAAACAGGAATATATGCACTCATCTGCAGGCTCGTGCGGATAACGCGTGCATCAGCAACAACAACGGAGAACGAAAGAGAAAAAGAGACGAGGGAATGGTACCGTAAGGCATCTCGAAATCGTTTCACCGGATCAAAATTTCAGGGACTCGAGAATGGCCACGAAACCCCAGAGGAAATTATTTCTCGAAGGCCACTTACCGAGGCGCTCACGAAGAAGTAATCGGACAGAAAATACGGAGCCACGGACCGATAATGGTTGGTCGTGAACAACGCGGCCCCCGGGCTCCTTATCCATCTCTCAGCCTTTCTCTCTTTCTATCTTTTTCTTGTCCAGAAACAACAACGGACTTCGTACGCAACTCGAAGAATCCTTCGTCGATCTCGTAGCCTGACTCTCTTCTCGATACCGATACCGAGCACCCGGCTGCTTTTCATCACTTTCTCACGTTCGCGAACCCAAAATCCTCGGACGAACGGGAAGCCGCTGATTACAGGAATTAAACCGCGTATCGAGCCACGAACCGCGCGAAAAGTCATAATTAAACGCGGTTAAACCGCGATCTCCGTTAGGCGATTCGATGGATTCGAGTCGAAACTCGAGTTCTTTTAGCTTTTCGGGATCGTACGATCGCGAGACGAAGTTTCCAGAGATATTCCCTCGTTTTAGAGTCAATATTTTAGTATAACGTTGTTGTCTATCGAGCGAATATTTGGAGAAATCGCGAGAGACTACTTTGCGTTTCCTTCGTAACTGAACGTTCCAAGTGGTGTAACAACGCGGTGCAGCGTTTAGGCAAATTCGTGGAAATTCGATGAGATTTTCTTGCTTCGCTTTTGAAGAGCCAACGAGATTGACAGTGGAAATTATTTAGGTCTATGGGATTGATCATCGAAAGGATCTTTTGTTGCGTGTTCATCGTTATGATATAATTAAACGTGAAAGGGAATCGATGACGAGCATCGGAACATTTCCTTGTCGACAGGATGACTTCGAGCATCGTCAAAGTTACAACGTCACCGTAAGGACAACACGGTCGAACTTAATGAATTGAAATTGACAATGAGAACACAACATCGAGGATCCAATTAAACCGAACGGATCACATAGTTCAAAGTAGTTAACGAAGAGTCACATTTTTCTATTTCCAGTCGTTGAACGTTTGATCCACGCTGTGGAGGAAACAACGACGATTCGATCGCGAATATTGTGCATTTACAGAAAACTTAAGAGAGTAAAAGCGTACACGAGCATATTAAGTTGTCTGTTTCTTTCGTTTTATGAAGAAATAATAGACGCACAGCGTTTTTTGTTTTATATTATTTTGTCCAATTACGTACGATCCAATTTGTTCTGTTGAGACAAAACACCGCGACATTTCACAGACTTGCGCACTGTTGTAAAAAACACGTTTACGAAAGAAAGACACCTTTCGGACAACCTAATACAACGTACCTAACGCAAAGTACTTCCTGTAGTATCTAATAATTAGTTGCATTCGTAAAAATCTAAATTCGCACGAACGGCAACCTTCTATCGATGTCTTATACACCACGTAAAAAAAAAAAACATAGAAACTGCCGTAATTTAACTAGAGGATATATCGATCGTGATCGATAAAAATTCATTCGCCAACGATTGCCCGATCTTCGAACTACCCGATCCTCTAACCTTTAAGACCTAGGTGGAATCGGTGTGGAACACGCGTTTTACAGGTATTCACGCAATCAGCTTGCACTTCCGCGATAGTCGTAACTCGTAGAAACGATCCGGGAGAGGGCCGCGGCGAGAAACGTTGTAAAAGGTCAAATTCCTTCGATTCGAGACTCTCCTCGTCAAATTACGAGCCGCGAGACGAAGAACCGTGCGACCGAGGGGCAAAGAAAGGTTGGATTGCGTATGCATTCGTTATTTGCGGTTTATATGGGGGACAACAGCGAGAAGTAGAGAGACAGAGGAAGAAAGAAAGAAGCCAAGAAACCTGTGCAGATCGGCGAGACAGAGAGGCGAAGAGGTGGAGAATAAACCGATACAGAGATACCGCATCCAGGCGAAAGCCGACAAGCCAACAACTCTCGAAAGAGCCTGTGCTGTTGGGGTGCCACGAGAAGACGGCTGGAATGCACCGAGAACAGGTCGCAAGGCTGCCGACATTCCGAAATTTGCAACGGCCTCGGCACGGCCAACGTGTCCCATTGTACGTGTACGAAATTGTCTTGGCCTCTGGCCGAAAAAAGCGTAAAAAGGGAATAGATTCGCGACCTTCCCCTTTCTCCTCAAAAAGCTCATAGATTGCGAGAATTTCACGACCACCCTCGCTCTTCTTCCAATTCTATTTTCTTTCTTGGAAAAAGAAGAACAACTTTTCAAGAATCTCGTCGCAAGATTCCGTACGAATTTTACGATCACCCACCTCTTCTTTACATTTTATTCTACTCGTTCGGATTTTTGGCCATGCGATATAACAAGACACGAGTCTCTTTGTACGATAATCCATTAATTAAACCGTTAACGACCAAAGTTTATTAGTGTAAATACCGCAATATCTCGCAGATACCTGTACGTTTCGTGTAATCGTAGAATCTACGTGAAATGATAGGAAATGATATCGCGCGAATTTGAAGAAGTCTCTTTCGCAAACACAAAATATGCAAATGACTCACGAGATACGATAGAGGGGCGAGCAGTTAAATTTCAGAGCTAAATTTCCTATATTTTCAATTTCCTATATTTCAATGCTCGTATGCATATTGAAAATTAATATGCACGCGCGTCACGCGACATAAACGAAATAAATTACGCAGCTCTGACATCGATACAAAGTTTCGCAAACATTTCCCAATGGAAACATCCGTAGGTAAAATCAATATATTATCCAGCGCGTTTCATGCGGCGTGCAATTTTCCTGGCGTCATTAGCGGAAACCAGAAACGCCGCTCGTCATTCATCGTATCGGCTATGGATATGTTTCTCTATACTGTATACCGCAAAAAGCGTTTATACCTATTCAAAGTCCCCTTTCCTCCTCTGGAATCGATTGCTGCGTAAAAACCAGCCAGAGAGATACTCGAGAGCAACAGAAAAACGGATAATCGTGGAGAATGGAAGAAACTCTGGAGAATCGAGAGAACCAGAAACGAAACAAAAAAAGGACAATAAACGTCGTCTTATCGAACAGATTTTAAACAGACGACTGCTCTTAACATACTACACGTTCGTATGTATTTCGACTTCTACGAAAACTTAAATAAATATCCGAAAAAAGATCAGAAAATTATCAAATCCTCTGGGAATTGTCATCTCGTTTGAAACGTCGAACGTAACTTGTAACACTCTTGTAACAAAGATCTCTTTAATTCGACGTAACGAAGTTCTCGCTCGTATCTGTCGCGTCTTTTTATCGCCGTGCTCGTCGATTTTGACGCTCGTATTATTTCTAACGCAAGTATTTACGCTTAATTAATTTCACGCGTATGATAAACGATTTTACGATACAGATTCAGACTTTGTATAAACTTCCCCATGTTTCTTAAAAGGTGTCTACAAGTGTGCAAATATTGTACTTTCACACTTGCCTGCATACGTTGAATCGTAGCCTCGCGCGAATACAAAATTCTGATCGATTAATCGTTTCGTTATGCTTTAGGTTAATTGTCGCGTTTCGTGCGAAACCCGTACGTGTCCTAAAACTTGAACGGTGTTCCTGTGCTGGCGTTTCGAGAACGGTACCGTACGATCCGCAGCGTGAATTGATTTTTAACGCTTTTATTCCGCGGCCCACCCCCACCCCCCTCGAGGGTCCCGCTTTTACGAGGCAATTTTGCTCATCGACGACCGTACCGGGCCCCGTTGTAAATAAAAACCACAGGCAGAAGGAAGAAAACCGTACTATAAAGATTCCTGTTCTTCTTCTTTTAACGTCTCCTAACTTGTACCGCGTGCCACGTATTTATGTCCCGGAGCCCGTGGCGATGCTACTTTTTCGCGCATTCGTTTGTAAATTACTATTACGATTCAATCGAAACAGCCACGACATCGAAAAATAAAGAGAAAAAGAACGAGGAGGAAGATAATCTCGAGGATTCGAACAATTTTAGTAGAAAAACGGATGGAAAAGAGGTTGGTGGGAGGGGGGGGGGGGGAGGAATAATTTCGAGGATCCGAAAAACTTCATTTTTTAGAGGAAGATACGAGAACGTTGATATTCTTGGGACCTTCGGTCTATTTAAAAGATACATTTTGAACGACTCGATCGGATTGATCGAGATTAACCTTGAAAAGCCCTCAACGCCTCCGCCAATAGCAATTTCTTCCATCTATCTGCGTCAACCTTGAATTCCACTTATATTTCACTCCTTTTTTTTTTCCTTTCTTTTTAACTCTACGGCGAATCAGACGTACTGTGCGTTTTTCCATTTGCCAGAAATAGATTTCGATTATAATGGATAATAAGTCGAACTCCGCGAACTATTCTCACACTCTGGCTATATTCTAATACCAAATACGGATTATAATTGCGAGACGACGCGCATGGAATTGCAATAAACGAATCGTGTGTGTATATATATATACATATATATTATATAGTTTAATGGCTGGATGTTTATGCAAGTCAATATTTTTATGAACACAAGGGAAGACATTTATTTCGCTCATTTGATATTATAACGAGTAAAATGGGCTCTCTATAAAACGTTATAATCTCTATAACCCCCTATAACCCTATTTTTCATTGTTCCTGCGATTTATCACTTCAATGGATAAACCGTACAGGAATTAATGAATACACGTGATATAAACGGACTGCTTGCTGATAAAACAGTGGTATAACGATAATGGAAAATATAAAATTACACGTACGCGATATGATACTTGAGAAATATAAATAAAATATGAATAAATAAATAATTGTGAATCGTTTAAAAATCTACATTTTTGTATACATCAACGTCATAATAGTTATAGAACATTTACCGACCCTTCATACTATTCTAAGTCTTTTAAAAATCTAGGTAATCCTCGTAAATAATTGCACACAAATAATTATAGAATACCTACAGATTCTTTATACCGGAACTGGTATAACCTATACGATTCATATAACGCGCGGTTTCTTACAAAACGTAACACACCCCTGCATATTATACTTTACTCATTGTACTTTAATTTGCACATCAATATATCATATTATACATCTTCTGCACATTTTTGCATCTTGAAATATCTGCGAAACGCAAAAACATGGACGGTCTAATCATGACGAACGAACCGCTACATCGGCGCGACGAAAGCCTGAAAAGAGAAGCTACACGGGTGTCTGAGTTGAAAACCGTTGGTTCGTTCCGCGGACTAATCGTGTTCACCGTGCACGCTCATCTTACATAACATCGACATCTCGAACGTCAGGACCTTCGTCCTTCTGGCTGGTCCCGATCACGGCAAGGAATTCGAGGGCGAGCAAGAAAGAGAAAATGCCGGCTCGCGATGGACCGAGTACACACGCGTGAGTAAAAACGAGACAGAGATACATACGCAACTATACGTTAGAATGAGACGAAGAATACAGACAGAGAAGGATAGATAGCGAGCGAGAGAGAAGAAAAGGCACACGCAGGGAAGAAGAAAGAGAGAGAAAGGAAGGGAGACAGAGAGTCCATCAAGCAAAACTCACCCTGTTGCATTCCAGAGCCTCCGCGCTGTGCTCCTCCTTCTGCTTGAAGCAGCTGCTGCACTTGCTCTTGTTGAATATGTTCGGCGCGAACTTCCTGCACTCGGCGCCGGTGCCACGGACGCCCGCCGTGCCGCCCGACATCGCGACACGTGCGAATTAACCGCGACGACCGGACAGCACCATCGTTCGTCTCTCGCCCCCTTTTTCTTTATTCCTCACCCTCCGGTTCACCTCCGTTCACAAGCACCGAAAACGCACCGAGCAAATACGCACCGACTAAATGCACGCCGGCTAAAAACGCGCTGGCTAAATACGTACCGACGAAATACGCACCGACTAAGTGCGCACAAACCAAATGCGTACCGATTTCGCACGACAAAAATCGACTGATATCGATTACTCGAACGTGAAACTCCAAAACACGATTTCCCAAAGTTGTTCTTTCTGCACACGATGAGACAATTTTATCGAATAGTGATTTTATTCGTTTAGAATATCAATTTCATTTATTTAAATTTGCACGAATTCTGTATAATTTTGACTTTTACACAGACGCGCGCCACCACCGGCAACGAGTCAGTCCCCAGCGGCCACTCTCCGCGTGTCCGTTACGTTAACGGATCGAGTTAACAGGATTTCGTATTCTCGTTTCGCGCGAGGATCGTCATTTATCGAACTATTCGTCGATTTCGTTTGTATCTCGCGTGCAGTCAGGTTCGTGACACTATCGAGGATCGACCGTACATCGAAGCGACGCTGGCGCTGGAGGAGAGCGAAATGTGCTCGAATCAGCGCCAATGTACGAATAGTAACGTATTACGTTCTCTTGTGATGGTTGACTCTGTAACCGGAAGAAACTCCGATACGCTTCTTTGCCCGATGTTTACATACGCTTCAGCCAATGATATACGTGCTCGACTCCGTTCGAATTTCGTAACGTATACAAACGAGCGCGCTTGTCTCGTGCTTGTGTGTTTACAGTGTGTTTATATGTCACGCACCGGTTACCATCGATATTGCGATATTTACATGATTCGGATAAACGAATCTGGTCGAAAAGATACAATATACAGCGAGATGACTCGATCGATCCGATTCACCCTCGCGACCCAATCGACTTGTTGATAAATGTTCCCTCGAATACTATACGCTGTTCGATACGAGCACGTGGATTATACGCGGCACTCCGAATCACACGAATCTATTATTAGACACAATAGCATGCACCGCAGTTAACATGTCACAGCACCGATCTATCGATCGTTCGATTAATCGAACTGTTGATCTCACATAATAGTGCGCGATTATTCGATCGAACGAAAGGTCACTTGTTTTTTTGGCTGCTCGAAACTCGCCTTGGATTCTGTAAAGACGTGGCTAAGATGTGATTATTCGTTTGCCACAGTTCATGATATACCAATAGTAGCACCACGAGCACCACGATCCTTATGTACGCTTATACTATATCGACTGTCACAGTGATAATCCCGTGATACAACCCGAAATACTACACACCCGACCACTACGGCAACGACCACGACGACGACGACACTCGAGCACACTTACGACACGTCGCGTTGTGCTCTCCATGACAGAACGCTCCCGCGGACGTCCATCTGCGATCTGGCTCGTTTAACTCGGCCTCTATGCCGTCCGTAGCGCTCACTCTCGCTCGATCGACCGTAGCACGCCCTCTTGGATACGAGGCTACGCCAGCGCCAAACTAGTCCCCCATTCGTCCTCTGGAACATAGCGCCACGGCTTAAGAATTTCAACTAATCATCTCGCCGTTATTCTTTTATTCTATTTTCTTCGAATTTTCTTGATCACGACCCTCTTACATAATAATTCACCAACTAATAATATTAGTAAATTGTCAAGTTACAGGTTATAAATTATATACTTCTCTTTTTTGCATCCAATAGGATACTCAAATAATTTGTAACTTGCAAAATTTGATTACAAAATTTCATTTTATTAAATTTGTTATTGTTATGCAAGAGAATTTACTAATACTTATAATTTGCAATTTGTGAATTGTAAGGTTTAAAATAAACGATAAATATTATAAAAACATCAAAATTAAATATAATTCACTAACAATTGATATCGCTTGCAAGAAATTAAACAATGTATATTATCAAACACATTAAGGTATGAATAATAGATTCAACAATTGAATTAATGTAACAATTGAAATCATACTAAATTTAAGGCGAAGATTTATACATCTTAGCTATAAAGAATTTCATAAGACTTGGTTTTAAAAAAGATACCTATGTATCCCTGATATAATCTATCGCAATTTGTACTTAAATATATTATTTGTACAAAATATAATGCACACATATAAATATAGAGTGACAAGGTAAAAGATATATCTGCAATTTTATTTTATAATTAGGTATACTAGGAAAGTCACGTTTCATGAAATACCACATACTATCCAAATGATGTATATTTCGTGAAATGTGGTTTTGCTAGGAATGATCTAATAATTATAAATACCTTCCTAGCGGATGATATCTCCCTTATTTTCCAAACGTAATCAAATATTGAAGTAAATGAAGAAATGTGACTTTACAAAGAAGCACGTTTGAACAAACTCAAGTTGCAAACTACGACTTGATTCATGCGAATGCTTAAATTGAATCAGCTGATTTTTACATCCGGTTCAATGTTCGAGATTTCTTTTCCGGTTCATCCAGACCAACGTTCCAGTGTTTGGAAGTCTGATTGTAAAGATGGTAGATGAAGCTGGTGACAGGTTCGTAGGCTAAATTATTTTCGGCTTTTTATACAAAACTTGATATTTCTAACTAACACTAATATACATACCATAATATAATATAATAATGTAATAATTAATTTTGAAATGAAATTAACCTCGAATCTACTCCCTGGAATTCAGGAGTTTAATCTTTCATAATCTCTGGTATAAATCCGTGAATGTTTTACTAACCAGTAAATTTCCATTTCAAGACAAAATTAAAAATGATTTCATTATAAAGATTCATTATTTTTATATACTATGTTCATTTTTTCCCTACATTTTTTTTGTCTCCTGTCAGTCTCAGTAACATTTTTGAATCATTAAAATGTATATTAACTTGACAAATATTGTTAGAATCCAATAAAATGTTATTTAGACATATAACATTAAGGATAATGTTATTGTTTCTGTTATAAATGTGTTTGTATTCAAACAAATAAAGCGTTGATCACCTCCAAACAACATCTTACATAACACACAAAAGAATTAATTTATAAGAAGGATCATACTGTTTGATTTAAATTACACAATTGATATATAAAAATACATTTTTTACTTTATAAGAATGAGTACATTTTATATGTTTTATTATGTATGTATAAATTATAATATAATATTATTTTGAAATAGTGGAATTATATTTATATCTAAATGTAATTGCAATTTATATAATTTATGTAAAGTATTTATTTGACAGTTAGGTAGGGATTTCTTACAGGGATGATCCCTCAAATGTTGCCATCATCAAAGAGGTATACGATAACGAAAATGCACATGAGACATTTGAATATGAACTAGAAAGAGCATTAGAATCTGAATGCAGTTTAATTGTTATTGAGCCATCTAAATTAGGTGATGAAACCTCCAGATGGATAGCAGTAGGAAATTGTCTTCATAAGACTGCAGCATTGTCTGGTCTTGCTGCCATAACTACAGGTTTTTCAAACTTATGTTTCATATTATATATGTATATATTTATATTAAAATATTATTCTTTATAAAAAGTATGTTATTATATATTTCACAGGTTTGATTTGGGGTGACCAGCCCTATATTTGTGGTCCCTTAGGTTTTATATCTGTAATATCCTGTGGACTTTATACTGTTTCTTGGCAGTTTGATCCCTGCTGCCAATATCAAGTAGAGACTGACACAAGCAAATTACCACATGTAGAATTGTTAGCAGTTCTAGGACCATCGTCTCCAACATTTCTCGTAAGAAAAGATGATACAAGAAGAAGAATTCTTCACACGACTATTACATTGGTAGCTCTTAGCATCAGTGCTTGGAGAGTTTATCAGGCATTTAAATGAAATGTTCTTCTGCCAAGAAAGAAAAAAATCTGAGTTTTAAAAAGCATTAAGGTAGGCCATACGATATATTGTAAAAGATCGTAATAAGGCCTAGCATAGAAATCTGTGAATTACAATTTCATGTAAATTAATGGGGATTGTTGAGTCACGCAAATCTACTTTTGTTTGATGTTTATATTTCTTTTATGTTTTGACACTACCTCACAGGTGGATGCTGATTTTACAATAAAAGGGAAAATATCTAATAAAACAGACTAAAAAAGGCCTGTTCTAAAACCACTTTGAATCTAAAACATGATATTTCTTAAGGCTCCACATTGTTACTCTATGATCTCCATCTTGTTGATTATATCACAGTTAATATTAACACAAAAAAGACACAATCATATTCATGCAATCACTTATGTGATATAACTACTAATATAAGTGTTCTTAGATTTATGCAAAATTGCAAACATACACCAGAAAGGTTGAACATGAACTATATATTTTTAGAGTGTAAATAAAGTAGATAGAATACACCGCATATGATATATTAAAGAGAATGTTGCCTAGATTTTCTCACCCAATGATATAGTCCACTATGCAAAAGATATTAATATTTGGAAAAGCCATTCTTGAAAATATATAAAAAAATTTGCCCTAGTATTATTTGGCAAACATCTTAATCAGCATAATACACAAAACTTTTGTTAATTACATAAGACTCTTATCATGCTATATACAAACACATGGGATATCAAATTAAACGTCACGAACATTTCTGTAAGTGAATGATAATAATAAATGTTACATCACGTAATATAAGAAATTTTTAGATATATTTAAAGTTGAGTAATGTGTCAAATAATTCTTGCAAATTACTTGTAAATATAAACAAAATATACCAACATCTAAGATTTTATGACTATATAGCAGATATAACACAAAATTGTTATTTACATATTTACATGATATATAAGGAAACCTAATTGCTTTAGAAAAATCTTGAGTACTGTACATCTACTTTCCCTTAACATAAACAAAATGTAAAGTTTATTTCAATCAGTGTATGCTTTCTAATATTCATCTACATTGTTTTAATATTTTAAAAAATCTATAATATGAGGTAAAAATTTAAAAAAAAGAAAATAAAATCAGCAGGCCGATACATTTTACGTAGAATTTAAGAGTTTAACTATCTTTGCATAATATCATTTATCAATAAATCCAAAATAAAATATAGTTATTACATATGGCGTGCATTTTATGCACAATACAAGCATATAATGCTTCATTATGTTAATGTGAAAAAGTACGTGTTCATATTTTTTTTTACAATTAAGTTAACGCCAATTAGAATCTTTTTATGTAAATTAAAATATACAAAAAATCACTGATGATACATAACAAAAACTTAAATAAGTGTTGATAATCCTGCCATGACAACAAAGTTCGTACCAATTGCTGTACATTATATGTCATACTTTGAATGTCTCAGTTATTAGCCAAATATTTGTTATGATACAACTTATAATATCTTATAGTTGTAACATACAAGAGAATATGCAATAAAATATCTATTATGGATAAAGATACATTTGGCGAATGGTGTGTTAGGTAAATTTATTGTTCTGTAATTTGTAGCTTAAAAGGTCTATTTCTCTGCATTTTCAAGCATTTATTTTTCTACGTGAAATTTATGCAAGTATCTTTACTTTCTGTATATGTCTATATTTTACAGTTTTTATTATATTTATAAAACATAATTTCTGTAATTACTTATCTTTATATATTCCACGACTTTTCAAGTTTTAGATGACATATATTTTAATGTGCTTCAGTCTAAATTCCATTAACACGTTTGTAGTATTAATATAATGTATATAATGTAAACATATTCCACCAATGACTGGCATTATAATAAAATATAATTTGGATATAATTTTGTCCAATGCATTTCATAAGATTATTCTCTTTTCAAGATTGTCATCAACTTGACATAAAATTAAATTTGTTATAACGTATATTTCATTTTAGTTATAACATAATAATAAAAGATAGTATAAATATAAAGGTAGAAACTGAATGTTTTTATAAATAACATGAAGCAAATAATTGCCCCTTTATTATAACCATATGTTAAGTATTATGATTCTTTTGTCTTTTTAGCTCGTTTTTGCATTATCCAGAAATACAATGATGGACATAAAGTGCGTAAATATACTGCACATTTTGGAATAAATGGTGCAATAAATACATCTTTCTCTTCTTTCAATACTGCTTTTAAAATACGATCTGCTACATATTCTGGAGAATATCCCTCTTGTGTGTTTTTATCCATTACTGTAATTGCATTGATGTTTATACACAATTACATTTTACCAAGATTAATTAAGTTTCTAGTTTACAAACCTCCATAAATTTGTCCATTTCCTGTCAATGCATTCTGTGAAAGAGAGGTTCTTACATAACCAGGACTAACAGTTGTAACTTTTATATTTTGGTCATACATTTCTGCTCTACAACAATCGCACCAGGCTTGTAATGCATATTTAGAAGCTGCATATGCAGACCTGTCATATCAATAATGGTAATTAAAATTTTCTAGGAATTGCTTTCAAATTTAAATATAAAATATCCTAACCTGTATGGTATTGAAATTTTTCCTTGTATGCTACTAACACATATTATGTGACCTGACTTCTGCTGAATCATATATGGGAGGACAGCTGTGGGACACAGTAAACATTTTGATAAAGAATCAACAAATTTCATTGAATTAGGATTAAATAATTACCTTTTGTCAAAGCAATTTGAGCAAAGTAATTTGTAAGCATTATTTTTATATCTACATCCATATTTGTATTAACAACTTCACCTCTATAAGAAATGCCAGCATTATTAATCAAAATATCAATCTTTCCATGGATATCTATCATTTTTGAAACTTCAGTTTGTAGAGAATTGATATTAGTTAGATCTAATGGTACAATTACTGGAGGATGAGTTGGTATTGTCTAAAATAAAGTCAAATGGTTTACAATGAATTTTAAGAAAAATTTTTGTCAATGGATACATACAACATGAATATTCATTAAGTCATTTTTCACTCTTTGCAATTCCTCCTTTCTTCTAGAAATTAAAATAAGTTTACAGCCACAGTCATAGAAAATATGTGCTAATGCCTCTCCTAATCCAGAACTAGCTCCAGTTATTATCACAACCTAAAATGTTAGTTGAAATATAGCAGGTGATTACGTCTAAAATTTATAAAATACAAATTCAAATGAGATATAATCTACCTTCCCACTTAACATACTTTTTCTTCTTTTTCGTTGCATTACATCAAAGAAATGATATATCAACCATGGGATAGTAATTGGAAATCCAAATAACGTAAATAACCACCATATAAGATGCCAACCTTTTAATGTTTCTTCTCTCATGATTTCAAATATTTGTATATAATTATGAAAAAATCAGGAGCTTTCAATAAGGGGTGTTAAAATTTAAAACACACAGAATTAAAATGGTAACTTATGTATTACGTTACAAACCGTACATTCTATAGAGATACGCGTCATACAGTGAAGAAACTTTAACCTCTTTGCTCCTAAACTTTGACCAAAACATGAAAACCATACATTATATAGAATAATATCTGATAATATGAATTTGGTAACAATATACCATAAATAACATAGAATATAGACGTAACAGTCGTAGTTGAATATTTATTCGCAAAGATTCTTATCATTTCAATGTAGCATTCAATATTATCGATTGACAGTTACACACGTTGCATTTCTATGTGTCTTTGTAATTTTTTATTAGTTTGGTAAATAACAATAATTGTAAGACTTAATCGAAATGATTTTGTCTATATAAGGATTGCAATTAATCTTAATGTATAACATAGATATCTATTTTTTAAGGAAATTTCTGTTGCCTCCAATTATTAAATATCTACATCGCTCCAAAAATTAAGGAATTCTGAAAACATAAATTTAGACTTTAATAACTAAAATTTAGGCTTTAATATCTATTCATTTATTGTAACAATATGCAGTAATATATACATTCATATAATGTTAGCATGACGATATACAGTTGTTCGGCTATATATTACCTACTCACAAAATTGTTTAAGACTGTTCTAAAAAGTACATACATTGACGACGATGTTCTATTACACAAAAGCAGATATAGCATTTATACACTGGTTCAATTTGTCTTTTAATTTCTATATTAACGCTAACACATAAAAACATGTATCTTAAATATAATTCTTAGCTTGTACCAATTTCCAAAAATTAATCGATTTGGGAAGTGATATCAATTATTAGATCTAACCACGAAGAAGAACTCCACTCGACGATTTATTTAAATGATTACCAAACGAATAATGTTCTAAATTATAATGGATATTAAATAATTGATTCCGTTTTATTTTAGATCTATATTTTGCTTTATCGGTGCTCTTATCTTAATCCATTAAACATGTTATACTTCCAGAAACAGGACGGAAAGTACCGTGAGGCTTGAAAAAAAAGCAGAAGTAGAAAAGGAAACATTGAAGTATGTATTTGTTTGAATCTGAGAAAGCGGCCCTACTCTAGACGGTGGTTGATGATTGGTCAGAGTAAGCGCGCCCATGTCAGCTGTGTGACACAGAGTCGCTAGTCGTCCGTCGTAGACGCGGATTCGTGCAAATGGCGTCACTGGCAGTATGAGCGAGCGTATGCCGTCTAATAACGCGTACGGGCCTCGTCCGGGCGCGGCGCCGCGCGGCCCAGCCTGACGGCGAGCGTGAGTGCGACGATATTGGTCGAGATCGAGGGAAAATTAATACAAAGAGATCGTTAAATTTCGTCGTCAAGTTGCAACAGTGTGTACGTATCAACGACGAGTGGTGACACGCAGTGAAAAAGAGAGGTGAGTTGCCAGATAGAGAAAGAAAAGTCGACAATAAAGAATTCTGGTGATTCTTTACAAGAAGTGCTGTGTTACGCATACGTATTCATTATTCACGAAATAAATATATCCTCATCATGCATACGCTTCGGGTATGTTTTCGATCATCGACTAATTTTTTTTCTACGCGAATGACGAATCTATATTATGAAGATCTTTTGATTGCATCGATGTTTTTATGCAAGAAGATGTTAGTTAGTTGTTACAAAGTATAAGAAGCGCGCGATACAACTTCTACCACAGGGTAGTAAGATAAAGACGACGATTCAAAGCGAATTTCTAAGCGACTTTTAAACCATGATAGACAAACACGATGAAAGGAAAGGAGTAAAATGTACGCGCAGTACATACTTTCCTCGTTCGATTCACAACCATACTACATAGTGACAGGTGCCATGCGTGTATCATTGCCAAATCTATCTTCACTCTTTAAAATACTATATCGTTCTGTGTATATTTTCATAGAAACGAAATATCAAAAATTAGTATTGTTCTTCAACGTGATTCTCATCTAAAGTATCATACGATCGTTATGTTTTATTGCTTAATGCGTATATTTGCAACGAAGCGTGTAGTATGTTTATCTTATAGAAAGATTAGAAATATTCTTATCGTGTTTTGTAGAAGTTTTTATAATACTGTTATTCTGACAAACTATTTGAATATATGCCGTTGTTATCGTGTAATCAGGACGGCCATGTTTTTCCCAGCTAAAAAACACGTTTCCCGTGGCCACGCGCACGTGTGGGCGAAGCAGAATGTTTTTGTTTGCGCCGCGACGAGTTCCTAAATACGACCTATGGTTGCATAAGACATAAGACATAAGAGATCGAGGTGTGCCTATTTGAAAAGAGTTCTGGCGTCTTATAAAAACTCTAAGCTCGTTTCTATCTTCGATACACAGCCAGCCTCGCGAAACGATACAGATTACAGAAACAGAAACGCGCAGTTATACTAATATTGCCTTTCCATACATAAGATGGGATGACAAGTGTTTAAACAAAATAGAATCACAATGGAACATTTGATACAGTACGCATGGTATGTATTTCGCGATTACGTCAGAAAGTATTGCTTGTTATCCTCGTGTACGATCGCGCATTTTCTACTCTTCTAATTTATCGATAGAGATAGATTATCGATAGAGTCTACGGTCATAGAACATGCTTTCCACGATAAGAAAATTTCAGTAGCTATATTAGCGATGCTTACTATATTTTGTTTTCTATAAATATAACAGAATTTTTAAAGCTACACGGGGAAAGGAAAAAACCTTCGTATATGAACGGATAAAGCGGTTAACCTTACCGATACCAAGTGACTCCGGGGTGAAAGAGCATTAACACTTTTAAGATAATAATGTAGTGGAATATTAAGGCCATTTATTAGATAGAATTGTTGCAAAGGAAATCCGCCCTGATAAACTTTCTTGCGTAATATTGCAAAAAAAAAAAAAAAAAAAAAAAATACGTGGTACCGTAAACAATATTAGTAAAATCGTGATCATTGTCAAATATGACTTTGGAACTTTTTATCAGCGGCTAAATGCTATTTTATTCGTCTGTTCGAAAAGAAGTAAGTACATTTTACTTTCGTGCGATTGAAATTATAATTGTACGAATTTCATCTATCCTATGGATAATGTTGGTAAATTCTAATGCGTTTATAAAGATATATCGTCAGCTGTTAATACCTAGTCGATAAATGGAAAAAGATCTATTCCCGAAACCGGTTATAACGGATCAACCCATAATTTGCGATATCATGTGTGCACTATTCGATGCCTATTAGAAATGGACTTCGATTTCCGTTAGACGTTTTCGTAACATATATCTCGGTGAAGGTTTCCACGCACCTTTATTAGAGGTATCTAACACGTAATGCATGTTAAAATCGACGAACCGTTGAACATACGTTCAAGCTAACTCTTTTACAACTAGCACGATTCTTTACACTTTACAGAATTACGATTGGGGTCAGTCGGTAACCAAGTTGCGGTTTTTCAAGTAATTTTAAATTTTGTCATTCTATTCAAATATATGTAACTTCATGTAGTTTAAAAAAACCAGTACAAATAAGAAAAATGTGCATTATAAAAACACGCTTATATGAATAAATATTAGGCTTACCTAGTTCTTCTGCAACACCTCTAACTACATGTGTTAGTTTTTTACCTTATGGCTCAGCATGTTAATTAATTCTGTCATTGTAATCAAACCTCAACTTTCTAATATTCATTGGATTTTGGTTATAAGAAAAACTAACATGCAATAAGTAAAAAAGTTAATGTGCTTTAAAGACGAAGTAACGCTACGAAAAGACGTACGAATTGATGTGACATTTTTCCATACGATCTTTAACCTATTAAGACGAGTTAACTCATCGCTCAGATTACCAACCTTTCGGACGCAATTTCTTTATTTAGGGATCTTTTATCTGTTTACGTGTCCTTTTATTAGGGATAAATTATACTATATTTACCATGCGTAAAGACAAAATTCGAGCACTATTCCTACTTGTAAGTTATAGTACAAAAAATAAATTAAGTTTACTAAAATAAACATATATCCGATTTAATATCGTTGCGTCTTATTCTAGTTACCTTATCACAAAGTTATCGTATCGTTATAACGCTACATTTATGATCATTTTCTTATTAAATCTTGTTAATTTATAAACTGCAAAACAAATTATATCGAGTACGATATAATCAATAAAAATAAAAAAATTAATACGAATTATACCAAAATATGTTTTGTATCGAAATTTTTATTCTTTCACAAGAACAAACATTTAAGGCGGAAACAATGATGTGGTTAGGAAGTTAAGGTTTTAAATACAAAGAAAATTATTTGTATTTACTCGTAAATGACAGTTGATCTGCAAATATGTGTGGTGTTTAATTTTAGACAGGGGATATCTGCGGTTCTGTCGAACAAGTCATTGACCATCGAAAATTCTGGCGCGCGGTCACGTTTTCATGGAAATAAGCGGCGACTTTAACGATTCCCGGTCGTTCAACCAGGCATAAAGGTTGTTTACATGCTCTGAATTCGCACGTTAGCAAAGGATGTGTTCCAATGGGAAACGTTCTCTTTCATTACACTTCAAATGTTTCGTAACAATCGTAGCAATAGCTTTATTAAAAAAAAAAAATACTTAAAAAATTTCTTAATGAGAAGCTTCTTGCATATAATAAGACGCAGGGTTAACGGAAGTGAAGATAAAAAAAAGAGCGGAAGCAAAGTTCATATTAATGAACGAAAAAGATAGACAAGCGTCGAATAGAGAATTATAGACTTATCAGCGGTCCGATAAATTTGTTGTGTCTGGCGGGAAGGATTCATCCTATCGGGATTAAACATGTAGACTTTGTAACCTAGAGAGATTTTGTAAAATGAGGTCGGTTAACACCACTAAATTCTACGCTAACGGCCTCGTTCTAGATTTCTTTGTATTTCTTTATCATCCACTCATATTTTTTTTTCTTAAGTCTTCTTTTTTTGAAGCCGTGTTGCTCCCATATTATAGATGGCGTGGCTAAATTGCGGATATTTATGCAAATTTATGTTTTTATTAATACAGCTAAAAGAATGAAATTGTTTCACTTACAATTAGAAAATATTAAAAGATGCTATAGTACTTAGCCTTAGGTTACAGTAATTTGAATAAACCAACACAAGCTAATTCGAAATCAGATCAACTTACCAAACATACTACAATTTATAATCAGTTAATATTCGAAGTAAGGAACTTTTGGAATTTTTTGAACAACTTTTTACGGAATTTTTACGGAAATTATATCGTTCTCTCCCTTTCGATATTACCGCAAAACCTTCAAATTTTGTATCGATGCAATCCTATCGATCTCCAATAATATTCATCGTAAAAAATCGATGACCGAGAACAAATCTGAAGCTAACGAGAAACACGCGATTCGTATTAAAAAAAAAAAAAGAGTAACAACAAAATTAGAGAAAAGAATGAAAATTTAAAAAATGGAAAATGTGCGTGAAAATGCGTATCGACGCGACTGTGATCCGCAGAGTGGCGCTGAAGAGGGATGCAGGCCGAACTGGTGTACAGAAAGCCGTTAACAATGATGACCACAACGTCCAGCCAGAGTTTTCATCGTTCTGGAACAGGGAGAAAAGAGAACAGCGGTAGAGACTCTCGCGAGACCATACACTCTGGTCACTTTATGGTCTCTGACTTCGAGGCGGAGGCCCAGGACGACGAAGATGAACTTGCTGTCCCAGTGCCTGATGAGGAAGCTGCCAAGATCGCGATTATCGCTTCCACAGGATTTTTACAAGAGAAATTTGCCAGTAGTTCTTCGAACGACAAAACTTCTCAGCAACTCAGCATTGAAACGTCCTTGAACAAGTTGTTCCAGTGCATGTCGCTCGCATACAGGTGAGTTTCTCTTTCCCATCGGTTTTTTTTTCGCGAATCTGTTTTCCTTTCGCCTGTTTTCTTAGGTTACCAGCAAGTATCGTTCATAATTTTTATTAAATCTCTACGCTTTCTTTCACTTGTGCTATTGGCTTGGCAACTAAGTGATTGCGGATTTTGGCATTAGGTGGTATCGACAAAATCCGCAATCACTTGGTTGCCAACCCAATATATCCAAGCTGCTATTGTATAAACACATACGATTCTTTGTCCAAGCAGTGATTATCGATTATACCGTTCCAACTAGAAATTGTATTTAAATTATTCAAGAAATATCCATCCATCCAAGTCGTTCGAATAGTTATGAGTATTAACGCATATATAAATTACAAATGGATCTTAACATACGATGTAGTAGTATCTGTCTTTCCATCGATCATGGAATCGTCAAAGTCGTGAGAAATCGCGTTTCAGCAATAGGAAGGAAAATCAAACTTTATACCATCGTGCCATTAAATAGAGCGGATAGAAGCGTCGCATGCTCGTCTTGCAACAGTCTCGTGATTTCAAAGTGTTCGGACGTTTTGCAAGAACCCGCAAGCGAATGCGTGACGTTTCCTCTCGCAATCGGTTCCCTCGGGAGATTAGTGGGACAGCGCAGATTCGATGGAACTGTATTTCGAGCTCGGCAACCGGACAAATGCCGTGCCGCCGGCATTCCGCCTGATAACGGACAATTGAATTAATGAAGAAGAGGCCGTAGAACCAAACGACAACACCGCAATTAAACTCGGCCTCGACGAAGCCGACAGTCTGCCTCCGCGACAATTTCCGTTTCCCCTATACGGGACCGTTCGAACCCCGTCGCGAAGACTTCCTTTAAATCCTTTCGACTTCTCGATCAACGAAGACGAGCTAACTCGCCGTTTGGAAATGTTACGATCGAAGGCATAGATAAAGAAGTACTCGTAATCGATGGATCATTGTCCATATTTTGGAAATTTAATGTAGCAATGTTGCGAACACGTTGATAAACTCTGATACAGCGATTAAGATTAATAAACATTTCTCTCTTGTTTCATATCGTTCTTTCGATAAATTGATTAAAAACTCGCGTTGTTTTGAAATTCGCGTGAATTTCTCCAATTGGAAATATTTTTTAGAGTAAATTATTTGTCGTTTTATCGTCGAATCTTTTCGATTTTACTTTTCTATCTAATCGTCCAGCATTTAACAGCAGAAAAATGGATTAATTCGATCTTTTATTTTTTAATGGCCAGTTAATGTGTATCGATTAATCGGTCGATCGAAAGCCCGAATGTTTTGAAAGTTTGATGAATTATCGATCGATTATGGAGGATTAGCGCTTGAATCCAAGCATTAGATCGGCCTAACTAACGTTTTATCGAGGAAAGAGGCTTATCTAGATTTCGTGTCTTTCTTGTCATTTTGCCATTTAGAAGTATCGATTATAAATTTGTCTTATCTGAAAACAGTCGATATCGAGGTCCTATAATCCGAGTGCAGTGTAATCGAGAACAAGACTCGTTGTTTGGAGTATTTTTAACGTCGAATCGACCAAATGGCGAAAACACTTGTGGCCCGTGGATATA
The DNA here is from genome assembly GCF_024516045.1 of Bombus affinis. Lineage (NCBI taxonomy): Eukaryota > Metazoa > Arthropoda > Insecta > Hymenoptera > Apidae > Bombus > Bombus affinis. The sequence goes on along the minus strand of NC_066348.1, from coordinate 13,932,968 downwards.
AATAAATACTTTGGTCGACGGTTTTATCCGTAATTCAATTTTTATGACTCGCAATCTCGTTGTATCTTGCTCTTGCGAAAGTTGGCGAGAAAAAGGAGAAAAGAGAAGAACGTGCATGTTTGTTTTGGATACACGAATTTGATCGCAAGATCGTCGTGAAATTCTCGCCTGAATTCACGACGATATTAAAATTAATTTTAACGTGATCAATCTAAGTATGTCGATACCATCGAGATTATCAGATTTTGCACACGATATGTGGTGATTTATAGAGATCTAGCCGATCGGAAACAACCTTTGTCCCGAAACGACGTACGTTCGAAAAATTCCGTGGTTTATCAAGGCTGTTTATGTAATTGATAATTTCGAGCGGACAATATTTAATAAGTAGCAATTACGGAGACGAAAACAGATTCTAAAAAGAGGAATCGTGAAAACAGAAGAGTATGCATTGACGAAAATAAAAAATGTTACGTTGAATTAACGCGAAGATTTCTATAAATTACTCGCAACAACGTACAGGAAGTTGTTGCTAGTTACATTGTGCTATCTTGTTATCGTTCTTGATCTTTTATCTCTGCGACTATTGCGACGATTTCGTTGTAATTATATTCCTGCGATTAAACTGCAAGAAATTCGTTAATTACGGGCAATTATTTGTACAGAAAAAATTCGTATCTAAATGAGAAAATGTACAACCGTAAAGCATATTTTCTTAATAACTGATTCTAATTGTCAGAAGGCAGATTCTATAAAAGATAGTCTATATCGTAATTCATCGTCGTATAAAAATGTACAGAGTGCATACAACGACCATGGCTAGCCGTATTGCTCTATGTTGCTCACTGTAACGCGTTTCTATGTACATGATCACTTTCGACCAATTGCTTGCTTATCTTTATGATTGTGTTGGGTCTATCAGAAATAAACTAATCAATAATCAAAGTCGCATTCCTTCGTCTATTCATCGTTTCATCGAAGTATTTGATACACGAAAGTAGAAAATATCTATAATAAAGTACATACGTACGTACTTGTAATAATATCCAGTATCAAGAGCAGAGCAATCATTTCGGCTTACTAGGTTCTTTCTTTCTTTTTAATTAGTCTGTTTCGTTCTATAAAAATTCGAATTTGCATAAACATTCATAAATCTTTATTTATAAGCGTATCTGCAATTATATGGAATACAGAAGAATTATATGCAATTAAATCATAAAGTCCGTGGACCTGACTACTTTCAAGAATTATACGAATTATATTATGTAATTATGCAACATATCGAGTATAAATGTTGAAACGTATCGAATGGAAATTAAGCATAATGAATTATTGTTGTAAATAGAGATCGTTTTTATCGTAGGTTACAGAAAAAAAAGAAGAAAAAAGAAAAGAAAAAAAAAAGAAGAGAAAACAGAATGCAGTAAGACACGTTAAAATGAACTTCGTACAATTAACGGTGTACGATGTAGTTCAGCCATACGCAGAGTAAACGCATTACTTTATTCAGCCGGTCAATCGTTATTTTAGCCCGTCCTCGCGATTGGATAATAAATGAACCTGATATCGTAATTCCGCCGATAGCGTTCCATTGTTATTGTTCCGTCTTCCCGATGAAAGGGTTAATCGATTGATGATGATTTACGTCGGAACTGCAATTGGACGCGCGAAGTGAAAAGACGTATATATCTTTATCAGTGGAAGAACGGTGATATTATTGTCATAATGACGCAACGTAAACGTTCGTCCTGAACAACACGCTCGTAAATTACGTGTACACGTTCACCGTGTCAAAGAATGAGAATAAAATGAAGGAAAAGAGAAGAAAAGCAATGCCGTTTTCTTGAATCTTTAGCGGCTTAATAAGATATATATATATATGTATAAATATAATTTTTTTGGCCTATTTTTTTTTTCTTTGCTTAAATCCAAAGATTATTTTATCGAAAGCGAGATAGACTTCTGGGACGGCAGTCGTATCAGATATGTCGGTGGAATAATTCTGACACGCCTCTTGTCCTTCCGTTGTGTGTGTGTCTAAGAATGACTGATAAATCGTATTGTATCTTATCGATGTACTCGACCAATAATTTGCTCGACATTGTAAAGTATCCCTGATACGCCTGAAAATCTCTCCTATTTGATCTAAAAATATCCAAAATTTTTGGGGGAAGTTTCTTATTTTTTTCTCGAAGTAAGAAAGATCTGTCGGAATTTGTTCTAAAATTTGAAAATCAAGTTTAAGTAACAGGTCGGTTGGTTTTTCGCTGGTGCATGATTTTCGAGAAACGCAGAAAAGATCGTCGAAAGATCATAAAAATATGTATATCTGATATTTTCCTCGAGAAAGATATAAAAGTTTAGAGGAGTAGGATAAATAAATGATGTACTTTCTTGATTGTATAGATTTCGTATGAAAGTGATAATACTTTTATTACGTGTTCCTTTAGCTTAAGAAATCGTAAATAGACTATTAATATGTCATCTACATATTTAGCTTACCAGCATGGTTTTACGTCAATAGGAGGAAAAATAATGTGAGATTTGAAAGTCATTTAGATGTTTTGTTACTTTACTAGTAAAATAAAAAAAAACAAAGCTGTGAAACATCATCGTGTACGTAAATAAGAAACTCGGGCAAAAACGCGAAATCAGAAGTCGAAAGAACAATGTCGGGTCGAAATGCTTATCTCACGAAGCCCTTAGACTTCGACCAGCGCGTTACGTCCACGGTTCTGCCCGCAATGACGTCATTGTTGTCACTGCAACCTATGAGCGACATTATTTCGAGAAAGTTTCACTTGTTGCGACCTCGTCGTCGTTACGTCTTTCGAGACGACTACTCGCGATAATATCCCGAAATGCGTTGGCAATTCTGTACCTCGTCTAAACGAAGATTAGATCAGGCCATTTTTCCATTATAGCGCGATTTAACGACTCCCTAATTGCTTGTATCGTTAAAAAATAAGAACGGTTTTATCACGATTGTGTTTACATAGCAATTACCCTGTGCTAAATTTAATTGTCCTCCCTAATGAGCGTATATTATTATTCATAACCTTGCACGCACTTTGTAATAATAAATGTTCCAACTGTGATAATATCTAGTATTGTGACTAATGGGCAAGTACCTGGATGTGTTTAAACAGTGTATTTCGTCAATAACAAACGTTGCATTGTATCGATATGTAACTGTATTTTAGCGTTTGATACTGGTTAACTCGATTTTTCTTCGTCCTCGACGTTTTCCTATCGCGTTCGTGCCTTATCTTGGACACGAACCTAATTCACCAGCCGCAAAATGCCGTAAAATACCGTAAAATACCGTATGTGGATAAGATATGTGACACGTTCATTGACGATCCTGCTTGATACCGTTCCACTCTTTGCTCGATAGTAAACCACGTGTTTGCGTTATTCAAGCAGGTATCGCGATCGTTCTATTCGACGTTGAATGGACGCTTGAATGGACGGAAATCAATAGCTCTTTTTTCACATATTGTTCGATGTAGGTTGGACAGGAGGTACTTTATACAATTAGGTTTGATCGATTTTTTTTTTTTTTTTTTTAAAGATCGGTCGGTAATTTTTGCTACTTTAAGTGGTTGGTTTTTCACCGTAAATAGGAATTGTTTCAGTCATCCGAGAATCACAAGATATCGCACAATTTCGTTTGTTCAACAAATTTCATCATTTTCTTAAAGCGGAGCTTTAAGTTCCTCGATGCACCGGATACGCCCGTTTCAAAGTTTTCAAATTCACAAACTCAGCATTCAAAAATATAGATTTCAACGCGTTTGAGGAACTAGGCTAAATAGCTCAATTTGTTCGTAAAGCCGCGGTAAAACTTCCGCGAATGAAAGAGGTAGGTAAGAGAGAGAAAGGGAGCGAACGAGAGAGAGAGAGAGAGAGAGGGAGGGAGGGAGGGAGCGAGCGAGAGGTGGAGGACAGAGGGAGGAAGCTAGAGAACTTCTAAACGGTCTCGTGCAAGGGATAGCGTGGAGCATGCCAGGTCTCCGGTTGCACGGCAGCCGTTCTCTCGCGACACGCGTAACTCGAAAAAGTAAATCGAGCTAAATTACCGTAAAGGCCTGTGTGTCACAACGTGTCTTTTATCGTGCAAGGCCACTGCGTCATCGAGCACAGAGGCACCGCTCGCGTGCGCTCAGTGTTCCCCGCGAATATAGGCGCGAACACGCACGCTTTTCCATCGCACGAGACCCTGTTTTTCTCCTTTTTATCGTTCAATGATTCCAATTCTACCCTCGCATTCTTCTTTTCTCTACCCTTTCATTTTACGATATCCCGTTTCTTTTAATTTTCATTTTCCATCGCTATACCCACTTCGAAGCTTTTATTCCCTTTTCCGCTTCTTTTTCTTCCTGTCGTTGGTCTTCATGTTCGTTTGTTACTTTCTGACCGTCTCTTTTATCGCCACTATGGGACACTTTGGTCTCGATCCCTGTATCTATACCCGTTTCGAAGTTCTCGTTGCTTTTTACATTTTCTCTTCTTTTCCCTTATTCTTGTGTCTTGTTAATCGTCTGTCACCTTTTATCTGGCTCTTCCGTTTCGATCGTCCAAGCACCTTTCGATTGCGTTCCTCGACGCAGTCGTTTTGAAGCTCTCATCGATTTTTCCTTTCTTCTTCTTCTTCTTCTTCTTATTTGTCGCATTTGCCTACTACTTGCTACGCGTCTCTTTTGTTTCAGTGAAACGTTTCTTTCGATTTCACTTGCTATGCTCGATTTGCAGTTATCGTCAGAGTTTTTATCAATTTCCGCCTATATGTATGTATACACGTGTACATGTACATGGTTGCACATTCCGCTGAATGAAGCTTAACAACGCATCTTACCGAACAGTCACGTGAGTGAACCTGATGATTCGTGTAATTCGATATATACGAACATGTGACAAACTTTCGTGATCCGTACTAAGCCTACAGCGATACGAGTCACCGGAGATGATGAATTTTTAGGAGATCTTCGCTCTTTTTTCTATCATAGATAAAATTCGTATTTTTGTATCATAGATAATGGTGCGTCTCGTTATAGCAATGACGTAATTGGGGGAGCATAAATCTCTCGACTCGAGCAATTTGGAATTTTGCTTCGATGCGTGAACACGCATCATCAAATGGAACACGGTTACAAACACGTGATTATTTACGACGAAGATTACGCGTTCTCGTATCGAATTCATTTCCCAGTTGAAACGTTCCCGCGTTTTACAATCGCCACCAGTTATAAACCACTTGGATATTCAAATTTTATTCAAAAAATCTCTAATGCGCAATTTGTACGACGTTAATACTGCTATGAAAATATCGACGAAGCTTTAAGAATCTCACGAGTCGTTTTGCCAAGTCGAGACGCTAAGAACTATCAGTCGTACGTAGAATTAAAAAGTTCTGCTGCTACTGTACGTTCTTAAAATAAGACGATCGATGCATTGAGAAATTATTTAGGAGGATTACAACAGAGCGTCTTTAAGTCGTTCTAATTCTTCCTGAATTCTTCTTCAACAACTTTCCTCCTATTTCTGGTATTCTTCGTACACCGATTCTTTTTGGCTGCGTCGTATTCGATATAATAATCTTCCAATTGGTAAACCAACAAGGTTTAATAAGAAAATCGTTACAAACGTGTGGTAGAATTTTCATTATTCTTCTTTATACCGCATCCAAGTATCGATCGTTTAAATTTGTAAAACGAATATTGTTGCCAAACGACGAAGTCTAGGATTACGATACGCAACGCGACGATTGCGATGTCGATCGATGAAAATAAAAATGTTGCTGCGAAGAATATCTGTAAAAAAACACGTAACTTTCAAGTTTACCTTATCTATCGTTTTAAAATGACCGAGAAATCTAAAATTTTATCTGTTACGTTCCTTGTATCGTCTTTATTTTTCATCGTTCGATCGAACGTGTCTAGTCATTATTGCACGATAATTTGTATCGTACAATTTCGCCTAAAAGATAAAAAGCACAGGAAATTTCAAATATGTCAGCGTATCTCGAAAAATGAAAAAAAAAAGTACTGGATAACAACGTATTGGACATCACGCAACTTTGTAAAAGAGTTGAAATTGAAAACAAGAAACTCGAAGCGTTCGATGGTGAATCTAAAGAAGAAATAGGGAAATTCCATGACAAAACGACGAATGATAATCGACTTTGCTGTTCTCCGTCGGATAGATCGAGTCATCGGCTGTACGACGAACAAATAAATCGTTATCTGATAACGAGATGCTCGCGGCTAATTAATCGCGATGGTATTCATCACGCTTAGACAGAGAAACAGGTGGATTTCGCGAGAAACGACTTTGCGTTCGAGTGGCTCGAGTCCTCGATGTTATTTCGCTATCGTACGCTTTCGACGATTCATTCTTTGCACTTATCCAATACGCGATAACCATTTAATTGTTGTATTAATAGCGGATGATGAGATTCCGCTACGTCGGATGCTAAGAGTCTAGAGAAATCCAGACGTTATATTAAATCCAGACGTCGCGCTTGTACGATAGAATTTATCCATTTTTGGGAAAATTATTTAACGTTTGAAAAGATTTTGAGGTCGAGTTGTTCGGTTGGAAATATCTGTTTCCATGAAACTGGAGATTTATGCTGATGAGATTTTGAGAGATCCGACTAATTAAATTTGATAATTCCACGTAGCAAATGTCCGATCGATAAGGAATCGACTTAGATTCGAATCTGAATATTATATTCTTGATAAAAAGACGAAATGGATGGATCGGGAGAATAAAATTGGTTTTTTTTTTCAGATATTAAACCACACACAACGAATTTTTTCTTTATTTGATCATTTAATTAATCCCATTTTTATCGTATAGAGAATCTTCCTTGGAAAATTTTCTTAATTAATATCGTCGATCTTAGCTCTTTATCGAGATCAGGCAGATAACTTTTCTAAAGACGAAGCGAGCCAAGACGATTTTCTAATCGGCTCCGACTCTTCTACAAACATTATTTTATCTTTCCGAGAGGTATTATACAATTCTGATTATTATTACGATTATGATATTTTTCTCGCGTAATTCGATCACCATCTCGGAAGAAATTCAAGCGTTTAACAACCACGCGTATAATATACATTATATATGAAAAATGAAAAATATTTTTATCTGTTGACTTTGATAAATTCGTTGCTAGAAACTTTGATATGCCGTTATTGAAATATATAAATAAATTGCATAAACATAACAAGTTGGAAAGACTCGCTGCAGCCTGTGTGTCGCCTCTGCCCTTATTTCTCCTCTTATCTAATCGATTTAATCTACGAAAAAAATGAAATGCTGACAGTGGACTCGGGTGATCAGAGTCCCATGCCAAGAAAGGAAGAGTATCTGCGACACTCGTAGTAACGCGAACGCTCGTTAGTGGAAATCTTACTACCGTTTCCAGCTGTTGACTTTTCGACGATGTTACATCGCCGCGAACTTTGATAACGAAAAACTTGTTCCGACAGTAGATTCCTACGTAGATCGTTCGATTCTTGTTCCTCGCAGGATGGCAATCGTATACCCGTTGTCTCGGAAAAGAAAAGGAAGACAAAGGATCGAGACGTAATCGTTAAAAAATGCAAAGAACCGGATTTGTGCTGTAAAATGAGAAAACGTGCCTTGTGTAACTTACGCCTCGCAGGATTTCGTCGATAACATAAATTGAATAGCGTAAGCAGTTTTTCCATTAGTGAAAATAACAATTTCCTTCGACTGGCTCATGGATATTTCAGCGAACAGGTCATCGTTGTTTCCGATCTACCGAACCCAAATTCGCAGTGTTTCGGTTCGTTCTATCTCGTCTATTCGCTGCTCGTTCTTTCTCGCTTATATTTAGCCCGCTCCTCCGCCTTCGGATAAGTACGAGAAAGTGTTTACCGTGTTCGAACAAACATACGTAGCTTCCTTGACGATAAATCCGCTAGCGAATCGAACGTCGTTAGAATATCATATCGTAAAGATAGCGTAATCCACGAAACTTTTAGATCACCGTAATGTCTATGTAGGTCGTCTATGTAGGACACCATTTTTCCATTTGAGAGACTAACGTTAAATCATTGGATTCGCTGAGAACGTTGCATCGTGGCGAAAGCCGCGTTAAACTACGAGGAAACGTCTCGATAAGGATTAATTAGTCTTTCTTGGACCTGGAAATCTTATCTGGATGTTTCAAAGCTCCGTCGATTAGCTGTCGAGTACTTTACTACGACGCTGACTTACTACGGCAACTTGCTCCAACTATACTCCGCAAAAGCAGATAAACTCTGTGTTTGCGTTTCGTGTCTTGTCTTAAGTTTTCAAGCTGTTTGCCGACGATTTACATTCGCTCGTTTCAAGATGTTTCTCCGGGTATATCTTGTTTTTACGGTGATTTGAGTAAATAACTTTTAGGTTGAGTCATTTTACGATCGATTCGCAGATTTTCACTTTCGCGTATTGTTCAACTTCTCTTGCGTTCTTTCCATCGTCTCTGACCAAATAGTATTCCTTCTTCTTTTCTTTCTTTTTTTTTTTTATCGTTAGAAAGTTTCCCAAGTCCAGCGAGTGAAATTTATCTTCCACCTTCGTCCAACGAATATCCCATTTCTTTTCTATAACAACGTTCGTATAACGAAACGACCAACTGCTGTAAAATGCACGCGGTTCGTCGATCAAATGCTGGGAATTTCAGTTTACAGTGGTATGACGTATGGGCATTTGAATTTGTTCCAGACAGAAATTGACATCGCCCAAGTGGAATCGGTTCAAAGGGATCAGGCTGAGATGGAAGGACAAGATTAGACTGAACAACGTGATATGGAGGTGCTGGCACATGCAATGTAAGGAAACGCACGTGTGAACAGAACGCAGAACCACGACCGTCGATGCACTATAAATATAAGAATAACGTATGTTTAATACGAGTAAGATCGTTGAAACGATCAGAAATTAAGCGATCAGGATGTTACGCGGATGTTTGACGAAGCAACGCCAATTGTACGAAAGACGTGGATTCTTCGATCGTTTCGAAAAACGTATAAAACAAGTACAGACGATATAACCGGAAATAGTAGGCGAATCCCGAGACACATTTACACCTCGAAACAAGTTTAAATTTTGCTTTAACCTTTAGGCCTTTAACAATCGTTTCGCGCGATAACCCGAGGCCACCGTGATAACGACGATCGTTAGTTTTATTTTTCTCGTAGCGACAACTTTTTTCCCCTCGGCTAACTTGTCACGGTCAACGGTTACGGTTCGAGGGTCACAGTGTCCGTCGGAGAATGAGCCGGGAAAAGAAAAAAGGCGTTTTCGAAAACTTAAACTTTCCACACCTATTTACGCTCTGTAGTCTTCCTTCTTTACAACGAAATTAGAATTTTACGTTCCTCGTGTTTTCCATCCGTTTAAATAAACCGTTAAGTTTCATCTTAAATCGTACCGATCCGGACCATACCGATTACGAAAACCTATCGATCGCAATCGTATCGTATTTGAAATTATTTTTAGCCATTAAAATTTTCTCAGCGTTCGAATCGAAACGTTGTTTGTGTTAGTCGAAACTTGCAAACCTTTAGAATCGTTCAAACGTTATTTCACTTCGAGTTAACCGCTTCCTCCTCTTTATTCGTTCGCTGAAACCATCGTTTGCTATTTTAAATGAAAAAGTCGCTCGTCCGGACCATGATAAATTTCAAATTACGAAAGTCTTGATATTGATACTAGTATCGTACTGCTCTTTTCGTAACGCGGGAAATTCTTTCGAAATTTACACTACACTGCCCCGATGTACCTATTTTCTCTGTTCGATCGCGCTGTTTATCCCTCGATGGCAGTCACAGATAAAATTTTAATATCATCGTCCCGTAATTTCATTTACAAGACACCGCTGCAAACGATAACTTTGCTATTGGGTTGGCAACTAAATGATTGCGGATTTTGTCATCGTCATGGTAATTCCAACCCAATACTTTCTACACCTCGTTCGCACCTGTTAAATACAAATTTCATTCCTAAACAACTAAAAACAATAACGGATACGCTACTGGATGCTTCAACTTGGTTTTACCTCGTTAAATCTTTTGCTTGCAAAAATATACCGGGTACATCTGGGGCAGTTAGAGCCAGGCACGTCAGCCACGTATAGTTAGACTATAAGGATGAAAATCATTTTCCGTCGGTTGGAGAATCGCACGATTGAAAAAAAGATTCAGGAATTTATTCTGCAAAGAATTTGGAAGACAGTCGCGGTTTTTCAGTTACGATCGAAAAACAAGAGTGAGGCGAGATAAGACATAATCTAAAGCCAAATTAAATTGATTCAAGATATTCAGTGGCGAAAATAAGACGATAGGCCGTGGCGGCGTATAAAATAAAGAAATATCTTGCACGTGACACGCCAGTGACAAAGAATCCCCGCCAGCGGCTACCGCGCGTGGTTTCTTCGCAAGTTCCTGCGAAACTTTCGAGCAAACTTCAGTTTCGTGAATACCGTCATAGCAGGAAATTCGAAATTCTTAGTCGCCGCGATATTGCGTCTTTCTTCCATCCGTTCGGCTTCCAACCTCCAATTTTTAGGGAAATCTCGACACGGCTTTTCGCATCACACGGGACCGATTCCGATAATATTCGACCTAAATATTTCGGATTAGTTTCGAAACAAGTTCCAAGTTAGAAAGTAAGTTCGTTGGGAATCGAAGCACCGGAGAAATCGACCGAGGTAAAGTTCAGCGGAGCAGGTGATTAAAAAGAAATCCAAGTTAAGATCTTTGGATCAGTGACGTAAAATAAAGCTAGTGGCTACGTTATCGAACGAACGAGGAATTATTCTTATTTTTAATTTCTTTCTTCTTTTTTTTTTTTTTTTTAAGAGAAATAAAGATTCGTAGTATTTGTTACTAAGATTTAAGACTAGTCGACGAGTTAATTTTAACGAAGAAAGGATGATACATCGATATGCGTCGAGATCGCATAGACGAGAAGACGTACTTTTAAATAAACCGATCCGCTTGAATTGTGCAAGAGACACGAGTGAGCGCAAAACCGTATCTCGTTCACTGACATTTCGATCGCCGCGAGTGCTATTTTTAAATCCACCGCCTCCGCGTTCCCGATTGTCCACTCCTCAGCCTTACAAATATTCATTTACTTGTTTCTCGTCGATCAACGAATAAAATACCAACCGATCGAGCAAAGAATTACAGTCGGATGTAATAACGAGAAAGAAATAAAACTGCGTCACGTGGTGATAATGCCAAAATTTAAAAGTAAACGAGGTCGGTAGTAAGATCGAGAGACACGGGAAATCGCGCGAGCTCTACGTAGCTTAGCTTCGGACGAGTTGATGTAAAAGAAAAGAATCTCGAGTGGTTCCTCGTTCGTTGACGCTTCGCTCACGCTGAGAATCGCGTAGCGTAACGTTCGCAGATTTTACGTACAATTCGTGTTCGATCGCCGAGTGAAAATAAGTAAACGTGATATTTTCCATTCGACCCGATACGCAATCGAGATCGATAACAATTTGTTTGTTGCATATCTTTGTTTTCCATTCGAAGCGAATATCTGCGACTTTATTATTCGTAAGAATATTCCGCAAACTCTTGCAAATTTATTTTAAAACCATAACTCCATTTCTTCGAATCGCTCTAATTTTTCTTTTCTTCTTCTTCTTCTTCTTCTTCTTCTTCTTTTTTTTTTACAAAGTTTACGCTCTTTTGTATTTTTTATGCTCACCGTAAGTCGATCGAACATACTTTTCTTAACGCGACATCGTTTTAACTTTTCGCTTGAACGTCGTTTCATTCGATTAACGGGACGAAATTTGTGCATCAAGGGAAAAGGATAGGAAAGGTGCAGCACGAGCAAAGTCAAAACGGAAACTTGATCGAGTTGGAGGCGTGAAACGGAGGGACATCGACTTTAGTTCGCAATCGAGACAGCATCGCAGGACTTTGTACCTGCTGTCGTTAGTGATTACGAGAATTATTTCGCGAGTGCGCTACAAAATGCGTCGCCGCAAAGTCGGCATCGGGACGCTTGCGTCTCTTCTCCGATGCAACGAGCATATCGAGCATGGCCGTAGGTCGAAGGGCAGCTAACTAATCATTTCAAACGTTCGCGTGGTCGACTCAATTAAGTTCGTCCAAGGAGCACGCATCGTGGTTCGTATATGAACTTTTTCTTTTCAAATAAAAAGACGCGACGTTCTTCTCTTGGAAAAATTGATCTTTCGGTAGCTACAAAATCATTGTGCTACCTTTAGAAGCGCATTCGATCAGTCGTGGTTCCGTTGAATCGACGTACGCGAATCCAGTTGCATGTTATCACCAGAGATTGCAATTTTTGTTCTTTTTTAATCCGGTGAAACAAATATTGCTGCTTCCTTTGGATCATTTTTCATTGTAATGTATTTTTCTATTATTTCTACAAAAAGCTTGTTAAATTCGTTGTAAGGCAAATTTATATCATAAAGAATATCTTTTTTAATATTTGATATTTCATTCTTTTTTTTTTTTTTTTTTTTTCTTCTTAAAGAGGGAAGAATTAGCGGATGACGTAAGATAAGGTAAATTTGTATCGTGAAATAAGAAAATTAAAAGATTGAATTTTTTCCGATTTTTTTTTTTTTTTGGTAGAAAATCGGCGATAGACGCATGTTATAGTGAGAGTTTCAGTTATCTTTGTATCATTTCAGTTATATTGAAGCAGAACACGCTGGTGTGCCAGTTCGCGTCTCCATTGGATGTTGATACTCATAATAAACCCGAGGTACGTTTAGTTATCACTGAAATGATAAGTGTTCGATGCTTGTCGAGCATTTTTCTTGCGGCGATCTTGCGCAGAGTGTCTCAAAGTGGAATCGAGCAATTTTTGTTTATCGTCTCGACTACTTGAAAGAAGAAAAGAACCGTCGTTATCTTCTTTGAAGTTAGAAAAATGAGCGTGTCCTGCAAACCAAACAGCAGCTCTCCTCTGTTTAAAAGCAGAGACTGTCAAACAATCCACTTAAAATAGATCGCAATTGAGTCTAGGAATCAGCGGTATATTCGAAAAGTGCTTTGTAAATGCAGGGTAATGGATCGTTTAAACGACGTCTGTTAAACTTCCTGGTTACAGAGAATTATTTTTGTAATTGCGTTAAAAATAACTGGACGACGTTGAAAGATCGATAGAGAGATAGAGAGAGATAGAGAGAGAAATTAGTTTCCACCAACGTTAGAGCGCACGCTGTAAAAATGCCAATTGCTTTCTTATGTTCTTTAATTTATGCGAAATTAATTTTGAGACAGCCTGTATTTTGTAACGAAAGAACACGATCGATAGCAGTTGTAAAGTTTTGCAACTCGATAACGACGTACATAAATTTAAAAGATGTGTTTCTTATCAGGCGGTAGTCTTAGAGGGCAAATACTGGAAGCGAAAACTTGCTGCGGTTACTGCGGAGTACAAGAAATGGCGTATGTTCTACCGGAACAAAATCCTTGGTTGGACGAACAAGGATGGCACCGAGATGGTATTCCTCGATCCACGAGTCACAAATTTTCTACGATTAAATTTGCATGAAACTGAGAATTAAATATAGGCGTATTGCTATTGCATTTGCCTCGATTAATTTTTCAAATTTCAAGCAAATGTATCTTTCAATTAGGTCGAGTTTCAGATCGTAATTTCCCTTAGTTTCTTTATCGTGAAATAAACTTTTTATTTTTTCCAAAGATAGAAACGTTCAATACATTTGAATTTTACAAAATTTCTAAGAGCCACTGGTATTTCTTATTCATAGTAGAAAATGGCGGTATCGTTTCAGATGGAATCGATGGACGTGTTAGATTGGGGCAACGGATTGGGCATCTCGGGCAACTATGGTGCAGGTACAGGCAGCACACACGGTGGGACCAGTGGGACTCCAGGAGGAGAGAGTATGATGGTTGATGAAGATTACATGGAGCTCATGACTGATACGTTATTTTCGACAATCAGTTCAAATCAACCAATATACTTTCCCGATCCGAGAGAAATTGGTAATTGGCTAAAAAATAAAATTTTATAAAACAAAAATAAGCGAAAGATCGATAAGGATGGCGGAGATGATAAGAGAATAATATGTGTGTCGATAATTAGAGCGTTGTAATAGAAAGAATGAAGGAGAAAAGTTGAAAGAAACAACGCGAACAGTATAGTTAATGTACATGTATTGAAACAGATGATACGATAAACTTTATTTTATACGGTCGCTTGTAATTGTAGCGCGTGGAGCTAGTCTGGCGGATTTTATACAACCCAGCTTGGGACCGCTCCAGCCAAATTTAGATGATTTTATGGACACTCTTGAACCGTTGCAAGGTATCCGATCAACGTGAAATTCACTGTGTTATAGGTATGGACAATAACGAATCAATAATATTCATAAATCGTAATCTTTTAGAATTTTTAAATTCGAAGTTGCCCCCTGTCCCGGAAGAGGACGACATGTTTCGAAATAGTACCTTGAACGCGAACTATCCTGATCTCGACTTAATGACGCCTATGAATCAGATAAACGAGCTGAGCCAAGAATCAGCAGCAAAGAACGAGCAAGCTTCACAGCAGCCAGCGTTAGCACAGAACGAACAAGGAGGTACTATACAGAATCTGCAATACACTGCAAAAATATATACTCAACCTCAGCCAGAGCCAACGAATGCGTTCAGGAATAATATGTGAGCATCGATCGTTCATTACTTAGAATGTTTTACAATGAAATTCTATTTTAACTTTTACATGCACGTTATAGAACTCTGAGTGAGAATTATAGTACCATACAACAAAGTTATGAACCCGCTGCAACCAGTCAACCTGTCAGGGAGAAAAGTCGGCCAAGTAGAGTTTCTTCGAGGAATAGTCGAGTGATCCAGCAACCTCAGCAACAACGGACATCAACGTATCAACGAACGGCGCAACAACAAAATTCAGCGTACCAACAACAACAAGCTCCGCAGCAACAATCTTACGCCATGGAGATCCAATCCGTTCAATTAACACCGGTTCAAAATCAAGTGCAGATGCCAGCGTTGAACGACCAGTCTGCTCAAATCCCGCCTATCGCTGCTCATGTTCAAAATCTGGTAACGGTACAGCAAACTTTTGGACAAACAAATTCTACAGTGTCGACGCAACACAGGAGCATCAGGCCTCTACCACCGGTCGCACCGATCTCATCAAAACCGTACAAAGTCGTTCAACCGCAACAGTGTTATAAGTTTCCCACACTTCCGCAAAACTTTAATGCGCAGCAATGCAAATTCAACACCAATAATTTCAAGGTATTTATTTCACAGATACAACGTGATATGTCTTGTTTCATTGAAACGTGATGTTCGATTTGAATAATGCATTAACGAGGCGGGAGACTGTGATTAGCGATAGAAACAGATTATCGTGATATTTTTCAGACACACCCACCGCAACAAGTCGTATCGGTTTCCGCGGAGCAACCGTCGCAATCACCGATACTGTTACAGTGCAGACCCTCCGGTTTGGATCTTACTACGCCGACCGTACAACCTACGAAATTGTTACCGCAACCTGCCGCGTCCAATTCGGAGAAAGAGGAAGTTTTTGCCGTACCCAAGGTTTATACATAAGCTACAATAATACCATATGAAATATAAATCAATTTTTTCCATTTCCTTTATCATATACGAAGCATAGCAAGTTAAACAAATTTATAATGAAATCACGAAAATGTTTTCTGTTTCAGTATCAGATGAAAGCAAAGAATAGGTCTCGAAGTAGTTCGTCCTTAACCGCATCAAGAATCCATCCGCCACCATTAGTATCAGCGGCGAGCGATCCCGCTCTAAATCTAAATAACAATGTTTTGCTCGCACAGTTACTCACGAATAGTATGTATTTTAAGAAACGTAATCTTTGTACGGCTTTTCTCTATATTTTATAAATCATTTAATGGCGACATGACGCACAAATTATTGAGAAATCGATCACACGGTATTATATATTTTGTCGATAAAGAATATTATGAGAGCTTCAATATCGTTACATAGACACATCTGGTGTACACACAATGAATATGACGGCTGATAATGTAATGCCGACAGTGACCCAAACAACTACTACTATGAAACACATCTTACCTATGTTTCCACCTTCAGCTTCGCCTACGCAGGTAACAACCACCCACCATATTACCACGCCGGTCACTGTCCAAACCATGCAAACATCTACGATGCAAGTGCAACCGCAACAACAGGTATATTTTTTATTGCA
Source organism: Bombus affinis (assembly GCF_024516045.1). Taxonomy (NCBI): domain Eukaryota; kingdom Metazoa; phylum Arthropoda; class Insecta; order Hymenoptera; family Apidae; genus Bombus; species Bombus affinis. The sequence continues at coordinate 13,916,690 of NC_066348.1, read as the reverse complement.
TCTTATTTCGAAATCAAAAGTTATTTAAATCAGTGTCATTCAAGAAGAGGGTACTCTCTAATATTCATAAAATTGACCCAACGTTTTTACGCTATAATAGCATACGTAGTAGATGAGACTCTTTAGTTTGAACCACGAGGACTTAAATAATAAGTCACATAAAGATATTATATTACGTAACATTAATACCGACGATAATAAATCTTCAGCTTGTATAATATTATATGACGTGTTCAACTGTATGTTGCATATTAGGCAATGCAACAGACTACTTGCAGCCAACAAATGCTATTAAATACAAACACCCAAGCGCATCAGTCACAAAATAGTCCCGGGTCACCAAAGGATAGTTCTAACGCGCACAGTCCTCAAGGGTTAAACCTCAGTCCTTTGCACAGTCCGATGAGTATAGGAAGCCCATTGTCACCGAGTAGAGGTTACATAAAAGGTGAATCAGAACGAGGACAATACAAAGAACAAAGACGAGTCGGGCACATTCATGCGGAACAAAAACGTAGATATAATATTAAAAATGGATTTGACATGCTGCACAATTTGATACCGCAGCTTAATCAAAATCCGAATACGAAGATGAGCAAAGCCGCTATGCTGCAAAAAGGAGCAGATTATATTAGGCAGTTAAGGGCGGAGAGGAATCAGTTGAAGGAGGAGATGGATACTTTAAGACATCAAATCGAGTGCCTTAATACGTCTATTAGGTAATAAGGAAATTAAAAAAGACAACAATTAATATTATTTCTTTTAAATCGTTATATAAAACTTATATATTGAACACTTTGTTACAGTAATTGTCAATCCATGCTTCCTGCAACGGGTGCTCCAATTTCTAGACACAGAACGAATAAAATGAAAGAAATGTTCGATGAGTATGTACGCACGCGTACACGGGAGAATTGGAAATTTTGGATCGTATCCTTTTTAAAACACTTTTTATGGCTTTTTTTCTCTGTTCTCGTTCGTGAACATATGTTATACATTTCCTTAGAAAATGATTAGTTCAGTGTATTGCTTGAGCCTCTAATGATTTCTTTTAATACCTCGGTATCCACCGCGAGTATTGAAGATCTATATAGAAGTACAATATTATGGGTCGAGCAACATTGCTCACTCGTTGATCTCAGACCAGGTTCGTATCTTTTACAACAAAACATTAGCAGTGACATAATAAAGTATTAATATTAATAAGTTACATTTATAAATACACGGAATTATTAATCATTTTTAATTATTAATCATTCCTTGTCTTCAATTGTAGCCGTTCTGAACTCCCTAAGATATCTGTGTACTGCCACTGATATTCTATCAGATCCTGGTCGCCTGCCCGAAGAAGCACTCGCAGCAGTTAATCGCACGGAACGGCGACGATCAACTCAGTGACCAATTATAATATGCGAATAAATCGCGAAACGTGATTTGCTTAGACCTTCGAAAGAATGTGCGAAAGAAAAGCAGTTACCGTAGCAGTAAGCCAATTTAGGAGAGAAACTTACGTGAAAATTCTTAAGACGATTCTTTTTTACAGTAGTAGACTTTCAGATTTCCTTTTGCAACGATTGCGGTTGAGAATGGAAAGAACTTAAAGTGCAATTTTTCCCTATCCTTCTCAAAATTGTGACCATAAAATTTAATAATTAACTGTTAAAAGAGTATACAAAGATGTACATGAATTTACTCGCAAACATTTAACAAAATATATATTATGATATATAGACTGTTACAAATTTGGAACACGTTGAGATTTGAACATCCTTTTTTTATAGCGGTTATCGCAATTGTTCATATGTTCGCATAAAATATTATAAAAAATGAGAAAGGACATTCGTATTTATTAGGTAATTATATTATATGCGTTACGTTTATGTTCACTCAGCATTAAGAAAAGAATTATATATAACTTTACATTTTCATAAATTGCGATAACAGATATTTGCGATAAATTCCTTTCTTTTTTCTTCTCGATGCTTCATTAAATTCATTGTAATACTTGATCATACAAACATAAAAAAAGGAAGGAAAAATGTGTAGAGCAAACCATTCCATTATATTTTTACTATGCTTGTTTTTATCTAAATACGTCGTTTATGATAATGCTAAAGAAAAGGAAATCATTATCTTTGGAAATTATTCTCTTTCTTTTTAGATATCGTTTCTTACTATTTTTAAGATAAATATATTCGTAAAACTATATTGCGGACTTAATTATATGTTACACTGTTGGTATATTTTTATAATAGTTGAAATATAAATAACTTTCGTCAAAAAATCGTTTACTTTTAAAAAGTCTTTTGTTAAGATCGACGAATAATAAAGAATCATTTATAATTAATGTCAAGTAATTAATTACATTTTTTTATGTTACTTGAAAATATATACTTGAGTATACCTAGATGAAATCGGTGCCATGAAATTATAACAAGAGACTGGAGTAAGAAACATAAATTGTTGAAAATATCTGATTAATCTTTTAGCGTGAAAACTGCAGTTTAAAACTAAATATTTCCAAGTTCGATCTTGTATTCTATGATGAATAATACAGCTGTTGATACTTGCATAGTAATAACTTTGAAAGGATAAAAAGTTTATATTGCAGATAATTAAACGCATATGAAGTAAAAAAAATGGGTTGCTCACAAATTACAAGTTTATTATATACTATTAATGTTATTAAATATGAAGTTTTTAATACGAAATTTCATGTGATAATGTACAAATCATTTATAAAAGAATTCAACAATTAGGGCTTAAGCTATAAAAGACTTCTGCATATTGTAATATTGTTAGCTTTAATATCAATTGTATATAGCAAAATGTGAGCGGTGAAGAATCTTTAAGAACTTTCAAAGTTGTTTTAAAGATTGTAAAAGTATAAATTTTACATTTTGCAAATACCTGTTCAATTAATTTTTACAATATGCAGTTGTTTTTTATTTAACTTTACATTGTGTATGTATAAGTGATAAATAATATAAAGAAATCAACAAAGGGGGATGTTTTTTGTACAATATGTATCATATAATCTTATAAAAATCCATGTATTGTTATTCTGATGATTACCTTAAAAGAAATTAAATTTTACTTTTTCTCTCTCCTATGAGCTTAACATTAAATATTATTAATTTTTTATTCATGTTTTTTTTTATTTCTAACATTTTATTTAAAAAGAAGCATTTTATTAACTAAATTCTTTTCTGGATATTAGTCTGATATCCAGCATTAAGTTTCATTCAAATGTCCATCAAGTGTATTATGTATTAAGGGATTATTATTAAAAACTTAAATTGGACATTGATTATATAAAAAAATATAGTTCTTTTCAGTGATTGTATTATTCTTGAAATCTTTTGGTAATTAAAGAGGGAATCAAAACTTATATTATTGATGCCCACGTGGAACATTCGTCACAAACTAGATACAAGGATATCTTATTGTTCTCAGATAGAGGAAAAAAGCTAGGTATTTTTCTACAATGTGCAGAATGGTTATTCACACAGTTATTAATACGATATCCTACTTCCTTTACATTGATACAATTGTTCAATGCAAAATCACAAGATATACAAGTTACTTTATTTTGTTTTTGTGTTAAATTAGATTTCTGACATATAGGACAAATAACTTCTTTGTCTTGTTCATCTGCAGTGAGAGCTAACATTTCAATTTCTTCTTGTGTCATTTTTTCATATTCTTGTAATATCCACTGTTCTATAAATAACAGATAAACATTACAATTTGCTATATAGAGTAACAATTAAAATTATTAATTTCACCTTCTTCACTGAGTATTTCATTTTCTAATTCTTCTTCTTGATGAAGCAATTCATTAAGAAATGATGTATTGTCAAAAAAATCTGGACCAAGATCTCTAGTTACGAGATTATTAAATTCTTTACGTACGATTTCAGTCAACGTATCTTGTACATCTCTCGAATTACTTTCCAAACCAAATCTACGTTTATTAAATAATTGTCCACGTTTCTCTCTCATTCTTTCTCGACATCTCTAAAATTAAATTTTGTTGCACTTTTTGTTGGAATATGACACAATTGACAAAGCATTATATTGGATTACATATGAATTTTATTAATCTTAAATTTACAGAATTACAAAATTGAGAATATCAGATGGCTAACCTCTCGCAACACCTCTTGCAATTTCGGAGAACTGTGTCTAAGTTTATTAGCACTGTTCCTAATTTTTAATTTTATACTCATGGTTGGACTTCGATTCTCCATGTCTTTCTTTTATAATTAAATACTATTTTATAGTCAAATTATACGAAAACAGATAATACAAAACAACACAGAGTAAGTTGACGTTTACAAATATCGCTACTACTCTGATCGAAGCATGATAAAAAGTTCATTCGAGTACTACGCATGCGCAGATGCAAATTCTGTTTAAATATAAATTTGGATAGCAGAATTAATTATTATCAGGATAAAACAAAAAAGAGTTAAAATGTTTTCATAGCTCCCAAAACGAGAGTTACTCGTTTCAACCAAAACAAAAAATTCTTCATAGCTTGGAAACTATTAATTTTTCGACCCGTGTTTATTAGGATTTTTTTCATAATTTGGTGAGTATTATCTATCCTAAAAATCATAAACTCTTTTTTTCACCTTGTATATCCCTTACAATTAAATGTTTATAACGTATTTATGTATATGTAAACGTCAAATTAATGCGAAAATTATATTACAGAGGAAATGAAGGTAGACAATTTTTAAACGACAATGATTGATAATTTATTGTAATATCCAATGACGAAAGTGGAATACAATTTTACCAGCCAGGCTTTCTATCCGAAATTGAAGTCATTTTCCGCTGATATTGATTTAAAAAATCATGAGCCAACAGTATATGAAATAATTATTCCAATTAGAGTAAGGTCGCATAATATAAAACAATGACTCTCGATTAGTTATTACAATGTGTCATTTAAGTTATGCTAAAAAAAATATAATTCTTGTTACCAGTGACAATAATTCACCTATATAAGTAAAATATCATTTCGCAATCCTTATGCCTAAGAATAAATATATATATATATATATATTTATGTATATCTTAAACATTTATGCATCGTATACATACATATAAAGGGTATTTCGCGAGTAACTTTACAAGTTAGTCTGACACGACTTATATTCGGTTTCTGAAAATAAATAACATTCTCAACATTCGTAAAACAATCTCTAAAATTTTGTTCGTATTGAATTAATAATGCAAAAAACGATCGAGATCTACGAACCTAGAATAAATCTATCTTCGTAACACCTTTCTGTTACAACTTCTAACAATTCGTCGACGATCTAAAAAGTTGTATATTTCTGAAACACCCTATATATACATATACACAGTTATATGTACATACGTATATATACATATACACGATCACTCTGTTACAGATGTACACTTGTACACCTATACGGTATACCCATATACAGAACTATATTCATATCTCTTTACAATAATATAAACAGTCGATACTTCGGTTGAAATATTAATTGATTTTCTCCAGTTGCGATGAATAGAGCACTATACACGTGAATTTCACACAATATACGTGAATTTCTTATTAATGTCAGGAATAGATCAATGGCAGATCTTCGATCAATTATATACTATTATTACTGAGACAATCAAGGAACAATGATGGCACAACAAAGAGTTTCATTAATTATTCTTCTATTGATCTAACCTTGTCAGATATCAAACCATTCGTTTAAAGAAAATTTTTAAAAAGTAGGATTCATTATTTAATATGAGATTCAACGAATCGACTTGTATCACTTTCATTTTAAATTCATTGCTTGTATCGATCCACTGATTTTTTCCTCCAACGCAGATTACCTATCGTAGTAATTAATTGCAACAGTAGATTAAGCGACGCAATATTTGGACTAGTTATCGATTATAAAATTAAATATTCTTCGACTGAAACCGGACACAATAATTAATCATCTAATTACAAATATTTAAGCGCACAATCTTCGAGAACATATTCGGTAACTGACGTCTACGATCTTCGTCATCGAGCTATGTCATTCTCGTCGATGAAACTATTATACTTTTATTATTATCTGGGGACGATACTTTCGTTGACGAAGCACGTAGCACTATTTGATAAATCAATATTTGCGTACAGCCTAAATATTTTTATCCATGCACATTTTACAGCGATACTTATTTATATACACTTTGACGTATTTACATATATCGCTGTCTACAACGACATGGAACTATAGCAATTAAGAGGGAAGTGTCTTTGTACCAACGTTTATCGGAGGATATACTCTATTCGTACTCTCGATACTTTTCGATAGACAACATACAAAACGTGTTTGTGTTTTTTTTATTTTTTCATGTTTTTCATGTTTGCTTTTTTAATATATTTTGCAATCGATTGGAAAATATATTAAATGCATTTTCTTCCCTTCTGTTCTTACAAATCGATATGAATAGTTGAAAACAACATAGCACCGAAGGAACTTGGGCGCAACATTACGCGTGTATTACTATATCTAGCAACTCTTGGCAATGATTAGAGTTTCTATAATAACAGGGTAATTTTACAAGCTAATTTACTCCTAACGGTTAGAAATACGATCAATGTCAGTTTTCTTTCGATAACAACGAAGAAGATTCAAGTAACAATTTCAACCAATCTTGATCTGTCTTCTGCTTTTTTTCATTTTATGCCTTACGAGCTACGATTAGAGCAATGATATTAGTTTCAACTAGGTAACACATGATTGTATATATATATAATTCGCGGATACATTTCTGAGATTCGAACGAAGACCAACGAATAAGATTCGCGAAACGGCTTAAAATAAAACGGTGGAAAAAAACGTTGAAAGAAGACAGCGCTTTTTTTCTCTAGGAAACCGCTTTCCTCCGAGGTGAGGATCTACATTCTTTTAGGAACTAGACTCGATTCGTGTCTCCTCGAACTACGTTATCAAAAATTTTGATCGTGCTCGATCGCATTTTGCAGAAGATGCTGGTGTCAATTTCACGTGGAGAGATTGCTAGAAAAAAGCTCTAATAGTAAATCGGTAAAAAAATCAATCGCATCGCGTTTGAAAATGGTAGATGATACAATAACGATTAAAAGGGACAAAAAGACAAAGTCCTCGTACCTTCAAACCATATTTTTTCTCGATTAGAAAGTTCCTCCTTCGTACAGGATGTGGGGAAGTCTATACAGTTTGTATCGCGCTTTATACAACATAGATTCATTGTATCGAGTAGCGTTTTCAAAATTTACAATAGGTATACAGAGAGGATATAAAAAGGCGGAGTAACAAAGTAGAATTATCTTCTTTAGATTGTTGAGCACGTGTCGGTCGAAATATACGAGGACTTCCTCTCCGAACTATCCTCGTACAGTTTGACAGTTAAATATAGATATACACATGTAGAACTAATGCCGGGTTTCGAAGAACGACCGGCAGCGTGCGAATCGTCAGAGTTTCTCTGGTGCCGTAGATCTGGTTGACGCAGTGTGCGATGAGATTGAAGGCCCAACGCTTGTTGATCGTTCCAATGGATGTATCCCTTTACCTGGCGTTGGTTGCGATACAGCACGCTTCGCCAACCTAAAAGAGCTATCATTTGTTACTGATTAGTAAATGGTACATGATAAAATGTTGTAAAACAAATGTAAGATCTATATAGGCAATATGCCTAGGGTTAATTAATTTGAGGCGTTTATTTGGTACACTGATCAAATTTTGAGAATAAAAGATTGCAAAATTTTTCAAAGAAGAGAACAAATTTAGGTATATAACAGCAAAATTATTTTGATCAGCGTGATTCCTTCAATACCTTACGATATTAAAGAGAGATAAAAACACCATAAGTTAGAAATGGAATAAGCGTCAAACGAGTTTAGTTCTCTATAAGTTGCAGGGTTCATGAGTCATGCCTAAAGAGTCAACAGTTATTTTTTACTTATAAAAGTTCCTCAATGAATCGTGTTAAGTCACGATGTTAATTAAAGTTCTATAATATGATGTTTCTATTAACATTCTTCTCACCGATTCTACATAATTATATTCTCTTCTGTTCTTATTAAACATTACTATTTATACGTACAGCTGGATTCGCTACCGTCTAAGAGACTATAACTAATGTACGTATATAAAAGTCATGGTGAGAAATCTCTTGAACCGCAGCATAATCGCAAGAAACATACTGCACCGATTAGTCAAGATCGTCGATCATGGAAGCAGATGAGGACATGGATTAGCAGCGTAGTAGAGTTAGCGGTGTGTTTAGATATTCATACTGAAAGCGTGATATAAATGTAACAGTTCCATGAACAAGAAGCATTAGTGAGTGATCGAATGACGATGAGGACGAACAGCTATCCCGTCTGCAATGACAATGATGCAGATAATGGATTAATCGCTCATTCCTTAAATGAACAAATAAATACACGTGTCTAAACGCATCATCCATTGTGGACATGATTCCTTGTATCAATTGTAACGGTGTATTATGATTAATGTCAATCATATTGTAATATAATAAATTATTACAAGTCATTAGAAATATCTTTGAATGAGTATTCCACAATGGTAGTTACTTTAATACAGAGACGGTACAACAAAAAAGATTATGAAGTAGAAAGAGTCAGTTCAGTTTAATCTTCTAAGGGGATTAGCAGGATTAAAACCGACTGGCTTCGAGCACGTAAAAAGTTATATTAATCGTTGCAGGTTCTGCATATCCGCTCCATTTGCGAGGGTTAAATACACAGCTAAAAATGAGAATTGAATATATCATGTCATAAAGCATATTTAAGAAACATTTGTAAAACGCGTGACTCTCTATTTAGTAATACACCGTATGTCCGTGAGTTGTGGTATTTTTTTAAGACGGCATTCACATATAATAGTCGTGCATCGTGTCAGAGCTTTAGTTCTATCACATGTTCAATCGTGCTGTTCATCTCTTGTACAAGCAAGATTATAGCCTGATCAACCAGCAAATGGGAACACACGATACGTTCTAGAAGTATAGCATCAAAAATATAAATGCTACCAAAGATAATGCACTAAATTTGAAATTATTCGTATAATTCGCTAAGTTAAACAAGTGGTTTAACTGTAAAATAATTTTCCAAATTTTAAATAGTGGATAAGAAATCTACAAAAATAAAGGTTTACTTGAAAGTAATTTTGCTAGCGATTAAAATTAAATATAAATTTTTGTAAATATAGAGTATCTGCATAATTAATATTATAATTCGTGCGTCATCTGTGGTGGATCTAGCTTGATGTTCATTGTAACACAGACATTCACCTAACAAATTTCAAGCGGTAAGGGGCTCTAGTTTACCTTGGTCGCTAAAGTGAGATCAGACCATTTTCGGGAGTTAACGAAAAAACTTTTTAATTCTGTGTACATCTAGACACTCATAGTTGATTAACCACAAATTCTGGACATGTGTATGGTTGATAGATAAAACATTAAGTTTGAGCGTAGAATGGTGGCGGCTCTTGCCGAGAGTACGAGATATCAACTACGCCGCGTAACGTATCTTCATAACAGGTACCTGTAATTAAGAAACTGATAAGCTTTAGACACCGTTCAAACCTTTTAACTAGCAGCTAAAACAGAAATCTTGGAGATGTATTAAAAGTTATGGGGACAAATTGTCCGTCGCTCCAACATTAAGAAACAAGAATTTTCGTTGCTCCAATAGGTACAAAGTACCATTAGTAGTGATTTCAAGTTGGAATAAAATTCATCAAAAGATATAATCTCTCCCTTTGCAAATCCAAGACCAATATAATACAAGAAGGAGAAGAAATACAAGTAAAAGGAAAATTAAAAGTGATAGATATTAATGATGAAGTACTGTACAGATGTGCAAGAACGGTTAAATTATTAATGTGAACTAGAAAAATATCTTTTGTGCTGAAATTAAGTTGAGAGCAAATCGCATATATGCAAAGCAGAGTATTTACGATGATTCCTGTACACAAACATACGATATAGACTTATGAATCCCTGATATTACTAATGATGAACAAAAGTGAAACTTTTAAAACTATTTTTTGGTCTATATCGTTTGTTGAAACTCTCATGGATTATGCCGTATCAAGACTATTAAGATTATTCTATGTATGTACCTTGTTTTCGTAGTTACGATTGTTTTATAGGGAAATCTCTCGATATAAATTGGGGTTTTAGTAAACATTGATGGGTGCGATTTAAAAACGAAGATCGCACGCGTCATTGATCGCCTCTGAAACAACTACCTTTGCTTAAAATTTCATACTGATCACAGTATGTAGAGCTATAAAAATACAGCATTATCTATATACAGACGATAGAGTTCTTATTATTCTCCGAAATGCCTTACGCCCATTCTGCATTCTTCTCTCTAAGGGACAACATTTATACACTTCCACCATTCTGCAGCAACCAAAACATCTGAACGTCGAGGATAGCAAGGGTTGTAAGAATTATTACCTTAAAAATTCCCACATCACGGCGAAGTGTAAGCAATCGAACACAGTATTCACATCAAATTATTTCCATCGCGGAATAGATAGCTTACCTTCTTCGTCGTAGAGAAGCATTTTGTCCGGGTAAACCGAACTGACCTCTTGGGATCACCATACGTGCATTACCCTGAGCAGGTCTCGAGCCTCCGTGCGCCTGTAGCATACTCAAATGAGCAGCATAACCATCATGAAGGATCGTTGCCAAGGAGTGGTACTTCTTTGATACTTTCCCAATGATGAATATTTGATTTTGTTTAAGATTAATCGCCGTGTAAACACTGATATCCTTACTACTGCCGTATGCGTAATGAATTATTACACCGTGTTCCTGAATAGAAAAGAGTATCGTTTTAATATCGTTGCGAACAATATCGAATCATTCGAATATCGATTTCAAGTAGCTAATCACCTGTATGAGTTTATGTAAGTACGCAGCTTTATGACCAAGTGGATCTGTCGAAAGACCATCTGCAAAGGACACAAGACCATGAGGGAAGTTGTGTTGAGACAACCAGGAAACGACTTTCTGCTGTTGCATATCAGGTCTTGCAGTAATATATATAATTAAATATCCCAGTTCTTGCCAATGCCTAATCAGAACCATAATCATGTTAACCATCGGGCCAAGAATTAGACGTACAAGCAGATGTGTATGACTTAAAATATACCTGACGACATCAACAGCTCCAGCTCTAACTTTCGGGTCTTTCCCGCTAACGGACATACTCGCAGTAAACGAACCATCTATACTAAATACCACGCACTCTGTTTTTGGTGGAATCACAGCCAAGAAAAAGTCTACGGATGTATGATCACCCCTGAGAGCCAAAAATTATATTTTAGATATATTCTGATAAAATTTTTTTAATTCTGGTTGACTAATATTACCTAACAATCATTTTAATTGGGTAAAGTCCATGTTCCAATGCTTTATCATCGGGTATTTTATATGTTATTCTACCATTTTTATCAGTTACTTCAGTTGATAAATGCGTCCATTCCCCTGCTGGAGCATCTTTCATAATGTGAATGTCCACTTTCTCGCCTGTGAGAATTAATCATATTAGTTGAAATCACTTGAAAAACATGTATGTAATACTAGCACGTATGCATATTATGTTTGACATACCTGTTAAAGCAATAACGTCAATTGGACCATACATAAATCTAGCAATCAGGATTTGTGGTGTTCCTTCTTTAACAATTACGTCATTTGCTCTATGATTGGCAGCAACATTCTGAAGCAGCAAATGAAAAATCAAACATTCGTATTAATAATTCCTTCGTTATCTCACATTACCTTAAGTTTAACGGAAGTACGTTTCTTATTCCACTTTTCTCTAGGTTGACCTGGACGGAAACAAGATAATTCTTTCTCCTCGTTTGTGAGTAATGATAAATCAAATCTGCCTAATTGTCGCAGAATAAATGCAATAACATCAAGTGACTCCCAATAGCTAGCGTGAAAAATTTGAGGTAAAGAGTTCGTGGGAAAATTGGCTAAACCCTCTGGGCAATAGAGAGCGTAATCTAATCTCTTTGTACCCCACCATTTTTGCGTTACTGTAACAAATCGTCGCAAGTAAGCATAATACGTCAATATTCTTTATTATCGTTAATATGATTAATTCTTTACTTACAATTAGATACTACTTTTAAAGGAACATTTTCAACCACACCAGACATCGTACTGTGAATCGATATATCGGACAGCCGTCTTAAATGGGACATTGACATATTTGGGATATTCAATCCATCCGTAAACAATTGTGGATTAGTCTGGATAGCTTCCACTGAAAATATTCAACGATTTGTAATAATTATAAGCTACACAAAATTACATCTAAGACGTATAATACATACACAAATGATAAGGCTGTCCGTTTCCTAATGGATACTTTTGATATCGAGCCACGTTCACGGGTGGAAGAAGAGAAAACCTTGCAGAAATCAGTGGTTCTAATCTAGCGGCTACAGGTTCAGTAGGATGGAATAAATTATACACCTGATTCACCAACGGTCTTCTTATATTACTAGTTTTATCCGAGGAAATTTTTCTATACGCCAATACCAGAGCAAGTGGACTACCAAACATGAAAAATTCTCCTACTTCGAAATCCAATTTACAATGTGAGGGGGTATCACTAAAAAAATAACATATGTTAATTTCCCAATATCACAGCATATGTACATGTATATGGATACGAATTGAGCTATAATTCTTCACCTTATACTAGAAGATTTCCTTCTAGGAGAAGGTGCAGTCAGGTGTTTGCCATCTTCGGCATTCGTGCTATTTTCAATGCCCTGATTATCCAAAATATTGTTCTCGCTATTATGTCTAGAGTGAGCTGATCTACACAAAGCGTCATATGTTAAAATCGCTCCTACTGAATCTCCAATAAAGCAAATTTGCCCCGTGAAACCTCGACCCTCGTCGCTCTTGATAAAGTCGTGATAAACTTGGTTTGCTCCAGCTATAACTCGTGATACGGTGTCCTGATATTCAGGAGTTGAACTAGCGAGCAAAGGTATAGCACCGATAGGAATAGTATCGTGTGTGACTTGAGGAGCATCCATAGACGAGGGCGACACATCAAAACTATAAGGACTTAGGCTGAAATAACATGTGTCGAATAGATGGAGATTTTACAGAGAGATAAAGATAGTGATAAGGCATAGATAAAAGTAAATTTCTAATCTAATCACGTCGCTTTTACCTCGATAAAATACCAAGACCTTCGGTACAAATAGGTGGACAAGAAACAAATTTAATGGCCACGTGTCCAACCATACTGGGATAGTGTTGTCTCATGACTGACTCAAAGGCTCCTTTGAAAGTTGTAATGTCCGATTTTTTCGCCGTCAAGTCAACGTTCGCATCTAAAAGATATTCTTTTGTGAGTAGTGATTCACAATTAGTGGTTCGCTTTTATGAATTAGTGATGAATTTAAGCGATTATTTATGGCATTTACCTAGTACACTGCCAGCATGCATCACAATAAGAAGGACAGTAGTTTTGCATGGTTGATGAGTTGGCGAATGTTGAGGTGAAGCCGGATACGAGGCGTCGATGCTGGCTGACGTAGAGATTTGTAACCTTTTACTGCTACGTTCACTAGCCATACGTTGCAGGTACGAAGGTGAAAATATCGTGTCGTCTATAAATAAATATTGAAATAAATTTTAGTAATAACCAGGAAAAGGATAAGCATTTACATTATCAATCATTATTTACCTTCTTTATTTGCCATGGTAGGCGAAGTGAACGTATTGTCCTCCTCTTCTGCTAGAAGATCCAAAGAACTCCATTTAGATAATGAAGTGCTATCTTCAAAGCCCTCTGTATAATCAGAAATTTTAACATTGCTTATGCATCCTGCCTTTTTAAGCATCTCTGACTCGTGTTAAGGCAGGAATAGAATATTATTAATCAGGGGTGTTTCCCTTTTTCGGATTAAGCGTTACAAGGTACAAAGTGGTAGTAGAAATATATTAGAAATATGAATGTATTACTATTTATTTTATTTAATACAATCATTTCACAATGATATTTACTGTTAATATTTGAAAAAGTTTAACAATAAGAAAAGCATTTATTTTTGTAATCTACATGGCCATGCTATTTCATGCTGTGATAAACTGCTTCTTGAGAACCTCCATGCTCGATGTTATGTATGACGATCTGTATGTTATGTAATTAGTCAGAGTTTCTTGTAAGTGTAAATCTCCGTAAGCAACAAGTACATCTTGTTTCGGTCTACAAAGGCATGAATGCAATTACGCAATGTTCCTAAACTTATACCGAGAGTACCGACACTAGTATCAATGTTGCGATCTTTTATCCGATCATTTATTACGTTTCCGAAAAAACATATTCAAATGTCTGTAGTTCTAAGAATTCAACACTATCTACGTGTCCTACCTTCGCGTATAATAGGTATAATGAACCCAGCTGCAGTGTGGAATGCGACATAAAAGAACAGAGAGGGTACACATATAAAAAAACAGAAAATGTTATTACCAATCATCATGCTGTATTTTCTACTTTGCAAAATGCGAATTTCTACCAGACACATTCCTATTTATTTTTAATAAATTTCTTATTTGTTTATTTAATCTGTTTTTAACAAAAGAAAACATACAAAAACAGTGTCTAAAGAAATTCGCCAAAGCGTCTGTTTCATGGTTTAGTTATTAGCCAAATGATAGTATTATGAATATGTAAATTTTTTAGAAAGACTATTTACATGCTGCACGAAAAGAAGTCGATCTTTTACCTTGACAGTCAAAAAACTCATCTTCGCTACCAGATTCGGATTCTCTTACGATACTTTCCATACGCCAATTCGCTATCTGCATATCGAAACTTTTGTTCGAACACGGCGAACTCATCTTGTTCTTCTTCCATCCCTTTTTAGCGTCTGTTTTCTCTTCAGTAGGAGCATTTCTGGAACAAATTTCATCGCATTAAATAAACTGCAAACGAAAGGAGGAAAGTTATACATATAAATAAACTACTTCCTGATTTTACTTCTATTTTTACCTAAGGTCGGGTACTTCGGTCGGTGAATCTTCGGGGCTAACGTCACCCTCTGAACTACCAGCTGTGTTAGGTATATCGGTCGATTTTCTGGCACTTGGGGGACTTTGAGGATCTTCGTTTTTCTCGATGCTCCCAAGCGTGGCAGCCAATGTCGTAGCAACGTTCGACTCTTGAGGAGTCATTGTCGTGTTTGAAACAGCCCTGTCTTGATTGTCGTTCGTTGCTTCCCCATCGCCTTCTGCATTAGCCATTCTCTTCTGCAACGCCAATTGCGTTTGTCGTTCGATTTTCCGAATATCTTCCATGGTCAAACCATTCCATTCGTCTTGCCAGGCCCAGGCTTGTCTGTGAGCTCTAACCATCGTTTTCCTCAAGGCTGAAATCGTTTCACCGTCACATCTCACGGTACATAGAATTTTAGAAGTTGGACCTTAAGAAATAAACAGGGAACGGTTGCGCTCATATACGATACTGACCTACATCGTGTATGAACTTTTCTAATTTTGTTTGCACACCCCAATATCGGAACTCTACACGGCATAACTTGTACGCGCACATTAAAGACTTTCCGGATGGAGTCGGTTGTTGTTTCCCCTAAACGATAAGACAGTTTTAATGCATCAGTATCGATCGCTTTAAGCAAAAATTAGTGAAAAGAAACAGATACGGAAAGATAGATCCGTACTTTTACGTCAGCCCAGTATTCCTCTAGCCATGATTCCGTGAGAGGTCCTCGACCGGTCTTTTGGGACACGTATAATTTAGGATCCTCGTCTTTCACGTAATCACCCGTGTATTGATCTTTTACGATATCAATTACGTCTGAAATTTAATTATGTAATCGATGGATCTCGATATCTTAATAGAAAATGACCTGACCTGCCTTCTTGAAACTTCATAGAAATAAATACATACCTACGATTCTATTTCTCAAATCGCTACCGCTTAGCTTGAAGACATTTTCTTGGTAACCATTGTCGGGAAAATAGTATGTTTCTATTTCGATAGAAAACTTTTCAACGAAGGGGCAAGTGTAACGGGTCTTCGTATAGGGGTAAGCATTCCATGCTTCTTCTTTGGCGATCAACGCGGATCTCGGCAGCAAACTTTTGAACCATTCTGGAAGATGACTACCCACGTGATAAATCTTATGGGTATATTGTCCGTTTCCACCTGGGCCATCGCTATAAGGCTCGTTCTCTATAATCTCTACACCGCTGCCTGCCCCTTGACTTTCTTCTCTAGATTTTTTCTATAAGAAATACATTGGAAAAATAAACTTAACGTTTATTGTTCGCTCTTTAATTGCCTCCAGTTCCTATAGGAATCTACAGGAGTTATGCGAAATAAGGAGTAACGAAGGGCTAATTGTAACGCAATATATCGCAATGTAATGTTAAATTACCGCTATCATGTAAAGCTGAGCAATTCTATACTCCTCGACGGTGAGAGGCAGCGGTATTCGATATTCTTTTATCAACATCCTGCCGCTTTTGTTTATCCCCGATCCACTCTCGCGAAAGACAGAGATTGTTCGAAGGCTGTTGCTTCCTCTTTATCTCTCAACCTCATGATACCATCGGCGCAAATCTTAAAAATAAAAGAAATAAAGAAAAGAAACGTTAAGCGTTATATCGAACGTTGTGTTCTATTTTCGTTCTGGACGTTGCAAAAAGAAGTTCATCGTAATCGAGATATCCCTTGAGAGCGGCGATCAATATTTCTCGATACGCCTTCCAGCAGGTCCAACAGATCAACTTTTATCAGCGTAAACGGATATCGTGATCAACTCGTGTTACTTTTTATCTGTCGTCATCGATCTATCAGTTATACCTGGCCGAAAAACGAGCAACATAAGCGAAACGCGTAAATTCAATCGTATATTCCGTAGAGCATTAGAAATAGAGACCTTCGCGAACATCGACTGCCTGTTTCTCTCGGTCTATAATTGAAGCACGTCAAATGCTGAATCGTTGTGTTTGCACGCCGCGTTTTCACGCAAATCTGCTCTAGGTCACAGAGTATTTAATGGTGATTAATAATCATTAGATATTTATGCAAATTCGTATCTTTATAAATACAATTAAAATATGGAATCAAAGTAGATAATTATCTTACTTATGAAATACTATACTGAATACTATACTCTATGTTTATTTGTATATTTCTGCATATTCAATACTATTTTGCATCTTCAAATTTCCCATAACTGCGTAGAAATTGGCACATTAATAATAATCACCGAACGTTATAAATATGTGTCACCGATATCGATACTGATTGTACCTCTTTAAATGGTTAGCTACTGCCACCTCTTTGGAAGGTGTGTACCTAAAATATGTCGCAAGAAGTAAGCGACGGCGAGTATACTCGTCAAACAGAGAGCCTGTCTGGCTGTTATAACGTAGAATTAAGTTGTAATGAAATGAGAACACAAAATATTACCATTTCTTCGTGACTAGTATACTCGTCAAAAACTGCTAACTGGTTAAAATGATTGTAGATATAACTTTTCACTAAAATGAAGAGTATAACGACTATAGTAATTTATTCAGCGTTTATTTGTAAAATAGAACAAAAATTAGATATAATATAGCGATCTTTGACTTTAATGGCTTACGTTACATTTCACACGCGATTGTAGACGATTTATGAATAGTGTACGTTATCGAATAATTCTGATTCTCTGAAAAGGTACGTATATGTTGAGACAATGGAGGGACAATAAACAAAATGTTGCGTAAAACGTTTATTTATACTCACCTGTACTGTGGTACTCAAACGTATCCTAAATTAAACTTTTTAGCGGGAAAAAATCATACTACCATTCTGTGAAAATCGTACTGATAAGAAACGATCGTCCGTCGTGATCTATATTTCATACATTACATAACTATATACAAACGTTGAAACAACACAAGTCATAAATTAAACGTGATAAATCTAAGAGTGAAATTTCTTACTTGAAAAATAAAGCGTAATATACAGCGTTGAATCTCTAAAGTTGCAAGCATATCGGATAAAGTGCCAATAATAGGATTATAAATACCTACTTATTTCTAATTTTACCGCTAACACAGAACGTTACTTCGTTTGATTAATATCTCATTCGAAATACGATAATCTAATGTGATTGGTACCTTAGCATCGTTCGAGAATAGTTTCATTCTCGATAGTTCGTTGTAATACTCGCGATCTTGCGACCGTGATTGGTCACGATAACCTGTCAGTTACGACCAATCGTTTTTAACGGGCTCAGCTGACAGATCCTTAACAGTTGACAGTACTCAACAGCTTGAAGAAGCGCGTAAACACGTATGAAATTCGATGTTACATCGACGTACAGTAAAGTGCCTTGCTAACAGACTCGAAACCAAGTTGATAATTTGTCGAACTACAAAGAAACAATTTTCTCTGAATATAAAATGAATATAAAAATAAAAAGTAAGATATCAACAAATCCTGAAGACGGTAGTCTTTTTCTATATACGTACAAATTTCATAGCTTGAGAAAGGATACTTGAAATAAATGAGAATAGCGACAGTCAGTTAATAAGACAGAGTTCTGGTCAGTTACCGAGACATTACTGTACTTACGGACAAAAGGTTTCCTTAACCTTGAATAACGTGGAAATAGGGCAAATATGTAAGCGAAACGAAATGATATCGCTGGACCCGTTCCCTCTTACTAGTGCACGGTATGTAGGTACATACTTTTCGCGCCACACCTTTCGGACCAAATGATAAATCGCGAAAAGCTGCGATATCCGCGTCACGATACAGCTTGATCGACTAAAGACCGGCAACCGACTGAGTCGATAACGCTGCTAATCAAGCAGATACTTGGCCCGAATGATATTATTGTTATTCAACGTTAAAATTCCACCCAGGTAAAACGTATCTCCACCTCCCTTATAAAATATATATTTACGAATTCATTTTCGCCCGGACAGTT
The DNA here is from genome assembly GCF_024516045.1 of Bombus affinis. Lineage (NCBI taxonomy): Eukaryota > Metazoa > Arthropoda > Insecta > Hymenoptera > Apidae > Bombus > Bombus affinis. The sequence goes on along the minus strand of NC_066348.1, from coordinate 13,897,641 downwards.
CACTGTCACATAATTTAAATTCCAGACGAAGCTCACCTAAGAGACACGAGAGGCATGGTACATAATACACGCGTGCAAATGAGCACTTGTTTCTTCTAACAAGTAACATAGAAGACGTACATCTCACGAAACGAATACAGGACGTAGATAGAGTTGTTTCAGCAAAATCGTTAAGTACATACACTGAAAAAAGATTAAGGAGATTGAGGATTTATCCAAGGATCGTGTAGGATAAACGCGAGCCGTAACTGTGACGATGTTACATGGGCAACGCGCGGCTACTGACTGACGGAGAGGAGGTCGCTCCGATTGGCGGGCCCCAATGGCACGCGCGACTTCTCGAACCCGCGAAATCGAGCTCGGCCAATCAGAGCGCCTTTTACCGCCTCCGTGACCCGGTGATCCGGACGCAGTGCTGTAAAATAAAGGCGCGTGCCAGCCAGTTCTCCTTGAGTCCACGTAAAACTTCTTAATAATTCGTTCTGAAAATTATTCAAGTAACTGTCAATTTAATATCCTATTTATTCTACACATGTATACCTATACAATTTTACGTAACGATTTAATAAAATAAAGTAAGTATCTAAAAAGAATAATAATGTCTTTGCATTTACATGCAAGAAGAAGAGATGGGAAGATACGGAACCAATCGAGGCACTTTTTTTCAGATCGATGATAAACGGAATATACAAAAAACGGTTCGATTCAATCGGTAGAAGATTTTAAACGATATCTTATCCTTTAATAATAGCTGATTTGAAATGCAAATTTCTGAATCCGTCACTGGCAGGACAGCCGCCGTTAGCCGCCTCCGCCACCTCCCTAGCCTATTGATCGACCCCCGAGCGAGCAAGGAAACGCAAAACCAGATGCGCCATAACACCAGCAGGCTCCCATGAAAGCGATACCGATACGTTCGTCGACAGGATTGCACGCGTATCGTCTAGGATCGAATCATGGGGCATCGTACACCGATCCCCTGCCAGCACCTGTTTTCAGAAACGACGTAGTACAACGGCGATCCTCGCAGAGAGGGAACGTGCCACTTGTTGGGATAAGAATCTTTCTTTTTTCTTTCGCTCTGTAAATAGCTGAAGTCAAAAGCCGCTCTCTATTCACCGAAAAGGTGAACCAGACAGGGCTTGTTTATTCTTGTGCGACACCTCTTACAAATGCCCTTTTCCGAGAACTATGCTTTTTATAGAGCGAAGAAAGGGAGCTCGTTAACGGAGAACATTGCTGGCAGGGAGCGGATTAAAAATAACAAGTAAATGCTGATTAGAGATTGCCGATAATAATCATCTGTCGGTATTAAAAAGTAAACGAGTAACAGATAATTGTAGTTAATCAAAGTAGATTAGTTTGTCCGTGAATAAAGTACACTGATAAAAAGAATAAAAAGTAGCAGACAAAGAAGAACAGAACAAGGTTAAATATCAACGTAGAATGTTGATTAGAGTAGTCTACGCTATCTAAAAATTTACAATAATTAACGTGCGATTGCATCGATATGCCAATCAAGTTATATGTTTTAATACGCAATTGAAATATTATATACATATTTACATTGAAATTTATGGAGACTAACTAGAGATGCGCCGTCCGTTGACCGTTTCTGAGCGTGACTGATGAAGGAAACTGACCTTTGACATTAGTCGAGAACTAGCCGAATAAAACGAATGTTATCGGGTGAACGCGCGTTATGCCGACGAATTCGGCCTATTTACGAAAGATGAAAGGGAAAGAATAAAATTCGCCTGTCAAAAGAATAGAGATTATGCTAGGTTAGTGACGCGCTTTCCCTGTGGGCTGGCATAAAAGCGAGGCGGATCGCTCGATGGACGGTAAAAACCATTTCTTTTGTACAGCGGGCGATATACATGTAAGAGACGTTTTATGAATAGGCAAGCACGATTCAATTCTTCTGCAAGTTTTAAATGCCGAGGGAAAAAATCTGTTCAGATCGGTGTTCATCGCAACGTCTAAAACGTTTCAATGGTTCAGGCGATCCAGTTAGGACAAAGACGATATTATTTAACTGCCTTTTGAAAGTTCATCCGAAGAATGTAGATACAAGGAAGAATTTCGTTATAAATATGCACGATCTTTTGTGTAAAATTCTGCTAAAAGATCAAATCAAAATTGACCTTGACGCGTCCTTAATAGTCTGGCCTCTGGTTTTTTCCATGAAACTTTAACGACCCCTCCGACCTATTTTAACCTTCTCCTTGGTCGGCACACGTATTCGCAAATGAAAAAAGGACACTTTTATTCTTTCGTTTAAAAGTTTATGTGACAGATTTGCAGCTTTCCTTGGAAGATATATTTAAATTCTTCTGAAGATATTTCCTTTAAAATTTGCGGTTTATTTGAAGAAAATACCAGGCACCAGGTAAGTAAACGAAGCATTAAAGTTTCTGCCGGTTTAACGTTATTCTTTGTAAGTTAGATTATAAATGGAGCACGGTACATAGTATCCGTGTTCCAGTCACAGATGATCAGGATATACACCGAGTGACGTCAAAACATGTTGAACGAATCTGTTAGAATGATATGCACATGTATACTGTGACGTAAGTAAAAGATTCCTCCGGGCAATGGAAGGAGGGGAAGAATGTGTTTATAGAGACTCGTCCGTCCAACGTTGACCTTCTGTCCGAAGATCCACGTGTTCCACTCGGTGGCTAGGAAAGAAACGCGACTTTGCGGCTGTTTTATACGGTACAAATATCTGCAATTCTTCTTGAGACCGTCATTAAAGAGACGAGAAGCGGTGTTAGAAAACGGGCAAGTACGTGGCGTTGTTATGTTCTTAGCACACTGAAGTGGTCCAATTGAGTTTCGGACCTTTTTTGTTTGCTCCGAGAAGTTTATAGAGAATAGTCTATGATCCTCGATGCAATTGACTGAAATACAATTTTCAGAAGGTTTTAATTATCGTGGAATATAATATCTTTAATTTTTAGAACGGCAGCGGTATATAACATTAAACTGGGAAACAAAGATACGAGGATCGAATGTAGTCAGCCAGTAATAATCGCTGCATTATTTTCATTGGTTCACCGGATAAAGCGCATCCGGCCCTTGAATACCGCGTGCGGTCAGGAATACCATACCGAGTAACTTTTAAAAGGAAACATATAGAAAATGTAATTACATATATGACTCATTTGAAAAATTGTAATGTAATTTTCAAGGCTTTTCTTAATCCTTCTAATTCATTACAGAATATTTAAATATTCTCAACGCGAGAATGAGACAATCTTATTTTCATCCTTCTTCGTTTATCGTTCCCTTAACCCTGCGGTTTGGCTTGGCGTCACAGCGTTTCGATCTTCTACCTCGTAACCATGCGGAGATATTGGATTTCTCCCGGGATTATGGAACAAGGTGTGTTCCCCGTCGCCCCATGGAAAAGGCTATAGAAGGGAAATATTTATAAGTCACTTACAGGGATAAGGCTTGAAAGGTCTCAGCTTGTGAAATCGGTCACGATGTAAAATTATCAAATCCTCGAGGCAAGAAAGAAGAAAAGGTAATGAAGGGAAAAGTATCAAATTTCCGTGGTGAAGGCAAACGATTCGTAAGACTTCATTAATCGATTACGGAGAATACCGCACAAATGGATTACCTTTCAGAGATGTACGAAGCAGAGAGCTTCGTTAGACCGAAGAATCAGTATAAAGCTTAGATGTTACGCAAAGGTACGCGTGCATTATCGATTAATAAAGATATTAAAATCGAATTTGTATGATATTTAACTTAAAGATAAAGTTTCTCGATTCGTTATTTAAAAGAATATGACAATCGTGAAGAAGGCATAAAATTCATATATAAAGGACAGGTACCTTAGTTATTCGCCTCATATAAGGAACATCAATGAACACAGGCCTCGGTTGTTTATCCGATTCTTCCACCTTGGTGTAAACGTAACACGATATACCTATTAACACGATCGCACCGATGGCAGTCACCAGTTGCAAAAGTTTCTCTTCATAGGCCACTGTACTTGCAAAGCCACAAGTTATATCGTTAAGTAACGTACATACAACGAAGCTGATAAAGTTTTTCGCGCATCGCTAAACAGCAAAGATGAAAATTCAGCTGCTAGCTAAAGTGAGTCAACTTTTAATAATTTGTATATACGTATATACTTTAAGATAACATCGTAATACAGGTGTTGCACAATATGTACATCGTGGAGTAGATAAAAAAAGCTGTTGTCTCAAGAATGACATGACAGTTAGTACTCGGAATTAACTTAATCGTTGATTAAAAACGATAATGTACAACGCATTCTTCTCTGTATCATTATCTTTTTGACCTATAAAACAATGACAATCTAAAAATATTTCGAATTCAAAGTCAATTTCCTATTTCTCAATCATTTTTCTCTCTTTCCTCTAATTGTAAGTAAAAAAATTTGTTTCCAGGAGTTTAAAACTTTACCTGTAGGACAGTAATCTTTTACGTCCGGACAAGGGAACGGCGAATGCTCTTCGCAATCATCCTCAATTGGTAGTTGACATTTTCTCGAAGATTTTGGACATTCTTCCACATCTTCGTCAAACTTTGAATAACAATCCTTAGAAACATCTTTGATTGTTGTCCCATCGCAATCATCCGATTTCAATGTTTTATCGCAAGGGGGATCTTTGGAGGAGGAATAGTTACGAAAGCTCATGGAACAAAATATCGCTTCGGATAGACCTCTCGATCTCCATAAATTTTTACACGCAAACTTCTGGTAAGATGGATTTTCCGTGAAAGAATGGAACTTTAACATCGAATTCGACAACTTCTGCATGGATGAACTATGGTATTCCGCCGAAGGACAAAATTCCTTGGAGAACTTCCAAGAGCGGTAGATTGGCGCCAAAGGGAACTGCGAAAAGATCGACGATCCACTGTCGAGCAAGAAACCTCTTCTCTCAATGTGTGTCTTCATTTCACGGCGATATTCACGACTGCTCATATACCTGTTTCTTTCTGAAACGAACTTTAACTGGAGAACGTCGGAATTATAAAGCTTCTCTTTCATACGAAAACCGTGAATATTTTCGGTCTCCGAAAACGGTTGCAATACACAAAATGTCGACTTCTGTTACGTTAAAATAGAAACCTTGCTATATATGCTAATGAATTACACGAGATCCTGCAACACAGTCAGAACCGTAAAACTTTTTGCAGTCTTGCTATGTATGAATTTTAAACAGACAGTTTTAGTAACTTCCTCGAGAAAAAGATAATTTCTTGTGTAGACAATTATTCAAACGGTGAACGTGTTGCATTTTCATGACAGAAATTATACGAAATCCTTTTTGTCATACAGAACATTTAGTTCTTTGAATGGAACACGGATAGTAGTTGTTGCACAGAATATCGCAGCTTTAGACAAGATCATTTGCCAGCAGGCATCTCACACGTTACAAAGCAATAATGACAAAGTTCAAACGAAATACGCCCAGAGATCCTTTTATTAGAATCTTTAAAAAGAAATTAAATCTCATGTATCGTTGCCATGTCGATATCACGATCGTTCTATTGTAATGTCTCTCTAATAACGAGTCGCTTATATCTCGTGAAAAAAAAGAGAATTTTATACCTCCATTTATCGCGAGCAATTTTCCGTTCGACGATTCGTATCTTGAAATATCATTGAGCCAACCTTTACTGCTGTGCCAACGATACCCTGTGCTCCAATTTCTTTTTTTCTCGTCCAAGAAACCGGTTACATTTACGCTCGTTGAAAATACCATTCCAATATCCGATTTGATTAACGTGGAACGCGTTGTTCCGTTGACAAACGCCAATGACAGGATCTTTAACCTACGCAAAAGTGAGAACATCGCGATACCATGCCTTATTGCTGTTTTATGATCTATCCGTGCTTTTTAGATAGAAGATCGCGATTTGGACACATTTTTCAGGAAAAAAAAATGCGTATGCCTTGCCATACGAAAACGTAACTTTTTAGTCTCAATTGGATATACGGATTCTTTTGTCACGCGAACTCATCCTCCTTTGTTCCTTCGAGCGTATTTTCACGTGCGTCAGTATTTAAAGAATTCGATACAGCTGATATTTCTATGACAAATTCCTTCAATTAGTTGGTAAGCTTCGTAGGAACGTTAGATCGCGAATTTTCTTCTTGTACGAATTTCTATTCGATATTAGAAGACATTTTGAAGTACAAGGTAGGTACTGAAGGAAGATCATTGACATGATTTTTTGTATTACGTCTCTTAAGTTAATAAGCGAGGTAGTTCTCACAGTATCTAGATCAAGCATTTCCTTTTCTGTAATGGAATAGAACAGGCATATCCTCGGTGCTTATCTTCGTTTCATGACAAACATCGCACATCCGGCATACGAGTATACAACTCCTGTGACGTTTGCAAATCGACCGTATTTATAGCAGTCCTTCCGCTCTTCTCTCTGTACTCACTGTGAAGTTTCAATCTCTGTTTCGTGGAAATTCGCGGCACAACTTCGCCGATCAACACGCACGTTCCAATCAGGTACGTGCGACATGTACAAACATTTTACATATCGAGTCGTATTGCAAACGATATCTTATTTAAAAGCGCGATATTTTTCATCGACAGACGTGCAGTTTTAAACTGTGTAACATCATCGGGCAAATAACTCGTTTTTACACAAATGTTTCTGCTTATCAAATATAGACATTTCAATAATACTGTTTCATAATGATATTTCTTGTACTCTTATAGTCTGCCTTTGATTGCTTTGAAATACAGTGGCTTACGAAAATATTTGAAAATACACGGAAATATTTTCTGAATCGTATTATGCGAAAGATTTTCTAGGACATGCCACATAATGCGACTGTCACGATCAAAAGTTTGAAACAAATTCGAAAATGTACGAAGACGATAGAACATGTCTATTGCAAATATAAGTCTCAATATTCGTTGCAATCACTAATTAATTATATGTTTAAAACGATCATTTTATACTATGTACTAGTTTTTTTTTAAACACTCGCAATAAATCTCTAGCAACTTTTACGTACATTTCCAGATTGGTTTCAGATTTTATCACTATAGTTATGATAACCGTATTTCATTCTTCGAAAGCCTTCTATAATACAGGCGATATATTCATAAAGATTTTCCATAACGAATGTCCAAATACTTTCGCGAATTATTGTTATGACAATTGAACGTATGTTCGAGGAATATCTGCACTTAATTATATTAATAAAAGTAAGACACCTCGTATGGATAAATGCGCAGTAGAATAAATGAATCAGCACTCGAAATGTAGTTTATTGAAGCGCCAGAATGTCTGGGGTCGGTAGAAAGCGATAAATACGTAGTGGTCCATATATCATGGTTTATGCTAGCGTTACAATATCCGCAACATTATTTTGTAATTAGTTTTTCTTTCTATGTGAACCTCGGTAAGAAACACGGTCGAGATTTTCATACGCAATAAATTTCCGGAACTTTCTCCATTAAAATGAAACAACAATTACCGGATACGCTGTGACATTAATCTCCGGCGTTTTAATCTCGCAAACAAAAGGAAAACGAAACGAAAAACATTTTCGCTGAATTTTAGTAAGGATTTGAAATATTATCGTGGTGTGGCGAGTGTCGAAAGTTGGAAACAGAATGCAAGGGAGCGGTGACACAGAAGAACAGATAACAATAATTTAATATCGAACACACGAAGATCTATTTCTTTCAATAAATCCGTTTTCACGGAAAGCTCCGCAGAAACGTTCCAACTTCTTGATGGAACTTCGAACCTTTGACATTAACCGAGTAATTTCCAACGAAGCCTCTAAAATTTTTACGACTCCGAGTTGTAAACTGGAAGTACGATAGTTTAAAGAAGGAAATATTGCGATAGGTAGGGGGATATTTCCGCTACCGTCGTAGAACCACAGGAGAGGAAATAATTAAGAGAATCGTGGATTACTATAATTAATCCGTTGATGACACGAAAAACGAGTGGAGCAACGTAACTTTGCGTTTTCATTATCTGTACATTGGAAATGCAGAGTCGGTGGTAATTTTCAGTAAAAGGTTTGCCTGGGGAAAATTCAATTGCTCGTCGCGAAGTTAAATGAAAATGAAATAATTAATCTTCCGACAAGGACTTTGTCGCAATCGATATTACACGATGATATCGCTGCGATGTTCAGCTCTCCCTTTGGAATCAGCTACTTTGAAAAGAAAGAACATTATTTTTAGTTATTGTCGTCATTTTAATAAGATTTTGTATAAGGATTCGAAGATGAACCCCAAATATTTATGAAATTATTTCGGTAACTGTACCAGATATACATAAGAAACAAACTGGAACAGTGTTTTCGTGGCAGAAATAATACCAGTGAAAATAAACGAAAATGCGAGGAGTGAAATTACGAAGAAAATTGAGATCGGAAGTGCGGTCGATAAAGCGAACTAAAATGACTCTTCTTCTATTCCAAACATCGATTAACCCAAAATCTTAATTAAGACCATGTGAACAAAATCAATCAGAAAATTTCATTAATTACGTTACATTTCATCTAAAAATTCTTATCTATCCAAAAAAAATAATTCTTATCTATAACAATTTCCATTCCCATTAATACATTTGAAGTTTTTGTACTATTGCTGTCGTACTACTTTTGTACCACTAATAATATAATGGCTGTATGTTGAATCTATTTCTTTTGAAACAAATCATACGTTTACGTCTTCGATCTTCGAGACATAGATCTGTAGATATACATATATATTTCGTCTAGCGTGTCCAAAGGAATGCAATCATGAAATGGCGCAAAATGGAAATGATGATAATTACTGCTCGACGATAGAGCAGGAACAATAGAATCGCGTTCGACTGCTAGCTCCTGGAAAACAGGGATACGTCGATGCGCCTTGCGCGGCAACCTTTGACATTTTCAAGAGGACGGGTCGAAGTATTTCCACCCTCCTGGCCTAGGTACAGCCCGCTTTTCGTCAGCCCGACATCCGGTCGTGTAAACGTGTGTGTACATGGCGAGGCGAAGAAGGTAGTTAAAATGCTTACAAAAAAGAGAGAGAAAGGAGATAATTAAAGCGTATTGCGCATTAGGAAACACGAACGGCCGAACATTTTTTCATTTAGCTGGCGAATCGTAATTGGAAAGTTACGCGGAAATCCTTTCGATTTGCAGTGAAGGGCATAATGAAAGTAAACCGAGACGAAAGCGAAACTAGGTCGATAAAATTCTTTTTTGCTGCTCCTTTTTCCCCTTTTCTCTGCTCCTTTTTAATGAACGTTCCAACTTGTACGTAATTGGACGTTGAAGACCGGGGATGATCATGGAATTATTTCGAGTATCATCGATGCAACGCCCAGTTTTAATTCAAGACGATGCACCATGATGTTTACATAGATTGTAAATGAGATTTGATCCAGTTGCTGATACGACTGCAATTGTGAGACTAGAGCGTGACTTTCGCGCTTGAGAATAATAATGGAACCTCCTTTGACCTTATTTTTTCTTGGAAAGTAATGGACGTGTCGTATGCTGCGCCGTGCTTCACGATTGTAGTTGTCTGACTAGTCAAGAAAAAATGTCCAGGAAATTAGATTTAGTTTAATAAAAAGTAATTAACTTGAAACTTTATATCGTCCGACTACGCAGTATCTAGTCTATCGAAAGGCACAATTAAGCATACTCCCTTCTCTGTATCAAATTGTTGTTAAATTAGGCGAACAAATTCATTTACTTGAACAATGCAGTCCTATGAACCGTTCAACTCAAGAATTCTTGCCATTTATAACTCGGTATTTTATCACGATACGATAGTACCACCGTAGACGTCCATAAAAATTTTTAATATCAAGAGAATGCGAAGATGAATATTAAGGTAGACTTTATGAAATACTTCTCGGACGATAAAATCTACTTAAACGCCTCATAACGAATACAGATAAAACAGTAAATGCAAATATCTATATAAAAGAAGGTACGTACCAGCAATATACTCATGACCGCTCGATTATTTCCACGACAACACATCAAAGTAACAGTTTAATCTCTAAAATCTAATCGATGTATACAAAAGGCCAAATCTTGAAGAGTTTAATTAATGCAGCAACTTAGTTTGTCGTGTAAATTGCACCTGTACAACGCAGAAACGCTAGGCTGCATCTAACAAATGTCAACCACGAGGTGAACCCTGCCAATTCGCTTCCATTTGCGATTAATGCGCAGGGGGAGGAAACAGAATCTCCTCTAAAGGGTAATTCTAAAAGGTTGCTTGGAAACTGAAACAATTCAATTTCAATATAACGAGAGACGAGAGGGCAGGCGTAACGATATAGTCAACCACGGTCCACAGACAATTGCTCGAGTCTTCGTTGGAATGTGATTAACCACCCTATTCCCTTCTGCATCGAGACGAGCCAGTAATATCGAGGAATTATTTTCAGGCATAAATTTTTTTCTTCGATATGAGTATAAAAACCATAAGAGTTCATCGTACTCTGCAGACACATCAGCTTCTAGGCAGAAATTCCGTAAGAGGATTACATTATCCTTGTTATGTGCCATAGCGTGAGACTGTTTTCCATTAACTTCCCTTCACGGTTCATTATCAGTCAAGTGTATTATGCTGACATTGAGGTGCATTTACCGACTATCTTTGCGTGATGCACTTCATATGAAATTAATGAGAACGGTTACCTGTGAGAACGAATCGAATTAACGCATATTAAACATGCATTAGCGTTTTACGAGGGTACTTATGTGAAATAAAGATTGCACGTGGGATTATAAAGAAGTAAGACGGTAGAATAGAAGTGAAGATATATTGGAATAGATTTGTAAATGTTATAGAAGTTGTTGATTATTATATTAGTGATTAATTAAAGATTGTCAGAGAAATGAGTAGAATGACAACAATCCACAAAAATACCAATGATCTTAAAACCTCTTGGAATTCGTATATTGACTAACGTAATTAATTTCGCCTTCCGGTGTAAATGAATGCCACCGCCGCAAACCACGTGTCCACGTCGCTAATTACAATCCACGATAATTAGGAATGATGTATTACACTGACGCGATGTTCATATAAACACGTAATGTGTAACATTCGCAATTAATTCTTGAATGAGAAATGAAACGTAGCTGCTCGAATGGCCAAAAAGAATGAAATACACGAAATTCTTACAAAAAAAATTTGAAATTTTTAATTTAAAATTTTTAACTGTTGAAATATTATTGCACGTATAGGTATAAAAACCATTCTGCACTCTACATCATTAATTAAACTGCTAGAAAATTCATATGTTTTAAATGTTTCTGAAAGAGTAAGTTTGAATTCGATCGATCTCCCAATTTGTTGACGTCACTAGTTACGTCACATAAACGAGGATGGAAAATGTCTGATACAATTTCAATGACGTAGCGGTGCTTTCTAGCCCTTTAGAAATTCAGAAATTTATATAAATATACGATATAGCATATGGCAGATAGAAATAAAATCCTATTGCACCCTTTAATAGAGATTAAATTATGTGTTTCATTAAATTGCATAGAATTAAGAAAGTTTTTAAAATATGTTTACAAATCTTACAATATGTTTACTATGATAATAATATCTTGCAAATGTATTCCCGTTATAAAAGTTATAATTAATTTTATTTAATTTACACTAATTATATAGGGATATATCGATCGAAGCATTCTATTAACCTGTTACTGATGAATAGCGCTAAATTTAAGAAAGATCACTGTTCGAATAGGTTTCAGAGCACACTTATGAAAGTGACTTTGTATAGTCCCATTTCAATTACATTCTCTCCGAAACATGCAATAAATAACTAAATAAGAATCAGTATTTGTTAAAATTGGGAAACTATTCTTTACAATAAAACAAGATAGTGTATATTATAAACAATGAAATTAACAAACAGTTGGTTCACGTCTAACACATTTGCGTTTCCTTACAAAACTGTCGTAACAACACGATTTTATTACTGATAAAGTACAATCTACTTCTCATTGTTATGTGAAATCATAGTGTTTGATACATCGTACAGATAATCGTTGCATCGCCAACAGCGTTTTTGTATAAGCGAAAATACGTAGTTGGCAATAGATCTGACAGTTAAATTCTTTGAAAAACTAATCGATCATGGTTACGGTGTATCGCGTGTAGCATGCACTGTACATACATACCAATTCACCGAGAGATTTCAACCAGTCCTCTTGTTTCCTTGGTTCACTTATACAATACTGTTCATATATGCACACATACAAATGAGAGCAATCATAGGCAACTACCGCGATTATCCCATTGCGAGGTGTCTATCGTTTTTGTCTGGTTAATCGCGACAAAGATAGAGGAAAATATGGAGCAGCTCTTCCTCAATCAGTAAAGCAGATTCAACCAGTTCTGATACGAGTATCGATGCACTTCTTCCCGCGTAACAGCGATTCAATTTAATAAGGTAACTAGTCATTTCTAGACCTTTTCAATTGTTTGAAACGATGTCACGATCTAAAATAACAACGACACATAAAATGAGTATTAATGAAAAACCATTTGATCCTTTCGATTCGTATCATTCTAATCGATACAACTAACTTTACGTCGCGAGATCTTTTCGCATATTTAAACAAGACGGCAACTGGCTACCTTCAGTTTTGATGCAGTTGCAGCCCTGTGTTCTGATAAGGTTCGCAGCGCCACCGCGAGAGTGCGCCAACTGCAACTCAATAAAATCCAAAGAGCGCCGGACGGGCGGTGTTCCGCGATGCGTGATGAGTTTGACAGCTCCCGCGTACTGAATGTTGTTTAAAAAGTATAAAAAATCGATCAAGAGATGTGACTAAGAAAAAATCCTTAACACGTTTCCGTATGCATCCATGGAAGATCGTCTAATATGGGAGAATGGTTGGTCATAGAATTATCACGCTGATACTCTTTCTGGCAGGTAAGTACATAATATTCGTTCAGGCGTAAGTGCACCTGCGGATCAATGTGATACTATACATACGTTCGGTGTTCGTGCGCTTATATACGTGCAGCGTATAAATCGGGCTAAGTACACGATCGTTACGATTCAGGGTCGAGTTATGCAAATTTTGCCATATATCTCGACTTCCCAAGCGGATTATGTGACTTTTTTTTGTTCTTACATCCTTTAAATGTTTAATCAAAATCGATAGCACAACGACGCATCAATTTGTATTTTTCTACCGAATTGCTTTTGTAGTTCTTATTAGCAATATTAAAGCTTAAAAAATACATATAAGTTTTCGTGAAAATTATATTTTATTTAAATACAGTTATACAAAGTATCAAGTACATTCAGTGAATATAATAAGTTATAATTCAAACCCGATGTTCAGATGCTTGGATTATTATAAATATTTTTTCTATTAGAAAAGGAAGAATTGTGGATTCTAATATTAGGTACATCAATTAATTTTTATATGTGTTCATTTTGTAAATTGTATTAATAAAAACGTATTTTTTTAATGTCTCAGTGAATTTTATTTATATTTTTTATTGTAAATAATATTTTAAATAGTAATTTAAATTAATTCATAATCGTAATTCGTAATTTATATCTTTTTATCTATAAATGTTTACCCTATAAAAAGTATTAGAATGCCATTCAAAAAATAATTCTACATAAAATTGTTATACAAATACCATTAACTTCATAATTTAATAATTATATTTTGGAATGTTTTTAGCATGGCACAAAGCAGCAACTTTAGTGCCAATAAGATCTGTGGCTGTAGATATAGGTCAGAACTTGACATTAGCATGTGCAGAAGAAGATGCACTGCCACAGTCAGGAGAATCTGTTGGAGTGATGTGGATAAGGGAGGGACGGGAAGATGGACAAATTGAAAGACTAAAGGTTGAGCCTAATGGAGCTTTGCAACTTATTAATGTTAGTGCAGATGATGCTGGAAACTATTCATGCACTCTAGATGACGATCATGATGCTGTCAAAACTAGAATCAACGTACAAGTTAGAAGTAAGTTACTTAAATTTAAATGTAATTCTAAAGTAATTGCAGGTTTATATTGTATTTTTTACTCCATTTTAGCTCCTCCACCAGCTTTACACAATGTATGGGTTAAACCATCAACAATATTGGCAAATATTCTTTGGGAAGTAGCTGGCACAGGTGGTTATCCTATCATAGATTTCACTGCCGAATATCGTCTTAAACCGAATGTGGGTGAAGAACCAGAAGACTGGAAGCCTATTGTTCCAACGCACATTCCTCCAAATTCTGTAAACAATTTTTCTTTTAATGAAATCAGCTTTATACCACTGACTGTTGTTATTAAAATTGATAATTTTATAGAGGCAAATTGATGTGTATCACTTGGTGCCAAACACTACTTATTCGTTTCGAGTCTGGGCAACAAATCAGCTGGGAAGAGGAGAAATTGTTGAGGTTGAAGGTCATACTCAACACAGTAATGAAGAATTAGGTACATAATTTAAACGTGATAACTTTACATGATCTTGCATGTGAACAAATTAGTATTTATATAAAATAAATACTATTGCTTACTAATTATAATTGACAATTATTTCAGAACTTGCAAGACATCTCTTAGCAGGTGTAGAAAATTTTGACACTCGTGTCTGGGTGGCAGCAGTAGGGATAGTTATGGGTACACTTATGATTCTTGGTATAGGTACTTGTTACCTCCTCTATCGTGAGTGCAAAGTACCCTGTAAGCATTTCCTGGTAACTTTATCTAAAAGCTTTTGCTTCTACTCTTTCTCTTTCATGCTATTTATTTCTGCTGATGAAACTTATTTCCTTCTATGCAAATAAATTAAAGTAGAATATGCTAGATTATCTAAGTTTGAAAAATATAACATGATTATCTAGAGGACGAAATCTGCAGCAGAAACGATAGCATCACTAACCACTTAACTTATCTATGGCCCTGATCTCTAGCTTTCTTTACATCAGCTATTCTCCTTTCAATCAATTTAGTGCTATTCTAATACAGTGCCAATTATCTTTCACTAATATTTCCCTACTGCAAGCGCTCTGCAAATTAGCATTTAATAAATTTTCTAGCGTTCAACTTTTAAAATTTACTAGCGTTTAATAAATTTTCTTACCAATACCGATTTAACAAAGACACTTTTATAACTTTTGCACAAAACACTTTACAACATAAGGCACTAAAATAATCTGTAACATATTTATATCTTTCTATACAGTTTGCCTGTCAGTAGCACCTTTCTTACTCCTCATAGGAATGAAACCTATAACTTATGAATGGACTTTATCAACCACCAAACTTGCTCTGTCTATATAAAGAATTTTTATCTTACTCTTTTACTAACTGTTATATTTTAAATTAAGAAGCTTTGGTGGTTTGTATAAAATTTGTTATGCAGAATGATTAGTGTCATGAATAGAAAATGTTATAATAATAGTAATATAGAGCATTATGGCCTAGATAACATTGTGTGCTATTAGTAAATCTTTGACTGTATAAAACTTAGGTCAAAGATAGCACAAATATATTTGCTGGGTAAGCAATATATTTATATATATGAAAGATTTCTCGATATGTTTCCATTGATTCATTATTGTATATATATATAGATTTTAAATTGAACATAGGATTATTCGATTGTTAATATAACATAAGTTGTTCTTGAATATCCATGGCCCAGCAAACACTGGTAAAGGGAGAGGGTAGAAGCTAATATAACTCATGGCCCAGACCAATGAAAATTAATCTCCGTTCCCGAATTGCAGCGCAGCTGGAGGAGCAGGAAGTGATTGAACTTGTACCCAATATCATTCTGAATCCAGGATTTTTCGACGAAAGAACAGAACACATTCCTCAAGATGAAAATTTCAATAACCAAACCACTACACGCTTAAATAATAATAGCGTTGTGCAACCTATGCGACTTTAGCGACTAAATATTTAGATTTCTGTGGCTAATTTTTATTAACAAGTGGCTTGAGCACAATTTATGTGTCACCTTAAACGTAAGTAACTGGAATTACAAGAGGCCTCGAATCCGCCAAGTATCACAATGCGTAGAATCAGATAAGCGATGAAGATGATAATTATTGCGAAAGTGGAAATTTATGTTTATAGTCAGAAAATTGAGAGACGCATCATACATTCCGAGTATTCTAAGGAAATAAATTTTTCACTTACAATACAATGTAAAGTGTTCAAAGCATATGTAAGACTCTGCTAGGTTTTGTGAAATGGAGTAGCACATTTTTGAGAGTGTTTACCAGGATGTTCTAACATTAAAATTCGATATCGTTGCTCAGTTATCGAGCTTAAAGTCAAGAACTCCTGTAAGCGAAAAAAGGAATATTCTTAGTAAGACTGTAATTCTAAGAACAAAAGGCAAATTTTTGAAGAAACTGAAATCATACGACATTATTATTAAGCGGCAAATTTTTGTCTTACGTTCTGCATGAATTCATGTTTTTTACGCAATTATTTTTAACCATTATCACCGAACACAAATGAGATTTTAATGGACAATATCATGCAGGGAGTAAGACTTTTGCCAATAATACACATCATCCGATTAAAAAAATTTTGTCAAACACGAGGTATGATTAATGGCTTGCTTACTGCCGTTTTAAGGTGTGCAGAAGTCGTTGGTAAAAAAGTTCCTTTTTTGTGTCTTTATAAAAGTTATTGTTTTTTTATTTATTGTTATACGAATGCATTTGTTTTTTAGAGAATATTTTGATAATGCTTTCTTCCAAAAAAATTAATATAACAGAAGTCAATGCACCATATGCTCTTTCTGGAAAAATCCTGTGAATCAGAGAGTGTACAGTGTAAAAATCATAGTACTCTAATTATAAAAATAATTCTATTATGTTAATGTTATTTCTAGTAATATTATATTCTTCATATTTTTAACTTTGCATGTAACTATTCAAATATGTCTAATGCTTCAACATGCTTTTGCACTACCTTAATAACAAATGCAATATCCACTGCTATTGAATTATAAAAAGCTATGAAATCAAATTTCATCAAAACCAAATCTTAACAAATACAAAATAGCACAAATCCATGAAAAATAAGTTTCGGTACATAAACTTTTTAGGAAAATGAAAAAAAAAGAACATTCAATAAATCTTCATAACATTCAACAAATAAGAATTATTCATGATCATCATTCGGTTCAGATTAGTGGTAAATATAGGGCAAAAGTAGAATAGGTTAAGATATTTTGGATATCACCTTTGATAGAATCAAGTTTGTAATCGATCGTTAAAACAGATCTTTTCCACAAATATTCATTTTTTATGAGAAGTATCGTCTCGAATTGCATACAAAATTTAACTTAGTCAATCAATGAAGGTTGATGATTTTGATAAAAGTTCTTCCTGTACAAACAGATACATACATAGTTATTTTCCACAATTTACATGTAGTACCATATCAGAATTTATCATTATGTGAAATTTGTTATTAAGATTGTGGTATTAGGTGTTGAGTCTTTTCTTGGTAAAAAATAATAACAAAAATAATAACAAATAACAAGGTTTATTTTTAACTTATTGTTAACTTTGAATTTTTTAGATGAAACTTTTCTCAGGAAAAGAATCAAGATAAATTTGTTTACTTTTATTGCTTTTTATTGATTAATTTCAGTTAAAACACCATAAGTGATGAATATGGAAATGGTTGTGGAAATTGATTCTTGTGTGTATTAGTCTTTCATGTGTTAATAGTAAAGCTCATAATATAAGAAACATAATACCTTAATGATTCTACTTAAAACAATTACATAAGTTAAATATTGCTTTTGTCAATATAAAAATCTGACAAAAAGCAATTTGGTGCACGCAGGTTGTATAAATATTGGTTGTGCGTTGTTACATTGAAGCTTTATGATCTGTTCTTCCCTGCAGTATAATCTTATAGGGGTGAACAGATTCAATTCGGCTTCGTACTATGCACTCTGTGTTGTGAATGGTATATATACGCGCTAATGAAAAAATAATATGATAATAACAATAATGATAACAATATAAATATATATATTTATATAGCCAAGGCATCATGATATTTTAGCTATAAGCAAAGACAATTTTTTATATAAATAATAATAATGCTGAAATGCAATGATGAATATTTATCTACATATTCATATAGATAATTTTGTGCTATGATATCGAGCTTCAAGAGTGATCTAGTAGATATGCTCATTAAGAGTATTTCATGTAGAATATCATGTTCCTCTCTCCATTTAGAAGAGTCGTGTTTTTTCACTTTCTCAAGGATTGTATAAAACATCCTTAATTTTTACAAATCAATGCAATACTCTTAAAAACGATGAATAATACATTGTAACAATTGCACCCTTTTTCTATAAAGATAACTTTTCTTGCTTTAAATAATCCAGCAATAATATGTCATATATATTACTTTAGAACACGACTCTTTATATATCATGCACATTCAAATAGAATTATAATCACTTGTTTCTGCTGAAATATATAACAATAGGTGTACTGTAATTTAAATATTTAACTGTCTCTATCAAAGCTGTCTGGTGAAGGCATAGGTTTTGCATTTAGCGGCATTAATAATGTGGTGAAGCCTGATAAAAAAAAGAGTATAAATGTTACTTGATATATAAAATGAAAAATTATTCTTATAACTACCAGCTGCTATAGAAACTAACAATAAAATTTAGTCCTCTGGGTTTAGAATTCTGCCATTGCATACCATTAGAAGATCTGCATATCTACCTATGCAATGTAGGATGATCATAAAATAACTTTAATTACATTAGAAATACAATCAGTAAAATAATATCATTAGAATTGAAAGTAAATAGTAAGATAACCATGATTCTTTCTTTTTCCAATAAGATAAATACATGCTCTTTTTAAAATAAATATTTCAAATTAGTTACAACACTAATGAACACAAAAATTAATTGCTAACTTTAATTACAAGATATGTCTTTATTATTCTATACCAAAAAATTGTCAAATACTATAATGGTGTAAAATAGATATATTTTTATGAGGTAGATCACAGCGTTATAAACTTAAATCTATGACTACAATGATAATGGCAGATATTTTATGTTCATACTATAAATTACAGAAAATCATCAAAAAAATCTTAATCTATTTCTGATTAAGACTGCTTTCTGTTTTATCTAGTGATTTCCTTCATTTAATTCTCTTTTGCATATACATCTTTGAAATTCAAAGCTATTAAGCACAGCACGTGCATAGCATTTGTCATTATACCTTTGTAGTTAAATGTATTGCATTAATATATTTACTTCACATAACACACTCATGTGAAATATATATTAAGTAAAGCACAATACCATAGAATAATATAATGGTTGCTTGTGGCACCATAAATCGTCCCTAACATACATATTGCTTGCCTATGACATACCAGAAGAAAAAGAAATTTAATGTGGTTTTTACAAAAAGCTTCAAATTGATTCTGCTTTTTTCATAAAAAGCTGATTTTGCTATATGATATTTTACATATAACACGTATTTACAAATATTTGTAAATATCATACAACCATTTCTAAATCTTTTACTTTTTGTAAAAACTACATATCTGTCGTGTCATTATCTATTAGATTAATAATATTAGTTTAACATCCTTACATTAAGTGATGGTAAAAGAGATTTATAATGATATCTCCATAAATAATGTTATAGCGGATAAGTATTAGTCTCGATATTAATTCTGCGATAAGTTATTTAGTTATATATTAACTGATATAATGTATTAGCTTTTGGTGATTTCTTTATATAATTATTTATTTTGTAAAAAAAAAAAAAAAAAATGAAAAACGCAAAAACATATGTTAGAACCGAAATTTGTATATAGTATACACATTATTGTTTTGTTTCTATATTTTGTATAAATTGTTAAATATGCACGCTTGATTATATTAACTTACTTTATTTATGTTAAATATATTGTGTCAGATAAAAAAATCTAATAGTACTGCATATTCATATAAAATTGTTCACGTTGAATCAGCGTTATTTTAGTTCTAATATGTTGTACAAATCCATTCCATTGACATTATACGCGATTATAATGTGTAGAAAAATGTTTTCCTAATATCGACATGTTCATGGTTTATTTTATAAACTACGAATAATGCACATTCCATCACGTACAAATCCTATATTAAAAGAGAAAAATACGAAAATGTAACATGCTTGGGTTAAAAATTGTTTAAGTATTTTTGTGGAAAAAATAAAGAAAATCAAGGTTGTGCTTGAATGGCTGATACTATCATTAATTAGTATTTAGCTTTCATACTACAATCAGGAGACAAATATTAGTTACATATCAAAGAAGACATAGCAATTAGTTTAGTCACTTTTCACTTAGATACTGATTGCAATCATCAGATATGAACTATACTAGCTGCTATATTGTATTCATTTTTATAATAGCTTTAAAAAATTTTTACAGAAATATAAGAATGTACATTATAACATTAATTTCATGAAAATAATCTGATTTTCTCATCTTGCTATTTTAACAGGATATGATTTATTCATCGAATGAATGTATATTATTAAATTGCAATCAGAATGATGCAAATAACATGAAAATTTATGTACATTTCTTTTAACAGTATTCATTAATCTTAATATTTTATACATTTTCATTGTATTAATATAGCAGTATACATGACCAGCATACTTAATAATGTATGTACTACATATAGCTCTAATTCTACATTTTTATCAAAATGGTTGTCATAATGGTTGTCATCATAATCATCATATTTCACATAAGAAATCATACAAATTTATTTATAAAACTCATTAAAAATATTGAATACAATAAATAAAATCATTCATAACATTTGTTTCTTCCTTTATTACAATTAATCTACATTACCACACTGAGTTAAAAGTAAAGTCTTTTCAATGTCTAAGCATAATTTTTTAATACCATTAGGTGGAGCATATTCTGCTGCCAAAATAGCAGTTGCTACTGCTATTGTTTCTTGAATAGTCCTTGCTTTGACCCAAACTCTACCATTCATACCAACTGCAACTTCATATGCTTGACTACGTGCAAGTGTATTGAACAATAAGGAATTGCGATTTAATATTTTTCTGACAAGACTCAAAGAACAAGTGAAGAGCATGCCTTCAGAGCTTAAAGCACCCAATTTCTTTTCTTTACCATGAGAATCCACACATACAAGTTCTGGTTCCATATCTTTACTGGCAACTAAAAGCTTCGCAAACACAAGGTCTCCGACCTGAATGTCAGGTCGATTTTTCTTTGTAGCTCCTTCAAATGCCAGATATGAAAGAGATGCTTGTTCACTGGCACCTATATCTACCTTGAAAATATCACTACTTCTCTGTGTTACTATACCAACTACATTTTCTCCACGATTTGGTATATAACTATAAAAAGAAAATATATGGAAATCTTCTAAAAAAAATGTTAAAATATTCCTTTAAAATAGAATTTGATTACCGCTTTTGATAACTATCTACATAATATACAGCTGGTTCTGTTTTCTTTAGTACACCTGCTTTATATGCAAATACTGTATCAGCTTCGCGACGAAGTCCAGGTCCTAAAATGATTGTTTCTTTTTTGTTAATTGTAGTAATATCTTTTATAATATCACCAGGCATTACTACGTCTCCTACACTGACTTCCATTGTCCCTTAGAAATAAGTAACCTTCGTTTTTACGTTATAATATAAATTATTATAGGTTATAAACATATCATTTACTCATATCTTTTATTACGGAGTGATCATCAATAAAATTACCCATAAAAATGTATTACTTCTCAATGATATGATTATAAACATGCAAAATTATAGATAATAATGTTTGATTATATTCTGTTGTATCACGCGCATTGCTTTTAGATAAAATTAATGTTTTCTCTTAATCTCGCGCGTTTGTTCGAAACAGATTCAAAAGAAAAAGCGGCTGCGCAATGTAATTTATATAAATTGATGCAATCAATTATACAAGAATTGTTATCGATATCACGAATGTACTGGTATAGAAAATAAATGTTATTTTATTTCTGGAACTAGAGCTATTAGACTATAATAATATAATTCAACTATGAATTTGAATATTGTGGAAAAATATTGTTCTTGAAGCGATTGCGAAATACAATGCAATTTTCCTGGCCTTACGCTTATGTGCGATAGTGATGCCACCGTACGGTACGTTGCAAAGCTGCCGCGTGAAAACGGCAACGCCACAGGAATCGCGGTACTGGTTGTGTTTTTTCGTTAATTGGTTTCGTTTTAAGACGGGTTTGAAAATCGACAGTTTCGTGCATGACACAACAAGATTGTCAGTGGTGTCACTAATGTAAAGGTAATGCTTTTCGACGACGCAAAGTGTATATTTGTGAAATTTGCGCAACGTTCACCGGATCGATAATTGATTTACGTGTGTTCTATTCTAACCTACCTGCCCGTTCCTTCCAAAGTTATTAGTTCAATCATGTCACGTTGTCGATCGATTCGTCGCGATTTAGTTAAGATTTCACTTTGAACACTTGGGAGAATTCTATTAATATACTCCGCGACCCCAATAAAGATGATCTTTAGTCAGGTTTCTAAATGCCTAACCAGTATGCCTATTGTGCACTTACTGTCATTCATTGTTAAGACACTCGTTAATCTATATTATGTACAGAAATGTTCCCGTGATTCTTAGTCAACAAAAATATATATGCATATAATATCATTCTTTGAAATTTTTTTTCTTGTAAAGTTTATTCTTAAAAATATCTATTCTGACATAATAAACATGAATGGACTTATTTAATTACCTAAATTCAATTAGTATATCATTTAAATAATATTTGTAAGAATTTACTTATGTATATTCATTTTTACCAAATGTGTGTTTGTTTTTTTAACAAACATTTTACATTTTATGATTCTAGGTATAATACAAGATGTACAATGGAATTGGATTACAAACACCACGAGGTTCTGGAACAAATGGTCATGTCCAAAGAAATTGGGCAATTGTACGCAAGACTAAAGACAAAGTCACTTACAAAACAGATGAAGGAAAATTAGATCAGCTAAACAAGCAACCTAACAAAGATATTCTTGATCATGTTAGAAAAAGGAAAGTTGAAGTCAAATGTGCAGAATTAGCAGATATTTTAGAGGAACAAGGGTAAGTACATATCTTTATTTTTATAATAATATTGTACATAAATCTGATTATATTATTGTAATATCATAATTACTCAAAAAATAAATATTTCTTAAAAATAAATTTAGAAATTAGATATAGATTATGTACGAAAGAAATATAGAGCTTCATCGATCCTTTGAACCCAATAGTAAATGAGATTCCGAACTTCAATTGGATTTGGCTTATCTTTGGCTTCAATATACTCTTTCTATGCAGTGTATTTCTTCACTAAACTGCTAACTATAATTAAACAAATGTTAGAATTCTTTTTTATTTGCTTTCTTTGTGTTTTATAGATTTACATCCGAAGAAATAACAAAAAAAATAGAATCATACAGATCCATGTTAATGGGAACTGACACGAAACCAGCAATATCTAGAGATGAATTTGGTCGTGTAAAGTAAGTATATTTTCTTCCTTATTAATACATTTCTACATGATTATATTATATAAAATATGATCAAACAAAATAAATAAACAAAGTAAATGAGCTGTATTTTTAAATATGCTACAAGTAATTTCATAATATAAAATTGCATGCAAATAGTATTGCATGGTATGTAAATGATGAGCAATATTAGGTTGTTTCTATTTTAAGACTATATTAAGATCCCCTTTATTTATAAAAAAAGAAAGAACTTAAAAACCACGAATTCAATGAAAATTTAAACTTTTACGTAACTATTCGTTCTAAATCCATTCGTTTATATCGTTCCAAAACGCGCATATCGAAAATTTTGAAAACGAAAGTTTTAAGAGATTTCGAGACAAAGATCTAATAGCTACGATGGCTAGAACTCGTGTAAATGTAATGTCGGGGCTGCAGCAGTTTCTGATCGGTAGCTCAGGTTCCCGCTAAACCCAATATTATTGGAGGGTGGAGACATAGTCGCGTTCTCTCTCCCGAGTCGGCTTTCAGGGATATTACGCGGCCGATATCGACGTACCCCATAGCGCCGGCGCCACCCACGAACGGGAGGAGATACGGAGGTGCACAGAAAGAGAAACAGAGATACGCAAAGGGTCGAGCCAGAGAGAGGGAGAGTTCTGTTCCAGCATCTCTCATACTCGACTCTTTCCGCCTCAGTGCGAGGATGGACCGGCGTTACGACGCTACGCGTCGTCGACTCTCGTCGAGTACACGAATCGTCGGCCAATAGTCAGAAGAAAAAAAATCGAAAAAAAAAGAGACCAAAAACAAGAGGGAACATGTAACGGTTTCGTGATACACTCGCAAACAAACAAATCACAAAAGTCTTCCATTAGCGTATAGATTATTATATATACATACATACATACATATATATATATATATTATATATATTATATGTTTTAATTAATCGTAAGTGATAAGTTGGCGTGTTAAGTGTAATTTAAGGTACGTAGGTTGAATTCGGAGGAGGAAGAGAAATCATTCGTACTCGTGTATTAATCCAATCTCAATTCCGATTTAAATTTACGCACATGTTCCGTACGGATACGCATATCTATTATAAAATTTGTTAGATCAAGGAACGTATTAGAAAAAGATTAAGGGTAAAAAGAAACTCCTGATTCTAACGCAAAGGGAGAGCGAGAAGATTTAACAGAAGAGCATAATCCCCACGTGTTTCGAATTGATTACGAGAGAAGAGAAATCGGAAGATTTGAATGGGATCCGAAATTTTTCTATGATAAAAATCCATGTGTCTCCAGGTCGATGAATCGACAATAATTAATTAAGACGTCTTGCTTCTCTGTGCACTCGATGTGTACGGGTCGAGGCGCGACGACTATAGTGTGCCTGATACGAAGTCTTCCTTAGCATGTAAGATACAATGAAATTACGATATATTCCTATATTCTTACACGAGTCACTACGATATATATCTCTATACAATATACATGTATTACTAATTATATAAAACTCTTAAAAATCTAAGAGCAAAAACACAAGCTAGATTGAAGAGGAAATGTTTAAAAAAATTTAAGAGAAATTAACACGAAAAAGAAATTTCTCAAATAATTCCAAACAAAAAGTTGGTTATTTTAAGAAGAGATTGGTTTCAACGACGATTGCTGTTGGGAGAAATAATCGATCAAGCAACGAGGAATTTTCCTCGGTGAACAAGAGAAGATAGGGAAAGGGAGAAAAGAGGAAAAAGAGAAGAAAGAGACGGAAAGTGACGTTTTCATCATCGCTGCCGGATGATTGTTCTCGGTAGGATAGCAGAGGTTCTGAATAAGGTGCTGGTGTAATCGGGGGAGGAAGCCATTACCTGCGCCTCCAACCCTCAACCCCCTTCCGACCGGCTAAACTGTCAAAGCCTGCCTCGAGAAGGGGATTAAGCTGCATCGGAACTACTCGCATGCCCGTCGCCCGACCGGTAGAGCTCCTTAACGTAAATTAGCGGCCGATCGTACTTAATGCTCATCTAATTACCCGGCCGTTAATTATTCAAGCCCTTAGTTTGTCCTCTAGAGTTGCCAGTGGCTGACCAAGCAAATTGCTGGCTAAATGAGATAAAATTTATTGGTAACTATATCGGGAAAATACCGAATACGTTATTATAAATCTTCTCAGAAATCTTATAAGTAAAAGAAAAATCTTATAATATGTTACATCTCATAATTTGAAAACGTTTATGTAAAGGATATAAAGGAAATTTGAAAGAATTACCAAAATGTATATTTCAATGAAGGGATCAAGAAAAATATTGATTACAAATAGAAGAGAGAATTTGCAACAAGATCGAAGTTTCGATTAATTTATATATATTGTTAATTGAAAAGAATCAAGGAAGAGGAGGAGATTTTTCTATCGAGAGTTTTGAATCGAGGATTGATTATGTCTGTGACAGTAGCTCCTTTGAAACCAGCTCGTGGACGAGGTCCAGCTGATGGCCGAGCATTTTTTGAAACACTCTGGAGAGGAAATTTCTTCTTGGATAGACAGAGGGTGATGAAACGATCGCGAAAACGAAAGTTACAAGCGGCGAACGGAAAGAAGCGTGCACAGCTGCAGATGCGACAGCATTGTTGCTGTTGTCAGCGCATACAACTCCACCTCCTCGCCGGACGGCGAAGCAACATGCGCTCCGTCGTTAGGTGAATTTGTCACGAACGTTTATTAAGTGTATAATTTTTTCTTACGTTTTTCTGGCCTGCTTTTTATATTTGTGGGAACTTATCTTGTTCAGACATGAACCTTTTACTTTTCATTACTATAAAAATGGTAAATGTTCGTTCTTTTTCTTTTTTTAATATTTCGTATCGATTAATGTATTTTTAAGATCTTTTGCCGTCTACCTCTCATCTGTGAAAATTTATTGTTTTGAGATAAAATCTTTTTACATTATATAAAAATCTTTGAAAAGTTATCGAAGGTAAAAGTTATAGTTTCTACGTTCTAATAATTTTTCTAGGTTTTAAGAAAATTCTTTTTCTATATAATCATTATTGTAAAGACTCAGAACGATTGTATTTTTAAATTTGAATTAACTTTCTCGAGAAGTCCGTGGGAAGATAGAAAGACCAACTGAAGGAATTGGATTTCTCTGACCACAGATTATCGTCTCTACTTATTGTACATGGATATTCGATACCTCTAATGGCACACGGCTGATAGAATGTAGGAAAGTATCGCTATATATTCCTTTCCTATTCAAACATTGCTATAAATATATTTGTTTATTTTACAGTTTTTAACTAGAAAGATAATAACTTAAAAAGTTCTCGACAGAAATTCAAAACCTAAAAATATCAGCAAAGAGGAGATATGATTAACTGGGGGGATTAAAAAGGCAAACGCTCTCTTTGAGTTCTATTTGGGGATGATTCACACTGTTGACCCCCAATCCCACGCGAAAGGGAAACATTTCCCTGTAAACAACTGTTACCCTTTAACACGCCATACTAATCAAAAGTAACTACCTTTACGATACTATATACTTCGTTCAATTATTCTAAATATAATAATTCGAAAACAGATTCAACTCCATCTTAGGAAAACAGAAAGATAAGAGAAATGAAAAAATGTACAAAATACCAATTTTCTAAAAAGATGACTATCAAAGACTCGCATCGTTTAACTCTACCTTACATAAAGAAGAAAAGAAAATTTAGAAGAAAAAGAATTATATATTAAAATATAAAATATCTTGTCTTTCAAAAGAACAATTATTGAAACTCTTAAATCAATCATCAAACTCATTAAATTAAATAAGCCTGTTAAAGGGTGACAAGAGGAAAATAAAAAAGCATAAGAAAGAATAAAAATTATTTGGCCGTTTGATCTCCGTTTAGCGATACTTCGCAAGTGGTTGGCTGCTGAATTCGAGCGTGCAGCGGCGAGGAGTAGTGGCGCGAAAGGGATAGCAGAAAAGAGAACAGCTGGATTGTATTGATCCGCGCTCGAGCGTTGGCGTAGGGGTAGCTCGGCCGATCCCGGCCTCGCTTGCTGCTTTTCACTCGCGGGGTAGAAGAGGGGCCACCTCGATTTCTCTTCGGTATAGTCTCTCTGTTCGGTGTTATGTCACTGCCTTGCCGCATTGTCCGGACGGTTTCATCGACGTTCGCCAAGGCTACACCGAGGGACACGTCGTCCACCTCT
This sequence comes from Bombus affinis, assembly GCF_024516045.1. Taxonomy (NCBI): domain Eukaryota; kingdom Metazoa; phylum Arthropoda; class Insecta; order Hymenoptera; family Apidae; genus Bombus; species Bombus affinis. The sequence continues at coordinate 13,869,818 of NC_066348.1, read as the reverse complement.
TCCATCGTCAATCTCTTTACACGCTTTATGGATCGTCGCGAAATTTCACAGAACTAAAGCGGCCCACCAAGTGTGTCCGGTTCCGCGCGACGATGACTGTGAAAATTTCAACGCGGTACGAATTTTCCTCGTTTCACCCCCGTGTCGTGTTGCTTCCTCGTCGCGTCATCAAATTCGATTAGAACATCGAAATAGGTCATGTTACCTGTTTTCGTCCCTTCCTCCACGACATGTGTTTATTTTTATTCATAGCACAGTTACTTCATCGGATTTTTCTTATCTCGTGTGGAGAAAAATATCTTGTTGGAAAGAAAATATTCTTTAGATCACAGACATTTTTTATGCTGTTTCTGGAAGAGTAGACCTGATGGCCACGTGTTTCTAGGTTTATGTGCGAACTTGGTATACGTCCGGTGCACGGGGTCAATGTGTTCGCATATGATCTACTGAGTAAAGTTCCCAGTGCCTTTAAGTGACTATATCACACGGCAGTGTTCATCATTAAAACCTAAGATTTCTTTCTGGATCAAAAGATTTTAATTTTAAAATTTTTATTATTAATTTATTGTATTAATCGTTTGGATTCAAATAATTTACGTGATGCGAGATTACTTTGTTATTGATTTACTGTATCATTCGTACGAAAGAGATTTACGCTTGATGGAAAATGACAATACAACTTTTTCTTGCAGTGTAAGAGAGACACATCAGATCGCCGAGGCGCAGCAAGAGAAAAATGCAAAGCTACGCGAGGCGTTCGGGATATCGGAGTTCTTCGTGGAGGGAAGTAGCCTAGATCCGGAGAGGCACGCGCGCGAGGCTGAGGCAAGAGCGGCGGCGAGCAAAGTATATGAATTAGTACGGACCCCGAGTCCTGCTCCGGACACCACGTCCGTCCCGGAGAAGAAGAAACGCAAACGGTCCGGTAGTGCAATTAAAAAGAAAAAGGGAAAGAAGCACAAGAAGGAAAGGTAAAAGACAACGTAATGGTGCACGGGTCAATGGAGGCTGGATTCGATGTTTTAATTAATCCGCCAAAATAAAGACAAATAAGATAATGTAAGTGCAGATGAAGAAAATTTTAGTAATTATATTACTACATTGTACTGCTGTATATTAAAAGATTGGATATACTGTATACTATAGCGTAGCAGTAGTACTATAACGGTATACTACAGCATACTATAGTATAGTAGTAATAAAATAGTGTACAATATTGTTTGTGTTATTATAGTGCAATGTAATGATATACATTATGTGTGACTTGAATTATTTAAACAAAAAATTCGTATCGTTATCCTATGTGAGAGAAAATGTACACGAATCCAGGCTCCAAGACCGAACAGACCATCCCCCGTAGTAGCTCCTCTCCTAACCCCCGGTTAATTATTCATTTATCGCAAGTTCCACACTCGTTCATTTGCTTACTACACACCTCTTGTCAGATACTGACTCATGACTCACCTACTATTTCATGTCCCATACACCTTTCTCTGTTTCAAACAGAACTGAGGAGGACTGAGTGCCTACCCAGTAGGCTCAGTAGGTAAGTGTGGTCGTCGCGTCTACTTTCCAAAAAAAAGTTTAAAAAATTAAAAAAGTAATAAAAGAAAATAAAAGATATAATTGAAAAAATAAAAAACGATATAAAATATATGTATTAAGAAAAGAAAGAAAGAAATAGTCGAGTCTAATATATTTAGGTATTTGTCTAAATAGGCATAATTAGAGAGTAAATGTTTGCTGTATTGCTGGAATTCCTGTAACATCAAAAATTAGTAATCAGCAAGATTTTTTGTTAGATACAATGCAATGATGTAAGAAAACAGTGGGCAAACATTTACTTTGATATTATACAAAATATACACGGGTTTTTTAAACAAATAACGTTGTACGTAATCTGACGCGTAAATCATGCATTTCTATCTTTGTTGTTGTTATCGATAAAGCTTGTTGTTAATGTCATCTCTCTATTTTTTTCTGACAAGTCCGTCCCTATCGATGGTTATCAAGGTAATGCTAATCCCATATTATATCAATACTCCTCATATTTTGTATACTCGTCTTTTGTAACTTTTGAAAGATTTGGTTTTGCATAACGCACAATGTCCGGTGACTAGTTAGAAAAAAAGGAAAATCTCGCAGAACGTATGAAAAACCAAATCTTTCAAATGAGTGATTATGTAGTCGGTTTGTTAGCTATAGCCCGATATTGTGATTTTCACCTTATATATGTATCGTTGTACTTATATTTTTTATTACTTAATTCACTTGGGATTGCAGTGAAAGATTGGAAAAAAATATGTTTATATATATAACTTTTCGTTTTTTTTTTCTACATCGATACTTACTAAAATATTCACACACTGCATTTCCTATACATATACATATATATCAGTATATAAGTTAGTATCCATTTTTTAAATTGAATACCTTATCCAGATGCTGAGATAGATCAGTGTAAAAATTTCGCCCGGAATTACGCGTTCTCAACTGCTACTTTTTCCGAGTTTCTTACTTTTTAATCGAATACAGCAGGTAGCTTGTATTATTAGAATAAAGTATTTGTTTCACACACGGATACATTGTACTACAGCTTTCTTTATTGTCAGCACAAGGTATGCACTTGTCGACAGGAAGACGCCCACTGCAAGAATTAAAAAAATTAAATATTATTAACCAAAAAAAAAAAAAAAAAAAAAAAAAAATTAAACTTATTTATAGTGAAACTTTTAGAATAACTACGAACGAATTTCCTAGGTCGGAATCTCCGAAGGGTAGCAAGAAGAAAGAAAAATCCAAGAAGAAGAAAAAGGAAAAGAAACACAAGAAGACTGAGGCTAGTTCCTCTGACAGTGATTCTAGTGAAGCTTCAGATGATAGCAGGTAATCAAACTTCTAAAATTTGTATCTTTTTATACTTAATATACATACTCAATTATTAATATAATTAATTTTTTAGTTCTTCCGAAACTGAGTCAAAGAAGAAAAAGAAAAAAAAGAAGAAGAAGTCAAAGGCAGAGGCAAAAGAAAAGCATGAGGTAGGAAAAATGATGCTAAGGAAACAGATATGAAATTTCTATCTTCCTCTCTCTTTCTATACATATACATATTTATAACTATATTATATCCATATATATATATATACCTTATATATATATATATACCTTAGCACGTGAAACAGAAGCATGTGACATTTACTTTTACGTTCATTTTTCTCCTATTAGTTGTTAATCGAACATTGGATTTTATAAAATATTTTGTGTTGCCGCCTAACTTTGAATAAGCATGATTCATTGCTTGTTTCTGTAAAGATTTTTATCTGATTTCAAGTTAACAGTCATTATTTCAAAAGTGTAAATCTCAGTATTGTTTGTAATTATCAGCGCCATTTGACAGGATATATTCCCTGAGTGAGTACCAGATATGCCGCTACTCAATGTAATAATAATTTTGTAATTTTTCTATTCGTACGAATTTTTGCGATTGTTGTTGCCTTTTCACTCGTTTTGTGTCAAGCACCATCACGTTTACGAGAGAATAAACGAATAGGAGACTGCTTGTTCTCTGGCCTAGGTGCAATGCAAACAGATTAATATTAAAATAGTATGTAACGTTTACATTATCAACTTCTCTGATTTTTTTATTTTCTCAATTATGTTTCTTTCGCGGACACATCTCTTCAACTGAAACACTTCGTACATTTTTATCTTCTGAATTTGTACTAGTGCGAATGAGCAGACTCCAGAGAATCTTTGAACAATTACGATTTCTTTTTTTTATCCTACTGACAAGTACATATGCATGATTGATGTTCGCTAGATAATCCTGTCTAACATAGTAATCCATATTGTTCTTCTTCTAGAAGAAAAAAATACCCGTCAAGAAGAAGCATCAGTCATCCGAGAGCTCGTCAGATAGGTAAATTTCAAATTCAAAGTTTTTCAAATAAATTTTTCAAATAGAGTAATTGAATAATCTCAAATAGAAATCACTTTTTAATATTACATAGTTTTATATTATATATAAGTTTGATGAATTTTCAGTTCTCCGGAGAGGCCGAAAAAGTCTATGAAGCATGACAAAGTTGTAGAGAAAGCTAAGAACGATGAGACGGAGAACACAACGAAAGAGCCTCGATCGAATCGCTCACCAAAGAAGCAAGAGAAAGGTCGAAACGAAACTCCTCCTCCCAAGAGGAAAGATTCTCCCGTTAAAAAACCTGCGCCAGAGAAAAAGGATAAATCACCAGTTGTACATAAGAGTCCTCCACCAAGGCGACATAGATCACCATCAAGAAGTAAAGCTGATAGAGGAAGGTCTCCTAGAAGATATTCAAGGTCACGACGAATCAGCCCTTCACCAAGGAGAAGAAGGATTTCGAGATCTCCAAGAAGATACAACAGATACTCCATATCCAGAAGCAGAAGTCGATCGAGGTACGATCGTTATGGATCACGACGTCGATTGTCGCCACTTCCTAGACGCAGGAGATCTGATTCTCGAAGAAGATCCAGGTCTCCCAGAAGACAGAGGGATAGACGAGAAAGATCTAGAGATCGTCGTAGAAGTCGTAGTAGGACAAGAAGTAGATCTAGAAGATCTACTTTGAGTTATTCTCCCGTACGGAAAAATCCGGAACGGTACAAACACATATTAGAAGAGAAGAAGAAACGAGATCAAAAGAAGAATCACGATAACAAACGGAAATCCCGGTCAACTTCGAAAGCGAGAAAAATGCGAACAATTACACCAAGAGTTAGGTTACGTTCTTCGAGCGAGGATGAAACAGATATAGCAGACGACGAACCAAAAGCAGAGGACGAAGAAAAAATGAAAGAAATGCATACATTGAAGCGATTACAGAGTGGATTAGCCGCGAAAGCCAGAGAGACTCTTGGTAAGAAGGTAATAAGTCCAGTAAAGATTAAAGTTGAGAAGAAAGAAGATAGCGTGTTGGATATAGCTTTACCAAATGACCCGCCCAAAATGGTACAAAATACTATTGGTCTTGTGCAAGAGAAATCTAAGTCAAAATCTCCTATATCTCATTTGCCTGCTATTCAGTCTCCAGTGTCTAGCAGATCACCCTCACCAGCTTTGCCATTGACTAGAGAAGAGGCTGCAATAAAAATACGATCTCCGAGTGAATCGCCTCCTCCATTGCCACCAGTCTTAAATAAGGTTGACTTAAGGTCACCGAGCATGACAGCTAAGACAAATCATCGTTCGAAGTCTCCTAGTATCACCAAGAAGAATTCGCCAGTTGCCTCAAGGAAACACTCGTCACAGAGCAAATCGTCCTCACACTCACCGCCCGTATCTATCTCCCATAAAGACACTACTGTAAAATTACGTTCTCCAAGTGAATCCCCGCCTCCGATTTCTAGTAACAAATCTAAGCAAAGATCTGCATCACCAGTCATCTCAAAAAAGAGTTCTCCTGTTTCTAAAAAGCATTCTCCGAGGAATAAGTCTTACTCCAGGTCACCTTCCAGGTCGTACACGAGATCTGTGTCACTGGAGAAAAGGTCTTCCAGATCGCCTCGGCATCGTTCAAGGTCCGCCTCCAGAGACAAAAAATCGCGTTCTGTATCGAGAAGCAAGAAATCGGCATCTCCTAGACACAGGTCTCCAACATCGCCATCAAGATCGAAGAAATCATCTAAATCTCCGGCAAGGTCAAAGAGATTGAGCAGGTCAAGGTCTTCTTCGGAATCAAAACGATCTGTATCTAGATCTCCGTCACGTTCAAAAAAATCTCCGTCTCATTCCCCGGAAAAGTCAAGATCTAGGAGTAGAACCAGGTCGTTATCGAAAGGATCCAGGAGCCGATCTCTATCGAAGAAGTCTAGAAGCAGATCTCTGTCAAAGAAATCGCGTAGTCGATCACTGTCGAAGAAATCTAGAAGTAGGTCGCTATCGAAGAAGTCAAGGAGCCGTTCGCGGTCATTGTCCAGGCTGTCGCGAGATAAAGAGAAGAGAAGTCATAGTAGGAGTAGTTCACGTTCTTCTTTAAGGTGAATAATTAGTCTTTTTTACGTGTATTTCCTTTACTCTGTTCTTATAAGAAATTGTTTAATGTATTTCTATTTTGTGTTCAGTTCAAGGCATAGTCGTAGAAGTTTCTCTAGTTCATCGCGGTCATCAAGCAGCGTTTCTAGTAGGTCTTCTCGTTCAACGTCCAGCAGTTCAGCTTCTAGTAGGTCTCGGTCTCCGTCGATACCTCGACGTCATGGCTCACCTAGTTTTCTAGATAGACGTCGTATTACAAGGTAGGTATCTATACAACGGTAGTTTCGATATCGTAGCATCAGATTTTACAGCGCACCACGCCAAATCTTGTAAGCTCACATTGTTGTATCAAACGTAGAAACGTTTATCTTCTTTCGACTTTTATTTTTTATTTTCGTTTTTTGATTTTATATATTCATCATCGATGTATCCATCTCATGATTGAAACGCTCACTTGTTTAAGAAGTTCCGATTAATAATAAGCAATTTGCAAAGCGACGATATCGATAAGTTTACGATGAATTCACGCTTGGACGTTCTTTTATTAATGCTATTTTGTGTTGTGTCCTACAGAGACAGATCGAGGGACAGGCATAGAAGATAAAGTTACGACTTCGCACAGATGTTTCTATTACTTTCCTATAATTATAATGTAGTAGTAAACATGTGATGCATACCGAATTTCACTTTTAATAAGTAAATGAAAAAAGAAAGAGAAACAAAGCAATTTTAGCTGCAACCGTGAAGATTAGTTTAATGATTATTAATGAATAAGCATAAAGAATGGTGTAGTTTAATTATAATTATTCGTGCATATTATGGCACACGAAAACTTTATCAGTATCAATTCAATAATTTTCTAAGGAACTAATTTCGACACTCATATACACTTACTATGCAATGCGTCTAATTAGCGAACTCTCCGCATCTAATTACCCGCGTTATGTATAATGAAAGTATACTCCGTCACAACTTATATATGAATTTCGTTTCAAGTCAGTCAACTATACTTATGTTTGTATGATTTTTTCTTCCCCCTTTTTTCATTTGTATCTAATTGCTTATAAAATGATTTAAACATGAGTAGACGTAGCATGCGTGTATTTTCCTTATAAATTATTGTAAATGACATATTTACAGTAGAGATTCTCTTTTATTTTGTCAGTCACAAATAAAATGTATTTACCGCTATAAAAGCAAGCTGTTTTCTTTAGTTCTTGATATACATTTTTGTTCGTTGTGTTCTATGAATCATTTTCAATCCACTGCCTTCCTTTATTAAAATTACAGCAAGGTAAGTAACACGTTTTTATTTTTGCATGGTTTCTTTTGTTGCATTGCATGGTTTATTTTGCACGTTCCTTTTTTTCAATATCTATTATTAATGATAATATATATTAATATCTACTTAAATTATTTAATTCATGTAAGAGTTGTTTACGATTAACATATCTTTATCTAATTTTTAACAATCGTTTTTTATTGTATATAACTGTGTGATTATCATAATATTAACAGTTGTTAATTTTAGCGCCAGGAAACGACCAATTCCATATCATCGACCTACTCCGACACCACCTTCGTCACCGAGTAGTTCAGATAGCAGCAGACATAGTAATTGGTCAAGTCCAAGTCATCGATCAAGTTGTTCCCCGAGTCGAAGTCCATCATATACGCGTTGAAGCGATTGTGCGAATCCCCAAAGACTAGACGTTCCTTTCATGTATCAGATTTAGAATGGTGCGGATCATGAAGGTCCTTTGATGCTTTTTTCTAACATCATGTCTTACATCATGTTAAATCATGTTTATAATGTTGGAAATTGACACGATTGTAAAGAAAGGATTCACTGTATTTTTTCGTATCAGGAAGGTACAAAGATAATACACCATTCTGAGTTTGGTGCATCATCTTTAAATCTTTGTAAATTCTTAATATGCATTTACATGTTTGATCTCGTAACTCGTAACTTAATAATACTCATCGATGATGGTTCACAGTAATACCATCAGCTTCAGTATTAGTAACACTAACGTTATTTCTATTGCTCCATTTTTATTTTATTTTATATTAGGTAAGAATGATTTTAATGTATTTACAGTATGATATTTATATCATTACTAGGACAAACATATTACCAAAGAAACAAAAGATTTAAGTTTGTCTATCATTCATCTTTCAATTTTGTGAATTGAAACATGATTTAAAAGCTAGATGTGCAAGAGTAACCAGAGATAAGATATTTTAATAATAGGATATATGACTAATTTATAGCAAAATTTTATAACACCATTATTTTTGGAAGTACGTTATCTTCCTCGATTATATTGTCTCACGATCTTGTGAATTTTATGTCTTCATAAAATAATGTTTTTCGTAGACTTATGTACATCTACGTACTTAAGCAATAAGAAGACAATGATGATTATAAGCATCATGACGTATGTTGATTGCAGCTTCTTAAGATCTCACATTATTCAGTAGCAATTCTATTATTTGAAGGTTCATTTAAAACTACTCTAGTAGTACAACGTCCGGGTGATTATCTAATCATATAATTGTTTGTTATACAAACACCAGCTAGTCAAATTTTAAACATTCCATTAGTAATTAACGTACTGAAACATTATTCAAATTGATCTATTAATTTTTCAAGGAAGTAATTCATATTTTAGTGCAATGTTTTACACTTGTTCCTTTTGTATATACATATATATTATTGTGTATAGATTCAGCACCATGATCGTTTGCTATATTAATTTATTTATTTTCTGACTTATATATTTATCTATTTATTTATTTATTTATTTATATCATGAATAGCTAGTCATTTGTCAATTGAAGACAAGAAAAATGTATAAAAGTGATGTTAAACTATTAGAGTTTCGTTTACTGGCAATACTCAATTTATTTGAATGCTAGTCAGAAAGTTTTCATTTGGCTGTAAGGCCAGGCAGCGTACCAAAAGACATAATTAGACTAGTCTTGATTATTCAAAGTTAAGTCTTGAAAATGTATGTATAGGGTTAAAAAATCATATTTGAAAAGTCTACATTGTTTATGATTAGGAGGAAAAACTATGTAGAATTAGTTCTTGCATAATGACTGACTCAGTTTTATTGAAAAAAATGTCAATTGCTATAGTGTTGCAACATTAATTCAACCTTAATGCATATCTATGAAACGAAGCTGAAACATAAATATGTAGGTACTTATCACGTGAAAGACTCGATTTTAGAATTAATATATGTAAGGTCTGGAAAATTCATTCTATCATTTGATTAATGCGTTTTACAATATTGCAAAACTCTGACAAAGTATGAAGTGGAAGTTATTTATACGAACGTAGGAAGGAAAACCATTGTTATCTTTGCACACCATGGCTCTTGACATTAATATCTATTATTCATAATTTACAGCCATCAAATGTTACCATCGTTGAAATGAAAGAAATTCTGATTATATCTGTAATATACTCTGTATTGTTGTTGTGTGATTAAATTAAAAAGCTTAAAATATTTTCTTCTTCTTTTACAAAGCATACAAAATTCATTTATATATATATATATATATATATATATATATATATATATATATATATATAACCATTCTTATACCACAGCTTAGGTACTAGTAAGGATACTACTAGTACCTAAGGATGTTCAGTTTAAAACTGTATATAACGTACAGTAGTACAATTATACACAGATTAAACTGTATAACATTGGAATGAGAAATTATTTACATAATTTATGTATAAAATATGTAATGCTTGATAAATATGTACCCCATAAGCAGCATATCCTTTTTATATTTAGTAATATAAAAATTAAATCTCTATTATATTAATATGTTAGTATCTTGATCCATTGATGTTATTTTGTAGCTTTTGTCTGTTTAGAACGCTGTTGTGCAAGATATATAGCCCAACAGAAACCAATAAGATTTACCACAAGAACACGTAACTGAAAAAGATTGTTAAATATGTATTAACTTTGAAATCATTGCAGTAAGTAGTTTAATGTACGTTATTAAATACTCAAGTGAACTTACAATTGGTGGAACATATTTTAAGTTAATAAACTGAAGTAATGTTAAGTATTTTAAATTTGCAGTAAGTACTGGCAAATATAACTTTTTCATTTGTTTCAAAGCATCATCATGTGAACTACCCTATAACAAAAAGGAATTTGGATAACTGGAAAAGACAACAAGTGATGGAAACAAATTGACATGCATAAATAGATCATACCTCAAACACAGATAACATGTATAATGCTAATGCCTGATAACACGGTGTATATAAACATCTTTCTATTAACAAAAGTATTAAAGGGTTTCTCACAAATGGATTTATATATGTATAAAAATAATGTGGAAGTGGGCCTCCAAAGAATAGCCTACAAAAGAAGTAATACTTTGAGAGGACAAATAATTTTTTGATGAAAAATTGCAATTATACTAGCTGTACTTAAGTACTTGATTTAGTCCATAATTTATTGAAACTTACCCAAAGAGAGCAAATGCGAGGAAACTGTCTTCATTGAAACGCTTTGCACCAGATATTTTTTGCGAAATAAAATTTCCAAGAGCTGCGATGACACAACTAAAAGAACAAATAACATTCTTTTCAAAATATATTTTAAAAGTGGAACGCAATTTGTATTCGCTATGACATACCTAGTGATCGCTTTAGTTTTCAGTGGACTCGTATAAAGACGTTCGAAATAAGCAGAAGTAAGTTGAAATATTAAATCTTTAGGCTTAGAAAGAGCCATTCTGATTGTTCTATTTCTCTATATCAAATGAGTGATAAAAAGGAAGTGAGAGTTAAACGTGGTATTTCGCCAAAGTATGAACCGAACGATCTGATAAGAAACAGTAAATTGTAGTGAACACTACAAACAGTTAAATGCAACACATACAAGTTCCGTTGATCTGGTAAGTTATTAGCATATAACGCGATCAAACTAAAACTAAAAGTATTAATTTATCGTACTATCTGAAATTGCATCACAATAAAATAAATAAGCTTAAAATAATGTATATAATATCATAATTTGACAGATTACAAAATTGGCCACAGTACATAGTACATAAGTCGACAGTGTCGTAAGATAGTTAAAAAACAGATATAGCCTATAAAAAAAGAATAATCGCTATTTTTTTTGTAATATTTTTTCCATGATTATAAAACATGTATTTAACCTATATTAAAATGTGTATATATTCTTTTTAGTAATGTCGAGGTTAGGTTTTGTGTGGTAGTATCAGTGTATATACACTATATGTACATATGTATTGTGTGCTATAACTGTATATCAAATATTAGTAAATTTTTCATCAAATATTTAGGACATGGCCCAAGGAAAATTAAAAGTGAAAGCTAAAGTGCCATCGACGGTAAAAGGAAAAAATAAGAACAAAAAGAGTTCTGGTATTCAAAGACGAAATAGTAAGTACCTTTTTATAAACTTCTATCATAAAATAAAGCGTTGTAAATTGTAAGTAAAAAAATTAAATTATATTTAAATTTATTTACAAAAATTGTTTGAATTTTTTTTATTTATAGATGCACCTATTCAACCTAAAAAGAAGAAATTTGAAGAAACACATAAGTTAAAACAAATGATTTCAAAATCAGTTAACAAAGCAATGGAAGATGAATTGAGAGAAAAAGCTTTGGAAGGAAAAAGATCACTTACTAGAAAGGAAGCAGTTACCTTGAAAAAGAAATAATTTATAGTATTATTTTAAGATTGATACTAAAAGAGACTATTCTTTATTTTATTGAAATAATAAATGTAATATAAATAAAGATTTGTATTGTAAAATGAACAATACAATGATACAAAACAATACAAAGAATAAAAATAAATAAGCAAACCATTTCAATATATATATGTAAAATTTATTGCTAACAGAGGGATGTAAATAATGGGAAAATAGTATAAAATCATTCATCTGTTAAGATTTAAGATCATTATTTTAATTTGTATTGTTATTTTATAAGATAATTCTGAACATGAAATCAATGGCACAGTGACTTATAGGATATAAATATAAAAAGAAAATAATAATTTTCAGTGCACCTGCAAAACATCCCGTAATAAATTACTTTTTTGTGCGATTATCCGACAATAGTTTCTTAGAAGGCACAAAGGTTTCGTTTTTAATTGATTCACATCGACGGCGAAAGGTTTTCATTTCGCTGATAATGCGCTAATTACAAAAATAAACATTATTTCACAAGATATTTTACATAACTCATATAACAAGGTACAAAATTGTGAGTTCCATTTGATAAATGTACTAAATTTTAATATATTATCTCTTCTTAATAAACTTCCACTCTAGATCACATCGATTAAGGCTGCGTTACGTATCGTATTTTGTAGGCTGAACGCTTCTTTCTAAGTACAAGTTCGTTTAAAATATTATTTGAACTTTATGGAGAAGCCACCTACAACGTTAAACACAAATACAAGTTGAGCAGCATATCTTATTTTGAATCTACCAAACGTTCTACAGTAGTCCCCGTTTAATGTTCGCTGGTTGATGAAAACTATTCTAGAAGGCGAATTCTCAGAAGTTACATGGGTTTATTCTCTTTCGGTACTTTCATCTCAGACTGCATCAAGAGCGAGACTGAGACATTCAGAGTGAATGACACGCTCACTCTGTAATACCAATTCCAGGAATTTGAGGGAAAGACTCCGCGAACATTAACTGGAGTAAAACTGAACTAAACACAAAGCGAGGATTATATTTACCACTAATAAATGTCCACTTTGTCTGTTTTTACTAATGGCTGGAGTTGTACCAGTTCTGAATTCAATCACACCTTCTTTACCACTGACTAGTTTATGTGACACCCTGAAACATGATATTAGTTAAGCACCCAGCATGAGCATATTTGTTTTTTTTTAATCAGGGTTCATTTCTTTAATTAGAATTAACTATTTTTATTTGTACTTACGATTCCGTATGAACAATTTTAAGAATATTTGGGTTATTAGTGATATCAATTGCTTTTGTTAATGCTTCTATGATATGTGGTACCTCCAAAATTAAATCACCCTAAACAAAACAAAAGTAACGACAATTAAGAAATATTAGTAATTTATTTACACTTTTTTAATAGTATAATAATGACAAACCTTATCCTTTTTTAATTCGGGTGGTATCCTAACGATCAATAAATTGTCCGATTCTCCAGTAACCACCAACTCTTCAATTGATTTATAAGGTAATCGATGTTTAAGTTTGAACGTTTTTAAGGTATCTAAAATATACACAGCATGCTCTGTTAAAATTAATACCCTTTCACGGGGTTTATAACCATGTCGATCATATTTAATAACAGGAGTCGCATACTAAAGAAGAGATAAATAAAAAATATTATTAGAACTAAAATTTAAAAATTATACATTTTAAATATAGAAAATTGTTTACTTTTATAGTTTCATTTTTAGAAAGATGATTATTAATGAAACTCTGTCTCAAGGCATTGTATTCGGGACCAAGCCGATCATTCTTGAACTTTGGTCCAAAACTCTTTGCATAAGATTTCTTTTTGTCTTTGAAGAGAGATTCAGCCAAAATTTTTAATTCGAATTGCTGCTTATCCTCTTTTGACAAAGCCAATCTATAATTCCGAGCTTTCCATTTTTTGTATATGATGCGCAAATGCTCTGAGGCCTAAATCGAAACATCATTATTACTTTATAAAAAGACACATACATACATAGAATTAGACAGTCGTTTATCTTACTTCTCGACAAGAATATGGACATGGTGGCCAATAATTATTTAACACACCAACTGGAAGTGACTTAGAGAGCTTGATTAACCACTGAGATTTTGCTAGCTCGATAAAAGCGATGTTAAGCTCTGTTGGTGGCCCATTTCGTGTAATAAATCCTTCGATAAATCTACATAGAATTATTTTAATTTATTGTATATATCTAAAATGTGTAAAAAATATTTAATCAAGAAAATTAATTCATAATACCGTCGAATAATAATAACTGCTTTTCGTCTTCTTTCAGCTTCCTGTTTCCCCAACCATCTTCGAATATATTTTTGAAAAACTATTGCTGCCTTTCTCATGTTTAAATACCTTCGTCTTATTAATATACATTTCCATTTACTTTGAATAATAGCAGCTATCTCATGCTTCTTCATCTGGAAGGCGTCTTCCGTATCGAATAATGTCTTAGGGAATCGAATGAATAATTTTGTACTGTGTAATAAATTTTATCCAGTGTTAGATGCATTTTTCAATAAATAAAAATTATTTATAATGATGAAATAAAATGATTATGATGATGTAAAAAATAATGTAACTTTTTATTTATGTTAACAGTTCTTACTTGCCCATCCTGTATTCATCTTCTTCGAAACCAAGATGACATACGAGTACCTGTACACCTTCTTTAGCGGGACCATGATAGTTAGGCCATGTTTGTGGACACAGAGATTTATAACGTTGTAAGAATTGTTCATACGGCCTTCTGTAGGCAAAACCTGCTCGCCTTACTCTTAAATTTTCCATAAGACCTAAATACTTTACTTGATGCAGTATAATTTTCTCGTTGAATTTATCTAAAATGATATTACAAATATTTTGAAATATGTGAAATATTTTTCGAATATAATAAAATAGGAATTACTGAAACTTACTAGGTATTTTATAGTCATTGGGCTTAATACAACGAATATAAGAAGGTTCTTTGCCCATAAGAATCTCCACCAGATTATTTAAACTGTTTTTAAATTGCGTAATAGCAGTATCTGGTCGTTTTTTACTGGTCAAATCTTTTACGTCAAACACGTTCTACAAAATCATAAATTTTAATATGAAGAACCGAGGAAATAATGTTTCGATATCAATTAGTGAAAGTACCTTAATAATCGAGTTTGTCGTGTGCGACATTACTTCACGCAAATCCCTATATAATAAATCATTATTCTTCTCAAGGAACCCACGGACGTTGTATGTTACTTCGCCAGCGTAATGTACCAATCTAAACTCCTGAAATACACAATTATGTTAGGGAAAATTATATTAGAAGATTATATAATAAATTGTGAGGCTTAGGTCTTACATCACGTCCCATAACTTTCTGTGTTTGTAGATCTGCTTTCATATGGCTTATGTAATGAGGATGATTATTCAAATTTACATTCAATTTTTCCAGGAAGCTCAAATCGGTTGGTTCTCCGGGACGGAGGCATTCTTCATCCATTAAGGATATTATACCTGAAACAGATATACATAAAATAATATATCATATTTACATTTTTCATTAATTTACTAATGTAAATTTTGAATTAATACCTTTATATTTTTCTTCGATTAAATCGCAAATGACTTTATTGTTAAAATATTGAACATTTTCCCACGTTATACCCTCTCTCAAATACTCCTCTTGTTCCGATTTCAATGTCAATTGAATAAAAAGTTGCTGCAACTTCTCATTGCAGTAATTTATACAGAACTGTTCGAAGCTATTGAATGATATCTTTCATGAATCGTGTAATGAAAAAAAGGCGATTATCAAATAAACATTATTTAACCTTAGAGATCATGTACCTGTTCTTCTGAAAGATTTCGAAACCATAAATATCCAGGATTCCTATGACCATTTTCTTACGCGGATAGTTAATCGGCTGCAAGGATTTATTCAATCTGGTCACGAGCCATGTGAACAGTCTGTCATATACAGCTTTCGCCAACGCGTCCCGTGCATAAATCGCAAATTCTCTGTTCAACGGGGAAACGACAACGTCACCGTGGGCGTCTATGGTGCGATTTGTAAAAGCCCCCGCCAACTGCTTTATGTCGCAACCCAATAACTGCGAATGAATATAAAAATTGAAAATAATTTGCCAACAAATTTCCATCAAACAAATCGTAAGAGACTGAAAGATACTTTATTATCTATTTTACTATTTATGTGTGGTATGAACGCCTTAGACTTACAGCGGCAACTGCCTCGACAGAAGCTGGTTTTAAGATTTGCGCGACACTATCTTCCTCGGTAAAACCAACATTTCCCATGTGCAATACCGATGCAACTATTGCGAATAAGTCATCCTGTTCCTGCTGAGTCATCTCCATAGTCTTCATCGCCTTTATTACTTCATTATACTGAGTCGTATCGTCGATACTGTCTACGGTGCCTTTCGTCTAAAAATAATATGGAACCTGTCTCACAATGTACGTTAAAAAACAGTCGGTTGATTAGAAAGCAAAGATAATAGCTTACCCCATTGGTAAGGTAATAGTACGTATCTAAATTTCTCTTGAGATATAACTTCCGCAAAGTCTCCTCGCTCGCTCCGGCTAATAATTGATAAAATATATGAAAATTACGCTCTCCCGTAAATTGATGCACTACTCGTGATTTCTCGAGTAGGTAATTCAAGATGTTTCCACCGATTGGATCTCCCTGGAAAGATATTAGATTTCATTCGTTCATAACACATTCTTTTCGCGCGAATGAGTAGGTATTAATAACTATATATGATACAATTAACATTATTTAAACATTTGAAATTAATACTAATAGACGATAAAGACAATGAGACAGTTCATTCATTTGTACCTGGAAATTAAATTGGATATCCATGTACTTGCCGAAACGGGACGAGTTATCATTGCGATTAGTTTTCGCGTTCCCGAAAGCTTCGAGCACCGGATTGCTACCGATCAATTTGTCATTTACTTCTTCCACTTGTTTCTTGTGCCCGGTGGCAGCTGCGATAAACTCTAGCACCTTCTTCGAAGCTTCGGTTTTCCCTGAACCGGATTCGCCTAAACGATCAGTTCCAAGCTCCAAGTTAAGTCTATCTCTAGCATAATTTATTACATTACCGCAGAAATAGAATTTTCTTAAAATACCTAACAAACTTTATTTAATTATTGGAAGAATGACTAAATCTGTAAGCATGTTTCTTACCGGAAATGAGAATACATTGATCCAGATTCTCCTTCAACAAAGATTGATAAGCAGTATCAGAAAGCGCGAAGCTGAAAGGAAACAAAAGATTCTAAATTATCGGTTATTTGAAAAATAGAACACTTTGTACTGTAGTTTAGTTTCTTACATGTGCGGTGGAGCTTCGAAGAAATTTCTTCCATGGTAGTATTGAATGGTTTCCGAGTTGTAAATTGGTAATTTCTTGTAGGGATTCACTGATATCAGCACTTGACCAATATACGTCTAGAAAAATAGTAAGAAGCTCGTCATAAAGTTGGAATAGAGCAATAAAAAATAAAACTCTAGGTAAATATGAAACAGGTTGGCCGATTAGTTAATGAAATTATCACAGTGTCTCCAAATACGTGTTTGAGGCATAGCTAACTGAATTGGTAAATTTTCTGCAAACGTAGTTGTAAGTGTATAACTGGCTTAGAAATCGACAAAAAATTCCTTTTTTATCTACGGAATGTTAGATAAATATTACTTTGTATTTTTAAATCTCGACATCTTTTTAATAAGGCTTCATTATAATACTACATTCTTTGAATCAACAATGTTTATCCAAAATATACGCTGCTGTTACCTGTGTTAGCTGATAACACGTACGAGGATAATAAACTAACTGAAACTTCAAGCACTTATCGCGAGAACTTAAAAATTTCTAAACGTTGCCTCGTATCTGTCTAAATTTGAATAAGTTAGCTGAAAAATTGCCATAAGTCTACGTGCTTACTTAACTCTACCGATAAACTAAGTTTTCTATATTTTCATAAATAAATTTTATCCAATTTTTAATTATATTTTCATAGACAAATCTAAGCGAAATAATTTTCTAAAATTCAAGTCGATCGAAAGTCTTGCTTGCGAGTACATTTAACTAGACAATACAGAAAGAAAGCGACGCCAGACTTCCGGGTAATTGGTTCGAGTAGTTCATTCATAAAAATCTCTTACTCACATAGATCAAATTCTCGTTGAAACGCTTTCGCAAATTATCGATAAACGCGTCCTCGCTCTGGAAGTCCTCGAGAAGAACGAAGTCCTGGACACCGACGCGGTCACGCTCGTGCAGACCACGTTCCATGTTTCTACGTAACTCGCTGCCAGTCCTGGGGACTTCCGGTGCCCGTGCCTTGCCGGAACTTCTCACAACACCTCCAGTGTCGGATACCGCACGCGCCTCGCTATAATAGGTCAGGGAGCAAGTTACTTTTCAGATGCATGATAATGAGTAGTTTGTTCGAAGGAATTTTTAAATGAAAAATCTGTAGAACTTTATATAGAAGGAGGGGAAGAAACAGTAATTTTAATAACGAAGCTGCTCCGTTTTTTCTATCATCTTTGATCCGTTTGTATTTTTTATCGTTAAAAAATTGCTCTAGAAAGATGTAAAGAAATAGTTAAATTAAGAATTAAATAATTCACAAAAATTCAAAGATTATAGTTGGCTTAATATATTTTTAGATTAGATTCAAGGATTGTAAAGTATAAAATAAGTTTTGCGATAAAAGATGTAATAAGAATATCCTGTGATTTTTAAAATATTTATTTTCTATTTAGTTCTATAAGGTGTTGCACGTTTTATACAGGGTGGTTGGTAACTGGTGGTACAAGCGGAAAGGGGGTGATTCTACGCGAAAAAAGATGTCGAAAATATAGAATAAAAATTTTTCGTTTGAGGCTTTGTTTTCGAGAAAATCGACTTTGAATTTTCGCTCGGTACGCGTGCACTTTATCACGTCTCGTTGAAGATCGTTGTCTCGATGGATATTATCGCAGTTTAAGTTTCTTTTTGCCGTAACGGAAAATTAGGAATACATAATGAAATAATACGAAGTAATCATAAAGTTTATTATTGCAAAAATTGCTGAAAATGTTGTCTATTTTGCCGAACACATACTTCTGCTCTTCTAATTAAATTTCTATGAACACTTTCCAACGTATTCGATTGTTTTAAAGTATGAAAGGCTACAATAATCTTTTCTTTCAATTGCTCGCAACATGCGATTTCTTCGGAATAGACAATTGATTTAATATGGCGTCACGCCATAAAGTGCACGCGTACCGAGCGAAAATTCAAAGTCGATTTTCTCGAAAACAAAGCCTCAAACGAAAAATTTTTATTCTATATTTTCGACTTCTTTTTTCGCGTAGAATCACCTTCTTTCCGCTTGTACCACCAGTTACCAACCACCCTGTATAATTATATAGCGTTATATAGTAATTTAGTTTCCATATAAAATTATACATCATTGTTCAATTTCTTAAAGTGCCATAGTGTCATCCTCTTTTTTAAGGATCTGACTATGTACCTATATTGTCTCTTTCGTATAGTTGTTGCCTGCCTATTCGCATATTATGATCGATCGGCGATGAGATTTGTGAACTTAATTGCGGCCAAGACGTATGCCGATTTCTCGTGGACGTTACACGATACTGAGCGCGAGAAAGTGCGGATTGCGAGTATTGTTCGATCGCCGGGAAGGAAATCAACACCCTGAACTTCGATGGCGCTTCACGCGATCGGTGTCGATTTTCCGTGTGTGGTCGCATCGACCATCGACATGGATACGCACCATAGAAAAATAGTAAAACGAGATAGACCATCTCGTTTCTCTCCTTAAGCTTCCGAAATCTTCTAATCTCTATTTACTACTATTACTACTACTACTACACACACACACTGTCTCTCTCTCTCTCTGTCTGTCTGTTTGATCTCTTTATCTGTTTGCAAACTTTCTTGCAACTTAAAAAAGCTAAGAAAGTAAAAATCATGTTGATCTAAATTTTTTAATCTAACGAACGGATCTAACTTTCGTAATGAAATATTTGTTGCATCAAGAAAAGGAAAGAAAATTGTAATCAAATCAACTTATTGACTGACGATCTTTCTTCCTTGAAATTATTATATTAATTTTATTATTTTAATGTTATTAGTTTAATTGGAAATATATTTTTGATATATTACACGTATGTATCTTTGAATTTAAAGAAAAACTCTCATCTGGAGATGATCTCGCTTGATGATGAATGCAATGAAATGTGTATACATTTTTGTTCATTAATCTCCAGAATGGGAGAAACGTCACATAAAAAATGTATTGTCTATGATGAATAGCGATATAGTCATTAGGAGAATTGCAGATTGGTGATAAAGTTACTGATTAGATACCAAAGCAGTGTTGATAGACGGTAAGAGATCGATGAAAAGTTGTAACACAAGAAACTATGTAATTCCCATATTTCATTTAAATTATCACGAATAATAAATAATAACGAATAAATTATAACGAAATCAGTTTCAATTGAATCACTAAGTATAAGTAGAGGTTGCTTTAAAATTATGATTATGTAAGAAAGGAATAAAGATATTAGTCTTTCGATTATAATACTGTCACAAATTTTATGACTGTACTTACATTAACTTCTTGAGAAACTGTGTATCGCAAAATCAATAAACTATCAACGAATAATACACATAATTTACTATCTCTCACGGTTGAACATCTTCTCGTCTCACTTTCAGCCTTCAAGTAACAGACTAAAACGCTAGACTACCGAAAGATCCAGGTAGAAGACTATCAATCAGATACAAAGGAACAGCATGGGCCACTTTTACCCCACCCTTACGATTCAGGCTTGAATCAAACTTCGTTGCTTCGCATTGTGCAAAATAGGGTGTGTTCTGCCCTTCTACAAACTTTGCACAGTCACTATAGTAATTCATACGTCTACCTACGTGAGACACGGAATTTTATAAACCTTCTTCGTTGTTTATCCAAGATGAAACCCTAGCCGAATCATTGTTATATAACAATATATATGTAAAACTAACGTGTGACAATATAACAATAATGTATAATACTGTAAACTACTATAGCTCTCTCCCTGTCTCTCCCTCTCTTCCTCTTCCTCTCTCTCTCTCTCTCTCTCTCTCTCTCTCTCTCTCTCTCTCTCTCTCTCATAGTATAAAAAAAAGATAAAATGGACCATAAAGGATCAGAGATAGTAATTTTGCTATTAAGATAATAATTTATATATGTATATACTTCTTTTGTAAGAATAATGGAGGATTTTTATAGGACTCACCCCATGTTTTGTCAGCGTCCTTGTATCCTGTGCAACCAACAGACGAAACAGATTAACGAATTAAGTTACGACGGGTTATTGTAATTGCGTGAGGAGTAGCAGGAAGTACAGAACCAGAGCTGGTGCTCTCGCAACTGATGCTCGTTGTACTTCCCTGTGAAATCTAACGTTAGATCGCGCGATAAGATACGCGGCCTACGTGGAAATTCGATCTCGATTTCGCTCGATAATCTTCCGTGATCGATCGGTTACGATGTTTTCATTTAATTCCTGGTTGTTTCATTGGAAAAAAGAACCATCGGCTACAGATATTATAGGTATATTAACGAAGCGTAACATCCAAATTTTGCGATACAATTATCCATATTTAAAACTCCACCGATTCCACAGATATTTTAATCTTCGAAGGACATTCGCTTTAGGGAAATGACTGGATTGTATCACATCCTTCAGCCATAATTTATATCCCTTACTATCATATTTAATTTTCTTTTGTCTTGCGTGCGCACCTAAACATCGGCCATCAACTCCATAAATGTTTCAGGATGAACAACTTTCATTATATTCTAGTGTCATAATTAATATTATGGTCGTCGAGCATATCCAATTTTCTTCCTTATCTATAAGCATCTAAAAATTGGCCAATTCTAAAGATATTTTTATTCTCAATACTGTTACTTCAGGCAGATGAGCAAACTTCATTATACCATAATCCATATTTTAATTTGTATCATTATCCTATAGTTTCCAATTTATTTTTCCCTTGTACGAAGACAACGAAATTGCGTCATCGACAAGAAGAAACATCAGCCGAGATATCTTAAATAATCCAACGCAAAATTTTTATACATCGTTTCGATTAGACTCGGTGCTTGAAGCTTGAACGTATTCTCTCAGGAGGACTGGTATCGATTGTTCGATGAAACGAAACGAAACGAAACGAAACGTTACGCAAGCACAGCTTCGATTTTGTGTTCCAATTAACTCGAACCAATTAAAGTACAACGCTAAAGGAGAAGCTAATTGCTTCGAATTCCCGCGTGACACGTTTTCACGCGTATTCTTTCGAACGTGTTTCACATTTTCTTCCTAAAAGAGAAACTAAATACGAGTCGATGATTTGTTCAAAAGGAAATAGCCAATCGATGCAATTGGAAGAAAGAAGCTTCAAGGTCGATTATACATACGTGACCTGCTCGAAAACTGCACCGATTAATCAGCGTCTCGTTGCCATTCTATAAACGCGAAAGCTACAAATCGCGGTCATTGCCGTTCCGGATGCTTCTCAGAATACAGATTCTTTCGTCAGAGAGTACGATGGAAAAGTGTTTGAAAAGAGATCATTGAGAAAGTAATTACACGGAGCGGTTCGTTTCATTGTTAAAAGGAAAACCGTTCTCTGCAAAACGAACTTGGCACGAGTCTTTTTGTAATAACTCTCCTTTAAAAGATTATGATTTGAATTGGAAAAGAATATGAAAAAAAATAAAGCGAAAAGAATTCTACGTTAATAAGAAAGTTACGTTGAAAGATACTTCCTTCACGCCTGAATTATATAATATTAACAAAGAATTTCAAGATAATAAATATATCATTAGATAATATTCTTATTCTTACAAGGATAATAAAAAATGACGATATCTCTGGAAGATTAATCTTTCATAAGAAAAATCGCGCGATTAAAAATATCTTTCTACGATTAGAAATTGTTCCCAAAGTATATAAATAATATAAACATATAATCGAAATGGAACATCGTATATGAAACCAGATCGAATTATTGGAAACTCCATTAAGTTAATGGAAATAAAAATGAAAATGACGATGGCTTTATGGGACAATCACATTTTATTGAGCAAACAGCCTATCGCGAATTGCTTTCTTATCGACGTAAGATTAGCCGTTATCGAAAAATCGCAACGTTCGATCGAAAAAGATGATACTCGCCTGATTCGTGCATTCTATCTATATTTCTTTCTGTCTCGGCGCCAAGAAACTTTTGACGTATATTATTTATTCGCGTTTCTATGCGCAATAAAGACAATGATAAAATTGTTGAAATTAATCGTAAGAGGAGAATCATGAAAAAAGAAATCAATTAAAAATAAAATTTTCGTTCGCGACACCGAATCTCCATCATTCGATCCGTTCATTCGTTCACGATTATTTTTAGTCGCGAGATTTTCCTCGTGAAAAGTAGAAGAAAAAAATGCAAGAACGTCTAAAGAATTGGAAGCTCGTAGCCTCGATTTTTGAAACACGTCACCTGCACTCTTTTGTTCTTATCGAGCCTTGAATTGTTAATTGGACGTTACGTATTATCGACTTTTACAGGTAGGTTCCACTCTTAGAACCGAACGTTCTTGTTTTAAATACCGCGATAATGCAGCTCGGCTTTGGAAACTTTTCCAATTTCATACGATCCATAGTTTATATAAAGTTTGTTATTTCCATCGGGATTCGTAATCTTTCCTTTAAAAAAAAATCAGAGATATTTTTCCCGTAACGACGGAAATGCTCTATTTAACTTTTTAAATTTTACTATACACCGATCATTAAAACATTCACAATTTGCAAAAAAAGAAAATTCTCTCTTTCTATCAGCGATCTTTTCTTGTAAAAATCTTCGTAAGAAATATTTTTTTAACACGACTTTTTTTTTCAATTTCGATACACCAATCGTTAAACGATAACTTATCATTTCATTACTATTTTTCTCTATTAATTTTTCTTAAAGAAATCTCTGTCGAATTTGATTGCCTGCCGTCTCGTTTAATCGTCAGAATCGATGAATAACAATCGTCACGAGCGACCACTGAAGAAGATCAACGAGACACCAGATGTTTGAGCAACTCGCCACTTCTGGTTCCGTTATTTTTGGTTTTAAACGATCGTACAATTTACACACAGAGTTCACCGCGATTTACACGTTCACCGGGAAGATCGAGACACGCCGGAGGATCGGTTCACCAACGGTCGCTACTCAACAACGACTTAACAGTGTCCACCTTCGGTTTATCATCGGCTATACGCAACTTCTCCTACCTCCTCTCTACCGCTACATCATCCGCTACTGATACGCCAATAAATCCAGGTGAGATACAATGAAAAATACATTGGACACTCGAGTCCAGTCGTCCAATTTTTATTTTAAATCAAATTCCCCTGCTTTTCAGAATATAGTGTAGCGTTTAGAAAGTCCTTTAGTGAGCGAAGTATAAAAATATCGATTGACATTTGAATTTGAGAAAGAATTTGAGGAATCTTAGATTCACTTAGAGATAGAATGTAATATTTGCGAGTTTCACCAGGTTTCAAGTTATCACCAGGTATTGAATTTTTTAATGAAGTAATTGTATCGAAATTAAGAGAATTCGTCTGAATATAAAGAAACCATTGTATGTTAGTATCATTTTTAATAAAAATTCTTTTAGGAGGTAATTCATTAAAAAAAAGCACTCATCTGTTGCTACATACGAATGCTTATGAACTTTGGAAAATTTTATATCTTACTGTTATCTCTTGGAATCGAATTACTTTATGAAGAATTGTACTGGAGACAGAAGATTGTGGGAAATAATTATATATTAACTAATATCAGTTTTTTAATTACTTTCTGTAATAATTACATCGTTTTTACAGCGCTGAAAATTGCAGAAAACCCGTGAATAAGAAGAACGAAAGAAAAGAAGAAATACATTCTGTGTAACGCCAAAAACTTGTAATAGACATCAGGAGAGCAGTATGCGTATAATCTAATCTAATCTATTCGAATTTTTTGTAGACAATGAGTGCAATTGTAGCAGTATTTGCAACGACACAAATATGTTATCGTTCCTTCCTACTCGTTAACATCGTATTTATCCATCTATAATCTGCGTTTGTGTTAATTTAAAGGGACTTTGTGTTGCCATAGGGAATTTCCAAGGTGATAATAAGCAATGTGGCAAAGAAAATTAAAAAGGTCCTACGATCATTATCTGCGGTATTAAATTTCTTTTATTAAATCTCGATTCAACGTTCTTTGTTGAATTTTTACCTTGATTTCATGATTCCCGAATTTGTATCGTGGGACGAAACGTTGAAACAACTTTGGAGTAACTGTGGGAAAAAAAGAAAAAAGGAATCGATCCCCATGGAGGAATAATAATGGCTATTTAAGAGCAATCGCGACGGACGCCGCGCGAATACTGGGACAAACGAGTCTCGAGAAAAACCGATCGAATACAGCAGCTTCTGGTAAATGCGTTTCGTGACCTCGTTATCGATACGAAGTGTCAATCGATGACCGTTCCGGCTACGGTTTGCAAATTCTGATTCTTTTCTTCGCGTAAACAAGCTTATATTCCGATTGAACGTTACTTTCTCAACAATCGATGCGTTTTACCACTAACGAGAGAAACATAGTATACATTTTACATACATATTTGGTTTATGGAAAAGTTGTGATCGCCAGATCTTCTTCTATAAGAGCTTCTATAAAATTTACAAGTTTATTTAAAGATTAAGACAGATGACAGATAGTTGAACAGATAGGATTAAAACTATTCATCATTGAACATAACTAAAAGAATTAACAGACAAAATATGTTTACATCGAACTATATGTTATATATAAAATGCTTGATATCGAACTATAATCTATAAGAACAGTATTTATTCAAGTATAAAAAGATGACATAATATTGCTAGAAAGAAATTATCGGCTATTGATAATAAATTATTTTATGATAGAATGTATTCTGCATGGTGTATTTTATATGAGCGAAGTAATATTGTAGTAGTTTCAGTTAAAGAAATTGTTTTCTTCCCTTTAGAAGAACACAAGACCAGCAAAATTTTCCGATCAATTTAATAAACGCGTCTTATCAATTACGTTCTTTTTTTTTAACGCTTGAACCGATTTTCGTATCGAAAGTTTCGTATTTGTCTAACTAAAATTCTGCTTAAAATAAATAAAGTTTATATTGATAGATAAATATAGTATACGCTTAATTCGCAGATAAAAGTGAGTTAAAAGAGGCTGATTCGTTGCTCGCATCTAATCAATCTTTTTTGCTCGGTCAACGACTCGGGCTGAGCCCCATCACAATAACTCTATAAATCTCGGGACACTTTCCGAGAATCGGAAGTCATAATGCTGTCGTTTCCACTTCTGATATTGGATGGAACGTTGTGTACATACAAGTACACGGCTATTCGCGAGTTTTCTTTCGCTGCATCGGAAATGAGATGATTTAAATGGGATAGAAACATCTTAATGAAACTTCTGCTCGCTCTTTGTTGAGAAGATATTCGTCTTTTCTTGTGAAATGTTTTCTTCGAGCACGTGAATGGGAAAGTGTAGATAGGGTACATAAATAACTCGTAAATTATGGAAAAACAGTGGTACTTTAATTATTCTATTGTTAGAGCAGGAAACATTAAATATTAAAATTTCGTTTCTATCGAATATTTCCATGTTTCCACGTTATTCCAGATCAATCTTTTCTATTGGTTTTTTTTTTTTTTTTTTTTTTTTTTTAAGAAAACCATCTCCATCGATTTTATTTTTAAATTGAAGTATTTTTCACAGATTTGAATTTAAAGTTAACTATACAAACTTTGGCGTCATTTGACGTTAAAAAATGACGTTAAAAAATAAAAAATAAGAGTCTTACAGATCTGCTTTTGATAATGTGTAATAATAAAAGAATATATCCATCTAGGGAAAATGGAAATATTGAGATTTCGAGCCGCTTGGAAAACATACCATGAACATTTAAACAAAATTTACGTTCCAGAAACATGTAGTTGTTTAAAATACGAAGCTTTACGAGCAAAATGGTTGGAACTGCAGGCTCACGCGGCTTCCAGTACGAGTGGATCGCTGAAAAAGCTCGATCGATTCGCAGCCAAGGCCCGAACGAATGATATAAATACACCAAGACGGGCGAGTTGTAAAAATCACCGTTCGACGTCTCGACCCGCAGCTTGATTAACGTGATACCTATTTTCGAGAGCTGTGATTTATAGCGACACTCTTTTGCATTTCTCCGACGTGGGTTCTGCTATGTTTCACAGATTGTATTCTAAAAACCAGGGGTAGCTGAGAAAAGACTGTATCGTGCCGGATCTTTCTGGAGAACAAGATCATAATGGCTGGATCATATCTATTCTGGAATGGGCTGCGCTTTCGCAATACGTATCTCAGGAATGCTTTGTCTATACTTGTTTCTTTTTACATTTTCTCAAAGAACAGTTTTCTAAACACGATATTCAATTACAGTGTCGCTTCGCTATTTTCTTTTCTTTTTAACGAAGAATATCCTTTATTATATCACGAAGGTTATTTACCGCTTTCATTATTACAATTTTCACCATCTGTATGCAATAAATATATTTAGATCGGTAGTACTATCGTTAAGACGAAGTTGTCACAGAATCTGTGTTCTATGAACTTAATAGGATTAAAAAAAATAGGATTGAAGCAACATTCGATCACGGTCAATAAGAATTGCTTCTCCCCGAAAGGGGAATCGAACTGAGTCACTGTCTCGGTCGTGACCTTTAGCCCGATGACTAATTTCTCGGCTGATCTTATGCTAAATCACCGCAGATACGTGCGATCGACTGACAGGCGTACGAACAATCGCGTTGTGAAGGCGGTTTCCATTGTTCCATCTAGTCATGCACGATGCCGTCATACTTGAAGAAATCTTAAGAGAGTAACACGAGCCATCCTCGACTATTCTCTTCTATGCGTAAAAAAATATCCTCTTTCTCTCCAAAGACCGATTAAACATCGTTCGATTAATCACCTTGCGTCACTTTCTATCGAATTTCTATCTAATTCTATCGAAATACGAACGTATGTATATAGGAGACCTACTAATTATTTAAATCGACTTTCTACTGTTAGAGACGATCAGATTAATTAACTTGTGCTTGCAGTTTCGTTACGCAAACACCAACATGGTGATAAAAAAAAAAAAAAATGCAATACAACCTGCGGGTAGCTAAATACGTGCTGTACCTATCGACCTTTCAAGCTAATGCATTAGCTGGAACCTGCTCCACTCTTTTTGCATTGCACTTGTGAAACATCTAAATCTGTCAGTTCACTGAAAAAAATGCAGTGTGGCGAATAATAGTATATACTGGTATACAGCAGTTTTTATAGTAAAATCTTAAGTAAATTTATAAAAAATATAGTTGTGTATTTAACCAGTTTGCAAACTACAAATTTCGAGTCTCCAATTTAAGATATATCATAATTTATTATCGTTAAGCAGCTATGTAATGAAGATAAGTAACAGAAGATAGATGATAAATTGCGTGTATTTTTAGGAAAACGTAAGATTATAATTGCTGCAAAATTAGAACCGTTCTACGCCAATAAAAACTGATCTACAGTCAGTAGATATGTAACAATTTCTCTAAATTTCAACCGCATAGATAAATATGTTTTATTAATTAGACACTGCATATCCTCCTACAGCTTGGAAATTATTCTGTAAACAGAGAATTAGAAGCGAAAGCGAGTGCCGATCTTGCCGGAGGCAATTGTTGATTCCAATTACAAAACCGTTGAAACCTGTTCTTCTAAACCAAACAATTTCTGTTTCCTCTAGCTGAAAGTTAAAAGACGACCATGTAACTCTTTCACGTTCTAGTTTCAGTTTCAATGTGCGTTTCGCTCACGTGGAGAATTAAAAGCAAAAGCAGGTTTCGGAGCGCGCTGGAGGCAATTTTCCGCTGTCTTCGACACGCGATTCGATCGGTCACAGCTTCTGACGTGTACGACACGCAGGTTCCACTATAAACGAGCCGTTTATTGTCGCGTTTTTCATCCGGAGAAATGGGGTCGCGTTCGTTCACCGGGAAACCGCGTAACCTCCACGATGAGTCAAAGGAAAAAGGGCTTCCGAGGCCTCGAGGTACTCGTCCGCGTTCACCTTCGCGCGATTCGCTGTGAAAGGTTGTTCGCCGCTTTAACGAGAGGCCGACTAACATCTTCTGACGCATCCACCGAAAATATTCACCGTATAAACAGTATTTCGTTTAATTCTCTGCTTTTCTCGACTAATACGGAATCGAAGATTGATTTGATCGTGTTAAGCGTCTATGTTGCACTAGTTAAAACGATTTGACGATGTATTGTTAAAATAATAAAACAATAAAACAACATTAAAAAGATTTATCTATGACCTTGTTATGAAAAAATAAGGTAGATTTGTTGAATCTAGAATTACGTTGTTTTTACATGAAGTTTGAACTTCGAGCAAATAATGAAAAGTAACGTAGAATAGATTATAGATAAAAAAAGAAAATAAAGAAAGTAAAGAGCCGCGTGTTTTTATTCTACCCTCCATATCTTTTCTTTTCTTTCTTTTCGTTTTATCCTTCGATCTCTCCTTTACTAGTTTCCTTACTATTGAAACTTTTATAACGTTTTCGCACGATTTCAAGTACTTATTTAAACAAAAAAAATATGGGATGCTCCTGAGGAAGTTCGATGAATGAAAAGAAGAGGGTATGCAAATTCTTGACCTCGCTTGCTTTATTCTGAAACGGTAGTTATGCCCAGCGGGGTCATGCTCAAGACCTGTACCTGCACAAAAAAGATCACGAGCGCACTGATGAGTATAATAAAGAAATTACCCATTTCCGGAAACCGGTTAGCCTTTTGTCGGCTGCTTGGTTTGGCAAAGAAGAAATACGGGTTTTCACTGGATCGCCTGGAATCGTTGGCTACGTCTTTCCATTTTCTAAAACTATCCAACAGTAGCGTACACCGCTCGTAAATTCACTTCTCCCGATGATAATTTACAACTTTCCTTTGACGTAGAAGCCTCTTTACCTTGCACCTCGATGAAATTTTCATCGAAAATAAAAATCCATCACCGCAAATAGAGGCAAAAACTCCACTAGAAAGTTCGTATGTAAGTACTCTCGAGTGTTTCTAAATTTAAAATTTATTCCAACAACTTTTAGTCTCTGGATATTTTACGTGTTTTTGCTTCTTCTATTTATTCCCTGCATTTTTGCCTTAAATTCCCCGAATTAAATTATATCAATTAAATAAATTAATTGTATAAATTAAATTAATAGAATACAGGAATATCTACAGTCAAGTAATTATAAATTAATATTTAACACAGACGACACGGTCATAGTCGGCCGTCATACTATTAACATACCATTTACGATAGATCATCGACAGACTTATTATTCTAAAACTTAATCCATAAAACACGAAATAGGCCAACAGTCTATTAATAATCACAAAACAGACCTGCGATAGGTCGCGTAACAGAATCTCTTTATATTCAAATGTAATTTTGCATTCGAGTTGGCGCGTGGCGCGTTTTCGATCGTGCCCATAGGAACTTCCGGTTGCGTCCATTATTGTACCCGCAACGCATGGTAAACGTTGTACCTCTTATCTCGCGATAAAAGGAAGGCACGAGTCCCGCATCGTGGTCGACGCGCGCGACACTTCCGGTCCTTGTTCCTTTGCCTTTCCCCCTTGAGTACTGTTAGAGACACCTGAGAAGTTTCACGCGACTGCGCGCATGCAAGTCCGAAACGAAATCGTTTAAGACTTTCACGCTTGAGGAACAATCGGTGGGGATCAGAAACGGTAAAAGTTGGTGGGTCGCGCGAGCCACTTAATTGCACGCGAGAACATCTCCAATTAAAAGCTTTAATTAATTTTCCAACCCTTCGTCGGAATAATTCTCTTGTGGTCGTTTATATGGCGGCATAACGAATTTTTCATTCTTCTCGCGTTAAATTTGTTGCAAATATATCGCTACAATATTAATCTCATACAGGGTGAACCACGAAACGTGATCAGCTTAAATTATTCTGGTGAACTTTCAGGGTCACTTTCAGGTTTCAGTTTAAAAAAAAAAAAAAAAGGGGGGATAGAGAAAACCTGTAATATTTTCACACCTATTTTTTAACGGATATTTAGACGAATACGGCAAATACCATAACATATTATTTTTTTCCATTTGAACCAAAGAAACATTAAAAAAATATCATTTACGTATCCGGATCTTCTGTTCATCCTTTAGGTCAAGGATTGATTAAGATAAAGCAGATGTTCCATCGAGGAATCTTTTATTCTGCAAAAGGGAACGTGATATGAAATTTAAAAAGTAGCTAAATAAGGTCTAGCATAATTTACATGGCGCGAATGATTATCGCGGGTCCCCTTTCAGGGTACGTACGCTTGCATCAGCTGAAACTTGTTCTTCATTGTCATTACGTCATTGGAGACGCATGAATATGACAGTTTATTATAGGAATGAATAACTGGGTTTTACGGCGCGAACAGGGCCGGCCGAAACGTACGAGCGCCTCGGGCAAATTGATGATTTGGCGCCTGTATAAGCCAAGGCGTAAATAATCGACTGTGGAAAGCTGAGTTAACGCGATATTTATGGTTTGTTTGGCAGGCTCGTTTTGCTCTTTTGCATAAAATCGCATTTAACTTTGCAATTGGCATGCACAGTCGTCTGCCAAGGGGTCTGAAATATCGTCACTGTTTCTTATTTTAATAATTTCGCGGTTTTATTAATTGTCGTTCTTTTTAAACTTCTTTATAAATAGTAAAATTCTAAATGAGAACTGCAGATTTAAGGAAAGACTATCGAAGAATAATAATTTGGTTGAAGAAAAGATAATATAACACAGGAACGTTTAATGAACAAATTAAAAATGAATCGTCGATGGGATAAAGAACGGTCCAAGTATTTTCACCTCTAATAAGGTGGTAACAATAGCAACAGGTGGTAACAATTGCCCAATGACAACTTACACCAACCACTACGATACAATTTGCAAGCGAAACATTAATATTTGCAGATTTATTTTTCTGTCAGACAGGTCACAGGTTTAAAGAACTTTCATAAGCAGCCAGGGATAACGATGTACTTACATACAATAATGTAGTATCGTGTTACACGATGTGGCCATGAATAAGCAAGGACTTCGATTTTGTACTCTTTTAACAGAATGGTAGGAAGTCAACGACTTGAGTTACAAACTACCAAGACGACCATGCGTTGCACGATACACACTGGGTGTCCATTAAGAACATTAGCTACACCTTGCATAGGCCGGACACGAAGAAACATGTCATCGAACCATTGATGGGAAGAGTTCATTGTTGACAATTGACTTTAATAAATGTTCCGTGTTCTAAGAATCATTTAAGGTATGTACTTCACGAAAAAAGAAAGTCTGCAGTTTCTCCTGAGTGCACCAGAGAAACGTATCTCCATTCGATAGAGGCTTAAACATGTGAACCTCATTAAACCAGAACTCCCAGCTACTCAACCTCTTGGTAGACAAGTTCGCTGCCATTCAACTCTATGCAGCTATACGTATACACCTACTCATCTCTAACGCTAGACAGTGAATCAAGCAAGTTTTTTCCTTAAGATATCCTTATAGTAAACGTTATATTTCGACTTTAATAATTTTTTTACGGAATTACGAAGTTCTGTGATCAGGTCACATTTGTTCGATAACTTCATTCACACATATGATACTAATAATATTTCTAAATAATTAAAATAAGGAAAGAAGACGATACTAGTTACAGGAACTCGAAGAAATTTCAGATGATTGGTACAAATTTCGATAAGAGCATTACAAAAGGCAGAAATAAGAAAATACTAATCAGAACTTATATCTGACTCAGAGTTCGAGGAATATTGGTCTGAAACATAGAACTAGCGCTAAGAATGGCCCACTAAATATTACTGTTTATTAGTATAACGAATAATTAACACTTAAAAATTTATCAATAAGAACAATACCAAGTATTTCGTTAGTGTTAATGAAATGTAAAAATGTTTTGTATAACGCACGTAATTGGTCAAATACTTTCGCGAGCCACTACATCGTACTCACCTATAACTCTACTATTCTGAAACTCATTCGCACAATCAGTATTATGTATATATATAGACCGTTTTGCCAGTGGAAGTGGCAATTTAATTTGCAACAAACGTCGATGGAGCGGTGTCTGGCGAGGCAGATTTAAAGCGTTGCACGAGCGAAGCCCGCGGAGGCGTAATCTTACTTTTCTTCTCCGAATCTTCTCCGAAAAACCGGTTGGCCGGTTCTGATTCAGACCGACCTTGAGTCAGTCAGCTTCAAGCCTGAAGTTCAGGGTTTTCAAGGTGCTCTCTCTGTCGCGAGCCTTTAATAAGCTCCGCGAGGACACGGAGCAGAAACGTCGGCGAAGAGGCAGAAAGAGAAGGAACAAAGTATGACGTCCGGGGGACGTGAGAATACCATGTGTAATAATAAACCGAACTCCGGCTGTATGACGCTCAGAAGCGGCCAGTGAAACGGTGGACGAGCAAACGAAGACAATAAAAAGAATGGAAAAAAGGACGATTCGAGGGGAAGCAAGCAGTCGATCCACCGAAAATAAGCGACCATCTATTTTCGTACCGGCTTTCGTACGTGATGCGTCGTAGGAAAAACACTGGATGCCCATGAATTCTCGCATAAATCTATCGCTAGGAACCTCTTCGAGCTGCCATAGAATCGGATAAATTGGAAAATTGATAGAACAAGGTGTAAATTTTCACGAATCTCTTTCTATTTTCGTCCGTCTGAAGCTTCCAACGATCAGTTATGGGAAATTGAAAGATGCAAACATGCATAGAACACTATGCAGTAGTACATAAAGTACAGCAGTGAAACAGATCTCTGTCTAGATCCTACTTTTTTTTTGTTACATTCATAAAAATAGAAATTTACTGAAATATTCGCAGCCTATGAAATTGATTCTTTGGTTAGAACGTAGTAAATGATCGTATTAAACATATTTTTAACGCTCGAGCATTAGACAAGAAATATCGTTTTCTTTTTACGATTTATGTCATTTCTATTAGAGCTCAAGGATCTCAACAATAGTCAACACAAATAAATCCAGTCTGGTGATAATTTTTCTGGCCTAGAACATAAATTTGTTATTTTCACTGTGTGATACACAGCACTGCAGTTTTACGACCGATCACAATTACTTGATATATTTTTTATGGCTACCGGAATCGTATACTGCGTTTCTATCCAATTTAGAGTTCCAATCTGATATTCCATTCCCATTATTCTTGCCGCTATTCAAGAAACAATTGCATGAGTGTTTGGAACAATAATTGTATACTTTAAAGAAAGCTTGCGTAATTTACGGGTCAGGAAAAGAAAAAAGATAGTTTCAGAGTCCGGTATTTGCATAAAGGAGCCGAACTGGATTACGCGGAATTTAGAAAGCGCGCCGGAAAAGCAGAACACCAATTATCCTCCACATCCTCGGATATTCGGTAAACGTTTCAAGTTTCTAGTAGCATACAACAATTAATGTTGCAAAATAGGGGAGCATTAAGCTTAAGATACTGCATACTAGCCTTTAATTATAGCTCATTTTATATCCACCTATTTTATATTGAATCATTGTACATAAATCTGTTATTTCACTCATATATGTTTTATGATATAAAATAAGATAAAATTTGTTCGAGTTAACCAATAAATCTAACTATATATATATATGCATATATATATATTATGTGTTCTATTAAGTGACTGACAGTACAAGTGCAGACAGATATTAATCACAGGTTTGATTAACGTAAAACTAATCCGGTAGCAATTTCTATCGCTATTCACCACTAGCGTCACAAACTTTTATTTTAACGCACAGTTCGTGGAACTGGTTTTACGTCGAAGCGAGGGAAAAGGAACAAAACCGAAGTTGATAGATAACGAAAAGTGGTTTGAAAAATACAGAACACACGGTTACACCGGTTACGTGGCGTTCGCGATAAAAATCGTTTTAAGGAACTACATCGTTACGTAACTTCACTATCTCTAACTCAGTTCCCGAACTTACAGCCCAACACCGGATATTCACAAACCGTAAAGTACTGCTGCGTTCGCCGAGTTAGACGAAACATTTCGTTATCCGATCGCATAACGAGACTTAGACGAGGTCATTTCTGCACTGATAAATGTCAGATTTGTAATATTCCAAGATAGCTGTATGTTATAGGTTCCATTGATAGCAGTGAGTGAAATTTGTTGAATTTTGATATCTATGGTGGAAAAGCAGATACAAGTATGAATTAGAGAAAATGATAAATTGTGCAGGTACCTACCTATATGACTAATCTAAGATGGAAATTATAAGTACGAACTGTTGCTGATGACTTGTAAAAAAAATATCCAATGGCTGCTGAGTCAGCTGTATATGGTAATAGGAATGCGCTAAAACGGTGACTTCAGCACCACGATTGACAATTTTTGGTCGATCGGTTTGCTATAATGCTGGAGAATTCAATTCGACACACTTACTAAATTAATTCAGATATGCCTCAGTTCTTTTTATATTTCTTTATATTTCTTTATATATCTTTTTATATTTCTTTATATTAATGATAATAATAATAATAATAATAATAGAATACACAACATAATTATGTTTAAAGAAACATCTAAGTCTTTATTAACAAAACAGCGTGTTGGCAATAAATTTCCATGGTATTTTCCTTTTATCTCAACTAATATCTAACTTTTTGTTAACGAAATAGTGTGATGGTAAAAAGCTTCTATAATATACTTCTCTTTTATCGCGATGGACATAAATAACTTTTCTTTATTCGGTATATGAAATGTTCCATAGCAACTGTCAAACATACTGCAAGCACCGAACAAGTTGTTCGAGGAAAAAACGTACGTCCAGACATGACTAATAGACCTGGCTGAGTCGCGCATGTTGCCCCCATAAAAATAGCTACGCAACCTTTATCGTGACTCATCGTATTTAATTGTGTTATCTTGTCTTTAACCTATGACCAAACTATAAACAAATATTTTGAAGAACAAACGGACAAGGTGAAGTTTTCCTCTTATAATCGTTTGTCTCCTTCCAGAATGGTAACCATAATGGGACATGAGGTTAAAGTTGCTTGCGGCGTGTTCCATGATGTTTTATGTACGTGAAATCGTGTGATAGTTAATGTATTTGGAAGTTAAGATATTCAATTTCAAGGTTCATAGTGACAAGAGGTCATGTATCTACTTAAATCAATCGATAAACCAAGGATTTACCTTATTAGTTGGGAGATCAACCTATTAGAGACTAATGGACCAAGAAGCAATAAAATATGGTATCCCTCTTCTCGATTATTTATACTTTTTCCAGGCGTCGTGCGTGTTTCGAGGTTAAGAGTCTTTGTCTAAACAATAACCTATAATCTTCGTCCCCTATATACCCTTAAACGAAGCTAAAAAACGTGGAAGATTCGCTCCATGTTATAGAATGTTCCTCGGCCCGACAGAGAAACAATGCACCGCTTTTTTCTCCGGTTTCTTCCTCCGATGTTTCCTAGAAAGATAGTTGACTAGCACGTTCGTGAAATCGCGGAGATATCTTAAAATCTTCTACGTGCCGTTTGTGCAAAATTTCCAATCTGTATGATTCGAAAATCAACAAGTAGTTTACTATTTGATTACATGTATGCTTTATGGCTTAGGTATTTAGGTAACAATAACAAAATGACTCAAATTTAACACAAATGGTATTTTCAAAAGTTATACAAAATTTAAGGAACAGAACTATACGTTGGAAGATATTGATGCCATGATTGAGGATCGATCTTCAAACTTAATACGAGTGAGATTTTCAACAGATAAAAAGATACGTTAGGAATCAAATTAATAAGTTGGGAAACACTGACATTATGATTCATCGATAATAATCTTTTATCGAAGAAATTCGACTTGACGGTATTGGATAAGTATTATCTCAACGGGTATAATAGTTTGACGTCACCGTCCATTGCAACGAGTAAGTGGCAGACTATCGAATATCGAGCGTTATCGATACCCGATCATACCGACCGATTCAGAATTGGTAGATCATCTTATAAGTTCGAACCTTCATTTTTTTCCTCGATCTATGTTTTTCTTATCTAGTTCATGATTTTAATTGTTTGATATTGTGTACTCGTGATATTTGCGACATTTGTCGTTACGGCTAAAACGTTTATTTGGATAAAAGATAAGTGATAAGAACTGATAGAAAAAGCTCGTAAGTCACCGTTGTTATTAAGGCGATTTTCGTTAAAACGACGGAAACAGATAGCTAAAAAATGTCGGGTTGAAACATTTTTCTTGACGAAGCATAATTCATTTCTCTTGTTATCCTTTTTTTTTTTGCTAACCTATAATACAAGGACAGTTTAAAACTAACCTTGGTTGACCAATGACATCTTTATCAAAGCAGTTAAACCGTTAACTATACGTCGATCCAAACAACGATTTAGCGGGTTCTTCGAACGTCGCCTTAATAAATTCGCTTGACCCTTTTACCCAACTTCCACTTGCACGTGGTCAATTATAGTTCGCTATAAATCCTATTCTAAATATATATCAATATTTAAACGCTTTGGCTTTGAAAACGTTAAAGAAGTCACGCGTCGATGTTGTTTGTTTCACTTGAAATATATATGGCACAAATTGAAATAAAATTCTAGTAGAGAACAGGGATAAGAAGGAGTAAATTGTAACGAACATGATATGATGCAACAGGCATTTGTTGCATATAGATACGCTAGAATATATGCAGAATAGTAGAATGTAGTAATCATCCATCAATCAATATTATATAAATTAAAATTTGTTTAAATTTCAAAACAACAATTTGAATTTGTAAGTAACAGATGAAAACATTATCCTGAAATTACTTTGTTCTGGAATATGATTAACTTAAGAATGTTGCAAGTGTGGATTACGAGGTAAATTATACACGAAAACCGTGTCACGTACTTGATTTATGAGAAAAAAGTATCCTCGACTCAATGTGACAGACCACCTCACGATGCATCTGCTGCAATCCGTGCATCACCTAATAAAAGCACGAGATGTTCGCGATTTCATTTCAGTGACTCACGTTCCAGATGTCAATGACATAAAACGCAGCTTGCGCGCCTCCCGCTTTGTGTGTATTTTCAACAAAAACTAATCGAATAGGTATCGTATCGCATCATTTGCAACTTTGTATCCATCTTTTACTAAACTTGTAAGTAAACAAAAAGCAAAATACTTTTCACATAAAAATACGTTATCACATGGATAAAAGTCAAATTTTTATGCAGTCTATGCACATTTTTCGAATAAAAAGGATGCAAGGGAAGCTAACCTTAATATGGACTGTATTCCCCACTCATTTTTTGAACTATTCGTAAGTGAAGATACTTTTGTGTTATTTATGGTTTCTGTTAAATCATTAACATAGAAAAGTCAAGTGCTCTTTACTAATAAATTCAGATCTACTGGAAGTGGCCATCATCTTAACAATATTGCTTTTTTCAGCTATCTAAACACTGTTAGTTACCTTTATGGCTGGGCACATTTAACTCTCCAATACGTTATAAGTTATAATACAGTTTCCAAACGTTAACAGAACCACGTATAGTATCGAGGAGTTAAATTAAACTTACGTTCCAGCTGATCAGCTTGTCATAAATGTCACACAGAGTTCATCCACGAAACTTGTCACATCACAGTTACGATCACAAGAAGCGCCAACGTCAGAACAAAGACGTCCTCTTTCGAAACTGTAGATCCGCGCGGTTCGATACGTTTAAAGCGATTCCACGAGACTTTTACTTTTATTTATCACGGACGAGAGTACATACACGAGACTGGACTATCGGTTCGTACACCTGGATGACACCTGGAAAACTTGTTCCTCCGAAGAAAGCCACCGCCGATCTCTCAGGGTGCCTTTTGTGCCCACCTCGAACATAAAACTTATGTGGATCTTATGTGCACACGCCACGGTGTAACACACGAAACTGCCGGCTTAAAGGAACTCTCTGTGCCGTAGAAAGAAGGTGGTGGAGGAAAAGAGGAAGACGTTTGAAGGCACAACAGAGAAGGAGAAACAGCCCATTCCCTCCGTGTGTTCCGCGTGGTCGTGTTTGTATGTGTCGATACGTGCGTATACGTACGAATGTATATGTTATGTGTGTGAACGTTTGAGTATTCGGCTGACGATGCACAAATGTTAGTGTATGAGAAAATACGTATTTTTTGGAAAATTTGTTATATTACAAAGAAATCAGAGATATTAAGTTCCCGCGTTAAACTAGAGGGCACTGCTTTTGGGTCCGTTTCGAAAGCGTGATGGAATTAGAAACGTCTCGAAAGAGTCTATATGGGATTGCTAGTATGCCACGCACGTTCGAGGTTATGTATAGACGATCACGATTATTGGTCTTCTTAGGAAATACATACTATGATTGTGATCTATCCATATATAAAACTTATCTGTCGAACATTATGACTCTTTTTTCTTCCAAATCATGGAAGCATATGTAATCAAATTTTATCGAAATAGTTTGTCAAGATTATTATTAAAATATACAATTTTATTTTGTATTATTTTTGTATTAAATGTCGAATGATTTTTTTGGTTACGATTAAGGAGACAAGTTTTATAAGAAAGATTTGCATAGTTTCAAAAATATACAGTTATTGCTCGATCCGCTGGTCTCGGCGATGTTTGTAATTAATTTAAATTACTATCTGTGCGAGCGTCGTTTAAGTCGCCGATCGATATCTAGCGGTTGGCGAAAAAAGGAAAAGCGAAACATAAGTACACAAATATATAGTACACAAAGAAAGCGTTTCAGGGAGTAATCTAAATGAATGGAAAGGCGCGCACGCATTTCCTTTCGTCTCGAATAAAACGTTACTCCCTAACGACCTAAGTATACTTCCTGTATAATTAAGTGTACTCAACTTTGTTACGCTTCCGGGAATTCGTTGAACTTAGCAAATTCAATATTAGATAAATAGCTGCTTATACCGAGGCTAATTAAACAAACGCGGCAAAACGAGGTGTAAACGAAAAATATTATTAAGATTAACTTATTTCTAATTGCAAGGAACAACAGGGAAAGATAATAACGGAATGGTTGTAGTAGAAAAATATCGATAATCGAAGCAATTACAGGGTGCTATTTTAAGCCGCATGTGTCTGCACAATTGGTATCTGATTAAAATTAAACGAGATCAAGCGTGGTACAGAAGTTGCAAGTGTTTGCAACCCCTTAATGATTGCTGCAGCGGTGATCGGCCGGGAAACTGCAACTATTAGGAAGCCAAAATGTGCATCGCCCTTTTATGCTATAATTCACTTATAGTCCACTCTTCCGCGTTTGTATACATGTACTTGAATATAAAGCCAGTTTTTCTGTAATCATTTGAACATTGTTAAACATTGGACTTATTTGGTAATACGGAAATTTAGCAGTATTTTTTGAAAATTGTACTTGCTTACTTCGTTGCCAAATGAACGTGTAAGTATAGTCACGAAACAGACCTATATTCGAATGTCTTTATAGGAAACATCGATTAAGGACTAATGGTCAATTAAATCTCCGTTAGTTGACGATTATATTTTAAAATAATTATTTATTTATGAAGAGTATGTGACTGGCGTCGCGACCCCTCACGCTAAACCGGTATTAAGGCTGCACGCGTGCAAGCATCGTCTGCACTCGGCTTAATGTCAGCCAAGCAAGTTGGCACGAAGTACGATAAATGCCACTTTCGCCCTGGAATAACCTATAGCTCTCGGGTATCCTCTACTTTGCAATGATAATTCGCACCTTCGAATGATAAATCCTCCTATCCTTTACTCTTGATTATTTCCAAAGAGATGCATCTCCTTTGCACGAAATTATTTTAACGTTATGCAAATGCTTTCTCTCGTCAGTTTATGTTAAGAACATGTTGTTCGCCCTGTCAAGCCACGACAGTACTTTGCTTGCTAATAATTGGTGAAATAGTTAGATAAGCATCCATCATAATGAATTTGAAAAATTGCTTGCATCATCGTTTATGTAATTTATTAGCTGTAAATACTGATATACATAATATAGAATCTAATATTATGATCTCGTTGTTTACGTATAGGCAACGATCAACCCACTTCCTGTTCGTTTCGAATTGTCAGTGACTCTCGAGCCCGAAGGTACGCAGGCAAAAAGTACTTCGCAGATACCCGGCTTTCCATCATTAATCTCGTGACAAGCGTGGCCAACAGGAATCTCGTAACAAGACAAAATAACTCAATATCCGCGTTTCTCTACTTTCCTCGCAACTTATAAATAATATTTTTAGAGCAATTTGAACCAGACCCTGTGGCATACTCAAAATTCATTAGTATTACACCGATGATTCATACTTGTCTACAGACAGCCTCAAAGAAGATCATGGTTCCCGTTTCAGTGCATCTAAATGCAAGGAACAAGACGATTATCATTCCACGTGTGTTCCATCTGGTCTTACGATAAATACCGCTATGCTAGTTCTGTAACCGTTAGCCAGTGTTTGAAACACGACCATGATTGACACAATTATTAATTACACTCGGCGAAAAGAGTAAACGAGTAAATACTCCTAACTATTTTCACATCTTCTTTTGACATTTCTTTTCTCTCATTTGACGGTTGTAAGGAACGAGGCAACGAACCGAGAAGACGAACAACGTTTCAGAGTCGACGGCACGGTAAAGCCGATAAAAAAACTCTCGAGCTACGCGGCCAAGGATGAAGATGCCCGGTGCAAAAATACCGACGGCAAAACGAGGGTTGCTGTAAGCGCAAGAATTTTTCGAGAGCGTTTTCTTCTTCTTCGCGGGTAGCCCGCTACGGAAAACGAGCGGCAATAAAGTTTACAGCGCAGCCCCGTCGACTCTCGTGTATTTATAGCTGGTCATTTCCACGGAGATCCTCCCGTAATTTTCAAGTCGAACAGCTCTGCACGTCCATGATTCCCCTTTTGCTTTTTCCTCGCCTTCACTGACAGGAAGCTGATGCTTACAATTAGAGAACTCGAGGATCCACAAATACCCTACTTCTTTCATAAAACATTTCACGTCTTGCATCTATAATAGCGTTAGATATTAAAAATAGAATCATTGCTGTTATTGTATATATCACGTCCATGCGATCAATTAAGAAACGCTGTGATCACAATCGTCGTACTTTAATTTTTGTACATTTCGACAAAATAATTTAGACAGGTGAAGAAAACGGTGAGAAGTGTACCTAATTAGATTCCAGTAATGAATGATCATATTTCAATAGTAGTGGACATATTAATTCAGAAATCCTGCGATCTGTTAAATTTTACATGTAATCGTAACATCGTCAGGGATGCGAGACACAAAATATAACGAGACATTTCGGCGTAGTTAATATTACAGTCGAAAATCGCGGAATGTTAGTCTCTTCATATTTCATGGGCCTCAAGGTCTCTGTTGAATATGAAATTTTCAGTAGTCGGTTAATTAAATATTTGTGTGATTTATGTCGTTTTACGTTCATAAGGGCTGTCACTGTTCGACGGTTAGTTTATTTCCATGATGCGACTTGCGTCAGAAGTCAAGACAGCCTACTGGCCCATTGATCAACGATGTCTACCTGCATGCAACGTATATCAAGCTCATTCTAACTCTGATATAACAGCGGGGCCCACGTGGACGATGACCGTGGCCAGGGACGAAAGGGGAACACGATGCGTCCGAACAACGATGAGTTAGACACCAGTTTCGATCGGTGTCCACGAAACGTCCGCTGTAGGGAAAACTACCACCCTCCGCGAAAGCACCCCTGCTAAGTGTCAGTAGCGTGCTGTCTGTTGTTCCTATTGCACGAGTTTCCGTTATCCTTAAAACGTACATGTTAATCGAGACACCATTGTGTTAATCTTCAGAGATTGCTAGAAATTGGACACTGTCGCGTAAAATCTTCAGAGATAGAGTTAGAAATTGGATATTGGATTATTAAAAGTGATATAAGAAGATTTACAGAAGCTGAACAGCAGAGGGAGAAATCGATGAAGAAGTTTGGGTGATGGGACAGTTTTGATCGATCTATGAAATTTCGAATGTAAGTGTATTTATTTGATGGATTCTCGTCATCTGGAATTGAATATGGAGTTAGCAGAAATTGATATATATATGTAGCAATATTTATGACGTGTTCTTGATATTACGGAATTTCACTATCCGAATTTGGAAATTTCTACACTGGGCTGTCTATGCCTAGAGTGTAAATATCTTTTAGAACTGTTTCCTAGAAAATTATAGGAAATGTGTTCAATCTGAACGCTTACGACGTAAAAATTGTAAAAGAATTCACCGTAATAAATGTGGCAATAAAATGCATTCTTTCCTATTGCTATAATAGTCTTCTTTCTTTCATTGTCGCATGAATTTCTAGCTAGTTAGGAAGAATCGGCATTAAAAGAAAGGAGGGTTATTGGCGTTATCATTTCGGGACGTTTACTATATTTCTACGATTATCAAACTTTTAAGATTCGGACACATTTGAAGCAAATCGATCGCGTGAATCCGCGCGGAACAGTTCTACCGTCGCTCTTATTGGCTTTCACTTTCAAAATCGCAGTAAACCACTACCTTCACGTTAATTGTTGTAAAAAGGAAAGGTGCAAAATGAAAGGTGTAAAACGAACCGAGCGGAACGTAGTCGCGAAACAACCGAGTCTCATGATCTACATAACATTTTTTCTAGCCTTCTTAACCCGACAGAAACAGAAAAACACGCGTTGATTAATACGATCGTACTTTACACTTTCATTTCGTCACAGTTTCATTTATTTAAATACAGCCGTATTAAATTTATTAAACACAGCCATTTATTAAACACAGCCGAAAAAGAAAATATTTCGAAAAAGCGTATACTTACGTTTATGTTTAATTCACAATCACGATTCGCTTATCGATGACAGATGACTGAAGGATTTCTACGGTAGAATCGCAATTAGCGGCGAAACTTTCGCTTCAATTACGGCAACGCATGTAATTATCATCGCACATGTAAGCGAATACGTGTAATTAACCGGTTCGTTGTTGTATAAATTTTCGTACTCCTTGTCGGGCAGGATTAAATTCATTCGAAAAGGCTTTCACTATTGTGAATCCCGGAAAATGAAGCATTTCACTTCTCGATCTTCTGCGATGATCCATCTTCAAATGGGTCCGATTGTTCATGATGACTCGAGATATCTCGTGAGAACGACACCGATCGCACGACTTAAAATTAATTTAAACGAGATTAAATTATACTGTATGTAGGTACTTGGCCTGA
This sequence comes from Bombus affinis, assembly GCF_024516045.1. Lineage (NCBI taxonomy): Eukaryota > Metazoa > Arthropoda > Insecta > Hymenoptera > Apidae > Bombus > Bombus affinis. Next base: position 13,825,525 of record NC_066348.1, on the reverse strand, counting down.
ATTTATGTCCAGATCAATTTCTATTTCTCTGTATTAATTCTATTAATTACATTTTATTGATTCCATTAGTTGTACTAGCGGGATTGTATCTCGTTAATTGGTAATTATGACGATGGTCATGCGTTACTTTGATACGATTGTATTTCATTAATCCCTGTTTATGACGCTCTTGAAGGTTGACGGATGGTGCTTGTGAAAAGTCCATCGCCTTCCCGAGGCGACAGTCTTCAAAAAGAAAATGCGAAGAAGGATAAAGGGAAGAGCCGCGTATCACGCGGCAATAGTCCCGCGGATCACACTACTTCCAGGGGAAGTAGTCCAGGAAAGAGCAATTCTACAATTAAAGTAGTCACGAAAAGTAGCCTTCAACAGTCTCGTGGAAGCGAGTAAGTATTCGTCCTCGTTTTTATCTGATATTTTTGTTTTATCATTATTTGTTATCGTTATTAGATCAGCTTTAATCGATTACCACGTAATAACGAATGTTTTTAACAGTTTAGCTTTTTCTTCTCATCACGCTGTGTTATATATTATTATATTATTATTTCTTCATTATTAAACTAGATTTAATCAATTTCAAGAGCATGTGGTTAAAGAAGAATGTTAATAGTTCTTAATATATAGCATAGCTTTTTCTTTTCGTCACATTTAAATTTAAATCATCTATTATTATTATTATCATATATTATTACGCTATTATTTTATCATTATACGATCATCTGTAGTCGATTACGTTCTACAAATCATATCGTCATAGAAAAATATTAATGATTCTAATGAATAGTTTGGCTTTTTCTTCTTGTTACACATTTAAGTTCACATCATTTAGAAATGATCTGTTGAGTAAAAATAGATAAGTACGTAATTTTCACTCCTTCGACCAATGGAAGTATCTCGTGTAACTCGTATTAACACTGTCGGATGGAATATTAATGCTTTTACAGCAATTTCATGTAAGTGGATACTGTAAGCAAACGTTTACGTAGAAACTATCGATCTGGCTGAACATTTCTGCGAGAAACTGACGCGTCGCACCAAACAATCGATGTGAGAATTATTTTCGTTCTCTTTTTTTCCATTAAGATACGTTCTACGTCGGTATTTCCTCATACGACGACAGTTTTGCCATCGAACAATTTACAAATATTCTATAACTCGAACATATGCAATATGCATTAGAACAATATCGTCTATTCGTAGAATAAAAGAATTGTTTTCTTTATCAACTTTTAAGATAACATTCGGACAATAGGAACCAAAATGGTATAATTTACTAGGAATTACTTAATGATAAGTACCGAATTGACAATTGATAACACGCGAAATTCTCTTGATTTACTCAAGCTGTAAAGTACAAAACAAAAAGGACGATAAGAAAAGAGATATTGATAGTAGGCCACGTGAAGAGAAGAAAGATCGTAAAAATCTTGACACTTTGTGAATACATTATGTTAAAAGTGGAAAAGAGAACGGGAGAAAAAATATTGACTAATGGAAAACTACCGGTAGGAAATTATGGCGAGTGATGCTCGACGATCGCGACGACATAAGAATACAGAATTAACTTCCAATCTAGCGGAAAGCTAGAATTGAATTGATCGAACGGCGAGTTTAACGGCTTCGGAGGAAAAACCCATAAATAAATTGTCAAGAGAATTCTGACAGTGAAATTAGAGTGTCGAATCGTTTTCTAGAAATTGTCCTCGAGATCCAGGCTAGAGATAGATCGATGTGACGCGTCGACGAGGCTTTCTATATCATTCGATTTAATTCTCCGTGTGAGGGGTTGCATCCTCGTGTAAATTCACCTTAATCGTTTCGCGTAGATATAACGTACGGGAATACCAACATTGATAGACACATACGTCGCAATTGCGACACATTTCGATGCCGTGTATCGATTGGGAGACCTTGCTCGACTGTCTCTTTCTGACGGTCAATATCACGACGATCGCAAAACGTGTGCCCATGGAAAGAGATCTCAGTAGTTAGACACGTGAAACGAGCATTTTTCCTGCGATAGGATGACTCGTGCTACTTTATGGCGAAAAATGAATAATAGCGCAGAGGGAAAAGTTCAATAAAACAGAGAAAACTAGTGTTTTATTCTATTTTTTTTCTTTTTCTATTATATTAGAATTACGGAAAACTGAATGTACCTGATATTTTTATTTTTTCTTGCGTAAGAATTATTGAGGGCTGATTGTAATGTTTGTTTCCTTAATTCTAAGAACTCCGGAGAATTAGCTGTAATTAAAACTAAAAAGTACTATTTAGAATTGTATATTAATTTATCAAAGTTGATAATAAAATCTCCAAAGCGTTGAATATGATATAATCTCAAAAACGTTGAAACACATATTACATATATCAATTGATATTATCCCAATGAAACGATTTCCAACTTTCAGTCTTCAAATTGGTGTTAATTCTGTATTTTCTATTCGAGCAAAGAGCTTCCGCCAAACAGAGAATCATCATCGAATGGAATCGTAAGAAGAATAACAACGAAAGTAATTAAAACGCACATAAAATGTTCTCAGACGATATTAATAGCAATCGATGTAACTTGGATCGCGAATCGAATTACAAATGAGTAAAATACAAATAGATTTTAGGTCCATCGTCGATTCGCCAACGTCATCAAAGTCATGCGTAAATAAAGAAAAATATTCATTTTGAATCTGAACAATTAACCGAACATTTCTGCGCCTTAAAAATCGATCCGTTTCGTACAACTTGGATCGATAAACATCATCTACGGGAATAATCGTTCGCGTGATTAAAGAAATAAAGCACGTGAAACATGATTTATATCAAAATAATGAAAGTGCGTTAACAAATGAAACGAATAGAAAATACTTACCTACTGGTAACGTCCATTACAATTTTTCATGAGGTTCGTTAAAACGTTTGAAGCGATGGCAATTTGAGAAAGCTTTATCGATCGTTGCCCATCAATGTCACACGTTCGAGTGCTCGATTCACGTTTTCTACGATATATACACTCCACGCTTTTAAAGTAATTGTAATTCTCGATTGAAGGTATGTTAAAAGGTAATTCTTTCTATGTCTTGAAGACAACGAATTGCTCGACGTCACACATGAAACTATAATACGCAATAAATGTCATTGTTGCGATAGGCCCGGAATAAGAACTGCGTATTACGATTCTCGAGGAATTATGACATACTGTGCTATAGTGAAATAATAGTAAACACGTTGTTCCTGTCACAAGTGTATACACCGTCAATGACCCTTACTACCAACCAAGGAAATGGAAAAGTTTCGCAAGTCATGCATGTCTTGTGCAACGTGCATCAATTAAACGAACGCGAAATCGCAGTTTCTGTACGAATAATTTTAGACTTTAACGGTTGTCATACCAATGTTATCGGCTTCGTTGGAAAAATATTGTACTTGTAGTTGATAACATTAGAACGCGAATATTTACGATATTCTTTGAAAACGTCGCAACTTTGCAAGCTCGAATAACAAGTTTGCAAATTGAAATTTTGAAAGTTAGAGTAATCTTTGAAAATTTCAAAGCTTGATTGAATAATCTTTAAAAGTTGCAAATGTTTAAAATTGCGATAATCTTTGAAAGCATTGCTGTTTCGAAAGTTTGAACGATCTTTGGACGCTGCAATATCGTATTATAGAAGTGTAACAATTATTCCATTCGGTGGAAGAAAAATTCCACCTTGGTAGTCGCTTAATTAAAAATTATTTGCGAATAATATTTAAAACAAATTACACCAATTTTTCATTGGGGATTTATTTAAACCACTTACGATTAATAAAGAGCGATACATCGATATCGTACGTTATTACGTGTACGTAAGTACGATGAACAATAATCGTAAAGTATTGTTTATCCTGGCAATCAATCAAGGCTGTCGAGTTCGGTAATCAAGCTCTCGTGAATTATTGACTGAGGTCGAAACGATTTTTCAATACTACGATTAGCTCCGTGGTGCAGAAGGAAAAAAGACGAACTCATAAACGAGCCTGGTCAATCACGCGATTTTTCCTGACGGTTTCAGTTAGACCAATTGATTGAACTTCCTCAATTATTTAGCCGCCATGATAGCAGGTCAATCACGAATTGCCAGATGGGTTACTCCTGTTGAAGCGTTCGATCATGATCGAGAACGATTTTACGCTTCTACAGAAACCCAACAGCCTCTCTACACCGTTTGAAAATCGTTATCGTTTGTTTGCTTGTTTCGATTCCAGGACTGGTAGTATCGAGAGACTGGTAGACGGTGATAAGAGAGTGATCGCCACCAAGAATTGGCTTCCAGAGAACAACATAAATGTCGTTGTCAGGTAAGAACACCATTGATTAATTAACTCAGATACGTTTATTAAACTTGCAAGGGATGATCGCAAGTGTAATATTAAATTTACATAATTTTCCTGGTTAATCCATCATTTTGTAGAGTACGTCCGCTTAATAGCAAGGAAATTAAAGCCGGCGACGATATGGCCGTACAATTTCCCGGAGATGGACAGATATACGTAAGTATATCTTACTTATGTCCTCTGATTAATTTGAAGAAACGTTGCGAGCTCGGATAATTCGTCGATGATTCGATATCATTTTTGCTTCTCTTGCCAGCCTCCTCGCGTTTAATTAAAAATACCTAAACGAAATTATCGTGAATCATATGGATTTTTATCGTTCAACCTTGCACAGTGCGACGGATTTCCAAGCAGCGGGGACAAGAAGGGCAAATTATTTTCGTACAACGTGGTGTTCGAGCCCACGGCCACTCAGGAGGACATCTTGCAATTCTCTGGTGTGAAAAAGCTTATTGAAATGGCGGTAGAAGGATTCAGCTGTACCGCGTTTTGCTACGGGCAAACCGGAAGCGGAAAAACTCACACCCTCACAGGGCCTCCAGAAATGGTTAGCGAAGAAGATTCCTTCGTCAACTTTTTACCTACTTTTCAGATGCAAATTCATCGGTCTTACACGCTGGTTTTTTAAAACCGAGTATGGTTTTCCATCGGAATTTCCGTTAGAAAAAACCGAGTTTCCAGAAACACTCGCCAAGAAGCGTAAGAATAGCAAAAGGCGATTACGAATAATGTATTAAAATAGTTGATCGAGTTGAAGTGAAGGCCGTGTATGAATGTAACAGAAAGGTTAATGTTGTTCGACGTGCGTAGATAAGATAATGACGGTATATCTAAACGATACTCGTTTACCGCTCGGGCAATGTTATACGTGATCGCAAAAACAAACAAATTATCAATGAAAGTGTTCGAATTATTAAACATGGCGCTTTACACTACTCTTGGCATTTGTATACTTGCTATTTTCAAATTTCAGTGGTGTAAAAATCTTCGGTTGGTTAACTTTTTGTTTTACTAATTAATTCAATATATAATATTACATAGGAGAATTGAATTAAAAGATGGAATCTTGTTTTAAGATTTAATGATAGTTAATTAAACTTTGTTATTATTAATGAACTAAATTTTACGATGAAAGTAAAATCACGCAAAGAAGCGCTTTTTATCAAATTACAAGAATCGTCAATGAATGTTTTTCTCTTAAGCAGTTCGAAAGGATGAACCCTTATTCGGAGCAACACGGCCTGGTCTTCCGGTCTTTCGTCTACCTGTTTAAGTTGTTGCAAGAACGACAAGATTGTAATTTCGTGTTAAAAGCTTCCTTTCTGGAGATCTACAACGAAAAGGTCAGTGGATATTCCGTGGAAAGAGAGAAGAGCTTCGTCACCGATTTACAGGGCATCGTTTATCTTTGAACCGCAGGTAATAGATCTGTTAAATCCTGGCACGTCGAGGAAACCCCTAATGGTACGGTGGAGCAAAAAGACACGAGGCTTCTTCGTTGAGAACCTTTTCACTGTTGAGTGCGAGGAACTCGATGATCTTCTGGCGGTTCTCGAAGAAGGTAGTCGTGTTATTGATCTTCGCTCTTTGCACCCTCGATAGATGGACTTTAAACCCCTTTACCATTCCTTACACGCAGCACGTGTTTCATTGTGAAAATATCAAACGCGATAAATCCTATTAAAAGATATAGTAAAATTCACAGACTTTTTTAAGAAGATAGACAATCCATAAATATTTTAATTTGCTGACATTACTTTAAGAAATTTTCCAAATGTTAGGAAAGCGTATTTATAGTAATATGATTTTTCAGGGATGAGAAATAGAAAAGTTGGTTCGCACAATATGAACGACTATTCCAGTAGAAGTCACAGTATTCTCACTGTCAGCATCACGTCTGAACAACAGGTGAGTGTCCAAATTATCGTACGATAAAGACAAATTTTATGCAAATATTACTATCGACAGATGGATAACAGCGTGTTTATATCGAGACAAGGGAAAATTAACTTCGTCGATCTGGCTGGAAGTGAGATGACGAAGAAAACACAAAGCGAAGGGAAGACTCTGGAGGAAGCGAATAATATCAATAAAAGTCTCATGGTTCTAGGTACGATTATCAAAAAGTTATAAGAAAAAATACAACGCGAATTAAGCACTGAAATACTAAAAGGGTTCGATCTTCGAGTTGTCTTCTTTCAAAGTCTATTTCGAAGCAGAACTTTGTCGAATGTTCAATATCAAATTAATCGAACCCCGTTTAGTATTACGATGAAACTTTACGTTATCAATTATGCGCAAGGATTGTAAAAATCGATTTCGATGAACAAAAGGGCGCAGACTTCACCCGCAACATCGACTTCTATGTGACGATCGATAAACGAACGTGACAGCGCGAATTGCATGGAAACGACTTTAGGTTACAGAAAAGTTTCTCCGACTTCTTTTGAGATTGACACTTTTTACTTTGAAGGTTACTGCATAGCCTCTTTGAGCGATGGAAAACGCAAGGGTGGTCACATTCCGTATCGAGACAGCAAACTGACTAAGCTTCTAGCCGACAGTTTGGCGGGAAATGGCGTTACATTAATGGTAAATCAAATTATTCTAACAAGGACAACTTAATAATTATACGCTCAATCGGTATAACTGATTGGATGGTTTAATTGAATTTTAGATCGCCTGTATTTCGCCAGCTAAGTCGAACGCGAGCGAAACGTTGAATACGTTGAGGTACGCGGCGAGGGTGAAGAAGATTCGAACGAAACCTATCGTGGTGATGGTGAGTGAGGTATATTAATTGTAAATTATAAGTATATAGAAAACATGAAATACAAATAGAATTTGCTTTTATATAGGATGCTCGAGAAGCTCTGATTCTCAGTTTAAAACGAGAAGTAGGAGCTCTTCAAACGGAAAACGAACATCTGCGCGCGGCTCTTCATTTAAATGGTGATGCATCGAATATAGTTCGTAGTGAGTCCAAAAGTAAGTATCATATGTCAATTAATAAGAAAGATTTAATATAATAATGAGTTTAATAAAAAGATTTAATCCAAAATTTAGTAACAACGATTTAATATAATTAAAACGAGAAAGGCAAAATTATAAAATTTCTCCTTAAATAATCTTTCATAGCTGAAAGAAGAGTGCCATTGACACCTCCGGTGGTAGATTTGAGTAAACTATCCGAAATGGAACGACCCGAATTAAGTCAACTTATCCACGCGTATATTACCGAGAACGAAGCTCTCCGTCGAGAAAATGCAGAATTATATGCTACGAGGGAACAAGTGATACGGGACCAAGAACTCGTATGCAGAGAAAACGAAAGGTTACTGAAGAAACTCGAGGACGTTAACTCGTAAGTACAGCAGGATTTTAAGACGACCTCGACATACAATTAATCCGGTAGATTTTATTACTGTAGAGTGTGTTGTCGGTCGCCAATTATACCTGCCAGACCAACCTATTCGGCGGAAATGTTGAACGATAACAATAACGAGGACGCACCTGGCGCTACCAATGTTTGGACCAACCCTAACGTCGAACCTACGCCTCTTTCGAGTGTATGTCGAAATCTTTTAACCTTTTCTTTCTCTATCATTGTATTCGCTGCATCTATTTAATTATTTTTTAATAATATTATTTAATATTATTAATTATTTTTCAATACTTTATATAGCAAAGTAATGTTTAAAAGATATAACAGAAATTTAAATTTGTAGGATATGATCAGGAATGGATTATATAGATCTGCTAGTAGTATGCCAGAGAAGATTCAGAAAGAACTAGATAAACGTAGAATCGTAGGGAGTTATAATAACATAGCAGAAGCATACAAAGACAAGAGTCATCATCGTCGACACAATTCATGGGACAACGGGAACGGGACGACGAGAATGAGTCCGGATCAAGCTATATCACCGATAGACATTAATCAGTAAGTAGCACTAAATAAATCATCATAATGCTAGAGCCAATACGATATTCAAATCAATAAGCCTTAGTCTCCTATCAAAGCCAATTGCAATGCAAATCGACATTGGAATTCGCTTCAAATGTATTCCAATTAATTATATCTTTTTTAAATAAATCAAGAAATAATTACCACATTGTGGACTAGAAGTTTTGCTGTATATTCTATCAAACTTGATCTCTTTAATGATAAAATAATTATCCTGTGATGTTTATTAAAGTATATTACACGCATATGACTATAATTAAAATAATGAAATGAAATAGCTATAATTATTTCAATAAAAACATTGTTTTTGCTAATAGAAATTATTAAGCTGCGAATGTAAATGGATCTGTAAAGGATTTAAAAATCAAAAGTGTACTAAATGCACATAAAAATATATAAAATATCTGAGTTTCATTTTTATAATTATATTCACAAAAATATGAATTTGCATAAATATCCGCAGACTTGCATATTTTTAGTAATTAAAAAATTAAAAAGTCTGAAACCCACCATATTTTTATGGTATGATTCTAGTGGTAATCTCTAGCCACGTAAAATAAAATTTTCTAAAATTTTGCTCAAGTTCACTCAGAAACTTACCAAGACTTTAGTCTACAATGTGTTATGCTGCCTGATATAATCAGTACCATTCTACCTACTAATTGAAGGAACGCATGGTAACAGGTACAAAAAGCCGAGCATGCGTCGCACCTCGACAGTGCCTGAAGAACGAAGACTATCGGAGACGAACGATCTCCTGGGCGAACCGGTTCAACCAACCGACCATTCGTACAACGAATCCCCAGACTCGATACTCAGCGGTCCTCTGGAGATGGCGAACTCAACGCCGGACACAGCTGAGTCAGAGGCGCCAACAGCGCCATTTCCGGCGGTATCACACATCTCGTCCCCGTTCGGCACACCGGAACCCGAAGACCATTCGATAAGGACACCAAGAAAATTCAAAGAGAAAGAGGACGAAACTACTGAAAGAGCTTTTGGAAGTCCAATTCCTATCGACGAGGATAAACCACTTTGAACACTCGAGTCAACAAGCACGATAGTCTGATGTACTTTAATCGTGATGACCTTGACTTGGTCAAAGCCATTGGGTCGATTGTAAAGATAAGAAAATGAATTAGGAAGAGTGCACATGAAAATTAGTCGATAATAAAGAGTTTTCTGGATAATTAGGAAAAATTATTTTGGATCGATAATTAAAGTTTAATGACGAAAGTATGCATTAATGTTGGTAAATTTGAAAAAAAGGTAATCTGAAAATCTGTTTTGGTAACGACACAGAAATATCGTGTTTTCAAAGTAACGAAAATATGTAGTACGCGTAGTCGAAGCTTTATTTACGTGTGGTAAAAGTATATATGTACATAATTATGTGTGAACTTAGACATGAATATCTACATAAAAGTCAGTATTTTTCCGCGATAATGAGAAAATGACTCAGGTTGATATAAATTACTGAATTCTACCTCTGAATAATATAAAATTACATATCCTGTAACTCCTGTAATGATAAAGGTGTTGACCAAATTACGTACAATAAAGCATTTGATTGTTTTATCAGATTTTGTTCTTTATTACCTAACCATTCGTAGAACTGGTCGGTTTCATTGAATTGTATGCTTCTTTTTTAAACTGGATTGTTCTAAAAATTATAACTCGGCTATTGAATATCGATAAAAATAACATGTTTAATAAAAAAGAGCATTGTGAGCGAATAAAAACTAGGACGATTGTTAAGAAAATTATGTTTGTCTCCCCGATAAAAAATATCTATAGAAAAACACGTGACCTAATATCTCTGTTATCGACACGAACGTAGTATGTAACTCTACGATTGCGTGCCAATAACTCGCCACGCCACTGATGCGTACATAATTTATTAGATAAGCATCTTGCCACGTCAGATAAGCAAAAACATAAAATTGCTAGGGTAGACACGATAGTCGCCAATGATAACGCGTATATAGATGGCGCTTATCTAACCAGAAAAATTTCAATTCGAAATTATTTATTGGTCGGAGTCATTTCAAGTGTAATTAATATATAACATAACCAACCAATCATCTCCGACTATCCATTCAGCCTGCTTTCCCATTCGCTTGTTTCTTACTCCAATCACCGAACACTGTTTAAATGCAAAATTCATGATGTAATGTTAATCCACGATGTCGCAACAGGAAAATAAAGAAGCAATAACGTGCGAAATTTCGTTGTGGAAATGATAAATCTGTATTCCTGCCTCGTTACTCCGTCACATGTCGTCGTCGAGAATCAGCGAAGCATTCAAGACAATAAAAAAGGGGACGGTTTTGTTTCATGAACAAGGCGGTATCGCTGTTTTACCGACTGATCGAATCCCTATCCCCACTTTATCAAGGTAGCATCGACATCTCGATTGCTGGTGGTGCAACTGCGAGAGTAGCAACAGAGCGGATGAAAGAACGAGAATCATTGTTGGATGAACAGTGGTATCGTGGTAGACTTTGGGTACAGCTTTGAAAGGGTAAACTGGAAGTGAAGAAGAACGGACGAAGAGAGGCGCGTCGAGAGAGAAAGAGAAAGCGGGCGCGTGTGGCAAGGTCGGTGTGTGGTGCGTGCGGTGCAGTTACGGGCTTTATTAAAGTGCAGTCGGCCGGGTTGAAAAACAATCGACGAACATAATACGGCGCCCCGTGAAGTCCGATGTCTAGTGCTGAGGTGGTGGAGAGTTCCGTTGACCCCCCAGCTAAGAAGCGACGCGTTGCTGCCACCACGGGAGGAGGCGACGACGATCCAACGACGACCGCAGACATGGCGAAAAATGGCTCGACGTCCCGGGCTACCACCGAAATTGATGAGGGTCTATACTCCAGGCAGCTCTACGTCCTCGGCCATGACGCTATGCGTCGCATGGCATCCTCGAATGTCTTGATATCCGGTCTTGGCGGACTCGGCGTCGAAATCGCCAAGAACGTCATCCTCGGCGGCGTCAAGTCCGTTACCTTGCACGATGACGCATTGTGCCAGATTTCAGACCTCGGCTCACAGTTCTATCTTACCGAGGCGGATGTAGGTGAGCGGCTTGACCCGCGAAATACATGAATCCCTCTTCTACAGAAATTATTATTTTCCAACGTTATTTTGAGCATCAAAATTTATATGCATTTGATCCATTTTAATAAGATTGCGCGATCTTACAAGACGATGATATAACAATATAACCAGTCGTCTTGTTCATCGATATTATCGTAAAAAAATTCTTTAAATAGATGCGGTTTGTGTCTCGTGTAAATCAAATGCAAATGGTAGAAATTGTATGGAAATTTTTGTGACTGTGTAGCTATGTATATGTCTCTGTATAAATTAAATTCTCATTATGTTATAACTAAATTGTTGGTAACAACAATTTTCAATAGTATTGGAAATATTCAAAAGATATTTATCATTTTAAAAAGACTAAAACAATTAACTAAAGAGACTAAATAATCAACCTCCACGTTATTGATCAATTTCATTTTTGTATGACTCGCTCAAAAATTATACATTTAAGCACTATATACAGGCATGATTAAACAGTAAAATTACATTAATGTACTTTCTTTTTTAGGTAAAAACCGTGCCATTGCTTGCTGTCAACGCTTGTCTGAGCTGAACAATTATGTCCCTACATGTCACTACTCCGGGCCTTTAACAGATTCCTTTATTAAGAAGTTCAAGGTTGTGGTTTTGACTGAAACTCCATTGAATGAACAATTACGTATCTCTGAAATTACTCATGCAAATGATATAGCACTTATTATAGCAGATACCAGAGGCCTATTTTCTCAAGTCTTTTGTGATTTTGGAGAAAAATTTACAGTAGTTGATATCAATGGTGAACCACCTGTAAGTTCAATGGTTGCCAGTATTTCGCAAGATACCGAAGGTGTTGTTACTTGTTTAGACGACACACGTCATGGCATGGAGGATGGTGACTCTGTCACCTTTTCTGAAGTACAGGGCATGACAGAATTAAATGGTTGTGATCCAATAAAGATAAAAGTTCTTGGTCCATACACTTTCAGCATTGGGGATACATCTAAATACTCTGAATATATTCGGGGTGGTATAGTAACACAAGTAAAAATGCCAAAGATCTTACAATTTGCTTCTTTGAAAGATGCTTTGAAGACACCAAAGTTCCAGATAACTGATTTTGGAAAGTTTGACTATCCAGAACAATTACATTTGGCTTTTATTGTATTACATAAATACATAGAAGAAAATGGACAATCACCTAGACCATGGAATCAAGAGGACGCAGACAAATTTCTGAACCTTGCTAAAACTGTCAAAGAGGAAGTAGGCAGTGAAACAGAAATAAATGCAGAGCTGCTTGAAATATTTGCAAAGATATGCTCTGGAAATTTAAATCCAATGAATGCTACCATTGGAGGAATTGTAGCCCAAGAAGTGATGAAGGCTTGTTCTGGAAAGTTTCACCCTATATTCCAATGGTTGTATTTTGATGCCATTGAGTGTCTACCTGCAGATCGTTCTGAACTTACAGAAGAAGATTGTCGTCCTATTGGATCACGTTATGATTCACAGGTTGCGGTTTTCGGCCGCAAGTTCCAGTCAAAGATTGGAAGCTTGAAATACTTTGTTGTTGGAGCTGGAGCTATTGGGTGTGAATTGCTCAAGAACTTTGCAATGTTAGGTGTTGGTGCTGAAAATGGTAGTGTAATAGTCACTGACATGGATTTGATAGAAAAATCTAACTTGAATAGACAATTCTTATTTAGACCATCTGATGTTCAGCAATCCAAATCATCAACAGCAGCTAGAGTTATAAAAAGTATGAATCCTGACATGAAGGTGATTGCTCATGAAAACAGAGTATGTCCTGAAACAGAGAAAGTATATAACGACGACTTTTTTGAGGTTTTAGACGGGGTTGCGAATGCATTAGATAACGTTAACGCCCGTATTTATATGGATCGTCGTTGTGTATATTATAGGAAGCCCCTCTTGGAATCTGGTACATTAGGTACAAAGGGTAATACTCAAGTTGTTGTTCCATTTTTAACTGAATCATACAGCTCCTCCCAAGATCCTCCGGAAAAGACTGTACCAATCTGCACGCTAAAGAATTTTCCCTATGCTATAGAACACACTCTGCAATGGGCCAGAGACAATTTCGAAGGTCTATTTCGCCAAGCGGCGGAGAACGCCGCTCAACATATATCCGATCCACAATTTGTGGAGAGAACGCTAAAATTACCTGGAGTTCAACCACTAGAAGTATTAGAATCTGTTAAAACAGCCTTGGTCGATGAAAGACCAAAAACATTCGCCGACTGCATCGCATGGGCTCGTTGCCATTGGCAGGAACAATACAGCAATCAAATTAGACAACTTCTGTATAATTTTCCTCCTGATCAAGTAACATCCAGTGGTCAACCATTTTGGTCTGGACCAAAAAGATGCCCCAAACCACTCACATTTAATGTTAATGATCCACTACATTTAGACTATATTGTAGCTGCTGCTAATTTAAAGGCAAAGGTTTATGGTATTCCTGTTAACAGAAACCGAGATGAAATAGCTAGGATTGTTAGCACTGTTCAAGTGCCGGAATTCACACCAAAATCTGGAGTGAAAATTGCGGAAACGGATTCACAGGTACAAGCGTCCAATGGTAGCGGAAATATAGATCATGAAAGACTCACTCAGTTACAAGAAGAACTACCAAGGGTTGAAGATCTTAACGGCCTGGTAATACATCCGCAAGAATTCGAGAAGGATGACGATACCAACTTCCACATAGACTTCATTGTGGCAGCTTCAAATCTCCGTGCTACCAATTACAAAATTACACCAGCTGACAGACACAAGAGTAAACTAATTGCTGGTAAAATAATACCAGCCATTGCTACTACAACTTCAGTGGTAGCAGGTTTAGTTTGCCTTGAGCTTATTAAACTGACTCGCGGCGTAAAAGATTTGTCTGTTTATAAGAATGGCTTCGTCAACTTGGCTCTGCCATTCTTCGGATTCTCAGAGCCAATTGCTGCGCCAAAACTAAAGTACTATGATTCAGAATGGACCCTCTGGGATCGATTCGAAGTGAAAGGAGAGTTGACGCTGAAAGAGTTCTTGGATTACTTCAAAGAACATCACAATCTAGAGGTCACCATGCTCTCTCAAGGTATTTGCATGCTTTACTCGTTCTTCATGGCAAAGCCTAAATGCCAAGAACGTATGGGCCTTTTGATGTCTGAAGTGGTGAAGAAGGTATCAAAGAAGAAATTGGAAAGCCATATACGTGCGTTGGTATTTGAACTCTGCTGCAACGATGTTGATGGTAATGATGTGGAAGTTCCATATGTTCGCTACACTTTGCCGTGAAATACGTTGATGTCACCAGGATAACAAGAGATATCTACTTAACTGACTTAGCCGTAGTAATTTCCACAAATTTCTATTTTACAATACGATACAAGAGAATATTACTCTTTCTCTATGTAAGGTTCTCAAAGTTTAAAAAGAAAGGAAAAGATTCATTTCTATCGTCGATGCTTTGTAGCATTTATAATAGCAAGGAATCGCGGGATCCACGGAGTTCATCTTACTATGATCTCCCTTTTTCCTGAATATTGATTTCAGGGCTGGAACTATTTGTTTCCTTTTTCATTCATCACATTTTGCTATGTTTATCCGAAATAATTTCAATGATAATCGTAAAATTTGTTCTTAGTTCTCGTCTTTCTTAATAAACTATATTTTCAAAGAAAAAGAAGATGATCTAGCTCTAAGGTAATTCGAACTGTTGATAAAAGAGGTATATGAAGATGAAAATTTGTACAAGAGAATCTACAATCTTGTGCTGTTTATAAAATGATAAAAAAAAAAAAAAAAAAAAAGGAGAGAAAAAGAATATGAAAAGGTTGCAAAAAGTTTAGTCCATATTGGATCATAAAGGGAATTGTCATGGTAAGAATTTTCTTTGGGACTCACACACTTCACAACTTAATGTATAGGATCAAAATGTAAATTACTGGATGATAAACTTAATGGTCCTTAGACGAATAATTAACACATTTAATATAGATCGCAAATAAACATAACAAAAAGAATCGGATGCAGATGTATCTTGCCTTTGTCGTATCGCTTTTCATTTTCTATTTACTATCATTATTTTCATGTATTAAGGACGCGCACGAAATTGAAGAAAAATATCACAATTGCTTCCCCTTCCTTTCGTTATTATTCTTAATATGTGCTTGCTATCGAACTCGATATTTTAATATTTTATGTGATGTATACGTTATTGATGGTTTTTCATTTTGTCCGCTTTACTTTTTTTAATCACCGAATACACTATTGGCTAAGGCTGTTTGTTGTTATTAAGGAATACTGCATTTAAATTTGTAAGAACAGATGTTTGAAAAGAAGCTTCAAAAAATAATTGCACACTTTAGATCAAGAAATACGAGAAGAAAAAAAAGGAAGATATTTTGTTAATTTTAGGATAATGCGGATATTTATTGTATTATTTTATCAATAGATAATAAATAGATGTGTTTGGATTTCAAAAAACATGAGAAATATAATAATGAAAATAAAATTTGAAACGGTGTTTTTCTTTCCCTTATACACATGTTTCCTCCTATCTTCTTAATGTATAATTCAAATTTGAAAAAATTAAAAAATATTTAAATTTTAATAAATTGTACTTTGATCTCGTTTATTATAAGCATTCATTTTTTAATCTTGCAAATCTTAAATGACATATATTAGGTTCATCTATAAGATCATGTTATGTTCATTTTATATTAAATGCAAGTGAACATTTACCTACTAAATATGTCATACGTTATTCAGTAGCTTTCGTCTTTTCTTTTTATTAAAATGTAAAATTTCTCAACAAATAAATATTGCAATGTAGAAAATATTTAATTATTTCAGATAGTCTCAAAGTTCCCGTCGCAAAAATATACTGAGTGCCATGTGAGTCATATATGGTCCATGCTGAACTTTCCAATTTAAATTTAAACCATTGTATGTTTATAATTTATATAAAATAAATGATACTGGATATGGTGACAATTGAAAATTGTTTCTTCCAGATTTTACTAATAATAATCTTTATTAAGCAAAAATAGCCTACGATTCAAAGGATTTTTATATCCTACAGTCTGTCCAACGAGATAAGGCAATGACATTCGAGTATCAGTCAACAGTTGTAGCCACAGTAAGTCAAAGTCTCGTTTCGTTGGACATAAGGATATAAGTACGATTACATCAATGAGTGTCATTACATGACGTTTTAATTTAAGACCTCAATGTATCAGTTCCATTGACTGTACAAATGAATATGTAACAACTAAGTACTGAATATATATAAATTTTATCTCGGAAATTTTACTCAACGAATCTTGAAACTCGATTTTCTCGAAAACAAAATCTAAAGCGAAAAGATTATGTTTTTTTCTTCGATTTATTTTTGCATGTAAAACACCTTTCTGGTCAGTTGTGCCACCCGTTTTCAGGCTCTATACAAATTTCGATAAATATACCATGACCCTAGACCCATGAAATATGCGCGGGAACAGTACAGCAAGATAACCATAAAAAGCCTTAGAATGGCACAACGTAGTATAACGTATGTAATTTAACAAAATAACTTATGCACTATTTTAATATATTTATAATATTTCTTCTTATTTAACAGGTTATTTTTTTCGAAAGCAAGTACGAAAGATAAGACTGAACCTAATAATACAAGGTACGTGGATTATTTTATCCAAGTACGATTATGTATACTCGTATTACGTTCAATTTGAGATCAATTGTATTCAATAATATTTATTCGCGATCTGTGATATTTTTAAGTAAACAATTCCAATTGAATGCTTTTTTCCCTATTGTAAATAATGTTCTTAATCGGATACTCGCTAATAGCAAAATTGTAAAGAATGGAGACCAAAGCAATTCGGGAAACCCTAAACGAAAAAGAGACGATAGTGGAGATAGCAGTGAAACTGTCAGGTAATTAAATTTAATTATAGCAATTTTTATGAAATAGTTGACTAGAATTGATAGTGTATTTAAAATTTCATGTATAATATCAATATAAGACATTCATCTATCAATCTATTTCTTTTTTAGTTCACCTATTGGAAATTCCTCAAGGAAGAAATCAGTCTCAAAATCTCCTTCACTACTGAAGAAAGTAAATGGTAAACTATATATGTAATTAAATAAATGTATTCTATATTTTTTAGTTTTCTTGATGTTATACCTATATTCTAGGAACACCAAAAATTAAGCTATCACCAACAGCAACAACTATGGAAAAAGAAAAAAAAAAAAGCAAAACTCCACTTACTGCTACTAAAAAGAAAAGAAAAGTCAATGAAGTAAAAAGTACCCCTAAGAAGAGCGATGCAAAGAAGAAATTGAAAGATCTGTCAAGTGATGAGGATCAGAAAGAAAATGATTTAACTGTAGAGAAAAAAACAGAAACAAGTGATGAATTTGAATCTTCAAAGTCTTCGCCTAAGGAATCTAAAACTAAAAAAAATGTTAAAAATATTGAAAAGAAAGCTACTAAAAAAAGGTCAAGAATAATAGCACCTGTCGATTCCAGTGACGAAGAAGAACATAATCTAGTATATATATATATATATATATATTTTTTTTGTACATATTTATATATGTATATACATATGTATGATTATTAATACATATTGATTAATAGTTGCCAGAGAGTCCCAAAAAAGCAAATCTTGATGTGGAGGAAAATAACCCAATTAATGAAGAAGAAAATTCTAATGAGGATGTTCTAGATATTCAAAAGGACAGCGAAGAAGAAGAAAAGAAAAAAGAAGACAATATAGAGAAGCCTACGAAGAAGATACATAATTTTTTTGGTATTTAATTTATCAATATGTTACTAAATAAATAAATAACTATCTTAACAAACTTTATATCTTTCAGCTCCAAAAGAGAAAGAAAGTACAAACAATACTGATAAAGATAAGAAAAAGTCCTCCAGTCACTCTTATAAACCTAGTGCCTCGAAATATGACCCAATAAATGATGCATTTTGGAAACGGGGAGAAAAGTATGTCTCATATTTTTTAATAGTGTATCATTTGTTGCAATGGTAAAATAATTGTTTAATTTTTTTAGGGTACCATATATTGCGTTGACACGTACCTTGGAATTGATCGAAGATACAAGCGCTCGATTAAAAATAATAGAAATTTTATCAAATTATTTCCGATCTGTAATAGTTTTAAGCCCAGATGACTTACTTCCAAGTATATATTTATGTCTCAATCAATTAGCACCTGCTTATGAAGGTAAGCCAGATATGTACGTATATCGTTTTATTCTTTTGTTTAAATATGATAACCTTCTTTTCAGGGATTGAATTAGGGGTGGCAGAAACAAATTTGATGAAAGCTATAGCACAATGTACTGGTAGAACATTAGCTCAAATTAAAGCAGACGTCCAAACAGTTGGGGATTTGGGCATCGTAGCAGAAGGAAGTCGTTCCAATCAAAGAACTATGTTTCGTCCTGCTCCACTGACAGTATCGAATGTATATACTAGGCTGAAAGAGATCGCACAAATGACTGGTTCTGCGGTATGCATCTATTAATTTAGAGCAGTGCTGTTCCATTTACATTGGCAGGACGTGAAATGCTCGTTCTTCAATTGATGAATAAAATGTGTGTGAAAAAATGAAACTATCAGATTCGTATATCTCTCTTCGAATTTCGTAAAGCTAGTAACCACAATACGGGCACATAAATAAAGACACATAAGAGCTTTCGCTTATGGACGGCACTGATTATAATTAATTGTAATTACTTTATATCAGTATTATAATCATACAATTTCAGAATATTTTTATTGTAATCATGTAATTTATTCTTACAGTCTTTAACTAAAAAATTGGATAAAATTCAATCGCTTTTTGTAGCGTGTCGTTTTACTGAAGCCAGATATCTGATTCGGTCCCTAGCCGGCAAACTTCGAATTGGTCTAGCAGAACAATCTGTGTTACAAGTAAGTATTAGATTGTCCAAAAAGTTTCTTTCATTGTATGAGAAAATAATACACGCACAACGTTTTTTGTTTTATATTATTTTGTCGAATTACGTACGATCCATTTTGTTCTGTTGAGATAAACACCGCGACATTTCACAGACTTGGTTTCACGTTTGTATGAAGATGTACTGTTGTAAAAAACACGTTTGCGAAAGAAAGACACTTTTCGGACAACCTAATATATTTATGCAAAATGATTTTTTCATTAAGTAATCTAAAGATAGTGCTACAGTATGATACAGAAAATCTGGTAAAAAATACATGTTTATAGGCTTTGGCACTAGCATGTACTATGACACCACCAATACAAAGTTATCCACCGGAAGTTTTAGACGTGAGTAAGAAAATGTCAAGCGATGCCTTTAAACAAAAGTACGACGAAACTGCGCTTACTCTTAAAACAACATATTGGTAAGAATTTGTTTCTATTTTATATGCCAGAATTGAATACTTTTATACGTATGATAATAATGTTTATTTTCAGTGAATGTCCAAATTATGACAAAATAATTCCTGTTTTATTAAAAGAGGGGATTGAAGAATTACCAAACAAATGTAAAATTACACCTGGCATACCTATGAAGCCAATGTTGGCACATCCTACTAAAGGTGTGCAAGAAGTATTAACGCGTTTCGATGGGTTGAAATTTACTTGTGAATGGAAGTATGATGGAGAAAGAGCGCAGGTTTATTTTTCATAATTATATATATTACAGAATGGAGGTAGTATGTTACAAGGAAAGAACATACTTAACTTTTACAAATATTTTCCAGATTCATTTAGCCGAGGATGGTAAAATTAATATTTACAGTAGAAATCAAGAAAATAATACCAGCAAATATCCTGATATTATAGGAAGATTAAAAAATACTCAAGGTAAAGAAGTTAAAAGTTGTATCCTTGACTGTGAAGCCGTAGCTTGGGATAACGAGAATAAACAAATCCTACCTTTCCAAATACTCAGTACAAGAAAACGCAAGGTATGCAAAATGTATAAAAAATTACTTTGAAAGTTTTACATATATCTTTGTCGTTCTTAGGATGCGAACGAAGCAGACATTAAAGTTCAAGTATGTGTGTTCATGTTTGATTTATTGTATTTAAATGGAGAACCACTGGTACAACAACCTTTCATAAAACGTCGTGAATTATTGAAAAAGAATTTCAAAGAAGTAATTGGAGAATGGAAATTTGCAACTAGTTTAGATACTTCGACTATGGAACAAGTGCAAGATTTCTTAGATGAATCAGTCAAAGGTTAGTCTCTATTTAATAATAAATAATTCTAGAAAAATATATAATTATATTTAATAGGAAATTGCGAGGGTCTTATGGTGAAGACCTTAGAACAGGATGCAACATACGAGATTGCTAAACGTTCTCGGAATTGGTTAAAATTGAAGAAAGATTATTTAGAAGGTGTGGGTGATACATTAGACGTGGTTGTCATTGGTGGCTATATAGGCAAAGGAAAAAGGACAGGAACCTATGGAGGATTTCTTTTAGCTTGTTATGATCAAGAGAATGAGGAATATCAAAGTGTTTGTAAGGTAAATGTCATTAGCTTTGCAATGTTCTAAACGTTTGGATAAATATAATTTTAATCCTTTACATGTTTCTTGCTTATGTAGATTGGTACTGGATTTAGTGAAGAAGACCTTCAAAAGCACACAGAATTCTTCAAAGAACATATAATACCACAAACTAAGTCCTACTATCGTTATGACTCGTCTCTCGAACCTGATCACTGGTTCGAACCAGTTCAATTATGGGAAATTAAATGTGCAGATCTTTCTTTGTCACCTGTTCATAAGGCAGCCGTTGGTATTATTGATCCAGAGAAAGGAATATCTTTGCGATTTCCACGTTTTGTCCGCATTCGCGATGATAAAAACAATGAGGATGCTACATCAGCGCAACAAATTGCAAATATGTACAATAGTCAAGAGCAGATAAAAAATCAGACATCATCAACAAAAGTAGCTGAAGAAGACTTTTATTGAATCTAACGTTTTACTAAATTTGCGTTATGCGGATAAAATATGCCTTCATTTTTTTATAACGTGGACTGTCTATAATGTATCAACAATTGAAATATTTTGTATGTATGTTGTACTTTGTTTGATGATTATTTTCTCAATATATGTACTTTATTTACACATACTACAAAAAATTGTTTTGAATTTATAGATTACTATTCAATAAAAACAGTTTGTTATACCTCTGAATTTATAATCTTTCCATACATAACTTTTAACTACGCGGTAGACTACAAAACTTAATAAACTCTTTTCATTCTTTTTGATGAATTGTTTCATTGAATTGGATTTCTAACCTTAACTTTTTGAATGCAACGAAAGTTGATCAACAAATGATGTCGGATACAATTAATCAAAAATTATTTTATAACACTGTATTGTCACAAGCTTTCTCCCCGGATGGAAATTATTTATTAGCTGGAAATATTTACGGAGATATTTCAGTTTTCGAGTAAGTAAATATTTGACTTAAATAGTCAATAGTATGTAAATACAGGTTATGTCGACGTCAAAGAGAGCGTATAAACAACATAATATAAATAGTAAAAACTGACAAAAGATTTTGTTCAGTATTTAAAAATCTTAGGCAATGTCAAAGTTAAAATTATAATTTAGTTTATTCTTTAGTTAAAAGAATTTCTTTTTGTAGGTTATTGAAAGCTCTAGGACCGCATAAAGTCGAAGAAAATGAATTACAAGGCCCCAGTTATCATTTCACTGCACATCCCGATCAACAAGTGGAAAGTATGGTTTCAACAGACAATTTCTTAGTAACAGGAACATCAGGAGAAATATGTGGATGGGATTGGAAAATAGTTACTTCGAGTAAAGCTCCAAAAAGCAAAGTATCATGGACCATACAACTTCCAGTTAATAAGTAAGATTATATGATAAAATTTTGGATGAACGATGTCGACTATCTATGATATTTAACATGAGTTTATTTTTAGGGACAGTTACGAAAAACCAGATGTAAATTATTTAGTATATTCAAAATCAAATAACATTCTGTATGCTGGTTGTGGTGATAATAATATTTATGTAATTACTCTAGAAGATGGTAGAATATTAAGAAGCTTAGAAGGACATACAGACTATATTCATTGCCTATCCTTAATGTATGTATAATATAATTATTAATAAATAATACATAATGTAGTTTGTACGTAAAGTTTTTCACTTTTCACAGGGGTAATCAATTAGCTTCATGCGGCGAAGATGGAACAGTAAGGTTGTGGGATTTACGAAAAAGAGAAAACACCAATATATTAACTCCACATTTAGTAGACAAAGTTGCCAGACCAAGATTTGGAAAATGGATTGGCGCCATAGACTTCACGGAAGATTGGCTGGTACATACTTTTTTTTTATTTCTGCAGAACATATATTTATTTTAATGTAACGATTAAAGAAAACTTGATACATAATGATTATTTAGCTATGTGGTGGTGGTCCAAGTTTATCTTTATGGCATATGCGTACGATGGAAGCAGCTACTGTGTTCGAGCTTCCGGACGAAGGCATCCACGTGGCAAACATCTACGAAGAGCGTGTAATAGCTGCTGGAACGGCACCTCACGTTTACCATCTAACTTATCAAGGAGAAATGTTAGCTAAAGTACCAACTTCCAGCAATACCGTATATAGTATTGTATATCAGGAAAATCCACAAAAAGTGTTCAGCATAGCCGGTTCCTCGAACAACATAGACGTCTGTACGAACTTTAATTACCGCGAGTTAATGTTAAAGTTTGCTTAATAGAAATAAAATATTACAACAGAAAAACCTACCGATTGATTTACAGAAGAAAGTGATCTCATTATGTATGTATATATATATATTTTTTTTAATAAATATATTAATACAATATGCATTTTATAAAATACGATATAAAACTTTTTACAAATATACAAGTATCTGTTTGTTAGTTGTGATTTCTTGCAACGCGGTCATCCTCAGCTTCGGGTAGATTCGACTAATAGATCATTTATGAAATATGTATAAAGAAACACAGTTAACATCCGTCTAAAATTAGTTGGAAACTTAATAGCAAGTTCTCACTGTAAGGAGCATTATGCGTTTTATTTGGAAAAAAGCAAAGTTTAATTAAGAAATCGAACGTAGAAAAATGTTAAATGACAAATGATGCGGTGGTATATAATACAATGATAATTTATTTCCGAATGGTATTGAACGAGCAACTAATTTTAGACAAACAACAGCAACGTAAGAGTCATAGAAAGCCATGACCTGCTATCACCGCAGGTATAAAGCCCTCTCTGCCGTCTCGGGAACGGACCCAGAACCAATCACTGACGTGATCGCTAAGTAGTGCAACAACGTCACCCTTGGAGACGCTCAAAGCGTTCCCACCTTGACCCTCATAATCGTTACGTATGACGAGTAAAGTATGCCGAGATCCTTTGGTTCTAGCGTTCGCCGCGGCCCTGAGGTACAATCTGTCGACACTGCGTTCTCCGCAGGCTGACACTGCATCCCTAGAACCTCGTTTTACCCTTGGATTTCTGCCTCGAGCTCCGCATTCCGATCTTGTATCTCTGAGCTTTTCCGTATCAGTCATGTTACCTGGAAGGAACAATAGACTAATGAAAAATGAATTTTAGAACCGATACTATTGGAAATGAATTTTTAAATTACCTAAGGGACGAGGAAATACGTCTGTTGAGTCCTCCCAACAAGGTCCTCTGGTTGGTTGCGGTAATATCCCCAATGGTAGACAAGCTGCGTACCCGACGTACCCTTCCTGGCCGTGTGGAGTTTGAACGTATAGCCAGGTTTGGTTCTTGAATACAGCATTCACCACTGTTCCAAGAGGGAGAGCCATCTCGTCTTGAGTACCACCTTGAGTCTGGTACAGGACGGATGGAAACGAGAGGACCACGGGAATATTGGCAGGTTTCTCTATAGAAGCCTAAAGATGTGGAATATTTTCCAAAGTAACGTTGTAGAGGCCATATCGTCTCGTTGTTAATAATTGAAAAAGTACTTACTTTGGTGAGATACGCATCAAGATCGGCGATTTCATAGCCAAATCTGCTCGGAGGTCTGGGCTTGTGGGACCGTTTGGTTCTTCGATGTCTGTGCTTCTCTCGGCCACTAGGCGTGGACGTTGACTCACGAGATACGAGAGATGGTTCGGACACTGCCCTCTTAACTTTCTCCTTCTCCTTCGCCTCCTTTAGCCCTGAAAATTCCTTTTCTGACTGCTTCTCCACAGGACTGTCCAACGATCTCTCATTGGCCAGTGCCTCCTTGCCGATAGGCTGAAAGGAGGACGATAATAAACGTGAATGTAAATTGTTAACGCGTTGTGTTTTCCACGTTGAAAGATGTTAATTAGAAGAGAACCTTTTCTTGAACTTCCACCTTCTCCGTCCTCTCGATCTTTTCTATTCTATGCAGGACTTTCTTTTCTCGCTTCTCCGTGTCGACATTCTCCTTACAACCATCTTTTTCTTTCACGCTTTTCACACTCCTCTTCGAGGATCTTTCCTTACTGTCTCGTGACAAGCCCTCTCGATCGCCGTTCCCACCTATACGAAGATAACATTGTTTCTTAGAATTCCACGAAGTAGCAAAATTACCGGTAATTTATGATATTTATTCTTCTTGCATGGAGCTCGTGTCATTTCTCCTCTTTAGGAATCAAGTATACGTATACACGACTTAAGTTTCTCAACTGGTATTGCTCGACCTCGATTTTCTGTACGTGCAATATTGCCTGATTCAACTTTTCCATTGCGTAACTGCTATTTAATTTAATTTTCATACGGTTAGGTTTTTACTTCGCCTCGAATTTCATACGCGAGGTTCCTATATTTGGATTATTGCCTGACCCAATTCTGACCAAAGCTCCATACTCGACCCGTTACTCGATCTCTTCGGTTCCTCCCTTCACGTGCGAATTATTATTTGACGCAATTTTTCCACATTCGGACGAATGCTCGACCCTCAAAAGGCTTTACGTTCGTCCGAAATTTCCCGCATCTAAAGCATTGACCCAACTTTTTTACGTTTCACTCGAACTCCGTTATAACGAAATCATTGCTCCACCATGCTTCCCATAGTTTAGACTATTTCTTTCGCTCATATTCCACGGACCTGCGTTCCCATTGGCGGTAGAATGACTGTTGTTGGACGCAGGTTGCTGTTGCCCGCGTAGCACCCAGGTCAAAGAGATTTTGGGGCGCAACAGAGTGCTTGGCCGTTGCCCCATGCTCCTCGGAGGTACGAAGGGCGTCGAGGGCGTCGCGGGCGTCGGCGATCTGGGCGGTGACGGCGACCTCGACGAGGGTGTCACTACCTGTAAAGGACAGTCCGCCACCAGGTCCACCGTCTGCACCGAACAGCCATGTTCCTGTAATTCCAACATCCAACGTTTAATTCGCTTTTACGCGTCGGGGAAAAACTCTTAACATCCGTCAACATTTGTATCTTTCGGTTTCTGTCCTCTTTGTAAGAGGAAAATACGTCGTGTTAACTGGTTGGTATAACCAGCTCGAAACGAGTACCACGTGTGCTTCTTACACGAATGTAAATAGACGTGGCTGTACGGGAAATGAGCGCTATTCAAGAGACTAGTTTGCGTTACAGAAGTGCACTTCCCTTTACAAGAGATAAATAGAATGACTACCGGCTGAGGTTCGTGAATAATCAAAGGACGTTTTAGAAGCGAAGTGTAAGCGTAGATCATTCAGAAATTGAAATAGGAGGCTCGTTATAGCTGTTGTTAATGTAATTTCCAACCCTGGCAAAACCAACTCAATTGTTCACTTGATTGTAGCAATTTGTAGTTTGCGCGATTGCATCAATTGAAATATTCTATTTTTCTGCCGTATGAAAAATTTGTCCAGTTTATGAACGTGTTATTCATTGAACGAGATTTATAGAAGGCACGTTAGGAGGTACTAATTCATCCGATCTAAAACTGTACAATTTCCGTATCTTCGACCGTGAACGCTTTAACGAACAAACAAAGTAATCGGAGAATTATTTTTCACGTCACTTTTCATTTTTGTACTCGATTTTCTCGTCAATTTCTGTTACGCTCGATCAAGGCCATAGGATTTCGTCGCCTTGTAGATTATGCAATGAAACCATTCGTAATAACGATATTCTAATTATTTCTAGCCATATAAACGTATTTATTTTCATACGTATTATATGTATTATGCATATTCACCGAATCCCTATAACGCAACAATTTTTAATAAATAAAATCTGTCGTGTAAACTGAGACTACGTACCTATGACCGGTCTGCTAAGGGTTAAACCAACAACTTAAAACTCGGATCACACGTTCAGCATTTCCCATAAGATCATCTTGTGCCCACACCCGCATGCCTCTCTAATTTATTAAACGACAAACGCGCTAATAACGAGTTGTTATTACTCGTCGCTGTTACTTACGACAACAACGTCCATAGGTTCGTTTGCTCTAAGATAGGATATATATTGCACTTCCGCGAGCTTGTGCCACGATGGGTCGGATCGCGGTAAATCTTTCGCCTGTGCAGCTCTTTCTACAAAGTGGATTATTAATTCGTCTCATAGGCGTTCAATTAGCCCGCGGACTGGCTCTGGCGGAAATGAATTATTCGTCGACGCACGCTTGTCCCCGGCGTGGTTTACCGTGTCGTGGAAATTTACGGCTGTCGACTCGCATAAATATCAGCCATGGCCACCGTGAAATTTACGAACGAACGTCACGGACCGCCTCGTAAAATTTCTACGCCGCGGCGGCCTCCTCTTTCCAACTCTTGGGTCTCGTTCGTTTTCATAGGAAACAATGAGACCCGGAAGTGGAGGACTCGCGCCACCAGGGACACTGCGGTCTCCCAAGAATCCTGTTGTGGTTACGGTGGTTAGGAGCATTTTTCTTCGTTAGATTAACACACTTTTAGCCAGATTCTAAACTAGAAACAAGCACGACGTTTTTCGATTATGGCAAGAGCTAAGATGTGTCGTATCATTTATCGTTATTAATCGACGTAATTTAGAAGTTAACGAGAAATTGAAATAAAATTAAATTTTGTCTATTTTGTCCAGCTAGCGATAAATGAAAATTGACTAAGGTCGTTGACTATAGTCGTTTAATCGTCGTGCATTCCGAACAATTGTCTTTTGTTACCAGAGAACTAACCCCAATCGATTCAACCCTCTGTACCTTTCCCACTCTACAGCGGACACATCGATAACGCGAATATCAAAAATTCATAGATATTTATCTTTCTTTTCCGAAAAGAAAAATTCTGTATCGAAGAGATAGGAAACTGGAGCTGCTGGTTGATAATGTAAGAATCGATACGATAAGAAACTGATATTGCATTATACAAAGATTCTTCTAAGAGTTTCACATTAGTTAAGAGAAGAATCCTCTTCTCGCGTTACAGCGTTTAAGCCAATCCTTGAACATGTCTTCCCTTAAGAAAAGAATTCACCTTTTGCCATATTATTTCATAACCGAAACCGATTTACCGTTACATAATACCATTACGAAAATTCCAAAGAACAACACATTGGCAATCTATCAAGAAAATAACCCTCCTTTTCTCACATTATCCTATAGCTGAAACCACTTTAATTCTATTACGAAAATTCATCTAAAAGAACAACCCGTTCATTTTCCATTAAGAAAAAAGCTGCTCCTTTTTTTTCTTCTGGTGTAATCGCGCGGCTCCCGACTTCAAGCACGTTTCCATTAAACGAATCGGGGCTCGCGACTATCCGTGCAATCTTTCAACAGCGTTTCATCCTCTCGCGTGGACCGATCTCCGAAGACATTCACGTGGCCGTTGGACCCGGGCTGCAAACGCGTTCCTATGAATTATTGCACCATTAACGTGAATAATCGCGCCGGCGGGAAAATTATATAGTAATTTGTTCACGGCTGATCGAATACGTCGGAAATTTTATATTCTCTCTTTTGCGAAGGGGTAATGAAGCGGGTTAGCCCCGGGGGAAAAACGCGCTTTGCAACCCCGGGACTCTCGTGGCCATGAAAAATGAAGACGTTTCACCCGGGCCGGGCTTTCGATTTTACGCGGTGAATGGGCCGGCTAAGTAGCCATTCTGATGCCCCCGGAACGCCGTTATAATTTATACCGAGCCCTTTGTGTTACGCGCCACGAGATGATTCTTCCGGTGATCGGCCGACCGATTACCTCGAAACTACTTTCACCGCTCCTTTCTTTCCTTTTTCTTTTTCAAATATATCTTTTTCCTCGGTTAACACGCCGACTGCCAACAGTGGTCATCGGCGATCCACGTTATTCCATTTTTTAGGACGACCGGAACAAGGTAATAAATTCCATGGACCAACAAATTTTCAATAACGCGAATGCTTTGGATAACGTAGCCAAAAAAAGATGCGCGAGTATAACGTTTTGCGAAAGTCAAATAATAATTTCTTCCACCTTTACGGATTATGTGATTAAAAGATGTTCGGAGATAGAGAAATTCTATGCTTCGACCCCTAGGTCCTGCGGAACACTGGTGATTTTTAGTCGGTGATTTTCAATTATTTTCAATGATAAATCGAATTTTCATTTAGAATATTTTGGAAAAATTAGAGAAATATATGGACGGGTGTGCTCGTTCTAATTCTAGATATACCAAAGTATATTTGTAACGTTTCGCTAGCCTCGAATTAAATAGTTCGTTAAAAAAATTGATAAGAGACATTTCGTAAGCGATAGCGTTCAAACCTTCGATTTCTCAGGACATATAACAAATACACGGGTATAATAGAACCGAAAGACGCGTCTATTTATCTCTACACAGAACGAAAAAATCGAAAACTGTATATCGAATTGTACGAAATAATGGATCTTTCCTTATCTTTCTCTTTCTCTCTCTCTGTTGAAATAAACATCCAATATACCTCTAAACCAATCGGAATAGGCACACAGAACTCTTAGTTGAAAGATAACTCAGGCGATACAATAGGAACGGCAGGCGCGCAACACGTCCCATAAATCCTCGTGGAAGATCCTGGGATCGGTACTAACCAGGACCGTGTCCTCGTTAACTTCGATTTCAATAAGCGCCGAACGGGACGCAAAAAGGTGGAGACAAGACGAAAGAGAAGCGTTTCACTCTCGAGTAATTAGGAATCTACTCGCTTGGTGGACTAATCAGCTGGTCGGAGTCCTGAGAAAGAAATAAGTCTGGGCAAGGTGGAGAAGAAGGAGGGTCCGGTTTAAGTGACAGAAAGGCTGGTCCATGGCGCGAAGGAACACGCGAGCTAGCCCCGGGTGACAAGTTAAAAAGGGAGAGAACGTGATGGCGGCGCGAGCCCAGGCAGTAACCTCCTTCTTCTTCTCGGATCATGCTAATGAAATTCTCAAGATATCTATCTCGCGCGCCACTGTGCACGGGACATTAGTTTAGCGTCTCGCTCGCGGCCACCTCGATCTTATCTGTCCACCTTGGACGCACGGTATCAATTTCCCTGGAACGTGAAACGTACGGACCATGTGGTTCGTCACCCGATTCGCGTTTCACGAGTCCCGGCTACTGGTTGCTCTCTTCGCATTGCTCGGCGTAGGAATTGATTGGAACGTGTTCAGGTACGCACAGACGCAGCCGCTGATTTAGTCGAGCGACGAGTAATTCAGTAGGTTAGCGTGTGTGGACGCTAAAACTTGCCTCGTCAGACGTTATTAATCGAGCAAATTTGTATCTGAAATTCGTATTAATATCCTGTACACTTTCTACGTAGCAGGCGATCTTGTGGCGGTTACTCGTTACTTGGTTAAACTAGTGGACGTGTCTGTACGAGCTTTTATAGCTGCTGACTTTTAGCCTTGGAACGTTACAGCTGCGTGATACGTTTTCTTACTTGAGATTCTTTCAGCAGTTTGCGAGAGACGGGTGTCTTGGTGGGTTTGACGAGATCGATAGGTTAATTGAATTATGTTGTTCTATCGAGTTGCAATTTTTACGGATGATCTTGCAGGTAAATGGTGCTTTCGGTCTTTGTTTCTAGTTTACGATCACGAGAAGCGATATTAATCGGCTGCTTGTACGAAAAGAATAGGACGCTCGTTCATCACCGTACACCTTTAGTCGCTTAGTCGATGATCTTTGAATCAACGTGCCGCGGCATTCCCACAATAACGAAGCTGAAGATGCAGAAAATGGAATCGACGAGTCACGGCATAGAGACGTACATGAAGACGTTGCCACTGACTTATGCACCTCGCATGCTATTGAGATCCTTTGATCCCGCCGAATCATTCTTACGAATACGTCATCAAGTCACGCGAGGCATTAACGAATTTTTAATTACCATGGTATTCCCCCTCTCTCACGCAAGTTTTAATTTCTAATGACGAAACAAAACGACTCGTCGTAGACGTAACATCTAAGGGAGCTAACTGATATTTGCAAACTTATTCAACTTTTGCCACAATCGAAATCTCTAAACATCTCTCGATTACGATTTCTACGGGCAACGTTCGAATTTTCCACCATCGTATTCGTCGAATGATCGTTGAATTAAAAAATACAAAATTTTCTACGATTCGAATGTACGACTTGGAACGTGTGAAATTCGCAGAACTTGGCAACAATTTTTACAACGTGAACCCGAGTCCTCGTGAAATCGCGATCGGTGCAAAGGTCAGCCACTCACGCTGCTCCGGAGGAAGAGAAGTGGAGGCTGGATGGGCCAAATTGCAAGTTGCTCGAGCGAACCCTGGCTGTGTCTTCCTCCGCTTCCTCTTCGCGAACATCACGTACGAGAGAGGAGAGGAAAGAAATAGAACGAATCGAATGGAACTCTCTGGGGAGCGTGAGAATGAAGATTCTGCCGGCGCGGCTCCGAACCTGTGATTGATTTAAAGGTCACGCGTTTCCACGTTTTTACTCGCGTGTTCGCAGATCGTCGTTGGTTCCCTTCCCGGAATATTTAACCTCTTCGACCTTTCCGGCCAAGAGTTTCTCTCGTAGCCCCGTTCCCTGTTGTCCGAACGTCCATCGAGTAGACCCTCGGCTTTCCTCTTCCCTTTCGTTTCGCGTCCGCCTTTCTCCGCCGGCTGGCGCGATGTTAATTACAACCTCTTAGCTCGAATTACCGTGCACGCCACCACTTTTCCCATCCCCCTCGCTCGATCTTCTCGCGTTTTCGTCTGAAACGTTCCGTTTCTTCGTTTCGAATATTTCTCGCTGCTAGAGACACGGTTTCAGCGTGTAATCGTGCAACTCGAGTCCTGTCAGCGCTAGAAATATCGTAATTTATTGTATCGTGTTTATTCCTTTCAGCCTGGTTGCCTGGAGATCGAGCTTGGTTTTATATAGTTGATAAACGTGAAGCGAAATTAAAGATAGACTTACAGGCATCTACAATAGCGTAAAGATATATCGATTCATTGGTTATCCCTCTGTCTCTAAATACTTTATCTTCACATAAACATTACTCCCATTCACCCTTTGTTCATCCGTTTATTCATTTCTTCGTTCGTTCGTCTACTTTCTTCTTCTGCTTGTACTTTATTTCCTAATTGTTGAAGTGGTCACCACTTCTAGGAAAACTCCACATCTGGTCTTTTTAGCTTTCTCAAGCGCTGAAGCCATCGACAGCACATAGACAAAAGAATAGCAGGGAGGCAGACCATAAACTGCAGACAGGCGACGTTGACTTCGGTGTTTTCAGTTATAAAGTAACACTGCTAGCGTGCGGATCTGGACCAGCTCAAATTGTATTCCTGTATTCCACTATCAAGTTAAATATATATTTTGTATCTTACACTTTATCCACGCGTTTTTCTCTCTTTATATACTGAATAACCTCAACACTAATGATTTTACTTCTCTTCCTTAGCTCTTGTCTGCTGCTTTCATGCAACCCTCTTTCTTTGTTTCCTCTTTTTCCTATTGTCAGCGGTACGAGTAACGATATCTCTGCTATTTTTCGGGATCCATAAAAATTGTTTAAAAGATTTGTTTCTCGCCTCTGAAGAGGACGAACGAATCCGTAAGAGTTGATTTTGCGAGGGTGAGAACTCGTACGTTGTAGCGATGACTACGGGTAGCAAGAACGTATAATATTTCACAGATAAACTCTGAGAAAGTTCAAGTTGGTTTGATCTTTATTGTAATATAAGATTAGATGGGAAAGGAACCGTATCTACGATAGTTGCGAGGCGGAACTTTGATGTTTGCAACATCGATACGTTATTCCTAGTAATGGTCAGGAAATTCTCTTTGCAACGTTATCCACGAGCAACATTAGCGAGAAATGTCGCGAACGCGGCTGCTTCTATCTGCGCGATCGACAAACACTGTAATCGATATACAGAGGAATTCTCTATAGTATACTCGAACCACTCTCGATAAATTCAATGAATTAGAATTTCCATTTTCTTGGCAACAAAGTTGGAATTAACGAGCTTGCAACACGACTACTTAAGAAAACCAGTTTACAGAATTTACTATTCCACTTAAATGGTCTTGATTGTTCTTCCAATGTCATTAGTCTGCTCTTGAACCACTAGAATCTTAACCGATTTAGTCGAATGATCTTTAAATAACCTTAGCATGACCTTCTTCTATGTTCAAGCGATCTCGTGACTTTGGACCATCTTTCATTCAAACGATCTCGATAATTACACGTCTTTGTCACGTGCCTAATACTTTTGTAAACAGCTTTTCGTGAACAATTTTCAGTGGTTTATCACTCCGTGAATTACACTTCCTTCAAATATCTGCTACTTTTCATTATTATCTTCAATTATGTTGTTGTATGTGTTAAATTATAAAATATATGTAGTATCGTGGACGAGGGGTCTGCGGGGTGTCATGCGAATTACACAAGCGGTTGCTGAGCTGTGCGTGGTGGGGCTAAGACAAAAGATACGAGGCTAAGACAAAAGACAAGGGGTTGCTAAGGGACATAAACGAATTAACAGCAATATGAGTTGAGAAGCCAGAGAGTGCGAATTGCGTTGTCGAGATAGTGTTGCTAGCGTTGTCGAGAGAGGGTTGAATCCGTGGTGACGAGAGTTGCAAATTAATTATCTAGTTGTCTTAATTATAATACGTTCACGTTAAAGAACCATCGTTTCTTCTTTAATTAACATCTGTTTAATCTATTTATTGTAAATAAACTAATTATAGTAATAAGATAATACATATATTTATTTATATATCATCGCCTTTACACCACATTCTCAACGTTTCAATATTGTTTACTTAAACTGCCACGACACCCAACCCCATTCTCGCTTCGTACCCTCGTAAAACGTAATTACGACGTCTAGTTTGATCTCCGAACGGTGCTCGAATGAACGGTTGTTAAACCGTTTATACCTTCGTTTACTCGCGGAACGCAACAATCTAGGATATTACGACGAGGTCTCTTTTTTCCTACGTGTTACGTTAACCGTGCGATTTCTTTGTCTACAAAACGCCGAGCCTTTTAATACGTCATCCCTATATCACAATTCAATCAGACTGACGGCGAATCTGGAAGGAGATTCAGAGAAATTAGGCGATATTTCAGGGATTTTTATATCGACTGGCTGATAGATTTTCCTCTGATTTTATTGTAAGACGGCGAAACAACGAATGGAAAGTTTTATGCTCCGATAAAGTATTTTTCCATTTGCTTAGTTTCTAGTAGATAAATTTACAAGGAACTAAACATATTAAAATTCCCCAAAAATTGCACGATCCTGCTGTTCTCCTTTTCCATTCGCATTCGCATCTCTTCAGACATCTCTTCCCTGAAATGCTTTATTCGTAAGAAACGTGGGATACAAAAAACCGGATATTTAAAGATTATTTACGTTTTGGTAATGAAATGTAACATTCATTTCGGATCGCATAGACAGCAGGAAGAGGAGGAAGACAGCAAGAGACTTAAAAGGAACTGAACGTACAGAAATTTAAAAGAAGATTAATTCGAAAGGGATTAAGCAAGTTAAACTAATTGAGAAATCAAAGTATCACGACGAAGAAGTTTCCAGAGAGTTGATCGATTTAACCATAGTACAATACTTCGCACAGCAATCACGAAGATATTAAAGGTCCAAGATCAACCCCCACCCGCTTCTATACAAACTGCTGGAGCGTCACGATCACCGAATCGCCAATTCGTTTCTGTTCGCACGACAAACAGTGTAGGTGTTCAGAAGGAAGGTGGTGCAGAGACTCGTAAAACTGCGGTTCGCGCGACTATTCACCGAGAAACGCGCGAGTTATCCCCCTGTCCGCCCCTTCGACCGGATTATTATCAGGCATTTACACGTTTATGCTCTTTGCCGTGTGCCACGCAGATGGCTGCGACGCGTATACCCGCTAACGGTAACGTGCCTGATTTTCCGGTGCAATAAAGTCCCTTTGGTAGACGAGGCGCATAGTCTAGCAATTAACGCTCGTAAGTCGAGCCGCGCGATCTGTTTGATTTAAACGCCTGCCATGCGATCCTGCGTGTAATTCCAGGGCTAACTGAAAAACCAAGTCCAACTCTACCACCGAGCATTTATTACGTCATATTCAATGGCCGACCGTGTCGTCGTCCTCTTCTCTATGCGAGTTCTGCTTTTCAAAGGACGGCTGGTATAATGAAAGACACGTCGCTGTTGGGTGTTGCGCGTGTTCGCTCTGATGTGCTATCAATAAAGGTGGTTTCTGTTTGGACTCGAGGATAGATCGTATATGGCTTCTTTTATTTTGAATAGTTTCATGGCGTAATAAATCGATGGTACGTTGCTTATTGATGTACGAGCATTTGAAGTTTTTGTTAATACAATGGAAAGCGGCGTCAGTGCGTACCGCGTGGAGGATCTCGCGTTATTGTTATCTCTGTTATTGTTTCATCGATTCTGATAATTAACAATTCTAATTGTAATACACCGTTTGCAAACGAAGAAATATTTTGTTCACTGTCGAAGCGTTGGACGATTCTTTCATCGTCACAGGCTATCCTCAAACATGATAATTAACTTTCTCTCGCTTATTACATTAACTTTGATACTATCAAAATCACAAACTTTAACTTCTACTTGTAATATGTTACGTGTAACACCTGTAACAAGTTGCTTGTTAATTTTTGGAAAAAATACCTTCGACTATGCTTCGAATCGTTAGTATTCCATCTACTGTATATATGTATATGTATATAGACTCAAACAGAAACAAGTCTACACAAATGAAGAAGCGGAAATCGTGTTGGAATCCTCGCAGCGCTACAAAGAAGCCACCCCGGCGCGCCGAAAAATTCCCTTCCAAATAAAGAGTCGCTCGCCATTACGTGCATAGAGTAGCATAGTTTTTCGACGTCGTCCTTCACTTCAGGGCTTCTCGAAGACAGGGCGTTTTGCGATCAAGAAAACGTGGAAGAAGAGGAACGTTCGACATAAACGGCGAATGCCTCGCGCTCGTTACACGCGGCTCCTCTAAAAATATCTCCGCGAAACAGCCTTCTAGTTTCTGACCGCGTCCGATTTTCTTCATCAGCCGATCTCCTTCCTCTTCATCTTCCTTTAAGCGTCGTTCGCTTAGCTGAGACGCGATTGTTTTCAAAGAAAACTGTGTCAAAGCTCGTGAATTGCATCACTCTACATTTTCAAATCTTAGGATTGCGAAGTCATGGATTTTTAATTCTCGAACGTGCTAAAATTTAGTTTCAAAATCGTCGAATTGCGAAGCTCTCTATTACGAAATTTTAGAATTCCAAAATTACGGATTCAAAGCTTCCGAATTCCAAGAAAATAGAGTCTCGACGCTGACGAGTTTCAAGGCATCGTATCTCAAAATTTTAGAACTCCAAAGTTGGAGAGTCGGAGTTCTCGACTCGTAAACCTCGACATCTCGAAATTTTAAACTTCTAAAAAGTCAAAGACTTGAAGCTGCCGAATTCCAGAATCTGGAACCTCGAAACTGTCGAATTCTGAAGCTTAGCATTTCGAAATTCTAAAATTCTGATATTACGGTCGTAGAATTCACAGCCTCCGAGTTGAAAGAGCGAAAGCTCGAACCTCTCGAATCCTGAAACTCCATTGTTTCGAAACTTGAGAATCCTAAAATTGCACGCTCTTGTAAAAATAGCGTGGCAAAACAGCCTGCGAGTTTCTAGCCGGCCGCGATTTTCTTTACGAACTGATCTTCTTCCTTTTCATAGTCTTCTTTTACTCCTCGCGTTCTTCAAGCGGGGGCTGTTCGCTTCGCGGAGGCGCGATCGCTTCCGAGAAAACCGGCGGATTTCTCGCTCACGAAATACGACTAGATGCACGGAGGTTTATGTAGATGCTTTGTCGGTACGATTCAGCTTCTTGGAACTACGCAAACTGTTACGGCGGCAGAATTGATCGGCGATCGACTGATTGTTTCGTGAAGGCTGGTTTTAGGGGTGCGTTGATTGTAGCGCGGAGTAGAGTCTGGTTCAAGAGTGAAGTTTTTAGGGAACGAAGGGTAATTGTAAGGTTTAAGTCGTATGAGTTTCTTGAGGCGAGAACCGTGGCTAAGATATGGTTATGGTGGTAGCGAGACTTTTGTGGTCAGAAAAAGTGACTTTCTTAGAGCGCTCGTCGTGCATCTTAATTTGTGTTTTGGATCGTGTTCTTAAAGTTTAAATTTTCTAACTCTCATAGTCTCGTGCTAAAACAACCGACAGTACGAAGGATTAATATTCGATTAGGTTCAATCTTGCAATCAGAAGCTATAAGTTTCGACTATCAAATTCAGAATTCTAACAAACGATTTAATATATGTTCATTTCACCATAGAAAAGTTAAGGATCGAAAGTACGTTATAGATCGATCAATATGCCGGATGAAAGAAGAAACCGCGAAAGAGACCACGTAATATTTTACCTACGAGCATAAAAAGAGATCGGAGGATGGACTTTTTACGAGGGCCAGATCGCAAAACCGAAACCACCAGGGTTACTTAGGCAAAAAACGAGTCGGAGAAGGCAGGGTGAAGCACTTTTCCCATGAAAATGATGGGAATACGAAGGGACCACGGAACGAGCGCAGAGCGTTTAACCAAAATTACGTTTTATATGCACAAGCGGATCATTGCTCACAAGACGGTCCATGCGTAACGGCCGCAACGCAACGGTGCATTTCCTTTTACTACTGCGGCCAGACAGCGAGCACCGTAAAACCCGAGAGGCTTTAACAACTGCAACTGCAGAAATCCTGGCGTTGCGTGGTGAACTTCCAGGGACAATACATCCCTGGATGGATCGTTCGACTTGCAAGAGCAGAACTGATTGTGGGAACGAACGCGAGGATTCTTCGTACTTCCTTGTAATTTGAAGTTTTAATAATTAAGAAAGACCGGTTTACCATTTATTTTTGTTGTGCAGCGTTTATAAGTACTACTACGATGCAACAATCGCGAGACAAAAGCGGTAGTGAAGAAGTTGCAATAAAATTGAAAATTCGAAGATCGAAATAGCAAACTGTGAGTTCGATATCTTTCGACTTATAATTTCAGATTTCCGCTATCAAATAAAACAAACACTTGATTTTACGGATTCAAAAGCGTTCTGAGGCAAAAGACTTAAACTTACGACTGTAAAAAGGAAGGTTGCCGAATCGAATTACTATTCCACACGTACCCGTATCAATTACGCAAGATGACCAATCGTGTGTAAAATAATTAAAATCTGGCTCTCGTTAAAAGATTGAATTCGATCCACGTTTCGAGCCATATAAAAGCCAATTATCGGCGTTCTCGTTTCATTCGACTGATTCCCGTGCATCGTTGCAAAAATGGCACGAAAAAAAGCCACATAGGAAGGGTAATACCATTTGAAGCGAATACACGCCCCGCAGCTACTTAATTACTTGGCAAAACGGGATCAGAGAGTCGTGATTTCATGGAACAAAGGGTACATTGTCTTTACCAGCCGTGCACGGAATTAAGGCGTCTAAGATGCACGTGTTCCACGAATAGATCTTCAGGATTGCGATTAGAGATCGTGCGGTTTACCTTGTACGAGCCTCTGTCCTCCTCGTCCGAGGATGGGGCAGCGGGATCTCCTCCCGGTGTCGCTACGGCTTCCGTTTCCGCCGGCTGGTAGTCGACCTCACTGCTCCAAGAGTGTCGCCTCTTCAGGTCCCCTGTAATCATAGCGCCAAGACTATGTTAATTTTAGCTCGTGAATCTTCTCATCTTCAATCGTAAGACTATTGTCTATTTATACGTAAGACCATTTGTGTACTACGATCAGACGCACAGTATCTTAATTTCAGGTTGCGATCTTTTTGCTTTCATAGAAAAGATATTAGGAGACGTAATTGGTCTCAAATTATTGGAAAGTCTAACTGCCTGCTCGTTGTAGCAACTCTCTCGATTCTAGAATTTTCAGATATATTTACAAATCTGCTACATCGCTCTATAGAGAGCAACAGCTTTGAAATTCTAGATCTTAGAATTGCAGAGTTCCCTAAATCCCTAAATTTCACGGCTTCAACTCTCTGAATCTTCACCAGCTTCGAAAATCCGAATCTCAGGATTCCTAAACCTTCGGACAAAGCCACGTAGCAGCGTTTAAAACCATATAGCACCGCTGTAAAACGTCGGTAGCGTCGATGGTAATGAATTGAAACGTTGAAACGCGAGATGGTGAAAATGTTGAGCAGAGAGAAATCAAAGGGGGTAACACGGATAGTCGGCACGTGCCTCGAGGTCCGCCGGTAATTAATACGGTCCGACTCAATCGGGTAGCCGCTTAATTAGAATTGTCACTATCATTCATCTCGGCGGCGGCTGTTTAACGTCAACTTGCCAATCGAAGCGTAGCTGACAAAACTGGCCGCTACCACTTTTTGCCCACGGCTGTTCGACGTGCCGTATAATCCAACAACCGTATTCCCGATCGATACTGCTCTCCTCTTACGGGCTTTGGATTTACCATTTAATAGCGGCGAGTATCATCTCTGGAATCTTGCTCGAGCCGGCAGTTATTAATTTCCTAGATCGTCTCCTGAAATTAACGACATACATACAGTACAGAAATCGCATTACGCGGTCACGACCAGTTACGACGACGATCTTGAAACAGTTTTAACGAAGCCATCGATCCACGAGACGGTCGCAAACGGCTGCATCTGACCAGCTAGAAAATCGCTCGGCGTGTCGTGGCTCCGCTAACCGGCACCGTTTCTTTCATACCACGAGTATGTAGAACGATTTCTATTTAAACTGTTATTTCCGTATCTGTTTCAACAGCTTTTCGTCGTTTACTTCCTTTAACTTTGAGTAAATTCGACGAATCCGATATCGGACATAGAAATTTCTTTTTTGTTAGAATGGGTTGTTCGATGGGAATTCGATTTTTCGTAATTGGAATTCCGTTTACTTGTCAGATGGAACGAAAAAATTATCCAAAAATGTTGAAACACAAAGCATTGGAGTTTTAGAGCCTCGAAACCAAGATATTCGAAGAGAAAAAGAGGATATGATTAGAAAGAGTGAAATCACTGTGCGAGCACATCTCGTAATTGCCGGAGGTATAAGGTGTACTGATGTTGCTCGATGTTATCCGTACGTTTTGTTATTTTTCGTAATTGAAACAATTTGTTAGAGCCAAAGTATAGGTTATCCGATTTAGCCTGTAAATGGATTTTAAGACGTTGCTTGGACCATGGCCATAAAAAAGCTGATGTAGCGTACGGTGTAATTGAATACGTCTCATTAAATATGTGCCATTACTTTTTCTCCTTTTAAACTATAATCTTTATACTTAGTGTTAGCTATTTTCTAGACCTTATAACGAAAGCACTATATTTCAAGGGAATTCCATAAGATAATCGAATATTACGTTATTATATAAACCCGAGGACTTCGCGAAACTTCGTGCTCCATTTTACATATATACAACACTCTATTTTAACACTCTATTATATTAATTAATCGAATTCTAAGGTTTTTAATTTAAGACTGATTCTAGTTTCAATCTATCGATCGACAAACTTTCAGTTCAAGTTCAAGAAACATGATCGATCCCATTACGTAAAATATTTCATAATGGACGTCATCGCATAAATTTCAAATTGTCTCGAATGCATCGATAATTCTTTTACCATGTCAAACAATTTTCTTTCGATTTACTCTTAAAGATACTCGATCCCGAAGGAATGAAAATATCCCAGAGCAAAGAAACGTGAAAAATAAAAGATCGTCTCGAATTCGCCGATAAATGAGCCTAAATCAACGACTGTCCCAATCAGAGGAATCCTAAATCGGTTCTATGAAATCATCGAGTCGCTTTCGCGGATTTTCATCGATGCTCGCGGAACATTTAAGGCCGACAAGCGTACGTATTCACGCACGCGCTTTTACGCGCTTATTCACGCATACACTTTTACAAAGGTGGAACCGGGGATAACGATCGACGATAAGCTCGCAGGTTAAACACTGTATTCGAGACGTGACTTATGGGATTCGATCGGGCCGAGGAGGCGCGTATTCTACCTACAAATTTACTCGTTTACTCGCTTCGTGGAATGCCACGGGCTCCCACGGGACCGGGCCGGTGAACGCATCGGAAAGAGGAGATGCGCTGCACGCGGCGGGGCTCGCGCGATCACGAGCACAGGAAATTTATCGGTTCGACGGTCAAAGTGTGAATTACGTCGATTCCAGCGTGAGCCGCAATAAAATATTTCCCAAAGCTTCATCGCATTGTGCCGCCGCTTCGTACCCGGTTATTTGCATCGGCCGTATATCTCACGCGTTTCGCGCGCATTTTGAACCCGCGCAGGCGCATCGCCATTTATTAATGATCGTCCGCCGACCGACCACTTTTACAAATCGCTGTATCCCGTTTTCGTGACGTATGGAAAGATTACTTCGTGAGAAATCGGTTTGTTTGAGAAGGGTGAAGCGTTTGGTAGAAGAGTGACGCGAGATTAAGGAAAGTTCGTAAGTTATTTAAATATTTGCGAAAAAAAAGAAGAAATGGGAGAACCTGACGAACTAAAATTAATTGACTTAAGAATTATTATCTTACTCGAAGTACTATAATTTTGCAATTAATTTTTCCAGATATCTAGAAAGTTACGATTTTTCAGACGCATCGCTCCTCCGGCAAACCAACGATATCCTGTTTGGTATCTCGTTACGTAGTTAGAAATATGAAATGTTTGTTTGTAACAGTTACATTGGCGCATGAGCCTGAAGATTGTATTAATATTTAATAGCAAGAGGAAAAAACAGCTGTTCGTCGATACGTAACAATTAACACTTTCGTCACGATAGGTGAACATAGGGCGATCTCAGGAAGCGTACGATCGGTCGCAAAAAACGTGCACACACGTTCTCTGTAATTTACGATCACGTGTATTATTATTCATACATATTACGCAGTATGTATCCACGTAGAAGTAACAGCATTCGCAGTTTTTTCAAGACGACAAAAACAACTTTCCTCTGGCGAATAATCGTAATTCGACGAGCGCATGGAATAGTTGTAGATTAAAATGAATAAACTAATCTCCTGACATAGCACTCACGAGAAAAGAAGATTAGAAATATTATTCTAACTTCAAGCTTCCATTTCCTAAAAACAGAAAAAGAAGTAAGATAGAAATGAACAAATATAAGGAAATGAAAAAAGAAAAGAGGAATGTATATATAAAGAAACGTAACCCTAACTTATGGATCGTAAATGACGAATTATCAACGTCAATGAAATTTACGATTCAAAATAAAAATTGAAAAATTATAAAATAGAAGCCTATAACCCACAACTTGTCGCTTGTTGGGGCACTAATATTAGTAGTTAATAAATTATCGTACAAGAAAGCTCAGATTTTCTATCCCTATTCTTTATTTCCTCGAAACGACGCAGAATTTTCTCAACGCGCATAATATAACCACGAAACAGTGAGGAACGCCTCCGCGTTTCGCGCTGCTATAAAACATAATGGACGTCAATTTGACAGGGGCTGCGAAAGAAAAAGAGAGAGAAAGGACGTTACGAGCGCGAACAGCACAAACTTCCTGTCGTTTCGCGGGGTGGCGGAACACGAGCACGCACACGTTCAACGCTGATCGTGGCCGTGAATTTACAAGCACGTGTAGACTGGCGCGCGTGCACGTGGCTTCCGGGCCCACGGACGCGCGTAATTTCTCCTTCTTCGCCTCGTCGCGTCGGCGCTCCACCACGATCTATGATCATTGCGCTTTGTACACTTCGCTCGCATTCCACGAAGAAGCAACGCGAAGCCGCAGAAACCGGAAAAGTAAAGCAACATGCGATGCAATTAGCTCCAGCGGTGAACGGCTTGAAGAAATTCAAGCTACGATTCTCGAGGACGGGAAGAAATTTAGATACATCAGGCTAATCGTTGGATACCGAGTTAGTGAGCTTAGATTCTGTTAGCGGACAGTTACGTCGCATTCCGATCCGACGAACGTTCGAACGAATCTGGCTATGAATGTAACTATCTACGTTTTTTCCATTCGGCTCAGTTTTGATATTATTTAAAACAAATTTTTTTTTATCTTTTGTTCAATAATTCTTGTAGTAAATATTAAAGCAAACTTTGGCTATGAACTGGTGTAATAAGACGTAAAGTGGAGAATATTTTTGTCTGTAAAGGTGCTTAACTGTAAAGGTGCAGTTAAGATCGAAATTGAATTAAAGACGAAGGTAAACTTTTTCTTAAGTACAATTTCTGTATCGCGAGTGTAATTCGATGTTGTAAATCGAAGTATTAAGATGTATTCAACTATATAAAAACCAGTGATTCAATTTAAATTTTCATTTGTATCAAAACACAGAGTCGTAAAAATAGAAACATTCTATTCCTATTTCCATATAAATGAATTTCAAAAGCTGCACGAATAAACTTCTATTCCAACTTATATCGATGATTTGAAAGGGAGGATGATAGTCGGTATTTCCGGAATTTGCATGCGCCTACGAGGAATCCTAATGGAAAAGAAACGGTTCGATGCCTCCGGGGACGATGGACAGAGCCTGCGTAGGCACAGAAGATGGAAAATCGCTTCTTGTCGATGATCTCACTGCGAGGAATCCGATCGGATTAACTCGGCAAAGCGAAATCAGCTAAACGCGACTGTCACATATCGTCTGCTACGATTTCTTACACCGTAGCTGATGGACGATGTCTCAATCGACATGTCACACGAAAAGAACGTTACCTGTTTCTAGTTCTTTCGGTGGATGATCGACGGCGATCCGTCCACGACGATCTCGCGGAAACTCATTAACATTTAACCGGTAATCAGAGCGGTTGATTAACGAGGCCGATGGGCAAGGCGGCTCGATAACAGCACACGGAATCGTACGATCTTATCATTGGCGATCTCACGGTCTAACGTCGTTAACAGTCGCCGGGGATCCATGAATGCGGATCGTCACGATCCACTGACGGTGATCCATGCCGTTCTGTCCGTGTCATCGTTTCTTGCCCAGGCTACGTCTAGCTAAGCATCCGGCTCCTTTACATTTCCATTTTATTTATATGGTTATCGAGCGTAACTAGCGTGGCGGTACCAGCGTTCATCGATGATTTTCTCTATTAAACTCGTTAGTCCAGTGTACGGTATCCCCTTGTTCTTCCTTCGCGTCCCCTCGCTGCATTCCCTAGGACACGTTCAGTCGGTGTAGCCAACGGCGACCACGTTTCTTCGCTCATCGAACGAGGCGACTGTGTGCACGTCACCGTATGACAGTCAATGTCACGGTTTCCCTCCCGATCAAAGTTATTAAAAGCTTGGACTTTGAAGAGCGAAGGACCGTTTCGGTTCTTCCTCCACGCTGTAAGACCACCAAAGAGACCGTGTTATTGTTCATCGAACGTTCATCGTATCGCGCACTCGATCATCCTCGTGGCCCAACAAAACATCCTCCGACACAATACTCTTCATGTTCACTGACACGTGCGAGATCACCGAGCAACGTACGTCCACCGAGTCATTACCAGACGTGGTACGGATATTTTCTCCGTTGTTCTCGTTCGAGAGGCAACATACACTGTCGAAGAACTTTCCCTCCTATTCTATTATATACA
Source organism: Bombus affinis (assembly GCF_024516045.1). NCBI lineage: Eukaryota > Metazoa > Arthropoda > Insecta > Hymenoptera > Apidae > Bombus > Bombus affinis. The sequence goes on along the minus strand of NC_066348.1, from coordinate 13,781,018 downwards.
CGTGTATTACTAGCGATCAGAGGGGGGTGGGTTGGAAATGTAATTTGCCGGAGATCTCCGGGCCGATTCGAGGGATCACGATCGTTGGATCCACGAAGAGCGGCGAGTCGGTGAGACACACGGCTAGATTTCGGGTTGCAGGTGCACGCTACAGGTTCACTCACAGGTGCAGCTCTCTGACTAGACTAAAGGCGGGAGCGTGCTCGTTGCCAGCAAGTACTCTAGGAGAACAGAGAAAGAGAGAGAAAGAGGAGGCATACCGGTGCTTCGATTGGTCCATGCTTCCCGCGAAAACGACCCAGCCAATCACCGTGACTGTGCCACGTAATTGCCGGGTATCACGATTCACAAAAACGGGGGAGGGATACCCTTTCGAAATTCCCTCGAGGTAACGTTCCCCTCAGTTTCTTTTTTATTACGCGCACCGGCCGGCTTACTTTGTCCCACGGCCGATTTTTGAAGTCTATATCGATCATCCTGTTGTCCTAGGGAGATCTCGATTCCGTACGCCCGGACCCTCTTTGAAACATTCTTTTCTACCTTTCTTCCCTTCGAATCAAATAATTTTTTATCCTTTATACGCTGGAAATTATCATCACACCGTATTAACCCCCTTTTCGTACTATACAAACACTGGGTTGGAGCTCGACTTTGAGAATTTGAACGGATCTCCTATTTTCCAAAGAACCAATCTCCACCATCCTTTGTAATTTAATTCTAACTAATAAGAACTCCTTCAACCACTGAGAAATCAATGCCCGCGGGGAACAGATTCAATCTTCAGGAAATCATTAACACTCGGTAGGATTTCTCAGCCAGGCCGATTATTTCGCGATCCCGGCTCAATAAAATCGCTGTACGCTACGTGATCGTTCGTTCGACGAAGAGAAGATAACGAAAACGAAACGAAATACAGCCGAGGAAGGGGTAAAGTTATCTCGACCAGTCACGAAACGTTTAACGAAGCAGATCGAATATCGATTAATTCGTATTGTTGCGAGCATTTGACGGCTACAATGTGCAATGTCAAAGTCAGCGTGTATCACGATAGAAAGTTAAGAGGATTGTCGATTCTTATCCATATCCCGATAATATTCATCAAATAGAAAGAACAGTCACGGTCGTTCTCGCAATTCCCTATGGAATAAAATGTGAAAATATTCCAAGGTTCTTATCGATGTGTCGTACTATATCGTACCACCCTTTATCCAGTTGAATATTTGCCGCTTCCTCAAAAAAATAAAAATTCGAAAAAAAGAAGCAGCCGAAGGTGAAATTTCCTTTCGGTCATTGACAATTCATTCGTTTACAAAGAATTTTTAAATTAACAATTATTCTTCCTGCTTCACCTAAATATTTCACCCTACTGTGATTAAATAATATACTAACAAAGACGAAGCTTAATTCCGTAACGTTTAAATCGTTAAATTAGTATGGAGAAGGGTTGTCGGGTTAGTTGGTGGACAAATTAATTCACGATCGATGTTTTATCGAGTATGGCGATACGAAGCGATTCGAGGTTACCGATTCGAGGCGGCGGCAGCTCTTGTGGAAGTATTTCGGCCGGGTGGGTCCGCCGGATTCCTGGGCTTCTTTCTCGAACAGTCCCTCGAGGGCTTGGTGGTTCCCAGGGAGGTCAGAGGTCGTTGGGCCCTCCTTCGCCTTATTCCTTCTCGCCCCCTACCCGACCGAACGCCCTCGACCCTTCGCCAGCCCGCAGCTTATGAACGTCCGCCCAATACGCCCGAGTCTCTTTCACCTCTCTCTCCCTGTTTCTCTCTCGCTCGAAATGTTATTTATTTGTTCACGCGTTTCACCTTAACGAGATTTTCGGCCCAGTACCATTTGCCAGTAGGGGAAATTAAAAAGCTTCAAGCTTTCATGGTACACCGTGTTGAATGTCAGCTTGTTTTGGCTCGGAGTCGTTTTTTGGCACGTACTGTAATTTGCAGGATTGTTGGTATTCGTGGTTTGAACTGGGGCAGCTCGAGGAGCGAATGCGACGTAGAAATTGCGGAACTTGTAGTTGCAGTTACTCTACGTTCGAAGTTGTCGATTAGAGTTGGAAGGAGCGTGGAATAAAATGCTTGAAACTCTCACGGTGTTACGCGTTGGACGTGGCTCCCTTTTAGATACAAGTTATTCTTTATTATAATCTCAAAGATACGACGAAATTGTTATTGGACGTCGAACTCATTAGAGCTATTCTAGTTTCGACTTCGTTGATCAAAGTTTGAAGGAATATGCGGTGTTTCATAAAGACACGAATAATTTTAAGAGGACGTTTTATGCAAACCAGCAACGTAATAAAATCACAATCGCGCGTGTCCATTTATTTTCTCTTTCTGAAATAGCAAATAAATTCAACTAATTTTTCGATTTAACCCGTCCATTTCACCCTCCCACCGAGTCATAGAAACAAACCATAACGCCACAAGCTATACAAATAATCATTCGGCGAGAAGTTTCTTTTCAATAACTAATCAAGTAAATCGAGTACGACGAAAATGAAAAGCCGAAGTCATCTGGTCGGAAACAGAGTCGGTTAACGATCGCGAGTGGTACTGGAGGTGCGTTCCTCGCGTCCTTTTCTACTTTGCATCATTACGGAAGATTGATGTAGTAACGGTATACGGTTGTTCGTCTCGCGGTTAAAGTGTCTCGTCTTTTTTCGCGGCCGATATTCCTCGAAAGCCTGCCAACCGGCTGGTCGTCGAGCAACACTGAAGAAACGGGGCGCCCTAATGGCCAGCACAACACTACAAAGAAAAATTTTTCGATAACGCGGTGCACTCAGGTTTGGAGAGTCTGGTCCCGAAATTTGTATCGTACCCGAACGAATCCGAACGCCACGCCGCGCGCCCTTTCCATCGGCGATGTACATATGGGGCTTCTTGGGGCCGGCGACAACGCGTAAACCTTCGAACCGAAGGATAAATCCTCCTTACCGCGAAACCTTCCGACCAAACCATCATTTAGGCGGGATCACACGGACCTCTCTTCCGCGTCGTAATTTCTGTACGCGGCGAAGAAACGCGCGTGTAAATGCGCCGTTGGATTCCGACGTGCCTTACCCGCCGCCCCCGAACGCCGGCAGGCCTTGTTCGCCGAGATTTTTCGGCGGAAACCGCCGCCGGGGAGCACTTTACATTTACCCTTCGCGATGGAGAATTTCGGAGAAGTTAGGATTTCGTCCCTGCTACGTGCGATCCGTGGAATTCGTGGAATCGATCACGATTTCTAATTCACTGATCAGGAACTGTATGTAGTCGAATGCTATGGTCTTTCCCTTGAATGCAATTGTCTTGCATGCAAGTTGATAAAAACTAGTATTTCGTTGAATCTTCGAAGTTCTGTGATTTATTAGTTCGTTGATCTGAATCCGTTCTAACAGCGAGTCGAATACTATCATTATTCTGCCAATAAAAAGCTATCCACGACATCAACTTGCAACTTTATACGAATCAATGTCAGAATCAGTTCAATGAACCAACGTCATATCCTCTTACGCGAAGTGAACTTTCTTCGTTTGTAAGTCGGCGGAAGACTTTGACCTGCTTCACGAATAAGGGTGGAAGTCGAGCGAAAGAAAAGATTTGACCGCGGAGGATGAGTCAGAACTTTCGATTCCCAAGCGTAGAAGGTAAACACGTGGTGCTAGTCCATCGTTGGTATCCTCTTTGTCGTCTTCGTGGTACGTCGACGGCGATATTTTTGTCGGCGTTGGCCAGGATTTAAGGGGCAAGCAGGCGTAGAAAGCGCGCCAGCGTGTAATGGTGATTGAATGCGGCTAATGGTCGTCCCGTACGGGACTCACGGCCTTCCAAGATATACGTTATGACTCGAGCATAACATTTACCGGGTGGTAAACAACCGCCCATAAACTGCAAAGCCCTACAAACGAGCCCTTCTGCGAAAAATGCTGGGAATAAGATCCTTACGGTTGTTAATCCAATTCTCATCTAGATATTTTTGAACATCGAACTTCGGTGTCATTTTTTGGTATCGACAAAAATTGCCATGTTCGATAGGGGGATTTTTGGCATGGCTTTGTCCTCAATCGTTGCCATGATTTTATCGATTGTGGATGAAATCATGGGGGTATTTGACTATTGATCAAAAGTTCAAAAAACAATTTCAAAAGACAATTTCAAAAAAGTTGGAAATTGTTATGTGTTCTATATCAATTCAGAAAAATGTTACTATGCTGTAGCGATATTGAGCTATCTTTGGTAAAAAGCTTCGTGGGAGCAAAGGATGTTAGCATCGATACTCGTGGCATTAATCGGCAGGTGATTCGAGACAAGTACAATTGGAAAAGTGATCTGAAACGTTTGGTTCGGTCGATGATACGTGTCTTTGCTAGTTTGAAAATCGTGCGATGAGAAATCAACAGTTTAAGGAAAAAACATGCAAGTACAAATGTGCGTAACATCTGCAAGTGAACTGCAATTAGATTCGACTCAAAATATCGTTACGTTGGAATAATTTAAAGCTTATATAGCTACTTATTGTGCTTACAGAGTATGAAGTTCGATCTAGATCTCTAATCAAAATTTATTACGCAATCGAGAATTATGTATCTCTTTCGCTTTATATTCTAATAGAGATTGAAATCGTACACGCTTTAATGATTAATCCTTGCAATATCGTCCATGTTTCTATCAGAAAAAGAACAGCGAAGAACACTTGAGAACATCATTTTCCCTGCTCTAAATAGTTGGTGTGGTCGGAGCGGAACAAGGAAGACGTCAGAACCCGGCAATTTGCCATCGGTTTTCGCGCACGAACTGATTTGTAAGCGCGACCAAGCGTAGGATACAACGGACTTTCGAGTTGTGAAGCTTGTCGCGTTGCACGGCGACAATCTCCTTCGACGATACCGCCATGACAAATCGTTCTAAGCAGCGTGACGCCATAAATCAAAGCTCGCCACTCGAAACGGTTCTCCACCCCGTGAAGAAAGATCAGGACACGAGGAGGACGAACGAGAGAGAGAGAGAGAGGGAGAAAAGGAAAAACAGAAAGGGCGCAAAGAAGAAGGGACGAGGAAGATAGCGGTGGTGGAGTACAAGTATAGTTGAAGCACGATTAAATTGTAGTCGATAAAGCTCTGGTCAGGCATTAATAATAATTAGACACGGCATGGCTTCGAAATTAACGATGTAAGTTGGTATGCGTAGATAATAAACTTGCAAATGAATTCTGCTTGACGCCACGGCTAAATAAAGAATAGCGTAACCGCGTGAAAGTTTACGAATTATCATCGTATTAATTGGGGGCTATTGTAAATTCCATTGCAATGGGAAAAAATGGTAATTGAATGTGGCTCGCCCGCGAAAAAGAACGTTTTACGAGGCGATTAACCGCTTCGAGGCTGTTCCGACCGCGCTTCACGGTTTTCTCCTCCCTGCAATTCTTACGCAATTAGCGAGCCAACGGTGAGAAGATTCAAGACAATTCGTAGTTAGTTAGACATACTAGGTGTATTCCTATCTTATAATATTCTTATTTTTCTTCATACGAAGATGTTAACGGAAGATCTTAATATCAACGTCCAATCTCTCCTAATCTTCTGTTTAAGCTAATTTTTTTGAATTATCGCAAATTTATAATTCAAATTTACAGTGGAACTTTTAATTTTCAATCATTTGTTCATCGATCAGCTATATTGAATTCTTTGAAAATTTGTCGAGACCCTATGGTTAAGTTGTTTGTTTCCGGAGAATCGAATATTAATCGCATGTTCGTGCGATGAAATGTAGAAATTAAGAAAGAGTTGATCGGTTTGGTCTCCGAGGGCTAATTATTAATTCAAACGTAGCTGATATTAGGAGACTAAAACTGAATCATCACCTCCGTTCTAACTTACGGGCTCCTTTTCCAGAAATTCGATTTAAATGCGGTAACATTACGCGAGGTGATTTATCCAGCATTGAAGAGGTAGGAAATGTGGTACGGTAATTTTATTAATGCATTAATCCCGTTTCACCGGCGTTCCTTGAGTTCTTTGTACGGTGGGATCGTGGCGCCCGCGGGCTCTTCGCCGAGGGTGGACTTAATAAACCGAAAGAGGGACCACACGCGTCGTGACGTCACGTGGCACGTCATGCCATGACGATTCGGTTGACGTACATTACGCCCGCCAAGGTAGATTGAAATTTAGCGAATCCACCCACGCGAGCCGCGCGCGCGACTGCATATTATTATGCGATTCGCGAGCGGCATAATTATTTCCCGCTCAAAGTTCCTTTGACGAGGAATCCCCTTTAACGCTTGAATGCTCCGTTCATACCAACACGCGTGAATTTATTTTTAAAACCGTGCGAAGGGGAAAAGCTGTTTTTGAACCGTACAAAAGCGATTTGGATCGTAACAGGAAATACCGTGTTTAAAAGCTGAATTTATTCTACTGCGAGAACCAAACTTACATTGTTCGTTATAAATCATACAATTGTGGCTATCGTAAGACTAACTATTTCAGCCTCTTAGAAGTTAAACTGGTCAACCACATCGTTTCGTAAGATTTTAATTTAGTAAATACATAGGTGCATGATTAAGAATTTATTTGCACACGTATCGATGCTGATTTTAGAATCCTGAGGTCAAATTAAAAGTTTCATTTTTTATACGAAAGATCAAGGTTATAAATCTGTTAAAATCTCATCTTCGTGTGGAGATTGGATAAATGTTTGAAACTTTGGAAGCTCGAAATCCTACTAAAAGTTGTGCTTTCGTACAGAAAATAAACCTGGAAGATACTATCTCGCAAGGAAACTGGACAAAGATTTATCCACGACAAATTTCAGATCAATATGGGCCTCAAGCTCGCAAGAAAGCTAAACACCTTGTTCTCGTGAGAAAATCATCAGGTAATTGTTTGAGCTTCTAAAAGTAAAACTAATTTCGATATTTTTCATCGTTTCTAAATGATCCATCAAGATTTGTATCGCATATCGATCTTTTTATACGGTCGTGATGATGTTCTCAGGGGACCATCAGATCCTCATCAAGCTCAAACAGAAAGAAAATCTTGTAATTACCGATTCCACGTGAACAGGTATACTGCATACCACACAATGGCGGCAGCATCTGAAAGGACCAAGGGAAACGAATCATCGGGGGATCGATTCGACGGTAGATTTTCGAAGATAGCTGGTACATGGACGAGGAGAATGCAGGGGGGAGGGAGATTGAGGGGTAAAGGGAGAAGGGCTGAAAAGATGAGAAGAGGGGGGAAGGGGGTAAAGATTGACCCATGACCCGAGAGTTATGACGCGAGTCTGATTCCTGAAATGCTCGCGTACACCCTGTAATCAGGAATGGTGAGTCCGGGCACCCCGCCCCAGCACGCCAAGCTGGATATCTATAATTTAAATCTCGCTCGGCCATAAGTGGCAGGAAATCATTGTAATTAATATGGCGTACATCCACGCGCTGGTACATGTGCGCGACTCCCATGGCCCTCCTTTTGTCCTGATTCCCCTGTACGACTGGCGTGTCTGCTCTCTGAAGAGGATGTAAGCCGATCGCTCATGTGCCGATACGGAAGCTTATGTTGGAATAGCAGAATCGGTTTACTCGTCGTCCGCTAGTATACCATGGTGCAAAAGTTGCGGATCGTTATCTCGTTGTTAGGTAGACTCGGCTGTTATAAATTTCATTTACTTCTAAACTTTCGTTTTTCTTTCGGCAACTTTCTATAATTAAGCTTGAGCCTTCTAAAGTAATTTTAAAATTATAACAAATAAAATAGAATGGTTAATTTACGTGTACGTATAGGTTGAACATTTTACCGTAACGCTTTGATAAAGATAGGTACTATTTTACACTGCATCTTTTCATTTGTAGCAAATCTAGGATAGATAGCTATTTTCGATATTTTTGATTTTTTAATCTTCAACTACTTTACATTTTTCATGTTACTAGTATGGCATAATTGATCTTCATAACAGAGAAAAATAAACGTTAATGGCTTAGTGGATAAATGTAGATAAATGTATGTCAGGTAGATAAATGTACTATATGCGACATAGTTGAGTATCGTTGTAGATAAATGGAAGCATGTACAACTCAGTTGACTCTCAAGGCAGAAAAAATGATATGTACCCAGTAACGTAATCGAGTCTCGTTGTAGATAGATATATATGCAACATAGTAACATACTACATGTACGTAGTCAGTTCTAAAGATTAAAGTAAATAATTTTACCAATATGTAAATATCGAACTGCCCATAATCCTAAATTTTTACACGCTATTGTACACATTACCAGGGCAATCAACCAATTTTCCAACATCCACGAGAGCGAGATATTTAAGAACACGACGGTCGTAAACCGGTCAGTGGAATCCAGATTAATGTTTCGAATATAGTGGCGTGCACGTAGCGTGGATCAGAATTTTCCATGTTAATATTTATGGTACTAATGAAGTAGAGATTTTTTGTCCACCGGTGATTCGTTTCCTAGTCTTCCAGTGCACGCGATTTCGATTCCGTTACGGATACTGGATTAGGGTGTATGGTCGTGCCTTACGATGGAAGGATTCATTGATATGGAATCTACGTAGGCAGACTGGCAGTAAGGCTTTTTCGTTTTGCAAGGCTTGATACTGTGAGCGACGGTCGGGTTAATCGTATCCTCTTAGCTTGAATTACTGGCTCGATCCCTCTGAGTCTTTGTAACTCTGTTTTGGAGATTAAACCAACGCGATGGCGCGCAGAAAGGGGCAAAACTACTTAAGCGGTCTTATCCGTAGATGCCGACTCATTGGAATATTCTTTGTAGAAAATATTACTTCGAAATGACTGGTGATTCTCAACCGTGGAGGCCTTAACAGAGAAACGCGTATTGTAACGTGCATTTTTCCAAAAAATGATATAACTGCAAGAAATGGTATATTCGTACCTCCGAAGATTTACATTGAAGATTTGACTATAATTTTTAACATTTATATTCTTACGATATCGTTGTTCATCGAAAATTATCTTATTATATCGAGACAAATCTTCGATATAATAAGGAAGAAATGGGAAAATATCGTGTACTTTAGATCCAGCAACAAACAAATATCAAAAATTAGAAAAATGAAACGACTCTATGATACAAGGGTGGTTCAAGCACAAATTTCGATATTTGTTTGTTGCTGAATCTAAAGTACACGATATTTTCCCATTTCTTCCTTATTATATACCGAAGACTTGTCTCGCAATGTACAATATAGGCGGCAAGTTTAATTACTCTGTAAAAAGCTTAAGCTCCTTTTAAGACGCTCAAACTCATCTGACTGAAATAACCGTATCTTACCGTGTAGTATTGTAAAACAAGAGAATTGTAAAAACGAAGAATACTTATAATGTAAATATTATACTTGGTTTAACAGAAAGAACTTCTAAACCAACATAACCGCGCTTATATTATCTTGGACAGCTGGCTTGGACGGTTAAATGAATCGAAGAAATGTTTCAATTATCCCAACAAATGTCACTCGTGGCCGGTGATCTTGATAAGCGATCCTGTCCGGCGGCGATATTTTGCTCGGTGCAAGAAATTGTTACTAGGTTGCACAAAGTTACCACGTGGCGAGCGGCTCGCGTCAACGCACCATGGCCCCATGAATTATTCATGAGGAATTTGCAGCGCCCCGTCAATGCTACTGTCATTTCTTCGTTCGTATCGATTTCTGAGCGTCTCAGCACCGTACTTGATCGTTAGCGACCACGTGGTTCATCGTAAACTCTCCAAGTTGAAGTCGATACTCTCAGCTTCATCGATAAGGAGATATCGCTGCAGAACTTCCAGTCTCTTCGCACGAAGCTCTATACGACGTCGGAATTTTTATGTTTCCAACCCGTTGACGTTATGATAAAAATAACGATGAACTCGGAACTAACGATTTAGAAAATAATTATATGTTTGTTTTCAAGATTTCTTATATTCATGGCATCAAGTTCAAAAAAACACGTACTTCCAATTTTTTGGAGAGAAGAAATGTCAATGTACAATGTATAGTACCAAATTTGAACTTCTACTCGAGTTTTTTCTTGCACCACGCTATTATTTAAAGGATCAATCTTATTCTATCTTCAACGAACAAAGATGCTGAATGTTTTAAGAGAAATTCCAGCATAGAACATGTTGACAACAATTCTCGCATATCTTCCTTCAGCTTAAGAAGATTTTTACAGATGGTAGACACGATTGGACTCGAAATAGCCCGAAGGATATATCGCGATTAAAGTCGGACATGGAACGACCGTGGAAGCAAATTGTTAAAGATTATGAGATCCATAGCAAACAAAGTTATCATTTGACGTCGTAAAATTTGCACGAACGCCGTATATAATATTTGATATATTTATCTTCTAACCTTAGAAACTTCTTCTTTCATCGAAAATGACTTCGCACGGACGACGGATCTACACCTCGAGAAAATTACTCTCAATCCGAATGTGCAGGCAAGCTCATCGAGAAGAAACCAATCGATGATCCTCATAGTTCAATTAGCGGCACAATCATCTAGCTGCTGGCTCGCCATCCCGTTGCGGCAATTTCTCAGAGTAATGAGCCCGTCACGGTCTCGAGGCGCGTGTATCATAAACTCGGGGCTAATTTAACTATCCTACACGCCTCTGCCACGTAGCCAATACGATCTACATGCACCGGCCAATAAAGAGGACGTCTATTCCCGACGAGCGATAATCCCTCCGTGACTTGGATTTTTTCGCATCTTTCTGTATTCATAGTCCTCCTGGACTATCGACACGGTGGTCGAACGATGCAATGCCATATTCTGCCATTATATGTCCCTGATAAATCAAATTGGCAAGTGGTAAACCGCGAAAGCTTTGGAAGAACGGTTACTCGAGGTTAAGAGGATCGTATCTCAGCTAAAACGCAGGGAAATCCGCGGCAGGAGTGGCCTCGACGAATAGCCAGACGTAAATCCTCGTATCCGGACGAGGCATCATCTGGTATGGTTTAAAGAAGCATTATCGCGCGCTTTATGCGCCAGGGTAAACGCCACGAATTCGAGCCGTTCTTTCGCGCCAACTAATTTTACGACGTTTCACGTGTGCGCCGCATGCACGCGAACAGCTTGATCCTCCGATGGCCTCTCTTTTAGCCTCCATTAAGCTGCCCATCCACTCTGTTTCTTTCTCTCTCTGTCTCTCCCTCACTATCTCTCTCCGTATGTCGCAAATTTATCTTTTTCTTAAAGCGTTCTTAATCGTCCGATGACTTTCCTGTGGTTGTTAATGAGTCTATTAGAAAGGGAGATCTATTGCGAGATTGGGTCGTTTATGGATGTCTTTAAAGAAGGGCAGAATCGACTAATCGAATTAATAGATCAAGAAAACAAGTTCATTAACGGCTCGAACGTTTTACTTTCGTTTAAAGGATCTGTTAATAGAATTGGTAAAGGAAGTGTAACAAGTCAGCTTGGTAAATTTACTATGTTTAATTACACTTTAGTCTTGCGCTAACAAACCGATCTTATTTCAGTTTCTTACGTGAATCGTCGAGGAGGCACGTTACCCGCATTAAAGGCAGGAAACACGCTTCAGCAATGGGCAGAAGAGAACCAGCCGGACGATGCATCCGGTGCAAATCGAACATTAGCATAAGATCTACTCGCCTCCTTGGGTAGACGTCGAAAAGCTTGTTCGACACGTGTAGGACGACGCGATAAATCCAAGATGGATGCTTCCAAAAATCCGAGCTACAGCCTTTCAGACTTGTAAACGGAAGGATGTTTTAGCCTGCAGGTTCTTGTACCGTGGGATCGACGCGTGTTTTTCGAAATTTAACGAACGTCGAAGAGAAGCGAGAACGTATTTTAATTCATTTAATACGTACATTATTCTATATACAGAGTCGTCGATATAAATAGATTCTAAGTTAAATTTGAAAAAATATTCGTAACACGATCACTTTTCCCTATACTTTTCAATTTACAGGATTGATCAGTATAGTTTCCGAACGATTTAATTCGTCTTAGTATCTCGACGTTAAGTTTGCTGAGTCTGACCTATTGTACTGTGACAACCGAGAGCGAATAGACCGTACGATAAAGGGCGGTAATAGAAGTTTTCGCAGTTTTATCGTTTCACCTATGCTTTTCTCTACTTTCTCTGCCTCTAACGGAACTTATTGTTCGCGAGTGATCTCGAGGAGCGTTCCGAGACACGTTACGCTCGTTTCACAAAAGGAACTTTTACATCTTACAGCTTGACAATGAAAGATCACGATTTAGATCGATGTCCATACCAACAATAAGATCTAAAATCTATAATTTAAAATGAAAAAAAGTCACTGGCGTCCCAGCATAACCATGTTCGCCAAGATGGAGACCTCCTTCGCCACTTCCATGCATAAATTTCAGAGCACACGAGCAAACAACACGCGCAGAAGTCGGAAGAATGCGTGTTGTTGCATGTTGGTAAAGCGATTCGAAACCGAACGAGTCGTACATTCCCACTAACAGACATCGCGACAGGGACTCAATTTCACTCCCACAGGAAACAAAGACGAAACGGTACTGTACGTTACTCGAACGATAAAACGCAGCCACATGGCGGCATTTGCAACCTTGCTTATTCGAGATCGACGAAACATCCAGCTCGATAGAGAAGTCCGATTCAAGTGGAACACGTGTTCGAAATTTAATACCATTAAGCCGGTGCACGTGAAATGCCATTTCTTTGAAATTCCAATTTAACGAGTCAATGCCACCTATTACAGCGCCAGCGACACTAATCCTGTTCTTTGAGACATTTTCCACTTATTTGTAAATGTTTACTTTTCTATCATTAGAAAGTTTTTAATTCGGGAAAAATATGAAAGAATGAAAATATAGCTAGAAGTAACAACAATTAAGCGGACATCCGGCGTAAGTACAACTAGGAAGAATATCATTTAAAATTTTTCATTGCTAGATAGTGTAATTATTTGCACCCAATGTAGAAAATATAGCACATATTCCTGTTTGGACTGTTTACAGTCCACTAAGGTGAAGATAATTTTGACTACCTAGCTAGTTGCTATCTGCGCCAGATTCTTTTCACCTCGTGCCCTCAATTTCTATATATCAACGGCAAAATCAACATTCCTTCAACACGGCTGATGATTCTTCGACCGAAACGGCCTCCATACCCACTGAAGAGTCTTGGTGTTAATCTGGGTGTTAATCGAGAACAACTGCAAGAATACTGGAGTTATTTGAAGTTAATTCGAGTTTTTCAATTTCACTTAAAGATATTTTCCTCCTATTTTCATCTCGCGTTTGTTCTTTCTTAGCATCCCTCTATATAAGTCGCTTTAGAACGCCGATTTCTACGTTGATATATGAAATAAGTACCTTCGAGTCAATAGTTCTAATATCAAGTAAATAATACTGTATTAATATTAGGTATCTGCACTGGAAGATCAATCATTTCTATTTTCGATGTACAGACTTTTAATTACCCGGAAATTAATTCGCGACGATAGATTGTACATGTCGATAGAAATTCTCCTCGAAGATTGCTTCTACCCCTTTATTACTTAATTAACTCTATCAGAAAATGTTAGCGAGGCAATCGATAGTCGATGGGAAAATTAGTTGCATGCAGAACTATAAAGAGTTAAGTTTGTAGTACTAGAGGAACATCCGAGAGAGCCTTTCTGATGCAAAACCAATAATGCCTTGCAGTCTGATGAGAGGATAATTCATTATGAACGCGAGGGAACGTGTCAGACAGGGAGAACATTCTTTGACAAACCGCCATGGTAAACATATTACGTAGATCGAGGATAGAGACGGCGGTAAATCATACTTTCGACGTTAAGAGGCCGCCTCGTCGTCGCTGGTCGGTTCGTAGGGATTGCGTGAGAGAGTTGCCTCGGGCTGCACTCGCCAAACGAAAATGCGTTTCGCCATGGGAGCTCGCGAAGTTCCCATAACGAACCTTCAGGCTTTTTTCAGGATCGAACTGAACCGACTACGGTTAGTCGATCGTTTGAATATTTCATGCGAACCAGAGTTAAACGAATTAATTCTTCAAGATTGTAAATTAACTAGAATTTTTTCTTCTTTTACATCACGTCAATTCAGTTTTAATCGATTGCAGTTTTATCAGATTACGGATTCGTTAGAAATTTCTAACGTTTTTAGTTTCGTTAGAACGTATTTGAATTCGATGTGTTATAACATTTAGTAAGAATATGTATAATGAGGAATTTAATTCAGAAATTAGAGAAGACCAAGAGAAAAGAGAAATTAGGTCGTGGCTGGATAGTATAAGCAAGGACATTGGGATCTCGGTACGTGCGGCACACTGCTAGGTGCATTTCGCGCCATGGAAATACGAAATAATTTTTCTGCGGGGCCCGTTGCCTCGAGAGGTTGCTTTACGAGCGGCATAAATCACGGCCGTGCACGTGAGTGTGAGTGGGCGGAACCGCACGGTACCACAACCGTACACCATAAATTTGATACATGTTCATTGTGGTGGCTGGGTTGGCGAATAGCCAGGGTATTCCTCGCGATCGGTGGCCCGCGAGACTTTTCATTCGCGAAACCCACAAAAATTTCCAGTCGTTTAAATGTCGGCGGAGAAACCTGTTTATCTAACATTATGATTACAAAATTTTCTTTCAACGGAGATGCTTAACCTTCTTGATTGATATTACGGGTCTGAAGACTGCGTACAGCATCGTAAAATAATAAATTGTAATCGTCTAAAATTTTTTAGCCTGAGATACGTCTTTTTCAAATTTCTTACAATGTTTCCGTTTTGCAAAGTTCGAGAAACAACTACATATCTGGAAAAAGTTATTTCGGAAAGGTAATTCAGATTGGAAAGAGTCAAGAAACTTTCATTCAATCTGAGGCATAAATTTTTTATGAACGGAGAGCTACAATCTTTCAAAATTATCTGAAACAAAGCTGACGATAAGAAACGCATTACTCGGCTATAGTATTTCAAGGTTAAAAAGAGAATAAAAGGAAACCGATTACCGATCTTCGTATTAATTCTATGTTTCCACCTATACTTTTAATTAACGAGTATTACTCTGGAAGATCAGATTGGTATCAGTCCATCAAAGGGACGAGGCTAACCGGGCGATCGTAGCAGGGGCCATCATCATCACGAAACGTTGAACCCGTGGGCTCTCGAAAGCGGGTGCCATCGATAAGGAAGCGTCCCGTATATCGTTGCTGACAAGCGTTTAAAGCGTAAAGCGTTCATCGGAGTCAAATTACGTTGGTCAAGCGAACGTTCTGTCTTCTGGTTCTTAAAAACCGCGATACGAAGTGGCTGATATATCAAAGCGTATAGTGGCCTGTATGAAGCGTACTGAATGAAGGGCGTAGCACGATCTCTCTCGATCCATTCTTTTGGCTGTTCGAATCTTTTTCGAAAGGGAAGATTGCGCGGCTGGAACGCAAGAAGAGGGGCCCACGAAAGCTTCTCTACCCTCTACCGGTGTGTGTACATTTTCGAGAGAACGGGTCAAGATTGGCTTCGTGCCTGAAAAGTAATTGCGAGATCCGAGATACCACGGCACGGTTGCTACGCAATTTGCCCCTACACCTGGCCTCGTTGCTCCCCGTCCTGTTGAAGAGTCCGTAGTCGTCGCGAGAGGCCCGTTTTCGTGAACCATTTCGCGTCTGTTGCCGCTCTTCCACTCGACAAAAATGAAATTGTTTACATCGTTGTCAAGATTAACCGCGTACTGGAAATTATACGCGCGGTCGTTCGCATGCCAATTAAATCGTATAAACGAAATTGGCCCGCGTATAATTGGACGAGATATTGAACGAAAATCGAAAAGCATCTCGCCGGATATTACGTGGAAAACGTATTATATATTTCGTTCGGTGGAGAGATGATTTCGCTCGTATTTCGTGATCTGGATCGGGTCCTTTTAGCGTGCAAGTGCGCTTTAAAAGTCATCTGATAGGATTAGCAGTAACGTTACGCTGGTGAGATGTCGCCAGGCTTTGGTATACAGATACGTATCTCTAGAAACGCGATTCTCTTTCGCATTCTTAATTACTTCTTGAGAAATGACATTTGATCTCAAATCGAAAAATATAAAAATACGATGACCAAGCGTACCTGCGTTTTTAATTACGATTACTGGTAAGAAGGATTGTACTTGCTCGTAAAGAAAGATGGAATAATTACACGATATCTGTGCATCGTTAAACAGTCCAGCTGATCACAATGCGCCTCTAGAAGCGCTCACACTTGAATTCTTAATAAGTTCTTAAGAACAGATACCTTTCCTATCATTTCGAGTGGAAAAATGAAAGAATCTGCTACTCGAGCCTGCCATATTTTTAGCTAGAATTACAGGCGATGAACGCTATATCTCCTCGTAAAAAATCATTACAGTCATACGATATCTCTGTACGATCGACAAAATCGAGTTAATCACAGCTTCTTGGCCAACAAATCACGAATAACGTCCGTGCTCCACGATCATCAGCATCTTCCATTAAACGCATCGCGTCATCTCCGACAAATCTACGCGAGAGTACTCTCCGATCTTCGCTAACAGGTTCTCGTAGCCAGAGTCACGAGTTAATCTATCAAGCGGAGTGGAAGTGCAAAACGAATCCACCGAGGCTGAGAAAAGAAATTTTCCACAGTTCTATTCGCAACATCCAGCATCCTTCCCTCGCGTTAATTTGTCAGTCGCGTAATAAGCACGCGCGTGTACACGGGGGGCGGAATAAGGAGAGCAGCGAGGGAAAAGGAGAAAACCACTCGTAGCCAGAAGAAGCCAGAAAGAAAGAGTGGGTTCGCGTTATTACGTCGATCAGGAGCGCGAAACACACACGTTTCTACACGCGTACAAGGTGAACACAAAGGAATGCGTCAACGTCAACGCGCCAGCTCTTTCCGGTGACCGCAAACCCGGTATTAGCGAATGGGAGCAGCGATTAAAATTTATGTTGCTGGCAGAAAGGGCCGATGAACGGGGCCACGGGAAAGACAGGGTAGAGTTTGTTGGCTTTACGTGATTGTCGGATCATGGCGCGGTGGCTTGCGTACTGTGTATACGAAGCCCAGCCAACTTTCCCCGTAATCTTCGACTCGTACACAGCCACGAGCATCCACCAGGAGGTGTCCAATTATGCAATAGATCACGGACGGGGCGTTCTCCACCACTTGCAAATGGTTCTACCATACTGGACGATAGCTGAGACGTTTGTTCTTTCTTTATTTGTTTCGCTCGTCTTCTCTTTCCTCCTCTTCTCACCATACTCGATGGAATCCACGAATAAATCCTTAAGGGCCGACCTTGGATCGCGGGACGCTCGTAAATTTCACCGTAAGGGAATGTCTTGCAGCCGCGCAGCGTAAATTAATCGATCGCAGATAACTCGAGACAGGGCCGTGTTGCTCCACATTCAGAAATTTTCGACGCGCGGTTAATTTATCAATCGGCTCGCTGCTCTCCGCTCCTTTCCTTTCGTATAGACCTTCCTTCACAGTGCCTAAGTGTATTCACGTATACGTGCATGCATCGGGGAGGCTTTGTAAAGAAGAGAGAGAAAGACGGGCCGATAGAGCTGAGCAGGCCTGGTGGAAAGAGAGGGTAAGTGTAATCCATACTTCACGTGCGCGCACGATATTTCTCCGTCAGGATACAAGTAACACGGTTCCTTTGATCGCAACACAAATACCACAGTGTAGTTATTACGATACAAATCGAGCGTTGTTATACAAACGAGGGCCGACCGATTTATTTATCATGCTTTACACGTTCAGTCGCATTACACGTTTTGTGCGTTCATCTCCCTTTCTCTCTTTGCCAGTTCTCCAAACGATCATCCAAACGGAATCGCCGGTTTCACTCGGAAACGGACGTACGTCAAATTACGAGTTTAATGGCCGGGCTCTGGCTATCGTACGTCTTGGTGGGTGGCAAAGACAGGGAGAGAATCGTGCTGGCCATATACAGAAACTCACGGGATCTACCGAGTCACCGAGAGATACCACGGTCGTACCCCGACGATCTTGCGTTCGGTTCTTATACGTGTGACTGTACATACACACGATCGCTAATCACACGATCGTGGACTTCGTTATAGAAACACAGATCCAACCATAGCATCGGCTGTGATCCTTGACGATTATAATTTCGCGAGATTCGGTCATGTCGTGATCGTGAACACGGTTAATCAGTGTGCTACGACAGACGGAAATTTCTAACGACATAGTTGTTCATACGTTGCTAGGAACAATTAGAGAATCGATTCGGAAGCTTTCTCTTCGCCTTCTTCGAAATAGTTAACTTCACTTTCGAACCTGTCAGGCTGGTAGGATTCTTGCAATTACTAGGAATTTTAAAGAAATATTAACTTCGTCGAAGTCGCAATACGAATATGGGTATGGATTATCTTTTTTCGCGAACTCCTTGTAAATACGTAAAAAATACGATCCGTTGCTTAATTCTTCATAAAACGTATTTTCGTCTAACTCATACGATATACGTGTAGGCAAAAGTTCTTTATGATAAGCGTTGGAATAGTTTGGCGAGCCACTGTGCCTCGAACGACGCTCGAACAAGTCTAATACTTCGATCTCACGTGTTCCCGATAAAATATACGCTAGAGCGCTTGCACGTCGAATCTCATTGAACGGCTATCTTCCAGCAAGGCGGTTCAATTATAGCGGATAAGGTATACAGATTACGGTGGAGGCACGTTATAACACAGACACACGCGCAGCGTTCATACCGACATGAGAAATTGTTTCATCGGTCATTGTTTATGTACCCAATTATTGTACCATTCGTTCACCGAGGGTGGCGTATCACTTACAACAAATCAATTTGAAGCACACCTCGCCCCCGGCCCTACCGCCCCTGGAAACATCGTGTCCCGCTGAGCGGACAATGTTTTGTCTCACCCGGTGCAAGACGACCCGCGGTGCCCGAAGCCGAACGCCAGACCACGGATTTCCTTTTCCTCACTGCACGAACCGGAGTTCGTGACCCTGGGCTTTGTCGCGAAGCCACGCGACAACGCCGCGACAAGATACGACTATGCGAACCTGCCTTTCGCATATCTGTCGTTTATTTTACGTATTTTGGCTGTAATACGTCTTGTAAAACATCGCAGGGAGCTCAGGGTGTTTAACAATGAATTAAGAATGTTCAGAGAATCGATAGGCTTGACGGTGGAGTAAGTTGTCTGAATGAGTTATTGATTGAGTATAGTTGTAGCGCTGTAACCGAAAGAATGAGAGAGGAAGAAGGTTAAGCTGGCAGAACGTGCGTATTTCGTCCTAGAACTGCTAGCAGATTTATCGGTAAAGCTGCTTTACACGTCAACATAGCGAAGGTAATCCCGTAATAACACGCTTGCAAGTTATGTGTTATTTTACTGGACATTCAGGGTTGCGGAAGCGATATTAACTTCCTCGATTCTAGCGTGTATTTATAGTTTCGGAATGAATTTAGGAAAAAATTAGCGAAAGATCTAAAACACGAAGAAAACACGGTAATACCAATAGCTTAACCAGAGGATGTATATAGTTGCAAGAAGGCAAGATTAAGTGAATTTTTCAACATACGTATATCAGTCTCTCTAGTGGTGATATGAAAGAACCAGTAGAATAAATTTCATAAATTATACAATTTAAGTGATGTAACTAAGCAGACAGAAATAAATTCTAAATTTCCTATTTCAATTTCTATCCCATCAATTCCGAACCTCGAGATTCAACGATAGCTATATAAACTAGAGAAAATAAATTCTCCTAACGGACTAAAAAAAAAAAAAAAAAAAAAAAACCAGTAGAGCAACGAAAATCGACTGTAGAAAAATCGAGCAAAACTGGATACAGATATGGATACAGACGTTACGTTTCATTACGATAACATCGAATCGAGATCTGGCTAGCATATCCGCGCGTACCCAAACGCAATTAAACGTCCCACGTATTCCCGCGAATGGTAGGAAAACTTTTCAGTTCGGCTAGTAAAGGCGAGGAAGAGAAGATACGGCGTTTAATCGTCGGCAATTAAATTTCATTAGCCGGGAACATTCCTCGTTCCAATCAACGCCACTTTCCACCCAGGAATAATCACGATGCTGATAGAAGGGGAAAGGCCAGGGGACGCCATTCCTTCGCATCGATCGTAAACCACCTCCTCTCTTCTTATCTGAAGTGACCGTTTCGTCGGTTGAAAGCACGTCGCGTTTCGTTACGCGTCAGAGAATCTGACTAGCCAACAACGGTACTCCGTTAAGCAGTATAAAGTTCATTAATGAACCGCTCATCGGGTTTGTTAATGAGCCAACACCTATATCGTGCTCCATACGGTCGATTCTCGTGTCGTTCGGTCGTTTCGAACCGGTCAAACACAGATTAGAAGTCTGTTAGATGGCTGACGCGTATCGCCGTGTAATCGACTAACAAACAAGCAGATGAACGTCATCTAATGAAATTAACCTTCCATTAATTCTCGGAAAGCAGAATGGTGATTCTTGGCTGATAAAAGCGCCGGTTTTCTTTATCGAAGTGAATTTAGTGCGTTGTCATTAACGATCCAACGAAAATCGTATCCTTTGATTTATGCTATTCTACTTATTCGTTATTAAAGTGAATTCACCTGAATTCCTTGACCGAGAATTGCTCGCGTTTAATTCGAATAAAAGATTATTATTTTAAGAATATTTTTTAAAAAATCCTAAACTTAAAACGTGAGAGAATATTCTCTATGAAAATTAATCGTAGTTAGTCTAATTAGGAAAAAAGAGAAAAATAAATGCTCGAGTCGAATCGAATGATTTAATACTCGATAAAAAATTGAAGAAACCCCAAACTCACTAGATACCTGAGAGAATATATCTGAGAGTCAAAAGTGAGTGTAGACCTTAAAAAAGCGAGATTCGCGTAATACACGTCGATTTATTTATAAGCTTATCTCTGTTCTTTTTGCCATTAATTTGTATTCTTACACATCTTTTATTTTCGATGCAACATGTATGTAAGAGTTTTTCAATAAATTTTGTACCTTGGTGCATGCTCACTTTCTACTCTCACTGTACACTTTCCACCTTCCTCAGAAACTATGGAATCGTAGGTTGAAGTTGGAATAGTAGCAATTAACGGTTAGGTTAATAAGAATTTAGTATACCTGGAAGAGGCAGGTTTTTTTCAATACCTGTGCGTCCACACCGGCGATGTTACGCTTCTTGCCGAGGCCACGCGTGTAAGTACGCGGATCCTCCGTTTCCGTTTGGTTCTCGCGCCACGCGGCGTTAAAGTCTGTATTTAAGTGGCGTCTCCCTCGCCAAGATAAGGCTTAATGGTCTTAATGATCATGCGTGCGCAAGGACACGTCGTGACTTTCCTTCTTTACGAGGACCTGACAGTTTTTTCAGGATACTCGTTTCCTTTCCGCTGTCCGCGAATCCAACTTTGTCAACTTATGTGACCGTTTCGGCGCAATTGCGTCCATTCCGCGTTTAATATTTCTTTATGCAAATGACCGAAGAATTTTCATCGAATGTGAAATAAAAATTTCTTTTGGGATTTAAAATTTGTCTTCTTGCGTTCTTAATATATATGTATTATTGTATGATCGAGGTTTTGAGTTATCCCAATAATCCGAATCTTAACGCTAGAACTACCGATAGTTAACACAGTTATTTCTACCAAGACTGTAAAAAATACGTAATAATAGAATATTTTTATATTTATTTATTTATTAATTTCTTACGAAAGGAACTCAATGTTATGTAGTACATTTTTGGTATTATTAATCCATCTGGGACCACGATCCATAAACGAGAGTTGACATATTTATAAAATTGTAGAACTAATCAATTTGACTGGTGTGGTAGTCCTAGTGTTAATGTTAGAAAAACGTTAAGTTATTCCCGAGAAATAATTATACGCAGTTACACTTCCAGGATTCTTATCCGACCTTCTTTTGTTTTAGCTTTCTTACTTTCTCTTTCACTATTTTTCGAAAAATAAAAATATTTATTTATTCATGTAATTGAACGTAATATGTATAAGTATATAAATGTGCTAATTCGTATTATGTACTGCTTATTATATGTATTAATTATATAAAATTTATTAACAAAAGAACAAGAATTTGCGTTAATTTGTCTCTCAAATACACAAGGATATATCTTCGGATATTCTTTTATCGCATGAAAATTTTCAGAAGAGGATGTAAATAATGAAGCTTGACGTTTCCGATATCAATAAAGCGAATCGTGATTTAATCAGAAGATCTGTTATCGCCAAGGGGTGAACAGACTGTAGAAGGAATCGAATCCTCATTCTTCGTCAAGGACTGTTTATTATATCCTAGCCTGGGGCACCGACAATAAAATAATTAACGAGGATCACGCTGTGAGGTTTCGCGAATCGATCACAAAACACTGGCTTAAAGGTAACCCGTGTTTTTCGTTGTTCGCGCCGAAGGGCTTGCTACGACTAATTAGCATGATAATTAAGCGGCGCCGACGTTTTTAAGGATTCTTTCTCGGTCGCCCCTTCTCGCTCCGGAGGTCAACTTCCCATTGCCTTCATGGCCCTCCAATACACGATCTTCTTCGCACCGAGATAAAAATACTCTCTAAAGTCATTAAAAATACTCGTCCAACGTTATTTCCCTATCTTGGAAAGGAGAACTTTCGTTAAAATTATTATGTTGTAATCGCTGCGTTTTATACATCGCGAAAAAAATTTTCTGTACCATAAACTAAAATTTAGAAGAATTTCTTCGTATAATTAAATTTCGTTTTTATAACCTACAGCTTCAATATCAAAAAGAATAAACAGCATTAAAAATAAAAAGATATAATCATCCAAATACACGAAAGTGTCAGAAACATTAAAGCGAAGGATCACATATATTTTATTCGAGTAACGTGTTAATTCGTTTTAACAATCCCTCGAATACATATTTCTTTTTTTTTCTTATGGAACCTTTTATATCAGGATTTCTAAATTTAAAGCTACTTTATGTTGCTCGGTAAAACAAATAATCTCCATTGTAACAATAAGAAAAAGACACGATTAAAGATTGGTACCCATTGTTATCCAAACACATTAAACCATCAAAAAACGCAGGAGTAAGCGATCACTCTTTATTCGAACAAGGTGCTAACTCATCTTAACGACGCTTAAGCACTTGCTGCTCTTATCAAACTCCAAATTGAATCCACCCACGTTCCCATCGCCTCCACCGTTCTCTGCCATTACCTTCCCTTTTCTTCGAACCTGAACGCGATACATTTCGCGGCGTTAAAAAACGGATAAGCGATTCTTCGAAGGATCTTTACTCGCTGACCAAGACTGTTCGTATCTCTGTGCGATTAATTTTTTCGGTCGGTGGAACGCGTGGACAGTCTCGATTGTGCTTCTTTGTACATAAACGTCCGGTGGGCAGATCGTAACTTTTATAACGCGCGTGGCAGAAACCGGAGAACAACGTCATAATTTCCGATACGTTGGTCGGCCACAACGATGAAGCCATTAATTGGTACATTAATTCAGGAATCGCGGAACGGCGAGCTACCACGCGGACAGAAACCCATAGAATTACGTGTCAGACATCTCGCGAACCCTCTGCCCCCGCGATTCAAGGGACAATGTCTCCTTTAACGAAGCTCATTAATTAAAAACATCGAGAGTCGCCGCTCTTTTCAACGTCCACGCACCTTGCCGGCTACTCAACGCAATTTATCTACATCAAACCGTCTTTTTCTTCTGTTTCAACGCGATCGTCGTTATTATGTTTCATCCTTTCTCTTCGCACGTCCCACATGCGCGCATATTCATTTTTTGCCTCGCATTGTTTAAAGAGAGAATAGATTAGAAGAGAAACAGCGCTGTCTTATTGCATGACAGTATCGAACTTCCTCCAAGAGAAGCTTCTTGCATTTCGTGAAAAAGTGCGAGCCCTAATTCGATTGATTAATTTGTGAAAATATGATCAATATGTCAAGCGTTGAATTTGCATCACGATTTCGATGCTCGAAGCAGTTACGTAGAATTTTTATTCCGAATAATTGTTAGAAGAAACTGAAATTTCTGTGGGTCGTGTTTGACAATTTTTCCCGTAACGTTTGAACGGAGAATAGATTAGAAGAGAAACGGGACTAGCTTAGCTGCATCGGGGTACTGAACTTTCTCCAAAGAGAATTTTACGTGTCAGTGGAATACGATTTGCTGTAATGCAGATTCTTGGTTGTTTTAATGTGTGATATATGTAAGAGATTGGGGTTCTAAAAGGGTGTGACAACGAGGAAATTATTGCGCTAGATTAGATATCCATTTCGACAGAATTTTGCACTAGAATTTCTATTTTAACGGTGTTTGATAAGCTCGAGATAGATTTAAGATACCCTTGTTTCAGGTTTATAAATGTATGCATCTATTATCGAAGAGAATATTTCACGATAATAGAGACACGCGATTAATTAACATAACTAACAGGGAAGCGAATTTACTATCGAGGCACGATAATGCTTTCGTACACGAGTGGAAGGAACGAGTTGTTAAAAGTCGAAAGAAAGGTCGAGGAAGAAGAAACAACTAACGGGTGACCGAAAACGTTTCGTTATGGAAAGCCGTAACCGGAGAATGGCCATGAAGGGTACAGAGCATCGGCAATTTGTACGTCGAAATTCTTTTCACGGTGAGAAACAAAAAGGAGTTAATTCGAGCCTTTAAAACCTCGGGGACGTTCCCGTTCCCACGTCTCCAGGCTGGACCGCGACCTCGGCACGCGAACTCACCGCCAGAAAATCATAATCTCTTCCTCATATCGCGGCGTGCATCGACCAAAATCGCCAAACAACAACCGATCGTCCATTGTAATTTGCCGATTACTCGAACCATATCGTTGATATTCGAATCGCAATTAATCGAACACGCTCAAAGTTCATCTTATCGATGGTACTTGTTGAGATAGTTTGGTTTTAGATCGTTTAAAAAAGTAAAAGAACTTAAATCTCACTCAAGCAATGTGATAAGAAATGTTATCTATCATTTAGTACACTTATGATAGATATAAATGTGTGTTGTAATTAGAAAACAAAGTTGATCTTATAAATCGCGTGTGTTAGAAGGAAAGGTTTACAAAGGATTACACTGTGTTCTGAAGATATTACGATGGCTCGTGTTGAAAATTATCAAATGTCCTGTGACTTACGAATGGAATTGTACATAGAAGGAAGACATTCCTACATCCAAATACCCTTTAATAAACGAGAGGACAGAAAAGTGTGAGTAGATAGGTTTGATGGATGTTCCTAGGAGAGAATCAAGCACGTTCGAGGGAAGCAATCGTCGGGAATCTTGTCGACGCAAGAAGAGATTCACGGGCTGTTAAGAAGGTGGTCGCGCTCGCTTGTAGGTTGGCAGTTCTTCTATTAAGGCAGGTCGCGAAGCCGCTGTAAATCAAGGATCTCCGCGTAAAAGTCCCCAGAGTTATTGCGCCACCTCGCACCGCTGTAATACGGGTACCCATGTAATACCGCGGCTGTTTTATTTCATAACTAGACGTTCCTACCGAAGATCACGCGTTGGAATATAAAGAAGTGAAAGGAAGAAGGGGACGTTCGTGGTCTCGCGTGTCCCGTTTCTTCGTCCCGTAACTTGTAAATAATATTTCCGTCGTTGTCCTCGGGTCGATCTCGCTAATTTACACGTCAAGCTGGATTAACGAGTCTCTAATTGGCTAGATCGATCAAGATGATAATTAAGAATGTTAGATACTGTTAGAAGATTTTTTGTAGCTGAAATACCTTGGAAATGATAAGTTGTTTTTCTGTGTTTGCGCTTAGATCGCTTATGAATATTTATTGGTAAATTTATTATGAAAATATTTTTTCCGACATTCAATTTTTTATAGCTTGATTCCTCTGGTATCCTTAAGCAGCGACAAATTAAAAGTCTCCTCTGGAGAATCCAGAAACATTTTAAGATACCCAACCCATTTACTCTTCCAACGAACATGCTACAGATACGAGTATCTTGCCTCCATTTTAATTCCTATACTTTGATATATAGTAAAGTGTAAATGTTTCGTGAACAGAGCAAGTCGGTTGAAACCAGGTTCGCTCATTATGTATAGCATAACAAAACAGTTACCGTTTCTAATACGATTCAGGAGAGCAACCACGTCTGTGACGCGACGCTGGAATGAAACCTGGCGTCTGGTATCCTACACTGTTTATACTAATAGTCGAAGCAACTCCTAGCCAATGCTGGATCCATTAAACGAAGTCGTTCCACTCGATATACGCTAGCTATAAATGTTCATGATTCTAACTATCGAGTCTTCGACGTTTCGTAGGAATGTCAGAGCCATCCTTCCTTTCTCCTTTCTCTTTTCATCATATCCTTCTCTCTTCTCTCAGTTCATCTATCGGCGTAATAACTCCATTACCGGCTGCTCGAGCCTCAGTGTCTTTAATGTCTCATTTCCATTCTTGCGCTGTGCCAGCTACCGTTTCTTGCCCTCTTGTCCAGATTATCGCCACGGCCACGAAAGTGTCGTTCCTTATCGGTTCTTCGTATAATCGGTTCAAGGAAACCGCTCGAGCGTTACGTGTCCGGAGATGTTAAAATTCAAGACCACTCTCCTCGGGTCGAGGAACGATACGAAGAAACTCTATGGAAGTTGAGTATTAATAGCGTTGGAAAGTCGAATGGTGCGACTGGTTAATAAGATTCGTAGTGGATTATGTTCGTTGGTAGAAATTAACTCTGATATCGGTATAGATGACTATAATAATGTAGATTAGATTTGAATTATGTTACTTAACGCTTCGTAACTGCCTGGTATCACGAAGGCGACATTATCAATTCGCAGAAACTTATTTCTTATAATGTTTTCGCTAGTGAAAGATAGGAAAAGGAACAAAGTTGTCGTATAAACTTGTAATTTCCTTTTTAAGCTCGCTGTAAACTAATGAAATTTTTGCACAACTAATGATCCTCTACCCAAAAGAAGATTTCCTTTTTTTTTTAAACCAGAAAGTACGAAAACAACGAGCATATAAAAATGAAACACAAGGCGTACTCGCGAAACCAATGGCAGCGAAGATTCGACATTCGACCATTTGTTGAGATTCATGAGGATGCAAGCGTGTTTGATACTGCGACAAGGATGCCTTATACAGATGCTCCTTCATTCGTATTAATAACCAGCGAGTATGGCTAGGCCAGGCCGCAAAGCCAAGGTCGCGGAGGTTAAGGCGTGTTCAACAAGCTGTTCATGGCTACTACCTAAAGGGCTAGCCACTCCACCCGGAAGTACAGCTCTTTGGCTTGTGTAACTCAAGATCGTCCGTGTAACGTGTTGCTTTCCTAAGACGCTGATCTTCTGGCTCCGGAATTCCCGATCCTCTCATCGTCCACGCGTTTCAGACGCGAGTCCAGGACGCGCCAGCTCGAATCGAGAGGAATGTTAATGCGCGTTTTCCATGCTGGTGAACCAGTGGAAAAGAAGATATTGAAACGATCGTTTTCAGAAAAAAGTGGACTTTGCCAGTGGACGTTAAAGAACCGGCTACCATTTAGAGGGGCTACGGGAGAGGATCGTTTCAAGGGAGAGAAGAATCATCATCGTGCAGCCTCTTCCGTAAAGGGATAGCTCGGACACGTTTCTATTTATTATAAGTCGGGAAAAGTCAACAATCGGGAGCCGGAGTCGACCGTAAATCACGACGGAGTCGTCTCCTGGCGCGCCTTAACGTTAAGGACTGGTATATGTAACCTATAAGAGGGATGCGCAGGCGGCAGTGATATATCGCACGAGTCCCCCCATTGTCTCTGACTAAGTTCACAGCGACGGGCCACCGAGCAACGAGACTCTTCCGAGTATTAATTACAATGTCCGCAGCCAAAGCACCGGGGTTCGTCTGGCTCGGGTTTGGTCAGAGGGCCCGGCCGATTTTTCTTTCGGAGAGAATCCGTCCACGAGTAGACCCGGTAAATTGTATTTACCGAGTCGGCCACTTGGGAGGATTTGGTCTTTTAAACGGTGAGAATTAAATAATTCGATATTTGAAACTCTTCTCCACCCGATACATCGTTTGTCAGTGAAACGTTGTCGCTTGATATTTTGAAATCTTATTTTTTTTTATACTTACGCTGATACTTTATCAGTTTGAGTCCCAAGCAGCGCGATCGCGCTGTTTAGATTTTGTGTCGAAAAGTCCCAATACATTTGAACGCTACAGACGACTGACGGTATTTTGTATTTCATCGTTATCTTCTCAATAATTTTTATTGAACAAAACTTGAAATATTTATAAACTGATAGTACGCATATATAATAATATAGATGTATTTCATAAAGTAACAAATATGACGAGCGCTGTTGTGCCGCTTGTTTCTCTTCGCGCTGTTCAGGATTTTTCGATTCTGCTTTTTCAATGATCTCTGGGACTCAAACGGTTATTATTAGATTATTCTACTAATACCAGGTAATTCGTTTGTTAGTTACTCTTCGAGGAAAATTGCAATCGATTATAATTTGTATTCTTATGAGAATTGAAAATTCTGATTGTAAAGACCGTTAGTTTAAACGAATCTATTAAATTTGATAGTAATTCTTGAAAATTTTGACTCACCATTTGGAGCCTGCCTGCAGAGCCTGGCGAACATCTTCTAGTTTGTCGCTGATCGTCTACCTGCGAACAAGAATTCGCTCCAGATTACCATCCAGTCCACAATTTGACGGAAACTAATCTACTCTAAATTAATCTTCGCGACTCGACCGCCTACCGACACGCCATCGTGTAATAAGCCAAGAATTTCCATGATTTTCTTCCTCTTTAACGGAATGAAACAACCATTCTTGAACCACAACCATAATCACGAGGTGGAAGAGTATCAAAATTCATAGTAACCAGTGATTCAACACCGGAGCAAGTATGATGCTTGAGGCAAGTGCGAGTCTAACAGGATATTTCCTTAACGTTAATAGCTACCAGTCATTCTCTAATATAATTACGAGCTTTCTTTGACTAATAGGCAACGACAGGTGATCCTCCTAGCGCTCCAGCTTTCTCTACTGATTTTACGGAGCTGTCCCTCGGGGCTTGTCAGCCGTAGTTTGTCGATTCTAAATCATATTGCCACGTGGAATCATAACTTCTAATTCCAAACGACCTACTCCACAGATCGTTTTCTTCAGCAGGAAGAATCTCGTTTATAGAAAATATATCTTTCGCGTCTCGTATATTATGCGTGTGTGTAAAATATATCACCGACATGTGCTCGAGATCAGTCTGAGAAGTATTTAGGTGTTTCGAGTGTCTTGAGAATAAATGACGTGATATTAATATCTATTTTACATTGTCTTCTTTTAATATCAAATATCAGAACAGAGCTAAGTATAATAAATGAAAAGATTCGTATTGGTCGCTCTCGACGATTTGTTTAGCCTTACCGGGCTACGAAGTACTTCAATAAATTTTCATCGGTCGCGTCATCTGAAATTCTGATAGAACAGACCCGTTGGGAGATATACGTCAGGTTCGATGTTCGATTCGAGAGGAAATAATCGTTCAGGGCCTCCCAACGCGTCCCTCGACGACGTTTAGAATCGAAAACACGCGAGGAATGCTTTCTCTTCAATGTTCCATTCCTTACCTTGACCAGATAGCTATCTGCCTATTTCAACAAGAGACACTTCTCGGTAGACGTCGAAGAAGTTTCTGAGACACTAAATCAAAGATCGAATTGGATAGATCGAATTAGGAAAGCCTGGCTTCTAAAACTGTATTCTGGAATTCTTTGTGGAATCAAGAACATTTAACGGGATATATCAGATCTGTAAATATGAAACCGGAATTTGCCTATAGATGGCCCTAGCTGATAATGTAGTTATCACTAAACTGCGTCGTTGATGCCAAAAGTCTTTGTTGACATCTCACAAACATTTTCGACTCAGAACAATACAAGTTTCATGCAACAGCGTAGTTTGTAATAGCGTTGAACATGTCGAATTTTGTGCCTGGAAACTACGATTTGCGGACAGCATTATTTTTCTGTTACCATTTGAAGAAAACTGCTGCAGAATCGCATCGAATGCTTGTCGAAGCTTACGGTGAGCATGCTCTTGGTAAATCACTTCACTTCTTATGAAAATGTACGAAAATGCCTCGATGACTGGTATGTCTCAAAAGAGCGACAGTTTTTTTGGCGTGGCATCCACCAATTGCCAGACAGGTGGGAAAAATGTATAGCTAGCGATGGGCAATACTTCGAATAAAATATTTTTAATCATTTTCATACAATAAACGTGTATTTTCTATACAAAAATTCCGGTTTCATATTTACATACCTGGTATTGTTCTCTTTATAAATTTCTACCAAGTAATGAAACGTTCAAACTTACGTTGCTCTTAATTGAATATTACGGAGAATTATTAAAAATAAATATAAAAAATTCGTTTTAAAACAGATGTTTTCTTCTTTTAGTGGGACGATGTTGAAACTCATACAACCAAGAAATTGTAAATCTTAGCTCGAATGGAAGTAGTTTGGTTGAAACACGCTTAAATAAATTTATTGAAATCGAACTGGAACGTGCACAATATATAGAATATCCATAGCACACACGTACACGCGAAAGGAAGAAGAATGCAGGTAGCAGAACGTCAGTAGACACGGTGAAACTATCATTTACAATGATTATTACCATACGACAAGCGACAAGGGGGAGAAAGATGAGAAAGTCGTCGGGCCTCTACATAATTGCACAACGCACAGGACACGTGCATACGAACGGGGAAACACGATCTGCTTGGTGTACCATTTGTACCACGTGCTGTTGCGCATAAATGTGCAAAAATGATTTACATCGTTGCCCCTGGATAACATTCTTTCTATTACTTGGTTCGAAAACTACCCATTCCAGTTAGTTCAGCCTTAAGTCATTAACTTTTTCAACTTCTAAGGTAAGATCGGCTGTGATTAACCAATCGCCAATTCACCTTACAGAAGATTGATTTCCCGTAGGTAATAAACAACATGAAAACAGAGAAAGATTCGCATAAGCAACAGGTGCGTCCTAACAAAACTCTACTGCTGTGGCTATTAACTCTCGCATACTGATGTCTGGGTCATCGAAAACCCTGTACTTGTTAATCATATCTCTAGCAGCATTTATGTATGTTTCTTCCTAGCGAAGATTATTTTATTATCGAATTATTTTTTAGAAGGATTGTTAGACTTTTTATTGACTCTTTGGTAGTTAGAATTATAGAAGAAAGATGCGATTGAATTTGAAATATTTGAGATGATGTTTCTGAGAAATACGATAGACGCGATCAAAGTTGGCAGAATAAAAGCTTGCGATACATGCAATCGAAGTTGGCAGAGTTATGTTTGTATCGGAACAGATAATACGTATAGTTCTGTATGTAATAATTCTTTGGAGTTACGAAGTTTATGACAGAGTAATTTGCTACTGAAGCGTGTGAAAGTGAAAGTATGAAAATCTAAATTACACGCTGTCTAAAAACCTCACGAATTATATTCCAACTCATGTACTATCAGAGTGTTGGCGTGAGTATGAAAGAAATACCAAATCTATATTCTCAAAAATGGCTATCATTCCTGACGAATATCATAAACCTAATGACTGAATCTAGTAAATACAGTCTTAGTAAATCACTAACGATGACATCTGATTGATTATTTAATTCCTTATGATACTGCGTAACTTGAAAATTACACATATCCTTGTATATACATATACGTGTGTCTTTAAATATTATTTCCTATTGTTATTACTGTGCCATTTTAACAGTACGAACAAATTAATGCTGCGTATGATTCAATGTACACATATACGATTCGATTTGCAGATTTCCAGGAAATAATACAAATTCGAATGTCCAATTTTTGCAATCTTACAAAAGAGCATTTTCATTAAAAAAATACGAATCAATTTCCACCGTTTGACACCATCCACCCAATCTTACTTAGTTCCTATCCCTTTCGTCACAATAAAAAACGATAATCAAACATAATGCCTATCGACGAAAAGTTCCAATTATAGAGCTTTAATAACCCGACAATTAAACAGAAAAATAACAATTTATCAAAATTAATTCGCAGTATTTAAACTCTTGGTCTTTCATCGCGAGAGAAATTCACGCCCGTGCTATTGAAAACACACACGATTGAACAGCGCGGTGTCGGCATTCAACCCACGCGCGCATGGTAACCGTGGATCGCGCACCGGGCCAGCCGTGTTTTGTTCAGCATAATTATCTGGGATACAGCCATTAATTAGTATCGCTAATTATGTGGAACAGCGGCAGCGACTGCACGCCAGGGCAGAACGAAACGGTTCCGCGTGGAGAGGCAACTCGATTTATCCTATTTGTCGCGCATAAATAACAGATTAGTGCCGAGATATGGTAGCTTATGCAAATGCGAGGTTCAAAGTTTATAGCATCTAATTAACAATATTGGCGTGCTCGAACTTAATAAACCAGATCGCGACCGGTTTCCGTACTTTAATCGACGAATCTGCGATCGCCGAAAATTCCACCGGAATTCGACGTGAATTCACCATCGGCAACATCCAAAATAGATGACTTCCTGCCTGCGCTGGAGGATGTGTGACCCAGCGCCAATTACGCCCAATTTTTGTACGCCGTGCCGTAATAACGTATCGTAAGGTATTACCAGCACGACGGTCAAGGTGTAATAAATTATTCAGCACGCTCGAGCAATAAGCGAGCGCGTGGTGCCCGTTTCGCCATTCATCGCCTCGTGGCTGTTCGCCAGTCCAATTCGATGATTAAGGACATTGGACGCCCTAACCAGTATCGATTGGCTTACCCTTTGTTTCTTAATACACATATATTGTCAGAATTTGTATTATGTAAGACGAACGCTGCTACTTCTTAATTAAAACGTCCTATTTATCATTTCGAGACTGCACAAAGTTGAAGTTCCATCATCTTTGGGCCATTTTATTCATACAATTTTAAGATATGTACATAGTGATTATTTCGTAATAGCCATTGATACTTATAGCAATAATTTCGAATTAATGATAAAGTTAGCAGATAATTCGATATGGATGGAATTGAAAATACCAAATTTGGATTCCAAGAACGTTGCCAAAATTTTCCATACAAGTATTGCAACGCTCAGGTAAACGCTCTTCTCGAGATTTTGAAGTATTATACTGCGCTAACTTTCATCGTCCGCTATTCGATAACGTTCTACTGGGATTTTTCATCGATAGTAAGGACACGGCGCTTTTCATGTGTGAGTGCGCGGCTCTCGCTTTTTACTGACTTTTTAAGTATTAAAGTTTTAAATACAGTTACGATCAAATAAATAAATTTACATATAATTTCACTCCGTAGTTAGTTCTCCTTGTATCGTTTAAAGTAGACACTCGATACAAGCTACCATCCTAACGATACTTTTTGTATTGTTCACGAGTATATTAAAAGAAAGGAAACCAACATGTTCGATACTGGTTATGCCGTGATCTCCATCTGCAATACGATCCAGATATTCGATTCTGGTCATCTTCAGTTTAATCGCACGTGGGAATCGAATCTACGAATATGATCCGCTTATAATCAACGACGCGTGGTAATACTCGTAAACAAATCCGCGATAAAAGGGATATAAGGGACCTTGGGGGACGATTCCTCGGAAGGATCGAGCGACGTTCAATGGGCAAAAAACAGGGTCCAGGACGCAGGGACACCAGAGAAGTAATGCGACGCCTTGATGGACGACTCGATCGAGAAGCCGGAAGTGGGCGGTTGAAAAACTGGCATTTAGAGGCGAGCACCGGGCACCCTGCCAACTCCTTGTCCACCGTGGATATGGGAGGGCTGAAAGCAGGTTAGGCCAACACATCGACCGGCTGTTTGACATAACCAGTTCGAAGCTGCGGGCAAGGACGCCACGCTGCCTCTCATTGCCTCTTTTCAACGTTCTCTCGAGTAAGCTTTCTCTCTGTTGCTCTCCTGAGACACAATCGGCCGTTCCTGACCACCGCAATGCATCGTGATCGATCGCTGCCACTCAGAAATCGAGCTTCTTGTTTCTCCTCTTTCAACATCCGAACAAGAGAGAGCGAGAGAGAGAGAGAGAGAGAGAGAGAGAGAGAGAGAGAGAGAGAACCCAGAAGAGAATCGAAAAATGACGGATAAATCGTGGATTCTAACTTCGTATACAACATCAGGTAACTATTATTGCGGCAATTAAGCGGATAAGGTGGCAGAAGTAATCGAGAGCCAGTTTACTACGCGTCAACGTCGTAAACTGTGAAATAGCTGGATTGGAAAAACCGACTGGTTTCCGAGAATCTTAAATCTTTCTTCTTGCATCTATTACGATCGTCGTAACACGTGTTCAAATCGACGGTGAACTGCAAAACCGTCAGGCTTGGAGAAATGATGGATGACAGGAAATCGAAGGGATCGATGTAGGTCCAAGAAGAAATCCACGGGTTGAACGTATATAGAGCTTAACGGAATACTACTTAACGGAGAACCTGCCAGAAGAACCTACCGTCTTCGCGATATTAATTTACAGAAGGCACGATGATGTTCGTCTATCCAATCTTCAGTGATTTTTGCTACGATCAATCTGAAGTAAACTCGATGAATTGAAACGACTCCTATAATTTCGCTAAAACCGCCATGGGAGACGAAAGAAGCAAGTCGAACGGAGTTCCTTTCACCTCGGTATATACGTGCGTGTAACAAAGAGAAAAGGAAGATGTACAATTTTCCAGAACATTAAGTAGCAAGGGGAGAAACGGTACGAAGACGGTCGTGCGAGCATTTTTACAGACGTCGATCGGATCTCTACCAATTATTCCGAACGAAATTAAAATAAAGCCAATAAGACCGTGCGTTGGAAACCTTTTACAGGCAAACCTTTTTGCGGCCTGTCAGATCTACCTGAGCGATCACCCTGCTGGGCCTGCTCGGAACGAGCGGAAAGGAAAACGCATCTCGTCGAGGCAGCCGCGTTTTTCCGTTCTACGGTCTCTGTGCGTCCTACTGTACACGTATACACATGTACGTAACGCGTGGAAGATCGGGCCCCTCGTTCGTATATACGACGCGCCACTGTCCGATCGTTAAACCGTGATGGAGGTAAGTTCCACGAAAAACTGGATCCGTGGCGTAACAGGGTCCCTGCGGTTGATTGTTGTTCGCCAACCGAGTCCATCGAGTCTTGGCCTCAATGAGAAAACAACCGTTTACGATACGTACATGCGAACTTGCAACGGTCGTGCGCGGCTTTTTGCCCGAAACGATTTCGACGAACTTTCCGTGCACTCGTCAGAAAAATCGAAATTATTAAGTATGGAGAATGAGAAAGACAGCTGACGTTCTGTACGAGTGTGTGAAAGTCATAGATGATACACGATAGGGATCTTTAGACGAGGATATTTTTGTAACAATTTTAGGTTTTTATGAATACGATCGAAGAAACGGAATGTTAGTAGAAATTGTTTCTTTTTTTTAGATATTTTATATATTTTCGTATATTAGGTGTATTTTCTACGTTTTGTGTCTTTAAACTTCTTATAAATAAATTTGTAATTTTATAATGGCAATTAATAATGTCTCTGAGAAATATTTTCACACCATGTCACATAGAAACGAATGTTTAGGAATTAAAATATTTCGTATTACAAAAATGATCAATCCATCCTACCAGAAGGATGTTAAATACTGTTCCTAAAAATCGAAAAATAAAATGTACCTGAAATCATCCATCTTAAAGCTTGACTTAATAGATGTCTTTTAGGTAAATTATTAATAGTTCTTGAACTAAATACTTCTTAAGAAGAACGAACAGGTTTCTGATAACATCAAGTATTTTAATATTCATTGATAAAAGCATAATCCGTCTGATAGATAGTCCGAGACTTTCTTAGAACTCTGTATCTACCTAAGGAAAAAATTTTGGAAAACTACAAGCGAAGGGAGCCTTCGTCTTCTAATAAGACAGTTCCAGTATGTTAATCGAGGCATAGTTGGGTGTTCTCGGATAATTATAGTTCGTGAATGAGATTAATAGCGATAATGAAATTACGGGATCAAAGGATCGATAATTTGAGTCGCGATACGCGTACACGAAACATCCGGAGTAAACCTGTTATCTGAAGTTATGGAGCTTCCGTGATGGAATCTAAGACCACTGCCAAATAGAAGTCGTCTTTGGTGTTCCTGCGCTAATGTAGTTACTCTGCTATATCCGTTATTCTAAATGGATTCGAATTCTTCGGCGATCATTTAATTTCTTGCTGCGGAAACCTAGTGAGTAACGTAAAATTCCAACTACGAGAGATCTCCAGAAAATATCGATCAAATAACGGACAGTGAAATGAATGCAAAAAACAAGTTGATAACTGGTTAAGAAAATACATTTCTACGTTCATGGGATTACTGTCATTAACACGGAAGAGTTTTCCAGAGATAAACCTTGCATCGTAAAGATGATGAAGGTTGCCATTATTTTTCTCTTTCAAGACCGGTAGTTTCGCTGCACAAATTATGAACAGCACAATATTTTAACTCTGCTGGTCTCCTGAAAGTGAAAATTATGTTTCAATAGACAGTATGTTTTTGTATCGTAATAAAGCATAGATATTGATTAATAAATAATGTTAATATCAAAACTAAAAATATCCCTGAGATATATTTTATTTCGCCTGGTCGTTACGATTCAAAGAGATACGAACGTGAAGAATAATTGAAAAGAACAGAGTCAATTTTCCATTCGATATTACCAAAAGACAGAATACTACAGACGTACACGGTTCATCGAACAACAGACGAAACGCGGAGAGAATCGAATCGAATCGATCAGAGGAATAAGGACGTAGTGCAGATCCGGATCTACGGTGCTTGGTCGTGGAATTATGGCGGTCATAATGCGGTCAGCTACGTCGTTTCTGATTGTTTCACGTTAAATCGTCCTCCACAGTTACCTAAGAGGAGCGGAGAGAACATGACCCTGTTGCGTGTTTATCTGTTCTTCTTGCAATCTTCGCCGTAGCATCGCGAATGCGTCGGTCATGCGTCTTAACGCCTGATGTCCATCCGATGCGGCAGAAATAAATTTTAACGCGGATAAATCGTTTTAATTAAACAACGCCCGTTCCACTGCATTATCTGTAATCGCCATTTTTGCGGGCCAAAAGGAAGAAAAAAAATATCGTGACGTGTCACAATGATATAGTAATAGCGGAATTTAATTAAAAAAAAAAAAGTAGCTTTGATAATATGACAAAGTATCGGATCTTAAAATTGCTCGCATAAAAGAAAAACGAAAAAGAAAAGTATAACTTGTATCTTCCTGTGGTCTTCGTACGTAGAATGCATCGCGCGTCTTTCGAGGGTCTTATAGATCCTATTCACGTAACGAAACCATTTTAATTGAGTAATATTGGCAAAGGGGCGAGGCTCTTCATTCAATTAAAACGAACTCGCAGGTCGGCTGAGAAAAATTTGGAATCGCGACTACCCATGTAGGAACTTCCGCATTGATAATGATAATTAATAGACTAACGTTATAATTTATTGGGGAACGTCGCCTTCGTTCATTATGCCGCGATACTTACGGCTAGCCCGCGCGCATAACTCAATGGCAAAATTTATTGCGTCATTAAGGTAATGCATGCGATACACCGCGATGTAGATAACATAATCATTTCATGCGTAGAGTCACGTTTTATCGAATGATGATCGCGATGCGAGCGCGCCATGCCGCGCACCCAATATCTGCTTCTATCTCCTCGTCGAGAATAGTTACAAGACGTGATCGGGACCACAGAAGAGATCTACATCGTATGAAATCGATACTGAAGACGATGCTCAATGTCCGATCAGTACATCAACCATCTATTACCTTAATAGATTTAAAAGAAGTTCAGTAATTCTCAGACTCGATGCTTTCATATCTGTAAATTACTAGTAAATCTACTTATTATCGAATTTAACAAAACCACGCCTATTTGATGATAAATTACAGTCGTTAGTTTAGAAATTGGAGTTTGAAAAGTCGATGAATTTGTTTTCGCAGAAATATTCCAAAATTAGCTACCTGCAAATACAAGTTTACCAAACAAAATGAAATCACACGCTATTTATCTGACTAACTGACAAGTTCCACTGATAACCGATGTAAGTTTTGCAAATGTAAAGAACGATCTCTTTTACAACAAAGAATAAAAACTCTATACCGTTTGCATCGATAATTGAAATAATTATTTATTCGTCAAAATGCGACGAGACCGTGGGCTAAGAAACATATTAAATAATAATGAAAATATAAATTCTATACTGGATACCACTACCACTTCAACGCTTCGA
Source organism: Bombus affinis (assembly GCF_024516045.1). Lineage (NCBI taxonomy): Eukaryota > Metazoa > Arthropoda > Insecta > Hymenoptera > Apidae > Bombus > Bombus affinis. The sequence goes on along the minus strand of NC_066348.1, from coordinate 13,742,643 downwards.
TTACGAAAACTTGATTACTCAGAACAGAACTCTACTACTCGGAGTAAAAAATTATTAAAAAAAAAAAAAAAAATGTTAAGGTCGTTCAGACATCTTTTCGAGAATATTCTCGATCTCCAATGATCGAAACCGCGTCACGTCGGTTGGCGGCATTGTTTCCTGGACCGTGTCCAAGGAGAATCGTTCTTCTGCCAGAAAACGATACCTCGAACTCGAACGTACACGCAGGATCGGAGCAGGCGAACACGAAAGCGAGGATACGCAACGAACTGGCCACCCTCCGTGTTCACCCGGTAAACGGATACGGGTATGTCTGGACACCGGATATCGCGGTTCGTTAGCCGCGTGTCTCAAGGACCGGAAATCATTCTTTGCTCCCGACGTAAACCGTGCATCGCGAACTTTCTGCCGCCCAGCACCGTTAATGATCGTCGGAGGACGAACAACTCTCTTTAAGAAGCCATTTCTGATCCGACCAGCGGACTCCTTCTCCTCGCTTTGATGATCCTCCGGGGACAACCCGCTCGTGTTTATACATGTACCAGCGGAAAAACTAGATTTGAGCTCACTGTTTTATTTCCTGTACTTTAATAGGTTGCGTCGACTTGTTTAAACGATATCCACTATTTGGAAGGTATTTTTGTTTAATGTTTACATTCATCGATTCATTTCCTAGAAAGTAATAGATAAATCGAGTAGATGGTTTTTAGTAAGAAAATTTCTGTTGGAGAATTTTGGAAGTATTTGTACTAGTATGCAAGTTTAGTTAGTTAGTTAGTTTTAGTATTCAATGAAAGTTTAGATTCGTTCGTCTGCTTCCTGCACTTTAACAGATCGGACTTGTTCGTATGTAGAGTAGTACGTGCAATTACCAAATTTTGAAGAAATTATTATCAGAATGAACCGATAACGAGAACACGCTAGAATCGCGGTGAAAATCGCGCCTCTTTCGCTCTTATAACTGAGATAGAAATTTAATTTAATTCGGAAGGAGAGCTCGTGGTGGTACCGGACGGACCAGTGGCGGAACGAGTTTTCAGTGAACGTAAAAAAGTATACGCTTATATCCGGGAGAAATGTTAATTAACCGCGATAGCCTGATTGCTATCTGCGTGTGGATATTAGATGTCCTAATTAAGGGGAGTCGAGTGCGATATGCGGAATGTCAATGACACCTCGTCGAATCTCTTCTATCGTCTTTCAAGAAACCGTTTCGTGAATATCTACGTCGTAACTAAAAACAAATTTACGAAACCGAAGACACAGAGCGCAAAAAAGAAATAAGATCTCAGAGAAAAAGAGAGGACAGGGGAAAAAAAAGCACGAAGCTGTCGCAGCAAAATCTGGCCAGGTCGGTAGACGTCGTAAATCTCGCAGTTGACGCCTTTCGAGAGGAAAACGACGCTGGCCAATTTACGATCGACCAACAGAGAGACGTGGGAAGAGCGGAGGTGTTCGATGGAACACCAAAGAGGAAACGTCGTCCTTACTGACAAACGGTACCGGTGGAATTCGCGGCAGGTCCTCCGCGTCTCCTCGCCTCGATTAACTTTCTTCCACTTTGCTCGTTTCCCTTGAGTCGTTTGTTAGCCATTCTATAGCTTCGACTTGGAACACGTAGTAGTATAGCAACGAAGAACGGAGAATAGTCGACCGTGTACGTACTTAAGACTGTCAACCGTATCGGATACGGAACGTCGATAATAGTCAACCGGTGTTCCCAGCCTGGCGTTTGCTTGTTAACCATTGACCGTTTTCAATCCGTCCCACGTCAACCGCGTGTCGCCGTAGGTGCGAAGACACATCCTCGAAAAAGATCCTGGCTCCTGATCGGCCCACGTTTCGCATCCATCGAACCTGAGAGACCGAAAGCATCGTCCAATCCTTTTGATATCAAACCGCCTCTCTCGGCAAACATATTTTCGATAAATGCTCCTAAATGAAGCATCGTGTGGCCTATAGATACGTACAGGCGTATGCTACTACGAGAATCCTCGATCAACTTTGATATGTTTCACTGCATAGCATACTGAAAGTTTCATGTTTTTTTTGGAGAGTTTCTTTAGAAGCTGTTAGTTTGGTTGGAGATCGTTGTTTTCTTCTGTTCGTCGGCGTTCTTCGTTCGCGGGGGAATGAAATGGAGAGAGGAAACACTTGTGTGTATTACTGGCGTGATCGTAAAGCACGCGTAACACGATGATCTATACACGTTTTAAAGGAAGGCTAATAATAGCTCGCTCGCGGGTGCTACCTTTTCTTGGGATCGTTCTTAGAGAACACGCAGAATGCATTCGATCGACTGTTAGTAATACGCACGTATTATATTATTATGATGTGTCCAGGTGATTGGAATTTTAATTCTTTGACCGACTGTCTCGCTATCTTCACCAGCTTTTAAAATTAAATTCGCTAACTAAGACATTATGATATTAGATACGTATATAAAATAAATAAATGTATCAGGTACGTACTCGTACTTCGTTATACCCAACGAAGGAGAAACTTTACTCAGGATTTTCTAAGAATATACAATCGGAACAGACAAATCCTTTCGACGACTACTCGAATGTTTTAGGAATAGACGTTTCTAACAAGGAAATATTAGACGATTAAGAAATGAATATTGCGATTACGATGCGTCGTACGAGATCGTTTAATTGTGATGTTGCAAAGTTCACGAGTCGTACGGAGTGGGAAACAAACAAACAAGCTGTCGCTGTCTCCCTATAAATCACCATTAGTCGCTTAAGAGCACGCAGCGCCTAGTCGTCCGCGTTGAGACCACCTTCTCTTCCGCGTCTATAGTTCCCCTTGACAGGCACTTAACTTTGATGCGAGTACGATGATCTGTAATCCCCCCTGGTACAAGCCATTGAGATATTTCTAATCAAACACGAATAAGCCAGCCAACGTCCGACAATACGGAGATATCGTTATCGTGCATATCGAGGACATCGAATAAATTTCCACTAGCATCTCCAGCTTCCAACCATCGTGTGTCCCTTCATTAATAACCATCTAACGGCCCAGCGTTGTCGAATTTTTCCTCTTAACTGGGAATCATGACGGATAGTTCGTTTATCGGACAACTCGAGATCGAAGTTATTTTATTGGAGATCCTCTGCGGTCGTCGAAATTTACTCGCCTTCGTGGAAATACGATGATATACCGTGAAAGTTGAAGCGTAGTCCATTAACACGTTGACCGCCACGCAAATTTTATGTTTCGTTCTAGGGAGTACAGCATACATAAGGTATATTAAAATGTCGCGATATAACACACTATGATATTTAATTTTATGTTCTAATAAAAATTGTTTATCGTATAACGAAAGGTTTAAATTAACATTTTTGAAAGAGCGATACTTCCATTCTATTAACTTCTACAGCGAAATTGCTACAGGATCACGCTACTCGCCTTTGCTAAGAGAGAAAATATCGTCGGAGCATAAAGCTCGGTGGCGATAGAGGAAAAGGGCAGGCCGCAATCTGCGACACAGGGCACGGTCGCAATTTATACTTGTACGGTATCACGTTGAACATAAAGGTTGATCGTTAAACTAAATAACGCGTGTCCCGAGCCTTGCGTAGCCACGTTTTCGCGTCGCGTGAATACGTTCGCATGCTCGTAAATCCAGCCACGTAACCGCGGTGTGAGTTAGTGCTCCAGGTTGCCTGGCTACTCGGGAGTCTAACACGCCACATGAGAACTCGAGCGACTAGAGGCTGTTGGATTTTTTTCTTATAATTGTTTAAAAAGTTAAATAATTCGCAACTGGAGGAAGCTAGTGAGCAAAAAAGAAACGAGCTGCGTCACGTTATAATGTACAAGTTGTCGAAAGTATTCCAACACTTGGAGATACACTTTTATGAGCATGTTATACCATACACGAAACATTTTCAAATTTCACCATTATATTAATCGAATTTCAAACTAATCACAAAAGTATTTAAACAGTGAATTATCTATTATATTGATGAACCTAAATTCTATCCAATGGGCCTATCTTTATCACTTAGTATACGTTTAAAATACTTGTTCATACTGTGAACTAATTTTTTTACGAAATATGCGTATAGTATTAGGTTGTCCGAAAAGTTTCTTTCGTTTTATGAGGAAATAATAGACGCACAACGTTTTTTGTTTTATATTATTTTGTCGAACTACGTACGATCCATTTTGTTCTGTTGAGATAAACACCGCGACATTTCACAGACTTGGTTTCACGTTTGTACGAAGGTGCACTGTTGTAAAAAAACACGTTTGCGAAAGAAAGACACTTTTCGGACAACCTAATATTTCGTATGATAACTTTTATGACAGACAACTTCCCCTATCCACAGAATATTCTATTATAGTAATAGTTAATAATCGGATGCATTCTCAGTATCCGATTCGATTTCGATCATAAAAGAAATGTTGTTCCCCCCACACACCATACTTGAATAGTATCAATAATCCACACCACAGGTCATCGTATAGTAACAATTTGCTTCCAACGATGCCTCCACAAATGATCGGCATAATCGTGACTGTCGAAGGATATAATACCTTTTAATTCCTTATCTAACACTTTCTCCATTTCCCATAGATATCTCCGACCATTCTGTAGAACAATTCCATCCAGCTCATTAACGCCCTTGACGAAGGCCAGGCAGTGGAGTATCGTTCGCGCGTTCCATCCATTGAATCCACCGGGCAATAGCGATATTGCGGCGGGTCAGTACACCTTGTAAACACGGAACGCACTCACCGAAGGCCCCCTCTAAGCTGGCAAGAAGTGAGTGGCAGGATGAATGCGGCTGATTACATTCAAGAGGCTTTTTCAGCCAGCCGTAGCAGCACGCCGGTATAATAACCCACCGAGCTCAGGGCCATGGTCCACCGGACGTTGCGTATCCTTGCCATTGTACGGCTTTTATTCCACCGCGTTTTCATTGCGCGACGCGACGCGTGGACGGGATCTAAGTACCGGTATTATATGACCGGGTCCTTCGCCCTGAGACACGAACGCTGTGTTATAACCTAAGTGGTCTCCAAGGATTATAAATCGCGCGAGTCTGCTCTAATTGCATCTGCTATCTTTGTACACTCCTCGTTCCTTCTATTGTTCTTTCGTCTGCGTTTCTTAATCGATCCAGAGTGGACTAGTAGCGTTAACAAACCATCTGTGCTTTCTTTCGTTGAAAGAGGTAGGCTCTTGTACATGGTTCTCGTTTTAGGTGAAAGGATTAACGAGGTACATGTTGCATGGACTAACTTCTTCTTCCTCTTCTTCTTCGAAGAGACTGATAATCTTTAATGAGTCTGTCTAACGGTTGTCCGGTAAAACCTCGTCTTACGGTTAACTTTTGCTTGTCTTCTGTTTTACAGAACGAATTTCTGTATTTGAAGTTTGAAATGATCTGTTATGCCTGCAAGCTACCTGGTTAACCTGTTCGTGGTGTAAGAAACTATTTAGAAAATAATTGCTCTTTTAAACTATCTTACGTCTATGACACAAGATGCAAAAGTTTGAACTCAAAATTCTTGCTATGGTTGTAAAAGCGTTGTGCGTAATAACAGCCGCGATGTTAAATATAGTACCCGCTACATTTGATGATTTAATCAAGTCTCGCTGTTGCTAGACTATAGAAAGGTTATGAGTTCTCTATCAACAGGTCTCTACGATTCATCAAAAGGAAATTCATCAAAAGCCGAAACACTCTGATTCATCGTAATCCCCCGATTATCGCAACAGTTTCCTTTTCACCTGATTATGAACGGTGTTACGATGTACGTGTGTGCGACGAGAGAGTATCGCTGCATTCATTACTCAACACCTAAGTCGGATGGAAGCATTGTCGACAGTGTCGATCAGCGTGGCCATCAATCACCGCATCAGCCAACCGATCGGAAGATCGTTATTACAGATTAACGTCGACGTCGACGATGAGTGTACAGGTGAACAGATTGCAACATTGTCTGTTCCTGGTTCCTCTCTCCCTTCTTTCTTTCTCTCTTTCTTTTTTCTTCTTTGTCGTTAATTGGCTTTTAGTTATGGCGAAATTTTCAAGCATCCCCCTCGGAGAGGAGGAGGGGATGAGCGTCTTATTAAACGGCTGGGGTCGTTAAAAAATGAAATGGCCCCCTCCTTTCGATATTTCTGCCCGGTCATGCCAGCATTAGGCCTTTCATTCGCCTCGGCCGAGGAACTCAAGCAGTCGCTTGTCATCGCGCTTAATGGCAGCTTTGTAATGGCGATGTTCAACGCGTGAACCACCAACCTCCTTCGAACCGCCATAAAACGTTACACACTGATTATTTGCGTAACGCGTAGCGCGAAAAATCGGAATCGGTGACTATTAATCCTGCCGGTTGGTTGCGTGCAGACGCCGATCGCTAGTAGGACGCGTGTAACATTGTACTCACGAGCAATCAATGGAACGACGCGACGTACCTAATAGCGAGGAGTTTAACTGCGAGTTTCCCTTGTCCGTTTGACGTCACCTAGCGATTATATCGCAATTACTCCGCGGAAATCATCATTATCGTCCGACAAGGAAAATAAACGGAGAAAGAGGAGAAAGAGAAGAACAACAAAAACGAGGGTCTTATCCGTGCTCGTTTGTTATACGCGAATACGCGTGCGATGGGAGAGCACGTATGTACAACGATAAGTATCGATACCGTACCGTTAGAAAATTCTAATTTCAGTCTGTTTGGAAAATGTTTCCTGTCAGGAGAAAACGTGACCAGAAAGTACATGTACAGCGTCGTGCAAAAGTAGTTTTAAAATTTATCTCCACGTAAGAAGACACAGAAATTTTCCCACGAAAAGTATACATACGTGTTGTATAGTCGAAGCAGCAACATAAATAATCTACGACTTTTCTACCGCGCTGTATACATTTTATACTTCAAGACACCTTTTCTTATACATCTATTTACTGTTAATCCTTAATCCTACTACGCAATCCCTTTATCACTACATCGAAGGGCAATAAACGTAGAAACGTTCCTTCAAAGTACGTTTAGTTGCCGTTGTGATATTATTAACTTTTGCAGAGTACTGTATATCGAGGACGAGTAGAAACGTATGATTACGCGTTGGTATTGTAGAAAAGATATTGGTAGAAAAGTGGAAGAGCGGTAATCAAGTCTGGTCTTGGCTTATCACTAACCAACGGTATATCGTTATCTCATCAGTACCGAGTATTACAGGAAATCGTTACGATTCCTTCGATCCGCACCATGTACAACATATCCATGTGCGATTACGTAGCTGTGTGATGTTCGTTGCGGGCCCCCCTCCGCGTGTACTTAAGGGTTATTATTAAGATAGCAGAGAACATATCCGCGCCGTAATTAACCCTAGCCAATATCGGAGAAGCGTGCTTACCTTCGGTCGCTTCCACGTTCGCTATTAGACGGGTCTGTTTAAGGAGTCATTTATTTCAAGCAAATATCGAACCGCGGATCGTTTGGATATTATAAGAAGGACGAGAGTTAATTCGGACAAATCCCTTTGGGTTTCTATGGATATATAAATATGGAAAGAACACCTTGCGTTGTAAGTGAACATCGAAGGCGTTAACGATCGAAGAAGATCGTTAACGACCAATTTCGAGCTAGCCGCAAAAACAAAACTTCTGTTAATCGCATATGTGTAGATTATAATGATTTACACAAGTATAATTACGTAGTAGACACATGATAGGGATACCGTAGCTATTAACATTTATATAATATTTCATAAGTTACGACAACAGAGTACCAACGTTGTATGCCAATAACTTTTAGCAGCAAAATATATCTTAACTTATGTCTACGATCATCAAGAATTCAGATTTACGAGACCAATCAAGCATCAATCCTGGTACGTATCAACGTATACCGATCTTAGACAAGACATGGAATAAACGATGGACCTCATTTATGTCATGAAAACTAATATTTTAAGAGATCGGAAATACGTACCACGAACAACCCCTTTTGTAGAATTTATACGAGACCATACTACAATATCGTAAAATTTATACGAGACCGTATTACAGTTAAAAAAATTTCTTCATGGTATCATCCTTGAATTACGAGACCAGCGTGGGAACTATCATGGCCCCTAACCTCAAACAGACTATCTGAATACCAATTTGTAGACCGCGAACTATGGTAGGCGATTTGGATTCTCATTTTAGTATCTCTCATAACGTAACTAAATTTATTTGTCATATTTCCTTTTAGTTCCTTCTCGCACAATAAAATATTATATTATTAATCGAAGAAGATTATCATACAGCAGATACTGTAATTACATAGATTTCGTTAATAAAGAAATTTTCTACAACTACCTCCGTAGACCTTTTTCATCAAACAAGAAATCTGTAATTAAAGACCTTGTAAAAAAGACCTTGCGATCACTGGCTATATGATTTACAGGAATTCCAGCGGCGTCGAAAATAGCCTATTCTTTGCTATTGTCTTTTATTACCACAGTGTCATAATCGATGCTCACCGGAGTAACCAGCTTTCTAATGTGCGAATGTGCCTTTAATAATGGCTATTAAGGCTAATCGCATGTGCGCGATGATGGACGACACATCCGGCTTCGCTCAAACGATTCCGATCCCCTGAATGGATTAGCCTGTTCGATCTTTTCGATCGAGGACACCCAGAAAGCGTGGCGCGAGTCGTTGTGTCAACGATGGCCTTGATTTTTCAGGACGTTAATTCACCAGTGATTATACAGGTCGGACCACTTCGGGATGGCCCACATCAGGCTAAAGCCACGCGAGCAACTCTCCAGTAAAATATATGCATGAAAAAGCACAGCATTTACGTACGGTACGCCAATCTACGATCATGACATTTCCATAAAAATACGTATGCCAGGCTTACTACCGACAGAGATGGCGACAGGAAGTTTAGCCAAAGAGAAAACTCGCCTGTACTATAATCAACCGGTGGAATCTTCGAGATTGATGCCGGTGGCTTCGCCTTCGTTTCTCGATACGCGTGATCTTGTAATCGACCAGCCTGCAGAGTTGATTCTAGAACGCCTCAACAGGTATATACATATTGTCGATCGTAAGTACCATCCATCATAGGACACGATTACATTTATTGGAAAATTCGAACAAATTTTACTTCGTTCGGTGTTTTATGTACGAAGCTATAATATATAATAAAAGAACAGCGAGGTGAACAACCGTTGCTACGACGCTAATAAGATGAACGATATATTAAATATGTTTGTATCTTTAGTACTCAGAAGTATAGTTCAGTGTCATAGATAGTCAAAGGTACTAATTGGAATGCGAGATTGTATCCAAGAAACAATAATTCGTTGCGACAAAGTTATTTCGATAAAATAAATAGCAAGCCGAAAGTTGTTAACCGACGTTCAACAGCGGACAAAGTACTTAGTTTCTTACTACCTTTTACGAAATTCGATAATTTATTCGGCTGGTTTTTATTCGCGACTCGCGGCTCGATATTCTTTGCATAAATCGCTGATTAACGAGCGGAAACGTTGCAGCGTCTCTTGAAATCGCTTAGCGAGCTGGACGCGGATAAATTGATCGGACGAGCACGAGGAGAGTCGAACGACGAATGGAAAAAAGAAAAGTCAGAAGCCCGTAAGAGGAGTTTTATCCAGGCAATTGGCTCGTTGGTTTTACTATACTTTCAGTGGGTTGTAAATTCTTTCGTAGATATTTTCTCGGATCCGTGGATTATCTGACGACGTGAATCTCAATGTACGTACGCCACCAGCCATAAACATTAGGGCATCCGTTACGTTCAATATTTCTTAGTGAGAAGTATTTGATTCGTACTAAATATCAGTAGGTGTCCTATTACTTACTGTCAGCGGTGTATGTCGAAAAAAGAAAACTAAGGAGAGAAAAGCATCTGAGAATATTTCTTAAGTAACGATCTTCTATCTTAATCTTCTATCTTTTAATTTGTCTTGTGTCGCATCATCAATTATTTTTAATACACTAAACTATAATTTTACCTTCGTGTCACTCTTTCATCCCTTTCACCTTCCCGGAAGTGGCCTGACAAAAGTCCCTACGCACTTGTAATTCTTTTTGGCCGTCAGGTTTTCTCCGAAGAACTGTCCTAACCACGGTTACTTCGTAGAACAGACGAGGGAAATAAATATTGGAGTGGAAAGTTCGAAGAGTCGAGCAACGATGAAGATTCTATCGGGCGTTTCTCTGTCCGCGATACGTGGCCATCCTCGAAGCACGTCCGCAGAATGGCGGGACGAAAGGGGAAGCATTATATTCTAGAATCAGAGGCCGTTTCGGAGTCAATGCACGGTCGCGTGGCACGTGTGTGCATATGGTATTAAGCCGAGTACAGGACGATCGAAGAACGCGTTGGCCGAACGTTCGCTTCTCTGACGGAGAGTGGGGAGAACAATCTCGCTAATTGTCGGCAGGATTTTCAAGTTCGAGCGTCGCATCTCATTAGGACCACCAGCCACAGGACATCGAGTCAATCAAACCGAGGAAGAGAGCTCTGCCCTCGTCCGCGTAACAAAGAACCGGATTCGCGCGCTCAAGAAAGGGAAGAGTACTCTCTCTCTCTCTCTCTCTCTCCTCCTCCTCCTCCCCCGCAACCAGCCTCTGCATTTGCATGCGAAAAAGCATCGCTGCGAAAGACTGATTCGCTGGTACCACGATCTCGAGAATTCTCCTTGTTTCGGCTGCTGATCAACTAACTATTGTTAGTTTAACGATTGAGAGATTTTGTTCCTCCAAGTTTGACAAAAGATACTTTGGTAAACTGGAGCTTGACGAATTTTCGTTAGAGACGAACGATATTCAAGTATAGAGTTATCACGATTTTATCTTTAAAGAACAGAACAACTAACTCGATAAATTGCTTTTATGAATCCGTCGTTGCGAGACATTTAGAAATTAAAGAATACAAAAATGAGGTACACTGAAACTGAATCACGTGCGATCCCTAAGGAAGGAACGGAAAGGACGTGTCAATGGACCGGAGGTTGCGTACGTTTAGGCTTTCTCGTTTGAAAAAAGAAAGCAGAAAGAGAGAAAGAGGAAGCGAGTCACGCTCACGTCATCACGAATGCTGCCGGCATTCACGACCCCCATCACCTCACCCTTCGTCCACCCTGCTTCGTCTAACCACGACGTTGTTGCTTCCACTCACCTTCCTCCTTTTCTCTGTCCACCGAACTCCACGGACTCTCCGCCACGGAGTACACGTGCTAAACGTGGACCAACCACGAAGCAAGAACACAAAACATTGCCTCGGCTACGTTCAAGTTTCACGGACAATACACACCGACCACTGTGAGAGAGAACTCGGAAGCACACTGAAAAACCGAGATGCTGCACGGTCTCGGATGTCTAACCCTTGTTGTCTTATTCTACTTAAGCCAAGCGACGCGCCGCGTGGAAGTGGAAAATCAATTGGTCGTTTATGATCGATTCCTTCAGCGAATAGCGTCGTATAAATCTCGTTATGTCATCGTATAAATAATTTGATACCTTTAGTTTGTATACTAAGCGTAAATAAACGATTACTGCTTGATAATTAATTTACACAGGTAATTATGACACTTGAACGACTATTAAGAAATTATTGAAATCGCTAAGAATTATTATCCGATTTAAAATTGTCGACTATAAAAAAAATTCGTACTTTCGATTATAGCAAACATTTCATCTTTATACGTAACGATATTAAATTTCTTCTCTATGTCCATTAGGTTTCTCAATCGTTGCTTTTACCAATTATTAATCATCGCGTTATTCACTTTTATATTATGCTTGTCTATTAATTGTATTTGTTATTTTGTATTCTTTTATTTTTTATTTTAATTGTAATTGTAGTTGTACATTTTCAGTAAGTGCCCCAATTACATACGAACGAGAGTATAAATATCTTTCATTTCAAGACAGGCACACCGACGATCTCCTACGTCCTACGTAACATCAACCACCTCTTCCTCTACGAACTGAGAGCAGAGCCAAAGCGTTTCTCGTGGCGAAGATACCAAGGCTAGCAACAAAAATCAAGAAGCCACGCATGAGTCAGGCAATGGGATCGCGTTCTGAAATGAACGATACGAAAGAAGAGGAGAAGGCGCCAGTCAAGATCTGGCAACGACGGTCTGACCGCGGTGCAAGAGCGCGCGACGAAACGAAGCGGATCCCCGCGGATGATTCCTCGTAGGTTCGTTCTCCGGGGCCTTAGCTCCGGTCGATCTCCCTCATTAACATTCGACTCTTTGTCTCTGTCGTTGTCGCGGTCGTCCTACTCCGTAAGGTCGTCCCGGTCGGTACTCGAGATCCTCGCGAGAGAGTTCTTCTTCTCCTTGTGTGCCTCGTCTCTGGTTCGGCTCCTCTTCTTCTTATTTCCCCAACCGGTCGACTTTTAGTAGCCCTCTGCTCGCTTCTCCTCTCCGCCTCTCTTCTCTACAACTCTTTTCCCGTCTCTCGCCCTTCTTCTTCTGCTTCTCCACGCTTCGAACCGACTTTTTTTCCACGCGCCAGCCGGATGAAAGTAAGAAACTCGGTGGATGGCGCGAAGAGCAAAGAGAACCACCACCGAAGAGTATTCCTTGGGTGATTTCGATGTAACCTCCGATGTCCTTCGGTTCTATACGCTATAACGACGATGTTCGAAGGTAGACGCGGGTCAAATGGACGTTAACGTGGCGTGTCGCTACCAATTCGTTCGATTTTCTTCTCCACTTCGTCACAAGTATACGACGACGGACCGTCATAGCGTAAATCGCGCGCGGTCTTTCATGGTTTTCATCCGCGATCGAGCAACGTCGATTATCCTCTTGGTCGTTTTATCTTCCTCGGTAAGCTTGATTTTCATATATATAGTTGGTGTTTCAACGGCGAGCCGATGGGGTCCAGGGATTTGAAAGGTAGCGTGGAACCGGGGCAAAAAGAGAGATGCGGCGGGAGGCCGCGCGCGGAGTGCGAGTTTTTTAATTTTATGAGGGACGTTTATCTTATGATTATGTTGATAACTTCTCGGTAAGAGCTCGTAACGTAAATTGAACCTCTGACAAGAATTTCGTGAGTGACTCAGAGAACGGGCGGACCATGGGGAACGTCAAGGTGAAAGCCGGTCGCCAAAAAAACCTACTAACTGTAAATGCCCGAAAATCGATGGCATTAAAGTAAATGGCTGACCTATACCGGGTAGCTGCCATTTCTAAATCGTATGGGCTTTGTCACTTACTAACCACGATCGATTTATATTCCCATATATCCTCGTCTTCCATCGTCGATGAAGTTCTGCGACTCGAATTCGAAATCATAGTTGCCATCGCACGCGAAAAGGAATAAGAAACACGCATCATAGAATCGCCTTTCTCTCATCCTACACCGGTCGTCCGCGAGATTCTCCGGTTCGCCAGCCGCGGTGCCGCGTGTATAACTTGATAAACAAGTTTACTTGGAGAAGCCGGTATCTTATATATACTCGCTTACACTGGGTGTCCCGAGCAAACTGAATACTAATTGCTGAACCGTTCCATCCGAAACAAAACGTCTAAGCTGTGTTCGATTTAGCGCTTACATCCTCCAGTATCCTTCAACTTGAACCGTAACTCTGTATCAATGGAATTTTATGCCTTTCAGATCAGATCTTGTATATGTGTTACCGAGTGAACTAGATCTACTTGCAGACTGGTTCGGTGCTGTGAAACTATTTATGATAAATAAATTTTCGATTTGCCGCCGTTGATATTAATGCGCAAAATAAGATACGTATCAGGTTATTGGGTTGATCGGAACGTTCCGCCGATACAATTTGCTTATATATTTCATTAGAAAATTTTGTAGAATATATTTTTACGATAATTAAAATTTATATTTTTATTGACAAGCTACAAGATACAGAAACGTGGTGTAATATTATTGAAGAAACGAAACGCTATTGAATATTTGATTACGAAATTGTTGCGTAATAAAGCAGGAAACAGGGAACGGGTGAGACAAAAGATTTTTCTTGATCTTTTCTTAATCTTCATAAAACTTTCTAACGGGAAGAGTGGTTGATTCTGAGAGTCGGATTACACAGTCGCTGCAGGAATATTTTAATAAGAAAAATGAAAAGTTCAACAACGGCGAAATAAATGAATTACCACATAAATGGAAGACCATAGTAACAATGTACATTGTGTCGAAGACCGACAATAGAATTTTCTATTAGATGACGAAATAAATGAATTGCCATATAGATGGAAGACGATCCTAAGTAACAATGAATACTGTGTTGAAGACCAACTAATAGAGATTTCAGTTAGTACAGCAGATAGATGGTAGATAATTATAAGTAACAATTTACATCACGTTGAAGATTAATCAATATGTTGAAACCATCGGTTCTTTTCTTTTCAAAGAACAAAAACGACAAAAAGCTCTCTAATCGATCTAATATACGATTCCCTTTGATTTTAGTCTTCGAAGAATTTTAAAATCGTGGACGATCACCCGGTAGATCGTTCGAATCCCGCTGATTCGCGTTTATTAGCATCCCCGGGAGATTTAATTTTCCCGAACATCTCGAATCAGACATTTCTTCCATCGTTTTAAAAACGTTCTAGACAGTCTTGACGTCGTGCACAGTTCGTTTGTAATAAATTTGCAACTGGATCTTTCCGTCTTCTTCTTCCCTTTCTTTCCTCCGCTGTCTGGTATTACAGATTCAAAGTCCAGTAGTCGACGAAGCACGATAAGAAGGTGCGAGACTCGAGCAAAGAAATAATGCCGAGTACGCAGACAGAACGCACGCCAGTTGAGATAGCAGGGACGGGAAGCCAGAACGTGTAGACCTGCCCGAGTCGTTCTACATCGGGGATTAGACTCCCTTTTAAACTCCTTGCGCGTGAGCCTCAACGATCTCCCTAATACCCCAGTCACGGAACTTCGTTCAACTCCCTTACGTCCTCGTTTGTTTCGCGTTCAACTCCCTTACGTCCTCGTTCGTTTCGCGTCCAACTCTAAATCTATGGTTTCAAGACCACAAACTTCTCAAAGGGTTTTAACGAGAAGAGTTTTCGTAACGCAGAAAGCGCCAAGAGCCGTAACGTTCCTGGAATTATCATAATTCCCACCGCATGGTCGTCCTGCGCTTGATATCATCTAGGCGCGAGAGACGCGATTATCCGGTGTTTCCATTCGTCACTTCTCAGCTCCGGATCAGCGGTCCCGTAACATTAAATAACACGTGGCGGACACTGGAAATTAAGAGGCAAGATAGCCCCCTCGGTTTCCCTCGGAAATGCTATCTAGATAGCGGCAGCAGCCGGAATCGAACCCGGGTAGAGCCAAGTAATTTTGCTAATGTCTCGGTCACGACTCGACTTCTGAATCCTTAAAACGGGTTTCCAATCTGATCCTCGGAATCCTGCTACGCTACGTCCCAGATTCTCGTCGCTAAGCCGAACGAAACGGCCGTCTATTACATTAACAACGTCTTATTCGGTGTCGCGATGAAAAATCAGATATCATCTCTAGTCCATTGCGGTTAAGGGAATTTCGTTTTACTTCAAGAAGACAAGCACAAGGCCTACGTCTCCGTCTGTGAGAGAGATTCTGTTCTCTTGCCTGCCCCTCGTAGTCGTCGTCGTCGTATCGTGAACTTTGAACTCGACTGTCGACTCGCGAGTCCTCTAACCGTACGGTGAAAGTTCGTGGCCGGTATCGTTGGATCTGTGAACACCGGTAATACCTCGCCCATAAATCCTGACCCAGCTGATGACTTACTGCTTTTATCTGGCGACCATCCACCTACACTCGGCAGCCGACTTTTAAACAATATCTCACTTCTCGTGCACCTTGTTCCGCGTAAATGTTCGCTTGTACGTACACGCACCGCCGGAATTTAGGGGTATGTAAAGCAGTGCCTCTGCTGACTGGCCTCTTAAAAATGTCTTACTCCCTGTTCCGGTGTGCAACCAGCTCGCGATCAATTCTGTTCTACGTGCTGCAAGCACGTATACCTCTTCTGTATTTCTTCTTGTTTCCTCCTTTTTTCCTTTTATTTATTCGTTAATTTAATATTTATTGGAGGATCGATTTACAATCTATACATGGGAAAATTGTCTTTCGTTACATTTCTTCCCCCCCCCCTTTTTTTGATCATGGACCAACGATCTACGATCTTGCAAACGCAGGGAAAAGGATCAATATATGCAAAAGCTGTCTCTCGCGATAATTACAGAACGTAACACCGCATGAATCGTGAACTTTCTTAGCCTCGGTTCTGCTATTTAAAGTATTCGTACCTTTGGTTAATCTTACGGGGATCTAACGAGAAATCGATGATTGTACTCGTTCGTGGAAAAGGTCACTTGAAAGTGATCAATGATCCTGGGTGCGCAACTACATGCATTTTCTATTATTCGTTTAATTATATCTTCTAATCTGACATTAATTTCCCTCCTTTCTCTGTTATATGTCATTTTTACGTGTAATTCGTTAAATGTTTCTGAAATGTTGAACAAATGTTCAAGTCGATTATTTTACAGGATTAGAAATTGCACGGTTAAACGGTGGTATAGAGAGATCGAATAAGTGGCAAGGCCCGCGTGTTCATTTATCTTTAATCGCACGGTTCATCTCGTCCTGACACGACGCGCAGATGTATGCAGCGTTATCGTACGACTCCTTTCTTGCGCTGGCCGACTTCTTACCTCTCCTAAAGCTCTTCTCGCGTTTTCTCGTGTTATTGCTCCCAACGTGCCACCTACGTCGCTCGAATACATCCAACCGACAGTCGTTTTATACACGTTTTATTACGTGCGCAGAAATTAATGCCAACTGTTGGTCGACTCGTAAGACGCTAATATATATTTAATAAATAAAGCTTAAGGTGGAAATTAATATTTCAAAGTACAACATTTTTGATACTATGCTATTTGAGATAATGGTTACATGAAAGCGTTACGCATTGACGAAAAGTTAAAATAGTCCAAAAATATAGCAGAGATTGATACATAGAAAAATTCAGATGTCCAAACAATGAAATCCAGCTTAAAGATAGTTATGAAGTTTCACTAATCGGCAAAAAATTGGCCTTTCTTTAGTGATTTTTTAATGATTAAGCAGACACGCCCGAATACCTGTTGAGGATAATAGGGTAAAAGTTGGCGGCGATATCGGGGTCGTTCGAACGCCCACGGGTTGTCCGCGGGTCGTCGATCTAGCACATCTTTAGCACGTAGTGGCGAGAAACGCGGCGTTATCGTCTTATTTATACGATATAAGCCGACGTTGCGGCTTTCACGTAACGCGTGCACCGCCTTCCTTTTCTTCTTTTTCCCTGCCTTAATCTCGTCTATTACGGTACACGCTGGATTTAAACAAGTTCCTTTATTATCGGCCGTGTTTACCAGACTTCCCCTCAACTTCGCGCTCCGTTACACGCCAGATTTCAATATCAACCCGTGTAACTCGACCTGCCGAAAAAAGACACCCTATCTTACATTTTCTTGTTCACCGTTGAATCTTCGTGTTCTCCAGATCTGCAACCTGAACTAAAAGACTTTATCTAATTCGTTCGGTGATAGCGTTCTTTAGTATACAAGCTGTTTCAAAGTGTTTTTTGGATGTCAATTGTACGAAGAGTAAGATAAAGGGAAAATTTCCAAAATATCTACATCTCTGGCCAAAAAATACATCGACAGATTTACCAATTTTACTATTAGTTCGAAATTAATGCAGGTATAAATAACGATTCACCGAATTGTCTTTCTTTCTAGCTTTTATTTTCTATACGAAAGATTCTAAACTTTGAAACGATAATATAGTTCGATATAACTGGCGGATTTTTATTTACGGAAATGCTTTACAACTTCTATTCCTGAGGATTCTAACGATTCAAGTTTCTTTAAAATTTGATCAGTACGCGACAAATCAACTTCATGTATCTATATAAAACGTATAAAATTACAGCAAGCGAATTTTTTTACCGCTTGTTCAATACAACCTTTTCAACGGATAACTCAAAAATTAAATACAAAGTCTTTGTGCCGATAAAGAAATCATTCTCCAGCAATTGTTTAACCAATCTTTCCGATACGGCGTATAACACAATACAATGTCTATCATTACTTCCGATAAGATCCGACTAGCTGAAAGATTTTCAAGAACATCCGGCAATAATATAGAATGCGATTTTTTCGTGAAGCTACACTTAATGGATCGACGGTATGTATCTCAAGGTGGTGATTTCGACGGAGGTCTAGAGCCTGACGGTAATTTTCCGCGCATTATACCTCTCGTTACACCCACGCGAACAGATCAACGGTTCAGCTGGCGCGTCTTTAGTTCACAACGTGACTGCGCATTATCGCTTCTATATTACGTCCGTGGGTTATTTTCTGTTCAACTTGTACCCTGTTCCCTTTTATTCCATCGCGGGTTCCACGCTGCGCGTCAAATTGTATGTAAATGATCGCGGCCTTCGATCCAGTTCGACTTTTGCTCGTTAGTTTCGCCAGCTGTGAACAGTAACCTGTCGCTCCGAGCACTTGACGGAAATTAAATGGATTTTGTATTAGCCACAACCCTCCTACACTCCTACACTCCTACGCTAGAAAACCGCCAGAAGGATTCTCATCGAAGAACAAATTTTCGAAATGCTGAATAACTTATTACTTTTTGAAGTATCGCCCCTTTAGCTTCGTGATCAATTAAGTTTTATAATCAGATAATCTTATACATTGCCATAACGTTTTTACGTCTTGTAAAAATACAGTAAATTTTGCATCATAAATAAAACATTATTCTATGAAAACTAGCAATGGACTTCATTTAATACTGGGTTAAGTATTAACGAAAATTGCTCGATTGCTTAATTGTTTCAATACTGGACTTTTTTTAACGTATGGAACAAGACTTTTCCTTACAATTGCCTATAATAAATGTACAATTTTTCTCTATGGTTGGATATAAATAATTCGATTTGTCTACATATTGTGAAAACACGTGTTTGCCTAAAGAAAGTTAATACGATATAAGCGGGCCAATTCTTCTTATTTTTTCTTCTTGTTTCACGATGTTGTAATCCGTTTATATCTATACCTATAATTATCTCCCATCGTTGTAATTGATCTAAATGACAGAAACTAATTTTCCTTCTATAACACGGGAAACATACGAAAGAAGGAAAAGGGAATGGGTAACACGACGCGAGGCATTCTATCGAAAGAGTAAGAGATAGGATTTTTTAGAAGATGGAATTTTAATTTTTAAGAACAATAATCTCGAACGCGACAAGCAAGATATATGTACGTCCGTTTCCTGATGGAGCAATCATTTATTCTGCTTATTAATTGATTATTCAGTTCCGATCGCGTACAGGAGATGATATATGACTCGGTACATTACTCCGTTAAGAACAGGAATCTACTAGTCGCGCGTGCATAAATTACCAACGTTGATAACGAAACCCACGCATTTTCTTCAGATCTTGTTTTTCTTCATCTGTTCGGTGTCATGTAGTCGACGCCGATACCTGGAACGGCTAAATAAGCCCGGCGAAAAGAGTTTCTTCACACTTTCAGTCAGATAAAAAAAAAAAGAAATTCCCCACTCCGCAGACGATAAATCCGATAAGGAAATGAATTATATTCATGAATAATTCCGTGGAGTTCCCATTCCGTGAACCCGAGAAGAAGATCGTTAGTAATCGTTATCATCGTTCAATATATATCGATGCCGAGTATCGCGAGAAATTCTGTTCGCTATAACCAATTATTTATCTTGACGGTTTCTATATAGCATACTGAACTTCAAAATAAAAGAACTTGAATTTATGTAGTACGTTCCTATGAATCTTGTGACCACGGAATTAAACGATAATAAAGACAAATTAATTTCTATTTAAATGAAAAAGTAAATATACAAGAGATCTACAATCCCAGTGACAGATTAACTCATCTTCCCTCTAATTTATCTATATACATTGTCGGTTATAGATATATGCATATCCGTTGTATTTATTGGAAAATTCTAACAAATTCTACTGTATCTCGTTTGTTAAGCAAAAGTAAAAGAGAGAGAAAATATTAAAAATGATCTTTCGCAAAACCTCCACTTTCCAATCGCATAAATTAACCGATTCTCGCTGAAAATCGATTTTGAGAACACGCTCTTTATCCACCCGACCAAGCGACACTCGACCAAATGACCAACATGGCGTGACCCAAAGTCTCCAGAACTTTCCCCAGACATGGATCCCCTCCGCTGCTGAAATTTGTATCCAGGCAGGGCAGAGAGGGAAAAAGAGAGATATGCTTGAAAATCCACGTGGCCAGGGTATCCAGAAACGGCCAAGAAAGAATGCGGTTACGCGGCATGCAGGTTGCACCGTTGCATCGAGCGATGAAGAATTAGATGAAGATAGAGGAACGTGATGCATGGTCACGATTAGTTCAATAGGCGAGGGTCCATTACAGATAAATGTTTAAGAGGGTAGGAAACGATGGTGATACATGAGCAACAGAAAATAAGTATATTATATACATTACGATCGATCTGCGAAGCTCTAGTCGAGACTGATCCGCGATCAAAATTAGGCGCACGAAAACATTTTACGACGAGGAACGTGCCACAATTTTATATGTCGAGGTAGTACACAATGCCTCATGAAAGTATTTCAACACTTATCGTAGAAAATTTTTATGTATACACATATACATTTCGAAATTTCATTAGCAATATAGTGAAACACGACTATCGTGGTCATACTGCTTAACTACTACATAGAAGTTTTCTGTAATAAATGTTTAAATATTTTTGTGAACCACTACAGGTCTTTCTTACAATTTCCTGTCTCGTTAATATTCCCTAAAACGTATAATTGGAAATCTCAATTGAATTAGACGGGCGCGAACGTATGGCAGATAAGTTTCGTTTATTACAGTGACAAAAAACTCGTTAGCAGGGCAGAAAAATTGTAATTAAACGCTTGAGACAACCGCGATCGAAGTACGATGTTAACCTTTAAACCGATGTGCGCAGGAATATGGCGCGATTTTTAAATCTCGATTAAGTAACATTATTGTTATTTAACTCTAACATATTAGATATGTTACCTTTACGACTAGTAGAAAGAATGATTTTAAGAGAGAAAAGATCTATTCGGATAAATGAAATTACGTTGCTAGGTTCCTTTAATTATCAGAACAATGCATCAAACGTAAATTGCTGCACATATATGGCTCGTGTCGCGACAAGTTGCGTGTGTCCAGTTACATCACCCTCTGCCTCGAACGCTAATGTTTGCTTTTCGTCGAACCCGCCGTTGAAATATTCGAAAAGGCTAATCAAATATGATGAACAAACTATGAGTTTTCGTTTGAAAAGCGATCACATTTATATATAATCGATTCGTATATTACTTCAGAAGAAAATCCACCGATTACAGATATATGTATATGTACACTTAATGCATTTAAAAAAGGCGCTGCTGTTGGTCAAGAAAAAATGGCGGCGAAAGATTACAAGCATAACATAAAAAAATATTTGGACACTTACTTGCGAACCACCCGTTACATCCAGGAACGTTGATGTTCATAGCGTACCGAATGTACGTGAAAACGTATAATTTTGTGAACACACCGCTTCTTCTTAAAGAAACTCGGTCTATACACCATACGCGTTAACTCAAGGCGACACTTTTACCGATTTCTCCGAACGCGCGCGTCTCACGAATTCAACCGTACGAATATTCAAACGTACGCGTTCACCGCAGCGTGTTTTCAGTCCCAGTCAGCTGGTGAAACGAACTGGTGGAATCGGTCAGGGTTCGTCGAGAACAGAGTGGTCACAGTGTAGCTCGTGCCCCGGCAACATCAGCTTCGCCACTATTCCGTGGTTGCACATGTTCCTCGCTATTAAGCAGTCTTCACACTGACCACCACATCTCCGTGCACGTCAACGATCGAGAGTAGCAAAATAATCCACGTTCGATTCGCCGCGGCGACCTGTCACATATGCATAATCGACAACGAATCAGAACCATGATATCGATTAATGATATCGATTAATTTTAATCGACTACCAGTGACGTTTAACCTTCCAATTTCCGTAGGTATCAGCAAGTGCCACTTTTTATTTATCCTATAATATAAGTGGTAGTAATGGAAAAGATAGATATTAGTTATTAGTGATATTTTTCTGATATTCATTCATTCAGAAATCTGACGTACTATGCTAGGACTCTCTTAGACAATTCGACTAATTGTAAGGTTATTAGTGAAATTTTTTTCACAAATTATTGTCTTGTCATACTAAATAATTATGAAGTTATAAGGGAAAAATCTATAACCTGTGATTCGTTTACTGATATTATTGGTTGGTAAATTATTATTTAAAAGTGGGCCTTGATTAGCGCCTCAATGTGAATACTAACAAAATATTGATATCGTGCAAATAAATGTATAATTTCTAAAGAAGAGTAAAGGAAAAATATTATAGATTTATTTTAAGATAAATTTTGAAATTTGTCATGTATTGATAAAGATAGAAATTAACGAAGTGCCCTATATTATATTACGATCTAATTGAAGGATTAAAGTCGATTTTGATATATAGCGAAAGTGATCATTAAGCATGTGTTTGCACGGAGGCTTGAAACTAACCATTGTTTTTGTCGAATCTATCACGATTCAATGTTTTCATCTTCCTCGAATTACCGAGCCACCTTTCACGACATAGCACAGTTGATTATATACGTAGGTTTTGCGGACTTAAATAAGACGACATTCTGGACGATCAAAATATAAGATGAATTCGTGACACGCGGTAATCGTGACAGTTCGGTATGCGCGGACGCGAATTCTTGGCGCGCGACAAACAACGTAATGACCGTCAATGTTAACAGCGACGTGCTTCTACTACCAAGAAAATGAAACTAATCGACGCCACAGCCACGACAGCGGATAGGACGCGTCTGTCCTCTTCTATTTACACACGAAACTCACGACACACGCGTTCCTTCGTACGTTGCGCGTAAAACTGGCATTCCAGGTCAAGCGTGCCTGTCGAATTTTGATTCGTCAATTTGGCGCGGGGGGGAGACAATGTCACTCTATCCAATGGAACATACAAATTTCTAAACTGCGCTCTATATTCATAACATGAATTTTATTAAATTTCATTTTTTTATTAAAATTCAAGTAAATTTTTTTTATTAATAAATGTATATGCTTTTATCTATTACATATGTATATATATTTCAATAAAGACTGCAACTTTATGAATGTCAATCGAATTACACTATACCAAGAGTATACTATACACGCGTATCGATAAAATGCCAAAATTACTTTCGAGAAGGAAGGATGAAAAAAAAGAATACTGGGTGAATACCTCCATGCAGAAACACGTTTTATCGATACAACGAATCGAATAAAGAAACGTTCTAAAGTTACCTCTGACCGGGCAGCAGGTCCTCGCCGATTAATCGAACTCGAGGGTTTCTCGCCGCCTCCCGACTCGATTCGCTAACTGATTTTAAAATTGTTTTCGTCGATTCGAAAATGAGAGTCGTCGCTGGAACCGAACCGCTGGATCGAACATACAAAAAATGTTGTACGCCAAGAGATATAGAGAAGATCCGAAATTTTCAGTGGAGAACGAACACCGTTTGATGTATGGACCGAATTCACGCGTAAGCTAGACCACGCGATTGTTATTCGATGTGTGGCCGGCCTAAGAAGAGTACTTAGTTCGCGTAGTTGAGTGCGGGCGTAATAAGACTGCCTGCTGACGGCGGTAGCGCGGTTCGTGCCCGCAAGCGGCAGCAGCCAGGGAAGCCCCTCTACCATGGCACTCTCCTGCAACTCCTCCAAGCAAGCCAGCCAGCCATCCGTGCCGACTTGCCTACCTACCAGGCCTCAGAGTAGACCCCGGCACACCGCAGTTCCATCCTGAATCGAAATGGTCGCTTTGCTTTCCGTGCTTTGCGCGAATCACGCAAGGCCCTTCGGGCACGCTTCGCTTCGGGGGACCGAAAGGGGTCCCCACGTGCTGGATTTTGCCTCCGGCTGCACGGTCGATAAAGAAGTTTAAAATGTCATATATGTCCCCTGCAACGATCTGGCTAACAGTCAAGGTCCATGGGATAAGCAAGAGATTGTGGTATCGCGACAGGTTATTGAAAATCAGACTGTGGTAATCCGAATCCTCGTTTTACGAGACGATGTCACGTGACAATCTAGATATACGAACCGTTCAGAAGCCACATTGATCAACTGCATTAATTGAAAAGCAAAGAAACGTGACAGTGTTGCAAAAATTATTTTCTTAAATTTACCTTCGAATCTATATTGTATATACCATCTTTGTCTCAATAAATAAATTTACGGAAGCAAATCATATGTCGTTTAAGAATTGAAGTTTAATCTTGTACCTATGTAATATATAAAATTGAGAAATCAATAAGAAATGGTTCTGGTCAGTTTGGTATCTAAGAGATTCATATGATACTGATAAAGGAGTAAGATTATAACTAGTTTAAAACAGCTTAATTCGATTTCACTTTCTTATCGAGAAAATGGCGGTCCGAGCTTCTTTAGATTCTTCAGGAGTATAGGTTTCGTGATTAAAGCCTTCTCGATCGACTCTACCAGCACCTGTTCCTGACTGTACGGCGGAAATGGCATTCCCTCAAGATTATACACATATACAACACCTTCCACATCCGCCGCCACGAGTTGGTTACCATTTGCCGTAAAATCAACCATAATAAATCTGTTGGTGTTGGGTGACGTTGTCACCGACGCAGGTTTGTATATCTTTCGTCTGATATCCCATATACAGATCTCGTTATTGACGATGCTTACTATGACCGTGGAATGGACGGGAGACCAGGCTGCGTATCGAACGCATGCCATAGTTGTGGACATAGTAATCAGTGGATCTGTCAATCCTTCTGCCCAGATTCGAATGCACCAGTCGGCGCCACAAGTTAGGAAGATTTTTGAACAAAATGGAGAGAACATCATCGAGTAAATTGGTCCATCGTGCGCTAGAAAACTGTCTATATGTTGATATAAATAATTCGTGGAGCATTTGTAGATACAACCTTCGTCCGTACCCACGAAATAAATGGTACTCAAAGTAGGATGCTTCCGTAGTGCCAATGCCCCAGGGCTTCGACTGATTGATATATCATAAAAGTTACACTGAACAGTCCTAGTGACACCCGGCAACGTTCCCTCTATCCTGTAAACCTTCATAATCATCGACGAAGTGAAATCTTCGACGTATCGATAGCAAAACACGCAACCGTCCTGATTGCACGTATAAATTTGTTCTTGGTATTCGTATTGCTCGTCACCTGGCCACCACTGAACTTGCCAGTGCGGAGAAGTCGAAAATGTAGCTTTCTCGCTTCGTCGTACGACATTGAGATCTGGATTGCTTACGTCGATCACCTTGATTTCGCCGTTGTAGTAACCGATAGCAAGTAAATTCGGCCGTTCCCGACTCCAATCGAGGTCTGACACCGGACTATCAAAACTGTAATAACGAGCCGGTACACCAGGATTTTTCGCAGACCAAAGTAACACCAAGCCATTTTTAATTTCTGAATTAACTCGTGCCCCATATCCTACGGCTAGAATGCTTCTGTTAACGTAATTCCAGCGGAATGAAGATACTGGTCTTCCCGAAGTTTCTTCAGAATCGTGAATCCAGAGCAGGTCTGGACTGTACGTAAACTCCAAATCAAGGCTACATGGATCCTGTTTAATCAGGCCGGTGAAACGCTTTTGAGCGTGAATGAAAATGTTGTTCGATATTATACGCTCCATTACTCGTACG
Organism: Bombus affinis; assembly: GCF_024516045.1. Classification (NCBI taxonomy): domain Eukaryota; kingdom Metazoa; phylum Arthropoda; class Insecta; order Hymenoptera; family Apidae; genus Bombus; species Bombus affinis. The sequence continues at coordinate 13,716,820 of NC_066348.1, read as the reverse complement.
GCATTCCGGAAATTAATATGTTGGAATATATATATCTGCTCTTGTTCGGGGGTCTTCTTCTCGTAAATTTTTGATTTTGGTAGTTTAGCTTTCAAAGCCTACGAAAAGAAAATTAAACTTAATTGTTTGGTATGTCTGTAAAGAAAATAAGCCTTTTATGATACTAAGAACTATTCAAACCTTTGATTGCAACATTTCTTGCAAAGATTCCTTTCTATGCACGACGAGCAAACCATTTCTTTCAATCATCAATTCAGGGGCACCATAAGCGTCGTACATCACCCAATTATTCACGAACATGCCTTGATTTTTACGTCTGCTTCTGCTGAGGTGTGTTCCTCGAGATTTCGTAAGCACTTGCATGGTTTGAGTTTCGGTATCTATTAATTTCCTATTCGAACCAGGTCCTATCGTTTTATATTCGTAATTCTCGTTCTGTTCTTTAACCGCTATACCATCTGGCGTAAGTAAGTCAGCAGTTCGAGGCTGTATATCGAAAATGAAGAACGTCTCTGTTTCCCTCAAAGTGAGCGTCACAGTATCGGGTCGAATTAAGAGAATATTTGGATCTTCGCTGAATAAGCCAAAAAATGTCGAGGATGTAATTTCTATTCATTAATGTTAAATTATAATAAAACATTAATATTAATTCTTTGGATCTGATATGTTTATAATTTATTTATACAAATAAGAGTCATATATATACATGTTCATGTATATTTTTATTAACATCTTTAAATAATAGATACGTCCCCAAAGAGTTAATATGTATCATAATCCTAATAACAGCCTTAAAATTCTTAAAATACCTTATTTTATAAATTATAAATTAGCTATTTAATGTTTCTAAAACACTTTTTTAAACTATGTATATAAAATTTTATAATATCTAATTATAATACTCGTACCCAAAATTACCTAGGTAGATAAAATTGAGGGGGAACTTTATCTTCATCATCATCATCATCAAAATCATCTGTTTGAGTGGATAATAAACTTTCAAACAGAATATCATCCGTTGTCATCGAACCGGAAGGAACTGAGGAGGTTCTGATGATCATAGAGGAACTTTCTTTTACTGCAATACTTAAACCGGAAAGGATGGACAGTGTACCGACACTGCCAGTCTGGGATAATCCGATTGTTTCGAATGCAGTTATCTGTTTCTCGTCGAGCGAACTGTAGATTGGATGGCTTAGTAATTTTGGAGTGACATCAACGTCATCCTCTATCACGCGGAGTGCCTGACGTTGTTGTAAAATAACTGAGGTTAGGTTTTTGCCCGCGATCCTACGCGTCTTTCCTGCTGCGTTGAGCTTAAACTTCGATGAAATTGGACTTTCGAATCTGCTGCTTTGATCCCTCGAGGTAATTTGTGGTGATCCTACTTCGTTTACTTTCATTCTAATAAATAATAGTTTTCATGTTGTTATATCTTCTATCACACGTCTGTATATACATTTACTAAAACTCGGTAAAAGGTTTCATTTCGTTGATACCTGTAACTGTACTCGATTATCCACAAGCAAATAGAATAATTACGAAGTATTGAAAATTAAACCATGTATACTTTGGCATTATATCATGCTGAGAACCAGTCTCATTAATTGCGCCTTTTATTTTTCATGTTGAATGCCTTTACTTTGTTATTAGACCATTTCGTCATGTTGCGATAGAGAACGTATTGAACCGTACAGTCGTTTTCAATTCCATGGTGATAATAGAAATCAATTTTAGACACAGTTTTGTCGATATTTTGGACTGTTTATAAAAATTGTTACCTTTTAATTGTATAATACAATGTTAATAAATATACATGAATTTTGAGTAATTTGTTATTGTTCTACGTGTGATTTATGGAAACTATTAATGTATGATTAAATGACTGATTAAATTCATTAATTTACTTATATCTCTTTTCATTTGATACATTGGCATTAGGATCATCAATCAAGTAATTAATATAAAATGAAAAAATGTTTATTATAAATATAAATTGTTCTTTATTATTATATATTTATGTAGCAATATTTTTCATTTAAATTGCATTTATCGCGCGCTCTCTTAGTGTATCTCAGAAGCTAATCGAATCACGTGTACAGTCGATAAAAGGAAATTTTGCGATTGTGTTACGGCGTTAATCAAGTAGTGGATTTAAATAACCATATTAAGATTACGGCAGAATATTTGTAACGGTAGTCGAAGTTACAGTTGGAAATAATAAAACGCAAGCCGTTCGTACAAGCAATTGTCAGTGATAACATTACCATAGATAAATACAAACGTATTGCTGACAAATCTCTTACGTGTAGTTTCGAACATCCGCTTCGTGAAAAATCATGAAAATCATTTGATAGGACTTGCGCAATTGCGGTTACGGTGAACGTGATATATCAGATCATTTTGGAAGCAAAGTTAAGTTTGCAGAAGAATATATTGCTGACGGAGGCTCTGCAGTCAAAAGACTAAAGTAAGTGACATGAATTATGTCAGCAATGGCAGATACAACTCCATTAGTATTTTGATCAGGCTTTCGATCTCTAGTTGCCAAACACCACCTAGTGAACATTAATCGCTGTTCAATATTCGAATAATATTTTCAACAAGTATCATTTCATATGTGACAGCTTATTGCTTTCTGTAGGGAATATACTAAACATAGTTAATTTTTCTTGTATATTGACTTTTGCGTTTCTATCGTGGACATATGACATATGACTTCCGATTACACGGATACATAATACGTCCGACAATACCAGTGAATTCAGAAAAATACGATGTTAAAATAACTATAAATGGAAATTTCATATTTATACGAACTGCATAACCTTTAACATTTTACGTTTTCAAGGAATGTCATTGATTTCTTAAAATAGATTTTTGACATTTACGTTTATACAAAATGTCAGTGATTTCGTAAAATTGTTTTTCTTTCCATGCGATAGTGTCGTCAGTGTCAGGTGATAAGAAATATACATACATTGTTCAAATCTTGTTTTCCTTCATATTGTTGTATATCAATACAAATTAATGTTATACAATTTTCACTTTTACTTGTTAAGTTATATGTGGAAGCATTTTTACATTTTATATTTTACATTTTATGAATTTTGATATCTTGTAAGCTCTTGTTAAGATCGATTGTATTTCCATTAAGAGTTCTTCGATATGAGTGCCACAAGGGAACAAGCAGGGCCATCCAAACCATGGGATTCTACTACAGAAGAAAAAGAAAAGGATAATCGAACTTTTGAATGCAATATATGTCTTGATACTGCAAAAAATGCTGTTATCAGCATGTGTGGTCATTTATTTTGGTAAGGATATTGTCAATACATTACATATTTACAGTATCTTTTATGTTTCAATATCTTTGTAATAACAGATATCATATACATTTATATATGTACTTATTTGTATGTTTAGTTGGCCTTGTCTGCATCAATGGTTAGAGACACGTCCAACAAGACAAATGTGCCCTGTCTGTAAAGCTGCGATCAGCAAAGATAAAGTCATTCCATTATATGGACGTGGAGATACAAAACAAGAAGATCCAAGGTATATTATATTTTTGTTTCTTATAATTATATATGATCGATTTGACAAAATATTTAATGTTATATTTTATTGTTTTAGGAATAATGTTCCACCACGTCCTGCTGGGCAAAGAACAGAACCTGAAAATAATATTGGATTTTCTAATTTTGGGTTTGGAGAAGGTTCTTACATGTCATTTGGAATTGGAACATTTCCATTTGCATTTTTCACATCTACATTTAATTTTGGGGAAACACGACCAACCGCAGGTAAAATATTCTTCACAAACTAACTTTATGTGTATGATTACTGTCTAATAAGATTGAATTAAAATGTGTATTTTTACATAGCTGCTAGAGGAACACCGCAGTATGAAGAAGAACAATTCCTTTCGAAAGTATTTCTATGGGTGGCTTTGATATTTGTTTGTTGGCTCTTGATGGCGTAACATTTTGTTAAACCATATTACTTGCTCCGTATCTTGTAATCCTACACCACTTGCTGAATTGATTCATTACATTTTTATTATACATAATACATCGATCTTTCCTCGTTTGTGTAATCGTTTGTTACTCACTACAGTAACTATACCTGCTTGAATAAACAAACGGATTTTGTCAGAGCTATAATAACACTTTTATTTGTACGTATACACATATATACACATGTATTTTATTTGTACATAAATAAGTATATTCAAGCAGATAGTATTCTTGTTTTTAGGATTTCTGATACCTATTCTTATGATATTTATGTATATATCATTTTTAGATACGTAAGATATATCTACTCTATGCAAAACATTTACGATTGGTTTAAGAAAAAAACCTAGTGATTACATTTATTATATCAACGTGGACCTATACGGTTTTTACTAATTATTAATATAAATAGTGTATATATAATCTATAGTTTTTTAAACAGATTAATAACAAACGCAAATTAAACAATAAAAATAAATATATCGCTATATAATATATAATACTGTAATATATCATTATTATCAATGAAAGTATGTATACTAGTAGTTTATAAATCTAGCTTATTTATTTTTCTGCTTTTATTTGTATTGTGGTTATGGAAATAGAAGGAAAGACAATTACAAAACCGGGAAATTATGATCATGTAGTCAAAGAAGCCAAATTTTTTTGTATTTTGTCAATGAGTGACAAATCATTATACTGAATGGATACCAACATTCCATATACAGTAATATTGACACTGGAAAGTTGATTGACTTGAAAGTATAGCGTTTTTAATTTAATTTAATATCGTTGTCATTCGTTAAATATAATTCGTAATTTTTTAAAAATCTAATATTGTAAACTGTCTTACATGTTTATTTAATATATTATTGCTAAAATAAATTAGAGGTGAAAAAATGTAACTAACGTTCTTTTAATGAAATCCTTTAAACTTCTGTAGCTATAGGTTTTATTAGAGATAATAGTAAATATACATATTTAGTAACACAATTTAATTGCAGTGCACTGTAATATTTCGAACATAGGTAGATACATGACACAAATTAAAATCGTAAATTATTCTATATAAGTTATTGAATGTATGTTAGGTAATTTCGTTATAATATATCTTTGTCTTTCATTTTATGCAACTTTTTTGTCTCCAGCTTTTTGTTTGTCTTCTGTGTCTTACATAAAACTCAATGTTGCAGTAAAAAAGAAACAATATTGTGCAAAATATGACTAAAATAAATATGCACAGGATACCCTACTACAGAAGTTTCAGTTGTATCAGAAGCTATCACAAATAAAATTATTTTTATGTGTAGTGAAATAAATAATTAATTCGAAATCGTCATTAAATTCTAGTTTCTTTTAATACACTAAAATACATTAGTTATATCCATCCTTATTTATTAAGAGTTTATTAATTTCGTTCATAAAATATTTTTATTTGTCCAAGCCCAACAACTAAAACTTTTGAGTAAAGAAGCCCAAGCATTCCATAATGATCAATTTTGTCACATTATGGATCTAGTAGTTATATCACAGATTGCAGCTCCACAGGGAGATAATATAATACTCCCTCATCTATGTGAAAATGAGGTACTCAAAGACAGTAACTTGTGCATCAAAAGGTCCCTATATTGTTTACTATTTTGTGCTCTAATTATTTTTCAACTACGAACTATTTAACAGAGTGCAATATATATATACAATATATATGTACATATATATAATGCTCCCTTTTTAATACTTTACATATATCAACCTTGGACCTGAATTATATCTATTATCTCTTTACGGTAATTAGTATTTATTAAAATTCAATTTAATTTAGAAAGCTAGTAAGTACCTGTTTCTATTTATAAATAAACATAAAAACATACTACAATCAACAAAATGGTCATGATTATACTCATGATTATATTCATAGACATGATTATCAGAATAAGTCATTTTGTAACAGATATTGTAAAATGATTTTTTAAATTTACAGATATTTATTTATACACACTTCATTTATTTTTATATCTCATCCTTTGATGACTTTTTCGTAAAGCCTTTAGAAATTAAGAGATTATTGCATTCTTCCCGTGTCAAACTTGACAAAGGTAATCTCTCTACTTCCTGAAAAGTGAAAACGTTCAATTACCTTACATAATACTCGTGTATTAAATTTATTGTACCTCTTCATTATTATTGAAGAGAAGCAGTTCTGGAACTGCACCTGGAATATGTTTAAATTCAACGTTATTACTAAGAAAAGTTATAAGGATTTATACAATTAACTCTTATTCTTCACAAAAGAAATTTTAATTAGGAAGAATTAAATAAAGATTGTTTTAATATTATAAGATAGTTATCTTTCATACACATGTAAACATTATACCATAACGTATATAGAACAATAATAAAAGTTTAAATATGATAAAAAAATGAAGGCTTGAAGAAATTAAGTATTCCACGTTCAAAATTCTTGTGTAATATTAATTATCCGTTTTTGATCATAAATGAGATACTTCTGAAGAAATAAAATCAAAAAGTTGATTCTTTAACTGAAACGATTTTTATCATATTTCTGTAATATATGAATGTATGTATGATAGTTTAATAATTTTTAAGGGCTAAATTTTAAAGGATACTAGTTAGGTAAATCTTCAAAGATAAATTGTTTAACATCTGGGAGCCGGCTTAGACGACAACCACTGCAACTCTGGAAAAAATTCTTAGTTTTTTGAAATGTCTTAATTTGATTTAAACTCATGACATGTTGTTGTAATAAGGTTTGTGCTAATGAAAATAAATATATTTAATACCTCAACCCTTGCAGATGCATAATAAATGTTTGTTGAATTAATATTAGAAGCTGCAAAAGCGACAGCAAGGAATAAATTTGCAGCTACCATAGGAGCCATGTTTACCTCACCAAAACGGAAGTATTACTGAAGCCTAGAGCTGAGGGCTTATGTCAGAGAGTGCTTATACTAAGATAACGTTACTCATCTTTGAAATTATTAAATATGAGCTATATGTACTGAAGTATCTAAACATTTCCTTTCCAACATACATCCAAAAATTCCCAAAGATTCTTAGTATCGTTTAATCCCTATGTGAATAATGTTTATTTGAAAAAATATAATTATAAGAATTCTGTTTATTAAAATTTTCTTTTTATCAAAATTATTTTACTTTATATTTTATACTCAGACATATATTATTACAGACACATGCTTATAAAAATTTGTCTCTATGTTATTATAACTATATAAAATACGCTAAAGCACAAATAATGTATTTTAATTTATATATAAGCTACTAATAGAAGGGGAAATATCCCCACTACTGTTAGTAGTATAATATAGTAGATTGCAACTTAAGCGTCATGCACAGTAAGTACATCTCGCGTGTGTGAAAATGGCGCTCTCTTGTGCGAGTAAGTTTTTTCTTCTTTATATAATTATTTTTAATCGATAATAAAAAAATTTATTTTAATTTCATGTTTTTGATATTATATACTAATAATGGAAATGAATTGGTCATTTTTGCAACAAAGTTTATGATTTATACCGGCAAGAGTTGAACATAACCTAGAATATTTTTCATTATTACTGATAAATAAATATGTAATTTTGTTTTTAGTTTCTAATGAAGTTCCGGAACACCCGGTCGTATCTCCAGTATCTGGTTCCATATTTGAGAAACGTTTAATTGAAAAATATCTAGCTGAAAATGGAGTGGATCCCATAACTGGAAAGGAATTAACTGTAGATCAACTTATTGATATCAAAAGTATATTTCTTGTTTCTTTATATATTTGTCTTTGAATACAACATCCAGTTATCAATAATATTCTTGTTGTTTTGCAGCAACTGCAATAGTTAAACCTAAACCACCAAGTGCCACATCAATTCCAGCTATATTGAAAATTTTACAAGATGAGTGGGATGCTGTTATGTTACATTCATTTACGCTTAGGCAACAACTTCAAACAGCTAGACAGGAGCTATCTCATTCTTTATATCAACATGATGCAGCATGCCGTGTAATTGCTAGATTAACAAAAGAAGTAACTGCAGCCAGAGAAGCTTTAGCAACGTTGAAACCTCAGGCTGGAATTGTTCAGGCTACTACTATTCCACAACCTGTATGAACAAAATTATATTAATTTTATTTATACATCATATCAAGAATGTTTGCTGATAAACTACATGATCCTGCAGGCACTTGCAGTAGAAGCTGGAGGTACAGCTGCTCAACCTATGGAACAAGCTGGTATTACTGAAGATGTGATACAAAAACTTCAAGAAAGAGCAACAGTACTCACTCAAGAAAGGAAACGTCGCGGACGTTCGGTTCCTGAAGATCTACTTCCACAAGATAGTATTCGCGCATTTCAAACACTTGCGTCACATCCTGTAATATTGTGTTCCTTCATTTATGTAAGAAATTTTTCATACGTTGTTATTATTGTTACTTATTTATTTTTAAGGGTCTCCATTCAGCCAGTGTTCCTGGTATACTTGCACTTGACATTCACAGTGCAGATACCAGTAAAATCTTAACAGGTGGTGCTGATAAAAATGCCACAGTATTTAACAAAGATACAGAGCAAGTTGTTGCAATATTAAAGGGACACACTAAAAAGGTAAAAACTATTTCTTTTTTCAATTTTATTCCTAAAATCCTTAAATGATTAACATTTTCATATAATATTTAGGTTACTAGAGTAATTTATCATCCAGAAGAAGACATTGTAATGACTGCATCACCTGATACTACAATACGTGTATGGAATGTAGGAACCAGTCAAACAACTTTGTTATTAAAAGCTCATGATGCCCCTGTGACTGGATTGTCCTTACACCCAACAGGCGATTATTTATTAAGTTCATCATTGGATCAACATTGGGCGTTCTCTGATATACGTACTGGTAGATTATTAACTAAGGTATACTTCCAAAAAAAAAGACTACAACTATATCTAAACTTTTGCTTTATGTATTATATATACATATATTACTTTAATATGTATAGGTTGCTGGACAAGCTAGTCAACCATTAACCACGGCTCAGTTTCACCCTGATGGATTGATCTTTGGCACTGGGACTCAGGATTCGCAAGTGAAAATTTGGGATTTAAAGGAACAATCAAACGTAGCTAATTTCCCAGGCCATTCAGGTCCAATTACGGCAATTAGTTTCTCTGAAAATGGTTATTATTTAGCTACTGCTGCAGAGGATTCTTGTGTGAAACTTTGGGATTTGCGTAAATTAAAGAATTTTAAAACCCTTCAATTAGAAGAATCGTATGAAGTTAAAGATATTTGCTTTGATCAAAGTGGAACGTATTTGGCAGTAGCTGGAACAGACGTAAGGTAAGAACTATCTCATGTAACATGTACAAGTTCAATTATATCAGAAATAATTTCTTATATGTTGATATTTCCATTCTTTTTTTCAGAGTGTACTTGTGTAAACAGTGGCAAGAACTGAAAGTGCTTAATGACCATACGGCAGCCGCAACTGGTGTTCGTTTTGGAAAACATGCGCAGTATATAGCGTCGACTAGTATGGACAGAACTTTAAAACTTTATGGTCTACCTTAAGCATTTAGTGACTAAAATACTATAAATAATTTAAGAAGAATTAAAATTAGAGTTTATAGTATATATTACTGATCATCGCTAACACAATTTTTATCATGGTTATCTATGTTCGAAAAATCACTCTAAATGTGATTGTAATAATGATTTGTGGACCCCTTGATAATTATTCCACTTACCTTAATAGTCATATTTTTACGAGCTTCAAGTCTTAAATTCCGATAATTGGTACCAATTAAAATCTTTCGAAAACGCCTAATTTATATAACACATGGTTATATAAGCAATAAAGGAAATGGCCTTCTAAGCCCAGTGGAGATGTATATTTATCCAAGTCTCTCTTTCAAACTGTTAAGTGTTTCCAAAATATCACAGCTTTGACAAACATTTTTAACGGTGATCATTAATAGCATAGTATTATAAAATCAATATTATTTTTATGAAGAAAATGTAAAACAAACTTCTTCGTTTGTCATCTGTATCCATTACTCAGGATATCGTTTAAAGTGATAAAATACAATTTATTCGAGCATAAGAAATAAAATGCCATTTTCTATATAATTCTGCTATTCTATTTTGAAAAGTTGAAAGTATTACGGAACGAAGCGGTCCACACGTACACAGTTTGATAATTTACTTGGACGATCTTATGGCGCCACTAGTCACGTGCTTTTTAACCTAACCTAATATCCTTTGTCCTCAATATTCAGTCTCGAATCAAATTAATAACAATGGCCGTCGTAGTTGTCTGTCATTCAGATGTATACCAGGATTATGTGATGGTGAGAAACGTGTGGCGACTGCGAGTGGCAATCGCTGTCGATCGGTCATAGTGATTATAACGCGAATGAAATCAACGTGACGTGTAATGCTGTAAAGGATGATTTTCTAGTGGGTGGTTGCAATCGCAGTGTCAACTAGAGTGACCACACGGATGACCAGCTGACAATGTTTTGTCATTAGCATAATTTAGTGTTTAGCGGGTGGTTTGGGTAAATCAAGAATGTTTAAAGCTGAGGAACCATCCAGAGACAGCTTCCTTCAGCAAATGAAGGCCGCTAGGGAAGAAAGGGCCCATGAGAAAGACAGAGAAGCTGCTGTCATTTTAATTCAGGCTTATGTTAGGGGATGGTTGACCCGTAAAAGAATATTGTGAGTTTTTCAATCGTTTCTAAATATCGATGTTTGCTTACGATAATTATATGACTTTTGAAATCATATTTGGAGTTGGGGTTTAAATCAATTTTTGTTATACATATAACTATAGTCTTTTAATCGCTTATCGGTATTTATTTACATTCGGTAATCTTCCGTTGGTTACTCTTTTATTGGATGCGCATATATTTTTTCCCCGCAAAAATATAGGAAATTTGTGTTAATGTATTTTACTAATTTTTTGTGCTCTTTGTGTACTGTAAGAAGAAACCAGATATAAAATAGTAGAGCAAAAAATGTGATTTTCAGGGAAGAGTTTGATACGAATTTTCTGAATGATGGTGGCACAGAAACAAATATAAAGTTAAAACCTGCTTTGGACGTGTATAAAATTATTTTTAAATTTTTGTACATATATAAGAAAGAAAAGGTTCAAGAAAGAATAGAAAAGCTATGTAGGTATGTACGCATAAAAGATATTTATATTGAATGTAGATAAGGGAAGAAAGATAAAAAATTTAAAAAAACGTACAAGAAAATTAAAAAGAGTAAATATTTCAGATATTTAGTGTTGACTCTAGATTCTGAGTCTCCAGAAATTTCTTATGTAGGACTCATACTAAACAAAGATCGCTACATATCATGGATATCACAGATGAAAACAATATTATTTTATTGTTTGACTGGTTTAGATAATCTTAAACCAGAAAGAGTGTCTGACCATAAATCCATCCATTTGAGATTACATACATTAGTTAGTTTTACATCACCAGGAACATGGGCAATTCAGAAAGTAGAAGGAATGGAAAAACTCAAAGCTGGTATGAATCAGCTTTGTGCAAACATAATGGGTCACCTAGTCAACAATGGGTTTTATCCCATTATGCAAGTGATTATCCTATTAATAGTAGTTTTGTTATTCAGTGTGTTTGTTTTTACAAAGTATTTGTTTTTGTTATGATATTTGATCTTGTTTTAGGCATTTCTAGTAAAAGGATTGGGTAGAGTGGAAATTGCTTTAAAACCAATTGCACTTTCAGCAGCAGTTACATTAGCACTGAGACCATTAATCTCCTCCCAGATGTCAGATAAATTGGTCTCATTGTTTTTAATTAATATTTTTAGCGTACCTGCATTGGTCTATCATCTGAATAGTATATCATCAGTAGTGCGTAATCATTGATATATGAATTCCAAATGATATTTCACAGCATATAATCTTTATAATATAATTTTAGTGTATTACATCATTTATTACAAACAATTTATTTGCAAGGAGCCTGGAGTTATTGAACTCGGAGCAAAATTTACGAATAGTATTTAATGCTCTGGAAGTTAGTTATGCACTGTGTTTGTTGGCTAATTTAATACAGTTGGCTAATATTGAAAGAGATGAAGTGTTAAAAGAATTGTACTTTCCATCTTTTACGGTACAGACTTATTGCATAATATACAATCTTTATGTAGATCTGAAAACAAATTTCATTTTTAAATAAATTTTATAGTTTGTTGTAACAAAAATGTTGGAGGCATGTCAGCAATATGTAGTTGCAAAAAAAAGTAATTTAACTCGCTGGCATCCTATTCTTGGTTGGCTTGCACAAAAGGTTGATACATATTTACAAGAACCTATTCCATATGTTAAATCACAATTAGCCTGTTTGTGGACAGGCAGAATAGTTTCACAGTTGATTGGTAATGAAAGGGTTTTTGTATCTATAAACATGTATTCATTAGAGTTAATATCAGAAATTACAATACAATTTTTATAGGTCAACCTTTAACAGAACTTATTGAAAAAGAGATACCCCCACCAGTAGAACAACAGAGTACATCTGTTGGTACCAACATTTTCAGAAGAGCATTTTTGGAAGCACGTACAAATAGGAATAATAACACTAAAAATTATAGGAAATTGGGAAGTGCAGAAACTACTAGAATAGCTTTAATTTGTTCCCTTTATCAAATTGCTTTACATGCACTTACATTGAAAATGGAAATATTGACTGGTAAGTATTAAGAATATGTTGAATATTATATATGTAAAATGAATAATATGTTGATAGTTATACATGCATCTATTATAAAATAGGTTTATGTTATCAAGATAAAATTTTATACCATATGTATTTATTCTTGGGAACACTGGGTCCACATTGTGGTTTAAAAGCATTTTTGGACCATTTAGCTGCTAATACAAAATGTACAGCACCTGAATTTCAAATGTTGATATTATTTTCTGATTGTATGACACATTATGTTACGTAAGTTTATGCTATACATATGGAAATAAACTACAAAAACGACTACATCAATAATCTACTTATGTATATGTTTGATTAGAATTTTAGATGATATGGAAATGTACGAACAACAAGACCCGTTCAAACTTAGCGATTTTGTAACAATATCATACTTTTTAAACCAATTTTTGTATAAGGCAGTGCTTAATAATTTGTTTGGTGTGTATTATAGCCTTTACATTATATTCTTTCATAAAGTATTACATATTATTTTTTTTTTTGGTGATATATAATTATAAGAGATAAATGGTTTAGCTATATACTGAAGTTTTAGATGTTCCAGATGTGAAATCAGTTCCTAATAATCCCCTCTTCACCTCTCTTCACACACTTTTAATGGCAATTTACCGCCGGGATTGTAGACGGACCTTTTGCCCGGAAGGCCACTGGTTGGCAAAGTTAAGTATTTGAAACTAATCTATTTTAACTAAATTATATCATATGATTTCAAAATGAATACGTCTTTACAACAGGAAGTTCGAGTGTCTGGTTTTCTAGCAGACCTGGAGAAAGGCAGGCGAGGTGCCGCTCTTCTCCTTTCTAAAATGCCGCATGTTATTCCTCATTCGGAGCGTGTTGTGCTGTTTCGTAAGCATGTTGCTAACGAAAAAGCAGTTTTAGGTCTAACCGAAAGTGCTTGCAATAGTACCCCAACAACGCTTATTGTTGTTCACAGGTAGTGGTGGATATTCTCGTATTAAATATATTATACAAAGAGTAATATAAATATTTTGTAGAACTCGTATAGTGGAGGACGGATATCGTCAGTTGGCGATGTTACCCTCTCAAGCACTTAAAGGCGTAATTAGAGTTCGTTTTGTAAACGAGCAAGGTTTAGCCGAAGCTGGTATTGACCAAGATGGAGTCTTTAAGGAATTTTTAGAGGAGACAATAAAAAAAGTTTTTGACCCATCTTTAAATTTATTTAAAGTCACTAGTGAAAATCGACTTTATCCATCTCCAACATCATCTATGCAAGATAATCATTTGCAACTCTTTGAATTTGTTGGTCGTATGCTGGGTAAAGCGGTGTACGAGGTAAATAAAAAAAAAAAAAAGAAAAATATAATTACAAGACTCTATAATGTCAGTTAATCATGTTCTGTAAAGAATACCTTTTATAGGGCATTGTAGTAGACGTACCTTTTGCATCTTTCTTCGTTTCCCAATTTTCTGGGCAAACAGGAGGAGCATTGTACAGTTGGCTGGACGAACTGGCTTCTTTAGATCGAGACTTATATCGGAGTCTTACTCTTGTGAAGCATTATAAAGGTGATGTTAGACAGTTAGAATTAACTTTCTCTCTTGATGAAGACGTTTTAGGCAAATTAGTTACGCACGAATTGGTTCCCGGAGGACGAGCAGTGCCGGTCACTAATGAAAATAAAATCAATTATATACACTTAATGGCTCATTTTAGAATGCACATGCAAATAAAACATCAAACAGCGGCTTTTATCAAAGGGTTCCGTTCTATAATCAATCCTGAATGGTTGGCATTGTTTTCAACTCCAGAAGTAAGATAAACATTCTTACAAAAAAAAAAACTAATTAGTTTTTTGAAGAAATATTTTTTTAAAATATCTTTATGTTTAGTTACAGAGATTAATTTCGGGTGATAATGTTCCACTAGATTTACGAGATTTACGAAGACATACACAATATTATGGTGGTTTTCACGATAGTCATCGTGTGGTGTGCTGGCTATGGGATATTCTAGAAAAAGATTTTTCTGAGGAAGAAAGAGGCTTATTTTTGAAGGTATTTCGTGCGATATATGATAATTGTAAGTAATGTTTGTTTTATTTATTTCTATATCTCTATTCGTTCCATAGTTTGTTACAAGTTGTTCGAAATCACCATTATTGGGTTTCGCACACTTAGAACCACCATTTTCGATTCGTTGCGTTGAAGTTGGCGATGACGAGGATACCGGTGACACAATTGGTATGAAACTATAAACATCATATATATTTCTCATACTTTCTATTTATTCTATTTATTTTATTCATTCTTTATAAAATAGGTAGCGTAATAAGAGGATTTTTTACGATTCGTAAGAAAGATCCGCAGAATCGTCTACCTACATCGTCTACTTGCTTTAATCTTCTTAAATTACCAAATTATCAAAAGAAAAGTACCTTACGGGAGAAGTTACGTTACGCTGTCACTAGTAATACGGGCTTCGAACTTTCATAATTTTCACCTGGTTTAAGGTAATTCCAATGCATACTATATGCTCAAATTACCTAACGAAAATTTCTACGAAGTGATCGAGTGGTGCCTAACCGCCGCGAACCAAATTGTCAGGCGAGGTGTTTCTAGTAATTATGTCAGAGACTCTAGATCGAAGAAAAGCATAACTCGCATTTATATTATTTGTAAAACAAAATTTTTAAATGAATTTATTGAAACGAAATTGAAAAGTCGCACAAATTTGATGAGATATTATTCATATAAAGAAACATAGTTTTTGCTTTCCTTATTATTTTGTTGTTTCTTTTTTTTTATAGTAAGTAATGTCTAACGTTCCTATCGATCGATTTGGCACGAGATTAATTTATAGTTGTAATAAAAAATGAACTACCTTCTTGCTGTTTTTGAAATTTTTATGAGATTTATGTCTTCTGTCTTATTTCGTATACAATCGTACTGTGTGTTGAATTTACCTTGTTTTCACAACACGTATTCAAGTTTTGAAGTTTCATTCTATAAAACTTCTCGCCAAATGGTAGATTACTTATGGTGTAAAGCACACTGTACCTCATGAGCTTAATATTGCTAATACTGTGCGCTTGTTAGTTTATAGTATCGTGAATTAATGTTAGTCTATTAAATCGATAAAATGCATGACGCGAGTGTTGAATCCGAGCCCATCGGTGCCCGGTGAATAAATGAATAGGAGAAAAAAGAAGAAAAAAAAAAAAAAAAAAAGATTGGAAAAGGAAGGGGTCCGTAAATTTCTAAAATTGTCGAGATATTTGAAAGTCAAGGCTCCATTTTGGGGAAAGCTATTTTCGCAAGATTTTGTACAAATTTTTGACACGATGTATAAAAAGATTTATATAATCTTGTTTGGAAATATATACGTGTATATATTGTGTCCACGGGCGCTCATGGGTTAAAAATCCATAACCGTTCGAGTGTTTAAGATCGGTTTGTTCGGATCGAACGAAGTTGTGATGTTTGTTCTCCTATTTGAGCGTTTCGAGCTGAATTTCCTGTAACTGCAGTTTGTTCGTGATCTTCGATGAGCCCGAACGTACGTGAGAAAATGGAAAACGAGGGAGCATCAGGACTGTGTTATCCGCGATATAGCGAGGAATACGATATTAAGCGAAATTTATTTTTCTCGTGGTTTACGCGTAACTTCGACGAATGACTCGCGATATTGTCGGTGGAAATTCGGTCAGACCAAAGATAGAAGCCTATTTAATGCGAAGAAGATAATTCGAGATGTAATCTTTTCATATTTTCCTATACGACCGTATGTAAGTTTTTCAGGCCTGTATTCACCGATTGTACCTATGCTGTAGAAGAGTAATAAGGAGTGAACATTTTTTAAAGAGATAGAACGATAAGTTTACAAGTAAATTAGATTAAATCGTGTATCAACTAGTTTACTAACGTCCACAGTGTGAATACTAGCTAACGAATTATTTTGATTATGTATAGAAACAAGAAAACGTAATAACTTTGGCTTTTGTTACTTTTCATCAGAATCGATAACCAGTTTCTCTTGTGATGTTAATTGTGAATACATGCCTTGCAAATATATGTACAATTGAACAAAGTAGTAGATGATACTTTCCTTTATGGATATACATACTTATCGTTGGAGCGATACATGTACATGATAAATGTGGATATCGATACAAATATGGAGTAAGAAATGAAATAAAATTGTTACGATTGTAAGATGAAACCAATGGCTTCTTATTCAATATCCGTTCTTGTTAACGCGGATCGTTTTTCTATTTTAGACATTACGCTAAAAAAAAAAAAAAGGAATACACAAACACGATATAAACGAGTTTTCCTTACAATCGTATCAATAGCAAAAAAGCGCGCTTTGTATAATATGGCTTGCTCGAGTTACTCGTACTTCTGTAACATTTTTTATAAAAGTGTATACATATTGCGACGCAGTTGAGAGAACAACGGTGAATTTGTTAATTTAATACATTCGATAATAATTCACAAAGATACTGTAAATATACACACTGAATTACATCATGCCTTTCAATTATATTATCCTATAACAATCATACCTGATATCTCGGTGTAAAATTTAAAAAAAGGACTCTATTCGAGGCGCCACGGTATATGAAATTAATCTGCTCATTTTTAAATCATTCAACGCTATATTTGGGCAACAAATAAACAATCGTTCGATGCTTTATATAATAAACGTTCTTATAACATTTATTAATAAAACGAACGAATAATATAACATATAAGCGAAGGATATATGTAGAGTTTGGTGCGATTTTACAGTCGTATTTACAAGGATGCAAAGATCGCTGGGACGGTTGCGCGTTGGGTTAGTGCGCAGGTCACGTGACCTCCTTTGTGAGCAGCTGGCGCTGTCGACAGTGTAAGTTACCTTCCCCTTCGACTAGTGGCCAGCAAGCTTTGGCTGCGAGAAGACGTGCGTTTAGTTCGTACCGCGACGATCGCATTATCGCGGCTACGCGAGAGACTCCTTTTCTCTTTCTCTCCCTCTCTCGCTCGTGTGTGCGCGCGCGCGTGTTTTCGTGTTTGTGTGTGCGTGCTTAATCTGTACGAGAAGTGGCAGTGTTTCTGGCTCGGCCGTAGGACCCGGACAGTGAGGAAATCATTCTTGAAATTCGGAAAACCGCCGAACAAACTCGGCCGCCCCTTGTAGCCGGAATCGCTGTGGCCATCGAGGACTCGACCGAGCCTTTCAGTGTTCCCTCGTTCCTTTCTCTGTTTCGCGCTACTGTGTTTCTTATGGACAAGCACCGCCCCCTTTCCACCTCCGTCCCTCCGATCGTAACGTTATGAGGCCAGCTGAGCGTAACTGACGGAGAAGAGGGAGAACAGGCTTGCGTGCGTGTGTCAAACATAACCTAGCATCGTTACCGTGGATGTAGCGAGAGTAAATCTAACGAAAAAACGTGACACGCGTCCAGTTTTAATAATTCCGCATTGGTGACATTCACGCATCCAATAGCTCTTCTGGTTTAGAAAGCGTATCGAGCGTCAAAGGATTCGGTGGGAACTACGAAAGTGTTGTGCTTCCTTTCTCGACACCACCAAGTAGAAACGTCCGAACACGCAACGCCCCGTTTACTATCGACAGTGCTAAGGGATACTTACACGAGGACACCGCCTCTACTCCGAAGGTTACCCTTCGCATGTATCGTTTTTGCCATAAGTCGCGATAAAAGGACGCGACCACAGCCGCAGCGTCGAGCGTGGTGTCACGAGTCCCCTTTGCCTCTCGTGCTCCTCAAGCTTCAGCCCTTCCCGCCGTACCTCGAGAGCGCGCGACATTCGAAACTGAGCTACGTAATATTCCATCAGAACGCAATTTGCAATTTTCCGTCGAAACTCGTCGATTCCCATTATCGTGATCGACGATCGAATCACTCGATCCAGGCAATATTCGCGTGCTTCTCGAAATATGGAATCGAGAGCGATATCGAGATCTATCGACTTCTAAATTGATACGGCGCGTCTATTAGTCAATCCTTCTTTGGATAACAGTGATCTTGCGAGAATCTTATCCAGTTTAATCGTTGAAAGCCAAAAAAAGTCGTTTTGAATGCTCTCATCGCTATCGTGGTGAAACGAAAACGAGAAAAAGAACTTCAAGTTGTGTCAGTGTCACGTGTGTGCCCCGTCACTGGGACGATAACGAGATATCTAATAGAGAAAGAAGTGTTTGATCGAACAGGTGAAACAGAGTGAGCAGGAAAAATCGAAACGGTCGGAAAAGAATCGACGAGCAGGAGAGGCGTGTCCCGGCTTCCCTGAAGCGGCAGGGGCCTTGGCGGTGGCGGTGGCGGTGAATAGGGAAAGGGTTGAGGAGGGTGGCCCCTAGGGAGAGAGGAGAGTTTTGATGGCAGTAGTTGGGCCCAGTCGGCACTCGCGGGTGTCCATGAGCGTGTCTATGTCGCTAATGCAGGGGGGTGGGGCGGGGGCGACAGGTGGCGGTGGGACAACGGGGGCCCACCCTGGGCAAGCGGTCCTCGCGGCAGCGGCCCAAGCACCCCCCACCTACTACCACCCTGCCGCTCCTGCGCCTCCGCCACCGCCGCCGGCCCAGGATCTCGTTCAGCCCGACAGACCCATCGGATATGGTGCCTTTGGCGTTGTCTGGTGAGTCAATTATATATATACCTATTTGCTTCTTTTTTTTCCTTACCTCGTGCTTCTTTTATTTATCTCCATGTTTTTTTTCGCGACGTCCGGACGAGTTGTATAAAAACGATCGTCATATAAAAGAAAATGATGTTCTGGGTGGGACGTAGATGGCACTCGTGTTACTTTTAAAAGTTGTTGTTTTAAGCATTGTAAAACTTTGTACCTACAAATAGGGCTATTACCGTTTAGTTAGTAGTAGAAATACGAAAAGATACACGAAATGGTACATAAGCTTCTGTTGTACGAACTACGGTCGCACGAAGTTTTAGTTGCACGAACGCGTTCTCGTAATGAACGTACATATACAGATATTTGTGACTGTTCAGAGGAAGAACTTGATAAGTCACATTTTCTATTTTGTACAGAGGATTAAGGATTACCAAAATTGTCTATATACATTTGGCTTTGGAAGTAAACACGTGGCTGTCTCAAAATTTCGTCAAATCATCGACTATTTTTAGGACGAACAGTTAGTTCTTTTGTATCATATCGTATTAAAATTCTCCTGTTTGTTCATAAAGAGACATTAAAATCGGTAAACAAAAAAGGAATCTACTTATCGTGTTTTTCTGCTGTGATCTTTACGCGTATGGAACACGATATGGAAACAACGTAAACAAGATGTAGCGACATGCTCGATTTTAATTTTCCGAACTTTGAAATCATTCGGTTACAGGAACTGTTTTATGCTGCATTATATTCGCAAAATAATCTTCCAACGTATCAAGTTCGTCGGTCGACAGTTAAATATTCGAGTAATTTTGTATTCCATTTTACTCCGCTCCCACGGGCTCCACGTTAAAACAGGAGGAAAAAAATATTAATTCGAATTGAAAATTCTGTCAGCAAATTTCACTGTGCGGCAATTCGCGTGCAGCATGTCGAAGCAATATGTAATTAACGTGGAAGTTTGGAGTGCGCGCGCGGCCGCGCTTTCGAGCTCGACAAATTTTCTAAACATTTTAATCCCGGGAAACGGAACGTTCGACTAATTAGCGCCACTTTCCACGTTCGCTACGCGTCGAACGAGAGTTCTCCGACGATCGCTAGAGAGTAAACGCACTTTCCTTCTTAGCGTGTGTATAAATCGTTGCCTCTTTTCAACCCTGTATAATTTGCGAGTTCGATAAACAGCTGTTACTATGTTTTTCCCCGTCCCTTTCGTGTCTATAATCCAGAAATTGAGTACGACTAGCTGTTAAAACGGCGTTTCGAGATATTCAACGTTGAAAGTTTCTTTCGCTTATAAAAACACGTATGATACGAACGAGAAGTCTATGCATGTATAATGTACACTTCATTTTTATTATAAAAATGTAAAATGATACAAAAGTACGATTATTTTACTTTTGGTAAAATGAAGAAGCCGGCTTTTCTCGTGATATTACACGTCGAAAGTAATTACACACATACGAGATCTCATTAAGATAACTTGTACTTTTTTGGATAGAAAACAGATACGAGGAAAGGATTTCATTTACGGTTTAAATTGATGCGGGGTTATCTCAAACATGGAAAAGATATTTATATAAGCGCATTTCTTTTTGTACATGAAAATTTGATTCTCAACGATATATTGTAATTTTACAGCGTTATTCTCGTTTAGAAACGATAGTAGCTCTTTTCTTGCTTAAATTTACCGTTTATCTAAGTGAATTATTACGGTATAGCGTATTGGCAATTTAGAGACGTGTATCGTAAATTACGTTCGTAGATTACGAAAATGTGGTAAAGAAAAAGTGTGCATGTTTCGAGAAGCTAACGATTTGAAATTATGTACACGACAGTTTCTTGCAAACATGCCACGAATAGAACGACGTATTGTCGTCGTGCAACTTGTTCGTTTGATTTATCTCCCTTTAAACTTTAAGCGACACGTGGCGCCCCATTAAATTTTATTTCTGGACACGTCTATCGGTCGTATCGCGTTCTCCGATGCTTCTTCGCGTTTCCGTGGGTCGTGCTCGGGCATTCGGAACGTTATCGATAATCCTGCATTTCGATAATCGACAAATTGGCGGCGGAACTCGATTTCGGGAAATTTTTACAGCACCCACACGCGTAGAATTATGGACACACGTTCCGGCTCATTTATTCCTGACCGGTTACCGATACTAGGAAAAATTCAATTCCTATCGATCGGAATTACAGACATTTTGGATTTTTATTCGGTTCAGCGGCGTTCATATTCCAGAAAGTATATACAGTGTGATCAAGTAATCATGGTGTAATTGGTAAGGGAGCGACTTTACAGGAAAAAATGAATCGAAGACGTGGAATAAAATTTTCTAGTAAGATCGACCAGGCTAATTCTTAACCAAACACGTTCAAAGTCCATTTTCTTGAAAATAACGGGAATAACGGGCCATAAACGGGGAAAATTGTATTTCACATTTTTCGTTTACTATAGCATGTAGAATATCCGCCTGTTGATTGCTTGCTCGTATTTGGTCGATAATTAGCCAACTACGCATATGCTAAACAAGTTTTCGAATTCGATTCGTATTGATTTGATTTTTCACGTAGGATTATCCCCCTTGTCAGTTATGTCGCGATTTTTGACGTACCCCGTATGCGTATGCGTACGTGTGAATCCGATAAAACGTATACTTTCCGTGGTAAGTGCCTGAGAACATAATATAAATGGCGAGTTATCCGTTCAACAGATATAATAAACTACTAGATCGAGTGTTAATTTATCTTACGGTACGAAGCGCCACTTGAACTTATTTTCTTTTAATTGGCTCGCGGTCAGCGTGCGTTTGGGTAAACGCGTGTTTCAGCGCGGTTAATTCTCCGGCAAATAATGGCAGCACTGGGTCTCTGTTTACGCGACAAGAGTTTGCTTTCCACTGTCAAGGGTATTCACTGGTAACACAGTGCTCGGAACGTTTTAATGGACACGCAATTATCGGCTGATTTCGATTTTTCTTACCAACCGTTAAAATTACGTGATCGTGCTCTGTCGTCGCTGCAACTAGCTCCTTGAGCGAGTTTAAATTCAATTGCCATTTGCTTGCACACAGTTTGCACGTCGCTCGCCTTGAATTGTAAATGGTTGTATTTCTAAATAAGCAAACTCGGAATCTGCGTATGTTTCTCAGAAAATGGTTTTCGTTCATGGTGTATTTCATACGGAAGGATTTCATACAATGGATGACAATACCGGCAGTTTTTTATTTATAAAGATAAATAAAATAGCTAGCGAAAATATTTGCACCATAACATAAGAGATTTTTACGACTACGCGTGTATTATGCAAACTTGTCGAAATTTTATAAAACGGAACGAGACAGCATCTATTATCGCGATTAATGCACGAATCGGCATGATCAAGTAGTCTTAGACGTAAATCTTTAGCGACACGTTTGCCACTTATCATGGGTGGTAATGGTTGATGCGCAAACAATTATAATCAACGATAAAGATGGTTTAAACATTGCGATGTACTAACATAACGAATATTTGGTCGTTCGAACGCTCTGCCGAACTTTACGAAGCGTGTGCTTGCGATAGATGTTCTGTAGCTTCTACGTACAATCTCAGTTTTCTTGCAAATCTTACCAATATAATAGTGACGATCGTGATTCATTTCAGTGGCAATGAAATTTCAAAATATTTCGTAAAACACAGGTGAAATATATTCACGAAGAGTTTCTACAATTTTCTTCTTCTTTACTCTACATATACATAAGACATTAATTTGAATGAAATTAAGCTCCAGAAAAAAGTTTGAAAATACAGAGGATGGTCGGTAACGACACGTCGCGTGGCGCTTGATTTCTTTGTTTACCGATAAGAGGCGAGCAAACAGGAAACGCGCCGGCTATTCGAGGGTTCGCGTGTCTCGCGTGCAAATGTTGCACGCCGCGGCGTAAATCGCCGATTTTCAATGGCGAGTGCAATACATAACGAGAACCGGCTGGTGAAATGGAGAGAGAGAGAGAGAGAGAGAGAACCGCGAGAGAAATTACGAGTTCGCTGGAATGTCCAATAAATTACCGATGAACGTAAACAAAATAAAGTTAACTAGTGTCGTAAGATAAAGCGCAGGATTACCACGGGGAGAAATATATCGTCGACAGTCGGACGTGTCATCGTTTCATTTACATACGGGGATTTAAAGCGACGCAGAGGCTCGCCAGAGATCGTTCCGGCCTTTCGTTGCTTTTATGTTAGCGATTGTTCCAAAAAATTTCCTAGACCCGAGAGTTCGTTTTGAAAGCATCTAGGTGTTGAAGTGGTCACCACTTTTAGGAAAACTCCACATCTGGATTTTTAGCTTTCTCAAGCGCCGAAGCCATCGACAGCATATAGACAAAAGAATAGTAGGAAGACAGACCATAAATAGTAGACGTTTGGCTTCGGGGTTTTCAGTTATAAGATAACACTGCTAGCGTGCGGATCTGGACCAGCTCAAATTGTATTCCTGTATTTCACTATTAAATCAAATATATATCTTGTATCTTACACTTTATCTACGCGTTTTTCTCTCTTTATATACCGAATAAGCTCAACACTAGGAAATACTTTCCGTGTCGCCTTTTGCCAACCAGGTAAATGAACAAGAGGGATTAGATACGGTAGAATATTTCCTTTCTTTTCTCCGTTACAGGTCTCGATGAATCATCGAGGTTCCTAGCGAAGATTTTGGTCGAACGTAAGAACGAAAAAGAAAGCGAGTGTAATTTAAGAACCACACAATAATTTTGTCGTGACCTGCGGTCGGTATAATTACCGTTAGTTTGTCTGAACCGGATGCCCGATGGATTTTGTTGCTGTATTTGGTTTATTGTCGTTTCTGAATAACCGTTTGGCGTTGTAAAGTCTGCCGGGTACTTTGTGTTTCACAGCCGTTATTTACAAGCTCACGAATTGATGTAGCGTGTTCTTAATATCTGTGTCAGTGGAATAACTGTTTCATTGGGATAATGAGTCGGTTTAAACGAATGTCGTAAATACGTAAATATGTCGTCGCTACGAATTGCCATAATACCTGGGCGATAAACCCGAACTTCTTGGATCTATTTGGAAGAAGAACCAGGTCAAATTTCTGTTGTAGGTTTACATATAACAATAAACATTTGTATCGTTTTCCGTCAAACTGCGATGGAAGTTACGTTTTGTACATATTGGTATTTATTTTATTGATTTACGAAGCTATGTTCTGATCTAGATCGAACGTTATTTTTTAATAAATCCAGTTCGCACCACTAAGTTTTTATTTATCTTGCAACGTGCTAGGAAAACATTGAATGAGATTCATTGATATCGATTCGTTTCGTTGATAAAACGGCGCGATCAATTGCTCGTTAAACGCATCTGATGCTACCTTTCAATTCGAATATCGTTTTGCACGCGACAAAAACTCGTCTCAAACGATGGAAATTTTCTTTTTGTATTCTCGTTGAATCGTTTTAATTTCACGGGCCAATGAGAGATATTGACGTTGTAAAAAATTTTATTTAGAGAGGATTCGCGAGTTTAAAGGGACGACCACGTCCCTGACGTGGAAAAATTGTATTTTCTGAGAATTTCGTAGGAAGAAAGCGCGGGAAATTTATTCAACGAGTCAGCAGTTTTCCGCGGCATGGAAAAGAGTGGTGGGAAAATGAAAGGAGGAGTGGGAGTCACCATGACAACCGCGGCATTCCAAGATAAGGAGGAATCGTGACCAGATTGCGTGTACGAGCTTGCATGTTTAAACGAAGAATGCGTACGGCTACGGCACGGTGCTGCATGTTGCATAATATATTCGCTTTTTAAATGACAGATATACGCCGTGACGTATCAATGGTCAAAATCATTTTAAAGACGAATACCTTAACAATTTAAATCGTAGATTTCTCGAACTCGCTACTCCACGAGGCTACGTTTGATTCGTAGTTTCCGATCATCTCGACCGAGTAATCAGATGTTATTATCCTCGAGAGAAGATCGTAACGTTGTTGCCATAAGTTGCTGGTTTCTCTCTCGAGCGTACGAAATCTTGCCTAGATACAGTGATTCGCGAGAGTATTTGAACATTCATCGTACGAAACGTATGTGTACGTATATAACGTACGAAGTATTTTGAGATTTTATTGCCACTATAACGCGACACGACTATCGCGATTATTACTGATAACATTTGGAAGGAATTTGAAAGTGCACGTAGAAGCTCTAAAATATTTGCGAACGAAGTATAAAAAATACCTGGTATATAAATTCACCAGCAACCTTACGTTCTGTTAATTGTCATAATAATACAACCAGCGTGGAACATTAGGAGAAAGCAAAGTTCAAAAATTCGAGTGACAGAATCGTGATAAAAGATCCATTGAAAACTATTGCGTTCCTCTGTTGCTTTTATTCCGTTTAACTCAATCGAGCGACTCTTGCTGTTTCAATACACGCGTATATGTACTTTTGCCACGATATTATTCCTCTTGTTCTCATTTAATCCATTATTTTCAGAAAATTGTCAATTTTTCACCCTTTCGATCGTAGTTCGAAGCTTTATTCGACATCCTTTAAAAAAAAGGAAAGAAAACAGATACGAATCGAAAGACAAAGGAAAAAAATACATATTCTTCTTTCGATTTCAATTATCGGTGGCGCACAATCGTGCAAGTGTAATCGACGACAATAGCCTGGGACCGGAAGCAGCCGGCATCGAGTAACCGCATTTAAATGACAAAGACGGTGTTTATTCGAAAAACGGGCTATTAACGTCAGCAACAGAGGGTTTGGCGGGGTGGGTGGGGGGTCGGCTATCCATAGGGAAAAATGTGAAAGCCACATTTTCACCTATTGTCGCGCGACCGCTTTTTAGCCTTGCGTGCACGGTCGCGAGGATAAGTGTTATTCGGATTTCATTCGCGTCCGCGTTTCCGTTGCAACATTGTGCCCAACCTGGGCTTTTCAGGGTCGTCCGCAAAGGATTGTTATTTCTGAACGCAGCATGGAACGTAACGCGGTAGATTCTCAAGTATATAAAAGGTTCGATAGGAAGAGCATTGTCGTATTGTTGCAGCTCTCTGTGTGGTTCAACGATGTACATTTTTGTTCAGGCCAGCGAAGTTTCGCTGTGGACGTTCCAACTGTTTCGAAACGCAGCTTCATCTACTTGGTTGTCATCGTGATTGTGTTAATCCTTCGCTTTCTTTATTCACGTTGTTTTGTTTCGCTTTTTCCTTAACGAAGTTGTCAAGGAAACAGCACATAAGTAACAGCGAAATATATAAATCAACGAGAAGTAAAGTCAAAGTAATTATCTTCCTATAGAGTCATCGAATAATAAGTATATTAAATATCAACAGACGATTGGAAATTAGATAATCTCTTGCGGAATATGTTGCTATAAATTTTGTTTCGTTGCACGCTTCTTAGACTCTTCGAAATCGATTCTCAGCGTGATAATGTAAAATGCAATCGTTCCTTATCGACGTATAATCGTCATTTGCGGTTTCGTAATTAAATTGTATCCTGAAACGCGATGCAAATGTCCGCATATTTTTAGTATAACTGCTCTTCGTGCTATAGGTATTCGTTTCGGAAGATTACAGGGACGAATTGAATTACCTACGGTAAAAAGTACTTGGAAATACCTTAAACGTTTTTTATGATATACCTGTTGTTATTGAAAACATTATTCATGAACGTTCGAAGGGTATAAACGAGCATTTCCTGCGCGTTGCGCTTAATTGCATATCGCAGTGTATAGAGTGTACACATTCATCACTGGAAAAAAGTATACTCTGTTAAGAAGCCACTCGTTATGTTCGAATTAATAAAAGCTACTCTAAATTATGCGCATTCGAGTAACTATCAATTTATTCGGCTGTATAAGCAACAAGAAACGTCGGAAATTAGAGTGGAGCGTGTTTTAAATAAGAATGCAAGAGGGTGCGTTTCATTTTCCATCGGTATTTTCAGGTGTGAAGAAACGAAACGTGTCGTTGTGTACCGTATATTCGTCTATCCGGATTGTTACGTCGCTGGAAATCGGTTTAAGCGGATTACACTGCGGACCATGTATTCGCGTTAATTTAACAACCACCTAGGGACGAACTGCGAATCCTGGCAGCCGTTATTGATTTATATTTTTCTTTTTATTTTTGTTTTTCGTTTTTCATTCATTAACCCATACGTCGATACTCCGTTGTCATTTTGGATATTTAAATTTTCTTATTTATATTACGATTGAAAATTTCTTATCTTCTCCGACAAATGATTTTTAAATTCAGTCAATTACTCGATATATCTCTTATCGATGTCTGCTCTACGTAAAAAATTTTGTTGCCAAAAGATAGCGAAATGGAAAGACAAATTCGATTACCGACATGACAAAACAATGCGCATTTTATAAGGAAAACCACGACTTTTCCGACTTTTATACCATTTCGCTACTTTATGCTAGAAAGAAGTTGATCGTAAGAACAGGAAAACTTTGGATATCGATATAAGAGCCGAACATCGTGGTACAATAAATTAATCGTAGACATAATTCATTGGTTGAGACTCGTCTTAAGAAAGAAAGGAATAAAGCCTGTCTGAAGAGTGAATTTCGTAATTGGATAGGTTTAATCGACGATTCACTTCGGTAGGAGAAACGACTTACGCTGTTCTTGCAAAATAGTAATCGCAGCGAAACTTTGACTGCTCCATCCCCGTTGTGTCGTTGAACTTTGGGCCAAGTCCAAAAAGTTGAATCGCCAGCGAGCGAAGAAATTGAATTTCCGCTCTATTGGCAATCTTTCACGCCCGTAATCCGTCGTTAACGTGAGTACGCTGCAGCATTTTCTGAATTCCTGGTACATTTTCCTTTAGAAATTTGAATTCCTCATTAATTTTCCTCAAGATTGGTATTTATAAACTGCACCCTTCTTCGTCATAGAGCAGAAATCCTGCAGAATAATCGGATTTGCCATTTACCCTATTTATAGTTCGTAAATGGACAAAGAAGGTCGTGAATCGAATTCGAATAATTTTCCTTGTAAGTATACATATAATCTGTACCGCAAAGTGTACAAGTACGCAATTTGTGAAAAAAGATGTTCGTCGATAGATATTTTTGTTGCGGTGGTTCAGTCGGAGCACGTATCATAGTTAATTCTTGTTTATTTCAGATTTTTTATCTTTCTTGCTGTCTTTAAATCAATCTGAAGGTATTTGCCGTAGAATATCTCATTCGGTTTGATATTACGTTTCAAAGATATACGAAGATGTAGTAGTTTATTATTCATCGAGGATGACTATGCTTGTTTGAGATGAAAAGGAACGTTTCTCGATCTGCGAACGAGGAAGCGCATCGGACTCTATCGCTGTCCTCAATTAACGCGTTATCCACCTCAATATCGAGAAAGTTCGTTGACCTGGGAGCTGTGTGCACGTTAGCCGATATCTGCGAGCTGCTTCTACTCTTTTTGGTGTTCGATATAGAAAAGGCAGATTTCCATATCTGTTTCGAAATCGTATCGATTCAAACGAAAATCCAGATTCTCGATTAATCATAAATATGCGCGATAACAAACAACAATGCAGGCGATGGAAGTCATCAAATATTCCCTTTCACGAGTAGTTTAATAGTCGCGAGTTGCGACGGAGGTTCGCAAAATTTTCTGCATCGAGGGGGTTGCATCGAGTGGCATTGTCGGCTCGAGTCGGTCTACTTTCAAGTTAAAAGAGTTCCCTGGTCGCTGCGATACGGTCCTGAACAAAGACCTCGCCGCTTCGCCGTCTGCTCTGATCCCGCATTCACGCGGCACACGTGCACGCGTGCGCGTGCATAAGGTGCCTCCCTTCGCGTGGGGAAAGGCATCTGCGCCCGAGACTGATGCTGCTCGCATAAAGGGAATAACTTATGCCGAAAGAACTGTGTAGCCACAGCGGCCAATACTCTTCCCCTTTGCCTTTCTGAATCGCTAATAGAAACGAGATGTTGGCGGGATGGCGCCGCGGCGCCCGTTCAATTTTTCCGATGGTCTCCCTAGGCGACCGATTCCAAAGACGTGCACCAGACAGCACCGATATGAGTATGCATTTTGCTCTTTCCAGTGATCGCGCAGTTCTTGGGAATTTAGATCTCCAGGGACTGTTGAAGGGGAATGATGAACGATGCTGGGGTGCAGGACGTGGGATCTTCTGGATAGTGAATTGATGAACAGAGATCAGAACGATGGTTGCAATGGCATATAAATAGTCTTTTAGTTGGAGGAGGATTTTTATGGGATATACGGGAGTATGTGGAAGGATTTTTTTAAAGATATTTGCAATAGATACGTATAATAAACCAGGTCTTAATAATAATCAGCAATTGATCTTCTAATTAGTCGAAGGAAGATTTTTAAGGATATATGTATATCGTAGAATATTATTTTTACATGTATTTTATCCGGGGAAAAAGAACAAAATTTTCTTTGCTTACGACAGACACGTGTGCGTAAAGAATACTCGATTTGATGCGCGATAGGAAATATGTAATTAGAGGTTTAAAAACGAGAACGTCGTTGATGTTGGTAATTGGAGCAATTGTTAGAATCGGTAGAAAGGCTAATTGACGGATGTATGAATGTTACTAACTGTGGGAATTTAGAATTGAATGGCAGAATTTGACACTGACCAGTGGGTCACGAAGAATCGGCATTTCAAAGCTTAATATGAAATTGATGTATTACATGTTATACCGTAGCGAAACATTCGAACGTGGTTGTATAACATCGATTGGCATATCTCCGTTTAAGAAACGAGGTGCTTGTTGTAATATTGATTTCCTTTCCAAGCGCTGTTGTGTAACATCCTACTGAATTGATACGTCACATTGATCGTTGCATAACGTTTGTTACTATTTCGATCAAAACCTAGCAGAATTTTTAACTAAAGTAACCTTTCCTTTTTTTTTCATATTTTCTCGAGAAAACAAATTTCTGCCAACATATACAGATTTATACCAAAAGTCTTTATCCAAATATCAGGATCTCGTATTAAATCATTTTAAAAAAACGAATTGGCGTCTTCTCGCGGCATAACGGGAAAGAATTTCCCATTGGGGGTTGATTGGAGCAAAGAAACGGATTGTTAAGCAGCTCGCAAACTTTCGTATATCCTTCTTCTTAGGTAACGGACTTTCGTCCAAAGCTATTCCATCTGACCGAACACGTAGCTTAATCGCCAAAAAAAAAAAGGAAAAAAAATGGAAAATCTTACCAACCATCGAAGTGTAACATTTTAATTGCGCTGTAGGTTCGTTCAAGTGGCCCCACGAAAAATTTCTTCCCCTTTTCCTCTAAACAAAGAGGAGAAAGGTTAGAGCCAACGAAATTCCTCGTGGTCACCATGAATAAGCGTGGGTTCTCTCTCTTTCTCTCTCTTTATCTTGATACAGAAAACCTAGCACGGGGATTCGCGTTCTGGTCGAGCGAAAACGATCTAACCGGTGCCAAAACGAGCCGTTTTCGCAGCCGATGACGCACGCATATTTCTTTGCACGTGTACTCGCGATTCATCGTTTCCGCGTATCGCAACGATACGCGCCACGTGTAAATCCGCTCTGCAATTTATCCTCCGCAGTTTCGAGCCGCGTGGAAATAAATTGCGATCCCGAGGTTGCTGGTTCGTGTTCTCGAGTCGTTTAACGTTTTCGGTGCGATCGTAAATGACGTTGTCTTTCGATATTTGGGGAACATTCTATTCTTGCGAATTGCTACTTAAGCATCGAAATGGCAGTTCTTGGAGTTTTGCAACCTTAAATAGAGTACACCGACGTTTATCGATATTCAAACAACACTATATCGAAATGTACAATTTGTTGCTTATCGTTAAGGGAAATTAAATCTCAACAAGTTTCATACGATATACGTAAAAGTTTTATTTGAAGAGTTTTATGATAAATGTTGGAATACTTTGGTCCGTCAATGTAGTGTACGTCTCTCGTCTTGAATGGTTCAAGACGTTCGATGACGTCGACGATGTTATCGTCGATCTTGCGGATGGACGTTCGTGTCCCAAACGCTTTTCCTTGCGGAACAGCTGTCGTCGAGCTGTTTGAGTTTGCGTTGTCGAGTTGCTTGTGTGATCGTCAGAACTGAGATCTCTATCGTCAGACCGAATGGAACGTCTGCCTTTACATCGAATATTAGCCATCACGAACGATATACTAGGTGCATGCAGACGTCTTTACGTGGAAAGTTCGAAATAACTCGTGCAGTTGAACATTTTTATGTCTTATAACATCGAACGTATTCGCGATAAAAGTTCGAATTCCAACTTCGGTTGCACACGTAACGTAATCGCAAAATATTTCTGTAAGAATTGAAACGTTTCCCTGACTTTTTGTATACGCACGCTCGCGACTAACAAAATTAACGTCGGCTGTCAAACAGTGACGATCGTATTCGAAGTGTCCTCGAAGTAGAGATGGATGGAATACGGTTGAAGTGAAACGAGTACGCGTGAAACGAGACGATTCTTTATCGACGTTTTATGGTTCCCTCTCGGTGGTCATTTAGCGACAAATCAGCAGAGACGAGTCGATAACGGGTCGGCGCGTGTCGAAGTCTCGTATAAACGTAAATCCAGACGATAAAACAAGGCGTGAAACGCGGAGCGCGAAAAGTGAGCGCCCGTAAATGATTAAGCTCGATACGAACGTGGTAGTAAAACTGCACTTTTAGAATGGCTGAATGCGCAATAGAGAAAGAGCTGCAGCTTATCCTAACGATCCCTTTCGCGATGAGATAACGCGACTGTCTTGAGCCCACCCGTTTTTCCACCGGCTTTCCTTTTGTTCCTCTTCTCTCCTGCTACCGTTTCAACCTTCTCTTTCAGGTGTTTTCTTCGCTCTTCTTTAGCAATCAGAACCGATCCTTCCCTCCGGCTCGTTTTCTCGACCTGTTCCTGTTTACTTTCCAACGAATCTTCTGCTTTCGAATTACTTTATCGCCGGTTTAGTTTCATCTTGGAATTGTCTGTTTCGCTCTGTAGACCTTTAAACTTCAAACTATCTCCTTTGCCTTTGCTTACTTTCCGCCAAACTATTTTTATCGTTTAACGTTGTTATTACTCGCGTTTTATGTCGTACGTTTCATCGGAGACGTTATGCAAGAATATGCATATGAATATGCTTATGTAGCATATGCGCAATTATATTAGATTAATATTATTCTGCTCTATCAAGTAATTTAATTTCCCCGATGGATTCTAACGAGTCAAAATTTGTGCTTCTTTCAACGTTATTCTTAACGTGTAACTGATATTATCGTAAACGAGTCTCTTTATCAATTTTCAAATTTGTCTGTCCCGCGCGTCTGACTTATCTCAAAGCGATCGATAATACCTTCCTCGAGCACCAATCGTCTTCTACACTCGCTCAAAATTTCGGTCCCAACATCATCAACAGGACAAACAGCTCCCTTAGATTTATCATTCGATTCTGGATTTCCGAAAACCCTTTACATTGAAAGCTCTCTACAATTCGTCAGTTCTATCTCGCTTGAAATACGCTTGTGGTTATGCGATCTCCTTGTGAATCCAAATACGTCCGGCTTATCGAAAGAACGTAACATAAATTTCTTGTCTTCTTGTTCCCGCGATTTCTATCAAGTTGTGCATTTAGTCGCTCAATTCAGACTCGGAACCACAACTATTACATCTTGTACTTTGCACATTGAATATGCTAACATCAGAGGATCTTCAAAGGAGTACATTTTCTTATATATCTGTATCTCTTCTTATGTTTCCTTGTACCGTAGGACTTTGTTGCCCGTGATTCGCTAAATAGATAAATAAATAAATAAAGTCGCCCAATTCAGACTCGGGACCACAACTATGAAATCCCGTGCTTCGCACATTGAATATACTAACATCAGAGGATCTTCAAAGGATTACATTTTTTTATTTTCTTATATATCTGTATCTCTTGTTATGTTTCCTTGCACTGCAGGGCTTTGTTGCCCGTGATTCGCTAAATAGATAAATAAATAAATAGATTCTTTCTCTTTGAAATCAATTTTCACCTTTACCTTCGACATATCGACTTCATTCGACCATCTTATCTCGTATTCCAAAGCTAGATCCACCTTCTTCCTGTGTTTTCCCCGTTTCTCAGGTAAGAATTCTCTTGCACGTCGATTTCTTTCCGCTAGCATCCGCTTCCTCTCCGTTTCTCGAAGCTCGTCCCTCCCCTGATCGTCCGGCCTCGTTCTTCCCTCCTTCGTCAGCCGTTTATGATATGCATGTGCACACACGCACGTGCACGCCGAGTGCAAGGTCCTAGCATTGACTGCGGACACGCCATTCGAGTAAATTGCACAAGCGGCACTCTCGTTCACCGACTCCGCTTCTGGCCGCGGATCCGTTCTCGTTTCGATGCGTGCCCACGCGTCAACCCGTATTCCGTGGACGATTAATCGCGCATGGAACTCATCGGCTGAGAACATCGCCCCGGGACTCGACTCATTAAAGGCCAGGCAGTGAAATATCGCGTAAAAGTTGCGTGGACGAAGAAGATTGTTGGGAAACGTAGATAAAGCAATTTATCTAATTGTTCTATCAAACTAGAAAAGTATATCGCAGTAGTTAGATACTTTGGAGCACACTGTAGACACGAAGGAATTTTTTCCGAATTTTCTAAAAATTTCATTTTGGACCTCGCTGTTGCATCTGTTAGGTCGTGTAAATATAGAAATATCTAGTTTTTAACTCATTTTGCATCTTTACAATACGTACAACGTATACATATCATAGTCGTTGTTCACATCGAGGAAGAATGAAATTTAAAGATGGAAATGTCGCAGCATAAAGGTTGACGATCGATGTAGACGAACAATGCAATTTTATTGCAATTTCGTTACGTTTATTAACATTTTCCACTTCGACAATTTTATATCTTCGA
This sequence comes from Bombus affinis, assembly GCF_024516045.1. Taxonomy (NCBI): domain Eukaryota; kingdom Metazoa; phylum Arthropoda; class Insecta; order Hymenoptera; family Apidae; genus Bombus; species Bombus affinis. Next base: position 13,682,490 of record NC_066348.1, on the reverse strand, counting down.
TAGCAGAATCGCGCGCCGTAAGTATCGCGCCGTTACAAATCTAAAATTGTAGAGTACAGCGTCGTCGGTGCAAAAATCCGCGGTCTACTTACTAGTAATACCTGTTTGAACAATCTTACCGCTGTTACCTCAAACTTTGACAATTGACGTAGATCTGACGATTTTATTATCGAAATTATTGGAATCGAATTTATATCAGCTTCGTTCATCGTATAAAGCATCGAGTTAAATCGATTATTACCATATAATTCATCTTTAACGTGTTGTAATTTTGGAGCAAATAATACATCTTCTTCGTCTCTCCATATCTACAGTTTTATATTCACGTTACGTTCATTAGAAACGTAAAATCGTTGAACAATACAGCAGCTATATCGGACTTAAGTTGGATCGTGCTGTTCGTTGAATGTCGTTGCATAAATCCTTCACGATGGACGGAATAATTTATAAGGACGTTTGGTTTCGTGATTTATTCGGATCCAGGTATTGATGACGTAGCCTGTGGCGGAAGGTACCTTAGAGTTTCGCTTGATGCTCGACAGGTATTGAACCAGTCGGTGGCTGTGCACAGGTGCAGGAATGATTCTTCATTGGCAATCGTCTTCCTTCGAATAACATCCCAATGCGGCAATATTTTCTTCCTTTCGTTCGATATTCATTGATTGCTCGATGTAAAATCTTTATAAAGTAATAATGAGAAAGATATGTTTGTCGTTAGTTTCGAGACTGTCGGTGTTGGAAACCGATATTTAATTCGATGGAACACTCGTACTGTGAACGAATTTATTTTTTAAATTAATCTCGATATCGATAGGAAAATTAAAGAATATTTCAGAGAGGTATCTTTCGATCGTTATCTTTATATCGTTTGTTTCGTATTGTTCGATACGCGATTAGCATTGAAAGAATTCATCGTCAAGTAATAGCACAGAGATTCGTCGGAAGAACTAAATATATTTTTACACATAACGTTTGTAATCACTGTTTCTCTCCGTATGTCAATTCGTGAAATTCATCGGCATGGTTTCTGAGCAATTCGTATATTGTTTGAAACATATGAATCTCATAGTTACACTTGATAGCGTAGTTATTTTATATAGAACACTCATTGGCGTGTCTCGTCGAAGTTTAACAGACGTGAAAATATCAAACTATTATCGGGACGTCAAATTTATCAAAAACTGAGTCATTAAAAATAGACGTTTCTTTGTACTTGAAGAGCAGATTATTATTAACCCTTTGCGGTCCCGTGGCGAGGCTAGTTCAACGTCAATACCTCATCGCGTTTATTTTTACCCCAAGTCCGATGGAACGTTGAACTTTCTGCGTATGATAAGTGCGGTTTAAGGACGTTAAAAAATAAGATAAAGTTTGAAAACACTTTATTAATACTTCATCGGCGAAGCACATCGATCGGCCGCCTAGTTAAAGCTTATATAAGTTTTAAAGTTAAGCGATCGTTTTTATCTGCGAATCACTTTGAACAATGAAATTAATCATTTTGATCGATCGTTAAAAAATATTAGTTGACTGAAAGAGGAGATTTGGTTGGTGGAAGCATGGCGCGTTAGAGGATTGGAATCGTTTCGAGGCTCTAATCCAGTGAAACGAGACAGAAATCCACAGGTTAATTAATAAAGCAGACACCCGAGAGCTGCTCGTGCACTCGAGACGAGTCGCCTCTTTCGCGATCACGCGACGCATTAAACGGCGATACCCTCGATTCAATACCGATAGTCGGTCCGATACGTGAGAGCTGTCGTTCCAGCTACCACCGATAAATAGAGGAACGAATCATTTCGTTCTCATCCTTCTCTATACGATCGTGTAAATGATTCTCCGCATGAAACGCGAGTTTTGTAGATTTGCTACCATCGATGCGTTTAAATTATCTACGAAAACTTCGATTTTTCCTGTTTCCATTAAAAACCGTTGCGTCTTATCTGCGGTGAAATTTTTCTTCGTTATCTCGTTTGGAATAATAGTTAGGTTAATAGATATGAAATCGTATTTTTCTTTTTCGAAAGTAAAATTTTGATTAAAATATTATTCCTTCAAGTACAAATAAAATATTATCATTCGATGGAAGAATCAAGCTTACGCAATGAATTAAGCTAAGTCTACGACTTAGATTGTTCGCGAATGCATATCGCTGCTAATCGGTATTTGTCCTTCTGCGAATTCTTCACGAAAGATAAAGATTGGCTGCGACAGGTATCTGCGAACAATTGTCCATTAGCGTAGACTTGGCTCGATTAATTTTATTAGTTTCTTTACATTGATGTTACGTTTATTGTACTTATATTAACTAAAATTAGTTGTCCAGTTTTATTCTATTTTAACGATTATCGATTTTAGAATTAAAACGTTGATGGAACAGAGCTGCGACCATTTCTTCATTTATTGTCTCCTTTTTCTCTCGTTCAATAATTTATCCATTAATTTATCCATAAAATCTCAAGCAAGAAATTTGTCTTCGAGTAATCTTCGTAACGCTTCTTAGAAAGAAATCGTAGGAATATTCCGATCATTCATCGCGACTAATAGCGACGTTTCAATATTTTCATTGTAAATCTGTTTAGAATTCAATATATATGTACTTAATTTGTACATAACAAGTTTGTTCTTCTACTTTGGTTTTTCGTTAAGTTCGTCCGTCAAACTGATGTTTCTCAGAAACATTCTCAGACATTTTATATGCATTGACCAAATACCTGGATAGTAATCGCATGCAAAGAACAGTATTTCTTACTTTAATATGAATATTTGCAGATTCAAAGCAGTACTTCTTGCGAGAAGTTTTTTGTTTTCATACCGATTAAACCGCTGTTTATCAGCAATTCATGTAATTGAGCATTCGTCATTACACGGCAGGAACCGTAGTTAGCAATAGCTAAGTAGCTTCAGAATAATTTGTAACCGATAATAGCAACGTTCGCGAACCTGTTTCTCCATGCAAACTCGAGCACGGTGTCACTTGGAGCAGCCATTTACCACGTGATTATATTTTAATTATCCTCGACTTTTACGTTTTTTTCGTGCTTAATAACTAGCTCGAAAATAGAATTAGAATTGAATCGCAACGAACGTTGCTCGATGACGAGCAACCAACAGTTTCACGTTGCTCAAATATTTTTGGAAGTATTTTTTAAAATCTTGCAGAATTAAACGTAACAGTTTTATTTAACAAAAATAGAGCTACAGTTTTACGGAAACGATATTAGATTAACCGTTTATAAGTTTGCCAGTTTTATTTCAGTTTAAAAAGATGAAAATCATGATCGAAGTTTTTGCGATAAAAGTATTAAGAACGCAGCCTTAAACGGTATATTTATTACAATTAAGTCAGAAATTACTATGAAAAATACCTCAAATAAAACAATTTAAAGAGACATGCGTTTAACAACAAAATAATACCAACTTCGAAGCTTGTTCAATGTAATTAAAGAATTCGAAATTCTAAAAAGATACATGTATTTGTATGACACGAAAACAATCGTGCACCCGAAAAAGATCGTCACTGCTTTTACATAAATCCAGACTCGTTCGATTGCACGAGAATCGAACCTGTCTGCTCAGTGAGCGACAGATGCGTTCGCTGTTGGATTATTCGTAGGTCCGCGGGAACGCCGTTTCCATGAAACGACGATTTCGCCCGGCTGTCTCTGGCACGTAAATAAACCAGCTGTTTGGAGATAGAGCCACGCGCCTACTCGTTTCGAACGAAACGCGTCGTCGATTCTCCTCACACCCCTCGAGACTTCAAGCTCGTGCACGAAAGGAATTCAACGTACATATCTACATACATATGCTTTTCTCTTGAAACTTCGCTTTGGAAATTCCATGGATCGACGGTAGTTCGATCTGTCGATCGAATCATCGAATTTATCTTAAAAGAGAACATCAGAATTCCAAAACGATTTCCATCCAGCTATCGCCACTCTTGCGTTCAAAGTTCCATTCATGGGAACCAATCGCAAAATTCATCGAGAGCAGTCCTGTTCTCCGAGCCGTTTTTGGTTGGTACCATTTCGAGAGAACCGACGACGGAGAGCAGCAGCATCGATCCCGGGCGAGACTGGTCCAGGAACGAGAGGGGATCGCCGATGAGAGACGGCTACCGAGAGAGGACGTGCTCTCTCGCAGGCAGCTGCACCATCACCTGCCTGGCAGCTGGTTCACTCGGTAGACTCTTGCCCGCGGCCTCTGCTTCTTCCACTATACCGACGAATTTCATCCAGACGTCGTAAGCTTCGGTGTGAAAAACAAAACGACTCAGCTCGAACCTTGTAGCAAGACGCACGATCGCTTGAAAGTTGGCCTTTCAGATGTTCTTTTGCTTTTTGTCGATTTTTAGAGTATTTAGGATTGTTATAGGAATGTCAGACGTAAGGGTGATGTATGATAGGTACTTTACAGCTGTGATTTAACGATGGAGAGATAGGATTTCTTAAAGAATTAATTAGCTGTTAGTCTTGTTAGGAATAATTCAATACCATAAATCTTGATCAGGTATTTTAATAATTCATGGTGACACTGGTAAAGGTGAAATTAGTATCATTTTCATTTTTCGATGTGATTATGTATCTTTGGTGTGAAAGGAAGAGATAGGGTCCCGTCTGGTTTGTTAAAACAACGTACTCTTTCGTTTTATCGTTTTCTTAATTTTCTTTCAAATTCTAAGGCGTGTAAAAGACGTATAGTTAAGAGAAATATCTGGAAGAAGAAGCTTCTGGTATTTGTAGCGACGAAACGAATATTAGTTATTCGTCTAGCGTTTTGTTAAATTTTTGGAGCGTTCAGAAATTTAGGATTGGAGACAGGACCAGGTACATATTTTAGAAGCTACAATGTTTAAACGTTTTTGCTATATCTCGATGCAATTTTAATATTCATCACGTTGGAATGCATCTTGGATCACGTGGACTGTTATCCGCGATACGTGTGTCACCTGATACTATAAACCACTCGGTTAAAATTGCAAGACCAGTCTTTGTATAAGAATCGTGCTTGATAAATGCCTCTGCAACGTTCTCTGATCATAGCTATATATCGTATTATAATCGAAATAACTTTATTAAACGGTCTCACAGGTTTGAAACCTTTCAAAATCGTCAGATAGAGATCCAATTTTTCCTGTTCAATTTCTATCGACGATTCGAGAAATTAATTCGCAGGAAATCTCCTATTGTCCAGTAGGATTGTGCTCTATTCTGAACCTATCGGATCGATCGAATCTACCTGGAAACGGTAGAAAATGAGAAAGTCGTGTCGACAGGCTAAAATGCTGATTCGATCTTGATGTTTCTACCGGCTATTTCCAATTTGTTCGATCAAATTCGAAGGATATAATCTACGAATGAAAATAATGGAAAATGTTACGCGATCGCCTTGCTCCACGATGTTACGAGCAAATATCGAACGTTTCGTGAAATATGTAGGTGGTATTTACGTAACAACGTAGTTTTAATTGTAGGATATGTAAGATCAACGTAGAATATGTAATAAGGTATAGAAATAATTACACGCGAAGGATTAATGCGATGAGCTAACAGCTTCTTCCTGAAACTCTCAAGGAATTTGATATGCAAAAAATTTCATATCATTTGCGGCACAGATCAGACCAATCTGATCGACCTTGCCATAAAATTCTCTAAAATAAAATCTTTCTGTAAGATAAATCTGTGAAACTTTTAAAAATATCATTTTTTCACTACTCTGGCGAAAAACTATGGTTTGATCGTTTTTACCAGTATATAGTCAACCATGTAGAAGGCAAATTGAGCAACTTGAAAATTGCGAAGCTGAAAAGGGCGATAACATTGGAAAAATTATTCTTTGCGATCTATCGTGTGTTCTTCTAGAAGGTTTATACCGTAGTCCCAGTTTAAATTGAGAAAAATTGGGAACACCTTGTATACTGGTTGGAAAATGTGCCACGGACGTAGCTTTTAATTTACGAGAAAGTTTGCCAGATGGACAGGTGATGTCGCAGCTGCTCCTTGCAAAGCACGCGACTCCTTATCGTCTCGCGTGGTACCGTCGTACCATTCCGAAACCCACGTTGTCAGCCTCTTTCCACCCTTACCTTCTTTTTCTCTTGCCTGTACGCTCGTTTCTCCTTTTCTTCTTTTTTTCTTTTTTTGTGGTTGGAATCGGTAGAAGCGTAAGAGAAGTAGTCGACGAGGCGGCGGCCACGACAAGTGCGTAGAAAAGCAGCAGCTAGCCACCTTTTGCATACACAATCTGGAAACTTGTCACGCTCTAGATACGCGTGCGCCTTCATCCTACTAAACTGGATATTCCGACTGGATGAAAGCAATATCGCAGCTCGACTCCTCGGCCCGAAACTGGAAACTGGCTCTCTCAAACAACTGCTCGATTCAAGTCGATTCCACGGTTCGAATCGGTTATGTTCGCGCTTTGTTCCACGTTATGCGAAGAAATTCGAGCGAGGAACGGGCAAGTTTCGAAGATCTGGTCGAAGAAAGAACGGTAAAATGTATCGTTTTGCATAGAGAAACGAGTTTTGTAAATAGTGGAAAGCAAGGTAGCTTTACGAGTAGTTGTAGCGGAATAGTTGTTGACAAGAAGAGAGTGTGAACAGCGATAGGTAGGATGTTGATTTTTTAAATAGAATCTCGTTACTCATCGCAGTTTTATTATTATTATTTTTATATTGCTTTTAATGGGATCTTGTTTCTTGGCTGGTCATCGAGGATCGAATCTCGCGACAGCGAGAAGTTATATCTTATCCGTTCATCAGAAATTTTCCAGATCTTTAGATAGAAACTTACGTCTCATCCTATAAATAGGAATTAAACACACCGAGCCTCTGATACTTTCAAGCGACACTGCTTTTTCTTTTTTGTTCGGCCATCTTTTCTCTCATATCGTAAATCCTCCTGATGGATACCAGAATTTTCTGTTTGCTTGTACAGTGATGTACAGTTTGAAAATTATATTTCATCCACTCGTCAGATATTTTCAAGATCTCCTCGTAGATAGAAACTAGAAGACTATAAACAGAACTTCGTGGCACTCGAACCTCTTCAACGTTCACGTATAGAAGTATTTAAATCTGTCGACGAGAAAAATCGATATCTCGGAACTACGATGCTTGGAACGACGAATGCGTAGCAACATCCGTTGTCCAGTGTACAGACTCGTCTTTCGTCTCGCTTCATAAAGAATCAAATATCGCGACAGTAAAAATATGCTGCGCGCAGCTTGAAAATTATATTTCATCCACTCATCAGAGATTTCCGCGATAGAGCCTTAGCTCCGCGAGCAAAAATTCCAGGCACTCGAACCTCTTCAACGTTTTAGACCTTTCTCCTGGAAAAATCGATAACGATCTAAAATCGCCGCGCTTATTTTTAATCGAGCGATCATTTTTCCTCTCGCGTGAAAACGAATCGAAGCTGGGTGGCGACGCGGCGAGAGTTTGCTGCGTGCAGCCTGGAAATTATATTTTATCGTCACCCCGCGGCCGGAGTTAAACCACCTACATGACAGGAAGCCGGCGGAGCATGTGTTGCGGGTATTTCCGGTGCGACGTCTCCCCTGCGTGCGTCCCACCCCTCGTGACTTTTCGCTCGCCGCGTTTGCACGCTCGCAGCTGCAGCTGCTTCGAAGAAAAATGTTGCCTGGCCCTGTCTGCACCTCTCTTTTTCTCTCTGTAGATTGGCTCGTTCCGATGATCCTTCCTAAACCCGTGAAGATAAGTGTCCGACAGCGACAAAATCATCTCCTGCTATCGCAACACTTACGAGATCTTTCCTCCTATTTGTTATATGATGGAATCTTATAATAGGCTAGTTCGTTTCTTGTAAGAAGAATTTCTATTTAGGAGACGACATCTCTATAGAATTTGTTTCTAACACATTCTTCACCGCATTTGCCAATCTATTTCGCGCATTTTTACGTCAGCGGCGCAAAATGCGTCAAGCCGATAATCCGATAAAAAGACTTTCAGACAAAAAGTAATTTATTAAAGTCGTGGCAAATTTTTATTCCACGATTCCGTTAGAAATCGTATGAAAATTCTTCAACGAAATGGGAAGAAGGTATCGACGATAGGTAAAACATCGGTGTCAAAGTATATTCGAATTCGCGATCCGGTTTCATCTCTTTCAATCGAAGCCAGATGAACGTGACGAGAGCTGCGCGGTGTTTTAATCTCTCATGATCGAGAAAACGCAATTTCATGGTCGCTTTTTTTTCCTCTCATCGAACACGGTTAAATCGTTGGTTTAATAGAGGCGCTCGCGCAGGCACGCGACAGTTTTTCAGTTTTCCACCGAGTGGTATGTACATACACATACGTGTACAGTGTACACACATACGTGTACGTATATGCGCAGCTGCGGAAGAGAGGAATTTGTCGAAATTGTATTTCCGTGTAAAACGGTGCAGTTTTTCGTTCCCGTTCGCTGGCCGGAATGAAAAAGTGCAAAGAGCAATATTTACCTTTCACATCGATGACCACGCAACGCGATATCTAATGCCAATGATCCTTCAAATATTTGCCAGTTAAATTATTACATCCTATTTTTTTATTTTTATTTCAATTGTGTCGCGACTTTTCCTGCTTTTATATATATATATATATTTTTTTTTTTCTGCTCTGCTGTTTCTGGTTTTAATTTATTGCCGGAAATATCGCTTGAATTCCAATTAGTCGAATAATACGTGTGGAGAGTTGCAGCTCGATAGAAATTACGTTTGCTGTGTTATTTAGGGAAGTATTTTTCTTTTCTTTTTTTTTTTTTTCGATCGTTCGTAGTAAAAATTTTTGTGGTCACTCACTTTGTCGTTTCACTTTTTTTTTTTATTTACTAAGCGAGTAAATCAATCTGGTGTCTTCCGTAACGAAAATGAAAATTTTATCTATGAAAATCTATAAAACTAGATAGATATGTTTCGCAAATATCGCAGAAACACTTAAACGGTTAATTATTCGTCCAACGTAGCTATTCATGCTGCATATTAATTTTTTTATTAAATATATATCCCTAATAAATACCTTACGACTGCTGTGAAATTTTGCCAATACGATCATGATACTCGGCTCTCGCTACAGTGCCAATGAAATTTCTACACTTTTTCATATAACACGCACATAATATCTACATAACAGTTTTCTATGATAAGTGTTCCAATACTTTGGCGAGCCAGTGTACTCGGTTAGAAGAACGTCTGTTCACCGGGACAAAGAGAGGGAACGTTAAATTCGCAGGTTTGCTCGGAGGGGGCTGAAATCGGCTTTAGAGACGGCACGTGTAGTGTTTGCACGGGTTACCGACTGCATCCCTGTGCACACAATTCCGCCCCTATCAGAATCGAGAGAGCCATGGGTCGTAGCACGTAAGAGAGAACGAGAGCGAGAGAGAGAAAGAGAGAGGGTGGTTCGACGCGTTTCTCGTTCGAATAAATTTCTGCGGCTACGTTCGATATCCGTCGATCGAAAGTCGAAACTACGCAGCGGGGAGTATTCGATGCTGGTCGAATATCGAAAAAACGTAACGTCCTGAAAAATACGTTTCTGTCGTTTTGTGGCTTTTCTCACTTCTTTTTTTCTTTTATACGGTATACGGCGATACGTTTTGCAGTGACGTAGAGAAGAATCGACGATCGAGAGAGAATTTTTTGCGTATGGGAAGAATCTAGCTTTTACACGTTTTAGAAACGATTAAGGAAGGTTTTGGAATGATAAAAGGGATTTGATGTATTTTTGGGAATAACGTGTTTGGCGAGGAAGCGTCGAAGGATTTGCAATGTGCATCAGATGTACGATAAGCTTGTTACATTGGAATATAACATAAATATATGTTACAGCCAACGGTATATCAAAGCAAAATTCCCCAAACGCGTGTACTATTACGCGAAACTGGATGATTTGAAGCGTGAAATGTCCCCGTGGTAACTAAACGTCTATTGTAAAAGACAATCTTACTTGTTCATTGTTACGCGAAATACGTTGCTACTACATGGAAACGACAGTCATATTTTTCCAATTTGCGTGCTGTTGCATCAAATTCGACGAGAAAGAGTACACAACGTTCCGTGATTTCAATTACAGTTGTTACGAGACATTTATCTCAGAAAGTAGAACTTCGTTTATTAATTATTCGACGAAGCAACCTATGATCGATAATTAATCTAAACAACAACCAAACTTGTTCATAAACTTCGAGAACTTGGAACATAAAAAATCTCAATGATTTCGAAAATGATAAAACAGATGATTTAAACAAAAAGAAAACAATTCATCGAAACGACGCAAGACTTCTTAATTCTGGAGTCATACGTGACACGAAAATGGAAAAATCGGAGCGTGGCGTTTTAAAAATGGTTTTAAAAATGGTTTTCAATTTCTTTCCCAGCGAGCTAGCGCGCAAATTAGCGGCCGTCTTTTACTTTCTTTCGCCGGACGTGAAAATTTCATTACCTGCCGACCTGTCGCCAGAACAGGTTGTGTACGGTATCACGGAAAGAAGGATAGTGAAACGACACGGACGACGAGGGTAAAAGTGAATCGCGCGCGCGTTTTCACCGAACACAAAGCCATTTTCTTGGAAACGGAGTGCCGGTCAAGGCTCCGTTCGTAGATGGATCCGAGGGATAAGGCGTGATTTAAGAAGAAGCCACGGAAAAGATGGAAATTTGGGTGCGAGGCACGGTCTTCCAGACGCTGGAGATAGAACGTCATTCGAAAAATCGCGTCAAGGGCATCGTGATAGCGAAGATTCCACGGCCAGCTGGAAAATAATGGCGCAATTATGCACGGAGGTATCACTGGCTGACTTCCAGTGGAAACGGTGCTGAATTTCGATTATAAAAGTTTGAAGAAAGCCTCCGACCAGCGATGAAGTTGGTGAATCACGATGAGTCATGAAATTACCATTTTTGGAACGGTAGTTTCCAAGCTTTTTATTATGTGCAAATTACATTGACAGTTCGATGATCATAGTTTTCTAGCAAGATATAACTTCCATTCAGAAGGAGAGAACTTTGCTCGCTCGATATTAATAATCTCAATTGTAATTATCATAACTCAACGGTTGAAGTACTGGATAATAACAGTGCTGGAAGTTATTTAATCGTTTATTTCAGTACTTCTTATATGATAGCTGCCAATTGACCGAAGTATCCCCATCACAGGGTAATTCCAATCGTTTTCTCATTTTCGATCATGTTTCTCGCTGGACCTAAAGCACGTGATATTTCCTTATCCTTTCTTTGCTGCATCAAGAACCAACAGTGTGTTTAAAATATACAACAAGTTTCATTATTCTACGCAAATGTACAAAATTGAATATCAACGTGTTGGATCTCACATGACTGAAATAATCCTGCCATACTATATATATGATATATATCCTGGATTTACCAATCGAAATGGACATCCGAGAGAAGGTGAAACTAGCTGGCCGGTTCGCCTAGCCTTCTAACGCCTAGTTCTCGCGTTCGACAGCCGATTGACTGTTACCCGGCGACCTACCTGCCGGGACAACCTTGACGTATTTCAATGGACAAGCCGCACGGCGTAACCAGTTTCTGCGATAATGCTGCACGGACTCCATAATCTCGGCCGTAAAAGGAACAAAGCAATGGTGTCAAGTCTGTCGGCGACACATCGTGCGCGCGCGCGTCGTGTCTGGCAGGTGCACATCGTGGCCAGAGCAGAGAGATGCCAGTTGTTGCGTCGAGTTTGCAGCGGTTCACCGGGTCTCTTCTTCCTCTCCTGTTCCTCGTGTTCACCCGCATTGCGTGCGACCGCAGGTGCAACTGCACAACCGGCACAAGCCGCTTCGCGCAGATGCGCCGCGTTCGACCGGTCGCCGATGCAATTTTCTCCCCTGAAATCGGTTTCTTGCCTCGTTTCGCGCCATAGAGGCGCGCTTAGCTTTTTTCTTTCGCGTTTCTTACGTCTTTCTCGCTCATTTTGGTTCGGCCAAATTCGCTTTCGGTGAACGATTAACCCAATTGATGACTGAAATGGTTTGGGCCGAATTTGCGTTGCCTCGTCCAATTTTAATTTGTATACCGTGCGTTACGATAGAAGATAAAAGTTAATAACAAACCAGGGAAAATAAAACCACCTTCTGTGCTGGATAGGAATAATCGTTTCGAAATTAAGATTATGGTCGCTGTACCAGTCGAGGGTTTAAAATACGTAGACCGCGGATTTTCGCGTACTGGAACATCGCAGAAGATTCCTCATGAGTAACGGTTACTATACAAGACATTTAGAATACCGAATGGACGTGATACACTAATTTGCAGAAGATTATTATTGTTTGATGATATGATTGCTTGATCGTCCGCATTGTCACGACAGAATGGCTCAATTTCCGTATTAAATATAACGTTAAATTAACGTTAATAATAAAAGCGTACATACCCAACGTACGGTCTGCGTTTTTCACAACTATATTGTTAAATTTTATTCTCGAGATAGTAAAAACGGTAAAGCCTCTAACAGAAATGGCTAGGATCGAGAACTAGCGATATCGACTTAATCGCAAAACTAAATTTGCGCATCGCTCTAATCGAGGCGGCGTGGCGTGGCTAGCAACCTAGTCAATTTACGTACCCGACTGAATATTTATTTCGTGGGATTTGAAGGAAAGTTTCGGACAGCGATGGTAGTTAGCAGCGTACGCGGGCTGCGAGCGTTGAGCAATCTCCGGAGAGCACAGCCGGCTCGCGAAAGTAATTAAAATCGCATAGGACACCGGGTTTCGCTTCTCGCAGCAAACAACGTAAATGGAGAAGAGTTGAGCGCTTCGTAATTCTTCAACCCTAGAGAAATCCTTCGGTTTCCAACACCGTTTCTTCCTACCATATACTTTGGTAAACTTTGGAACTTTCTGCTCTCTCTCTTTTTTCCCCTCTTACAAATGAAGATTTCTGATTCAACGACGGAAAAGTAGTAGACTAAATAGCGGACTAAAATCGTTTGCCGGAAAATCAAAGAAATACAGGCGCTGTTGACTCGAACTTTGTTGCAAAACTTTGCCGAAGCAATTTCGCCAGCAGTTGTCAGCAAAATGTTTCAGCACTTTCGATCGTGCTGTAATCGAACAAGCGTCGAAACGTTTAAAAATTGAATTCCTTAGGGAATCGATTTTTCATCCTTCTGTTTCTTTTCTGTAACTTCTGCAAACGTCTATCATCCGCTCATTAACCGAATTAAAATCCGGTAAATACCATGTAAATACCTGTGCAATCGTCGCAGAATCCCATGCAAGAAACTTTCCGCAAAACACGAGGTCTTATTCAGCCCTTGCCTGGGTTGAGAAAAGTGAAAAAAGAAGAAATGGCTCGAACCGTGGAGTACGGGGACAGGAGTTTTTTTTCCCAAGAATCCTCCGGTTTCCACGACGATTTTCATTGTAGTTTGTATACATACAGGAGGAGCGACGGTGCACGAAGCAGAAGAAAAGCGAGCTGCGTTGGGAGAGCAATACCGTGACGGCCACTGGCCTTCTTCATCGTTCTTTATTCTTTCTCAACAACTGCCGTCTTCTCGATCCCTTTTCAGCCCCCCTCTGTCTACAGAGTGTTTCAAAAACTTAGACTTGACGAACATACGAGAGTCTTTCGGAAGTCACTTATGTCTCTGGCTGTACCTTTTTTTAATTCCTTAATTTTATAACATAAATACACGATTAACGTTCGCTTCTCAAAAAGCAAATCACTCGATTCCGTGTGTTCGTTTATCGCAAGAGAACCATACAACTAATAGGAAGTTTTATGGTAAATTTAAAAAAGGATGTTCGTAACGTCGTTACTTTTCCGTATTTTAAAAAGAAAATAAAACTTTTCAATAATTATGGACTTGATCAATGCCGCTTTAAACTTTGTGAGTTGATTCGTAATCCGTTAATTCGCTATTCGCAACAATCGACGAGAAAAGCGACATTATTCGACGAACTGATCCAAAGATAAACATTAATTCGTTATTTAAGAATTGATCGATTGAAATCGGATGGATGATTCATCGATGACCAAGGTGCTGTACGCACGTACACGCTTCCTAACATCGCCTCCAACTTTTTGAACATCCTCTACGACAATATCATCCCATCTTGATTCTTCCGTTCCTCCTGGTTTGTCCTGTTTCGCGGTGTTCTCTTTTATTCATCCATTCGGTTCGCTTGCTTTCTCTTGTTAGAGACATCGAAGGGTCCTATGGGTCAGTTACTTCTTCGTGGCTGTTTATCGCTAGCTATCGCCGGGATCTCACGTCCGCGGTCTTGTGTTTTATTTCCCTAGGGAGAAGGGCTGGTCCTTTAGAAGGGAGCTTTAATAAAGGAATCGAGCGCCACTTTGTCGAACGATCGCACATTCGTTCGCGTTCTTTCTCTAGGATGGGCATAAATTCGCGGTGAATAAGCTGCTTGGTGCTTCTTCGCGTTGCAAAAGATGCCTGTAAGGTGTTTCTATCAAACGACGATAATTTATAGCAATAGATCGATTTTTCGAGATTCGTTCAGGTGAAAATGGAATCAGACTCGTGGATCGAGTATTGCGTTTCGATAACAGAGGCGTTGGAGTAAGAGATTCCTTTTTACGTATAGATCAGTTGGTTAATGTTTAATCTTTCCGATGTTTGTCTTGTATATTTTTTACAGACGGTGTGCATAGCTATTTCTAGCCGAAGAACTGGATTAGATATTACGTGTCCATGAAATAAGTACCAAGGAAATGTTAAAAAGGGAAATAAAAAGATAAAAATGATAAAGTAACTTGGTCGTATAAGAAACACATCGTATCTATCGGATGAAAATTTCTATTACTTCGAATTTGCTAGAATCTATTCAATACGATGCGCTTTAGGAATTCTTCGAACGTTGACTACGTGAAAAGCGTTGGGGAAAAACCGACTAACCGGATTAAGGAGACGGTAATAGATGCTGCAGAGGAGCGCGAGCGTAATTTTCATTTGGTTTTTTCATCGTGTACGCGAGCTCCGTCCTGACAAATGGAAAGAAGGTCGACGCGATTGCGAACCTGCTTTCTCTTTCTCTCTTTCCCTCGCTTCGCTTTTCTGTCCTTTCCTAACTTATTTCCTCCCGCTGTCGATTTTCTTCGTTCCACCGTCCTTTCTCTATTTTTACACAGCTCTAACCTCCAAACCGTGAGAAACGACTGCGCGAGGTATATGCAGACCCTATCGTCCTTCTTGCTTCTAGCCGATTTTCATCTCGTCGTGAATCGAGGACGTTTCCGCGATATCTGTCTTAATGCTGGTTTTGCAATCACGTTGACGTATAGGGTTGCGATCGTTTCGCAAAAGTCGAAAGACATTGTAACGATCCCTCACTTTGACGTGTTCTGTATAGGCTTCTTCTTTATTCGACCAAGTTTGCCAATTGTTGGAGATTGATGTCGAACGTAGTTCTGCCTCTATCGACGTGTTAAAGTTGCAAATTGACGTTGTCCGTTTCTGACGTCGTATGCCATTAATATTACATCATTGATATAACACGCTGTTACGGTTTGATCCAGTTCTATGCCTTTTCTGATTTACAAAAGTTAAAAATCATTCTTATCGGAAGGCTTTGCCTGCTGGCTGTTCTTTATTCCGAGAAATCGAACAGTATCGTCGGTGTTCTAGAGCGAGTCGATTGTTTCGGACGTAGTATCTGGCTGTCATTATATCGCTACGTGTATTTCTAAATGTCGTGACGTACCTGTGAATTGACAATTTTTGATGTACAAGGTCGTTGTATTTATATATCCCGATAATTGCTAGGAAAATAAGTAGTTATTACAAACCTTCGATTCAGTATACTTCGTCCTTCGCTTCAGTGAAGTCACCAGGCTGTCGATGATGCAAGGATTTAACGTATGTGCATTAGTACATGCAAGTAGTAGAGAGTACAGAGTCAAACTATGTTGAAGTCCAAAGTTGAGCCGTCGATGTAGTTTTTTGCACACGCACTGCTGGATATATACATACACGTGTTGTCTCGTAGCAGTAAAAAGATATCGAACATTGAAGTACGAGGTTTTTCTATTTTTCTAAGTGTTATTTGTAAACGTTAACGAACGTCGTTTAATTCGAACAAATATTATCCATGCCAGAATCTTTTAACATATTAGATCTTCCTTGCTTTTTCTTCCCTTTAATTTATATCATCGTGGACTACAGAGGTCATTCCATGGATAATTTTGATTTATCGAGGTTGAAAGGTGCAAGTAACGTAGATCGAAGTCGATAGTCTTGAATTATAGTCCTCGATACGTGTACTGACTCGCAGAAATCGAAACGTACGTACGTATCTATGCTGCCGATCTTTGATACATCAGGTTACTCTATTTGCGCGTAATAATTCCGTTTCCTTATTTGTAGATGTTTCTAATTATCAACGATGCAAACTGATATTACAAGTCCTCGGTACGCGTCTTGATTAACGCAAGTTGAAAATAGTTGACGCGTTTGAAAATTTGCACGAAACCTAGAGCTGTTTATTTGAAAAAGTTAAAATTGGACAGCTTCTTGGAATAAAGTTTAAAGTCCTTGATGCGATAGCACGTTCTGTGGTTTAAAAAATCGTTTGACGCTTCTTTATTTGCAGTTGAGAGTAGGTGACGTCGTAGATCTAAGTTGAAATTCTCAGACGTAGTACGATAAAAGATCCGTACGATCTGCGAGCCAAACACGTAGTACTATGTACGTGTTTTCGTGAGCTATACTGGAAGTACCGGTTTTTCTGCTTACCCTCGCGTATATTTAAAAAGCCAGATAATTACTGTGAACTTACGTTCAGAAGTCTTATATTACAATGTATCTTTTTATCTATTACCGAGTCTTCATTGCATTCCGAATTAACATATTAATTTAATTCTACTGTATGTAGACGATTCTAATTAAATTGATATTACGAAAACAAATAGAATCATCTTCCTATCTTAATGAGAGCGAATCGAGAGAATCGAGAGAACGACGAAACCATCCTCTAATCTAAATGGTAGTAAAAGTTCCTAACGCGTTTCTGATAATTACAAAAGGCCGAACCTATAACACGTTCCCTTTTGGGAAATACGATGATCGTAGCGTTAAAAATACATCGCATATTTTCGAGAATGATGGAATACCAATAGCTCTGGAAACTTTAGTTGATCAAGAGACAATGTCCCATGTCATCGATCTCGAATCAAAAATAACTGTAAATAACGTCATTGTGAAATTCTGGTGTACCGGTTGGAGAATCGCACAGCGGTACTCGCAACCGAAACGCTTCTATCCGTGACGCCCACTTTCGCGCGACGCCTCTTCGTCTCTATTTATCTATAATAACATTAATCAAACCGTCTTTGTGTTACCTCTACACGAGATCCAGCGTGTTCGAAGAATTTAGTAGAAAAAGTGGTACGAATGACAGAACGCTTGACTCGAGATAATTATTTGCGGATAAATTTTAATTCCCAGATGCTTTGTTTCTTGTATGTTTCCGTTAAATCAAAGTTCCCTGCAAAAGAATTTATTTATTGTATTCTAGAACTAAAAAGAAAAGCTGGAACTGAGATACTTTGGAACTGAGACTTTCAAGTCTACATTCACGTACGATCGCGAAAACTTGTCTCATTTTCGAAAATGTACACTCGTATCATTTTCTCGGCGAACTTTTCCTTCTTGCTCTCTAACTGTTACTCGATTCAATTTTTCCTTCCTCCGAAAAATATCAACGAGCGTTTCTCATCGTCAAACATTCGACGCAGGAATCCTAAATTTCGTCGTTTTGCTGTTCGTGCCTTCGTATCTCTAACGAAATCGATCTTCGCGAACGCAATTGCCGAACGATCTGTTTAACGACAGATTTTCAGCCGTTATTCGGTGATCGTCGACCGCAAAGAACGAATGACAGAGTAAAAGATAGAAACTCGTGGGCGTTGAGGAAAGGGCGAGCAAGAAAGAGAATAGGAGAAGAGAGTCGGTGCACGAGAGTAGCTATCGTGGGACTCGTGACGAGGGAAGCGTGCACCAGGTACTTTTGAGAAGTCAATGGCCCTGATTACGAAGTGCCTGCGCAGGTACTTAGGTCGGTTACAGTCGCTGTTAACCGCAAACGTGAGTCGTCGACGTGGTTTTCGTTTTGGTTAGCAGGATATTCGTCGGCTTTTCGATCTTTCGTGTTCCGTGTTGCAAGAATAGATTCCGTAGCGTGGAATTTCCGAGAGTTTCTCGTATCGTTTCTGTGAAATATTCTATTCAACGTCCTATGTATTCTGACGCAGGTGCGACCAACGAATAATTCATTCGAGAGAAATAATTTTCTTGATTCATTTATTTTGAGTGACCTTCTCGATTTAGAAACTGTTTAATCATTTAGGAGATAGTGCTTGTATTTTTACGCTCTGCTTCGTTCACTCGTTGCTCATTTTCAACATTGTATCGATAGTAATCGTATCCTATTTTCAGCAGGAAAACAAGAAATAAATCGATCGCAATGTTTGTCAGTTTCTTAACGAATGGAAATAATCTTCCTGATATTTCGATACGCCAGCACGGAATTAAAAATGAAATGTTTACAACCAAAATAACCCGAAAGATTACGAAGAATTTTCTTTTTGCGAATACGATTAAACAGACGATGATCGACTCTTGTAACCTCGATCGAGCGCGAAACCTGATCGTTAAGCGGAACAAGAAGGGAAACGAAAATGAATTCCCGTTGGCGAATTAATCGGGTTGCGCGAAAGGTACACCCCCGACCCGTTATCGCCAACTATAACTCAATTTATGTTAATGCGTAGTTAATTGCGCGCTATTTGCAACGAGGCGTGTGCACATCCGTTTTGGATATCCGCTATTGAAGATGATACTGTTCGGTGCGTAGGATTTGCAAAATTACCGATTCCTAGATGCATCCACGAATTCACATTAAAACTTACTCGAATGCCATTGTTGCACGGCTGTTCGAGGCATTCGTAATGAGCCAAATGGATTAATCGGTTTCAGTTTCCCCGCGGAGGATAGATACCTGATTGGCCTGATTAAACTCTGTCTGTTTAACGTTTCGACGTGTGCTTCTCCTATACCTCTGATCACTTCCTACCTTTGAGTCAAAGATCCGTGTGCTATGCTTTATCGGAAATATTTTTCAGTAGAAAATTTGTTTATTCTTGTAATGGTTTACTTTTGAAACGAATCTATGGTGTGTAGGATTTTTAACGAAGCAGCTACTCGTCGCGAAATGAAAATTTGATAGGAAGCATTAAACGATTAGCCCAATCTCCTAATAAACATAATATGATCCTACCGATACGCAAATATGCGTAGGTAAATCGGAACACCAATTGTTTCGTCCTTTTTCCTATCGATCTTGTTTCTTATCTCTTCTTGTTCGACGAAGAAATTGTATTAATATGAAAGATCGTATAAAATCAGCAAACACGTAGCCTCCTGTGTTCGTCTCCTGCGATCTTTGGTTTATTTCAACGAAGTTGACCAGTCTGGTTTCCGTGGGACTAAATTTACGAGGAGATCATGCCTCGTCACAGTGAACGCGCTTAATTCGCGGGACAACCAGACGCACTTGTCATCGTGACAACTTGCCAGCGGCGGTCGCAATAAGGTGTCTCCGCGGGTACATTAATTAACTGGCGGCGACGTAACTAGCCAAGTAGTTCCTCGTCGATATTACGAATATTATTTGGCCGGCTCGTCTAGGGAGCTTCGCGACGCGTAAACTCGACGGAGCCGACTCCGATCGATACAGAAGTGGCTCGTTCACGTAGAAACGAAAGCCTCCTATCTGCTGCATGCCCGAATATTCGAAATAAAACTACCTACACCATGGAACTGCCATGTTAGTACCGAAAAGCATAGTTATAAATCCTTACGTTGAATTTTACGTATATTAGAAAATTTGATATGGAAAATTTTAAACGAAGAAACAGAGTTCGTTGGTTGTAAACGAATTTTTCCTGTAGTCGATAGAATAGCTTTTTCCTTTTAAACCAAAAGTCTGGGTAAATAAAAAGAATCGAATCGAATGAATAATAATTATTCGAAAATTCGGTATAGATATGACGGGGAAATGATTCCAAATTTTCTACTAATACTGTATATAGTTTCTGTCATCTTAAACCGATCGCATCTGCAAATCGCTACTCGGCACCCGTACCGATTTTCGGACATTAGCACCGTACAATCCCATTTAACGAGCCGATAAAACACTAGCGCGGTTCGTAACAATGACATTTATCGCAACGCCGATTATCGGCGATAATTTATTACCGGTCGATACGGTGCAACCGCCCGTCGTCGATATTTTATTTGCCTGCGAGAGATTGCGATCGACGGAGCCGGTACATCGAAGCTGGTTCACAATGAGGGATGCAGAGGAGATTAGCCAAAGGACTGCAGAGAATACATACCCTAGCTGGCGCGAGTATTTCGTCACTTACCATAGGAAACTTGCACGCGTATATTTTCTGTCTTGTATAAAACAAACTGTCTTGAAACATATTTTGAAAATGTGTATTTCGAAAAGTCACAAGATATTTGTCGCAATACCAACGTATTAGGTTGTTTGAAAGGTTTCTTTCGTTTTATAAGGAAATAATAGACGCACAATGTTTTCTGTTTTATATTAGTTTATTGAATTATGCGCGAACATAATAACAGAGATAGAACGAAATGGATCATACATAATTCAATAAAATAATATAAAACAAAAATTGCTGTTCATCTATTATCGCCTTACGAAACGAAAGAAACTTTTCGGACAACCTAATATTTAGCAAAACATTGATATACAGCATGAATAACCATTTTGAACGTACAAGTGTTAGATACGTTCATCGAATGTCGAGTTTTATGAATATAATGGATAAACGATTGTTTAATTACTTTTGTCTGCGAGAAACATATACTTGCGGCAAATATCTTGCAACTCGTATAGAAATTTTCGAATCTGTTTCGCTAATACGATCGCAACTCTAGAGTTTCGTAACATTACTAATGAAATTCCGAAATATCTCGTACAAATGACGCGTAATATATTCATAACAGGTGTCGACAAGTGTTCCGATAATTTCCCAGTACGCAAGGATTAAATTAAAAGAAAGAACGCACGTTGACAAAGAATACGAGAGTAAAGTAAAATGTTAGTCTGCTTGACACGCAGGAGGGGAGGGGTATATCGTACGTTAGGGGGGTAGGAAACGAGTTAAATCAAGCGGACCACGAACCGGTAGAGGATGCACCGATTGTTACGGTAATCCAGCTTCTGGAATACGCATTATGATGCGGGTAACAGTGTAACGCAATACTGTTACAGCGTCGCTCCAATTTGCAATTCATCGTTGGCCGCCTCTCCGCCTCTAACAATGCGATCGCGAGCAGAGCGCAGCGCATAAGCATCGGACCGACGCCTTTTCAGCCGATCGCCATGTCCGGTCGTCTCTTTTCTGGGTCGTGTACGATTACCCACCGTTTTCTATTCTCTCCCCTCTCTGCATCTACCCATCCGTGGGAGCTGCACTTCCCTTTTTTCTTTTTTCATCGGGATATAGAACTTTTCGTCTGGTAAAATCGAGTTCTGGTGCTGGGAAACTGGTTACAAAGAAGATGCGGCAGGAACGCAATTGGGAGATTGGACCGTCTGAGGGGATGAAGGAAATTCTAGTTTAAACCGGTTGGCTACCTTGGATATAACATCTGGATGTAATTAACGATTAAGGGATGGATATGTGAGATGAGTTTAGGGACGGATGAAAAGGATGAGAGAGATAATTATCGTTGGTGTACGTTTGGCGAAATTTTGTTGGGTAAGGTACGAGGTTGTTGCGAATAGACTAAAAGTATTCGAAAGATGGTGGTTAACTTGTACGTAGATTGTTTAGGGAGAACGAAAATAGCAACAGAAGGAATTTTAACACGAAATTTTTCGTGTTCCCAGTCGATAGATTCTAATTAGAGTTGCGTTATTCGAATGAAATTTATATCTCTTCGTCGGAAGGAAAGTGAAATTTTGGCAACGGCAAAAATGTTAATTGATATTTCGTCCAGTACTCGGTTCGATGATCTCCCCAAATCGCCTGTCATCTACCATTCCCGTCAAAATCGTTTCATATCCAAAGAGTTAACATCGTTTTTGACATAATACGTCGAAATATCCTGGTACCCCGTAAATTTGAACAAGGCTAATCGACATTGAAATCAATTTGTCAAATTTCCATTATTCGTTTTACTCTCGTGCTTCAGCTATTCTCTTGACTAATATATTATATATATATATCTATATTACTTAATTCATCTATTCGCCTTATCCCTTTCATACAACATTTGCTTCATATTTTTCACTATGGACAGGAAGTTAGAAGTAGCTCGTGATAAGCGATATTCAAAAATTGATCGATCCAAGATCCGACTCACGGATATATATGTTGTCTCCGGTCATACAACTTTTATTATTCGACAAACGGGATAATTGCGCGTAACGACAAATTAAGAGAATAATTTAGACAGGTGGAGTACAGTGAGTCAATCGATAATCTGTACGCTACAATCCAACAGTCTGATCGTACGAAAGCACCTGTCGTCCGTGTCATTCGCGTGAAAATCATTGCACGTTCAAACGGTTACCATCGTTTTTGACGTGTTACGTCAAAACAGCGTGGCGCAGACTCGAGCAAAGGTAATCGGCGTCGAGATCGATTCTCGGCTGCTCATTAGGCTTAATCAGTCTGCATCGATGCTGCCAACTGTTGGTCGGATGACACGGCTATCGTCCTGTAACTGTACCTACGGGGGAACTCGAACGTTCCTTGTGTGTCTCTCCTCGTCCCATCGAACACACGTATATACACGCGCACACACGGTCATTCGCCTTGAACCTGCTTTACCGACCGACAGATTATTAAGCATATGCATTGTCCATTAGCCAGGTCCAGAGCACCATCGCTACCCATCATCTATGCATCACGGCTGGTTGGAATTATGGGCATACGCGACGCATTGTCAGGATTGCACCGCCACCCCCGCCCCCTTCCTCCCCCGACGAAAAACGAACGGGATCAGGCGGCGCATGGCCGAATTCGAGACACCCCCGACACAGGATGCCCTCGCACACTGAATTTATGGCGTTCCCTAGTGTTACGTGACCATCGTCAAGCCCTGGCTACTGGGCTCGATCGTAGGATCGGTTTTGCTCTGCGTCGTACTACGGGATAGAAATGTTCGAATATTGTTAAAATTTCGGGGACCTTGTATCGTTGAAAAATTGGATCGAGTATCGTGGAAAAATTGACCATTTCAGAGATAAGATTTGTTTTTCCTTCTTTGAGAGATACATATATTTGCAATGATGGATGAAAGAAAGTTTAGGGGCTACAGACTGGTACGAAAAGATACTATGAACTGGAATTTTAATTTACGAGCGGAAAAGTCTAAGTATCGGGAAAGTTGCTTTGGATTTTGGGAGCAAAGGTTGTAAAGGTAATACGGATAATATCCGAATAATGACGTTTGCCTACTTCAAAGTTGAGGATTGCGAAGGAATGTCTAATTTCGTATATCGAGGAAATTTCAATTTTAGGATCATTGCGCGATAGCGTTCGTTTCTATAACGCAGTTAGATTTTAATTTATTATGAGAATACATTTCGATGTATCCATTTGTGGAGACTATGCACCAGTACCTACTCGAGAATCGCAGGCGTTCGTGTTCAGCCTTGAAGTCTCGCTTTCGAGTACCCAAGCACCACGCAGTTTCAACTTAGTATATTGTAACCTTAGTTTAGATTGAGCGTGGCCCAGGTTTAATATACCTGGGGTGCAACGTAGCTTAGACTCGGTGTAAGACCGGTCTAACGTATTTCGTACAGGACTAGCTCGGAAATTCCTGAACTCTAACGTAGCCTAGTCTTAACGTATTTTATCTTATCTTAGCTCCGCTAGTCCTTAAACGGTGTTACATGGGTTTCGTGTATCGCAGTTAGCGTAAACCGACTGTAATGCCGTATATTTCTAACCCGGTGCAAGTCGTGCGTATATTCTATAGTATACCGTGTAATAGTTTCGACATAAAACAGCTCGTACGTATAATATAGAACATTTTTATTACAGCATTTTCGAAAGAGACAACAAGAGGCGTAAAGAGATTTCAACACCAAATCGTTTGCCTATAAGAAATCCTTTACTTGCACCTACCGCCGCCCACGAAGTATTTGTTTTCAACATCCCAAAGTCACTTCGAATTAATATCGATACCTTAGCGACTCTTCTCGAAAATCACTTCTCGATTTAGGGAGAAAGCTACCGAAAGCCTACGAGAGAAGACTAAGAAACGAACTTTTTCCGCTTCTCGTGGAACGAGTGTGTACGCCCTCGGAGTATTCCATTCATAGTCACGCACGCTATCTGCCCACGTAAACGTTCGCGGCAACATTTATTCTTTTCTACAAACGCTACGAGTAACGCGTTATTTTTAATTAATACTGTCACTCACACCTACACCGGTCGTCCGAGATCTTATTACGCTGAAAGCGCAGTAGATAAAGACGGTACGGCGCGAACGAAGGAACGAGTGGCACGAGATATTTAGGTTGGACGTCGGTCGTGCATCGAGAATGTTTGAATCGAGCTGGAAGTATCTTAAAACAGCTAATATCGTGGCTCCGGCGAATAAAACGAAGTCTCGAGCATCGTATATCAGCCGACGAGTATTAAATGTACGATCGTTTAGAACCTCGTAATATTTCGTCTAACGATCCATTAAAGTGATTTCGATGTTCTCGAGTGTTCTTTATTTATCTCGAGGTAGCATAGCAACTTTTACGCGTTTCAAAGATGCGATATCGAACAGAATGTGTATATCGGGTTGCCATATAAATTCGCCCTGTTTCTAGGTATATTTACAGTTAGAGTGGAAGGCGAATATACATCTTGAGGGCATGAAATTTCTTTCGAAGCGACTCGTACGTTATGCAAATTGAAAATCGAATAACTGGTTAAACAAAATGTTTAACGTGGTTGAAATGGTAGGAAGTTTAATATACTTGGACCTAAACGATCGGTAAATATGTAAATGCACCTCCTCCAAAGTACCACGACGCTGTGATATTAATATTCTCGCGTTGTTATAAATATCCAATTTTCAAAAGTATCGGTCTCCTTCTTAAAATCTTCCAATGCTCATCACTCGAAAAACAGAGCTGCGTGTTCCTTCGGTCTCGCCATTGGAAGAGACAGGCAAACGGTGAAATAACGCGAAATTCTGCGAGGAAACGGCCGCGTGTGGGAGAAGTTGGTGGCGTTGGTAGTCTCGGGGGTAGTCGACGGCGGGTGGCGAGTCGCGTCGGGGTGCCGTGGCTCCAGTGACGTCACTGGAACGTCCGCGTAAGGGGCGGGGCCCCTCGAATCGATGAGCGTCGCGACGCCGGGGGCGGCGACGTCGACGACGAGTGTAACGAGCCGCCGCTCCCGACGCCGACGTCGACGTCGACGTCGAGGGACGGGGATTTTCAGGCCCGGATCTACGTCGTCGTGGCGGAAACGCGAAGCTCCGCGAGCCCCGCGGGTTCTCTCTCGACGCGAAATTCGATTTACGCTTCTTGTCGATGAGAGAGCATTCATCGACTTTCTCTTATTTTGCTTGAGAAATTCGGTTTTGCTTTTAAATATCGCCTTCCGTTTTTCTTCTCCTTATTGTTGCTGCTGCCTTCTTTCCTACGAGTGTTATTTCGTTGTTCGTGAAAGGAAAGTTGTTTGGTGATGTCGCACCATGTACTGTAGGTAGACTGAGGAATCCAAGATCTTGAATTAATCTCTTAGTTATTTTTCTCTTATATTTAGGTGATATCACTGGCTGGATTTTATCATTTTTGAAGGAGATATCGTTCGTTTTACAAATTTTACCGATTATAACGTTTGGAAATCTCGAAGTTGCCTCTAGTAGTACGATCTAGCAGTGGAAAATTGATTGCAAAGTACGGAACGATAATCTTTAGTGGTAGATTCATATATCAACTTCTTCGCACGACAATAATGGAAAGTTTGGGACAAGAGAGTAGTTGGTCGTTGGGGCACAGGGTGATGAAAATAGGGTCGGCACTTTTCGATTCATTAGCAACGTCGATCATTAGGGGTCCGCTCGTACATGTACACGCGACGAAATCACGTTAAAGCACGATAAAGCGAAATTAAAGGCCTATGGAGAGAGGCTGGTTAATTGAACGATGGATATAATTGATCGTAATTGCACGACGTTCGACGTCCAACGATTCGAAGGTATTTTTTGCGGCGAGTCAAGCGTTTGGTCCGCTGATTTTGTTTGCTTGTACGACTCGTACTTTTGTTTGCTGCTTTAACAAGTTTAATCGAGCATTGGAGAGAGCGTTCTGGAAGTTTGAGTTTGATTCGATTAGTGGCGTAGATTCTTGTTACGATATTTCACATTAAAGGAAGAAAGAAATATTTGGAAAAATAATACGCCATAAGATATTGGAAAAACACGGCTATTTTTCAACGCATTTCTCTCCTGTATTTTATCTTTATCCTTATCTTCTATCTGGTCGATGATGGCATACATTCTCCTAAATTAAAGATTCTTTTTACTTCGGCAAACTTTCTCCTAATCGATTCTTAAAATAAAGTTGCAGCTAGAAGAATTTATTTCGGACGATAATCGTCAACGTTAAAACCGGTGCTTCTCGCTTTTGCTTCTGTCTGCTTCTGTTTCCAAGTTTTTTCTTATTATTTAATTTGTACTTAACAATTTGTCCAGCTGGACATTTGGTAAATTTTTCTAATTTAATTGCTAAATAACATGTGGATGGCTACTCCAAACGGGATACCATTTTCGGCTTTGACTATTTTATTTCTTTAATGAGGTCAGTGGAGTGTTTTCTTTTTAGTCTTCTTTCTATGAGAGTTCTGCTCGCTTCGGTAGCCAGCTGGTTTGGATGTGTTGCCGTTCTTTCCTCCGAACTCGAAATTCCATAGAATTTTATTTGGCATCCTGTGTCGTTAAACACCCCATATAAATCTGCCCCAAAGATATGCTAAACAAACGACTGTGATTTAATATCAAAACTTATTCTGAGCCAGAATGCATTATCTTCAAACGCCGATTATCTAAAGACAAACGTCTTATACACTGGCATAAACTCTATCAAAAGCCTGTTCTATTTGCAACAAAGGTGCACAGAGGGTGAAACTCTGGGCTGGCCAGTTGATTATCGGCGAATTAGAGGGTTAATGCTGTCGGCGAACGGTCCCATTCAATGTTTGTTACTGTATTACAAGACAATTTCCTTCCGAAGGCCATACACGGAGCCTCAGATCCGGTAGCCCGATAATCGCAGGTGCATAATGCGCCTAATTGGTAATTAAAGGTCTCGCCAGTAGTGTATACACTGTGTGCTCCGCCCTCTCTCTACCTCTCTCTCCCTCTCCCTCTGTCTTCCGGAGAAGATCATGAAGCGTCATGCAAACCTAATATCGATGGTATTACACAACGTACATAGCACCGTGTCTGTCGGGCCCTGATTCAGACCCGACGGTTGATCTTTTAAGGGAAGGCAGAGGGGCCGCGAAAGGCTATTAAATCGCTGGATGGGCCGGGCTAGCGGTTACGAGTAGTCGCTCGTTGGAAATCTGTAATTAGCGTTGTGGGTATAATGGTACGGAGATAGAACGGAAGACCGTTTTTTTCTATTAATCCCTTTCGTGGGTTTAAATCGCTGTAAGGAAAGAAAAATTTGTACGTATGCTGCTATTAATTGTAGTAGGCAATATTTATATATTTTTTCTAAGAGCTTGTTTATTTCCTAATGAAAATAGAAAATAGCTCTGTATCCTCAGTCGTGAATTTTTATTCCAAAAATAATGTAGCGATTATACAGGTAGAAGCCTTAAAAAGAAAACCTTCATTTATTTCTCCATCCGCGCGTCGTAGATTTTGTATACGATGAATTGCGTTGCGCCGAGATTAGTCTTGAACCATAAACGTAAAACGTAGGACCCACAGCCTATAAATAGATAACTAATCTGTGGTAAGAACGTTTCTTTAGGGGTAAGAAAGCTTCGTTTGATCTTTCTTTTAAATTATATCCGAATTATTTATAGACAACTTCGGATCAGGTTTGTGACTTTATAATAAAAAAACTCAGCTAAAATGTCTCCGTTTTATCTTCAATGTACGATCCGTTTAACGTTTCTTTTTAACGATATCTCAGTTAATTATAGTAACATAGGATTGTGAATCAGATTTGTTCCCTTTAGTCCTGCATCAATCGCGCGACATGGTCGCGACGTAATCACGGTGCCGGCGTACAAGCGATGTCGCTGGCTGTGTTCCAAAAATCGGCGATACACGCGTGGTAAGCAACTCTCGAGACCGAGGTACAGGGGTGTCGTTGGCTCGTTGGGACGAGCATAAATTCCCAGGCACGTTTGCTCGGCTTGGCGCCCGCTGTTTGCACGGCTCTCCCCTCTCCCTCTATGGTTAATTCCCGTTCGAAGCATCGACTGTATCGAATATTGTTCCAGCTATTATCGCAATGAACGCCACGGAGCGGAAGTGTAAGCGATTCACCGTGATCATCATCATCATCATCATCATCACCATCATCATCATCATCATCATCATCATCATCATCATCATCATCATCATCATCATCATCATCATCATCCTGGGCTTCATTTTATATCTCGATGTTCAGTAGCGAATATGAGAAACGTCTTGGAAAAATTAAAAGTCGATGGTGTATTCATCTTACTTTATCGTCTTATTTATTGTTTTATCGGATGAATTTTTGTTATTGGGTTTTTTTTGATGGGGCAATAGGAATTTAACCTTGCATAGGTAATTTGGGTTGTTCCTAGCTTCAGCGAAATTTCATTGATGAATCTGTTCGAAGATAGCGTTCGTTCTTCCTGAAAACCTTTTCAAACGTTCGAGTTGTAAACTGATCGTATAACAGAGTATAGACTCTTCGAGTAAGTATCTGAAGATTTGTTAACGTTCTTTGAAATCCTAGAACAGTCGAACAGCCTGGAACAAAGAGAATAATAGGCATGGACATGACGTGTTCGTAACATGTTTTTTGAAGTACGACCAGTTGGAGCAATTATCAGTAATGTTAAGGAAATAGGAAACAGCACGTTCTTCGGGTTTTTGTTCTATTCTTAATTCTAGAAACTTGTAATTTACTGCTGTAAGACTCTCGTAAAGTTTCCAATTACAAATATGTCGAGAGTATTATCATTCTTTGTTATCACCGCTGACGAGTAGCACGCGATCTACCCAACAAAATTTCATACTATTAATAACGGATATAGCCCTCATACTATATAACAAAAAAACAACGAATTTTGTTATTAAAAACATCATCAATATTTCCTCTCACGCGTATAAAAAATCTTTTAATCGGACAGGATTCTGCCAGGTTCGCTCGATTATCCACACAAACGACGATACATCGCTTAAACGAGGCAGCTCGAGCAACGGTTTTGCTTGTTTTCGAGAAAAAAAAACGCAACCTAATTAAGAGCGTTTAGCTGGTTTTAATCCGGCCAGCAGCCGGTGTATAATGGTTTTCCAGCTCGCCACGGAAGGGTTAATCTTTTATTAGCCGGAAAGTGACGTTTCCCTTTTTCACGGGGAGCAGCTTACACTTTTGGCATCGGTCGAAAGACGAGTAACGTTTCTCGCATCGACGCGTGATCATCATGGTCGCTCAACTGTCGTGTCCCTTTTACGTACACGGATCTCTATTCCCCTAATTTCGTCTTCCACCCCTTTGTCCCTTGTCGCGGCGCACCGAGCAGCCTGTTAATTCGCTATTTACACGCGCGCCCATTAATTCAGCCGCCGCTAGGCGTTTAATATCGTTCCGAAGGTAATCCGCGAGGTTATTAAAAAAGCAGCAGTCGAGGGAGCAAAAATTCAAGCATTAAAAACGGAACCACCAACCCTCCCCTCCTTTCTTTCTCATTTCTGTCCCTTCGAAATAAAATCCACCGAATAAGCGCTCATTTGCATATACGTGCCAGCGAATAAACAGCACAGGCCCTTCGCGAGTATATATTTTCGAGCGTAGGCGAGCATCCGGACAAGTTTGCGTAGATTGGAGCTCGTGTTCCTTTTTCTGGGCTTGCCTCGGTCGAAATTAATTCTTTGGACATTTTATGGCAGAGATTTTGTTTTCTTCTATATTCTAGTATTGGTAGCAGGGTACAGTATTGGTTTTTTTGAAGGTCGTGCAATCCTTGATAGCGAAACGTTAATATTTGGGATAAGATTGGCCGTGATTGTTATTTCTTTGGACATTGAGCGAGATAAAAAAGAAAATATGGCTACGAGCTTGTTTTTCTTTTTTTTTTCCAAGATGCATGGCTCCATTGTGTGGTAATGCGCATTTACATTTTTACATTTTCATTTTACATTACACTGTGGTAACGAAGTAACATAATAATTGCAAATGCGTTTCCGACCAACATCACTAAATTTTTAGGTGGAAGGAATAATCGTAATTGGAAGGCGTGTCAAGTGGCCTCGAATTGGATAGCTGTTATTTCCTAAACGTTCGCTTTTAGGAGAGGATAATAAATTCACGATAGAATTTAGGCGTTGAAACGAGAAGTGGCTTGTCCTTTCACGTTCTAAAAGTTTCAGAAGTGGCCACTGAGGGTGTCTGGCGTACTTTCTAAACACTCTGAAATAAAATGTATACAGTTGTCAAGAACGGTACTCTCTTAAGTAGCCCCTCTGCGTTTTCTCACTCCGTCAATGTCTTTCGTCAGCTTTGTCACCTACAAATTTTCTTTACCCATAAATTGATTGCCAGCCCTAAACCCACCCTTCCTCTTACTATTTCAATCCCTATTCTGTTCATGCTATTTTCTCTACTTTTCCTCTTTTCCCATAATGCTTTCAATATTCAAACCCATAACCCCCGTATCATTTGATTCTCTCCTTACTGTTAACTAACTTTTATATCAAAGACCATCGATCAACAAATCTTCGTTCTATAAAACGCAAGGTACGAGACAATATCAAACGCTGCAAGTTATCTGG
The DNA here is from genome assembly GCF_024516045.1 of Bombus affinis. NCBI lineage: Eukaryota > Metazoa > Arthropoda > Insecta > Hymenoptera > Apidae > Bombus > Bombus affinis. Next base: position 13,651,442 of record NC_066348.1, on the reverse strand, counting down.
AACTTAATCAAATTATTCAAATCACAGCGAAGAAGTTCGTCTCTTTCTTCATTTCCATTGCTCGATAATTCCACAAAGTTGACGTTTTTCGAGCGCGGAGTATTCGCCGCGGCGAGATTGTAATAACGACGCGGGTCACGATGCAGCAGTCCAGTCTGGATGGTAATGCGTGTATAAATCAGAGCGATATCAGAGCAGTGGCTTGTTTCACTGTGCGGCAACCGAGATGCATTGCACCCATGCCGGGTATAGCGAAGGGTGGCGCAGGGCTGCGGCCGCGACTGTTTATGGTCGTTGAAGTGAGGAAACCATGGCCTGGTCAAGCCGAGGCTTCGACCACCGGGGCGTAGTTGAACCTTAATTGAAACCTACGTTCAATTAGACCCGTCTTAACGACCGTCGACCGTGCCACGACCGTCTCGTCGACAGACTGTAAAGCTGAATTTTAACGCGTGCCATGATGTACGCGTTGTTGAAGAAACGATTGCATCATAGTCGCCAGTTAGTTTACCTGATTTTCACACGATTAGGGCCATTTAGGAGGTTCCTGGGAAGTCTTTCTCCTCGGAGAAGGTTTTATTGGTAATTTTGGTTCTTATAGCGAGTTACGAAAGTCTTTGTACTTTACGCGTGAAAATCTTATTTTTACTAAAGTATTTCCATTTCAATAAAGTAATTTCACTAACTCTTGTTGCGAAGATTAGGGAGACTAGGTAAAGTCATTTATAGGTTTAATGCCGTTTAGACGGTTCTTGGGAAATCTTTCTTTCTCCAGAAGGTCTTATTGGTATTGGTAATTCTGATTCTTTTAGTGATTTACGAAGATCTTCGTACTATAAGTATGGATACGTTATTTTTCTATAGTAAAATTTCATTAAATTTTATTCTCAAGGCTAAGAAGACCAAAGAAGAGCTACTGCGGGTCATAGAAATTAGTTAGTCTACCTTACCATTATAGGTTTACAGTCGTTTAGATGGTTCTTGGAAAATATTCCTTTTTCTAGAAGGTTTTATTAGTATTGGTAATTTTGTTTGTCATAGTCAGGTACGAGGGTCTTAAATAATTTATAAGAACGTTGTTTTTATTTAAACAAAATTCCATCAAATTGTATCGTAAAGGATAAAAAGGCGAATTACGAGCTACTTGAAAGACAAAACTATGTATGATAAATGTATGTAGGAAATGAATTACGTGATAGATATTTGTTCAACGAATGGATGGCAGTAGGTGAACAACAACATAGCCATGGTGGTTGACCGGCACTGGACTCGTTCGTGACATCATTGATGATCGGTGATGTCGGAATTAATTGAAACACTTTATTCGGATAAACAATTACATTCGCAAAGTACTCGCTATTTTTAGTGCCGTAATGACAACGTAAACTACTAAATGTATCAGAAAGGGTTTAAACAATTCCATTTCGATCAAAAGAACACTGAATCATCATGAAATCAAAGGAACACAATTTTCGTCGAATGCTGATAACAAGAAAACATACAGCGATCATTCTGAGCTCGTTTTGAAGCGTATAGCTGCTACTTTCACAATTCGTAGCAGTTTTTCACATAGAGGTTCTACATCGCGTGAGAGAGTGGGAAAGCGAAGATGCTTCTTCGTTCCGGTATAAACTGCTACGAATTCCGAAAGTAGCGGCTTTACGCTTCAAAACGAGCCCAGAATGATCGCTTTATAGTTCTCTCGTTACGAGATTATAACAAACAGTTTAGACGTCAGCGATTATTCGATGAAAATTGCGTGTTCCTTTAATTTTGCATATCAGTGTAGAGATTAGAATGTATGGAGCGGAAAGAAGCGACAATAATTCAGTGCTACAGATAAGATATACAAAACGTGTTAATTGAATTCTAGTTAAAAATAAAATACAACTAAATTCTCATTGAACGTGTGAAATTTTCCAACTTCCATTAATTACGATCATTTATAACGTCACTTGTTTAAGGTGAGCGAATTAGTTTGGTATCGAAAACACAGAATTCCGGTGGTCGCTTATCGGCATTCGTGCAAATAAGACGGCGTTCTATCTACGGCGATTACCGTTTTAATATATTTCACGTTATCTATCCGAAACCTTTACCGTTCGTTTTATATTTTTCACCTCGGTTGCTGTAATACGTGTCGCTCGAGTATATCGTAAATTCCGTGTACTTACCGTTTTTCCCTACTTTAATCTCCTCGGGGTTGGACTTATCGAGGTCAGGAAGGGACGCAATTATTTTGTACATTTTTTTATTTTCTGTTACATTCGAAGATATTAACCGAAGTTGATAATATTACGGAAAATATTTTTAAATATCTGAGAAAGATAATGTATAATGTTTGTGTGTAATTGTGGAATTTCTGTGCCTTCTTAAAAATTGGATGTATACGTTTTGCTGATTTTGTTGGTTTGCTGGAACGATAACGCAAGTATAGGAAGTATATTTTTTAGAATATTGGTGTGAAATATAGAAGATATTTTTCTTTCTTTTACGATTTAGTTGACAATTCTAATTTCTAATTACATATTCTTTATATGTACTGCTCCCTTTAAAAAGAGGGTTTAAACTAGCTTCGTATTCTTCGTACAATAAATAGCATAATTTTTGTTGCGAAATTACGACACTCTGCTAGATTTTTATCAATATTTATATTATCTCGCTGTTACTTTTTCCCCATATAAAGTTTGTTAAATATATTTCTAAAGAATGAAACGATATAGGGGATATTACGGGATGTATATATTTTCGATGAGAATGAAATCGAAATTGCTCTAATGAAATTTTGTCCAAAATATTTTATACACCTCGTACGACAGATATGTAGGTAAAAATTTTCTACGATAGGTTTTCAAATGGTCTCGTATACTTTCGTATGCTGCATATGATTTGAAACGGCATTTTTTTTCAGCGTGGTACCGTTAAACGTCTCCGGTGGTTGTCAAAGTTCCAGTCGCGTCGGTTTAAAGCTCGGAGCGTGGAATTTGTGGAAACGACGGAGCAAATCCAAAGCGTTTCGCGGAATACGGCAGTTTTCACCACGAAAGCGCAGTACGTGATATCTACGTGACGTAAGCACACGAGGTCACGAATGCAGTCGTACGAGTGCCGTGTCGACGAACGACGTTGATAGCTATTCCCCTCGGTTTCTGAGAAACTGACTTTTCGGGCATCGGTGACGTTCTCGGACGACCTTTCCGAGTATTCTGGGAAAACGTTCCTCTCGTCTTGCGCAAACTTTTACGATCTTTCGTAACTTGGGACCGTTTCGTTTCTTTAAATTACTAGCTCGCACGGTAGAATTTTAAGAATTTTATATAGAATATTATACTAGCTGATTTAAATACCTTAATTTCTCTATTCCGCGATGCAAAGCAACGTGGAACGTTAAACAGAGTCGTAATTTAAAAACCCGTCACTTCCAAGTGTTCCCATAAATCTGAAACGAATTCCAGCATCCTATTTGTTGCTGATCGAAGCCCTCGATTAGAAAAATTCCAGCATATCGAACACACGTATCTCGAAGATCCACTGTCGTGCCGCGATCCTTAATTCTCAATTCGAACCGAGACGTTTCGTCATTGTCGACGTACGTGGTAAAAGTAATCTACGTTGGAAGTTAAATAGGAACGCAATAATCGACGCATTTGTCTTTTGTCTAAGAAGCGTTCTATCTTACTGTTTGAAAAATCATCTAAACTTGCGTCTCTTCCGTCAGCTACGTTGTATGCATATTTATTTGTACCCAAGCTCTCGATCCAAGAGACACAAGTTGCAAAGAATGCCGAAGCACTGGAAAAATTCACGATTCTTCGTAAATAACACGAACGTCTCGCGATCCTCGAGCCCAAAATTGCTGTTCCGCTTATAAATAAAGGGAGATTCAGAGTGCAGAGAGAGAGAGAGAGAGAGAGAGAGAGAGAGAGAGAGAGAGAGAGAGAGAGAGAGAGAGAGAGAGAGAGAGATTCGTATCTGGACAACAGAGGAGATTCTCGGAATTTTCGGCGCGTATAATCCCGCATTCGGCAAAGTGAAGAGCGTGCCTGACCAGCGACCATTGTCAAGCCCTAATTGAAGCGTACATTCAATTAGACGCGCCTTAACGACCGTCGACACACCTGTAGAGCATACATCCCTCGCTCTATAGCCGTTATCAATCACGATCGCAATCAGGGATCCGTTTTTGCGTCCGCGTGGAATACGCGCACGCGTCACCGGATGAACACGATTATCGTAAATCATAGTCCTTCCGATTTTTCCTGCTTGTACCGCGGTTTAATGGAAATTGCGAGTCCTAAACATAGAGACCAGAACCGATAGAACGTACCGATCGTGTACGTTATTCCAATGTGGATATTCACCGGTGTTAGCAATTTTTACATCGGACTCACGGTCGATCGATCTGGTTGTTGGAAATGTTTCGTTTGGTCCGGGTAAGAACGTGGCCAGTCGTGGAAGATTGTTTCGAGACGATGTGCTCGGTGATATTAGATCTCACGTTTCGGGAAGCTTTTGGCTACCGTTAAATTGGTTTTCCTTGGGAACGTGAACGAAAAAGGCTGATAGCGTTGGATAGATGTTTCAACGGGGTTGGTTCGCATTCCCCGAGTTTACTTGTTCGTGCACATGTTTCTCGATATCTGTACATAAAGTTATTTTTCGAGAGACCTAGTTAGGTGGTTGAGGTCTTCGTACAATAGTTCTTTTCTTCTTAATTCGACATCTTCTTTTCTTCATTCGTCTTTAATTTTCCGTAGATTTAGAAAAGATCTGTGGATAGTCTGAGGGATAAACAGCGTTAAAATACATCATGATTTTACATGTTTGGCAGAACTGTTGGTAATACTCGCTGGTACTGCTCTCCAACTTCCTTACGTTCGCATCAACTCGATATTTCAAATTTCTGCTTAGATTTACATCGTCAGAATCCAAATCACAGACCATATAACTTCTCTGTTCTTTCATTTCAAAATTAATCCTTACTCGCATCAAATATGTAAGAATTTTCCTAGTTCCTATGGTAATTATCATTTCCAAATATCTTATCTACCTTCAGAGAATTTTTCTAATTCCTGAGAAAACAATCAACCTCCCACCATGTCGTATCTTCAACGAAAAATTTCTCTAATCGTCTTTGATGATAAATCGGTATTCCTCTACTGCCTATATTATATCTCCAAAAAAAAAAAAAAAAAAAAAAAAGAAACTACGTATTTCAATATCGAAATTCGCTATTCGATGTATCAAAGTTGCAGGAAATAAGACAGATGCAAGGGAAGACGTAGCGGTGGATACGTCGCGTTATTAGCGTTTCTCGGGCATTTGCATAAACGCACGTTACGGGGGAACAGGTTTTACACTAATTCGCGCTAAGGATACGTTATCGAAATCGTTTCGATTGACGGTCGCTACGTGTAACTAAAATACTAAAGTGGCGGTCTTGCGCCTCCGGACACTTTCCGTGGCCGCCGTTCCGCTCGCTGTTTATGCCAAACAAACTGGTGGCCCGCTTGACTTAATTTAATCGACGATCAAGATTGCACGAAACAGCCCGCAGGTTGGAGAAACCGGAGAGGGCAAATTGCATCTTCTTGAACCCGGGATGTTGCGAGTTTCATTATGTTGCGCGATGCGAAGAACAGCTCCCTTCGCGTTTCATGATTTTTTACGATTTCTCTTCGTCATTGGTAAACGTTCTGCTTCTGTGCGGCACGTGAATCACGTGATTTATATTTCTCGAGACACCGTGCGACGCTTGTTTCTTTACGAAGATTTATCTACATGTCCTCGCTGTATCTTTTACGATATCCCTAATTTTTTCTTTGAATCTTTACGAAGACTTTTATTAAGTTGTTTTCCTTCGGACGTTGTTGGCAATTCTTCCGTCTTTCTTAGTTGGTGTCTATGTTTCTTTCTTTTCTTTTGTATTTTTCTTCAGTGCTGTTGTATCATACTATCGAGGTTTCTATTTTTGCCATTTGAAGTTCAATTTCGTTGAGCATTGCGCACGCGATGTACCGAGAGTTCCGCAAGGTTTATGCCACGGTTAACAATAATGCCGAATTTTCAGAACTAAAGTTTTAACGCTACGACTACCTGCGTATCAGCAGCGAGCAATTTAACGGATTTGCCTTTAGCTCGTTAGCAGCACTTCTCCATAACAAAATAGCCGAGGCCCTGTTATTAACCTTACAAGTCCCGAATGGTCATGCGACGACTAACCTAACGGTTCCCAGTAACGTATTTCCTATCCTCTTGGATATTCCACAAGGATATACATTCCATCGCCTTGACGTACGCACCCGCATGAGGTACGTTTTCACGTGACAATAAATCATGACATCATTTTATGTTCATGAGGCTGAATATGATTTCTGTCATAGTGAAAACTATTTATCACGTTGGACCCTATTGTCGCCACGCTACCGTTACGAAATTAAAGTAGATTTGATTTTCTGCGTGATTTTTCCGTGATTGATCAGCGACAATGTTACAACAGCACAAGCCATGACTTTTACCATCGCGTGAAAATGTACCTGTAGGTTACAAAGGAAGGAAGGTTACGAGATATTAAAAATCCTAAGACCGCGCATTTTCGACAGAAGTGCGATTGTACCGTAGGAAATCCAAATTAAATCGCTATCATCTGTTATCAGCTCTGTAAATCTCTTTGCACGTCGCAGCATGGTTTAAGTATCGCGACCACATCGCTATTTCCGTACACATACACGCATACTCCATCAGTTTTCCGTGTAAATACAATCAAAGATCACAATCAATCAATCGTAACCAATCTATTTGTTACAATCACACATCGCGATAGCGAACACGACTGGTTACACCTCTTGATCAAACGCGAACCTTTCCCTCGATTTTACTTTGCTTCGATTATTTCTTTATACCATTTTTCTAGACTTTTTACCTTTTCCCTAATGTGATTTGGAGCGTAATTTGTTCTCGATATTTTGTTTTGTATCTTTTTTAGAGCGTGCGACTTGTTTTTCTTTGTTTGTTTTTATTGGAAATACTTTTTAGAATCCTGTACTGCTTAAATTTTCTGTTATTCGGAACTCGGTCTTGCTTTAACGGTTTACATACGGTCGAAGCTAAATACAATCTCCTGAATTTAATTAATTTAATTTTAAATTAATGCGATCTTTTCCTCCTTAAAAAAGGAAAAAAGAAAACGCGAAACATAATCGATCGGCAACGCAGTAAATTCACAGAATGTCCAGAGTCACGATCCGAACGATCTGTTTCACGTTGCAAAATCGGGAAATATAACGAATCGATAGAACAATAAATTCACAGAAAATGTTCGACAAACGATCTGAAAAATCTGCTTCTCGTTTCGTTTCGGCTGCGACGCTGTTCGGCAAAAACGAGATCCGCGGAACACAGACAGGTAAGGTTGTTCGCGTGTGCACCGGGACAAAAGTAGAAACGAGTCGGGGAACAGGAAGAAGAGTACACGAAGAAACAGCGAGACAAAGGAGAAAAGAGAGAAAAGAAGGAGCGCGTGCTTTCTTCGAGAGAGGTTCGTCGCGGTTGCACTTCCGGTTGTTGACCCGCTTCTCGAGGTTTCAGGATCGGCCAGTTCTTTCAGGGCCTTTTATCTCTCGCCTTATTATTATTTGCATCCTGCGCCAACTCGCGAGAAACCGACTCGCACCTACGGAACACAACCTCGTTCGTTTCTTCGAAAGTCTCGTTTCCGTCGTTGCGGTCACCGCGCCGGAAACCTCGGATAACCAATCTTCGACGACACGAACAGGATCGTCCCTTTCTCGATTTTTATTGTTCGATGATTCTCCACTCTATCCCGATCGCAGCTGTTAAAGAATCATCTTCAGGGATATATTTTCGGTTGAACTTCAATTTCGAAATAATTGCGAACAAAGCTGTTTATATAAATTTTAAGAAAGCGGAAGCTGCGTTATCGTGGAAGATCGGCTTTTCCAAAAAATTGTTCGCTTTTCGTTTACTGATTAATTTATCCGTTTATTGGTTTACGATTTTTGATTATCGGCGTAATCACCGGCATTCTTTTGAAAGAATAACTGCTTTTTTTTAACAAGTAGTTAATGACGACAGAAAAACATAATTATCTGCTATAACGAAATTATAACGCTTTATAAATGAATTCATAATAGAAAATAAATTTACATCTGAATTAAGTTTAGAATTTCTCTGATGCATTTAACATAGTCATCGACCTGAAAACAATGCTCACTTCAATTTCCTCGTCACAAAAGCACCTTATCGCGTATCACGTGTCGTCGTTTGCAATTTTCCGGCGAAATTCGCGCGAAGGGAACATGATTTCTAGCTGCGTTGCTCGTCGCTTCTAAGGGCGCGTTTACCGTGAATATTTATTGATCGGCACTGGAATCGATTCATGGAGATCCGGCCAGATTACGCTTCTGCCTGTCCTATCTCTTCCGTGGAAATTTATTCGGTGATTTTAATAAAATATTTCGGGTCACTGGGGTCCGCGATAAGCCAGCTTCGTCACTTTGAATAGTCGAACCAGCAGCTGGCTCAACTTTCGACCTAGCCTTTGGACCTCCCTTTCGTTAAATCACGAATAATTGACCATCGGAGATTATATCTGAGCTTCGTGAGTTCTGCTGATATGCTCGAAAAGTATAATCGGAACCAAACTATTGTTTTATGGATACTTTTGAAATCTCGAATGGAAAATTATAAAACCCTATAACGTGGAAAGTTCGAGAGTTGGAAAAACGATGCAACCTGAAGGCTAAATTAACTTGTAGTCTTTGTAGAGCAAATTTGAATATACAAGGTATTACGTAGTAGTTGTAGCTGGTGATACAGTCGAGAAACTGATTCTATAAGAAAAAGAAAGAAAGAAGAAAAAGAAAATGAATGATATTTTATGATACGAAACTTTGTTCTTGAGACGGTTAGTTGTAAGCATTCGGTTGCCGTGTATACTGTTAACTCCGTTTAAGTTTTATTTACACGGTCGTATAAAACTGATTGCGTACTTTAAAGAAATTATAAGAATCGAGAAATATGAAAAGGCAAGGTTGTGTTAGCTCTTGATAGAACAAAGAACGTGTTAGGAAGTTTTCATAAAAGTTCAAAGAATTGCGTGTTTAACAGAAGAGAAAACGTTTTCAACTATTTCTAAGGTAATAAAATTTATCACGTGTGAATATACGTTCATTGTGCAATAAGCGCGTGTAACGAGATTTTTCAACGCATTCGCCGCTATTAAAATACACGGGCACCCGTTACTCGTATTTTTCTTTCATTAGAAAGAGCCTAAAATAATGTTTATTTTCATACACTGCCTGCTGTTTCGTTCTTTCTTTTCTAATTATTTTGTCGATACGCGCAAACTCGAAAACACAATAATTATTGTTTACAATCCAAATAAAATAATTGAATCGACGCGATACATATATCGCGCATACGCCAATAACAGCGATCGCGTTAAATCGAAATGCAGTTAAGTACCAGGCAAATATTTCATTGGAACGTTGCAGAGAAAAATTTTATTTTTCCTTTCCGATTTATCTTCTCACATAGAATCAATCTTCGCTGATTGTACCGTTTGTTACGATACATCCCGTATGTATACGAAGGTTTTCTTTCGACGCAGAGTGGATAATTCTTAATCGCTGGATGAAAAATTCTGCGTAAAATATCAAGGGAAAAAAACTGTCTGGCGTGGATATACCGATCGAACGCTTTAGTGACTTACGACGAACAGAAGGCCGATTAATATCCAACAGTAATTACCTGGAAGTGCCACTCAGCTACATTGCTGTTTTACCGTACAGTAGATAAAGTCACCGACAGATGTGTCCTACTTTCGAGAGGTTTCAATTTTCAAGGGGGCAAACTTATGGCGTTAAGATTTTCGTCAATATTTGCCATTCAAACATTTTCAATATTCAATTTCGCATATCTGGCTTAAAAATGCTGTAAAAAGGAAAAGAAAGAAATAACTTAATATTAAATCGACGTATATGAAACGTCACTTTGCCAAATAGAATTTCAACATCAAACTGTGTCTTCAAAATATCGTCAACATTCAGCACGTTGATCTTCCAGCGGTTAACCAGTTTCGTTATTCTACATGTACGAGAATTATTCAGTTTCTAGTTCGATATCGTCATTTAATCTTATCGATTCGCAATGATGGAAAATTTCACGGATGGTATCGGCTGTTCAAACTGGAACAGCATCGAAGAAAACGATATTTTGCGAAACCGATACGTCAACCGAAACCCTCTAAGCCGCCCCTCGTAAATAATTCAAGCTGTTCAGCTATGGGACAACTTCGGTGCGAAATTATTTTCGCCAACGCGAGTTACAAAGTGGCTGAAAAGCCATTCCTGTCCTGGAGACACACACAGCTTTCCATTCTCCCTTCTAAATATAATTTATATCCAGCACCAACGCAACTCTCTGTGTGCTCGACAACGAGAGCAAAAAAAGAAAGAAAGAAAAAAGAAATTAAAAAAAAAAAAGAAAAAAAAGAGGAGGCGAAACAAAAAGAGAAAACGTAGAGACGAGGGGAGAGCGTTGAACGATCGTGAAACCTTATGTCGTTGGTTGTTCGTCCATAGAGAAGCAAGCAGAGCTGGTTTCTCGTCGTTGGGTGCCTCTCGAAATTACCCCCTCGATTTTGGACGACACAAAAGCCACGCCATGGACCGGGCTGCGCCTCCGAATATCCGATCTCACCAGCGAGTAACTCTTTGTACACGGAGGTCAGAGGCCCGTCTGCGCGTACCACGCGTGCACGCGTATTTACATGCGAGGTTAAGGGAGAGAAACGAGAACTGCTGCGTTCTCTCTTAGATGAGTTATTGCGACGGCGGCAACCTCGAATCATCGGGGTGTGGAACCTCGTGGTCGAGGGAGCAGCTCGTACCCTCGTAAACGTCGACCAAGCTTTAATTCGACAGGGCTGGATGAAAGTTTTAATCGATTTTTGGAGGATATAAAAGAAACGTATTTTGTAAAACGTAAGAGCGTGCGAAATTTATTTCAAAGTTATTGCTATTCAATTTTAACAAAGACGAGGTGATTTTGGAATCTAGCGATCGATGCTATTTCCCGATCAGTTTAGGATTTTTTAACGAAGATCGTTACAGACGTTGAATATCGTAGTTGGATGAAACTTTTAATAAAAAATTGAAAGCGTTTCTTTTTTTTATATAGAGCGTAAGAAGCGTATAGGAGACCAGAGTTAAGAATTACATAATTCATTCAGATTTATTCATAGTTTCAGTGACGCATACGTTATTATCGCCTATCTATATGTTCGCTTTTATTGCGATCTTTTTCCGTCTTTTTGAAAGTAGTCGCTGCAAGATCAATGCACGGTTTGACAAAACGCTAAACGTTACCTCCCTCAAACACGAATTCATGGAAACCGCTTGAAAAATGGAACAAAAGGACAGCGAAACGCGTCGATAAGCTTACAACAACGCGAGTTACTTCGTCGAATCGACGAACGAAATACTCATCGCCCCGATAGATTTCCAGCGTCCCCATTGAAATGTGTTCACACCAGGGCCAGAGATAAGTATCGTCAGTGAGGGTGTGCAGGTTTCACGCAGGGCTTTCCCACGACCGATTAGATTTATCGTTTCGGGATAAAGAGACGAAACGGGTGAAACAGAGACGAATAGAATTCGCGTCGATTCAACCAGGTACATGCGTCACGCGGAGAAGTGTTTTCACCCAATGAACCGTTCTCTCTCTCTCTCTCTCTCTCTCTCTCTCTCTCTCTCTTTCTCTCTTTTCTGATGGAAAGTGCAGACTGACAGCGATAAACAGCTTTCGCTATTTTCTCGATAATCGAGGAACCTTCAACGGGGAGAGGCCGCGTACCCAGGCCATTGTACCACGCCAACGTATCGCTCCACCGACTCTACTTTGATCTCTCGCGGCTTTTATACACCCGTGCCACTTGGAAAAACGCTTCCCTTTCGAACGAGCAAACACTTTCGCCGTCGAGGGAGCTCGTCGCTTCCTGAACGGACACTTTCGATGCAACTCATTGCCAGCCACCTCTGCTGACTTTTTCTTTTACGAGCAGCTGTCGGCTTCGCTCGAAAGGAAACAGCGTTCCACGTGAATACGATCAGAATGTTGAAAACGAGAAATTGGGTTATACAGGATATACCATTTAGACGTTGGGATATATACACGGCGCAACTGCACAAGTTGCAGGCAAAAAGAGTCTGAAAAATGTCGGACGGTTTTATGACCTTGTGCACATCCTACACATGTTTCTGGGTCTGTCGAGCTTCACGATCATCTGCACTCGCTTCGTCTGCATCTCAACAGAAGCGGCAATACCAATGTTTGGTTTTCGCAATGGTTTAACACAGATATCTTGCTTTTTATATTATATCACGATATTTTAACAAAGCAACGCAATTATCTTTTCTACTATAACAATGAGGATATAATAATAAGAATAATAATAATACTTAATACGTATTTACATTCGTTCGTATTATTGTTCTGTGAAATCAAGTTTCTCCAACGATAACGTGGCCATTTCAATTATTTTCGTACGCTGGCTAGCGGAAGTATTTATACCTTTACCATAGAAAGATCATTGTATTTAACATTGTACATCGACGGACCAGATCCGCAGACTGAAAAGAAAATACCCTTTAGATTAAATCCTTAGATCCTACTAGAACCAACAATATAAAACTATTATAAGCCATGTCATTGTATCACGCCAAATGAAGTTACTGAAAATTCTCAACGAGAATTGATTGTAAATATTCTAATAAATAAAAAAATAAAAAAAACATTGTACATCCATATGATTGTACGCGTTATATAGAATATTTTGATATTTCATAAGAACCGTAACGATTATATCGATCAAATTCATGAGCAATCTGGAAATGCACGTAGAGATCGCGAGGTTCGACTAAGAATATCAAAATTTTATTTTATCGGGGGAACGACGACGAGTTTGTCTCTGGAGACTTTTGACCAGTCGAAATATGGTTTGGTTCGGAGAGGCATGGTACACGTTCTGGCTGCACGATGCTTTTGAAGTACGGTGCTATTTATATCTGGCACACGCAATTCCTTAGTGAGATATTACATTGAATTTCCTGCCCTGCAGCTGCGATATACGCGGGTGCAGCCTGTTTGTCCACGTGACACGACTCCTTTTTTCTGTCGCCGCGGCGTCGTTCCGTGCAAAGAAGTCGCCGCTCTCGTTCGTTGACCTTTTCACAGTCGAGTTTTAGGACTTCATTTCTTTTTTTTTTTTTTTTTTTTATCTAATTAAGTTTCGATATTAAAATAGAAGAATATCGTGATATCCTATTTATACGTGGAATATTGGAAATTTATCTCCGTCGGATATTAGTTGACTAACTAGCCATTAAGTCTTCGTTTTCCCAGTTTTATTTAAAAATCCACCGTACTAAAAATAATAGTTCTAACCCAAAGTCAGGTACCGACGTATACCAGGAACACCATTTCCTTCGCACAAAGCCCATCCCTATCGCAAAAAGAGCTCCATTCACCCAACTTACACAATCGTGGCTCGAATCAACACTCGATTAGCTCGTCCATTGAACCACGACCGATAACCTTCCACCAAAAGCCTCGTCGCTTCTGAATAATTCGAAAAACCAAATTCACGCGCGCCGCCACTGAACGAGCTACACGGTCGACCTATCCAAGGACACGTTTTACCCTGAAACGAGGGAATTTCTGTTCAGCCGGCGGGATGAATGTTGCAGACCCTTCTATAATGCACCACGTCCCCGAGTCTCGGGTTTTACGTGTGTGCCTTCAAGGTTCGCGTGCTCACGATTTTCCCGTGCGATCTCCTAGCCGCGAGCTTTCACGATCGTATAAAAGCGGAAGTCCGAGATTCCAACGTTGAAATCGAGTCAACCATCCCATGTGTTTCGTTGAAATTATAACGGCAGACGTTTGCCGGAGGATTTTCGAGACTGTCGTGCTTTTCGTTATTCTTCGGTGGTGAAGGCAGATGTTGTTCGAGTGTCTGGCATTTTCGAGATTGATTGAGAATGGAACGGAGGAGTTTTGCTTGGAACTTGGATGAATTTCCAGGTTTTTCGAGACAAAGGTTTTAAACGTTTCGTATCGAGCGACGGTTTCTCGACGATTGATTTGTTGATAACTTGCTGCTCGAAGGCAGTAGATTTTTATCGAACTTGGTATTCGACAATGAGGACTGTTTCAAAATATAATCGCGTGAATTTCTCTGAATGGAAGTTAGAAATTTTAGGAAATTGTCGAAGAATTATAAAGTCAGATCTCTGATTCACGAGTTCATACTTGTTAGAAAATACCTCGTCTTATTTCTAGCGTAATTAGAAATGGGAACATTTGTTTAAAATAAACTAATGGTAAACTAGATTTGTTCGATATTTTCTGCCACTAATTTTTTTATATAGATTTATTTATAACGTTACAAATTAACGATAAGTTATTATGGATACCAAATATCATAGAATAAGATTATATGCTATAAAATTTGATTAGGAATCAATTTACAGCTTATAAAGGAGGAACTCTTAAGCATAACGTGGTTGTTTCTTTTCTTTTATTGAAATTGGGGAGCATGTTGCGAGAGAAGTTCGATCGACTTTATGCCATTATTAACGCGTTTAGCGCGAATCAAGCCCACAGGGAAAATCGGGAGAATCCCTCGTCGATTCATTCTGATAACCCACGAAATATCCTCGAGTTCTTTCCGATCGGTACTTTCATCGCGTTACCGACATTTAGCCTCGGAATTAAAGGATTTGCACATTCCCTTTGCCTACCTTTCTTTCCTTCCTCTAATTTTTCCGCTATTCCGCTCAGCATATTCGATTCCGATCGATGCATCTCGTTCTCAGCAAAGGTAAAACCATTTTTTACTCGAACTGCCAGCTTGTAAATGTACGAATGCATTTTAACGGAGTTTAGAATTGTCTTTGGAAAAATATTCTTTTCCACAATGTCCAGGTCTTTCGTTTAATTCTGCTCTCAACATACTCGTTCGTAATTTCCACAGCTGACGGCGTTTCCCTGCGTGACGAATAATACAAACAGCGTACTTCGCCTTATCAACCGAGAATGAAGTATTCGAAATTTATCGTAGAAATCAGAAGAAAGTTTACGAATTCCTAAAATTCCGTAGAAACCTCAACAAGATCGCGAGAGCAAAGTAATCTAAAATTTCAACGTTCGATCTAGGTGCTTCGATCGTTTCTCTCTGAATAAATTCGGACGAATGATAATTAGGAAAAAAAAAGAGGAAAAGGAAACAGGAAAAGATAGTTAGAGAGGGAGAGAGAGAGAGATAGTTCTAGAGAAATCGCGAACAAACGCAATCAGGTTGCTCCTTTATCATTTTTTCCCTCCTAATGAGACTCCTCCTTGTACTTTACAAGGAGAACACGAACGAGGAATAGAAGGAAGACGGAATTTTGGACGCAGGTGCCGATTCGAGCGGTTTCGAGTGGCAATTAGAGCAACGGGATTATTATTTACCGGCATTCGCACTCTCTTCTCTTTCTTCTTCGGATCCTCTTTCGGCTTTCCCTTCCTCTTTCGTTCCGTGGCCCTTTCTGCCCGATGAAAACGGGTAGACTTCATTAGAAATTACATCGAGTCGCTTGAGCAAGTGCTCTCGCTTATTAAGAGGCCTCCCTGTTAGACTAGTCCGACCGAGTGGCTATCAGAAGAAAGGAGAAAGGTCGGGAAAATGGAGGAAGCTCGCTTCGTTATTATTTCTACGTCCTTTTTTTTTTTTTTACGCTACTAGTTACCGTTGCAACGTTATTTTCTATTTCGATCCTCTTCTTGATTCATCTTGCGCAGCTGTTTTATCGAACTACGCAAGACCGCGACAGTACTCGAACGCCCGTACACACTTTCTATTAATACGTTACGCGCGTTGTACGAAATATTTTGAAATTTCGCTAGCTGCGTTACGAGATCCGACGCAAACGTTATGCAATGTTTCTCTATTATAAACTTCCTTAAAACCAGTACATCGACGTTTCATGATCTTCCTGTAACTTCTACTGAAATTGAATTTCACGAAGAAAAATGAATTCTTTCAAATGTTAGAATTTGGAATTTCTTCGAACGAGCAAAGGAAGCTGAGAAAACTCGATGTTTTCCAACGTCCTTGTAACTTGATTCGGTAACCGCGTGAATTTCGCCACGAAAGAATTTACAAGTTCTCTTAAACTGCCATAAAAAACCTGACAATGGGGCAATAAAAAAAATCGGATCTTCCGCTGGGATGCGTTTCTGAGATAGCGGCATGTTGGATAATCTTTGTTGTCGCGGAATTCTTTCCAGTGCATTGTCCCCGGTGTACGACGTTGTTTCTGCAAAATCGTAACTCAAGGTTATCCTTTTGTGCGGTACAATCGCGCCAGCTTCTATAGGATCCTCCGCTTTTCTTGCACCTCGCACGAACCTATCATTACGATTCATTCGTTCGCAGAGACAACACGTGCGCGTTTTTATGCCAACGCCAGCGTCAGATGACTCAGAACGAGTACTTAGAATTTCATTTTGTTGCCTTGGCCATATGTTTGTCGAGCGATTTCTATTGAAACTTTCGGATCAAAGGCAGGGAAGCATCGTTTCGACGAGGAATGTTTTTAAAAAGGAATCCGCGGCTCTGCTAAGCGTTTTACGGTGTTCTATAAGGCGCAACAGAGAGCTACGTGGCGCAAGAAGCACACCGACTCTCTTATTACGTGAGAACAATCGCTTCTTACGCGGTAATAATAAGTCGCTTGTTTCTGCACACGCAAAAACCCGTTCAAAGCCGTTACACGCTGGAAAGGACGCTGAAACAGGTAGAAAAAGCGAAGTAATGGCGACCATGTTTGACGCTCGGAAACTGTCGTATGGCGTATTCATGGCGAAGATGCTACTGGATGTAAAAATTGACTCGGTATTTTGAATCACGTTGAATTAATTACAAATTCAGTTTGAATATTTCCTCACGGTTTTGACATTTTACAGTAATTGTCTAACGTTTCCAAAAGCTTAAATACATAACTAGCGTAGTCTAGAAGATGATTAACAGACAGGTAAATTGATAAACAACAGTGAAAGAGAAAATTGGAAATTTGTTAAAAAAGCCAACCGAATTATTAGATTGTTACGTAAGTTCGTACGACTTTTTCTATATAACAAATATTCAAACAGCATGAATTTGTCTTACGATTCGACAAAATCGACTTTTGATTGTCAGCGATATCTCTTCATCGAAGAACGAACTCTAAGAGATCTGCTGCGTCAGTAAACTTCGAAATATCTTTAATAATACTTTTATTAAATAAAATCTAAATAATCTTTAATATACTCTACCCAATGTATATACGTGGATATAAAACATTAAAAGCATGAAACACGTGGAACGAAGAGAAGCAGGAATCACGGAGGCTCGAATTACCGGCAGGATATCAGCGTAGGTTACACCTTGGTCCCCGTTCTACCTGGCGAACGTTACCACGAAACTGGTCCCGCTGTAAGCGGAGAAAACAGGGTCCGAAGGGGGTGGAGAGGAGCACCTGGCAGCCGTGCACAGGTAGCGAGCTGGCCTTTTGTCGTCCTCGGTGCCCTCCCACGTTCGGCCAGCTACGGAAACTTCTTCCTTTCGAACCGATCGCCTTCTTTGTGCCCCGGACACAAGGAGGATGAACAGCTGGTGAAAACAGAACCTTTCCAGTCGACGACAGCCAGCTGCTCTGCACATTTCTCTCTCTCCCTCTCTCTCTCTTTCTCTTTCTTTTTGGCGCCCTGTGCACCTTCCATTCTACGTCAAATGCCTCGGTATTCTACTAATATCCGAAGCGTAGCGTGCTATTTGTTTCGTTAACAAACGTAATAGTGGGACAAATCAACGTTTAAAGGACTTTTCTAAGATTTTCGTTTTATTCTCGTTGAAATTTGTGAAAAATGTAGTTTCATAGGTCGAACGAAGTCTTTGCACAATATCTGACCAAACGAACTCCTGTCGGCTGAATCTACTTATCTAAGCACGAACCTTTACCTGCGTAAATCGTCTCTCAAATGGTTATTAACGAATTAACTGAACGAAATTAATTGCATAAGAATATTCAAAGGTTTAGCGAATTTCTACCGAATCTAGTTATCTGAACGTGAACTTTTATTACGCGAATTGCTCGTTCTTCAACGGTTTCACGCGAAGAGTTCCTACTACCTGTAGCTTAACTAAATTTTCTATCGCTAATTCTATTATATCTTTTAATTCTACCATATTTCATTTCGGATACGATCTCTCCTTAACCAATTAATTCAACAAATTATCGCACATGCGTCGTTGCACAAGAATATTCAAAGATTACCAAACACGTCGGAACGAAGCACCACTGACTGCTTTGCTATCGTTTACAAATCGCCAAACACTCGCTAGTACCATTTAATATAATTTAATGCGTCGTTGTTACCATAGTTACACGTATCACCGTGTACACCGAGTCAGCGAAACGGTTCTCACGTGCGAATTCCTTTCACGCTTCGCAATCGTTTCGCCGTGGCATCGAGGTACCGTCACCTTGAAGCCCGTGTCACCGATCTTTCTTCCGTCTAATTGGCCGACGGTTGCGTAAATATCCGCTCCATATCCTCCGATCGTAGCAAGTATAATCGAATTGCGAGAAAATTCGTCCCGAGTGTGTCGCGGCCTCGCCTTCCATCCAATACTCGCCTCAAATCGCCATCAATCTTGTCGGTTGCAATTAAAAAGTTGCTCTCACGAGCTGTCCGGCTTTTCCTCGTGAGAATAATGAAATCGCGCTGGTGAACGCAAAAGGAACGCGATTTTCATCGTGGCCGGCTCGACGATTAACGCGTCACTCGTTATTCCGTCTCGTTAGACGGGACTTTGGGCCGGAGAGTGGAGATGGAATTCGTGGACGAATAAATTCGCGAGGCTTGCAGCGCGTATCGAATCGCTTTGGCAAGATAAAGGCGAGGAATCGTTGATTTTTTGATTTCGTATGCGATCAGCATGGCTCGGACTACCGATTTTCGTACGTAGTTCGCTGGGATCTACAACAATGTTAGAATAAATACTAATGAGAATAAAAGTATGTGTTATCGCATTTTTGTTTTAAAAAAACGCGATAGCGATGTTACTATTATATGGTTGTCCGAAAAGTTTCTTTCGTTTTATGAGGAAATAATAGACGCACAACGTCTTTTGTTTTATATTATTTTATCGAATTACGTACGATCAATTTTGTTCTGTCGAGATAAACACCGTGACATTTCACAGACTTGCTTTCACGTCTGTACGAAGGTGCATTGTTGTGAAAAACACGTTTGCGAAAGAAAGACACTTTTCGGACAACCTAATACCAAGAATAGTCGCGTGTATGTAATAATTGGAAAAATAACATTTTTGATATTACTTATTGCGGTTAGTTTCATAGTTCCGGTGTTAATACGCAAGAATAGAGGGACATGTAGGTTTTTCCTGACATTTTACGACAGCTTACAATTGCAAGATTCTTTTGGCACAGGCTTTAGGTGCTTTTTAACAATTTCCGAGAAAGAGTTATGGTATACGATAATTCCAAGTTATATCTTTATGGGTCTGGGACGCATTAATTTTTCCCGCTTTTAACAAGGAAACGATAAGATAATAACAGTCTGCGAATCCTAAATTCAAGGTCTACTACCACGTTGATCGATATCGACTTTCGATGGTCTACTATTTCACGCGTGTTCTGCTCGTCCTATCAAATACAGTCTTTTCACGCGAACATACGTAAATTATTTACGGAAGTAAGACACGTGTCCCTCGAGAATCGAATGATTATGCAACGAAACGAAAAAACGAAGGAAAAGTACAGTGGATCGATTTATCTTCGGAGAGATTTAATCACGACAAAGATCAAAGTGTTACCTGGACGGAATCATCGAAGCTCGACCGAACTCGCAATCAAATCATTGAAAAAACCACTTACTCACGAAAACCAGCGATTGAATTATCGCAGATTAGATTTATATTAGATTCCTCGGCGAGAACTCCACTCCAATCGAGATTGCGATCGAAGTTGCGCGAAGATAGGATTAATCTGACTCGTTAGCGCGGCAAAAAGCACAGAGCTTTCAGGATCTTGGCTCCCCTGGTGTTAGTCAGAGCTGACGAGCGCGTATTCAGACCCCTGCAGAGACTATTCCTTTCCACGGTCCGCGATGTACATTACGCTATGGAAATGAAAGCTGGCAACCCTTGGAAAATGACGATACCCGACCCTCGTTTCGCGTCGCGGCGCCTCGTATACCCTCCATCCAGCACAGACGCGACTGAAATTAGTTATCGACGCGAGACCAGCCTTCTTAGTACCTGTCGTTTTGCTTCGCGCAGACGAAACAGCTGCGTCCTTTGAATTCGATTGCGTATACTCGATCGAAGTTGATGCAAATCCGTCCCGGACGTCCAACTTGCTTTAATCGCTCTTTCTCTGAAGTCGAAAGATTCTTGGGATTAGTAGAAATGGAATTGGTAAGATCGGTGAAACGAGGAAAAGACAAAGTTCGCAATGTAATAGCGACGCGGTAGCAAGAAAATATTGATCGTTCTTGTAGGGAGAGAAGCTACGATTTCTTCATCTTTACGAAATCACTTCTAAAAATCACAATACGAGGTTGATACGCGAAAGTCGACGTTAAGATCGATATTAAAGTTGCGTCTAATAAGAGGACGATAAAATTGCTCATGTAGAAACACGCGAAGATGTAGAACGTAGAAAACCGACGGGAACCTGCGAAATGACATTTAAGTGATCGACTAATACCACCTCGATCCGTCGTAAATTTCAAATTTGCTAAACACGGATCACGTTAGACACGATTTACCGAAGTCTTGAAGCACACCTCACTCTAATCTCGTGATATGCCGAGCCAGACCAGCCAAAGTTATACCAGATTAGCTTATGCTAGACCCTTATACCATGGCAAACGCAGGTCCCTGTGAAACCCACAGGCCACGATGGGTTCCGATCGTACTTAATTCTACTTTATATCGGCTCTGACGTCGGATTCGACTTATCACCTTGTGTTTTATAACAGCGATCTAGGTTCGAGTCACGGAAACGATCGTTGGAAGAAAGTTTTCGTTCGCGTACCGGTTCGGTAGGATTTCAGAAAGGAATTTCTACGGTTATCTCTCAGGACAACGCATCGAAAAGCCGTTTATCTTGGCGAGTTGGCCGCGTTCGAAGGCTTATCAGCGATACCAAGCCACGTGTGCCGTCGATGAGTCAGACACGCCTCCTTACCATCGCGGACTCCATTTTCTTCGACCTGTTTCGAATTTTTTTTTCACCGGTGCACACACCGACGACCCGGCGCCGACCAATGTGTTACACGACTCGCGTCGTGACCAAGTTTCGCAACCTTCTCTCTGTTACGGACCCTGACATCAGCCGGCTAACTTTGAGACAGACAGTTGGCAGTTTAAGGAATCTTGGATTAACAAACCATCGAATTTTCAAGTTATTTACGGGGATCAATAGTTGAATGTAACGACGATGAAACATACTTCGGAAATGTAGCGTATTTTGGAAGTACTCGAATCGCTCGAATATTTTTACAAGAATGTAATCTTCCCTTTATTTTTGGACCTCGAACGAGAGCATCGATGAAATTGATGTATTGCCTCCTTCGTGTAACCATTTGGAAAGATGCCTCTCCATCGTTAGTTATTAATAAATGCTATGTTCTTTGCACTTTAAAAAAAAGTTCAATTCCAAAAGCTCAGTTACAAATGTAAGTTAAAAATGCTACTTTTGAAACGGAGCACGTACAGAAAGAGAGAGAGAGAGAGAGAGAGAATATAATGGCTGAAAGTGGAGGTTGGATTTATTATCGATGAGTTATCCCGGACATCAATTATTCGAAGATCCACTAAACGCAACTTCAATCCATGCATTACGTACAGGACCCGTTTTGCATAGGTTCCACTAAACGCAGTATGCCCTATACTGGCATCTGCAAGGCGTGAGTTATTTTAGACGCGGAATTCCCTATGCATAGATTATACTAGCTATAAATTATTCCTCCTGTAGGATTCTCCGTACACAAACCATGTAGCTTAACCGTCGTCTCTCTCTCGCTTTCTCTATGTCTATCTCTGCTTGTTCTACGCTATTCGTACACGAGTAGCATTAGAAGTATACCAAAATCAGTTAAGCAATCTGTATACTAACCATTAGTATATCGATCGAGTAATCGTGAGATGGATAGCTTCATCTACTGTTAACCTTCCACTATCATCAAACAGAGTAGATTCATTAATAATAGACTACGTTGGCTACAAACAGTTAACAGACTACGAATATAAATGCAAATACGTATTCTTATAGACACAACGAAAGAAATAAATAGAACCTAAACGGAAATTGCTTCCTTCGTGTTTACTTCTCGATTGGTAATTGCAATAATCACGATAGAAATTTTTCGATACGAATTCTACTCACGGCAAAACGTTTCCTTCGTTTTCTACATATTTCGAAGATCTCGTAATAAAAAAATACGTATTCTTATAGACACAACGAAAGAAATAGAACCTAAAGGGAATTCTGCTTCCTCCGTTTTTGCTTCTCGATTGGTAATTGCAATAATCACGATAGAAATTCGCGATACGAAGTTTCTTCCGTTTTCTACGTATTTTGAAGATATCGTAATAAAATGTACGCAGGTATTTTTAAAATCAAAAATGTATCTCTTCGTAGATATTCGATCGGTTAACCGGTAACAAAGTAATACCAATTTAAAAAGATCGAACATGAAATCAATTTGCTTTAATTAAGCAACGATATCGAAGGAAGGATGCAGCATCGATATCAAAGCAGACCGCGACTCATTCTCGCATTTCGGCAACGGTACCCATCGGAAACGGTCATTAGCACGATCGTTAAGGAGAGGATAGCCTGGTCGAGGCAGGAATATCAAGGAGGATCGAGCCGAGCTCCACCCAGGGCTAATATCTTGCACAACGGTGCTGGAACAAGCCTCATCCTGTAGACGTTCTCCAGCGGCGTGATTCCGCGTCTCGGTGAGCGTAGCTCACGCGAACATTGTCCAGTAATTGACCCTGAACCTCGTACCGTTACGATCAGCTGCCAGCTACACACCTGCTCCGCTCGTGATTAGCCACGATTCCAGTCGATTCATCGATTTTCCACTGTCAGATTCCCACGTGGATTAGGACGTAAGTTTCGCAAGGACATCCGTAATATGTTTAATATTACAATATGGTACTTTTTCACATTCTGTAGACAAAATGAGTTGTTTATGTCTAATGACAAATCTTTCTATTGTTCTGAGTTTTCAATAATTTTGAGGAATTTCTAGGGCATTTGTCGCGTTATTCGCGTTGAGCATACGTTCTTTCAGTTTTCCAAAATGTTATTTACGAATTAAGAAATTCTGGGATTCTCGTCATTGCGTTATTTCGTGTCCTCGATCGGTTTCCTGTTTTTAAGAAGTTTTGCAGAAATTCCAAGATACCTGTCGTCGTTGAAATTAATCCCAAATCGTCACTTTGTTTCCTATCGTTTGTGCTACAAATCTCGGTGAAGGTAAGTTCACGCGTATTCTGATAAATTTCGCCGTGAGTATAATTCTTCTGACAGTATCGGTAGTGTGGTTCGAATATGAAAAAGTGTGGCCGAGGGCTTGAGAATTGTCGGTGTAATATTTCCCGGTATATCGCGCGACCCAGCACGCACCGGAAGTGCCGATAAGACGGTCGATGGAAATCGCGCTGAATGACCTCGACGCTAGGCGAACGTGTTTCGCTCACGATCCAGAATAAGTGCAACGTTAGCTTACCAGGAAACCTGGACAATTGTGTTGATCTTTAGGTAGCACCGAAGATATCCAGTAGTTCGTGAAAGGTTCAAATATTTCATTCTTAAATATTTGTACTTCGTCTAGCGGGAAAAGTACCAGTGGATTGGCGCATGCGAAACGATAGTTCTTTAAATGTCGTTCGAGTTAACCTCGATCGATTGAACGCGATCGAAAGATAAGGTTAATCAGAGCCAAAAATAAATTCATTCAAATTCTAACGAGTTTCCATCAGAAGATCTTCGCTACTTTCCTCCAGAAATCAGAATGTTAGGTTGGTGCGTATGAAACCTTCTATTCTTTTAATATCGTTTCGAAACGACGAAAATTTCAAAATCGTCGAAAGTGGAGGAGTTCGGTCGGAAAACCAGTGGAACTTGCCTTTTCTCCGCGTCTGTTGACGAGAAGAGAGCCGTAAAAGTCGCAGACCGTGTGGTGACCTGGACATAGGTTGAATGAGCCAAACCAGTACTCGGTGGGCTCCGATTGGCGGCTATTTCGGAACTTTCAGGCCGCTCAAGTGTGTCGTGATTCTCGTGGTTGCCTCGGTGCCCACATTCTCGCTCTTGTTCCATCGTAGCTCGTTCCAGCGATCGCTGGAACGTGTTTTGTTCCTCGTCCGTGAGAAACTTCTCCTCGAGCACCACTCTAATCTCAATGACAGTGGCCCCGGTCGATTTATTTTCGCGTCACCTGCGCGTAGGCCACAGAACTAGGCTTTTGCGTTACGTTAGATGCACTGGGCGCACACAGGCTGTGGGTTGGAAACTGTGGATTACGATCGACTATGCAGAGGAATGTCGGTAATGTGATCGTTAACGCGGAGGATGACAGTTGGAAGTTTCACTTGGTAGAACTCTGTTCGTATGAACCGCGACGAACAAAAAGGTTGTTCGTACAACTGCAGTTCATATACCTAACGCAAGTTTATTACTTTTTCTCGGTACTTGTGATTTTTTGTTCAAACGTTTATGGACGAACAAGCGGAATCTGTGAACAGGATCCTGTTGTAAAATTTTACGAGTCGCACACATCAAACTGTGAAATTTAACAAGATAGATGGGTCGATGGACAAAATATCTACGATCAACGTGTCGAGTCCATTTTTAACAATCTCTTACCGATCATTTTATTAAACGTTAAGTATATTCGCGTTTAGGGAGATTATTCTATAGACGTGTTTAGAAGTTGACCAACCACTCGTCAAAGCTACTAACACGCCACTTACATTCGATATCATCGATCGTGCAAGTTTTCGGTTTTACCATCCTAAACAGGTGTTTCACGTAACCTAAAAGGGTTAGAAGAGACACAGTTTGGGAGTAGAGTCGGTAGAGCGCTGACGACTTTGATCAGGCTTGGTACGTGGAATTTGTTGTCACAAATGTATAGGTATCAGGAGTAATTTACGTTGGTCGGAGGAACATGGTCTGAAGTAAGAGTAGATTCCGCTGCTGTAGATTAACCTTTCGAATTTGTAAACTTTGTTGAACTTACCGCGCCTCCGGTAACATTGTGTGTCTACAAACAGTAAGTTTATTTAAAGCCGATGGTATTCCAAAGGTGTAACTCGCGTGGAGAACAAGCGCGTCAAACGAAGATCCTACCATGCATCGATTACCTTAGAACTTGCTTATGGAAACTATTTTCAGTTCAGGCTACGATAAACATAGGTTTTGTTTGACTGACAAGATGTTGCGAGAGGCTGTTGTAAAAATACTTTGCTTTGTCGCGTTAGATTACGTTAAACGGAAACTATTATAAAGTAAATTCTTTGTACAGAGTCTTTGTAGAAAACACTGGCATTTATTACACATTTATAGAAGATATCGTGACTCGAATCCATAAAGACCGACGATTAAAATAAGCAAATAGTCAAATAGTGTGTATGTCGACTATGTTTCTTTGTGTCGTAGTTACGTTCGTTAAGCGGTTAACGCAAGAGCTTGTACACATAAATTGCATCGCGAATACGTTTTATTTTGTACGGGTAGCGAGACTGCACGATTAGAAATAGCGGAGCTACCGCGGTAGAGGTAGCACGAGCTTTCATATTAGAAGTAGATTATTTAAGGCGTAGGTCACGTTAAGCGTAGGTTACGCTAGACACGGGTCATTTTAAGCCCAACCCCCTTGATAAACGATACATTTTGTTAATCTCCTATAGCCGGCGTAAGTCATGCCTGGCATAAGTTACGTCAAATATAGTTGGACGTTCTAATATATTTCGCGTCATTCGTACCGTGTTTTACGCTCGTTTAATCTGAAATTAATTTTCTCATCGGACATTAATCGTCCAATTTCTTTCTGCGTTTTTTTAGAATCATAATTGATCGAACAACAAAAATTGTCGTTTAAAGGGGAGCTTCTGAGTAGTCGCTGAAATTCTTCGCGAAGAACGTTGGATCGAGTAGATTCTAGACGGGCAAGATCGTTCGAATGGACTGAAATAATCGTCCTGCTAAAGCAGCAATCATTGGATTCTCGGAGAAGCTCCTTAATAAAGCAAGGTTAGCCGAAGTCTCGTAAAACTGCCCTACTGACCCGGGAATCCTTGGATTTCTGCTGAACCATAATGGAAGATAGCCTGATGGTAAATGGAGAATCTATCTCTCGCGGAAAATTGCCACGTACTTAACCATAAATTTCTTAGAATGTTAATCGAACTAAGCGACCTTCTAACTGAAATTAGAACTTCACGAATCGTCGATTAAAAATACAGCCATCGTTCGCTTGTTCCGCAATTAGCGGAAAGTTTAATAAACGTTCGATTTGGACTCGAGTATCATCCTGTCTGTAAGATATCGTCGAAATTTGATCGATCGTCGGATCCATTTCCGGAAATCGCATTAGGTTCTTTCAATTTGCTTTTCTATTTTTCTTTCCTTTTTTCTTTTTTGTTTTTTAATCGAGGTAGTCCGTCACTTTCAACATGCGACTGGTTTTAGTCAGTCGTCGCGCGGATTCACACACGGCCACGAGCTGTTGGTCCCTTTGAAAAATCCGCTGAAATTTAAATATAGCGGCGTGTAAAAAAGAAAAAAAAAATAGAAGAAAGGGAAAATCTGTCGATAGTTTCGAGTATATTGATGGAAAAAAATAGAATGGCCGAATGGTTTTCGATCTTTTCGGTGCTTTATTGCACGAATACGAGTGTGGTTTTTCCGGGGATATCGAGTCGATAAGTCGATTTTTATGAATGGAGGAATATCGAGAATCTTTAACTGTAATTTACGAGGCAGATTAACGAGAAGAGAAATACAGCTTTCATTGTCGTGATCTAAGAGTGCTTTCATCACGTACTACGCAGTTCTTTTAATCCAATCGTCGGAGAACCGGCAGATTTAATGAAATTCCTTAAAAGCAACGCGACCAGCAGCAGAATCGCTCGAGGTCGTCGTTCCGATTTCACGACCGATCGCTGAAAGCAGAACGAAGTTGAGCCAAAAGAAAAAGAAAGAGGAAAAGAAGGAGGAAGAAAAAGTATTCGGCGGGAGTATTCACGAAGAAAAACAGAAAACGCAAGGTCGATGGAGAAAAAGGAACAGTAGTTGGCTCGATAATTCTTTTAATTGCGGTTTAGGTCAGATTTGCGTTAGGAAATCTTGCAGGATTGCATCTCGCAGGATTAATGATTAATGATGGATGGCGAGATAAGTCAGCTCCGTATCATTGTATTTTACAACATAGTCAAAAGTAGCTAGAACTCAATAACGAGTGGTTACAGTTGAAAGTAACTCAACTTACGAACTCTCTTGGTTCAGCGAAATTTGACCAGATTTCGACAGAATTTTTCTATCGCCTTTTTTTTCAGAATTGTTGATCCTTTTGATTTGTATACGATGAATCGCCGGTGTAAATATTCTGATCAGAGCCTCGATATTCGGACTTGAAAGAGTTAACGAAACTCGTAACTCATTTCCGTGGTTAAGAAGTGAAAAAATGAATTTCAACGAGGAGAGTTGGTCACGGTCGTGGATATCGATTTACAAGAGCGTCGAAAGGCAACTAGGGAAGCTCGTCCATTGTTGACCGAACGAATATTTATGGTCGTTCACAGGAGACGCGGTAACATTGGTAGAAAAGAGAGTTCGAAGAATGATTCCCCGATACATCGATATCAATAGTCTAATGACAACATCGAGTTGAATCTAGAAAATACTATGGGCAACATAAAGATACTACAATTTGAAAAAGAAAGATAGAATTTGACAAAGAGTACATTCATTTTTAGTATTTTTCGTAACGTCATTTTTCTTTTTTTTTTTTTTTCCTTTAATAAAATTAGCGATAACGACTTAACGAGATAGCAATGATCGCGTATAGTTGCACGTGTTTCGAGAAGAAACAGCACGCGAGGCATCGATCAGAGGCAAAGTTGAAACACGCGAGCAACCAGAAGGGTTGGAGGAAAAATTGAAAACGCATTAGCCCGAGAATTTCGCTCTTATCGGAATTTCTGCCCTAGTTGGCGCGAACAAACTTCGAGATTCGAGTGGTGAAACGAACGCGCGTCTCCGAGTCGCGTGGCCAGTTGCTGTACACACCAGAAGGGTCGATCTTTTCCTGCCGCATCGATTCTTCTCTAATCGTCGTGATCCTTTGCATATCCTGATACTCGCAGAAACTAAAATATTCGTATACCAATGGAAACGAATTGCTACGTAAATTGCATTTCTTTAGTTCTCTTCAAGGACGTATGAAATTAAATAAAAAATCCTCGCACGACACAGTGAAATTTCTTTGCGCCAAATCGCTGCTATTAGGCTGCGGATTTTTATGCATTTTCGTAATTTACGAGACAGGTCGAAGAAATAAAACTTAAATGGAAATTTGTCGCGTCTGTTGAATATTACAACGAGTACCTTCCTTTGCATATTTTATTCTATATTTTTCCATATTGCGTGGATTCTGTGCTTGTTTGTTTGCATCTTTAAACTTTCCATGAATACGAGAAAAAATCCGGCTCTCGCTAACAGACGCCCTTAGTATTTGGATATTACCACGTGTTTTGGACGCGATCGATGGCGATAAGAAAGAGCCGGTTGGGGTTGCACGATTTCGCTGGGCCGAAGGGAAGGGTCGCGAACGATCGAGCGGAGAAAGGCAGACGAGAAGAAAACGAGAGAACGGACCCTTTCACCGGCAAAATGGCCGAGAAGCTTGGCGAGTTTCAGTTTCATTTCGAGAGGACGCCGCCCCATCGACCCGTCTGGACTCTTGCCGGCCTTTCGTTTGTCGCAGTTCACCATCCAGGGACAAATGGGAACGAGGGAGCGATTGTTATGGGGGTGTTGCTCGTTTCGAGAGCTGTTTTTCATTTGGATTGCAATATTGATATGGATTCTGCTGAATCTTTCATCGTTTCGATCGGTCTTCTGCCTTTCTCTCTCTCTCTTTTTTCATTTGTTAAGTTGATAAATCGATTTCACAGAATTTTTCCTACGAAAGCAGCGCAGTTATTGGATTTTGGATGTTTGGGAGGACCTAGGTTGCGGATGAAATTGTGGTATAAGTGATCGTTGATCCATCGAAATCGTAGATTTATATAATGCTACTGTACGTAGAATGCGCGTATGGAATGTGTAGATTTTTCAGAGAAGTCAGACTTGCTCGAAAAGAAATAGAAGAGTATTAGTTGTATAGACGGATTGGAAGTATCGAGTAATTAGTTTCTCTCGTATTTGCTTGAAAATTTCGAACTTTCAATTATTAGCGTTCGATCAGTTGATATTTCCAAGAAGGAAACTACGGCTTGATAAAATTTCCAAACGTTTCGTACAACAGACGTGCGATGTATTAGGTTGTCCGAAAAGTGTTTTTCTTTTACAGACACGTCTCTTACAACGACGCATCTTTATACAAGCATGAAATCTGTCGAACGTTGCGATCTTTATCTTGATAAAACAAAATGGATCATACGTAATTCGATAAAATAATGTAAAACGGAAAATATTGTGCATGCATTATTTCCTTAGAAAACGAAAGAAACTTTTCGGACGACCTAATACATATAAAAGTTCTCGTCCAAATATTTTCATAAGCCAAAGATGTATGAAACACGCGAAGCCTACGACCAATGCAACGCATTATCTCGCAACATCCCTTTTCCACGTCTGAAAATTTGATTACTTCCATCCCGGAGCAACACGAAATTTCCTTCGGTTTCTTTCTGAAAGCGCTTATATGTAGTTAGTTTACCGAGCTGGTACTATTAATATTGCAGGATATTTGATGGTCATGGCAGACGAAAGCAATTTGCTCGATCCTTTTCGTAGCAAAACTTCGCCTCCGAACGTCGGCAACTTCGCCAATCTTCCCATTTAACGAGAACCTTTTTAGTAGCCGTGCGTTGAACCTCGGTTAGCGATTTTCTGTCCATTCTCCCGGAGCATTTGTACGTTTCACACACTTGCAATGCAGATGCGAACGACGAGATCTCTCGGAAAAATACAAGAGAGCTTTCTCGATGTAAAAATGATTTATCGTTTGTTTGAAATTAGTTTTAAAACTATCAACAATTTATTCAATGTATCGGGGAGAAGAAAATCTGATATGCAATGTTCCAGTCTCCGCCATATGGTAGAAGAGATGAAGTCGAGCTATTCAAACTCCTAATTGGAGATACAAGGCCGCTAATTGGACACAGAAAACTAACAAATTTCTATTACAAAGAGAAGCTTCTGCTCGCATGTTGCGAACCCTGCGACTACCACTCATCGTACAACTCGTGCTTCTAAAATGCACAAAATTGCGTGAACCACGCAACACACTCAAAATCTGCAAAGAACTCCGTGAAGTATGCAGTTCGATAAAAAGCAGAGAAAAATTTACCAAATCGACGAACACATGGAGCGAGGTCTAAAAATAAGCGAAACCATCTCGCTAATCACCGTGTTGTCGATACGACGTTAAAGATGCAAGAAAACGAAGAAGAAAATTCGACATGAAAATTCCTACAAATTTTCGAATACCACCATGGAATATGATGCAAACCTTCGATCGTCGTTTAGATTTTGTTACTCGGGTCGGAAGAATATTCGAATAGACCCAAGTACATAATTTGTCTCGCAATTAGCCACACTTATCTATGCACACTTTTTAAGCGATCTACGTTTGAAAACATAGTAGCACGTACATTTACGAAAATATACATTTACGTGGATATAACTCTTGCTCGTTAAAAAGAAAAAAATTCGTACAATTAACGTTAATATTCTTAGTCGTAATTATCGCAATTCACCGTGTTTTCTTATTGTTTCGTTATTCGTATTAAGAAGTAAGACCGGTTCAACGCGAAGATACCCATATCGTGATACGCGTGCGATAAATAGCGAATATACGTACGCACATGTACATGGTTTCTCATAATACACAAGAAATTTGATTATTCCGTGCAAAGTTGAAGATTGAGTTTAACATGCTGATGCTTGTTAACTCGAATAATCCTACCTTAGTATATGTATATATCGTAGAAATTTTTAATCGTAACCGGGAATTTTTGCTGATACCGTGTACACGAGTCACGGAAGGGGAAATTTAACGGCTTATAATTTTTCGTCGACGAAAAATTTGGTCGCATTGCGGCCACGAAGGAATGCAACTTTAATAGTTAAACGCGTGGCTTGCATGCTGGTGACGTAGCAGTAATAAAGGTTAATGGACAGCGAAATATTTCAGCTTCGTTGCATAACGACGCCCATCACCGTGTCGTGCCTTATTCAAACAGGCTGAAATCGAGTCGCTACCTTCCCAATGAAATTTATTCATCTATTCGTTTATTAAACGTGTCCTGAACTCGAACGAAGTCGCTGGAGAAAAGAAACAGAGAACCGAAGAGATAGTCTTCCATTCTTGCGATGGACTCCGGAAGAGATGAATTAATCTTCCTATGCTCTTATTTCACCGGAATTTCACAAGAAAATCATTTTCTTCCCTCGACTGTTAAAACGTTCTTCGATCCTGCTACGTTTTCTCGGCCATCTTTCGACCCAGTTATATCTTTCTAACTATGAAAACTATCTTCGTAGTTTGGACAAATTATGGAAAAAGTCTCGTTGGTACAGGTACACGATTTATCATTTCAATCTTACATCGAACGTCTTTTCGCGATATCCTGAACTATTTTCTGTTTTGTTAAGACGAGAGCAAAAAATGAAAAATGAAAGGAACTGCGTGTCGATGGAGGACGAGCGTCAAACGAATCTTCTTCTTGAGATCGAGAAAATTTGAGGGGTACAAGCGGGTCGGATTCTCCGGGGCTTTGCCAGGTTTCATCGGGATTTGCCATCAGCACCATGCTCATAAGATTTATGCAAATTTCTCTCGAAAGCTTTCTGTCGGAAATTTCTAACCAGTCGGTTGTCCCTACGACCTCGAGTACCTTCGAGCCTCGATTCTCTCCATATCGCGTTTCTACGTTTATACTTTCACGGTCACTGTTAACGCGCTATTTGTGTGAAACGTCTAATCTTGAAGTCGTAAAGAAAAATGAACCAAACGTGAAACGCTATTTTTAACAAAAATGGTCACTGAAACACGAGACTGTTATATAAACTTCTTCGCACGATATTGGTAGAGAAGCAGAATTTACAGCTACGGTGTCATACCGATCAACCATGTAAATTGATAAGAATCTAATTCAGTTACAATTTATAATTTAAAGACGTTATATACGTTTTGCTCGCGACGATGATACTTTATGGAATTAATAAATAAATTATAGAATTAATCACACAGCGGTAAAGTCGTAAGATTCAGTTTAAAAAATTAAAGTAAATTTTCAACAAAGATATCGTTAATCAATTTGGGTCCCAGAAAACTTGTTTCACATAGGTACAATCATTATATACCTTTTACACACACATACACACACACATGTTTGATGTCTGTTACAATTGAATACAATTCGTCGTTCTATCGTGATTTTTCTAATTATCCTGAGAATTAGACTGATAGTAAAAATCTAACACAAATCCCTCTGCACGACGTGTGTGCACAGTCATCGACTACATGTTCGACGTATTAAAATGACGCACAAGCTGAGACATCGGTCTCAGATATTAAATCAGAGCCAGCTCTGGCTTATTGCTATGCCTAGGAACATCAAAAAGTTAACAAATAAAAACAGACGATTCGTTAGAAGAAGAAAAAAAAACTGCTCGTGCCACGATGGTTGAAAAAAATTCAATGGTGATAGATCGTAGGAAAGTACCTCGAAACGTTTCATTTTGATTGATTCGTACGTTGGAAGTGATGCTAGAGATTTATCGTGCAATTACTCGTGCCATTGTTTCAATTATTTATAACAGACACGTGATTTATGGCGACAACGATGTGTCTTCGTGTTTCGAGGAACTATTCTCTTCGTTAGCAGAAGCATGGCTATCGTTCCCCTATTTATAGCGATTCCACGTTTCTGAAATAGCAACAATTTCCGTTAACAGCAGGAAATGATACGCTTTGGACGAGTGGCGTGGCATAGAAAGTGAAAGGACAATGGATCAATTTGTCTTTAGACTTTAGACCAGTCTTGCCATTTCGCGATCGATTTTTCACCGTCTACAATCGTTTTCCTACCATCGTTCTTATGTTATTAGCGTTGTTACTTACCACGAGATTGCCTAGGTTCTTGTTGGACTTGGTATGATTCCTTTCGTATCGTATAATCTTCGTATAATCGTATAATCTTTTAATTCACAGATGTAATTTGCATTACATGTTTCGATCCACTTGATTTTTTTTTTTTTTTTTTTTTTTTTTTTTGATGGGCAATAAGCACAATAATATACCTGTAGACTAAAACACACTGTAAGGTTTTTTTAATAGCGAACGTAATAGTATAATAATGTAGGGCAATAGTAATGAAAGAAATTTGTGAAAGGAAATTCTTTAAGATAAGAGGTAAAAATAGCGGATTATTTTCGGAAATGATTCGCGGGATTAACCTTGAAATGGTATGAGAACGCGCGAATATAATTATGTATCACGTTTTTCTCTTTATCGCTTTTATTATGCGTCATGACGCAAATATTTTACGATTCTTTCGTTTTTTTTTTGTTTCAGGTAAGCATCGCTAACTTTGATTCCTCGGAAATGGTTTCTGATTCATAAGCCCACTGGTAACGTACTAATTACGCTTATTAGAGAACACCTGACGTTAATGGAAATGCCCATACCGCGTTTGTTGCCGAGCTTTTTAATGGTCATACTTTTGATTGCTTATCGTTTCTGTTAGAATTAAAGGTTGGAGAATTTGATCGAATTAAAAAGAAATTTAAAAATTGTAGCGCCATCGGTATAATTAATTTTAAACGCGAAGAGAAAGGAAGTTTAAAAGCGTAAATGATTGATTTTAAGATGGTCGGTAAGTTCGATACGAATTGCGAGTTTGAAGATGATTCTGTTAAAGAATAAAAAATAATTCAAATTCCCTGATCATCGCATAATCACGTAAAGATATATACGTTTTCATCTTTTTATAGAGTAATTCTAAACGGCAACAAATTTTCAAAATGGATAGTCTTGCGACTATTTATGTCGACGTTTAAACGTCTATGATGTTTCGCGAATAAGACAGGTTTATAGTATCACATTTGCAATTAGCGTGGTTAGATCGGCCTGTTTCTCGATGTTGATAATTAATTACGATAATGATTAGCGTATCGTTACGCGTTAGAATCGGCGTGAATTTACGTATGTATTTATGCAGGACACGAGCGTATCGAAAGCTTCGATTTTAAATCGACCACAATTAAATGCCGTGAACCAGCGTTGATCCAATATTATCCGTGTTCCGCTCGCGCGCGTCCGAACGATCGATACCGCGACAATGAACTATTTCGACAGTTGTATTCCACTATTTCGTCGGAAACATTAGACAGATTTTCTCTGTCTGCTTGTAAAATGCGTTTCACCGTATCTTTCGTGTATCGTTTTCTATGATAAAAGCAAAGTTCAAATCGCTTTATCCGTTGGTGGAATATTTAAAAATTTTCAAGCATTCCCGTAGTTGCATTTTCACGATATACAAAGTCTCGTTCATTGGATGAAGATAAAAATTAAACCAGAATTTGATAATATTTTTTTTTTTTATTCAAACTTAATTAGACGCGAAAGTTTGCGAGCATGTCAGCTATTTTTATTGGATTTCGCTGAACTCATAAAGACGGGTTCATCGCTTTCGAGAGTTAAAAGGCCAATCCGGGATTAACGATCTCTCCGTAGTTTAATTTCTCTCTATTTAATCAGTACCTACACGAAGGAAGAAGGAAAAATTGTATCTCCATGTTAAAAGAAAAATCTGCCAATTTATTATCCTGTGTTTCGTTTAAACTTTGCATCGATTATCGATGACTCTGATCTTTATTTCATCCTCCAAGTTTTCATTTCAATTTATTCCTACGTACACAGTCGTTTCTTTATACGTGTGCCTCGATCTTCCCAATCGATTGACCCGATCGATTTTCACTTTTATAAGACTGGGTCATTTTCCTCCTGATTGTAATCACCCTTTAGAGCGAACGCTTCAGTAAACGCTTGAGTGAATGCTCGATGAGCGATTATCTTCGACGATAGAAACCCTTCGTATTGGAAATTTGAAAAAATTCTTATTGAAATTTATTTCCAAACGCCTTCTTCAGCTTCCATACGTGGTTCAAACTATCCAACCTGCTTTCCCAATCGATTTCCGCTTCCGTAAGTATATCCTTTGCCCCTAGCGAGTGGCAGAAGGGCGGTCGTGCATTCGTCGACCGATCGATCACTCGATACACGCTGTTTAGCCGCGCGATGAAATCGCTCGGCCGTTATATTTTTATCTCGCTGAAGGATCTCTCGTCGACGATCTTCGTGCTGGCTAGTCCACGCGATCGATTTTTCCTCCTGCGCACCTCCAAGTCTGCGTTCGAATCGAGGAAAAAGCTCACGACCTCGGATCATGGAAATAGCCTGGCGATTTCATTAATTCCGACGTTCCACGCGAAGATTTATAACCCGTTGCGCGCGTGCCTTCAGAAAAACCGTTTACGTTTTCCCTGGAAACAAATGGAGAGATCCGCGAAACAGACGCATGTGCGGCCGCTCTTCGAGGAAAACGAAGCGATACAAGGAAAATCAATTAACCGTGGATGGTTCTGAGCAAGCGAAGCAGCTCGAGGTGTATCTAATTCGCCCGAACGTTTGCCAAATTTCCTGGCTTAGAGTAGCTACGATTTCCGCCGTGAGTTTCGTTCAATATCGTCGATGGGTCAGAAGGTTATGATTGCACGATTTGATTTATCCCGAGGGATTAGCGTTTTATGTTTGTGCACCTTGGATCATAGAGATTAGATTAGTTTCAATCGTCAAATATTTTTCCACGGAGAAACCGGGTGACACGACCCGAGTGTACGACACTTGGTCGATATATTTGGCAAAATAAGCCAGTTGGTGTCATAGATTTATTTATTTGAAATAGATGACACGATCCGTGCGTACGATACTTGATCGATATATTTGGCAAAGTAAGACAGTTTCATAGATTTATTTATTTAAAGTAATGTAAAAGTAAATTTTTAGAAATAATATTCTTAATCTGGTATCGACGTTAGGTTTGCCTACTTTTTTATTTCCGCAATCGACGAATAACATTTTCGGATAGGATTGGAAAGAGTTAAGAGCAAGGTAAAGTCAATCGATAAAACTTATAAAGCAAGGAGTGGCGAAAGACCATAAAGTGGGCGCGACTTTCGTCCAATGTGCACTTCAATTAATTCGCAGACAGTCATCGCCGCAGTTTATGATAGTTGGTCTCGCGGACGCGTGAAATTTATATCAATCCAATGTGATGTACCTGTTGAACGCGATATTGATAAGAATTACGGTTATCGTCGCGCGAATTCCAGTGACTGATCTTTCTTTCACAATTATCTTCTACGTTATACGAAATATATTTCACGTACGCGTTTTCCGTAATTAAGCTACATGTAACAAGTATATAAGTATATAGCTATAACAAGTATATCCGAGTCCCTTTCAAACATTATTCCTGCAATTATTTTAATTATTTTATAAACAAACTCACAGTACAAAACGATTCAAAAACCTAGCTGCTTTTTCTACGTCTCGTTACATTCTGTCCATGTTACAGACAAAATCATAGTACAAAGCGATTACGTGTCTCAACGTGCATCCTCAGCAACTATAAACGATCATGTTACTCTCTTTCTCTACACTTCGCTACATTCCAACCATTTTGCGATCAAAATCATAGTGCAAAACAGTCAAACATCCCGATATCCTCTCTTCACAATTTTCAGCCAATTTTGCTACTCTCCTTTTGTCACCTTTCATCCTATCATATCCTTATCTTCTTAATTAATTAATTTTGTCATACCATCTAGTAGCAAAATCCGCAATAATTTAGTTTCCAACCTAATATATATCAAAATCATGACGTAAAACAAGCAAACAGTTCGACATCTCTTCGCAAATCTCCAAAACTTCACCTGTCCGAATCACCTCGATTCTCTACGTCAACAACTACCATAAGAAAGATTCTGTGAAAAGAGGCGAACGTCGCGTTATCTGCTGATTCCGTATTGCGCTATTTTCCTCGGTAGTCGATCGCGTGGCGGCAAACGAGGCGGGAAAAAGAATCGAGATGAATCGAGGGGTGGCGCGATCGAACCGGAGCTTCTTTCAGGCGCGCATGTCGTCTCTGCCTAAACGGGGTGTCCTTGTCGTCATGGTAACCTTTATGGGAAGGGAGAGGCTGCGATATCTGGGCTTGTGTGAGCACCGAGATAGAAGGAAACGTATATGAAACGAGAGACAAAGACGAAGAGAGAGGGACGTATGGACGAGAGGAACCATCCTGGTTGTCGTCATCATCATTTGTCATCGGTTGGAAAGGACGAAATTCGACTTCGAACACCGTGTATGTCGTTTTGCGTTTGATATTTTTCATCGTTCTTCCGCTTCTCCGTCCCCTAAACTCCCTTTTTCGCTTCTTTCTTTCATCCTTGTTCCTCGTTTCTTCCTTTGTATCGTGGATCGAAGGCTGCTTTGCAAAGGACCATTCGTTCTACGTTTGAGAGCGGGTTTTTCGACAAGGTAATTGGGCGGGAGGACGAGGATTCGCGTGAACACGAGTTGATTTAATGAAAAAAGCAGGATGAGTGGTTTGCCTGTCTCGTTGGCTACTTG
The DNA here is from genome assembly GCF_024516045.1 of Bombus affinis. Lineage (NCBI taxonomy): Eukaryota > Metazoa > Arthropoda > Insecta > Hymenoptera > Apidae > Bombus > Bombus affinis. The sequence goes on along the minus strand of NC_066348.1, from coordinate 13,613,354 downwards.
TTTCGGCTGGCTCCTTAATGCCGTTTGACACGGTGTGTCCGCGCCGTTTCAACGACGTCGGATAAAGACTTGTTTAGCCATTGTTTCGCTTGTTCGTTGCATCGTATTCATCTGGCTCCGTGTTGCCGTGCAATGAACAGAACATTGAAATTATAAGGAGAGCATAGAATTAAGACACGCATCGTCGAATTTTGGCGAATTTGTTACACTTTATTCGAGTGACGTTGATAATCGACGCGGCTGATGATCACCGCAAACGTCCTAAGATTCGTTGTGTAACGTCAATTGCGACGATCTTTAGAACATCAGATTGCATCGATTCTCAACGTTTCTTGTTCGTACAATCGAATTTTTATCGTTGTTTCCGACAAATCGCAGGCATCGATCTCGAAGCTCTTGGCTTTCGAACAGAGACCGATCATGTCTGGGTGAATAAAATGCTCAACAATCCCCTTTCGTTCGAACGATGGTCCCAAACAGTTTGGAACGACGATCGACCGAGTAATTAGCGAGCACGCGGTAAACAAAGTTTTCATTTCCGCTCGGTGGCCCGTCAATGGAGAGAAACGCAACCGAAACTCGCGGAGAATCCGGGCCAAATACCGCACCGACATTTTCCACGTGCCCGTTTTTCCGCGACCCCCCCTTTTTTTTTCTCCCTCGGACCGTTCCTTTTGTCTCGTCTCCGAGCTTTTGTGTCGATCGGCACGAGAGCCGAACTCTCGCGCCTCTGCCGAGCGCAAAAACATCCGCGGTTCGTTGCGTTTCGAGGTTTCTGCGCGACTGATCAATCGCAACAGGTGCAAAAATCCGTTGGTCTGGTCATTCGCTTCCAATGAATGTCAAACGCTCGTAACTCTTTTGCAATTCTGTTGGTCAGAGATCTTCGAGTAAATAAATAGTTGCAGATCTTTTCAGGACAAACGAAAGTAGCAGTTTATCGTAAATCTGTGGAATTTTTAGTTACCGGGTGGTTTGAATCTTTTTACTGGTTTGAATCTACGAGAAACTTTAACCTCGTTCTATATTTGCGAAGAGATAATCCAGGTCAAATATTCAGTTCGAAATATTCTAGTCATCTGTACAATCCACAGATAGTAATCGATATTTAACGATGCGTCTTTCCTTTCTCTCGAAAACCTACAAAAAATCCTATAATCCCTGGCTCTGTCGAGGCATTGAAATTACGAGGAAAGAGGGAGACCAAAAAACAGAAAGAAAGAAAAGAAAGGAAAAGGAGAACATAAAAAGAAAATCGATCGGAATACTTCACCGATCCTTCGAATAATCTTACGACCTTACAACCCCAAAGTGGTTCCTTCGTCTCAATCTATTTCTCCCTGAGAAACTTCACAAAACGATCGTGTCGAACGATGTTAGATCAAGGTGAGAGAATCACATTGGGCCAAAACGGTGGCGAAATCGTGGTGTCGTCGAGATTATAGCAAGAACGGGAGAAAGGGAGAGAGAATCGATTTGGTGAGCGTGTCGGTGACGACGTTGCGAAACCGCCCGTGAACGCGCGTAAACTATCGAGGCGTCTGCAAGTCAATATCCGAGAAACGCCGCGGCACCTAATTATCGGGGCAAGATTAACGTCGGCTTCGGTTATCGATTGTCTACGCTCCAAGTGGCGGCCAGACGGATTCGAGATATCTCGACGGCCCTCTGTCCACGGGTCGATATCCACGGTAGATATCGTGCGCGATCGTCCGTCGTTCCTCGACACGGTCGCGAGAAATTGACGACGAAATCGAAACGGCTGATTTATCGGCGAGACGGTGAGAAACGGAGGTCGCGATGAATCATGACTTATCGTTAGTGCTACGGAAAGCTGGCTGTTCCAAGGTTTTCTCATTGATCTACGATTTTTTTCTTTGTTCTTTTTTGCTTTCATTTTTTTTTCTTTTTTTTTTGTAAATGGGTTTCCGGTGGGAAACGAAAAGCAGTTTATTTGCCGTTGATTTGTGTGACTGCAAATATTTTCGGCTATGTTGGATGATTTGTTGCTATAATACGATCGGAGTGAAAGAAGGTGGAAATTTTCCGAGTGATCGTTCGTTTTATCTTCGTTTTACATTTTTCTCTTTTATTTCTTGAAGTCTACCTTGAGACTCGAGTTGCGAATCTCTGTGAATTATATGGAATATCTTGTTTGTTGGAAAGAACGTATCGAGGAAACCATCGAATACTAAGACGGATGGGAAAGGCCAAAGTATTAAATTTTATAAGTTGAAGCGAAACTTAGTGAGGCTTCGCGTTCGATAAATTTGACGTTTATTAAGTCGTAATAATTCATGGCTAAGTTAATTTAACATCTTGATGAGTCTTAAATTGACTTAATATCATGATAGGATACGTCTTCGATATTTTAAAAAGAACAGTCGAAGATCAATGATAATCAATTATCGGAGTTAAGTTAAGCAAGCGAAGTCTCGCGAATCTTATTAACGGATTAAAAGGAAACGTGAGGTGGAAAAAGTGCTGCGACATAATTCCATTAGCTTTCGTATCCAAACAATTCCGTTTTTCGCGAGTAAACTGGCGCGAGAGTCGAAACGGTTCAAATAGATCAATCGAAAAACAAAGAGAAAACTGTCGGAAAAAAGTGAGAAAAAAGGTAGACGAAGAAAACCAGTCAAGTGGAGCAGTGGATGAGAAGAGAAAGAAAGGTAGCGGCGATTCCACGTTGTAAAGTGGGTCGACTAATTACGAAGCGAGGATCGAAGCGTGCCTTTGTCGCAAGGGCACGGGAAAGAGCTAGGATGGTACTAGGAACGAAAGGAGACAGACGAGAAAAGGAAAAGAGCTGTTCATCCGGCGTGAAGCTGGAAGCTGCTGACGCGATCTTCTCTCTTCCTTTTACTATTTTCTTCTTGGAAGAACGTGACTGTCGTGAACTTCTTGTTACGATACAACCGAAACTTGTATATATCGCGGACTAGCATCCTCTTCCAAATGAGACTAATATTCTGAAAATTGAAATTTTTACAAGTTTTATATTACAAACTTTACGATTTACAAGTTACGAACTATCGGTATTAATAAATTTTCTTGTACAGTGCAGTTTATGCAATTGTAGCGGGTTACTTACGTCTGGGAAGAAACAAAGAAATGTTTTCTTAAACATCTTTTGGTTTGTTAATCTCGAAGTCTTTAAGTTGAACTCGTCTACTAACCCTTTTAATCTTGTCGGAGAAGAAACTCTCTGTCTCTCTGTCTCTCTCTGTCTGTCTTTCTCTCTCTAGAGTAAAAAGTTACTACCTTCTTTCAGTCTGGATATCCACTTTTTACCCGTGCCAATCTCCAGTCTTCGCTAAACCAGGTAACTTCTTCCCCAAAAAACTCACCTTCCCTGCTGGACCTATCTTACGAAATTTCATTCTTTATTTCCAACTTCAATCTTCGAACTTGGTCGTACAAAAGATTCGTCTTAAAAATTTCTCCAACTTTCCGGGCAGAATTCATTTCGACTCATGCCCGCGATCGCGCGTTTCTCTAGATTCACTGGCATCGCGAGATTTTCAAATTTCGAAATTCGAAGACGGAACCAGCCTTCTTGTTTCTTTTATCTGCGTGCAATTACGTTAATATTTTATGAGCAAAATTTCACGTCCCAGCACGAATATTTCATTTTCGAAATCAATGATCACGCACAGACACAATTAAACGTATTATTTTTGCTCGATATTAACGAAAAAACATCAAAGTCGTTATTTGCCGTGATTAAAAATAACGTTGCGATGGTATTATACATTACGGAACGACGATATTAAAATAAAATTCGCCTGGTGTGTAATTTCACGCGCGATGTGTTGCCAACGATTCTCTCGCAATTTTTCCACAAATTTCAACAATTTTTTTCACAATAGAAAAAAACACGATTGGCTTGAAAATGATTCGAAGAACGTAACGGTATTTCTAATTAAAAATATACGCGAGATATTTCATACGAGGCGTCGTTCTACGAACATCACTGCATTACGAAATATCCGATCGATGGTCAGGGAAGGGCTAACAGCATTGTTTCGTCGAATTCTCAGTTTTTCCTGATCGTGTAGCATCTGGTGCCTGCGCTACAAGCTTTCTCCCCTCGTCGATTCGATCGAGCGACGCATTATGCACCGTGCACGCCCGCAGGATATGCTAATTGCACGCTGGTTAACAGTACGCCATAGATGCGTGTCGGTCGACGTGTTTCCACGCCAGCAACGCTCGTGATATCGCTTCTGAATCGTTCAATTTATCGATGCGTGCGTGAGCCTGTTGAATCGTGAGAGGGATCGTCGGATTTTTAGAGGATGATGGAATGCTATGCGTTGATTTTATTAATTTCACGTTATATCGTCCTTCTCTTTTCTCACGAGACGTTTACCTAGAAGTTGTGAAGCTTTTTTATTCCTTTGTTCGCAGAGATTACGTTGACTCCGGAATATTTAAAGATTCCTCTAGAATCGACTAATTTTTCATAGTCTTTCTTCGCTAACGATATTCGGTGTTTTCATTAAATTTAACATTTTATCAATCTCGACTCTATTTTTAAATACAATTTCCAGCTACCGTACCGAATATCAAATCAACGTTTACATCATAATAACGTTTATCGCAATAAATTCGTCCTTTTTACCGAAATTCAATGGCCTTCGATATTTTACCAGGCGTTATTCCACCATCTTTCACGATTCGAAAATTTCCACCCTCTTCTAAAATTTCATACCCCTGCAATTTTTCTACATCCAAGTTTAACCGTTCGATGTCAAACAACACGCGGAAATTTATGTGCAAGATAAACAGAGAAAGGCTGCAACGATTCGAACGTTGCACGAAAAGTCCGGCGTTTTCCAGCGGCGAATCCGGTCGACGTACCGTAACTGATTTATACGGTGTAACACAGTTTCCCCGGTATCGTGCGTTTTATTCACTCTTAGCGGTGCTGAAACGGAACACCGAGCGATCTTGTTGGTTTAGTAGCGGCGGTTGTTGCAGCGTGCGCTTTGTTAACAATATCGTTTCTCGTTTCCCATATTTTCTACGGTGGACGAGCTTTCGGTCCTGCACTGTGTACGGTGGTTCTACGTTTCTTTGGTCAATGGCTGTCGCGCGCGTTTCTATGAAAAATGTCCGGTCTCAGGACTGCTCGGTCTCGGGAGGTCGTCGAAACGGAAAGAATCTCAATTGCGAAATCAAAGGGTTAAATCGGCTTGCTGTGCATTTTCTTAGTTTTCTCTTCGCCCTCTCTTTATCCTCTTTAACGCTGCTACTTTGTTCTCTTTCCATTCTTTTTGGCGTTTGATTTACCTTCCTTTCGTTTTACCTTGTTCACGTTTAGCGTCTGACGAAGGTATTCGGACGTTTGTAGAAATTTTCTTGCCAGCGTATTGCGTGGCTGTATTTCTACGTGAAAAAACAAATCAAACACATAGAATAACAGCTTTTCATACGACGCTTTGTTTCCGAGAAAATTTACTTTGAAGGTTCATCCGATCGGTGTGCAACCTATCTCCTTACGAATGTACGTTCGTTGCAGAGTACTGTTTCTACTTGTCCTTGTCCATGAAATGCAACAGGACAATACAATACAGGACAACAGGCTGTTAAGAGACATCCTGTGCGTAAGAATTTGTCAAAGAATTTTTTCGATCACCAATAAATTTTTGTTTCTATGATACGTATCATATTCGGGTTAGTTATATTTAATATTAAATAATTATTAATACGATTATCGTGTGTTTGCAAAGAAATTACTCCATTATTACATCCTCGTATTTTATTCCAGCTTCTTCGAATCCAGAATTTCTCCATTTATACCGTAGACCAATTAACTTCGCGAGTTCCTGAAGCATTTTAAGTGGTTTTCGAAGGATAAACTGAAAGGAGAGGAAGGATTGGTGACATACCCGGCGAATCGTATAACCGCATTAATCCGCAAGGTTCCCATTGGGCTTCGGCTTTGCGTTTACGTCACTATCGATGCTCCGGTTACGTCGACCTGTGCAACCAGCACGACAACGTGACCTTAAAGTCCGTTTCTCGTCGTGGAAAATGGGTTCTCCGCTCTCTGGGCATGGAAAATGGATTCCAACTGTCTTTGTGCTTCGATTCTATTCGTCTAAATGATTCACCGAGTGTCTTTAGCGTAGTTCGTAACCGCTTCGGTCGACGTTTTAAATTTTCGTGGCCATGAATTAAAAATTTCAATAATTCGATTAAGTAAAAATTCTTAGATCGGCGATTCGAACTTCCATATTACTTGTTAGCGCTTGGTAGTTAGATATCTGTGAAGTATTTTATTTTTATTTAGTTCTCAATAAACGAATACCAGGAAACTGGTGAAAATGGCTAATTTATAATTTTGCAGAGAAATTCCATAGATTTACAAATGCGCTGGTGATTTGAATTATCTGTCGTATAATATTAGCATTGATAGAAGCCTGTTCTTTACATTTGCGTTATACATTTCTTCATAATTTTTTCATTTTGATTTGCTTTAGTCCTCTCTTTTACGCGTTAACAATTTATATAGTACGTTAATTCGGCATTTCGCATCGGTAATTCATATTTTTCTTCGTGATTTCAAATGAAATCGTCCGATCGAATTGTTTAACGGAACGAAATAAAGAGATTGTCTTTCTGTCTCATTGACTTCTTTTTATGCATAGTCGTATAGGTTTGATAAGTTCTGCTCGGACGTCGGACAGTGGAAAAAAAGAAAAGAAACAAAAATGTAATCGGGCGCCGACAGATTATGGTTCGTTAAAATGGAATGGACTAATTAAGAAAGATACATGATGCGGACGTCGGGCAAAGCACAATGATGTAGTGATTATTTATAATGGCCTAGATATTTCCTCGCTGTCTGTTTCTGGGACACAGGAACGAGCTATTCCTTTTTTCTTTTTTTCTCGCTTTCTTCGTATTCGCTGAAACCTGCATATTCATATGCTGCCCTAATTTGTTTATTTCTGCTTCTAATCGTGTCACCAAAGTTCAAACTTCGCTTATCAATCGTTCTCTTTCATTCCTAAACTGTATCGTGAATTTTATAAACTTTGAAAATTCACGTATCGAAGAGGAAACGAGTTCTTTCCTGGTTGAAGACAAGTCAGATTCATAGGTGATCAAATTATTCTTAATTATACGTTCTATCTCATTGTTCGAAAGTTCCGGAAAAGAATAATAGCGCATTCAACTGTATAAGAAAAATAAATGAAATGCATTCTATTTGTACAGTTGAATTTGATATCGAACTTGTCATCGAATATTTTGTCATTAGGTGGTATTGACAAAATCCGCAATCACTTAGTTGCCAACCCAATAGTATCGGAGTTTTCAAGTTGGGACATCTTACGAGTAATACAATCGTCTTCTTCGAGGTTTCAAATATCGGTGCTTGTGGTGGTGAAATTTTGATAAAAGTACAGTACGAAACTTAACTTAAGTCCGTATAACTTAACAAATACAATAGCTGTTCTGTACGGTGGTGTTGGTTTATCGTTTCAAATGACGCATCGTTAAAAAATTTTTATAATTTTATCAAACAATAATTTTTGTTTAATTTTCGTTGAAACAAATCTTCAAAGCGATAGGCATCGTAAAAAAGCGATAAAAGCGGGAAATCAATTTTTTGATATCGCCGAATGTTATATCTCCTTAAGCGGAAATCCTTGAAATTCGCCGGGACTCGGGGACGTTTCCAGCTCGAAACGAAATTCCCCGGTATGTGGGTTAATTGGTTTTTGCGTCGCAACGTCTGTGCATCTGTGGCAATTTGCGTCAGGCCCGATCGATCGATGTTCTATCGAAGACACCGCGTCGCCTAAGGGCCGATTCTTCCGACGCTCGATTCCTCCACCAGCAGAAATTCTCTGATCCAGAAGCTAATGTAACGAACGAATCGTACCGGTTTTGAACCGATCGAAAGCTTAGCCTGCTATGCGTACTGCTGTCTCGAGACAGAAATGGATAGTTGCGAAAGGGAATATTTATTTGACCAAGAGAAGCTTTCTCGTGAACGATCCACGAGGAAACGTAGATTCGATGAAGTATCTGATGGAATAAGATGGATGTTCCGGGACCAAACTACCAGTGAAGCTGGTAGAAATTTTCTTGGTTTCGTATCAGGATATAGCAGAGAGGAATATATCCACTTTCGCATATTACGACAAATTTGAAAATCGAAACGAATTTTTGAAGCCGTTAAAAAATTGTTATACTTTTTGAAAAACGTTGTCCCGTTTGAAGCTTCATTTCGTTAGGCAGTAAGAACGCGTAGTCTAATATTGTCATGATAATCTGTTCAATTATCCAAATCATTTTTTTTAATGTAAATTAATTTGTTCAACTAAATAAAATATTTTTTCGCGCACGTATGTTCCGTTGTGTCTGCAATTTTCAATAACAATCACGTTCATATTTGTATAAAGTAAATTGTATATGGATATGAATGTTTTCGAGGTTACAAAAATGATGCGAAACAATTGATAGAACAATGTTTCGGTATAAACGAGTGACTTTTTAACACTGACAAGCTGAATCGCAAACGTTTCGACCACTTGCACGATAATAAACTGGAAAATCAATCCTCTCGATAGCCCGGCGATTCCAACACCGGTTTGTAAAATGAATGCGGAATAACAATCCCGAGAACAAAAGGCCAAACATCGATTCGCGAACGCTTCAAATCGGCTCGAAGTTTTCAGGAAAATCCGTGTCGCGAAATTCGGAAATCCGATTCATTTCCCCTCCTCGTTCAATTTTACCCTCGTCGCCCGACTAATCGATAAACTAAACAATACAAACTGCACATTCTTTCTCTATTTATTGATATACGGATGAAATCCATTGGTATAATGTCTTGAATTATTTCTTCTTTTGTTTTCCATGAGAAAGGAATTTGGGTAATTTAGATGTTGAAACTTTAATGTATTTCAAGTTAGAACATGTAATTATACAACGAGAGAGATTGAATTTCGACTATTAGTTTATATCTATTTGAAACAATATTTCAAAGACTAAATTCTTCCTACAAAATGAGATGCAGAGCCTGACAAACGAAATATGTTATAATAATTTTCCTGTATAAATCACAAATACTAATCCCAAGCTTTCAAGCATCGTTATATGTAAATCATCAGCTGCTTTCCTCATCCATCGCTACGTTTTATCCTCTCGTTCTTTTCTCAATTTTTATCGATCGTGGTTTACCGTATTTGGTATCGGAAAAGAACCGAGACACGAAATTTAAAGGTAGAAAGGGAAACAGAGACAGAGAGAGAGAAAGAGAGAGAGAGAGAAATTGCTCGGAGGACCGATAACGGAATTAAAAAATTTTCGAACGAACCGCGCCGATTTATTTCCGATTCAGCGAATCGTTTTCCGTGGTTTTTCGAAAAATCGACGCCCGACGCCGCACACAGAGGCCAAGTTATTAATAGGAATATCGTTTCCGACCGGCCATCCATCGACGGTTACAACACCACCATACGCGGCTGCACGTCCGACGATAATGGCGCGCAACCGTTCGAAAAATACCCCCTGGAGCTTGTTCGAATCGTTTTCAGCTATAACCACGACGTGTTTTTCCTCTGTTCGATCGACGAGCTGGTCGATCCACCTCGAAAATTGTTGTTTTACCATCGATAACAAAACGTAGTGTTTTAATTTTTCTTTTTTTCTTCTCTCTCTCTCTCTCTCTCTCTCCTTTCTTTTTTCTGTGGGCTTTGGTTTGACAGTGGGTGAATTTCGAATTCATTCGCCAGATTTCCATGATAATCGGATTCGGGTTTCTACGATGCGTGCTTTCTGGTTTGTTTCCCGATCATGGGGATATTGTGCAATTGCGCGTGGATTTTGTTTATTTTAACGTTTGCGGGCTTTTGGCGCACTGATCAATGTGACGTACAGTGGGTCACGGACGTATTCGTGTTCTCGTAATTATCGAATTCAACGATATGTTTTTCGAGTCTCTTTAAATATTATAACGAATCGGCGTTTTTCAATAAACGATACGTTGATCGATACTTTCATTCTGCTACTCTATATACGCCCGTTCCATCATACGACGATACAATTATATCGAATAATTTTATTACAAATCCATTATTTCGTTCTCGTCCCGTGTATCTTGCAAATGACGTACGAATAAACGAATAACTTGAGAATAAAACAGCAAAAATGAGGTAAAATTTGTTGCCATTTTCGAATGCCTGTAACCAGCAAAAGTATTTTAATAATTGTTATTTATTATTTATAATCCTCCTGCCCTGCCAACCAAGCTTGACTTCTGCTTGCTTCTTACGATCGATACCTCGTCCACTTTTCTCGTCTACGATATAAACTATTAAATTCTTCCATATCTAAAACCACATTTAGATGGAAATTCGCGATAAAGGTTCCTCGAAATAAAACCGCGAAAATCCTGCTACCATTATCAGCTTCTCAAAATTCACACCACGAAGAACCCTCGAATTACTCGCATCTTCAACAAACCATCGGACCATGTGCCATTCTACTTCCTATCTATCCGAGCGTCAAACTGCATTTAATCAATGGTTCCTCTTCACGAAGGGTCTTCTTGAGATCTTGAAAGCGGGGTGAACCACCGCTGTGTACGCGTCCAAGGACTCACGAACGCGTTGTCCCCGGCGTTTCGAGTGTCCCGATTACAGACGAGGGGTGTTTACGTGGTCAAGCGGGTCCTGGGAAAAGAGGGTGAGTCGCTCGATATTGGACGAAGGGCGAGGGTGGCGAACAAAGGAGCAGCTACTGGCTAGAACTTCGCCAATTTTCCGTTCCTAGCGACGTAATAAGTTTGTTGCAACCTCCTAGGGGTAACAGCGAGGACGCTGCCGCTGGTGGAGAAGGGCTGATCGATCTGGCTGCGAGGGGGAGGTGCTTTGTACCCGATTAATTCTTGCGTTTCGTTTGCCTTTTGATCCGCCCTTCGAGTGTTCGAAAAAAAGAATCAAACCTTTGCTAGCTGTTTTTCTCCGGAGATAGAAGCGACCGGTTCAAGTTAGCGATCGAATTGACCGTGGAATTGGCGAATAATCAATTACTGGGTTGTTTCTTGCTGCCACTGGTTCGATCAGTTACTTCGTTATTATGGTAGGATCGATCAGGGGATGTTGGTTTGAATGGTTTTCGGATCGATGAGTGGTGGTCTAATTTGTAGGTATCGATGTGATTTAAGTTGAATTTTAAGAGCAGTTGGTTAGACGTAGCGGAGAAATTATGGGGAAGCAAACATCAGAGAATGTCATTGGTATAATTTGCAAGCGACAAGACTGGCTGGCCCGAGTTAGGAGTGGAACTATGGCGAATAATTAATTATTTGGTTGTTTCTTGTTACGAGCGGCTTAATTGGTTGCCCGAGTACTCCGGTGGGACCGATTAGGTGACGTTGGTTTCAATGGTTTTGCAAACTGCGAATCGTGTCTAATTTGCAAATACATATCCTGTTGCGACTTAAGATGAATTTTCGGAGGTTTGGTTAGACGTGGTGAGAAATCATAGGAGAGAAAACTGTTCTAATTATACGTGTATCTTTTTATGAAAATTATTATCGTGCCTGTTAACAATCAACGACGCGACGTATAATCTTTATGCGGTTTCTTTGGAGAGTACAAGCACGTGCACCACCACCCCCTCCCCCCATCCGTGAGGGTTGTTCCTCGTTGAGAGGAGCGCGAGACAAAGGGTACAATGCCGCGTGGAAAAGCGCAACGTGGAGAATTCACGGTGGAAACTGCGGCAGAAGGTGGTCTGGCAAGAAACCGGCGCGAGACCGGCCGCAAAGCGGCTTATCATCGCGTTATCGATTTTGGCCGAGACGCTGCCAGCTGGAGCTCGACTGGCACAACTTGTTTTTTTTTTCTTTTTATCGTGAAACTTACCTTTTTTGCGATAAATAGATAGGACTTGGACGGGTGAACGAACCTTTACTCAAAACCAGTTTCGAACTTCGATTTTTGTCTGGACGAAACGGTCGATTATCGTCCCGACGCAATTTCTTTCTGTTCTCCTTTCTTCGTGGAATAACTTCTTTGATTCTGGAATTTTTGTCTCGTTTTATCGTATAACGGATCCGTCGAAGAACAATCGCAAAGAAATGTAATTTTTGGCCACGTACTTTTTCGCGTTATGCAACAAATCGTTTTTACCAATTATTAATAACGGAGATATTTTGTTATATTTTTGTAAAGATGACACGTGTGTATTTATTTATTTCAGCCTGATGGCCGAGAAATTGGACTTGGCTTTACACTGTAGAGATGACATCACGCAATCAAGCTTTTACAATTCCTTATTTCGTCAAATGCAAAATAATATATTACAAGAAATAAATGTCATTTATACTTATACGAAAGATGAGGTAAATGAAAAGATCGTGTTTGTGGATAGAAAGAACATGGGGAATCACGACGAAGATAACGTGAAATTAATAAATCGTGAAATTATCAAAGTAATTGATAATCATAGAGTGTGTTGGAATACGAGTGATATTTTTCTAAAAATAAAAACTCCAAACATTTCCATCCAGATTGCCGCAATAAATTCACGATTACTTATCGCAATAAATTTCTCATCGAAGAAATCTTCCCAGAGCTCTCAATGTACTATCGGTGCTTCCATCATTTATATTAAATCCAGTACAAAGTGTGACACTCGTAATCTAATCTTTCTCCCCGGAGTCACAGACAGTCCCTCTTCGATTCTGGAAATATTCCAATAGAAATACGTTCAATCCATCGATTTAACCACCATCGATAATATACGTGTACATAGATTCTTGCGAATATTTAGTTTTCGCTATCGAAACCTATCGATGTTATTCTCGTGATTATTAATTATTAATAGTGTCGATATTTTAATTCTGCTATTGTAAGTACACGCATCACGCGCCATGTAAATATCGAAGATCTACGATGTTTCTGTCTTTGAACGAAAAGACTTACGGAATTTCAATTAATACGTAAAACGGTATATAAACTAAATAATTTTCAGCGGTTCTGACTATTTATATTTCTTCGATTGTACCGTCCATTGAAAAATGATTTTGTTAAAGACGGAGGAAAGATATCGATTTGATGCGTGAAGAGTATCGACGAAATTGGCGCGAACATTCACGGAATACGATCGAAGGCAATTGTCTCCGGTGATATCGACGGTAATAGGATTTTAGCGATGAAACACATCGGAACACGTGCAGTTTGGATCGAGCATCTTGTCACGACTGTCCCTCCCTTGAACGCTCCGTAGTCGAATGTTATCGACAGCTGGAAGGGACGGTATGCTTGATCGTCGGATGCCCTGCAGTCTCCACCTGTCAGATTCGTCCTGGCGGAACCGTTTCAGCGACGATGAAAGACTCGTCAACCCGTGAAACGAGTCCCTCCACGATCTCTTCCCTCGTCCGACGTTCAATTCCTTCCCGTTTTGTACTTGCTGGGAAATTGGGTTAGCGTAGGGATTTAATCTTGGATGTCAAGGACTTGCACCACTGTTCTTCTATCTTCACAGCGATGTTGTAGTATCACCGTGTGTTGGATTTTAGGCAAAGTTACCGGAATGTGGCGTAATAAGGAAGAAGATGCAACGGAGAAAAAATAAGGGCGAAGAGAAATAAGGGTGAGATGGGTTTGGAGAGTGAATGAAATACTATTAGGTTGTCCGAAAAGTTTCTTTCGTTTCATAAGGTGATAATAGATGAGCAACAATTTCTGTTTTATATTATTTTATTGAATTAGGTGCGATGCAATTCGTTCTATTTCTATTATTATGTTCCTGCATAATTCAATAAACTAATATAAAACAAAGAACACTGTGTGTCTATTATTTCTTTATAAAACGAAAGAAACTTTTCGGACAACCTAATATTTCAAAACTTGCTCTAGGAATTATGGACTTTTTAATACAACGTTCTTACACGGATTCGTTAGTCCATTGAAAGAAAAATGAGAACGTTAAATTCTAAATCTATACGTTATTACGCTAGGGAAAAGTTTGTTCTCGAATTACTGCAAATTCTGCTTTCACTGACCAGCATCATTTTTCTCGCGATCTTTCCACTTACAAGTCTCCTTACTTACAAGTCTACTTATTTCTATATAACCTTCCTCGCGCCCTAAACAAACGCTATCGCGCAATCATCGACCATCTCGCCGTTCGAAATCTGCACAGCCCCCATTTATAATACAATTGCCACAAGCGCCGAAATCATATTCCGCCTGCTATTCACTTCGTTCGCCGCTGCAGCATCTCTGCGATTCCTCTGTTCGCCACACAAATCGTCATTGTTCCATCTCACGAATCTTTCAGAGTGAATTCGGCGATCAACGTGCGAGGCGCACGCTGTGAAAACGATTTTCCTTCCTCGTCCGGTACAAGCTGTCGCGTGATCACGTTATAGCGTAGAATTTGATATGGCGAGCCACGGGGAGAAGCGTGGGGTGGCTCCTTTCACGAAAGTCCGCTCATAAATCATCGTCAGGTTCGTTGACAAGTTTGTACAGGCCTTATACGCGAAACCAGGAGGAGGGCGGCCGGTTGTTTATCGTCTGTGTATACCCGGTGCAAACTCGTCCCCTTTGGACGAAGCCTGGGCCGCATTCACGGCAAACCGACACACCGACCCCTCTGGTCGTCGTCGTTACGCAGCCTAATGGCGACGCTGTGCCCGTTGTCGCGGCACTGGTCAACGCGTATCGCGTGTGTAACCGTTAATTGGAACCTTTATGCCGGCCACTGATACGCGATACCCCGCGATCCGTTTCTCTCTGTCATCCCCTTGCCGCTGTTCTGGCCGACGGCGCTTATGATCCACCGATTGCCGTTTGCTTCCGCTCGCGTAATTGGATAACCGAGGGTCGTTGCCGCGGTTGACTCCGATTTTCTGGACGTCATCGGTATTATCAGCGAGCTTTGCTTTCCAGTTCTTTTGGCTTTTCGATCGGTGGCTTGGACACAGGACGGAACGATGATTTGGGGATTGCAGGATTCTTGGATTATCGCGGTGTATGATCGAGGATTTGATTCGAAATTACGGGCTTTTGGATGGTTGACTGAGGAATGATCATGGTCTTAGACGGTTAATGGGCTTTTCGAGGGTAATGGGCTTTTTAGATAGCTTTGAACGGATGATTGGTGTCACGGAGCGCAGGGTTGGAGAATTTCTGAGCGACGAGCTTCTGAGTTATCAGGGCAGATGAAAGATTTCCAGAAATTTGCTTCGGAATTGTGAAATTTTCAGTTGATCGATAGAAGAAGAGTCAGGCTGGATTCGTTAAGCTCGTTTCGGCTTTTTGTAATTTTCGAACTGACGATATATCGCGGATGGATAATTCGGAGAATGGAAATTGCTTGCTACGAGGCATTTACTTTGTAATTGTACAATCTTGAGATAGTTTCTTGTATTGTCAACGGGGATTAAGAATTTAGAGTGTTTCCGAACGATCGTCAGGTATTATTTAAAAACGAGACGATTAACGAGGACGATAAAATCAAAAAGGTTTGCATTTTTCACGCGGTATCTGATTCGTCGCCTTCGTAAATCAATTTCACTAATGGCGTTACGAATCATCTTATTAACCAGACCTAATTCTTACGTTTAAAATTAACTAAATCAAAACCGTTAAACGAACACGCTCGGCCGCCAAATATTTACGTGGCCTGATCTCGAATCTTATTCCTTGACGGAAGAGAACGTGTTCCACATCTCGTTCGGTCTGCTCCACTTCCATCAGACCAGGCCGTCAGCGAACGAAACGTTAGAATAATGTTTCCTTTGAAACACCTTGGCGAATCCTCGGTGGCGAAGAAACAAAGATCCAGTGTCTGGAACGGAGAGAGCTCGCTCCATCGGGAAACCGGCAGACCTTCGTTCTTCCAGCTTGCTGGATTCGCTACGAACTAACCAGACTGCTGGCACACGAGCTTGAAATTCCCCCGGCGGGGAGAGACCAGTGCGATACCGCTTCAGAACGCTTCAGCTGATCCCACGACAGGTTTCGTCCGGTCTTTCTGTCTCTCTGTTCACTCTACCACCGAATTTCTCTTGCTAATAAGCGGAAATGGTTGGGAAGCAGAACGAACATCGAATATACGTGCCTGTAACGATAACGAGTGATCCATATTAAATTTTCTTCCATTTTGTTGATTCGTTCGCACGAAGTATACATCAGCCACTTGTATAAAACACGACTAATTGAGTTGACATTTTGATTATCAGCGGTAGAAGAAAATTTTCTTTCGTCTAAGACGAAAGAATATAAAAATTGTACAAATTCTAACAACTTGCGGTACTAACTTTACGCCCAACTATGTTTCATTCGCTCGGTTTTCCAATCTTCCCATCGATAATCTTCCCATTCGATATCGAAGTTCGAAAAACATTTTTGCAATACGATTTTACCAAATAATTTACAAAGAGAATCGCTCGAGAGGAATACAAAAGGAACAGTTTGCAGAGGATTCCAAAGTAAATCGATATTCTTCGAATGATACGGGTTATCCTTCCTCAGAGCGATGATTCTATCGATTCTCTTTGAAACATCAGCTATGGTGTCCATGTACAGTTTGTCTTATGCAACACCGATACACTGTCAGTTTGTCACTGTATCTGCAACAAAGCTGATCGAAATACCGACAGACCTGGGAAACATCCGCGTTCAAAAGCATATGATACGTACCGCGAAGAGCAGAGAGTATTATCAAGCGTTGTTGCGTAGGCTGCAATAATCTATACGTCACACGCTAAATTGATCTCGTGTGTCGGGTGCACTAGGCGTGTCCAGGTGAGCTTCCAAGCTAATTACATCAAGGCATAACATGCTGCAATTACCATTGCTTCTGTAAACTGATTAATTTACAACTTCACTCGGTTCCCTGATTAACGAGATCCTTTCTCTCTGTCTCTCTTTTCCAACGTTTTACTCCGCCAATTATTGCGTCCCAAGATAATTAGTCGATTAAAACGTCTGTCATATTATGTACATAGAGAAAAGTAGGTAAAACGAGTGTTGTTAAAAAATACAATTTCAGAAAGTTAAGGACGATGAACTTTGAAGAAATTGTTTTTTGAAAGTTCCTTACTACGTAGAATATAATTCGAAGAATATATCTCGTAGAAAACAGGAATTAATTCTCTCGTTTTGGAGACGAAGTTAAAGTGTCGGGAAATTGTAACTGGAAGAAATAAAGGAAATATGCAAATAGTTCGCGGTAAGAGGGAGGCTATCTGTTACGAATCGATTTGAAGATCTTCAAATACGAAAGAAAAGACAGTAAACAGCTTTGTGGAACTGTGTATGGTTCGGCTTAAAAAGAAGTATGTACCGAAAGAAAAGAAGGAAAGAAAAGTGGAAGAGGAAGCTGTAGATGCAAGTTGCGGGTAGAAAAGCCGCGGCCGCAGGCCACGGAGGCCCGGAGCGGACTCGAAAGCACTAAAAATTCACGCAACAGGTCGTTCTGTTTAGTAGAGGATCGCGACTATGCGTGTGTGTCTTCGTTACGCACGTGTTTCCCCTTCCGTCGCGTCTTCGTACGCACGTGTAGACGCGCGTGTGTTCTCCCACGCAACCAAGTAACAACCCGTTCCTTGCGTTCCAAGTGTAACGAGACGCGAGAAGAACGCTGCGACTAGCGAGGCTTCGGTTTACTTCTTAACAACGCGCGTCTTGAGTAGAACTGTACGAAACTATTTAATTATAAAACCGAAGGTCTTCTCATGCGCTTTGGTCGATTTTTATCGCGGTATGCATATTTCGACGAGAGTGGAAGAAATAGAACCTAGACAGAGATTTATTTCGCTCTCTCGATACCGTGACAAATATTCTGTTTCTAATATTTTGCACGCTCTTAGGCAAATTAATTTATCGCTTAAAATGGTGGAATAAAATTCAACTCGTGTTTTCGAACCTGAGTCTTTAATATCGTGTTATAACGATCGGTGCAACTGTAAACGATTAATTAAAAACAAATTTCCTGTTAAACGCACGAACATTCGCGGTTTAACAATTATAAATTAAAGAAGACTAAAAAACGAGATTAAAAACGTTTCCTTGTTAGAATGTCCAAAGTGGTCGATTGTAATCATCATCAAAAATCTTCTAATTTTTCCTAGAGTATCTCGCCAAAAAATATATAAAAAATCAACTTTGCATCTTGAAAGGTTCTTTCGCTCCATTTTCAAGCGCTTGCCGCGTGTTCCTTATTTTCCAAAGCCGGTACGATCGTTCCATGGTGCAACAACATCGGGTTCAGAAGGCGTTTATGGTCGAAGGCGTTTTTCGAAACACTCGCAGCGTTTCGTTTTGGAGAAAGGGCGGCAGAATCGAAGAGGAACGAGGGGAGGGAAAATTAGCGGGAGGTCGATGCGAGGAAGACCGTAAAAGCGAGCCACTAAAGAGTTGGAGTGCAGCGTAGGAATCTCGCTCGCTCCCATAAAGCGAGTTTTAAGTCTCCCTCTTTCAATGCAGCCTCTTTCTCTCTCTCTCTTTCTTCCTCTCTCTCCCTCTTTGTCTTCATGGTCGTAACTTGGAAAACCAGAGGAAGGGATGTTTTCGACTGCGACTAATGAACTTCATCCCTCTGCTGGCAAGGAACAAGCGAACAAGGAATTCGAGCGAGAAATTGCGTGGCGAAATTTTCTACGATTCTCGTGTCACTCGTTAAAATTTTATTTTTATGGAATCGTTACAGTAGATTGTTATTTTTCCTCCTTATGTTTTTTGGTAGATTTGGTCGTTTATTCGTTAACTGGCACATGACCGAATTTTCGCAACGATATAAAATTTGTATTTGCGATAGCAGCCACAAGCAAACCAAGTTGTATTCGGTGGGATGATATTCTGTAATATCGATAGAACGACTATTTATGAGGAATTTTTACTAGATAGCGAAACAATGACAAGTATGAATTTGTACAAGCACGATACGTCGGTGTATTTTAATAGTCTTCTCATTTTTTCTTCTTTTTGCTTGTTCGATTGTTCGTCCGATGCTTTTGAATTTCTAACGAAAAGAATATTTTGTGAATGAAGATCGAGAGAAGACGGGAGAATATTTATGAATTTCGTGTAAAAGGAACGGAGAGTCTGTCTTATGAACTGCATGAGAGAAGTCTGCCGGTTATTTTTGGAGAATCGTTTGCCGTTTTTTATTCGGCTTGGTGAAAGATGCGCGTGGGTGTGCACCCGCTTTATAGCGTTTTAGTCTTCCAGCTTTCGTACGTGGTTACTTTGAAACTGTAAATAAATATTCTTTATCCGTGTGCAAATATTTTTCAAAGTCGGTGTATGGATATAATTACCGCTGCACAATTTTCCTATCAGCGCGAGAAGCAACGATCTATCGTGCTAATTCTATCGTTAAAATTCCATTTGCGTTCGAATAAATTGTAATCGAAATCGTCCAACCCCATTCTCGTTAAACGTTCTGTTTCCTTGCGAAAAACCGCGAAGAAAATTCTCCATTGATATCTACGGCAGAGTGCGAAGGACGACTGTAACCCGTGCAAACTCGCAAGACAGAAGGGGGTAAAGTTTAATTACTGGAAAAAAACGAATTTCCAACGCGTGGTATATTAACCCTTTGATCGTTGATACATTCGACGAGAGGAGAGCCACTCGGTGTTCCTTGTTCTTTGGACAACTTTACGAATCTACTTTGATCGGTGGAGGGCCGGTGGATGCACTTCAAACGTTCTCGTTCTCGCTCCAGGTTTACCGGTTCTCGTTATTTCTGCATCGTTTCAACGATTCCCAACGGCGTGTGCCCTCGAGTTCGAAAAACAACCAGCCGACCAACCAAGACGGAGTCGCGATCTAATTAAGACTACCCTCGCGGTTTCGAGATCGCTCGTTAATTCTTGCTTTTAAGACCGGCTACTTTAAGCCTAGATATCGAACGCTTTCAGTCCTTCATCTCTTTTGATTTCTTTTTTTTTTTTTTTTTTCGTTTGAACGAGGTTGACGATTTAATGGTTCGGAACGGTGTGACAAATGTATTTATTTTAAATCGGACGCAATCTCTTCATTCCCAAGGGATCAACGAGGCAAAGTGGTATCAAATGCAAAAAGAGAAAAAAGGGCGGGCGAATATGGCGAAGGATATCGATCTCACGCCACTTAAACTCAAAACCACCCCCCGTCTCGTTCTACATATGGCCGTCTAAAAATCCACAAACTCTCAAACCTTCTTCGAACGCGGTAAAACCTTGCAATATCTTCACCCTGCAAGCTGGTAAACTCGATTAATCGCGCTATGAGAAGTTTCGTTGAACGAAGAACTCTCGCGAGGAAGAAAGCAGAACAGGGAAATAGAGAAAAATACCACGGAGTGGTGTCCGACATCAGGATATTTTCACGCAAAACCACCCCATTGTCTCGTTCTATTAAGCCCAATACAAAATTCCTAAAACTTTGAAATCTCTTCCAAACTTGGGTAAAACCTTCCTATCACTTCTGCGATCTTTTCGCCAGAAAAAGAATCAACGGATCAGGCTACGAAAAGATCCGAAAGAGAAAAACATAGAAAATAGAGAAGTACAGACGGAGAGTATCGATGATGCACGGTGGTCTCCCCACGGCATACGCGTAATTGTAAAAATACGGTGAAAGTGGATTAGCCACGGGGAACGCGTTGCATCCGGACAAATCCGTGGGCAATTGCAGCTGTTCCCGTGCAGATGTCCAGGATCCCGTCCCCCGTGGGTATATACGCGTGCGTTGCAACTGCACCGGCGCGTTTAAGTGGCCTTCCGTGGGGGACGGACGCTCGTCGTCCACTTTCAAAGGAATCCACACGCCGCAGCCACGCACTGTCTCGTCGGAGGATGCGCGTGCACCGTTATTGTTCCATGCTGTTTTCCTGCCTTTTTGCCTCGGCCCTTTTTTCTTTCATACGCGCCGTAGGCGTGCCGAACACTCCTCTCGGAACACGGGTTAGGCCTGCGTAACTCGGTGCTGTGTCTTCGTAATGAATGCCAACGCGTGGGTGGACGTCGATGACACTGTCTTTTTTCACGCTACTCAGCAGTATACCGACGATAGGTGCGCTTTCCGGCTTCTTTGTGGGTGAAATTGTCTCTCGGATCTTAATGCTACCATCTGATAAATTATTTCGGCTTGGCAGTGATTTTGTGTTTCTTGACAACCGCGAGACGGTGTACGAAGTTTATGAGAGTTGCTCGCGATTGAAATAATTCCGGACCTTTGGCTTGAAGTTGATATCTCTGTTTAGAGTTGATTTATTAATCGTAATTGCATTAAGTTGTCCGGAAAGTTTCTTTCCTTTCGTAAGGTGATAACAGATGACAATTTCTATTTTATATTATTTTATTGAATTAGGTATGATCCATTCCGTTCTGTTTCTATTATTATGTTGGTGCATAATTCAATAAACTAATATAAAACGAAAAACATTGTAGGTCTATATTTCTTTATAAAACGAAAGAAACATCTCGGACAACCTGATAATTACATGAGTACGGAGGTATACGTATTTGGATGCGCGTTGTCGAAATAATCCTAAACTCTTGATTGGTAGTTACGATGCTAGATAGGAGTTGATTTATTAATGATAAATATAGTCTAATTAACACGAAGTATATAAGTAGGTAGTGGACTGCTCCATGTTCTTCGTGATTGGAAAAGTGGTTTGGATCTTCGATTTTTAGATACGATTTCGTAAATCGGTGTTGATCGGCAATTCGTTAACCGGCTGCAATTATATTTTAATTAACAGAGGTATGGAATCGTGAGAGAAAGGAGACTCTCTGAATGCAACGTGATTCCATGCGTCCTTTCACGAAACTCTTAATTGAAACTCCTATGAGAATCACGGCCTCTTATAAAAGGAGAGAGCAATTGGCGCGACGTGGTTGCGCCCTCGGTCGTACGATCTAATTGCCAACTACTTATTTAGTCGCGTCAGATACGGCGCGAGCTTCGAAATCAGAATCTTTTCAGCCAGAAATCACGCTGCGCAAATTCACCTCGTATTTAACACCGCAATTACCAAATTTCCCATTCTCGCGAATTTTAACATTTCACTCTTCGCGTACTAATGGAAATATTTGAGTAATAAATTCGTTCTACCTTCGCTAGCGTATGAATTTCGAAAAATGTTGCACATTTACGCGAACAATGGAAAAATACGCCTGTTGGAATCTTTCTTACAGAAGATTATGAAATAAGTTGCTTGTTGATCAGGTAACTTTTACCACGTTTATTTAACAAAATCTCAACAAACTTGCGACTCACTCTGTGCAACAACCAGTGTTAAAGAATTCGCGTTTTATGCTTGACAAATCATTAAACGGAATTAGAAACCGGTAGAAACTGAAAATATTTGTAGGACACAGAGAAAACATCTGGTTTGGAAGTTGCCAACTCGGATGGAGCAACTCTGCAGGTTCGGAAAAAGGTATCCGCTCGCGGGTCACCAGGGATTGACCAATCCCTTTTTCGCAAGATCGCGATTGTTTCGCAAACTAGTTTCAGGCCACGAGGCTGATAGAGCTCATCGTCGCGCGAGCGCTGCCCCGGCAACTATCGAACCGTCCCAGTTTTTCAACGGTGCGCAGGCCCCTCTCTCTCCCTCGAGTCTGCAAGCTCGATCGTTCAATTAAAAAAGCCCGTTGTATCGCGCTGAACAAGCTCCCCTGTTGCCCCTAATCTAATCGCGGGGGAAACTTTATCCCGGATATAATTTCGTTTTAAAACGGGCAAGGAGTCCTCTTGCGATCGAATTAGGAGAACGGAAGTTTTATCTAGTTTCTTTGCGTTTGTTCGCTTGTTTGCAAGCACCAGAGTCGTTGGCTAAGATCTGGAATCTGGAGGAGACTTACAATGAAAATTCCTAATAGGATTGAAATTATTAATGAGAAAATAGAAAAAATTGAAGCTAACACATAACGCCTCTTAGAGTTCGATCTCTATACGGTAAGCTGAGAAATGATTCTCCTGTTTATTTATAGAGAGAAGATTAAATACATTTTTGACTTTTAAATATATTTTTACTATCTCCTCGAACAATTAAAGAAATGCTAATCGTCGACATGTAGCCATTAATTGTATCGCTAATTTTTGCAAAATTGCGTAGATTTACCACGTTTCATTGAAAGTCTTAAGCGTATCCCATTTTCAATTGTGTTACATTTCATCGCGTAATACTTCCATACTTTTTACATTCGACAGACTATCGTCGCAAGGAGGAGGCTGGACTTAACTTGTTTTAATATTGTTAGGTATTATCGTCCGAACGTCGGTTGAAGCTCGGATAGGTTTAGATGGATTTTGCGAAGTCGTATCCTAGCGTGGCTGTAAAACGTAGATAAGGTTCAACGTGGTTTAGTTTTACGTTGGCTTAGGATTATGTTGCTCGAGAATTTAGACACCTAAAGCGTGCCATAGCCGTTCCATGGTTTACATTTGCCCACACAGAATTTTAGCACAGGTTACTGCTAAACACCAGGCGTCTATAATCTTCTTATTTTTGGTTTTCCGATAGTGTCAAAAATTTCTCCTCCTCTGTGAACCCCCGGAATTTTCTGTCTACGATCTGCTTGATAAAAATTACCATCGTACCAATACCTACGCGTTAACAATTGACAAATAATCAAAATTCTACGGTACATATAATCAGAATTCTAAATTCTAAATTCTAGCAAATTTGAAGGAAATCTAAATTTATCGCCATTTGACAGTGCCTTAATCCTCTATTCTCTAACTCTAATTCCCTATCTCTACACGCAGCATTGCTGAAATAATCCACAGAGTGTAACAAACGTACGTGTCAGTATTTCTGAAAATTCCAAATATAATTCCAATGAATTGCAAACGATCGCACGTTTCAACAAAATCGAAATCTACGCTGATTTAACTACGAGATTCCCTGATTTTAACCTTTTGCGCCGAATTGAGCATCCAAGCGACACACCCCGTACTCAAACTTTTCACAGTCTGGCCACTTATCGCGTTCGTTCGTTTCTCCTCTTCTTCCTCCTTTATCGGCGGTACGGTTCGCGTGTCCGTGCTATCTGGCATAAAATATATAAAGTCTGGTACGTCCGGTACTGTGGCAACACCACGACAGGAAGCTTAGCACGCAATACGGCGCACGTACGCACAATAACCGCGGGCTACCACGCACACCCGATATTACTTCTATGAAGGGAGAATGAAAACACGGCGCAGAAAAGCCGAAGAGCAGTCGAACGGACGCTCGATGGCTTTCTGAGTTTAATCTGAGCGTGGTTTTTCGCGCGCGCTCGATTTCCCGCGCGTTAACCGCCGCGATAGTCAATTTCCGCTCGACTTTACGTGGAAATATTTGCTTTAGTTTCACAGGGTGAGCGTATTAGGCTGCCGAGACGTACATTCTTGTCGTAAGTTTGAGATTGCCTGGAATTTGTTTCGTGTGAATAAATTAGAAAATTAGAAATATTTATTCCTTACGAGTTCCGTATTTATCGGGAAAGATCGAGCCGAATTCGTTCAAGATTATTATAGCGTGATTGTATTTAGAAAAATAGTGCGAACACGGATTAACGTTGAGGATTAATTCGCTGGAAATTTGTAGAAAATTATTTCGGGGAATTGGTGGATTTATTATAAAAATTAGAAATATACGTAGAGATGTTGGAGGAAAATTGTTGCTAATTCTGAGCACAGAAACATATTTCTTATCTTTTTAATACGCTTATCTTTTTAATACATCTAAATTAATAGAAAATTATAAAGCAGACGAGTTAAAGTGACCGTGTTTCAAATAGCTAAATTATTCGTCTTTTCACCGATTAGAAAGTAAATGGGCAGACAGCGAAACAGCCAACGATTAAAGCGTTAACTAACGAAACATTGTAACGATATGTGTATAAAATGTTTTACTTTTATCCTTTCATTTAATATAAATAGAATTATAAACAGCTTGAATTATAAGAAGCTCGAAGAAACTGCTAATGAAAAATGTAAAATCAAATGTATCTGAATTCTTGATACACGTTCAACTATTTGATTTAATCAAATATACGTATGTACGTACGAGACGCGCAACACACAAAGATTTCCAACTGGTGTCAGTAATTTTTCGAGGAGAGAGAATTTGCTCGCGCTTTGGCAATTATCCTGTGGCACGTTTAAATTCATAATGACGCGTTCTAAGGGGGATACCATCTTTTATATGCAATGCGTATATCGCGTATGCGAATCGACAAAAGGGAAGACGCGGTTCTTGACCAGACAAAAGCGTCTAGACGAGCGACGGAATTAAAGCCGAGCCTCTGGCTCAACTCCTTTTTTCTTCTTCTCCTTTGCATGGAGAAAAATGTACAGCAGGTTCAAACAATTCCTGCATGCCAGGAACTTTAGCCTCGCTCCTCGATAAGTATTAAATCACGTGCTTTGTGCCTCTTTTATCAGTTGACGTACAATCTTTTCTTTTTTATGGGAAAATGATAGTTAGAGCTTGGATATTAATTACTTTTTAATATCCTCGTATAACTCGATTTACCTGGACTCGATCCATTGGAGCGGAATTTTAGTTAAGATTAGCTGCACCGAATGAATTATCGATTAAGTCTGCCGACTAATTCCATCGTGTGACTGTGATTCTTTAAACGAAAAGTTGTAGAGATTATCGCGTACAGAACTTCTATTACACGGATTTCCTGTCATCCGATGGATTTATATAGAATTGGAACGTATTACGAAACAATAATTGCCACAGTTAGGCGAAATTAGTTGGACAGGAATGAAAAATCGTCGACGACAGAAAGAATATAACGTAGATAATGGAATTCTGGAAACTTTAGTTTCCAAGAACTTTGCACGGAAATTTTCAAGAGTTTTAAAATTTGTGTGGCTGTTCGCTAAGAAAGTCGAGTTACCTCATCGCAGATAGTCGATCTTACGAAAAGTAATAATTTTTGTATTTCACGCGTACTTTCGTTTCTATGAAACATAAATTACATCTTGATTACACGTACAAAGAATAAGAATATATATGCGATTGATTTTTCTTTGTTAACTTTCGATTCTACGATTATAAACTAAATTTTAAATCTCTTTGCGAACGTATTTTTAGCTAACCGATTAAAAATTCTAAATTAATTTGAACAAAAGCACTTTTATTTTTCTCTTTACGTTACAAGTGTGAACAACGAAATAACGAAAAGAGAAAAAAAGGAAAAAAGAGTGGCATAGAAGGAATCGCGGTCGTATCGCGCGATTTAATAATCACGAAGCTCGCGAATAAATTTATCGAGGGAGTTCTCGCGTGCCTTCTAAACGACCAGGGGAAGGCGTTGCACTTTCGTGCAGCCCTTTTATCGCTCTTATCTCATAAATAGAAATATCGCGCTTGGAATTAATAAGTTTCAGCGGCGCGATGGTTTTTCCGAAAAAAACTCGATGAATTGTACTATCGTCGATATTAATCAATCAGGCGATCGTTTCTTTTCATCATAGTCGATTGAAACATGTACGATAACGTGTAAAAATATTCGATTGATTTTCAACGTCAATCGAACGTAACTTCGGTGAAAATTGTTTAAATCAATCCAATTTATTCTTCAATTTTGATTTTAGTACCTGTAGCGTTGCGTTATGGAAAATTCAGTATTTTTAAAATTCTATTTGAAAATCTGCTTCCGATTCTTTGTAATTTCATGAACTTTTTATTGAACTGTCGACTACTATTTTCGTACGAAATATCCGTTTTACACGGAAAAATACCCCATGCGTATCAAAATATTCTTTGTTTCACGGATATTTTGCATTGTTCTTACAACGGTATCTATCGTATCTTCTTCTATATTCTTTATCAATTCCATTTTATTTGCATACTTTTCTAACTTTACGTTACTATATTATCACATTGTCGCGCTTATGATCGTGTTATTAAAGTCTGTCAAATTTAAATATCAGAGTCAGTACACGTGTACCGAGTAGATTTTTTAAATTGCCCCCCTCAGAGGCAAAGAGAATCTCATACACGTAAACCTTTATTGTACCTTTTCGTCTTATTTTTCATTTTCGCGAGAAATCACCCCTTGCTCGATTCTACCACCCCATAGAGACTCTACCGTCAGACGCTGTATGTGAAACAATTTCAAACAAAAAAAAAAAAAAAAAGAGAGAGAGAGAGAAAGGGAGAAGGTACAAAGAAAACAGGGCAAAAGTTGAACGAAACGGAGGTTAGAGTCTCGTGGTTAGTTTCAATCGTTTCGATGAAATATGGATTTCGTGGTTGCGAGTCGTTGACCCCCGACACACGTAGCCGGATCGCGTTTGACGTGTCGGCAGCTCGACGACGGCCGAGAGAGGAGGGGCTCCATTAGCAAAGGTTATCGGGTCGACCTCGAATCGTATCGATTGGCTCGCTTTAAAATGTCCTCTGGCGGCCCTAGCGCCAGCAACAGGCGTCCTTCTTTTTCGGCGCGTCACGCATCGCCATCCCACCCTTTGCGGAAAGGGCTGTGATCGCGACTGGCGACTGTTCGAGGGTGAAAGGACGTTGACCCCCCCATGGAAGGACTGTAGAGAGACAATTTTGTCGCTCGATTGACGACCACAGAAGGTTTGTTGTAGTGTTATTTCGCAGGATCGTTAGAATGGTATTTCTAGACTTTTTTCTGTAGTATGTTCTTTTTTTGTCTTTTTTCTCTTTTTTTTTTTGTATGTGCGGAGAAGAGTTTGGCAATGGAATGGCAAGAGTATAGATGTCGGAGAGTCGATAACGAGGGGATTGTGGATTTTTGCAGAAAAGTATACAAGAGATGTACAACATACAGAAATAGAATACTCGCTTATAATGATCGATGGATAAAACGAATCTGTATTAAATTAAACGTTATTTCTTTGGTTGTATTTCTACGAAAATATAGATTTGCGCAAAAAAAAAACCGCGATCTAATGACGAGATATTTTGCCTCGTTTCGTATTTCGTATTTATGTGTCGTGTTTTATAATAAATATGTCAGAAATATCAAACATACCATTAGATAAGCAAGAAAGTTCTGTTTCCGTAACAGGAGAAGAACGATGGAAAAATATAGAGAATATCAGTTTGTTTACGAAAATGATTACTCTTATTTCGATGAATGCTTTATTTTCCATTTTTCTCGTCTTTCTCTTTCACAAAAAATGATAGAACCTTATCGAGCGTCTAGTAATTCAGTAAGAAGCGACAACAGAAGTACGTTTAAAATTGTCACACGCTCGAGAAGACCACCCGCTTAGAAACAGTAATAGGATAAGCTTGACGCTGCATACCACAGCCATCGAAACAATAAAAAAAAAAAAAAAAAAAAAAAAAACTAAAAAAGTAACGGAATAGGCGCCTCTGAGATACACCAGACGACAACCCCTCCGGAGGGACTAAAACCTCAATATAAAAACCCTCCAAAATAAGCGCTCGAATCAGTCTGTTAAAACATTTTGAACCAGTCTCTTGTAACACGTTAATCATTCTGTTGTAATACTTTGAACCGTCACTCGGTTGGATTTGCATAATAAATTCTATTATTATATACAAAGTTCAATTTCTTCACCTTATTCGTGAAACGTTCGAACTGCGACGCGAGGAAATCACCGGCGATCTATCGGTTTCGTGGTGTCTCCGTACGTGACAAAATCGTTGAAGGCATGTTTGAGGTATCGAAAGTATTTTACGATTCTTTCTTTTTCTTTGTTTCAAGTAGGCATCACGAACTTCATTTCACGCGAAAGACGCCCTGACTTACGGATTTATTGCCGAGAAGTCTTATCATCGATTTCAACTTGCTTCTAAAATTGTTCATGCTTTCGTAAATATCTTCCATGTACCTTCTCGTTGCTTGGTATCGAAAGCAAAGATCGATCGTGTCACTGTTTCGCGAATCCAATTTCCAAGAGCAACAGTTTTTTCGTGCATTCGTCCGCCTCGTGTGCGGAGATACGAGAAAAAACATCGATTCGTGTCCGCCGATATGAATTTCGTTTTGCCGTTATTGATTCCTCGTTAAACTCAATCGACGTTGTTGATACAACGTACGTTCGATTCGTTGCATTCGTCCTACGATATTGTCGAACGTTTCCTACGAACTATGTTAACTGCACGTAGGAAGGGTGTCTAGAAGCGTCAGGGGTGTACCTTTCACATCGAAAATACGATCGGCGACGATTGTCCGAAGGATTAAAAAGAATATTGAATTTTTATAAAACGAACGGTGTGAAAAAGTTCGGACAACAAGATGAGAATTCGAGTAATTTGTTTACCAGAGTAATTGAGAGGACAACAATTTCGAGAATTGTTGAAGTGGGTCTCACTTCAAGGGAAATTCTACATCTTCTCTAGCGTTTCATTTTTGGCACAACGATTTTCTTTGCAGCGGCTTCTTTCGTCTCTATAATATTGGCTTGGCAACTAAGATGATTGCATTTTGCCAATACCATCTAATGACAAAATCCGCAATCACTTAGTTGCCAACCCGATAGTACCATGGGAAGATCACCGACATACAGACAATGTCGACGATAAAGCGCAAATACGGACAAGTTGAAGGGGTCGGAAAACTTCAATAGGCCTAACGGCAATCAATATATTTCGGCATAACAGTCGTTGATTGTCACTTAGCCACCGGAGAGTTAAGAGTCAAGAGTCGTTAATGGAGAGATGTCATGTCACGCTACTGTTTTAAGTTCAAGTTAAATAATCATCGTTTTCTGTTTAATCCACTGTATAATAAATCCATCTATCAATACATTATCACATAGGATAGAGACTAGTGGAAATCCTAATTTCCAACATTTTTGAATAAAGAATTTCTATAATACGCGTCTGTTCTCTCTATTCCGAGATGAAAACCTCAACAAGAATAAATGCAAATTACTGCGCGGAGGAATTCGACCATTTGATGACTCAAATGTGCGCATAGTGTAAATGTTACCATTTAAAATTCAAATTAACATGAAAACCCAGTACACTAGAATATTAGTCGAAAAGTAATTAAATGAACATTATTTGGTGCAAATAGCAACAAGCTACCCGTCACAGAAGCCAGACATTTATTCATTTTTTTTCTTTTTTATTTGGTAGACTATTCACAATCAATTCTCATTGAGAATTATAAGTAAATTCTTTTGGCGTGGTACTGTAACTTGGATTATTTATTCATATTATACAAATTGTTATTTTTATTTCGAACAAAATTTGTCCAAGTCTGACGTTATATGAATAATTTGAAATTCATAATGTACACATCGAACGTTGAAGTTTTAATAAAAGTAGAACACGTCCTAGGATTTTCAATATCAGACAGTACATCTCCTGTGTCTATCCCCAAAAATCTCCACAAGCAATATCATATGGATCGTCCAGAACAGGACAGCAATTTGCTTAATGGCATCTCCAAATCGCCTCATTTTCCATCGAATTAAACTTCCCTTAAATCGAAATTCTGCCTACGGAGGATTCTTGCCGAGCAAAGCTTCTTTTCACGAAAATTCCCATCGTTGAAATTGCTCGTCCTGCTGCAGCATCGCCGTACCGGAGACGGAAACCCTCGAGACGAGCGACACCGTGGATCCTCGCTGTGTCGATCCTCGAATCTTTGCTGTCGATTCCGGTGCCAAGGCTTGTTAGTCGCGGAACGGCAGTTTATTCAAGATCGCATCGTGTCTCAGCGAGTTCGCAGGTCGCGAGAGCGAATTTCAGAAGGACGAGGGAGCTCGTTGATAATGGCGTTAAAAGTCGCCCCGAGCGACGCCTTATTAAAATGTTCGCTTCGCGACGAAGGAACGTGAATTTGCCCAAGTTTAACGACGATGCGTTACGACTGGACTTTGGGAAATTCTCGAATCGAGGAATTTAGACTCACGTAATTAAGCAGAGTTGTAACAAGAAGCAACGGATTGCAATGGTTTCTAGCGCGATTTGCAGTTAATTCGGAGCAGCTGTGTGTCGCGTTACGATTTGATTTATTGTTGCTTCGCGTTTGATGGATTGTTTCTTCTGCGTCTTTGTTATTTCGCACAAATATCGGTAATCCTTTAACGAGATTCCTAATATTCTTCTTTTGCTTTTTCTGCAAACTCAAAAATGACGTCGTGCTATGTCAACAGAAACAAAAGCAGTTACAATCTGTGAAAACACGCGATCGTACGCTATTCGAAAATTCATATTCCAAAGTATCCCTTTGTGGAATTAATTTATCGTTCTTCAAATATTCCTCTTCCAAATTGAAAGTCACCGATTGAAGTATTTTTGCGCTATAAAGATCGTTGGGGAAATGTTTCCATGTACCTCTTTATAGAATTAATTTGTTCGATAAACGTTCAACGTTACGAACAACCGCGTGTTACATGAAAAGGAGTGCGAAATACAAACGTACAGGGGAATGGAGGAAGACGCAGGTAAATTACCGTGACTTTCTATCGATCTTGCAAACAACCCTGCGAAAATCGTCGTAATGCCAGGACTATCCGCAGACACGGATTCCGCAATCTGCGGGGTTAAGTAAGTTCAGGGTGCAGAAGTGTGAGTCAGGTTTCAAAACGTAGAGGATCTAATCTGCGGTAGTTTTGGGATATTCTAACCGGTGGATCATGAGATACCTAAAATCTAGGTAATAGTACGTGTAGAAGCAGAAACGGGTCGAGTTTTATCTCGAGTATCGAAGTGGAAGTGTAAATTAGAATGGATTCGAGAAATGTAGAATGTTCCGAAGTTGAAAGTAAAATTGGTCTGCTCTAACACCTGGGAATAGACGAGACTATGGTGGAAGTGGATTCTATCGGAAGATAAACTTGCTGTTCGTGGCAAGCAGAAAGGATATAGCAGGAACGAAAGAAAGTGAACGTTCTGCAAGGATTACGTGAAATGAAACTATGTTTTTCCAAGTGAGTCGTTTTGAAAGATGATTAACTATGATTATACGACTATATATAACATACTTTCACGTTTAAAAGCTATCATCAAAGGAAATTACGTTAAACCTGTCATAAGTGAAATCTTATCCTAATATATTTTTTGCGGCAAACGTACAAATTCGAGGATCCTCGCAGGATTAAAAAATACGAGTTACGTGTTCCTCGGTCGTTGGATGTAAAATAAAAAAAAAAAAAAAGAAAAAAGAAAACGGTTCGTAACCGAAATGACAGAAATTCTTCAAATTCACGAGCTATGCCATAAAACTGGATGACAGGCGATATAAAGACGTGTCTGTATCGAGAGAGAGAAAACAAGGCGTCGAATAAATATATTTGTTTGTCCGTTTCGCTTAATGGTTTGTCATCGGTGGGTCATTAACGACGATCGTCGGGAATTTTATTGCGGTAATCAAGCGTGTAGGCACGGCGGAGAGCGTGACGAGAAGGCGATGACTGTTGAACGATCGCAATAATCCGTCATAATTGTCGTTTTACGAGCGATTCCTGTGCGTTGAGACACCGTGAGAAATGGAAACACGCGAGTGGCCCGTGCGAGAACCGCGTGAAATTCGCTGATCGTAAGCGAGCAGCAATCGGACGCGATTCCAGCTGATGACCGAACGTTTCTTGTCTCGCGCGTTTCTCTTTTCTTCGTTGATGACTTGTTCACGTCCTTGCAGCCTAACTTTGATGCGATTCAAATTGTCTTATACCAGTTCTCTCAGAAGCTGAACCGATTAACTCTGTTTTTTCCCGGTTCCTTAATTTCGTCATACAAATGATGCGTGTACTTTACAAAACAATATTATAATTCAATTACGATGTTCTTCTGTCGTAAGGAGTTACTACATAAGGCGAGAGTTACCAATAAGCTTGTTGCTTGCCCTAATTCGAGAGAAATACAACAAACGCGCCTGTTTATAATTAAAATGTTCTTCAGCCGCTCTAATTCAGAGCGCAACTCGATATTCAACTCACAATCTACTCTCTGCTAAAAGTAAATTAATATGTACTGGCACAAATGAAAGAAATAACAGATTACAGCTGGAATTAACGTAGCACGTTATTAATCGCGGCGAGGAAGTTTTTCCAAGCAAAACAACATCTCACTTTCTCCTCTCCGAGACACACCGCTTACAGCTCTATTATCGCGTAACCGTTTCAAGAAGCTCGCACTCGCCTTCTGGCCAAAAGTCGCGGCAGTTTCGCCGAAACCGCAGTTTCTCCGCGCGTTAAATTTAAACTAGTTAGAGGAAAGTCAAGCCGGAGCTTACTCGTGTAAATACATCCGACCACTTACACCAACGTTGATCCCAACGATCGATACTCGACTGCAGAAAATTCAACGTGTTTCCCGATCTTATCGTCTCATTTTTCCTTTCATTTTGTAAAACCTTTTGATACATCGTTTTCCTCTATTTTTGTTCTTATCGTTGCGCTTCTGGTACCGAAATGGCATCTTTCTCTTGGTTTAAAAACGATACACTACTCACGACCTAAATACGTTTCCTCTAATTTCACGATCTCGGATAACGTGGAAATAATCTTTAAAAATATAAAACTCACTTTTGCCGAAGGAAAATGATTCCAAAACCTACAAAATATCTCGTTTGAATCTATAATCGGAATCACTGGCGAACTACCCTGTAGTTGAATATAAACAATTATTATCCCATTTTTATCTTTTTATTTCGAAAAACCTATCGTACGAAAGACGAGGAAAGCAAATACAAAAACATACAGCGTCTTGCGTGTTTTCTGTGTATCTGTCTATTCATACGCGAAACAACGATCAACGTACTTGAAAACAACCGATATGAAACTGTGTGTGTTCGTTCGAAGAGTCGAAACGAGATCTTTCAACTCGTCGCCCTTCTACCAACAAGGCGATGACAGACTCTTTCAAGGCGAAAGGCCGAAAGTTTCTCGGAAGCTGAGACGGCGAACCGGTCAGTTACGTTCGTTGTAAACACTCGTGGGATTCGGCGAAACGAGGAATCCTCGTGGCACCGTCGTCGTCATCGTCGGCGATGAACAGGCGTCGTTAAAGGGCGAGTAGTCTGACAGCTGAGTCTCCCGTTGCTAGTAAATCAACCTAACGAGCCGTAATCGATCGGCGCGTTCCTCTGCCGTGTAAGTTTCGACCGCGTGTCTGTGTTCAGGCAATTATAAATTATCGCCTGCTACGCATAATCGACGGTATTAATTACGCGAGCCGCGCGTGCCTGCCGTGTTCTTGATTTCTCGTCGGATTACGCTTCGCAAATTCCGAAAGATATAGGAAGATTTTGTAAAATTGATCGCGGTTGGTGGTCTGTTCGTTTCGGGTTATTCGTTAATCGCGTGTGACTCGTGGCGTGTTTGCAGTTACAGTGGCTGCAAAAAGTATTTCTACACGCGTTTATTTTCCAACGAAGTATGGAAGATGCGAAAGTATGTGTAAGATTCGATAAATCAACCGCAATTGCGTCTGATTCCTTCCTTGAAGCTTCTTTGCGTTATTGATGATAGGCGTAATAATATTTTATTGTACCTTTTGACAACAGCCTTTTATAAAATCAAATACGAGTACTCAGGGCGATGTAGAATGGCTGCTAATGGTATTTCTACGCACTTTTAGTCTCCAACGAAGCGTGGTTCATATAATTATTCGTCTCGACCAATTTAAAACTCTGTTTCTAACGATTATCATGACTGGAGCATACCTTCAACATAGCGTCAAGGGAACTGTATATAGGTTTCTTATTATTATTATTATTATTTAATTTGTACTTTACAATTCGACCAGCTGGACATTTGGTAAAGTTTTCTAACGAGAGAGCATTTTCTGCTTTGACTATTTTATTTCTTTAGCGAAGTCAGTGGAGTGTTTTCTTTTTAGATTTCTTTCTATGAGAGTCGTATATAGGTTTAGCAGATAAAATTGTACTTACGAAATGAAACACGTATTTCATCCGATAATATCATCAAGATATCACGTCCTATAACCATCGCTCGAAAGACTCTCATCTTTCAATTACTAAATTACTTCGTTGTAATATCCATACACAGTATGGCCTGTTTAACGGTAAACGCTTGAATATCTGGAAAAATACGAATGATACGGTAAAATGTTTAGTCACGAACAGAAGTTGTATAGTATCGAAGGGGACATACCGTGCTATCTTTTCTTCTGTTTCTTTTTTTATCTATTTGTCGTTGCGATGATTTTCAAACGTCCTATAAAATTCTAAAACGAGATACTAAAATGCTTCGATAGAGATACTCATTTTTTACTACTTATACTTATTCGAATATTCTCCTCACAGCCACGACGAACTTGTGTCTTCCGTACCAAGTTTTCCCCTCGTAATTCCTCGCCTTTCGCTTAATCTCGTGCGGAAACACGTCTCTTTAATTAATATTCATCTTTATTATCCCAGTACACGATCGAACTAGATCGTCGTTATCGATTAATAATCCCCGGTAGTCGCGTAATCGACGTACAAATACCGACGTTCGGTCGTTCGATCGCGAAAATACAAGATTTCGTTTTCCATCGATCGTTAATGAAAAAAAGGAAGAAAGGCTTAATCTGATCGTGAATAAATTACCGGCTCGTCCTCTTACGGGACACCACCGAAGCAGGGGCAGCGTGCGCGCGAAAAACCGGATCGATTTCAGGACTTTATTACCGCGTCGTTATCGCCGCCTCTAATTGCGCTCATAATTAATCAGAGGATTTTTTTACGCGGCCATCGCGGCCTCGGTAATTAAATTGAGAGCGAGTCGTCGATCGTATCGCGGTAATAATGTCGCGGAAAATGCTTGGACGATGCGAGCTGCACAGGAGGTCGGCGTTAGCGCTTGTTTAACGAGAAACAAAAACGATCAGATCCCTTCTTCCTTGTTTCTTGTTGTCATTAGAGTTTATAAAAGATTATCAGGCAGGTTTCATCGAAGCTTTTGTTGCTTACTTGTGTTATTATTGGTTTGATCGATGTTCAGGTTAATTTTTGTCCTTCTCGAGATTCTGCATTGGAGAAATCTTTTTATTTTGTAATATATCATTTCAGTGATATATTGCTTTGGATATGCTACGTGTAGAGATAACGTACACTGTCGTTCGTAAGTATCGGAATACGTACGGCAAAGGAGGAATTTATAAGGAATTTATCGAAAAATTATTAAGATCTTCGATCGCTGATTCGGTCGATATGAAACAGGACGTATGGTTGATGAACCAGGTTAATTGTTCCTTCGTGCTCGTAGAATAATGGTTCATGGAGAAAGTAGATTTTTCTCGTTGCCGTGGGGTGGGGGGAGGGGATGTTTAGCCAGATCTTACGAGTCAGGTTTTATTCGCGAGCAGAAAGAGCGGTTTGAAAAGTGAATTCCTCGAGAATCACCGTGACACTGCCAGATTTGTCTTTCTATTTTGTCGTAGGAAAGTTTTCCGTACGATATACGATCACCGGAAGAAACAGCCAATCATATCGATATATTAAACACCATTGTGTTTGATAAGCCAAGAATTTATTTCGTAGGAACGAATTTATATAGAAATATTAAATTGCGGACAAGATTTCACTTAACGATTACAATGAGAAATAAAAATCACGTTTAAAAACGTTTTCCCAGTGGCTGTTAGCACGATTCTTTTTACTCTTTAATGATTCACATAGGAATTTCTCCCCTCTTTTCTTCTTACTTTTCATCCGCAGGTTTTTCTTGGGTAGCTTTGTAATTCCCGAAGAATCGTCTGCTGGCAATCAGCGTATACGTAACGTGAGTCCTATTGGATTATTTCTTTCGGCTCGCGCGTGTTGATGGTTGCAAGATGCGACGAGTACAGGAAATGTCTGAAAAAACCTATATCATATGGATGATTGGAGAGATCATCTGGAAATGTCTAAAAAAAGACCTATATCATCTGGGGCGACATTACGACTATAACGCAGATAAATATACCCTTGAAAAAGCTTGAGTAATATTTCTAATACTTTCTTTTTAGGACATTGAATAATTTACAAAATTCTCGTTTTTCGATCGTATACATCTTATTACTGGTTTATTGCATCCTGTAAATGGTTCCTCTCTCGTCACTAATATGCTAATGTAAACATTTTCAAACACACTTATCCGATCCTCATCCACGCAAATTGTTCTCAATCCGGCGATAGGAATTTTGATCGTGAAACTCTTAAAGGCGAACGCGACAAAAGCAAAAATAAAATAATACAAGAGGCAAGGTGCAGGTAATAAATAAGGTCGCAGAAAGAACTTCGATAACGTTGAAGAGGAATATTCTATTCGCGAACGCGATTACGTGGCACTGCGACGCTCTCAACCAGCCAGGTTGGAAAACGGCCGAAAAAGCTGCACCGACCGCAGAACGCCGATTCTCTAAACACAGCACCACTGATTGCAAGATAACAGGTCAGCGTATCTCGTAGAACCGTTTTACCGCTTCGAAGTAGCAAGAAACGCTTAACGCAAACACGAATCCGCCAGCTTCTTGTTCCCAGGATCTAATCTTTCTGCTTCCTATCATCATCCACCAAGCAACGAGTATTATGATTTTTCTGGCGGAACTCCTCTTATGACGTGCCTTTGCGCTCATCACTCGCAACAAAAATCACGCTAGCGACCATTAATGATTTTATCATTAATTCTTGTGTCCCTTTTTTGCTGCTACTTTTTGCGAAAAAAGGAGATTTTGTACGATTGTTTATCACGCGTGAGTGAATTTGGAATATTAACGCCGAGTTTCAGAGTGAAAGGATCGAGTGTTTGATACGTCGTTAGTAGAGTAGAGTACTCGTCACGGTATTTAATAGCCGAGAAAGACGTCTGCTTACGGTTCTACTCTTTCAATTATTTTCATAAACTGTCTGCCGTCTAAAAATAAGGCTATCCCGCGCCTTAATTGCAATTTATGGTTCGCTACTTTGGGATTTTCGTAAAATTATCGGAGACAAATTATGTTACCGATTGATCGCTGAATTTGACCGATTTAATAGATTGGTCCTGTGGTCGCGTCTGATTTGAGTTCGATCGGTGAGATTGGTCTGCGAATGGGATTGGCCGGACCGGTCGAAAGCCCTGCGACGGCCTCCCACCATTTCGCAGCAATGCGGAAGCCGTGCCGTCAGCCTCAAGGTCACCGGTGCACCTCAAGGTCACGAGCTTTTTGCTCGTGTGCCAATCCGTCTCGATCCTTGCCAATTTGCACACCGCGCTGCGACACATCGATCCCCCTAATTGTGTCAGTCATTCGGATCTTTCTACTTTCGACCCTTTCTTTCGATCCTTTTTTCAGAATAAATATATTTCTTTTTTTTTTCTTTTCTTTTTCCTCTTTTTTTTTTAAATTTCTGTGATCTTTTCGTGACAATGAAAATTTGATGAGGATCGATTGAGTTGTGACGCTTGCAAGATTAGAAACGATATCTTCGTCATTTCCGAAAATCAGACGAAAGGCAGTTAGTTGTTGAAAATCGTGATATTTTCAAGGTTAGGAGAAATATTTACGCTTTTTGGAAAATGAAAATGGAATTTAATATTTATACATTGAGGAAGTACATGTATTCTTGTTTTTGTTTTGCGATGAAAACGGTACCTGTTTTTATTTTTTCGATAGCGAAAACGAGGAAGGTCGATCGCTGAAAAAAATATCTTTGCTGTGGATACAATGTTCTTAACTGTTTGATAGCAAAATACAATCGTTCTTGATATCTAGTTATCGCAAAAAACATATTTAAGCATAGGAATAATATTTTTGTTTGTTCTGTTACGAGAAAGAAATGTTGGGTGGATTGTTCCTGATATTTGTAACAGTTGTTTTCAAATTTGTTGAATTAATTTTTTCATTTAATATGTTGCTATTTCACCATGTGGATTTATTTTAACATTATGAAGGTTCTTTCGCAACGGCTGGTCAGGGACCCGGTCGCGTGTAGACAGTGACTGGCATGCGTGCGAGAGATCGATAACTTTTTCCCCACCTTTCGCCATTCTTGCTGACAACACGCGCAGCTATTTCCAGGTTTCAACAATTACAGGTTGCAAAAGCAAATTAAAGTTGAAAAATTAACAGGAAGCTGGTAAATACAGTTGATTGTAATGCCATCTAAATAATAAACGAGCTATCGTTGATAAATTCTCAGTCTCGTTTTATGTAATATCTAAAAGTAATCAATAACAATTTTCTGATTTTAACATTCAAAGAGTAATTAATAACCGAGTGGTGTCTTATCGTCCTTAAAAATATCTTCTCTGAATTTAACTTAAAAGTACATACAAATTGCTCTAATCTTAATACTTATATACATGTAGGTAACAAATAGTCAAATTTCCTACATTTAACTTAAAGAGTCGAAGAAATCGCGTCAGATTATTTCTCATAAATCATTCATTCACATAAATTCATTTTCTTTTTAATATCCATCTTCCAATTTCAATATTCAAAGCGATAGATGATTAATTCTTCGTTTCGAGCTCTTGGAAAATATTTTTCGTAGATCAAGTCGTCGCAAATCACGAAAGTCTCGATCGACAACTCGAGACTAATTTCCATCGTTTTCGACCAGAATCGTAACGGGTAAATTATGCGAATGTTAAACGATCCCGATCGTAGTCTCCCTCGGTTTCCAGCGTTAACAATTCATCGGTCTGCTTGAAATTTATGCGTGTCTAGATGAGAGAGAATACAATGCTCG